>NC_046228.1:15343813-16593813 GCF_009819885.2 Catharus ustulatus | reverse complement strand
GAAATAGGAAAATGTGTTTGCTTCTTCAGTACTTTTTGCTCTCTTACAAAAATAGGAAGAATTTTTTTGTGCCTACTTTCATAATTGTCATGAGTCAGAATATTCACCTGAATTAGTTCAGTTCAATAGAGGACTTCAGCTTCAAATAGCACAGGAGAGCACGGACAATAGAAGTTGATGTCTTTGATGTTGCATTAACTTTTTTGTGAGATAATCTTGATAGAAAACTATTTCAGTGTTTTTGACACTGTCAAAAATCAAGACTTTATAGCTCAATGGAACTGAAAAAAAAATACGAATTTGGTTCTATACTTTCCTTTCTACATTTAATTTTTTCTTTATTTCATCTCTCTTTGCAGGCTCAAGGGAGCAAATCCTTCCATGTTTCAAGCTGGCACAGCTCCACAAAACAGTTGTGCCAATTATTTCAAGCTGGGGACTGCCACTGGGTGTAAAGCTGCTTGTACTGAAGCTGTTGAAATTACTATCATTATGTTATTTTTTGGCATGGAAAGGAAAAAGATGAGTGAGTGTTTGGGGGGCTTTGTTTAAGTGCAACAGGCCACTTATTCATGCAAACTGCTGAAAGCCACTGGGAAGCAAGCACAGCGAGGAGAATGAACTTCTTGGAAAACCAGATCTCATATTTAACTTGGTAAGGACACAAAGCCATTTCTTAATGAAACCTTAAAAACTCCAGGTCTGCCAGTTCCTTCAGAAAGGAAAAGTCTTTTTCAATGTATTAGATCAACACTGCAGTACCTATTGTGCCATTGCTTTTATGACTCTCACAGAAATCTTTCCCACAGCTCCTGCAGGAGCCACTTGCATAGTGCCAATGCTCAGAAAAACCTTCACATGCTTTTCCTCTACCTGGAAAACAATTTTGAAGATTTATTTCACGTGGTCTGTAATGCTATTCACACTCTGTTCCTGAAGTGAGGAGAAAAACTCTTCTTCAGGCACAAAATTAGAGTAGTCTGAAGGAAACTTGTTTCATCTGGTAGCTAGTGGTTTGAAGAGCTTAAATTGGATGTAGGTTGGGGAACCCAACCTTGTCTGCCTCTCATGCAGCAGGGCTCCTGCAGCTGCACATACCAAGTGGCAGGTACAGTATGTGTTACATCTGGTCTAGATGTTGTATTGGCAACCAGTTCAACATAGCACCTCTTCCTAAGATGGTGTTTCTTCACACACATACAGCAAAGCTCCAGCACAGCCAGGGAGCTGCACTGAGGCACTCTGACTGGGTACTGCCTCAGGCGGCCGAGACCTGCCCAGATGGAGGGCCAGAACCCACCACGGCACACCCCTGGCACCACTCGGGTTTTGCCATCAGAGACAGGACTATGCTCACACCTTCGTTACACATTCATTCTGCATGGTACGGTGCAATCCTTCACAATAATGCTCTGACTCCATGATACGGTATAGTGGGTACAGTGTTATTTGGTTAAAGTTTAGACTTGATCATCTCAAAGGGCTTTTTCAACTTTAATGATTCAACAATTTGTGTATTTTCTCATTGGAGCATGACCTGAAGCGGTGAGGAATGTGCTGTTGGGTGACAGTGCAGTGTGAGAGAAGCCACTACCAGCATGGTCTTAGAGCAATGTGAGAGGTGGCACTGCCAGCCTGGCCCTAGAGCGGTGACAGAGGTGGCACTGCCAGCCTGGCCCTAGAGCGGTGACAGAGGTGGCACTGCCAGCACGGCCCTAGAGCGGTGTCAGAGGTGGCACTGCCAGCACGGCCCTAGAGCGGTGTCAGAGGTGGCACTGCAGCACGGCCCTAGAGCGGTGTCAGAGGTGGCACTGCCAGCCCTGCCTGACAGCAGTGACAGAGGTGGCACTGCCAGCTTGGCCTTAGAGCAGTGACAGAGATGCCACTGCCAGCACGGCCCTAGAGGGGTCACAGAGGTGGCACTGCCAGCACAGCCCTAGAGCAGTGACAGAGGTGCCACTGCCCGCCCTGCCCTAGAGCAGTGACAGAGGTGGCACTGCCAGCCTGGCCCTAGAGCGGTGACAGAGGTGGCAGTGCCAGTCGGGCCCTAGAGCGGTGACAGAGGTGGCACTGCCAGCACAGCCTGACAGCGGTGTCAGAGATGGCACTGCCAGCCCGGCCCTAGAGCAGTGACAGAGGTGGCACTGCCAGCCCGGCCCTAGAGCAGTGACAGAGGTGGCAGTGCCAGCCGGGCCCTAGAGCGGTGACAGAGGTGGCACTGCCAGCCGGGCCCTAGAGCGGTGACAGAGGTGGCACTGCCAGCCGGGCCCTAGAGCGGTGACAGAGGTGGCACTGCCAGCCCGGCCTGTGCCGGCGCAGCAGCACCCGGCTCCACCCGCCGTGACGGAGTCGCGGCCGTGCCCAGCGGTATCCCTTCACCCAGCTGTATATTTACATCTATTTTATATATTTATGTTTCTATTTGTCTATTACTCGTCTATTTTCTCGTCGCCACTCCCGGGTGCCGTCGGAGCCCCACACCCGGCCCGGCACCCCTCGCCAGGGCGGCTGCGCGGGGCCAGCCGCAGCCCCGCGCCGGTTCCTGCGCCGCGGAGTTTCCGCCGCCGTGTCCTCCGCTCCCCCCGCGCCGCTCCCCGGCCGCCAGGCGCGTTTCCACGGCCGCCCGTGAGCAGCATGGCGGCGGCGGCGGCCCCTCCTGCTGCCCGCGGTCTGTAGGTGGCGCGGCGGCGAGGGCGCTCCCGGGCAGCGGCTCCGGCGGCGCCTCCGCTGCGCCGCGTCCCGCGCTCCCCCTGCTCGCCGGGGCCGCGGCGGGGGCGGCCGGGCTGCGCTGCGCTGCGCTCCGCCCCGCCGTGCGGGGGTGTCTGGGCGCCCGGGAGCAGCACGGCTGCTGCAGTGCCGCGGCGGCCGAGCGGAGCGCCGGAGCTGAGGGTGCCCGCGGGGGCTCCTCGCAGGCAGGAGAAGAGGAGGGCGCGGGGTCGCGGGTGCCCGGGGCGCTGAGAGGCGGCGGCGAGCGGGACGCGCCCGGGAGCGGGACCATGTCGGTGCAGAGCCCGGCGGCTGCCGCCGAGCTGCCCCCCGGCCCCGGCGAGGCGCATCCGCCGGGCGCGGAGCTGAGCCAGGGCTGCGCCGCGGCCCCGTCAGCCCAGGAGGGCGGTGAGGAGGAGGAAGAAGAGGAAGAAGGGGAGAAGGAAAAGGAAAAAGAAAAGGAAAAAGAAAAGGAAAAAGAAAAGGAAAAAGAAAAGGAAAAGGAGGGAGAGGTATTGCCGCCCCTCCCGTCGGCGTCCACCGCGGCTGCCGGGGTAGGTCCCGTCAGCGCCCGGGCAGCCGCCCGCGGGCTCGCCTGTGCCGCTCCGTGTTCGTTTGCCGTGTTTGCCGCTTTATTTGGGAGGAGAAAGGGAAGGGGGGAAGCATCGTCTTCATTTTCTTTCATGTTCCTTTCCGTTGAGAGGCTTTCATTCAAGTTTTTTAAAAATAACAAGTGCATCTGTAAGCAATGACATAATGAAGCTATAAATTCTCCATCCGCTTATAGATAACATTTTACAACGGTCTGTTCTGTCGGGTTAGTCATGACTGAGGGTTTGCAGCATTGTGAATGTTCATTAAAGGTTCTCGGGGGTGGAGGGTTTCAGCTCTAATACGCTTAATGGCAAGAGCTGGGAAATACTTCTGTATTTTTAACTTTTTCTTTAAAAATCCTTTCCGGTTTTTTCTGTTGAAGCAAAGATCACAGAACGTTTTGATGAAATGACGAATGAATTAATGCGGGGGAAAAAATGGAGATAGGATATTTTCCTATAGCTTAATTTCAGAAACATTTTTTCTGGTTTTTAATAATACCAGAGTTGTGCTTTTCTTTCTGCTGACGATACAATATCACAGAAAATAAAATTTTCCTGTCCTGAGTTGGATATCTCACACGGCTTAACATTAGAACTTGTAGTAAGTTATTCAGTCCAACAACATAACAAAAATGCTACTAATCTGGTAGTAATACACTTAGGAGATTTTAGTTCAGCAGTTCTTATAAGCATCTGACTTATTAGAAATTATCATTTATTTAAATTCATAATTTGAATGTAAAAGATTGCACAGATAATATTTATAACTGTCAGGAAATAATGGTGATGTTAAACTAAGTAATTGTATGCAAACTGCAAACTCCTTGGAGCAATTCTGCCAATTTTGTGTTTTGCCTAAACGTTCCAATCTGCTGAAAGACTTTCAGCTTTGTAAATCTGTCAGAATGTGTAAGAATATGTTTATTCTTGTGATTCAAATACCGATTTGCTGGGAGAACTCTGTAATGGACGAGTGCCCAGGAGTTATTTTTACCTTTGAATATCTCCACCTTAGGCTTTGAATGGCAAATATCAGTCCCTTAGAATAAAGATACAAGTGCTAGGCTAAAATGTGTCAGACTTGCTAATGAAAAATGTGTGTCCCTGGGGGGCCATGTAGAATTCCAGCTACCTTACAGAATCAGGAGAACTTCTTTGTAGCTGGACATTCATCATGTACCTCTGAAGTGTCACCCACAGGTAGAAGCTGTCTCAGTGGACCTGCTGCAGAGGAGCCACACCTGGCTGGATGTGGCTGTGTGTCAAGTGCAGGGCGGGGTTTGAATTTACCAAGAGCCTTATGTGGGGTTCAATAGTATGTTATGGGGGAGAGAGAGGGTGTTTTGTGAAGAGATATCATAGACTGTCACCAAGGGAGTGATAGTTTGGGTGTCAGCATTCAGATTCTGCAAAGAAACTTGTGGAAAGCTAAGTAATTTGCTCCCTTATAAATAGGCGCAATTAAGAGACTTGTATAAAGGAAAAACAGTCCAAAGTCACAGCTTTCAAGGTAAGAGTGAAAGGGGAAATCCTGCTTTTTGTGCAGCCTGTTGCACTGTCACATGCCTTTTGGAAATCTGAGTGTCCCCCATGTCTTCTTGCACAGGAAGAAAATCCTTTCATCCTCACTAGTCTTGGCTTGCCATATACATAAGGGTCTTGAGTAAGCAATGTTAGGGATACCTCAGGATTTTCAAGAAGCTCTTCTAGATGATCTTATGTCTCTTCCGAGAAAGCAGTCTGTATGTGCTCTTTGACTTGTTTTCACCATTTCATTTAACTTCAATGACGAAAAATACAGTTTTATACTTTATAATGGTAGGACCGCTCCAGTCTTGTGGAGGCTTTAATGTTTTGGCATTGGTTAAGAAGCCAGTAGACTTGTGGCTTATTAATATGATCTTAAAACAAGACTAAAGATTTCTTTGATCCACTTACTCCCTCTAAGCATATTCATTCCTTTTGGTGGATGTTCAGTTTCCTGGTGGCAATGTGCTTGTAGAGTCTTAGGCTCTAAAAACTCAGTGATCTCCTACAAAATTTTTAAGTATGGTGCTGTGCACTTGCCCTAGATTACTCCCTCAGAGGTTGTCAGAGTTTCTCATTAATGAGCATGAAGTTTTCCTCCAGGGCCTCCCAATAAAGCCTTTGTCTGTATGTTTAATATTGTTGGAACTGTACTTGATACAGGATGATGGAGTTAGAGAGGGGATGCAGCTTCTGTTCCTTATGATCACTGCTGAGGGAGGTGGCAGTAAGGAGAAAGTTTTTAAAAAACTGTTCACATATAGTATTTCAGTGACGTGACTGGAGTAAAACCTAGAAAGCTAAGTCGGTCAAAAAGGCTGTCACAGTAAATTATTTAACAAAAACTCATTTTTTCAATCATCTCTGCTATCCCCTATTAATCATAATCAGACTAGTCTGTGCTTCAGACCTTTTCTGCCTGGAGCACATGTTTTGTGACAGAGCAGATTAACCTCAGGTCTGGATTTGTTTAAAAGTTCTTTTTCAGTCATTAATATTTGCCCAGGGTCTGCTTTTCTCCAGTCATGTGCCATGTGATTTTTAAGAATCATCTTAATGACATTTCAAAAGTTGTAGACTAAAAGGAAATGTTAATCTGAAAATCACACTGGTAATTACATTTTTTTTTTTGTGTTTGTTGCATATAAGGAATTTGAAACTAAAAATTGAAATTTGGTAAAAATACCAATTTTAGAAATTGAAATTTGAAAATTTTAAAGCCAGAAGTCCTGATGATTCTTTAAATTTACTATTTAGTGAATACGAGCCACAGAAAAATAGCTGCATGTGCCACAGTTATTTAAAATTCCTGGCAGTGTACCAGCTTGTGTACACTGTGGTGTGGTAGCTTTATGGGCTGTGTTATTACCCTTCTGGTGGTTTTTCAGGATGTTGTGGTGGAAAGGAAGTGCTTTTCTTAGAACAAATGATGTTCTAAGATGATGATGGGTTTTAGCTTTTATATACTCTGCATGTGTTAGTCAAATATATTTCTGTTAAAGCAAAAGGGAGATGTACATGTTCAAAAATTTTGATAGGATATTACA
This sequence comes from Catharus ustulatus, assembly GCF_009819885.2. Taxonomy (NCBI): domain Eukaryota; kingdom Metazoa; phylum Chordata; class Aves; order Passeriformes; family Turdidae; genus Catharus; species Catharus ustulatus. The sequence continues at coordinate 16,587,437 of NC_046228.1, read as the reverse complement.
TTAATTATTCCAGAACGTGTATTCTCATTTGCAGAATTAAAGTTTTGATTTGTGTGGAAACATTTTTCTAACTGAGAGCACAGGTGCCAGGTATTAGGAAAATGAGTCTTTAGGTTATTGTGAGGTTGAAAATCATGATGTGCAGGAAGTATGTGTATATTTTTTTTGAGTTGGTCTACCTTCTCCTGATATTAATTCATGACTTGGAACTGAGATGAAAATTATAATATTCATCATGAGACTTCTGTCATCTTGGGCAAGCCTCTTAACCCCACCTTTGCAAATTCTGTAGTACCTAACTATAGCTAATAGCACCCAGTGCTGATTAAGAGATTAACTGGCACAATCCTTTGGAATTCTGATGTGTGATTTCACTTCTGTTTGCTGTTAAAACACATTAGTGGTCAACACTTCCTAGCAGAGACTTGTGCAGGCTCCTTGGTGACAGCATGCACAGGTGTTCAAGCAGGGAGTCCTTTAGCACTTTGTTAACCAATGTGTGTTGGTCTGCTTTTCTTCAGTGGTAGCAGATGTTGACCATTTGGAATCACTAGGGAGTTTTACCCAGGTGGTCAGTATTGAAATTTTTTTATCAGCTTAGGATTTTTGGCCTCACATTTCATGTAATGAGAAATTTGTGTAAACTACTTGAATACATTAGGGCTATTTGGAGAAATGAATATGTGACACTTTCTTCTGTTTAAACTGAGCTGGATGTAGTGAGAAGTATAAAAGTAGACATTAGGATGCAGAAAGTTAGAATATCATGACAGCATCCTAATTGTATTGTGTTTTCCTTGCAGTAATCCAAGGTTATCTTCATATCCTGCAAATTAATACTTAAGTTTTTTAATGTAATGAAAAGGAATTTTATGGTATCTCCTGAGGTACTTGCAGAATCTTTATTTGTGAGGAAACTTGCAGAATCATTATTTATGTCTTATTCAGTTATTACCAGTCTGATTTCAAGATAAAAGGTATTTAAGAATTATGTGTAATACTTCACTAGGAAGATTACTCTAGCAGTAATGCATTAGACCTTTAGAGCCTACTGTCATCTGAATTACAGGGGTTGGAGGAAGGAGCCAAAAATCAGTTTTCCGCTTTCAGCAATTTCATCACTACTATCAACCAAAAGAAAGAAGGCATCGGAAACAGAAATTCACCTACACAACTTGTTATACCCAACACCAAAAACGGTAAGAGAAAAAAAGACCCGTGTTACTTAGTTACCAAGTTTAGAAGGTGCTCGGTTTTCTGCCAGTATTTGTATTGTGGTGTGCCAGAAAATCTAGAAATCTAGATTTCCTTAAATTAAGCTGTGTTGAACATTGTACAGGCCGTGATATATATCATAGCCCATGCTTAGTAGAGGTTGTGTCATAGAGACAAGCTGGATAAGAAGAAACAAATAGACCTGAAGTTTTGAAGAAAGACTGCTGAATCAGTATCTATCTGCAGATATTTTTTGTCTAGCTGCAGTCAGGCAGTGTCTCTAGAAATTGTCAGAACTTTGGAGAAAATTGTTTTATTGCTATCTGAAGGATGGTGGGAATGAGGCAAGCATAAGGCTTTCAAGGGAGACACTTGCTGAGAGATGGTGTTTTTCAGTGAAGATGAAGACCAGTGATGGCAAAAAATGAAATGCACAGGCAACAGTTGGTAAGTTCTGAAGAGCATTCTAAGTGAGAAGGAAGGTTTTTGTACTATGATGAGGTAACAATACTTGATGAAAAGATAGAAAGTGTAGCTCTATATTCAGTATGGTAGGCTAGACTCATGAAGCCTACATGAGATGATGTTGTGGTCAGACCTGGAATTTTTATTAGGCTTTTGAGTTAGGGATTTCAGTAATTTGGGGCTTTTCATAAAAGACAAAGATGTACAAACATTTGTTGTATTGATCTTGTGTCTGAGCAAGTCCCTTTCAGGCTTATTTTGCTGTGGTTCATGAAGTCTTTGCAGCAGTCAATGAATTTGAGGCAAGAAGGAGGCTGAACTGAGAGATCTCAGTAGTGACTTTGAAACAAAGCTGTTGACAAGGATTGTCACTTTCAAAGTTGTGCAGAAAAAGATGGTTTATAACTTGCAGCATAAAATTCTTACGAAAATAGTATTTTATTAGTCCTTTTAGCTATACTGCAAAAAGTCAGTGCAAGACTTTTTTTTTTAAGCAGTTTTTGTTATAGGGTAAAGAGGAGCTTTCTACTTCCAAAGCAAGGACAGTCACTGAAACACAAAAGGTTTGAATGATACCTTGGGCAGGATTCTTTGCTTAGTTCAAATTGCTTTGTACTACAGAGGAAACCACAGTGGCTGGAGATGGCCAATACCAGTAAAGAATTCTCCTACTGCGGCATAACATACCAAAAATCTGCTTCTTTGCTGATCCCCCTCCTTTTTTTTGGTACCTAGCAAGAATGATAAACTAAACTTTAAACACCATTGTCTTGAAGTGTCCTCAATTTTGCTGCAAACAGAGCTGTCCCAGTTGTAATTACTGTCTCATAAGTACTTAGTTGTTAATTTTCACCACACTAATGCATGGCAATATTTATTATAATCAAGGATATATTCTTGAAATAGAGCTCAGTGTGTAAAATTGAGCAGACACTGTAATAGTTTAAGGATCAGAGAAACCTGCCTATATAAAACCAGAGTATTTTTAGGAATAGTTGAAGATGAATTCAAAATATTTTGAGGCAATATGTGTATTCTGTGGAGAAATTTAATCAAATTTATCGGCTAAACATGCTGCTTTTGCTAATCTGGCCTTCAGGAATAATGTTGGGTTGGTGTTTTGACTTTTTTCTGCTTTTTCTATGCATGTGCTATCTCTGAACACGTGTAGCTGTACACACATATATATATGTATATATATATAGGCATATACTGGTAATACTTCAGGCTGGGGTTCACAGAACATTAATTTCATTGGAAACAAAGGTGTGGAAAAGCCAATGCTGGTAAATACACCATGAAAAGTAGGGGATGTTTGTGTGCTACATAGCTGCCACATATAACTAGTCTTCTAATGTAACAATGATCTGGTGTGAAATTTATGTACTAAATAGATTGTTTTAGTTCTTTTGAAATGTTACAAATACAGTAAGTAAATTTTGTTTGCTTTATCTTATTTGAAACTCTTCAGCCAACAGGTGTGTTGGTCACAATGAAAATAATCGCTGTATTTCTTTACCCTGAACTTCCCTGGACTACTCAATTCTGCTTTGTATCAATGAGATTTTCTTCACCAAAGTTTTTGATCATTCCTTAAGCAGTCATGCATTGCTGAATCTTTTTACTTGATGCATCTGGGCAAGAAGCCAGAAATTACTGGTTTTTCTTGTCTTGTAATATTGTGTTATTGCTGTTTATCAACTCAATACATAAAGTTTCCCATTTCTACTCAATGAAAGTCAAGTGACAGATCTTAATTAGTATTCTTTACTGGCAGAACAGCAAATAAATCTGTGTACAAATAAACTTGAATGATGACAAAATATACTGAAGTTGACCATATGTGTTAAAGATACTATTAAAAATCAATTTTAGTGTATGTAAATAAAACTGCATGTATTTCAAAGAAAATTGCATTGCTGACAGGGTGCAAGTTACCAGCTCAGCAACTGCAGCCTCAATTTACTGAATTGAGAAGCAGCATCTGCCAGCAGATGTCACTTCTATAGATGGAGAAAGAATATTTTCCTCATTTCAGTGCGTTCAGCTGGTTATAGCTCCATGTTTAATCCATTTAAAATTGAGAAGACAGAATGAGATTTATATCAAAAAGCTTGTTATTCTCGGAATATAAAAATAAGATAAATTCGTAGATTCTTTAAAAATCAGTCTATCATGCTTTCAGAGAATGGTGTTCAATGGCAGAAAATTTACATGGCTGGATTGTTTGGCACCTTAGCTTGGACTAATTCATTATCTGTGTGTCTGCTTTGTTTTTTTCAATTACTACTCTTATCTTAAAATAGTTAAAATTCCAGCTGTGAGAATGGACACGGTTCCATATCAGAAATCGATGCTGTCCTCAGGGGACTGAGGGCAGTTCTAATCTGTTATCTCATGAATGGTGGCTGAGTTAAGTCACAGTGACAGTGTCTCTGTCATGAGCATGAGTGAAAAAAATCTGCTTTTGGATTCATGGGACTTTCTTAGCATCTGTTTCCCTGCTGTGATAAGTGGAGTAGGCAGCAGTGTAGTGATACTACTTTGATGTTTAGTTAATTAAAAAAAACTCAAATCTTCAAAAAGCCTTAGCAGGGCCTTAGACAATTCATAGAGGATTTTCATTAAGTATGTATGGCTTTTGAGGATACTTTTATTTTATATAGTGTATTTTATCCCAAACATATGTCACTTTTCTTGTAAATGCTTTTAAAAATGAGCAGCCTAAACCAGACTGTAAGACTGTTTGAGAATGTTTGTGAAGACACTGTCAAAATGAGTGTTGGAAATGCAGTGGAAATCTTTTTTTCATGTTTTAGGTGGGCTTTCCTTGGCGGACTGCCAGACACCCACCAAGCTGCTCTATGGCTTCCCTTCCTCAGCAGGACATGGGGAGAAAATAAGATGAAAAAGCTCATGGGTTGAGATGAAGACTGGGAGTACAAGGATAGTAATTTATTGCCAGTTAAACAAAACAGAACTCGAAACATCTTCCCCTTCCCTCCTTACCACACCTTCCCTTGTTCTCACCTTCTCTCCAATTCTGCCAGCAGCCTGATCAGGCATGGGCTCTCCACTGGCTGCAGAGGAATCTCTGCTCCACACCCTGGAGCACCTCCTTCTTCTCCTTCTTTTCCACTCACATGGGTGTCTGTAGGGTAGTTTCTTTCTCTTTTTTTTCTTCCTCTTTTTTTTACGTCCCTCCGCTCTCCGAGCTGCTGTGCAGTTTTTTTACCCTTTCCTAAATATATCATCACAGGGGTGCTACCAGTGTCACTGCTGGGCTCAGCTTTGGCCTGTGCTGGGTGTGTTCTGGAGCTGTGTCTGACATTGAGGCAGCCTCATCTTTTTTCTCACAGTAGCTGCACTGTTGCCAAGTCTTGCCACACTAATCTGATCAAATATTCTCAGATCAAATAGAGAGGAAGGAGTAGAATAAAAAGACCTTGGCAAAGCACTGCCAGTTGTACTAGAATAGGCAGCCAGATTGACTGAGAAGAAGCGTTCAAAGATGCTTCTGTTTCACCACTAATTCTCTGTAAGACAAGAAAAAAATTGCTTTTCCCATTTAGTTTTTTGGAGATAGTATTAGTGGAAGCTGTAGATGATCCACAGTCATCTCTAGCTAAAATTCTGTATCACAGTGTAGAAAAACAGACTGAACTCTTGTCCTTGTATGATAGTTGGACTTTGGTATGGCTGTGCATGAGATTTTTTTAGCAGTGAGGAGAACCAATGTTGCACTTTGTATATTAAATATTTATAGTCTATATTGGAATCTATATAGATTATGTAGAATTATCTATAATTACAATTATATTATAATTATATTATAAATAATAGAATAATCTATATATTTATAGAGATTATAGAATCTGTACAATCTATATGCAGTAATGGACAACACTGCTATTTTTATTATTTGGCCAAATTTTCTATCATGTCTCCATGTGCACATAGTAAGAAAAATTCTTTTTTAAAGAATTAGAATCAAACACTTGGAGTTTCCTTTTTTCCTTCTACCAGTGTATTTGTGTTAGATGCATTATGTTTACTTCTCTTTACCTTTCTTTTAAGGGAGAGACCTGCCACCCCTTTGCCTGGACGTACGGCAAAAGCAGCGCATGTCTCTAGATACCTTACCCCAAGAGCTGAAAGCACCATTTCCTCCTGAGCCTTCCCTTCCAGTTCGAACCAAAACTGTGAAAGATTTTCAGTAAGTTATACTGGTGTTCCTAGGAATGTGCTTTCTTCCTTTCTGTGGAATTCTTTTCATTTTGACCTAATTCATTTGATTTTGTTGATCTCAAATGAGGGAACAGTTTCAGTAAGACTGGCAAGGAGGCAATCTGGTTATCATGGTGGGATTGATAACTGTTACTGTGAAAACTATCAAAATACTTTCTCTAGCTTGACATGTTGTTCCACACAGAAAATGCAAAATACATGCTTCAGAATTAGAAATGCAGTGAACATCTAGTTTTGGCAAAGAATTATTATGGCTTATTGTAGGCTGCCAAACCCCTTGCAGTCTTAGGTGTTTTGGTTATATTGGCAATTATTTCTCTCTTCCACATTTGAAATGTTGTGCTTCCAGGGAGGAAAAGGAGCACTTTTTGATTATTCAGAGTGTATTTGGTAGAAAAGAAAAAGAGCTATAAAGGAAAATTGTCAAAGAGATGAGCCTTTACTGGTATTCAGGTGGTCTAAAGAGCTGAATTTTTTTTATATTCAGCTTTTTATATCTATGAACTATTGTCTCTAGACAAGCTGTGGCAGTGTTTGTATAAAACTCCTCCTTGTATCTAATCTAAATCAACCTTCCTGCCATTAATAATGGTTAAAGCCATTAGCCCTTGTCCTGTGCATTTGAAGCCCCAGCTGTGAGCCCCTACCACCTCTCCATTTCACCTCTCCCACGGTTGCCATCCTCCAGGCAGGGCTGGGTCCTTCTCAGTTGGATCTGGAGGCTGCTCCCTGTGCTGGGCTGGGTTTGGATTTCCCCATGCTGAGGATTTCTTGCACAGCCTGCAGCAAAGTGAGACAAAGCAGCTTTCAGGGGAAGGCCTTGCACAAGTCCAGGTAGACAATATCATTCTTCCATCATCCACCAGCACTGTAACCCTACTGTAGAAGCCACCAAATTTGTCAGACACAATTTGCCCTTAGTGAAACCATGCTGACTGTCACCAATGACCATCGTGTCATGTGCCTAGGATTTAGTTCTGTTTGAAAAATTTTAAAAGAAATAAAATTTAGAAGAAATTCTAGTGAATTAGAGTAGTTTAGGAGCTCTCATACTTAAATTACTCTGAGAAACTTTATCATGTCAGTGTAGCAACAGCTTAATTCTGTTCTGTTCTGCTGATTATTTGTCCTAACACACTGAACTGTGACATTGTGAATTAACATTTTGAATAAAAGATATTGCTCAGGTGTATCAAACACAAACTATGCTTTTGTTCTCTCATAATACCATGATCTTTAAATGACAAGGAAGAGGTTAGAAAGATACAGATATTATACTTGTCTGTCTTCTAAGTGTTCTTAGTGAGAAAAGCTTAAAGTTACAGTGCATTTTAAAGTCTTAAGTGGCTGGAAAGATCAAACCATTACCAGTATTTGAATATATTTTCTCTAGGGATGATATGGAAAAGTCGAAGGCGTCGGGAGATTGGAAAGCTGTACATAATTTTTATTCTACAACTTTTGATTCTTTCTTGGAGATAAATGCTGCATTTAAGGTAGACAATAATTCCTAATACTATTTAGTAATTACAGTGCTTTGTATCTTCAAAATGTTTCCAAAAATACCTGTTACAGTAAAGGTATTCAAGGACCCTAAGATCATTTTGTCATGATCTCACCTGCCTTTTGTAGACAATCTGTTACTGCATTGATGTATTGATTCCAGTTTAAGCAATTATATTTCAAGTTTGTGGAGCTTTAAGATTCCAGTATGTAGTTTATTTGTGTGACACTGTGGCTGTGTAGGTATTTTCTACACAAATTACAGTTTTAGAACCTCCAAGCTAATGCGGAGGCCCAGGCAAATTTGGTAACAGAAATTTCCTATCCCTAAAAAAAGGTATGGTACAGGCTCTATTATAGCTTTTCATGTGTTATGGTGGCATACTTGGTTTTCCTAGGGAACAGTTATATTTGTGTTTCTGAGTTCATGCTAAATTATTATTTCCTGTCTACTGTAGAGCAAAATGTGCTTATGATATTTAATATGAATGGTGGAGCCTGAGCCTGGACAAAATAACCTGTGACCTTTAGTTATTTTACAAATAATGAATGCTTGAAATTTTCGTGCCTTTGTCTGATAATTGATCAACAACAAAGATGAAAGATCAATGTAATTAATTATTTGAAACCCTCTTACATTTTTAAAATAAACTGACAGCATATTCATGTGTAGGTTCACTATTGTTTTGCTCTGTCTTTAGTATACTAATTAAGGAAACTTAGATTCTTCTGCTTTGATTAGAAAAATACTTATATCTGAACATGTTTTCTGAAGCTTGCTGTTAAACTTATATTTTCAAAGATAGCTGTAAAATACTCAAAATGCTTCATGTATTATCTAACTTACAGAAAGATACCAATTCTCCATTTAATACCATTGAGGATTCTGGAATAGATGCAAAATTTGTGAATGTTGTCTATGATGCCTTATTAAATACTGTAAGTAGAAAAAAAGGATTCATGTTTTATACCATTTATACCAAAAGTTTCTCTCAGATAGGCATGATTTCTGAAGAATCTCTCAAAACATACTTTAAATGATCCCATGAGAATTTTCATAGAATCATGACAGCTGCTCTAGTAAAAGAGGAGGAAATTTTTCCTACTAGTAGAGCATAGTTTACATTGTGATAGTTCTTAAAGACTGCATATCTTAGAGATATTACATGGCTGTGATGGGACTGCATGGTGGGAAATAAAGAACATGTGAGGATTGGGATAGTTGTGCCTAGCATACAAAGGACAGGGGTAGTTTAGAAATTATATTTGCAGGGTTTAAGTGTTGAAAGGCACCATTGGCACAACCCCACGCTCAACTGGTGTGTCTGTGAGGAAGATATTTAGGAGCTCAGCATCATAACACAGGTTTCTTAGCTGTCTTTAAATGCAAGCAAAGCAATCTTGCTTGTTTGTCCAATATCTTGTATTGAATATGTATAACTACGTCAAATATTTTTCCTCTCCTTTTTTCATAGCCTCAAGATGTTCAGAAGTCAGTCCTAAAAGGAATAATTAATGGTCTACTACAAGAATGGACAGGGTAATTATAATAAATACTTGTATCAGTACTGTGCCAGCACTTAAATCTGGTATAGGTTTTATCTTTATTATTTTGGGCAAAGGAAGAAAATGTGATGCAACTAATTTGATACATAAAAACTTAATTCCTTTTGGCAAATCTGCTGAAATACATCATGAACTCTGTAAACTGGCCTTGAACCTGTGAGAGGCAGATCCATACCCAGCCATGCATTCCATCACCAAATCTCAGCTGCTTGTTTCCAGAGCGTTTCTTTGGACATCTGAATTGTGAGATGAATTAAGGAATTTGACTAAGATAAATATTTTTCCCCTCCCAACACCAACTAGGACACTTCCCTGATCCACAGTTGCTTCACAATACTGTTCCTGTGTGGCAGCACCACAGAAAGAGCAGTGCAGGATGCAGAAGGAGATAGCCCAAAAGCAGGAAGATTTTTGGAGATGACAGTGTCTTAGCATGAAGTAATAGAAGTGAGAATGTGTAGTGTAATTCATAAAATGGTGTAGCAAGAGACAGTGACTTGTTGTAACTCCCATGTGACCCAGGTCTCAACTACCCCTTTCTCCAACTGATACTGCTTTTTGTGATGTTTCTGCCTGAATTTTTGATTTTGTAGAAGCTTTGATAAACACAAAGAAGTGCAGAGGCTGTAGTGGTAGAAATGTATGGAGAATTGTTGCAGGAAATACCAAAGAGCAAATAAACTCCTTTATAGTGTCACTTGAGATTGACAACAATGCAGAATTCCCTCTTTGGAGCACCTCTGACTCATCAATTCTGACCTTTTTTGCCCTTCTGTCATGTTTTAAAAAGATAGATATTAAATAGCCTACTGCCTTTAGAGAATTGTCAGAATCTGTAAATGTCCTTTTTCAGTTTTTGAGAGCAGTGAAGGTTCTTAAATATGGTATTCTATACATATTAGCAAAGCAAAATTAAATCATCCATTATTTCATTACTCCTAATGTCTGTAAATTATGCATCCATATGGTTTTGTTTATTATTTCATTTGTTCATAGACCACGAACAAAAGATGATCTTAGAGCATATTGTATACTTTTACAGGTAAGAACAATAGAGTATTTTTATGTAATTATGTGTCTGTTTAACTTATTAATCTATAAACCAGTATACTGTGCAAACAAGATAGTTTATATAACTGAGATACTTCACATGCAATTTCCTGTTGTAAGAATGTATTAAAATATGGGAAAAGTGTAATGCATGATGGGAATGGGAGCTTAATGGAAGACAGCTGATGGGGAAAGCTTGCATAGATTAAAACAATGCACTAATAGACAGGTAACTGTTTTGTTTTCTGGGTTGAGAGAGTATTTTACCTACTTATTTGTTCTTATGTTGTCCTTATTCCCCGATTTGTTTTGTTAGGGTGCTGTAACTCTGAAAGTTTCAGTATATGCACCTTCTGCTATTGCTGTAACTTTATCCAGTGTTGCATTTTATCCAGTCTATCTGGCTGACTTTCTCCAGTCTCTCTGACTGGTTACAATATCTGATTTCTGTCTGGGGTCACCTCTTACCTTTGCTGCTATAGTAGGGTTGCATTTGTAGCAGATTTCCCCTTTATATTTTGCTGGTGTACCTAACACCTCTGCACACAAGGAGCAGTTTCTGCTGTTATTTGAGAATATCAAATAGCAGTTTAATTTATTGAGACAGTATTTTTCTTCTCTGGGGTGGTATACACTAGCTGTGAATTAAAAAGAATATTTCCTGCTGAAACAAGGGAATGTGTGAACATGTGGAACAGAGGGAAAATTAGCTTGGATTGATACGGCATAGACTGGAGCTATAAGAATTTGTATTACTAATGTGAAAAACACATCACTTACAGGAGTGTAGTTTGTGTTACAGTATAAAGAATAATCCAGAATATTGAGTACTGCCTTTGGGCTACCTGTGGGCTTTCTTTTGGGGAAAAAAAATCATACTTTTGCAATACAGCAGTTGTATATTTTTTATTTGGTAGAGGTTGTGAGTTGTTTTTTCCAATAGTTTTACCACTGCCACAGCTATTGTGTGAACTACTTTCCTGTGTAATTGTACTGGCAACAGCAAACATTAAAAAAAATCCTAATGACTTTTTTCCCTTTATACAGTTTATTAACCTAATATTTTTTTAATCTTTTTCAGAATCCTCAATTTAGTAACACTTCTACTTATGTCATCTATGCTCACTTGCTAAGACAGATAGCAGCCTTAACAGAAGCTGACCATCATTTCCTAGTGCACTGGTCTAAAAAGTAAAAAAAAAAAAAAAACAAACCCCACATTACAAATTCCATTTCTAAGATTACAATTGTTACTGTATTTCCATTGATGTTGACTGTTTTATAAATTATATAAAAGTTAATTTGAGTAAAGAGATTGGTTTTGTGGCTTTCAAATACATGTGGACATAGTCCACTAAGTGATACTGATTTATAGATGCAAAATGTATATAATGTATAAAACTTATTTACTATATTTATGCACAAGAGCCTTAATCACAAAATGACTTACCAGAATTATTTTTTGATAACACATGCAAAATAAATACTTGTGTGTAAATTTTTAGGTATATGTTTACATTGTATTATTAAAACAAACATCTTTATGATATGTATTTAAATAAAGTTTTATCTTGCATAACTTGCAAAAGATACTATAATGTTGCTGGAATGTACAGAAACCGCAAAGGAACTAGAGGTCTGGCTTTCTAGTGCAATTGAGATGGTGAGAGAGTGTGGTTAGGGCATTAGCTTTGTGATTAATTGAAATAACTCTAATAGCACCTCATTTGAAAAGTCATATGGGGTAACTGCCCAAAGAGCAGCTCCTAAGTTGTTATGCAGATTTCCTTCCATGTACTGACTGAACAAAAAGTTCAGTTTGAGGTAAAAACAAAGTTTGGCCACATTTGCAATTTCCAAATCTCCTAGGAAATCTTAATTAAGGATTTTCTTCTCTGCAAGGATGGTAATTTAATTTCCCTCCCCCTCCCTATGTCCAGATCTCCTTAAAATTCTGATAAAATATTACTTCATTGGAACTGCATTTACAAACTGCATTTACAATTTGTAATGCGGTTCTGTCTATGCAATAGACCTATCAATGTTTTTAGTCTTAGAGCAGGTATTGAAAATGGAAACTATTAAAATAGGAGATCTCTTGTTTAGAAAAGACTATTTTAACATGCCTGCATATATATATATGTGTGTATTGTGTATTGTTGTGCTATTGTGGAAGTGATGCAGCGTGTAATTTAAAATGTGCACATAGCACAAGCATATGAAGCCCATACCACTTTTTATTTAAAAGGATCATGTATCTCAAATCAGAATTCATCAGTATTCAGTGTGGAGTGAAATAGATAAAGGTTTTTGTTTTGTTCACTAAAAGTCAAGAACAGATAATTATTCTATTGCACTATTTTTTTAGTTTTCCACAGACTTATGGAGCATAGTTAGGGGTGCACTGAAGAGAATTACCTTCTGTCAATATTTAAAAGCATGCTTCTTCAAACTTTACGTTTGGAATTTTGTTTTTATGTACAGGACAGAAACATTCAAAAAATTAATTTAAACAATTAGAATTTAATTTAAAAATTGTAATGAAGGTGGTTTTTTAGAAAGCATTGAAATTTGGGAACAAACTCTAGTGTAGACAGTGATCACATGAGAGTAAGTGCAGCATGTTTGTTTTAGGATTTCACAGAAGAGGTTCAAGCAGGTGGTGGACAGGTTACTGCAATTTATTTCCTTGCGGCTGTTTCCTGCAAAACCTGAAGAGTTTCCACCTATGGTGAAATGTACCTGGTGGATTCCATCAGCAACAAAAGTCCTGGCTTTATTTAGTAGGTATTTTTCTTGAACTGTGTTGGCATATATGTTTTTATATGTGTATTTGTGTGTCTATATAGGGTTTGTTTTATATACATACACACATATGGGGAGAGGATAGTTTTTACTGCTCCTCTTCTGGGGGATACTAATAATGATGGTGGCACAGTACAAACTACAATAAAATGCTAAAATGTAGTAAGCAAGACACTTCTGTTGGTAAGTCTTCCTACTTGCTTTCCAGTAGAGGGTAATTGCTATGCAGAGTTTTCCTGTGACAACAACTAAAGATCATTCAAACAGAAATCCACAGAATTAGCCAATGGTTAAGGTTTCCCTTAGATTTATAAAAGAAACTATCTTAAACTTGTAGCTGCCAGAATTTCTTCTGTAACTCACCTACCCCCACAGAACTATTTAGATCTAAAGGAAGTTAGGCAGTGCATGTGCCTCTTCGATCCAAAACGACAGCTTAAAAAAGTAAATGCCTGCTCAGTTCAACATAGAGCCCAGCAGATTTTACTACTGCAAATGTAAATCTTCACAACTGCTGCCAAATGGTGATTAGAGCACTTCTTTCTGCTTCTTAGGAGAAGACAAAACCACCAAATGGAAATTAAAGTTGGAACTAAGATGTTTTCACTGTCAACTTAGAGCTTTTACTTAAAAGTATTCTGCACAGTTGTGCCTGTCCAGAGTTAGGCACATTAGCACACCTGTATCTAAACCCAAGATGTTTCCATAGGCATCTATGAAAGAGTTGCTTGTTCCTTAATTCTGGAAAAAGAACTATTTAGTCAATCAAAAGACACTACTTTTTGTCTGTCTGACCAAAATTAAATTATGCTGGAGTGTAAATAGAGAAAACTTATTTGTGGTTTGACTTTTTATGAATGCCATTATATAATGAAATAGCTTAAATGTGAATTCTTCCTTTGGTCAAATACTTAATTTTTGTGCAGGTCTAGATGGTAAATTGGAAAAAAATTTAGATTTTCTAGCCATAGCTGCTTGAAATTATATGGATTTCTTAAACACTTTCATTTATCAAACTGCTTTTTCATCAATTTCAGCAGAACATAGCAGCCTTTATCCATGAAACCTTAATTTAGTGTATGTCAGTAAGGAAACCAGAGTCAAACTGAGGTTCCCTTATCATAAATGGGCTGAAGTAGGGGTTTTCTGTTTTCTACAGCAATTAATGTGATGTCTTATAGTGTTATGTTGTAGCTATAGTTCTGTAGCTAAGTTATTAAATTTTTGTGTCATTTTAGACTTGGCTTAAAATTTTTGAGATCACTGGTACTCATGATGCCAAGAAATGAGATGTGCTGAACCTAGGCATTATTTTAAAAGACTTTTGCGTTTTCTTTGTAGATGCTGCAAATAGTCTGATTAGTCCTCCTATTATTTCATATACGGATTTCTATAATTCTACACTTGATCATATTGATCTTATGGAAGAGTATCATAACTGGCAATGCTATGGGAATTCTCACAGGTAAGAGGAATAAGTGGTTGTTTCTTGTTGAGTAGTACTTCAAAGCATTATATCTGTGCTATGTATATCTCTATTAAATGTAATGGAAATATAGTGTCTATATATGGTATGTATACCATTTATGTGTATGTAGGTCTACATTGAATACTGTATTATTTTATTGGAAAAACATATTACAGCTACTACTTGCTACTGCATGGATGTGAGATTGACTGGAATAAATCTCATTCTGCCTTTGCAAACTAGAGAAAATATGTAAAATATGGATGGTAATAAAGTAAGTTTATTAATTATTGGCATGGACTTCTGACTGTGTCTTACTACAGACATATTTTAGCCTCCAATGCATTCATAGGCATTTTCATTGCCTTCAGTAGCAGCTGGTGGAAGCTTGGAGACCATAATTTGCACCACTGAATCAGGTATATCAGCTAGTCTTCTGTCTGATAGCTGGTATTTTACTTGAGAAGGAAAAAAACCAGCTAAACAAAGCAGACCACAAAAAACCCAAATTACAAAAGATAAGTATTATTAATTTCAGTTTCTAGCAGTATTTGCAAATAACAGTTTGTTCTATTGAGTCAAGTATCATTATACACAAAGTTGTAAAATCAGAAGCTATTTGCAGATTATTGTCAGTGGAGGGATTAGTTAATGAATGATAATTCACTGAAAATAGTATGCTAGATGCTAGAAAGAAAATATTTAATCTTTTTTTCTCTTGTTAGGTTTTCTTTCTGTCAATACCCATTTATTATTTCTATAGCAGCAAAAAAAGTGATTATTCAAAGGGACTCAGAACAACAAATGATAAGTATTGCACGGGTAAGTCCCTCAATGCTGAATGTTTATGTCTCATCCATTGGTATTTTATGAGCGTTTGTTAGACTGATATTACACATGACCTGTTAGAACTTCTAGTATTTCTGATTACCTTGAAAAAAAACTTAAACCATTTAACCATTAATAGTCTACAAACGTCCAAGCTGGGTTCTCTCAGTATTTTTTCTTTTTGTGTACTTAGTTTCAGAATCGTTATAGATGGCAGTGTTTTAGAGAAAGTTATAGTACTTGACTTACTTTTTTCCTCTTTTGAGAAACCAGCATAATACACTAGCACGTTAAATTAACACAATGATTAAGGATGAAAAATTCCATGAGAATTTTGGAGTGTTTTGTATTTTATTCTGTGGAGGTGTGTTGTCATGGAAGACCAAGATTCAGCTGTATCCTTTCAGGTCATGGAAGAGGTACTGTTTCTGGGCAGCCTCTTGTGTCTGGGGAGAGGCACTGTCTGCCTCCCTCACTGATAGTTTTCTACAGATGATAGATACTCTTTTCCTCAGTGCTCTGTGTGGCTGCTCCATCACCTATCCATTCCTGTCTTGCTGGATGTACCTTGTGAATAGCTAATTAAAGAATAAGCCAATTTCCAGAATCTTAGGGGTATATTTTTAATCATTTGGGAAGTGGCACCTTCTTGTTAAACCTCCCAAGAAGTTAGTTCAAATGTGTAAATGTAGTAAAGAAATTTCTTTCCATCTCCTAGAAGATACTGAAGCAGTTACAATGTTAGAGAAATGTCTTTAATGCACCATACTGTTGAACTTTAACAGTTAACAATTGTGACACCTTTTTTTTAATGAAAATCCTGCATGTGTGATGTTTCTTTTTCATTCAAATAGCAAAGCCTTGTGGATAAAGTCTCTCGCAGACAGAAGCCTGACATGAATATGTTATTCCTAAATGTGAAAGTGAGGAGGACACACCTTGTTAGTGATTCACTTGATGAGGTAATAAAAAAATGTAATTAAATTGTATGTTGCTGTAGAGTAGCTATTGTTAGATTTCGATTTGATAAGTCATATTTAAATCTTTTGTACTAAGAGATTGGGAATATAACTACATGATACTAAATAAAGAGAATTTAATTACTGTCAAAATTGCAGTGCTGCAGAACAGATTGGGTTAGGCATCTTGAAGTTCATTTCCTGTGCTCATACTGCTCCATAGCAAAGCCCATACACGCTTGTACATGGTCTTTATTTGTTTTTGTAATTTTTGTGTTAAAAATACAGTGCGCAGTTAACATTGAGTCCATGATAGCAGCATGAATAGTATGTGACTAATCACTAATGAGGTTGTTTTAATCCTTGGAATATTTTTACTTTTTTCCTTCTCTATCCTGTGTGAATAATTTTGGGCTTTCTTTTCTTAAATTCTTTTAACTAATTCCTCACATTCTTTAGTGTAATTTTTTCCTTTTTGAGAAATGAAACAAATGTGTCCATTAAAGTAGGCAATTCTTCAGTATCCTCTGAACCTTGCTAATTAACATTATTCAATGAAATTTAGTTCCCTCTCTTTGTCAACATTGAAAACAGCCTGATGATACTGAAAAATAATTCCAGGTAGTGAAAACAACATAAAGCAAATTCTGATTACTCATGTCATAAAATGTAAGTTTAAATTTTATTTTCCTATATTAAAATTTGTCTATTTTTAGCCTTTTCTCCTAAGACAAAAGAAATGTGATAGGTAATATTGCTTTCTCTCAGGCATTTTTTTTTTTTACCACACAAAAAATAACCAAGAGCAAATTCAAAAGTTTTTATAGTCAAAACATTTACCTATTTATTTCCAATGTTTTCTTCTACCCATCTTAGTGATGAGTAAGAACGTATTATATATTCATATTCTTAAATTTATGGGGAACAGCAGATGGAGAGGGAATTTCAAATTTAAAAAAAAAATTTGCAAAGGAGAATCACTTCAACTAATAAATGACTTGTTTCAAATAACACAAATACCTATAGTTACAAAGTAAAATTTTTGGTTCTTAAGTTTTTATGTAATAGGAATTTTTATGTCATAGGAATTTATTTGAGCAACTAACAACATGGAGATTATTTTAGCACATGCATATTCTTGACTAATTTAAACACTTTCTCTGGAGCTGGACAGTAATTAATGGTTTAAAGAAAGCTTGTATAGAGACTCAGTCTGAAAGATCACTGTTTGTTGTAAAAGGCTGTAATCTAATTCTTTGCAGTTTTTTTCTGTACCTGCATGAAATGCTGTCTTTTAGGACAAAGCAATGAAAGGAGCTTGTTACCATTGTCTAAAAACCAATTCTAAAAAGCAGCTGATACTTGCTGGCAGCATCTTACACAGAACCAAATGGTGTCCAAATATTGAAAGTGTTAGCTCCCTTATTTCTAAATATTTCCAAATTATGTCTAAGTACTTTTTCAATTTGTCATTTCCTCCTGGTAACACATCTTCTGTAAGAGGTAAAAAACATATATAGGTCTGAAATATTCCAGACAAATTCAATTCATTGTATGTAATTGCTTATTAAGTCTATTTGTACAGCACATAACTTCTTTTCAGGCCCAGAGAGTGACACCATGTGCAAAGTAGTTGATGGTGTTAAGTACAGTAATTTCACAATTATAAGCTGCACCATTTTGACTAAAATTTTGGTCCGAACCTGGAAGTGCGGCTTATAATCAGGTGCGGCTTATATATGGACAAAGAACAAAAAGTTGCTGTTTTAGTTTGGAGGACAGGTGTCTGCTGAGAAAGGCAGGAGCTTCTCTTTGAAATGGAGAATGTAAACTCCCTCCCTCCAAATTATTGCAGTTTTGAAATCAGGCAAAAATATGGGAATTAGGAATAACAGTTCTTTTCTAGGGAAATTAAAATAGAAATACAGTACTACAAAGAAACAAACTCCAAACCCTGACAAAGTCAGAGTACAACCTGACACCCCGTCAGGCAGGGTGTTGGTAGCAGTCCCATTAAATGGTGGCTGCATCCTCCTGCACTGACAGATGTGGCTCAGTTGGAGCAGTGCTCCTGTACAAGGTGCAGTTTCCCTCTGGAGGTCCAGTGGTGATGTGGAGAAATCCGGTTTTCCTCTGGAGTCCAGTGGAGAAAGGGGCTCCCTTAGTGTCCCAAAACCTCTGTTTTTGTCTTGGTAAGAAATGTTGGGCTCTTCCCCCTGGCTGGAGCAACTCCCAATGGGATGCAGTAATTTTATCAGTCCCACAGTGGGACTCAATGGGCCATTAGAAGAAAATGACTCGCTGGGGGAAGGATGGGTTGTGAAAAGATAAAGAACAATGGCCTGCCTGGTTTCAATGGATGGCCCATTAGCAGAATATCTCCCCTGGAGATAAGGATCACTGCCCCTACTTTCAACAGATGGTGATAGAACAGATACCTTTTATCACACTCTGTATTGTAACGCAAGACAGTTGCCGACACCCGGACATGCGGCTTATAGTCAGGTGCGGCTTATAATCGTGAAATTCATAATTGTCTTGCTTCTGCAATTCAGTCATTGTTTTAATATAGTTTTGACCTATTAGAATATTATGCTAATTAATGGTTTAAGCAAAGCGAGAGCTATAGAGCAGAGGCTGAGGTGTGTTCTCTATGGCTAGTGGTAGTGATAATATGTTAAATCTCCTTTTCCTTCTGCCTTACCTATTTCCCAATAGCTAGCAAGGAAGAAAGCAGATCTGAAAAAGAAGTTAAAAGTCACATTTGTAGGGGAAGCTGGTCTTGATATGGGTGGCCTGACAAAAGAATGGTTTCTTCTTCTGATTCGACAGATTTTTCACCCAGATTATGGTGAGTCCTCATAGTTCTTAAGTACAATGTTAGAATTTGTTCAGACTGTGTAAGCACTGCTCAGCAGAAATGGAAAAGTCTTTGCATTATAAACACCGTTTTCAGCTCAAATCCAAAACATAGCCTTGCTAGTAGCTTTGCTATTAGCAATGAAGGAAATTATCTCAGCCTAAACCAGCACAATAGTTCAGCAAATATTCAAGTGGAGATAAGGCCAAATGTACTGGTTTATCATTTACCATACTTCCCTGTTTCTTCACATGCTGCATTTTCTCTTTCTGCCCTCGGTTGTCTTCATATTGCTGATTTAGGGAGGGAATTTTTCTAGGTTTTGTCAGTAGCTGCAGTTGGATGCTGTTACTGTGCTCAATACTGGCAAACTGCCAACCTTGGTCTCCCAAGTGTCAATGGGTTTTTTTGGTGCTGGTAGTTGCACTGAGCACG
The DNA here is from genome assembly GCF_009819885.2 of Catharus ustulatus. Taxonomy (NCBI): domain Eukaryota; kingdom Metazoa; phylum Chordata; class Aves; order Passeriformes; family Turdidae; genus Catharus; species Catharus ustulatus. The sequence continues at coordinate 16,568,035 of NC_046228.1, read as the reverse complement.
CCTCCACGTTCTAGTACTGTTTCTGTGACTAGGATAGGTAGAGGTTGGTTTAATTTGAATCTTTGTCATCATACGTTCTGTTTGTGGTATCTGTGGGGCCAGTATTCTTGTAGGGGTCTGAGGTAATCTCAGAAAAAAGAGGTCCTTCAGTCAGGAGCAGACAATATAGGCAGGTATGAGCCCAAATGAAAAAGCCTGCCTCTGCTTTTACCAGGACCTGTGAGCCTATAAGGACATTCCATGCCCAAAGAGGAAAAAATGAGATTATATAGGAGACTGTAAGACATGAATGAGCAGTCATAAACAAGCAGTTGCATCCACTTGTTTTATAGTGATGTAGATGGATCTGGATGAGTTTTATTCACCACTCTAATGAGCTTTCCTCTGGGCATGGATACATTAATGATAGCTTAGTGTGTTAAAGTGTTACCAGGATGGCTTTTAAATTGATTTCCAGGGACTTAAGCATAACACCTGAACCTGACAGTCACTGAGCTTGCCTGTCTTTGCCTGGAAGTGTTCATGCCCCTGAAAACCGTGGTCCTTTGATGTTTATAGGAGTGCTTGTAAAGGTACAGAATTTTAAGTCATAAATATGTCGTCATATCTGCTGAGATTGTTATTGCCTGTAGCCCTTTTTCTAGTGAAAAGGGGTCTGTGTGAGAGCAACCTTAATAGGAAACAATTTATCCTGCAGAAAGCATTCTGTAAGTTTGACAGTTCTGTTAGTAAAAATGCTGTCAGCAGAGCTTGGTAACTGATGAGTTTGGAAACATTCAGAGTAATTTATTTTTTCACTATCTCTGGCAGGCTTCCTTACTTTAAAGTGCAAATTCTTTCATTGTTACGACTATCAGCAAAGTGTGGGAGGAGTTCAGAAATATTCTTGTCCTGTGGAAAGGACTGTATCCCCTTCTGTCTTTAATGTTTAAGATGCAAATAACATGTCAGAATCTTGGAAGGGAAAATATCACTGTATTACCCTTTCCATTTTAACTGATTCTTCAGGTTTGACTCCTGGAATTTGAAAGCTCTTGTTTAACTCGGCTACCTGCCTGCCTGTGTGTTTTGCAATGCTTTCTTTATCTTGGCGTGAACAATTAACAAATGGGATTCAAAACCTATTTTGTTCCAACATCCTTATGATCTTTTAGTATGTGAACCTTGCTCTGCCGTACACGCAGCTGTTCTGTTGCTTCTGGCAATGTCTAATGGCAGTGTCTAAACCTTTTGTGATAAGCACCTTTTTGAGCTGGAGTTCAAAAGATAAATTGTTCAGGAGAGGTGGGGGGGGAACATGAAGGCAGCTTTTTGCCTGTAATTTATCATAAGAACAGGATGTCCTTGAGACAAGTTGAATTTTCATTCTTTATTTTTAAGTCAGAAGGACTTTAATTTTTTTTCATTTAAATATTATTTCCCACCAGCTTTGCTTTCAGAGATACAGTGAGCTGTTGCATACAAGATGTGCTTAGAACTAGTCACTGCTTTGGTGTGTACAGACCACGGCAACAATAAACTTGGCCAATTCAATCCCAACAAATTCAAAAAGGACATCACTTTTTATCCAGTTTACTTCTGCATTAGAGCATGCTTATGTCTTGCCTCTCTGAGCAAAACTTCCTAGGCATTTTAGAGCTGTTATCTGCTTTCATTATGTAGGTTTCTACTTTCTGTCAGTCTTTAAAACAGAATGTTCTGTATCTGACGCAAATAGCAGTCAAACTCATCTATACTCATGATTTCAGTAGGATCTGGCTTGTCATTTAGACCCATGAGTGGCTTTTTTAGGGTACATGTGGTTTGGGGCTTTTTTAACTTTTCTGATACAATGTTTTGACAGAAAATATGAAACATACCCCTTTGCTGGTAGTGTGTGTGTATAACATAAACCACTTACAGTTTTCTATTCTAAGAAGGTAAAGCTTATGGTATTTGTATCATGGGATTCATGCCAGCATTTTTAGGGATTGTCATCTGCTATTGACCTATAAAGAAAGGAGGAAATAAGTGAGTTTACATTGCAGTAAGAAAATTTTTGCTTAGACAGTCAACGTTTATGGCAGTACTGATACTGGAGAAAAATGAAGGAACAGATTGCATGGGGACATTGCAAAATATCCACAACTGGAGGCCCTGAAGAACGTGTTGCACCAGCACCAAGCAGGGCTGGTGGGATTGAGCCTGCTTCAGGCTTGGCACTGAAGTGCCCCTTCCCAAGCACCTGTCTGCAGGCTCCTGCCGTGGGTGGGAGCAGCGTCCTGAGAGCAAGCATGGGGATGTGGGCACCCCCAGGAGCCTTCAAGGGTGCGTGGGTGAGAAAGGTGAGGCTTTGTACGAATTCTTACAAAGCTCAGGCTTTTTAAGGGCCACGTTGCTGTTCTTTCTGCAGGCATGTTCACCTACCACAAGGACTCGCAGTGCCATTGGTTCAGCAGCTTTAAATGCGACAACTATTCGGAGTTCCGACTGGTTGGAGCCGTATCCTTTTCTGTCTGCTAGAATGTTCTGAACAACAGCCACTTGATGAGCTGGTGTGGGGATAAAATAAGGCACTGATTCAACCTCCTTCAAAGGTTCTATATACACCTGTGTTCATTGTAAATGTGTTTTTTTGAATGTCGTTCAAGCAAGTGAACTAAAAATAGGAAGAAAATGGGGTATGTGGTACATTTTACAGTCAGAAAATGCTAAGTCAATGTTAAATTTACAACTTTTTTGTGTAGCAGTTGTAATTTTTTATGTACTTAAGCCTCTGAGTTTCTTTCAGTAAATACCAATTTGCCAGTATCCATTAATACTTAAGTCCCCATTGAGCAGTATGTGGCTTTTTGCCTTTTTTATTACAAAATGGAAGCCTATTTTGACCACAAGTTTATTTTCTAGGTTTTCTGTTGTGCTCATATGACGACCTCAGACAAATGATTTATGACAGTACATGCTTATAACTCCACTGAGATGAGGTAGTAGTGCCTATTTACTGATTTCAATGGCATCAGGTTGTAGGTCTTTTCTAAAAGATTTATGCTATTCTTGTGAGAAGTTGAATTAGGATAGTTTCAAATTTGTTTTATAGGATGCACTTAAATGTGCTAATGGATGAGCTATAGTACCAGTGCATGGTTGTCTTAATGCTTTTTAGATTTATTTAAAATAAATACTGCTTAATTGATCTTTCACTGGAAAATACATATTTATCTTTCTCTTTTTCATAACAAAACTTTGGAAAAATTTATTGGAGAGGTGCTTGTATAGTATATTATGAAGAAGATTCTCAAGCATTCTGTCAATGTGCATCATTTGACCATGTTAAACACTGCTTAATTGTAATGAAAAACTTCATTTGAAATTGTGAGTACAGAAATAGTGAAGTAATTTACATTCCTGCTGTTTGTTGAGCATGAATCTTAAAATATTTTTTCCAAACTACAAAAATACTAACTATAATAAAGATGTGTCAGATTTGCCCTTAACTTTTGGCATATTTAGCTTATGGGACTTGCTGTATATAACAGCATTACCTTGGATATTCGTTTCCCACCTTGCTGTTACAAGAAATTATTGAGTCCTCCCATTGTTCCCTGTGATCATAACACACTTGTAGGCATCTGTGGTGTCACATTAGATGACCTGTTTCAGATTATGCCTGTAAGTATTACATTTTCTAAGAGGCAGAACTACTGATATAAAACCTGATTTATTTATATTTAATGCTTGAGTTGCAGACTTTTTTAAAAGCAGCCTTTTTTCAGCACAGGCTGATAAAGTCTCCTTCTGATGAAAACAAAATCTCCGTGTTTTCTAGCATAATATGCATTTTAAAAATGAAACTTTTTCTAAGATGCTTTCTGTATAAAACAGTGCTTCTGGCATATCCTTGCGAAGTGCATCACTTAGTTTTGTAGATTTACTGAAGAGTTTTTACTCTCATTGTAGGAACTGGCGCATGGACTGAGTGAACTTCTGTCCTATGAAGGCAATGTTGAAGAGGATTTTTACTCAACCTTTCAGGTCATTAAATGCACAACTCTGAGTGGTTCTTAACCTCGTTCAGGGATTTTTCCCAGTGTTAGATTGGCAGTGGAGTGGCTCATTGCTGTGATTGCTGATGGTTTGGAATATAACTGTGGGGATCAGAACTGGCTCCAGGAGCCACGCTGCCCGGCGCCGCTGGGTGTTCAGCGGTTGGCTCCATGATGAGACTCCAAGCTGATGTTGCCTGCCAGTGTAGGTGGATCCCAGTGCTCACCAGCAGTGTCTCTTGGTCAGCTGCTGGTGCATTTCCAGCTCTTTGCTTTTCTGTCTAACCCAGAAAATAGTCAAAGTTACTTGATTATTTTATGCATTTTGTCCAGGAAATCTCACTTCAGCAATAGCCTGTTCAAGTTTTTGAAGTTTTGCCTGACCTGTGAGTTGTAATTGCTATTTTAGTCAGGAAAGTCTTTTTCAGTTACTCGTTGTTTCAGAGCACACATACTAGTTAATGAAATTTCATATTTGTGATGCTTAGTTCCTAGGTGAGCTACAGCAGAGCAAATACCTTCTTAATTGTATTTGCTGCTCCTATGCCGTTCTTTTGTATAAAAAGCTCTATGGCTCCAGAGTCTGCAGGTCAGTTTGACATGCCACTATATGACAGGGTCAATTTTTGTTCTTTGAGTACTATTTTTCTGAGCAATTTGTTGAAAATTGTAATATTTACCTTGTAAAAACCTCACAACCCTCAGAATTACAGCATGTGCTGAAGAGCAAGAGGGAATGCATGGCATAATATAAGCTTTGTCGTTTGTAAGTATGTTAATTTATTTTCCAGTGCTGACCTTGACTCCTCTTTCTGTAGGTTTTTCAGGAAGAATTTGGTGTTATAAAATCTTACAACTTAAAGCCAAATGGAGATAAAATTCCAGTCACAAATAGGAATAGAAAAGGTACTTCAATGTATATTAACTACACATATTTGGAGATTTAAGTTTTCTCCTTTCTATAAGCCTATGCTTTCATTAATAAAGTGTGAAAATGAAATGACTGTAGCTCTTTCTGCTATGCCTACCAATTTAATGGTACCTAAATTAAATGCATTCATTTTTCATATTCACTACAATTTTAGAGGGCAGAACAAGTGATTGATTAAAATTATTATAATGTAACAAAATAATTTTTTTTTTTTAGAATATGTGCAGCTCTATGTTGATTTTCTTCTCAATAGATCGATCTACAAACAATTTGCAGCTTTCTATTATGGATTTCATAGTGTCTGTGCTTCATATGCATTACTGGTAAGAATTAAGTGAAACTTAACTCTTCACTTCTATTTCAAGTATATGACAATGACTTATCTAAATTAAATTGTGCTGGATACTTTTAATATTTGGAAAGAATCTTGACTGATAGATTTGATTAATCCAACATAAGTGAAGAAATTAATCAGGTAATCAACTATTCTCTGTAGTGTTTCATTGAAAAGAGATAAATAGAGCTCCAGAAGACGGGTTTATCATGGTGTGTTCACAGACAGGCTCTCCTGTGAATGTTTGCAAGATTTTTGTGTATTGCCTGCACTTAGGAACTGCAGAACAACTGTGCCTGAGTGCTCCTGAGTGCACCTATTGCTTTTTACAGGAAGAACACTCAGGTTCTTCCATTTTCAGTCCTGTTTGGCTGTTGGAATGACTTTTTTAATTTACAGCATCCCTTCTGCACTGAGAAAGAAGAGAAAGTTTGAATTTGGCTGGGATTTTCTAAATTCCAGTGAAATTTGAACTGTGACATCTTGCAGCGAAGTGAGGTGTGGCGTACTTGCATGCAAGTTGATGATGATGTAGTAAATGAATAAGTGGGTGCTGCAGGTGAAAGTTTAGTGGGTGTTAAACCTGGCTTATTGTTCTAAGTGTTTGCTCTGCATATCACTGTGTACACCTGAGAGTTGAGTTCTGTCAGCCTCTGCTGCTCAGCTACCCACGCTGGGACTTGTCAGTGCAAATTAAATGGAAGTTGAAATAAAAATTGACATCAAGATCCTCCCTTATGTACAAACTTAATTTTCTTCCTGACCTATTTGTAGTCTGTTCAAGTCTGATAGGCAACTCAGTGTAATAAATGTAAGAATGATGAAGTGAAGAACAAAATATGCTGAAATATTGTGTTATTCAGTAATTAACTTTCTACTATATGTGGCAGTAAGAGAGTCTTCAAAGTGCTGAGGGATCAATTTTTCTATAATGAGTATGTATGCAAGTTAGACACTTACAATGAATTACATTCTTTTAATTTTTCTGTAATGACAAAATAAAAATCTTAATCGAGGAGCATCATTTCTCATCTTTTTTTTTTTTTAATTAAATATTTTATCCTTGATTTATGGCAGCTGCTTCGTCCAGAGGAGGTTGAAATTCTTGTCTGTGGCAGTCCTGAACTGGACATGTCTGCTTTACAGAGAAGTACCCAATATGAGGGCTACCAAAAAACTGATCTGACTATACGGTAGGCCTGGATTTTTATTCTAATTACTGACTTTAAAGCATCATGGAATTTTAGACTTCCATCAGGAATCTCTTCAAGGATAATCTGAAAATGACTAAAGTTTTAGAAACCTATTTCTAAGTAAGACACAGACAGTACTAAATTGTCATAAGTAGAAAGAGTTAGATCCTTAATGGTATGTGTTTACTGAAAATATCCTTAAAATATGATGACCACACTGGAGTAGTTTGAAAATAAAAGCTCCATATCCTGCAAATGAGATGTCAATATTTTTATTATCCAATCTTCTAAAAATACTTTTTTTACTCAATTCACTTTGATATTAAGGACATTTATATTACTGAGTAGAAGGCATTTATAGTTGTATAGATAAGTGGATTGGAGCATCATTTGGCAAGACATCATTCCAAAATTAATAAAATATTTTGCTTACCAATTCCTTGGGAATTTAACCTTGTATATAGGGGTACTGCTAATGTCTAATATATTATATCAATTAAACTCTCAGTAAATTATATTCATCATTTGTAGTTTTATTGTCATCTTCATATTACTTTTTTACGATGTTGCATCTTGCAACGTTTTCTTCTCCCTCTCCCCGAGTGTAGATACTTCTGGGATGTAGTACTTGGATTTTCTCTGGAACTTCAAAAGAAGCTGCTACATTTTGCTACAGGAAGTGATAGAGTACCTGTGGGAGGAATGGCTGATCTGAATTTCAAGATTTCAAAGAGTGAAACATCCACTAATTGGTAAGAAATGTTTGGATGTTTAAATTTTTTTTCATTAAATTTTTTTCTTGAGAGCCCTTCTTGCTCTTGAATGTCTTTTTATAGAAGAGCAAATGAATGTACAAGGAAGAAACTGCATGGACTCCTTTAGTTTGCCTTCAAAATGTTATACTCACTTATTTAGAAACAAGGAAATTGTTTTGCCAGTCAGTTTTTACATTTGAAGCTGGTAATTATTTATAAGGATTATTTACATGTTTTCGACTCAAATAAATTGTTTATTTAATCATTCCTAACATGACAGCTGACCTAATGAAAATATACCTTGAGCTACCATGAATTTTTCTGAATTTTTTAATAGTTTGATGGTATTATTTATAGCAACCCGCTAATTTTTTTTATTTTTAAGACTGGAAAAAATCAGTTTAAATAATTTGAAAGCTGTATAGAAAAACTTGCTGCTCTTGGAGCTTGCTGTGAAGCAGTAATTATTGACTGCATCTAGGTTTCTCATCCTCTTAGAGTAATCCAAATACTTTTACTGTTTTTCAAAGTCTGAATATAAAACTATATTTTTCAAAGTCTGAATTTTGCTGGTTTTTCTGTGAAGAACTGTAATAGTTTTGAAAGCAAAACCAGTGAGAGACTCCAAATCAGAAATACAATTTAATAGGAAAAAAAGAGAAAAATAAAATTAATGCAATAGTACAAAAGAAAAACCGCTGACAGAGTCAGAATACAACCTGACACCCCGCTAGTTAGGGTGGTGGTAGCAGTCCAGGTAAAGTGGTCTTCTTTAAGTAGTGATCCTGTAGAAAGGTCTGGTAGCTCTTGTCCTCTGGAAACCAGTTAGTAAGGGTGTTCCTTGGTGTTCTAAATCTCATTTTTATCCAGGTAAGCAATGTTTACCTCCTCCTCCTGGGTGGAGCGTCTCCCAATGGAGTGATGTAATTTTATCACTCATGCAGTGAGACTCAATGGCCCATTAACAGGAGATATCTTCCTGGAGGAAGGATGGGTCATGGGAAAGATAAAGAACATTGCCCCATCTGATCTTAGCAGATGGCCCATAAGGAGATATCTTCCACAGAGATAAGAATCACTGCCCCACCTGGTTCCAACAGATGATGATAGAATACATACTTTTGGCATATCTTTACATTGTAACCTAGAACAAGAGCTGATCTAAATATGTAAACATAATAAATTTGGGGATTGTTTTAAATGTAATTTATCTCATTACTGTGATATTTCTAGTGCTTTTCTCAGTGAGGTAATAACTGGTTCCAGTAACATTAAAGGAACATGAAGATCAGACGAAAAATGAAGAAAAATCAGTCAACATTGAATCACTCTTTATCTTCCTTTTTAAAATTGTTCTTTTTCTTAAAAATGAGAAAATGTGTTTTGAAATAGTGTGCATTTTAAAGTGCTGTAGGTCCATGTTCTGCAAGATAATTGTTGCTGTCAGACTGCCTGCACAGGGATAAATGTAGACACCATCATCATATTGCTCACACAATAGGATCAAAGAATGTAATAGCAATAAGAATTGGCAAATTAATAAAAGCTTCTCAACTTTCCAAATTCTCAAGCCATTACTCCAGTCCAATTGACAGATCTTTGCTGATTATTTAAAGAGCAAGGAGGGGAGAAGTAACCTTGGATTTCCAAATCTAGGGGGTCCACCCCCTTTTGAGCATGTTTGCCAAAGCTCAAAGGCCAAGTTGTCCCATTCAAAAGACTGAGGGATGAAATGAAAAGAGACCTAGAGGGCTTTTGAGTCACATAATAAAATACTTGTCCCCAAATGTAATACATTTTTCAGTGTGTTTTCCAAATGCCACACTGAGCTTCAGCTCATTGTCTCTCTCCTGTCTCTCCCCCAAGTTATCAGCTGTAGGACAAGTCTATATCCTCAGGTGTGTCCTCCATGTCACTTGAGTATTTAAATGGCAAGAAGTTCCTGTAGCTTTTATTACCTATGACTCATGAAATTAATCCATTCTAGTGAGAAACAAAATTTCCAGTGTTTCAGTCAGGCATTCCTTAGCCATATCTGCAATTTATATATTCAAGCTCTCAAAAGAATTCTCAGAAGAAACTTGGGACTGGAAATGTTGGTGTAACTGAGACCAGAATTTGTCAACTGTTGTTTTTCTGGCATTTTAGTCAGTTCTTCAAAGCTCCCTGCTGAAGTCTGTAAGGACCTGTTTTAGCAGGCTGACCCCTGAGTTCTGTATCCTCACAGACACCTAACTCTGGTTCTTCTAGGTGTGTCTGTAGCTATTGCAGGACTCACCTTCCTTTTCCATGTTGTGAATTCTGGTTATACAGATTCAAAGATTTTGTGTTTAGAGAAGTCATGTGGTACCTGGAGTTTCCAAAATCTGGAAAGAGATGTTTCTAACCTGAAAAAAAAAAAAAAAAAAAAAGATGGAGGAGGGAGTTGCAGGCAAATTCATACTTATTACCAGCAGTGGTGTTACTTGCATTCAACAGAATTTGAACCAACATTGGGATAAATGTTCCTTCTGTATGATTTCTTAAGAAATGTTTAACTGAAAATGCATAGGCGGTTGGCAGTGTTCTCGTTCTATTGCATTATTCTGAAATGTGTTTTGCTGGGTATTTTTTAAATTATTTTAGGTTACCTGTGGCACACACCTGCTTCAACCAGCTTTGTCTCCCTCCTTACAAGAACAAGAAGGAACTGAAGCAAAAGTTAATAATTGGAATTTCAAATGCAGAGGGATTTGGTCTGGAATAAAATTAAATACTCTAAGAACAGCATTTTTATGTAGCATTCACTCTCTTCTGATTGTGCCTTTAAGCTTTTCATTGTTATGTCTCTTGATACTGTGCCAGTTTTACTGTATTTAGATAATTTTTTAAATTAAATATGAAGTGTATGGTTTTCTTCCTGAATGGCAATACATTTGCTGCTTGCTTTGTCACAGAAAGTAGCTTTCTTTGTACAAAAAGTTCATCTGTTTGATAAATGAAACCCAACTAAGACAATTCCCAAGTTTTAGGTTTTTCTTAATAGCACTTTATCATTAATCATAATTCCTTTATATCAAGGTATCCCACTGGGAAATAATATACAGAATATTTCTCTATTGGTAAATCCCAGTGGCAGATTGTTTTCGATTAATATTAATAATAGAAAAGCTATAACATCAGCATGTAGCCACTTTTTTTTTCTCACAAAGGCAAATAGGAATTTTAGTCTTTATAAACTGTATGTAGTTTTATTCTGGTTTTCCTTCTCAGTGAAACCAGTTGTCTAAGAAGTATGTAAATAACTGCCTGTGAAGAAATAGGGTTTTGATAGTGCTATTTACTGCTAAAAAATTATTTTTTATGAATAAGCGGTTTTAGATGATGTATATTCAGCTTTTACACTTGACTGTACAAGAGTGTTAAGAGGTATTTTTTCAGCTTGAGGGGATTCAAGTTCAAGCTACAAGTATTAAGGAATTTGTATGTTCATTCTTAACAGCACACTAGCCAGATCTATTGTAGCATTATGTTAAACAAAACTCGATATTTAAAATCAATTCCACATCTGGTGAAATGCTTTAGGAAGACAATTATATCCACAGCGGGTGGAAAACTGATATAGTGTATCATGCTATCATTTTTTGCAGCAACTTTGTTGAAAGTCTTAAATAATCTGTGGCAAAAGTGAATAAAATAACATTTCTGAAGAATGTTCCAACTTTTATTAACATGGAGACCAGCATTTAAAAATGTTTTGTGTTTTTCACTGCACAAACTCCATGAAAAGAATTGTTGGTATGTCTGCTCTGAGTTAGTAAATTAGCAGCTGGGGAAGAAATGGTTCTAAAATACTGAAATAATTGTAAGTCTGGGTTTTATTCATTAAGTGGAAAGACTTTATCAGCATGCAGTATAGTATTTTTAAATATCAACATCTACTGTGTGTTCTGTAGATTTTTCTTTCAGCTGAATAAGGCCCAGATCATTTGAGACACTATGGCATCTAATTTGTCAGCTTTCCCCATTGACTTCTGCTGGGGCATGGATGCATAACTCTCTTGTAGTGTCTGTACTCAAATACTATATGAGTCTTCTTTCTTTCTCCGTATTATTTGCATACAATCAACAGATTTTCAAATTATAAACAAATTAATCTGTCTAATTCATGATTTCAAAGTTGTTCTGGATATTCTTCAATAGCTAAGTGTAAATTTTATTTTTTTATTTCTTCTAGAAAACTTACTGGTGATTTTACTGTTTTATTGAGGTAGGATATTTTAGAATGTTTGACACTGTATTCATAGTGCTGTCATTGAAACCAGTAATAAAATTTCCATTGGCTTTAGCCTGGAACTGTACTTACTAGGTTACTTATTAAGTTAGCACGAAGAGTGCTAAAAGCAGCACTGAAAAATTCTGGATTTTTACATTGTATCTCCTTAATGGAGATTTTAAAACTAATTTTAACTTGCAGGATTTCAGATGTTGAGAAATAAATCAAGCTTTCACTGTTGCACTGAATGAACTAGATAGCTGCAAGCAATGTTAAATTTCTAACACCTGAATATGGATGTAAGAAAGAAACCTGGAAACAAAGACTTACTGCCTTTCCTCTCTTTGTAGAATTGGATTCATGAAAGGTTGGCTTATGAATAAATAGCTATACAGTTTATCTGAAAACATGGCAAATTAGCCAAAATATTTTTTTAAGGTTTAAACCCGCTTTTAATAACTATTTATCTACTATTGTTAAAATGAAAGCTTTATCTTTTCTCCTTTTCACTGAACTGCACTTTGCCTTCTGTTTAGTTTTATTTATTGAAGCTTTTTTTGAGATAATGTGTAATATTACCTCAGAATTCTGAAAACGCTATTGTATTTGCATCAGTTTTTAAATCAGATTGTCATTCGAAGACATTTTATATATTTCCTGATGTTGATAAATTAAATAGTAAATTTTGTATTTGTTAAATGAAAGCATTACACTGTATTTATGAAATAAGCCTCTGATAATTTTAAAAAATTTATTCAATGGTGTTTTGTTGTTCTTGTGTCTTGCCCTGTAAACCAGCAAATCTTTTTTTATCTCCGTCATTGTTTTGTACTGTACAAAAGAAATCTGGTTTGTATAAACTTGTTCATTCCTAAGTATCTATTTTTATGTATCAAAATTGTCCAGTCATTAAATCAAATATTTAAAATACTGACCTCACTTGTATAATTTCAGATTTCCAAGACTGGTCATCATGGGTTTAAAATCATGACCAACCTCTCTGCTTTTGGTTTATTTTTCTTTTGAGAATTTTCATTTACCATAGCAGTTCTGCTAATACATTGCATGGCTCACTGAAAAGAAACTAAGTTTCAACAACCAAACCCTACACCAAGACTTAGATTTCATATTTATAGTCAAAATTGTGGGTGTTGTGGTGCATCCCATGATGTAATAATGCTGTAAAATAGTACAGATCCTCATCATGGATCCAACAACTGGGGTTGTTCCATGTGGAGAAGGCTTTGGGGAGATGTAATTGCAGCCTCCCAGTACCTTAAGGGGGCTCTTGAAAAGGAGCAGATAGCAGCAGGACAAGGGGAAATGGTTTTAAACTGAAAGAGGGCAGGTTTAGATGAAATGTTAGAAAGAAGTTCTTTATTCATATGATGGTGAGGCACTGCAACAGGTTGTCTGGAGAAGTTGTGGTTGCCTCATCCCTGGAAGTGTTCAAGGCCAGGCTGAACAGAGCCCTGAGGAACCTGGTCTAGTGAATGGCATCCCTGTCCATGCCGGAGGGTTGGAACTGTGTGATCTTTAAGGCCCTTCCAACCCAAGCTGTCCTGTGATTCTGTGATTCTAACTTAATTTTTCCTTTTTTTTTTTTACTGCCTCAGTTGCAAGATTAGTTGGAGGTGCAGGAAGAGACAAAGCCATAAGCTGTTCTATGTTTTAACTTTTATGTTCTTCTGCCTAATTTTAACATTAAAATCAGGAGGGACAGGTAACAAGAACATTGTGCTTTCTCACGGACACAGGTCCTGATCACAGAATTGTTACCTTTGTACAACTCCAGTTACCTACAGATGGCAGCAAAGATGAAGATTCACACAATTTAATTAGAGGTTAGACTTTCTCTTCATTAACAGTAGATATTATAAATGCACATAATGAAGAAAAAAGTAATGTCTTAAAAATTTGTATCGCAAATGATTGCAGATTTGAGAAGTCAGCAAATATAAATTGACTTTTGAAACAGGAGAAGCAGCTTCTTGAATCTAGTTTAGAAAGTTTTGGTTTTGAAAGCTGGATTTTGAAAGTGTCCTCTCTTTCCATTAAGAGTTCCTTACGTGTTTTTGGGACCAGTGAAAGACTCTTGTCAAAACCTCAGAGATGAGATTGGTTATACCTGACCTCTGACCAGTCAATACCTTTAAGACTGACATTTGGAAAAAGGTTAGAAAGTCTGGCTGCCTTGTCCTGTTTCACCTAGGGATCAGATGGCTGCCCCTGCAGCCTGAAATGCAGTATTTCCTTTTGATTTTTTGGCTAAAAGTGGTGAGATTCCTTCTGTGTAGTAGTAGTTGGTGTTGGTACTGGTCGACTTGCTCCAGAAGCAAATATTATACCCATTGTAAACCTTCATAGCTGAGGTATTTAATATTCCTTCAGAACTCCTTCTTGAAAAAATGAACATATCTGAAAGGTCCCTGAACTGCTCTGGTTTCATGTCCTGTCAAAAAGAGTGTGTTTTTTCTTCTAGAGCCCCTGGTTTTCTTCCAATAAATTTGTTTGGGTTAAGTAATTTTTCAGACTATTTCTATTTTTTTTTCAGGGTCTGTACTGGTGTATTTGTTGTTGAAGTTCCTTCCACTTTTAAATATTCATGTGTATAAGAAAATAATAATGAGATGGCCTGGACTGCCACAGCTGTTTCACTTGTGTTAGAAATGTTCTAATTAATAGTGAAGTAGGTTTTGTTGTTAAATTAATGAGCGAAAATGGCCCCCAGTGATCTGCACCTTTCAAATTGTTAATTAAATTCTTACTGAATTCTTTGAACTCCAATGGTTATATGTAAAACTCAACAGGTCAAGGAAGATGAAGTGATTTTTCCTGATGATCTGGTGAAGGAGTTGCTCACTGGATTCTAAAAGGGTAGGAGAAGTTCACATAAGTTGGGCAAACTAAGTTCAGTTCTGGATTCCTCTATACTACTGGAGTTAATACCTATAGGCATAATAAAAGGATATATCAATGAATGTCTTGTGTATTTTTTGTCCTACTGCAGCAAGACTTCGTTTACCATTTTTCTTTTTGCCATCAATGTTATGATTTGGTACTTGTAGTGAGTGAGACTTTTACTTTTTGATGCAGTATTTTCTTCCCATGAGGGTTGTCCTAGATTCTGTAGCTATATGATGTTCAGGTTTAATTTAAGACATTCTTGTTTATTTGCTGCTTTAACTCTATAACATGATTTCTTATTAAGCAGGAGAGATGAGTCTGTTCTCACAGAGTCATTAGTTATCTTCATACCAGGACCTCTGGCTGCTACCATACTGTGGGTAATAACAGCCCAGCCTCCACTGGCATTACCAAAACAGAATTATTTGTAATTTAATTCAAACATCTTGTCAATGGGTGAGTTTACTCAGTGTACATTCAATCTCTGCTCTAGCAGAGAGCTGGAACATTAATTTCTTTTGCTGTTTGTTTTGTGTCAGTAGCAATATTGCAGAAGTCAAGATCTGTGGTTTTGTCCTCTGGAAAAATCAATCCAGCTGGATATAAAGTAGCTAAAGCACAGTCGTTTATGAAAGCTGTGGGGTTTAAACTCAAACATGTGGATCTTGGTTTTGATTGTCTTCTGGTGAATTTATGTAACCTAACATTCCTGTTTTCCGAAGGCTGTGGTGGCAGCATATGTACTGCTTGGGGCTTTTTATAATTGGCCTTGGTTAGTGGTAATTTGCCACACTGAGCAAAGAAAGCACTTAATTTTGTCAACTTGCTCATCTGCTTTCAAGAGGGATCTTTTCCCAAATCTTTCTGGATTCCAAGATGGAGAAGTATCCTCCTCAGATACTTGAACACCCTGGCAAGACACGTTTTGTGGTATAAAATGCATGTTAATTCTTTAACATTTATTGATAGAAAATTTAACCATGGCAGATAAATGTGACCTGTGTAAAACAGAGATGAGCACGGTACCAGAATAGAAGAAATTTACTTCCTTATCATTTTGATGGAATTGCTTTTTAGTTGGAAAATTCAAATTTTATTTCCTCAGCTGATGAGGTTTAATATTTCTAGGGTAGAATATCTTAGAGAGTTTAAGAACTGAAATTCTTTTCTTCAATAAATGTGTTAGATAAAGCTAAAATTTGAGTAAACTATCAAATTGTTCTACATACACCTCTGTGTAGTGCTTATTGCATTGTCTAATTGTACTGATATCAGTAAAATGTTCTTCATAATTTATTTTTTGAAATGCCAACTTTTCTGGCAATTTTTAAAATGAAAGAAAAGCATTGAAACGGTCAGTATTGATTCAAACTGAAAGTTTTAAAGTAATAACACACATTTGTTCCTTTTGCATATAAACAAGCTTGTTGCATTTTGCATTGGGTGGTTTTGCTTTAGGATCCAGAATCTATTCAAGAGCATATTTCTGATGGAAATGCACTAATCTGTTACATCAAGTGGCACATTCTGGAAGGTGAAAACTCTCTTTCCAGTAGCTTGTGCTACTGGAAGTTACTGCAAATATGAGAAAAGGATTCCAAGTTAATAATTGTTTACATTGCTTTGTTAGTTGCCAGATAGGGGCTGAAATCTCCTGGGGTATTTCAACCAAGCTGTGTTTGAATTACCAGGGGGATGTTTGCTTTCTTCCTATTGATCATGTCCTAGCCCATGCTGGCCCAGTTTCTGCTGGTGATGGGTTTCACACCATTACAGGGAATGTTTAAATGTATTTCTTACACTGACAAATTTAATACCATTAATTCTTCATTTCACAAAGGCAGGTCAGTTTCTTCAACAGTCTGTAATATTGGTCAAGAACTCTCAGGTACAGAACTAAATTCTCAAATTAGTTTAAAAACTGTTTTATTTTGCTATACCAAATTTTAAACATTAAACACCATCCTATAATCAAAGGTGTTGAGGCAACATCCACAGCTGTGTCTTCTGTTCCTCATACCCTGCTTGTTTTTGTGTAAACTGCTGTAGGCATGTAACAAAAACCTGGTAGATGCATTAGGAGTAAGTTTTTACTTGAAAGTGATAGTGTTGGAATTATTTTATCTCTTTGTTACATCCCTGTGTGGAAGCTGTAGTTGTGTGTGCTTTTCATTTGTAACTGTTGGCAGTGGGTACTCTGCAGCTGGGGAGCTGAAGGTGTAATTGCTTGCATCATTTTTCACATCATTGCTCAAAAGAAAAAGTGACCTTTCTGTGTTTCTCTTCCCTCTTCAGTGCACCCTGACACATAAAGGCTTTTCTATTTTATGGTGCAAAGGTATTCTCAGTTTATCTTTTTTCCTTGAATTTCTTCTCAATTTATTTGTTGCTGGCTTTATTAATAGGGCTTATTAATTCCATATGACATAAGCACAGCTGCTATGCTTAATCATGCATTCAGTTAGCATTTTCATACTTGTAGGTGTACTGGGAAGATGAAATTGCTACCTTCATACAGCACAATCAATCCTTGATTAATTTCTCCTGTCATTACTTATAGCAACAATCTGCATTCTTTGTATAGTTCTGCTGCCTTTCACCATGTTCAAGATCTACTGTCATTCATAATACAGTAGATATATAATTGTGATTAATATGAATGATAAAGAAATAGAGGATTTCACTTTGAATTTTCCTAGACTAGAAAATCATCCTGTTGGCTATTTGTGACCATTTTTTCTAGGTTTTTGGGTTTTTCTTCACTAGGTATCAGATTTTATTTTGTATTTTCTCAAAACACAGGGTAACTTGGGGAATTTAACAGGCATTTTAGAACTGAGTTGTCACTTGCACTCATGAGTTATTTGGCTTGTCTGTCCTTATCCTAGCTACATGCGATGTCAGTCCTGTATTTGCAGCCCATTTTCATAAATCAAACTGTTTCTAATATTAAGGAAGACTACATAGATAAAGCTGCTGTAAAAGGATAATGACGTTGGTCTCTAGGGTACACCTTCTAAATGTGCCACTGCCTCTTAAGAAAAAAAAGGCAGATTAAAAACAGTGGGCTCAAGGTGGTGGCAGGGGGAAGTAGAGAACATTGATGTATTGTTCTCTCATATTTGAGGAGCTAGACAGTCTCTACATATTGAAGATACCCTGGGACAAAAACCCCTGAGGGATAACATTCCAAGCTTCAGATCAGTTGTAACTCAATGTGTTTTTGTTTGCCACTAGCTTATTATTTTAATTATCTTGGGTGTAGGAATCCTTAAAATCAGAGGTTTTGCAAAAAAGCAGGTCTCAGAAACAGCACAACTGCAATTTAAGATTTGTCAGCAGAAAAGTTATGTGAGATATAGAAAGCAAAGACAAATAGAACAATGGTGTGTGTATTAAAGCTTGGCAAGAATAACTCCCTAAGTTGCAGAAGTTCCAAGCTTAATAATGGAGCTCTGTGCACTGTATTTTAAGGCTTACAAGTAGGTATTGTATTAGAAGTAAGCAAGCATTGTTGTAACCAAAGGTATGTGTACTTATAGTGGTTGGATACCACTGTCAATATGCTTTTGCTTTTTGTGACTGGTCAAAAAACTTTCCAAGTGTGTTGTAACATCACGTTTCTCTGGCTGCTGCTGAGGACGTGAGCTGCTGGCATCTTCCCATTGTCCCAACCCTGTAATGAGACTGATGCTGGAAAATAAAGCAGCTCAAGGTGTGTTCCACAGCAGTCCTGTCCTGTTCGTGCTCCTGTGCATAAACCCATGGCCAACATTAAACTTGGGGATGTTTGCTTTTTTCCCTACTGATCTTGTCATGGCCCATGCTTACCTAATTTATATTAGTCATAGGATTCTCTTGCTTTGAATGTCAGAATTGAGTAAATGAACCCCACTTTAAAGGTGAGAAAGAAGCCAAGGCTTGTCTAGGATCATGTGAAATCCCATCCATTTCAACAATATGTAGAAAGCTGAAGAGTTTAACAGTATCTATCTCAACTCTGTCTAGAGGGACCCCTTTACAAGCCAGCCTGATCAGTGCTGGTGGGACACCTTGTTTGCTGAGCCAGCAGAGAGCTGCAGCAGGGTTTGGCAGTGCAGCAAGCCAGCTGCAGCCCTTCCCTCCAGCTCTGAATGCTTCCCAGTTTTTCACTTTGAAGTCATTGCCACTTGTGTGTGTCACTCAGTCAATGAAGGCTAGATCACAGCTGAAGCCCACTGCCTATCTTGGCTCTGTATTCCATTCATGATTTCTCGATCTTTTTTATACAGGTTTTGCTAGAAATTGATAAGTGGAGGTGAGGAAATAAATTTGAAATGTAGGCTTGTTACCAAATTGATAGATTACTACGTCAAATGCTAGTCATTTGTTTTGAAGAAAATAATTATTTTTAAAAGCCCCAAAATCTGCCTTCTTTCGGTTTCACTTGCTCATGCTTTGTGATGTGTGACCACAGAGCTGTCCTGTAACATACCCTGAAAGCAAAACCTTGGAGCGCTAAATTTGTGCCATTAGCATTCTTCCCTAATTAGGTGTATATAGGTACCTCTGTGATTACTTCACTCAGTTTGAACCCCAGTTTCTTTTCAGGTCGAGGATCAAAGGAGAAAACCAGGAAGCAGGAGATGCTTGTGTGTTGGATGGATCAGGTACTACTACCAAGTTTTCAAACAGCAGGTTGCTGACTTTTCTTGAGTTTTTAAAATTGAGACAGTTTTGGAAATGTGCAACATTGATATCATTGCTTCATTTGTTTCAATTATTGTAGATTAAAAGACAAAACATCTGCACCAAACACCATCTCAGAGCTTTTTATCAGCAATAGCAAAGAATTTTTCACATAGCTTATCAAGCCTAAAAGGAGTGATAAAAAGAAAATAGAAATTTATTGTTAAGATCAGACTTTCATTACAATTATTGGATAGTATCGGTCCAAAGCAGTTAAATAAGATAATTTCATATTATCTTTAACATTCTGGGCATTATATGTCCATTATAACTTCTAAAATTGGGTAATAGCCTTTCCCATCTCCGTCACTATTCCAGCGTAGGCAGAATGTCAATACCAAACCACATGTTAGCAACTTGTTCATTTTTATGTTTGTAAGGGCAGGTTTTTTTAGATTCGGATTTTGTTTCAGTGGATTTGTTGGTGGAGTTCCCAGACTGCCCATAAGCAGGTCACAGGCTGGCTTTGGCTGAAATTAAACACCAGGGTAACTCTAGGGCAATGTTCTACTTTTTTACTGCTCCTGACCTTCAGCCTTCCATCTAGCCAATAGGGTGCTTATTTCACCAATGACTCATTTTTGTATCAAAGGTGTCTGATTTTTGCAGTAAGATAAATACAGATATATATATGATATACATCAGAAATTACAATTTATAAATAGAGCTAGAGGCTTTTTCATACTTGCAGCTATTCAAACCTATAGTAATTATCTCTTGTGCATTCAGACCCTACTGGAGGTTTTAATTTGATCGACAGTTGCTGATAAAATTTAGGAGCTAATTTCAGTTTGTGGGGAGAAATACTTGATTTACAGAGTGAGGAAGGTTTCATGCTTTTCCATTCTGACCCATTCAATACTCAGGCGGTCAGAGCACTTACCATTGAGGGGAAATTGGCATTCTGAAGGCAGGACTTGAATTTTTATTATCTGTAACCCTTGAGTTCCTAAATCTGTGGTTTGAGTCAGGCAGAGGGAGGCTGGTCCTCTCCTCCTCCAGGTGAGCACACTGAGTCACTCACAGAGAACAGGGTTCTCCCACCATCATGAGTGGTGCATGAGCTTTTAACTTCTGCTGTTGCTCTTGTTAAACATCTCCAAGAGGAATAAAAGCTTCATTTCTGCTTCAGTGGGAACAATGGCCACCTACTTCCTCACCTCAGGAAAATAAAATGCACTTTTATTTTGAGTTATCTTGGGTCCCCTCCTGGAGTACTTTGACCTGCTGGGGTGAGTCCAGAGAAGGGCCACTAAGTTGATCTCAAATCTGGAGCACCTCTCCTATGAAGACAGGCTGAGGGAGCTGGGGCTGTTCAGCCTGGAAAAGAGAAGGTGCCAGGAAGACCTTACAGCACTTTACAGTACCTGAAGGGCTGCAAGGGAGCTGGAGAGGGACCTTTGACTAAGGTATGAGGTGATAGGAGAAGAGGAAAGGGCCTTAAGCTGAAGGAGGGAAGGTTAGATTAGATATTGGAGATAAATTCTTTACTGTGAAGGTGGTGAGACACTGGAAGGGGATGGCCAGAGAAGTTGTGGGCTCCCCATCCCTGGAGATGTCCAAGACTGGGCTAAAGGGGGCTATGAGTAACCTGGTCTAGTGGAAGGTGTCCCTGCCCACATCAAGGGGTTTGGAAGTATATGATTTTTAGGGTCCTTTTCAACCCAAGCCATTCTATGATTGTGTGATTTGAAAACAATCTTTGTTTTCTGTGAATCTTATGATTTGTTAGCTCAACCAAAATATTTGTTGTGCTCAAGAATCATGCCTGAAACCGTCCCTCCTACTCACAAGGCAGGTGTGAACCATGGACAAAAGAGGCTGAGAATGGGAAAGTATTCTGGGAAATGTGGTAAGTCTAAAAACTGAATTACTCTTCTTTTTCATGTCTCAGTGTGCAATTTTTCTGAGCAATGTGCAAAAATAACAAGCTAGAACTACCTTATTGGTTGAAAATACAGAGAATACTGGGAAAGCCATTCTGGAAAAATGTCCAGTTATTACATAGCACTAACTTCTTTTTTTTATTATCAAACTCTGAAAATTACATGTTTTATCCTTATGTTAGCACTAAAATCTTCAGGCTGCATTTAGCCTTCAAGCCTTCATAAACCTCTGAACAAGTGTGGACTCTGAAAGGATTATTTTCTCTGGAATAACTGCCTTCTCTGGGGAGCTCTGGTGTTGGGTCAGGCTTTGAGCTCAATAGCCAGCAAGTGGAGCGTGCAGGGAAGTTCTGCATCCCACGCTCATTCACCCTTCACATCGGGTGTGGGATTTATTTCCCTATGCCAGTTTGTTTTCTTGTGTGAGAGAAAGAGGCCTTATCACCAGTTCTTACTGTTACTTTTTAATATTCAAGTCTGCATCCCACACTGGATAGTAATTCTGTGTGAACAAGCAAGATTTAAATGATCCTAATACTTCCACTTCTATAACATATAGGGAGATTTGTATATATGATTTTTTAGTGAATATTTGCAAGAGCCATACCAGCCAGTGAAAGTTTATGAATGCTTTCTAGGCCATTTCTTCTGCAAAGCTCTCTACTGCGTTGCAGATAATTGGAGGGAAAAAAAAAAAAAAAGGGTTTAATTTTTTTGCAGATTTTGTTAGTAGAAAAATCTTTGCATTTCAAGTGCTGGAGGAGAGCGTGCCTATGGCACTTTAAAGCTCTTTCCATCACTGAAGAATAGACTATATTGCACAAAATCATGTTTAGATTTGAACCTGGATTTCATGACTTTTGGTTCTCTGTTCTACCCATTAGCTGGGGGGTTTTCATATGGGTAAATGAAATACAGAAAGCTTTGAAAAATATTATATTAAAAAATATGCATTTGGAGCCTCAATGACACATCAAATTTTTAATATGCTGAAAAATTCTAAGCTGAAAATAATCCATTTTTATCATAAAGCTTCAAGCAGTTTTGCAGAGATAGGTGTTGGGATTTGCATTATGGAGCATATCCTGTTAAAGAACTTATTCAAGCCCACGAAAATGTTCACTGATTTCAGAAGGCTTTGGATGAATCCCATACTTGCCAACTTGTAAAAATGCTGTCATTACAGAACTCAAGTTTTGACTGTAGGAATTTCAGTTTGACAACCTGATTGGCAAAGACTTTAATACAACTATTTATATACTCAGTGGTTTACAAAATACATTCCCCAAACTTAATGACTTCATCATTCTTTCCTTATTTATGTAAATCATAACTTTGTGCATAGAATTGCAATCTGCACAATGAAAAGGCATGTTTCACTCTTTATTTTCTAGTATTTTTCCCCTTTATCAAACTTGGATGTTTTGTGAATGTTTATATAAAGCATAGAGCACACCAAAACCACATAAAGCTGTTATCCCCCCTGTATATTCCTAATCTGCCTTATTATTAAGTTACTTCTTATAAACCCTTGAAACACAAATACTTTGTTTTAATTGAGGAGGTGTTTGTTTTCAGGTAAACAGCATTCCTGCAGGTTTTCACCTCTGCCTTGAAGTACTATTATACTAAATATTATGCATATTTTTCAAGGAACCTCTCGTTTTTTAGTGAACTGATTTTTCTCAAGACAAGGAAAATAGATTGAAATGGGCCTGTAACTCTCCAGTATGTGGGAAGAGACCATAATCAGCTGCAGGAACACTGTGGTTCTGAATATACAATGAAGAAAAAAGAAAAACAGCATGAGCACTTTTGTGTCCATTTCCCTTGGGCGTGGGAAAACTATTAGTTAATAGGTTAATTAAATTAGTAGTCCAAATGGGAGTAGCGATGTCATGCTTTGTCAGGTTGATTTTTACTTAGTTTCATGTGCAGTGCTAATAAGAGTTTGTGTATAATCTGAATAAAAACCATTGTGGCATCTAGAATGTCCACTAATCCCTTGATCTGTTGCTGTTTTTCCCTCTGTTTCAGCAGCAGGTGAGCTGTTTTCCAGTTGTTCCTCTAAACTTGGTGAAGAACTTCGGCTCTGTCTAAGGCAAGACATGCTGTTGGTAGGTTGGCATGGGGAGAGCTGGCTGGAGTCGTGTCTATTGTCAGCACCAAGAGCTGTGATTCAGAGTGCCAGCAAAAAGACATCTATTCAAACAAGCAGAGCCATCCTCCATCCTAAAGGTGCAAGTTCACACTAGGCAGGAATCTGCCCCTAAGGCTTTATCTCTACATAAATCCTCACTTCAGGGCAATGGAGTGTTTTCCCAAAAGAGTGATGATGCTTTAGGATATTAAAAAAAAAACCCAGACAAACAAACCTGTTCTTAAAAACCATGAAAGTATTTCCTCTGCAGAAGCATACCCAGTCTTGCATTATGCATTTTTTAATCATTGTTAAATGTCGTCTTTATCTAATTCCCATTCACCACCTAATTACCTCTACCCTTTAAATATAATAATGCATTCTTGAAGCACATTAGAGCTTTCACTTAATGCTGGGATTTGTGCATGGCATTTGTGCATTGTGGACATCAGACTACTTAGAGTAGCCTGGTGTCTGGCACTCACTCTCTAAAGCTGGGCTTGTGGGCTCTGGTTCATCAGCAGGAGCTTTCTCCTGGCAGAGGGCTGTGCCTTCAGTCCCAGTCCCACAGTTTCACAAAACTGTTCAAATGGAACTGTAATTTAATTTACCTTTATTTAATTTAGCTTTGTTAAAGGTGAGCTCTCTCTTCTTCAAGAGTGAAATTGCTGATTTTGAGAGGGAGATAAATTCCCTTGTTTGTACTCTTTCAAGTCTTCTGGTAACAGCCCATAGAGGAGGGACCCAAAATTGCCTCTCCAGGATGGAGCCAAAGTCTGTTTGTGAGCTGGACTGGACCTGCAGCTGAAGGAACAACCTCTTGTGCCAAGGCTAGCAGCCTGCCCTCTCAGTAACAAGGCTCTGGGAGTATTGTGTTAGCATGACTTGGCAATCACAGGCATGCTTCAGGCAAGCAAAAATGCTATTTCAGACTATTCTTAAGCACCTTTCTAATACTCTCATGTCTCATTGCAGACGCTTCTCTTAAAGGTGAGCACAGCTGCTTGCAAGAGATGGGGAATGCAGCAAAAGAAACCAGATTTTATGTTCTTTTTACCTAAAATTTCTGACCTTGTGAACTTTGGTTTGCATTAGGCCTTGTCTGTGACAGCAGCTGCCTCTGAGCCTCCATGAGCAAAGTGTATTTGGCTGAGCCCACTCCCCAAGGCTCACTCACTTCTGCTGTAGTCAGACTTCTGAGCGTGAACAGGCACATGCCAAGAGAAATGGCAGAGAAGGTAAATGCTCTTTTCTTCCCCCACACATTCCCAAGTCCTGTGCTGTTGCCAGTTCAGTACGACAATGAATGATCACAGGATTCAGAAGATTACAAAAGCCAACTCATCTACCAGGTGCCAGGGAAAAACCAAAAAATCCCAAACTACCAAGTGGAAATGGTTCATCTGCTACATGAGCCACAGCACACCATAGGAGCCTGCTCTCCCCTCTGGTGCCAGTGTACTGCTGAGGGCAGAGCATCAGCATCTTGAACAGGCAATGCCAAGAGGCAGCATCTCATGCAAATTGTAAGGTCAGGGTTACAGCAATAAATCTGCAAGGATTTCAGCAGCACGGCCTGTCTTGTTTCCCTAAGGCTGGTGATGTTGCTAAATCTGATCTGAAAGCTATGTATCTGTTGTAAATTATACTTTCCTAAGCCCTTTTCCAACCTCCACAAACTTTCTGCAAAACCAGATGGGGATTTAACCACTGTTCTGCTTTTTCAAGCTTGCCTCAGGATTAGTATTATAAAACTCAAATAGGAAAGTAACGAAAGTACATCTTCTTGGCAAGGTACATCTCTGGGGAATAGTCAGCTAATGCCAAGATTAAATTCAAAGCTGATACATGCATGATAAGTTTGGATAATACAATTTACAAAATTATGTCATATTTTAAACTCAGGCTCTGATGCATTTTGTGTGTCTGCCTTCTCTGGGAGATGAGTCTCTTGTGAGCCACTGAGGTACCAAAATCCTTCTTTCCAGCAGCTAGACACTGCATGTGGTTATGTAAGCCTGGCAGGCCATTAAATTCCCACCTAGGAATAGCAGGCTGTTATATCCACTGGTATATTGGGACTGGCAATTAGTTACTAATGTCCCTAATACTTTCATCACAGCTGGCATTCCATGAATAAAGATACAAATCTAGCTCTGAATGTAACTCATTTCCTGCTATGACGCACAAATATGTTTGTGGGAACTTAGATGGCAATGTTCATTCCCATTGCAGGATACCTACCTTTAATAGCTAACCATATAAAGATACAAAGGTAATTATCTTTCCTATCTTGCAGTGCTTTACTGAAGTGCATTTGCAAGGTAGCAAAAGAATCTTTCATAAAACTGTTCATTTAGGACAATAATAATGAATGTTAAAGGTGAACTCTCTATGAAATTCCTGATTTGCAGAAGGAATGATTCGGCTGGAAATCTTCATGTAAGGTCCAAATGATAATGTATTGCTTTATAAGTGGACTTTTCAGGCTTGTTGCAGAAATCTCCAGCAGGAATACAGGTTTAGATGAAAAGAGTAATAATTCTTGATAAAATTCTTTAGACTTCACATTACAATTTCTATGGGACTCTTTCTATAAAATTCAGGCTTCATTTTTGTATTCTGTGAGATTTTTCAATGAAGTAATTAGTTTTTGGGTCTCTTTTGATATTTTTCCTCTTCTTTTTACAGACAGTCATACACCTTGTAGAGTAACTGTAGTAGAATAGTTTGTAAGGTTGGTGCAGGAGGCAATCTTTCCCAAAGAATTACAGCTTGCTGATTAGCAAGGAACGGAAGCAGCCTTGCCTGCCCAATGAAGATGGGTGTTATAAAAGAATGGGTTACTGGCCACAAGCTGCAGTTGGACCTTGAGACCCAGAGTCTGCTGCAGTTTGGGATGGAGTCTGCTGGCTGTGCTGTGAGGAGGAAGGGCCAGACAAGGTAAGAAGATGCTGTGTGAGGGACAGACAGGATTAGGTGGCCAGGTAAGGGACAGGTTGGGGTTTAGCCTGTCATGTAGAAGGAAAAAGGAAACTTGCAGAGAGCAGAGAAGGAGTCAGGGTTGTGTGGAGCTGCCTATGAGGAAAGGAGTCAGGGTTGCCTGAGAGAAGTCTGCAGAAGAGAAAAGGCATGAAAAGTTTTTAATAAAGGGCTGATGATGGTGTCAGTCCAGTCATTCTCAATGTAATTGTAACAAGTAAGTGCAAGTGACTTGATGGAAAATGAAGGGGGTTTTGTGATGAACTGGCCTGAACTTCCAGAGATCTGGAAAGGGCTTTTGTGCAGAGCACCTGGCTCTGTATCAGAGCTTTTCTGTGATCCAGAGCAGCAGCAGCTGGTACCCAGGTGCAGCCCTGCAGGCCAAGACATGCTGGACATGGAGCCTGGCTCTGGACAGAGCTTGGTGGCTCCACACTCTCCCTCCCTGCCAGCCAGGAGTGCAGGAGCAGCCCTGGTCAAGCCTGGGGGCACCAAGCTGCTCCTGGTGTGACCACAGCTGATGCTCACCTGGGTTTAGGCAGAGTTCAACATCCCCCAGAGCTGCCCAGCCCTGTTCACCTGGAGAGCAGATGCACAGCCCCTGGGGCAGGCATCACCTCCCCCCCTGCAGCCTGCACACAGCAGCACCCTGCCACCTTTGGCAGAGCATGGGGGTCCCTTTAGCTCTGTCCTTTCCCAGGAACTCATCCCAACCTCAGCAATGTTCCACTTACTCTCCATAGCTTTTTCCCAGGCTCCAGTGATGCTCTTCCCAAGTCATTGCAGCTCCTCCAGATAATGTAAATGGAGGCAGCCACAGACTCTCTCTGATAAGGTAAATGTGATTATTTTGCTTTTGGGTTTGGTACAGTCAACTCATTCCCTGAGCTGCATAGTTTGTGTGTGACATGTCTTTTCCAAACATTGGTGTGGTTTGTTACTGCTCTGGTTTGAAAACCAATAGCCTTTACCTGGGAATTATGGTATGTTGACAATTTTCTCAAATGAAGCTGCAGCAATTTTGGTAGTTATTGACCCTACAGTACATCAGATCATCTCCCTAGGCTTCTGTTTTTCCTTATGAAAAAGTGAGAGCAATGCAGGTTTTTATAAAAGCCCCTGATACTGAAGGACAGCAGACTGTGGCTGACTTTTTGTTTGCTGACTGGTAAGGTGACCTCACCAGAACTAACCTTCCCCAAAAGCATTACTTCTGGATGGAGATTACTATTTATTTCATGAATGTCTGTGTATCTGAAAGGAGGAGTAATATACTGAATAGAATTAAGCCAATGCTGAACTTAGAAAAAACATAGCTGACATTTCAGCTGGGGTGAGACTGTCTTGATGCCAGAATAAACACTCTAGTTTTACTTTGGCCTTTCTTTGGAAAAACTAGCTGCGCACACATAGCTGCCAGCTTCTGTTGGCTGAGTTGACATGCTTCTTACAAATACAGATTTAACTCAGCCAGTGATTGCAACAGACTTTCTTTGCCTTTATATGGTTGCTTCATACTGCTCCAAGTCTAGCTCAGCTACTCCAAACAATGTCATCACAACCTAAGAAGCAAACTTTGTATTTCTGGGCATCCTTTACGATTTCTTGAGAGTGTGGCACTGATGCTTTTATGCTTGAGGGGTGCTAAACCCACGACTTCTAGTCAGTTGTTGAAAGCTGATAGCATCAATAAAGAATTGTGCTGATAAGTATTAGAGCAGCCCCCTTTCCCTCACAAGAAATATGTTGTTCTTGATCACCTTCCTCCAAGATTGATCCATATTCAGCTTTTTTAAAAGTACTGTTAAGGCATCAGACATAATTTATGCATGGAATAATTATTTGCCAAAATCTTCACCATATTTAAGCAGAAGTGTGTTTATATTTTCAAAAGAAGTTTTCCCCAGGACAACAGTCTCCAGGACTATTAGCATTGAATTGGCAGAGGGCAAATAGGATGATGTCCTGAGTCTGTGAGAGACAGCATAATAATGTCACAAACTTGCAGCCAGCCTCAACCTCTATTATTCCTGGGTCACAGCAAGGTGCCAGAGTGCTGCTCTTGTTCCTTTTTACCAAGTTGCCTTTTGTCTGCCACCACTTCCTTACCACAACAGCCCTTCCTGCTCTTCACTGTTTGCCATACCACTTGCTGTGACCCCAGCACAGCTGCTAGGAACATTGACACCATGAAATTCCCTCTCTGTAATCACAAAATTCCCTAAGGAGGGTTTAACAGAACCAGAGCAGTATCACTCTTAGTGTCTGTGTTTGTGGTGGTGTGGATCCTCTCTGTGACTGAGTTCATATCTTAGCTGTGTAGCTCTGGGATATGTGTGTCCATTGCTTAAACATAATTGAAAGTTTTTTATGCAGTGTGATTTTATTTAGTGTAACTACCCAGAGCTGGCTTTGGTTGCAGTGTTGGTGGATGAGACCTGTGGGGTTGCATCACGTGAAAGAGGTTGTCTGCAGCCCTTCAGTTGTTTGCAGGGCAGTTTGTGTTTGCTGTATGCAGAAAGTGAATCTATTGGTCCACACACCAGCTTTCTGGAAAACTCTATCACCTTGCCTCATGGCTCATACAAAATAATTTTAATATCAGCTGAGAGAATTGTGTATTTTCCTACACTTGCTGTGAATATTTTAAGCAACATACAAATATTTTTCCTAAACAAAATCGGTTTCTGTGGGGTTTTTTGTGTTTTATTTTTTACTGTTCATAGACTGAATACAGCTTTAAAAATTCTTAGGGGATTGAAATGACAACAGGACTGCCTGTCAGAAAATTAATCCCAAGGTATTTCCATATTTAATAGCTAGTAGGTATGAAGAGAGGGTGAAAGCTACTCTGATTTAATTTTTTGACAGAATTGCCTTTAAAGAAGTTTAAAAACTTGCTTAGAGGCCAGTTGAAAAGTTTGCTTGAGGTGGCAGGAGAGGAAGGGAAAAGGAAAGGCCTCTAGTTCATGACATTAATTTAGTTCATTAAACTTCAGAGTACTTACATTTTTGTTTGCTAAATGCAGAAACAACCCATCTATTTTAGCTGAGAGCAGAATCCAGGAAAGAGTGTCGAAATACAAAAAGTACAGAGCCAAGAAATGGTTTGTTGTGCTGCAGCAGAGTTTTCTTGTGTGTTTATGGAAGATATTAGTGGGAGAACATGTTATGAAATATATTAAGAAAAAGAAGATGGCTCACATTTCAGAACCATTTAATGCAGTTCATATATGGCACAGGATTTTGTCAGGAGCTGTATTTCTCCCATAACCAGAAAAGTCATCTCTGTTTCCTGCTGCAGAGGTCACAACAAAAGCTTACAGCTTTACTACCACCTCCTTACATGCCTACATCAGCTCTTTGAGTGGCATATCTTGAATTCCAAGTTTACACGTGCTTTTGAGCCAGGCAGATGAAATTGAAGCACTATGTATGTGTTAACACAATTTGGTGGTAGCTGTTAATTTTACTGAAAGCAGAGGATCTTCATTCTGCTGGAAGTTTGCTTCATGGCATCTCCAAAGTCTGAAATTTGCTGCAGAGCTTCAGAGATTCCTGTAACATTTTGGTGATGCCTAGGGACCCTGTACCTCAGCTAGAGGAGTTCATGCTCTCAGTCCTGGGAGTCAACTCAGCACCTAATTATAAAAAAATAAGCATGAAGTTGAACCGGTGATACTTATTTCCAGCCTCTAAAACCATAGAAGAGCTTTCACTACTGACTGTCTTTTGAATTAATGATAATTGGATTTAAATGTGATAATACTTTGCTAATAGGATAGCAGGAGAAATCTGTGTTGAACAAAGTGTATAGATGGAGTGAATACTGATATTCACCATGGCAAGAAGCAACCTCTTAAAACACTGGCACTAAAGAGAAACTATCAGGGTGGTTATTTTTTGAAAGGAGAATGTGAGTTGGTGTTTTTGAAAAAAAACAAAGTTCAAGGCAATGGTGACATGCCTCAAGGTTATCCAAAGTGGGTCAGGATGGGGATGGGGAGGAAGCACTCAGGGCACACAGGAAAACTGCCAAGTGCCAGGACCTTGCTCCTTTTTCTGAAGCAGGAGGATCAGCCTTCAGAAGTTTAGGAAAATCTGCCACAAATGAAGACAAATGGTTGTACTGAGCTTCCAGAAAAAAAAACCTTCTTAAATCTGCATATTGGAAGAAACAATAAGAATAATGGAACAAAAAGATGTGCCTAGTGTTTCCCTTCACCTTTCCAGATGCAAAGCAAGGTATGTGCAGGGCACGTTCAGGTTCCCATTTGTCAAAGTACTACCTCAAAGAGAATTTTGAAGCTCAGTGTGGACTAAAATTCTCTATTGCATAACTGTAGTTGCCCACATCTGGGCTCTGTGGTACTTTCAGCATAAGCTGCACACTAAAAGATGTCACTACTGTACTGGGGAAAGGAGGGAGAAGAGGGGATGAGAATACCAGTGCCTTTACATCCCAGCTCTAGCAAGCAAATCTAACTGTTTTTGCAACCAACCTGCATTGCTCTGAATTTCTCCTAGGAGAGCTGAGGCAGAGGTCTGATTTCAGCAGCACATGCCAACTAAATGAGAAAAGACTCTGCTGTTGATTGTTCAGTCCCATGGTGAAGTCTCCAAATCAGCCCATCAGATATTTATTAATTATCATCTCTATGGAGTAAATATCTTTATTGAGTAAAACATGAAAAAGGGTTTGGCAATCCCATTTTAGGCCTAATCTAGACCTATCATTAGAGTAAAATTTTCATTGAAATTGCATGGGATTTTTGTTGATCCTTTTTGTGGCCTTTTTTAACTTGAAAGCTGCTCAAAGAGCACAGAATCTTTTGGTGAAATGGATGCAAGAGCCATTTCATCATGCTCAAGGCAGATGTTATCAGGAAGGATCATTTGTATTGGCAGTCCTTCAAAGGTCACCATCTACCTGTGCTCAAATCAGGTGAGGCCCCGAGAACTCCTACTCGATTTTGGCTGCGGCTTCAGAGTCTGCAGCCACACGAGCTAGAAGAAAAATGTTAAATTTTAACAGACGTTACAGTTTCTGTTTAATCTGTTAAACTGAGTAACCTCTGATTGGTAAATACATATTTTTAGACATCTGCACATTAGGAAACACATGGAGGCTGATAAAAAGATTTCATCTCTCTTAGGGCTTAAATGCAACTTTTTTAGTACAAAATTTGATAGGTTTCATCTTTAAAGTATTGTAAGATATAAATGTTACAAGTTAGCAATTATTTTTCTTTTTCCTCTCCTCTCCTTGAAGGAATGAAAAATTTTTAAAGAGCACCAACAATTATTTTGTGTAAGTTGTGAGGTACCCTGTTAACTGTGCTGGGCAGGTGACCCACTGTTCAACAGCCCAGGAAACTGGTACAGACTCTGCCTGTCATCAGATTCAGATTAAAAAATAAATGGTAGTGCTTATTTGCACTTCTTTTACAAAATGAACTCTCTGGGTGAATTACTTAAACAAAGCACCAGACACAGCAAATAATGTTGGTATTTAATTTACTCACAGTGAGTATTTAGATATTTGCTCATGTGATAGAACGAGTCGTGCCCTTTCTGCACTCTTGCACCAGGGCTGCTGCAGCCTCTCCAGCCTCTCACTTTTGCTGGGGACT
This sequence comes from Catharus ustulatus, assembly GCF_009819885.2. Classification (NCBI taxonomy): domain Eukaryota; kingdom Metazoa; phylum Chordata; class Aves; order Passeriformes; family Turdidae; genus Catharus; species Catharus ustulatus. The sequence goes on along the minus strand of NC_046228.1, from coordinate 16,536,269 downwards.
CTGGGGGTGGGGAGGAAGGGATCTGGGGCTCAATGCCATTGTAACCACAAGAAATGTTCTTTGTATTTATCTTTGTGCGTGCGGGACACCTTTGTTTGGTTTTCTGTTAAACAAGGTTGAGTTGAAGGCTGAGGGGGAAGGCTGGTGAGATGCCTTGGGCATTTCTGAGCCCTGGTTCTTGCAGATTCAAGGGTCTGTTCCAGAGTGCTCTGAGGCACTGGCAGTGCTCAGCTTTGCTTTCTGTGGGGAGGTGGATGTGCCATGCAATCCCATTTGTGGTCAGGTCTCTTGCTTAGGCTGAAAGGCTGGAATCACATAGATTACAAACAGCATCTTCCCCACATCTAGAAAGGAATAATGTACCAGAGGGAGCAAGATCTTTACTTTTCATATGAGGGAGGCCTCAGCTCAACCCTTAAGGTTTTGCTTATAGGAAAGAAAGGTCAAACATGCTTGGTGGTTCTAGCCAACTTACTTTTACTTCTTTTCATTTTTAAAAGATTTAGCACATATTTAATACAGCTCTGCACAGCTGAGCATCCTCTTTCCCTGGTAGCTCAAATTTTCCTTCCTGGGCATCAATTTTCTGAAACACATCACTTTTCTAGCTTGTCACTGACTGAACATTAGTTATTCTGAAAATGCCCTCTTTGTGTCAGAAGGGATTTGGTCTGGCTGCCTGACAGAAGGCTGTGGAGAAGAGCCCCAGCTCCCTCTTGGTCTGTCTCATGCCAGTGTGGAGCCCAGGCTGTCACTACCCTGCCATTCTGCAGAAGATGCTGACAAGCTGTACCACCTTCACTTCTGAAAATTGCCACAGTCAAAGGGAAGGATATTCTGCTTTTTACAGAAGCTGGATATGCAGCAAAATGGGTGCTGTAACGTGAACATTTGCAGCACGCTACAGCTGCACAAAGAGGCTGCACAGACCCAATCAGCCTGCTAGCTACAAGGTAAATATTTGAACTGAAGAAGGCTCTCTAGGCATGTGCCATACACTGCACATCCTGGCAGCTGTCCCAGAGACACTGTGAGCTAGAGATTGTGCTGCTCAGGTGTATGTGCTCCCATGGTCTGAGCTAGCTTGGACTACAAAAAGTCTTTGTGAGGTCCAGTTCTGTGCCCATGGTCCTCATCATCTTCTGCAATCAGAAGGAAGTAGGCCTGTCTTCCACAAATTTGCAAGTATTACTGAAGCTGGGCATCATTGTTACAGCTGTTTTTTGGGAGATTTTGTCTTTAAAACCTTTTGAAGCCATAGCCACGAATGTTTTCTCCCTGCAAAGACCAATCCTGCAGGGCAACCCAGGGAGAAATATTGCTTGTACAGGGCTTTCTTTTCAAAAAAGAATATCCACTGGTCTCCTCACTGTAGGATTTTTCTACCTGGTGACTATGTTATGCAAAAAAAAGATATTTTGCATTTTTTCAGTTTTTCTGAGGCCAAAAGAATGTAATGAAAATCATAAGCTGAAAGATGCAGCAAGATACTTAAATCCACTGGAACATAAGTACCATTCAGGAATGTGTTTCATGAAGTGTAAGAATATACTTTATATAGAATAGACCATTAACTAAAAGACTCTCTTCCTGTTTAAAGCCATTCCCCCTTCTCTCGTCACTATATTTAGCATAAATTTGATTTTAAGGTTGGTATTGTTAGAATGTCCACAATAGAAAATTGATCCAGCAAATCAAATGGTCAAAACTTTGTGATTAACTTCACGGATTTATTTATCAGCTCCTATTTCTTGAACCTTTTCTATGGATAAGTTTCTGGTCCTTCTATTCTCGTATTTCTGATCTCTGTGTAGGTACAGAAGAATCACATGAGGTGGATGTTGGCAGGGACCACTGGAAGCTGTCAACTCCAAGTCTTCTGCTCAGAGCAGCTGCAGCCAGGGCTCATGTCCAGGGCTCTGCCTAGTCCAGCTTTGAATATCTTCAAGGGAGAATACTCCAAAATCTCTCTGGGTAACCTGTTTCAGTGTTTCACTACACCCCAGCCAATAAGTGTTTTCTTATGTTTAAGGGGAATTTTCTGTGTTTCAGGTTTTGTCCATTGCCTCTGGTCCTGTCACAGTCCTGTCACTGCAGAGAAGAGTCTGGCTCATTCTTCTTTCCTTCTCACCACAACTATCAGGTATTTATCAATGATAATACAATGTTCAGTTAGGTATTCCCTGTGATCTCAAAGTCTTTTTAGAACCCATTTCTTTCCCTTTCAATGACTACTACCTGGCTTCTCCCAGTTTGGACAAATTCATTCTCATTTGCGAAAGTACATTAATCATTTGTCTTGTCTGCTTGTGCAGATGGAATTAGAGCAGTGGATTGTGCTCTTTACAGTTTGCCATTTTTACATCTTCCTGGTGAATTGTCATAAATGAATTTGAATTTTTTCTGTATTTGAGTTTTGCTGAAGTGGTTCAAGTGGAGTACCATAGAAAACTTGTTTAACTCTTGCTCTGAAATCCATGTTCCTAGCTGTGTAACAAGGGAAAAGAGTGGGATTGGAAAGAAGGGGAGAAGGGACACTGTTTGAACAACTGAATTTGGTGAGGGCCTTGGAAGTTCATAATAATTTTCAGTCATTTATTATTCTTACTTGGTGATTCTATACTAAGAGAAGATTTTACTTGCAAGATCTGGCAATGAGATGGTTACAAGTTTTAAATACAGCTTTGTTATTCAAAAGAGAGATTAAGATAGAAATGAATTGACAGTCTACCCACAGTTGCACTTTACAATTCATAGTGCAGTACATGAACAGGAACAGTCTATAAATTTGCTTAGATTCCACAGATCTATAGATCTGTAATAGACAGGCCAGTGACTCAAGGAAATCCTCCTAAAAGATGCTGTAGTCATGGCTCACAGAAACCCACTGAAGTCACGACCAGTGAGTGTGAGTCATGTCGCTGTGAGCACCATGCCCCTCATCATGCACCAGGTTTTTATCTGGTTTCTTTCCTCTAAGTGGGAGCTTGAAAAATGCCTCACCTCCCAGGAAGATTGGTAACTGCTAATATGCAACCTTAGGTTGTTGAACTCAGCCTGAACCCAGTTTATTTTTATTCCTGCAGAGAGGACATGAATTATCATTCTGACACCAGATCTGAGTAAGCAGATGCACTGTGTATGATCACACGTGTTCTATTGCAGGAGGCAGCAGCTCCAGCACTTCCTCCCAGCACTCTGTTCCTATATATATTCCTCCATGACATGGATAGGTTTGCATGGGCACGTGGAAAAGGATTGCATGCCCAGGGGAGAAGTATGTAGGAGGGAATTCTTCTCAGACAGCAGAGAGTCTGCAGTTCACAGCTAAGAACGACCCTCCATTCATTAGCTACCATTGGAGCAATACTTTCAGTGGGTTTCTCCGTTGCCTCTTTCTTTCATAAGAAACAAAACTGCATATTTACCACAGAGACTGTGAGGAGCTGTATTAAACAAAAGCACACTTTAGAAAAACCACTAATTTTAGAATGGTCATAAATATTTATACCAGACAGACCATAAATAGCACCTTAGAGACCATGCTCTGTTTATATAAATCCCTCCTAATTTAGAAAACGTTGAATTGATAGGCTGAGACAGCCATAGCCAACAAATGCATATTTGAGAAAACTGCTCTGCAGTCTTCTATGACCAAAATTTCCTCATTCTTACAGTATTCAGCTTTTGTTTCTGATTAAACCTACTTACATGAGTTGCATGCCATATTTTTTATAACACTCTATTCATTGTGGGTGTTCACATTAAAAAGTTTGCTCAGGCCCACAGATTACAGCTGGCAGTAAGCAGGCAGATCCTCCAGCCCTGCTCGCAGCCATGCAGAGAGTTTCTGCCCAAGGCTGGGAGTCCCTCGGTGGGGCAGAGCTCCAGGCTGTGAACTCTGGGACCATGGAGGGCTGGAGGGTGAGCACACTGCAGCTCCCGTCCTCCCAAGCTGCTGCACAAACCAGGTTATTCATTTACAGCAGTCAAAGAAGTGCTGGGATTGTACATGGTTCAAAAGCACTGCTGTAACCAAAACCATTGAATGCAGCTAAGAAAGAACCTGGTTTACAGCTGTGTCCTGCTGCTGTCACTGTCTGATTGCACAGGTCCAGCAGAAGGCAGGAAGCATAAAGACAATGGAGGATGGCAAATGCATCTTACAGCTGGATTGATTTAGGGTTGTTGAGAAATCATCATGCTAGAAATTATTTCTCTAAATGTTTCTAAACTTCAGTCTTGGTCTCAGGCCATGTAAATCTCATTATCTGCCCAGAACAGATTATTATCTCTGGAAATATGTTCTGCCATCCACAGGTTATAATTGCATTTAGAAGCTACTTTCACATCTTCTTAGTACAAAAAGATTTAATTAAATGTCAGTTCTGTACAGAAGCTGTGTGTACAAGAAAACCATGCTCTTCATAATCTTTCCACTTCATTTTCAGATTGCAAGGGATTGTGCAGCAGGGCTGTCCACTTAGAAATCATCTTTTATTATCACAGAGTAAAGCCTGTGACTGTCTTTTTCTGATCAAAAGGAAGGGTTACCCGTCTGTGAGCAGGTTCAAAGCTCTCAGGTATGGGATATAAGGGAGTTGCTGAGTTTCAGGATCTTCACCCAAGCCACTGCTGACAATGGCAGTGGATTCCCCAGCGATAATGAAGCCACATTCTCCAATACAAAAGTATTATTAAACTAATATTTCCTATCCTGGTGCAGGAAACAGGAACCCAGTTGAGCCAAAACTTTGTTAATGAGAAGTTATTTGCCAAATTTACATGTTTCATTATGATGTCTCAGTATTTTATACACTTATATTATTGTATTTTTTTCCCTGAGTTTAAGCCCAGTTTCTGAAATAAAAGTAATTTCATACAAAATGGGAAGGCATGATCTGAGGAACAGTAGCTGAGGGCTTTGAGTACACAAATAACACTGCTGTATCTAGTTTTAGCAGCTTGGATTGTGGGAAAGGGCAGGTCTCCTAGAAGGATTTATAAGTTTATGTCATGGAGGCAAAGTGCAACTGAGCTACAGTATGTTCTGCATTTTCTCTCTGATATCCAGATTATGTTCCACTGTCCTTGGCCATGCTCTGTGCCTCTATATTATAACAGTGTAACAACATTAGAAAATTTACTTAGTTAATCCAAATAAAGCCAAACTCCCAATAAACTGCTGGGTTTGGTGGTTTGCTGAATCTGTGTTTTTATCAGAACATTTATTTTTGTGTTTTGCCCATCTGCTGAATCTCTTTTATTGCTTTTTAACTTTATTACTCATTGTTGCTGCTGTGCACATAAATCAATGATGGCATCATATGGTTTTGACTGCAACTTTTCTAAATATAACTGCTTTATATGGGATAAATTGGATTCACTGGGTGGAATAATGAATTCTTTGGAGAACTACCCAGAAAGATGTTTCTCAAGAAGCAATGAGGCTAGCACAGGGTTGTAAAAAAGCATTTCTTGAATGCTACTGTCTCACTGGTCTTTTCTTAATTTTCTGTAGGGAGAATGAGTGTTTCTTACAGCGTAGCATATTGCCTTCACATGAACTCTCTCCCTTGTTAAAAGAAACACTGCTTTTGGAATTCTTTTTTTGTTGTTGTTTTCTAGCCTTCAAAGGAGTGGAGGAAGAGTTTGGACTTGTGTGCACTGAGCTGAGGTATATCCAGGAGAATATTTTCGAAGGGGAGGGGAGCATAAGGAACAATCAGGAGTCACTGTCTACAATGGATTTCAAGAGTAATCATGGAATCATTTAGGTTGGAAATTACCATTAAGGTCATTGAGTTCAACCATAACCATGACACTGTCTAGTCTACCACTGAACCATGTCCCTTAACAGCACATCTCCACATCTTTTTAATACCTCTGGGGACAGTGACAACCGCCCCCTCTGTGGAACCTCATCCAGTGTTTCACCACTCTCATTGTAAGAATTTCTTCCTTTTATTTAGTCTAAATCTGCTCTCAGTGTGAAACTGTCTATGGCTTGCAGGCTGAAATCGAGTTGTTGTGTTGAGCATGAGAGTACCTTCTGACAGTAGGAATGTAAGCTTGGGGCCAAGCTCTGGCATGGGTATGTGGAATACTTCTGGAAATCAAGTCCAGGACAAAGTGTTTTTAATGCAGCTCCAGCAAGGAAAACCTCCCGTGAGCATGGCTGGGGGGCTGGGGGTAGGAAAGGATACCTACCACTGACACTTCTGGCATTTCTCCTCACCTCTTAAATTGCTCTCTTTTTTTTTTTTTTTTTAATGGTTCATTTAGTTCCAGGTTCAGAGAGATATATTCAGAGAGATATATGACTGTTAGATCCCAAAAGCACACGGAGTCCTGAGGGCTCTAGGACTAAGAGGCCTCATACCCTTCATTTTTCAGAGATTTGAGGCTATAAATACATCTGTCTTCTGACTCTGCAGTAAGTTACAATTCGTGTCCTTCTCATACTCTTCATATCTGTACTTTTAAACCTGCACCTTGACCCTGCATATTTTGTATATTTGCATATTTATATTTGCACATTTAGTAATCCTTGTGCCATGAAGTGGCCTGGCAGAAGATACACACCCCTTTCCCTCCTCTGTTTGTGAAGACTAATGTGGCTGTGGTGCCCAAGAATCTGCCAGTCTGCAGTGCCCACGTGTAACTCACTGAGCCAGGCTGACCTCAGGAAAGGTCTGGAGGAACAAGCTGCAGAGTCACAAACATCAGACCAAAGTGTTCCGTGGACAAACAACTCGTGCCTCAGGGCAGCCCACCCTGCTGCTCAAAGCCAGGATGAACGAGAGCAGCTCCGAGCTGAGCTCAGCTCCTCCTTCCCTGTGCCTGGAGCCAGAAGGTACAAACCTGACTTAGTGCTCTTCTAGTTCCCTTCAGCCTCCCCCTGGGAAACTACTGGGGGTGCAATCTTTTCCTGAGATATTTCTTCTTCATTACCCAATTCTGCTGTATACCCACTGCTCAATTCTTCAGAAAAAGGGTGAGGTGGGATAACCTAGATCGTGATATAAAAAATATGTAAATGAGACTATAAGAGCACACTGAATGTGTTCACTTTTGCCATCAGGTCTCTAAAAAGATCTTTAACCAAAAGTATGCAGAGCTGTGCTTGAGGTGGGCATAAAACACTTTCTGTAATGAGCTCCATAACAGAGGCATCAGCTGGAGGCAGGGCCTCATTAATCCACAGCTTGAGTAGGAGTATGTACACTTCAGATCATGTCTCATTTTTAAATTAAAAAGAAAATCCTATTCATTGAAAATGAAGCTGAAACATTGTTTAAATGTGATCTGTTGTGGGATCTCCTTAGAAATGTGGTAGCCATGTCCTTATGGTACTTTCTGATAAAGTGAATTGATGAATACATATTTTGCTGCGTCAGCATCACTACAATTAGAACACATGACTATGTTTAATTTCCTATTAGGGAAAATATTTTGTGGTATCTTGTCTACATTTAAACAAGGTGTTTATCAAGAACTTAACAGTGTTGACTGTTTCTAGCCATTGTTAAATGCTTGATAAATCTATACATACCTGGAAAAATTTAACTTTTCACAGCTAAGAACTGTATAGGAACTCTGCAAAACCATACAAAGAAATTTGGTCTGGTTTCATTCTGGAAAAGGTAAATATTGTATGCATTTGAGAGAAGAATTCTGCCATTTTACTCCTATTGGAGATAAGTGGAGGAATACATTTCCCCTGGACAGCTTCAGGAATTGCTATTGCATTTTATCCAATGGCAATTTAAAATACCTAAGAGTTCATAGGGCAGGGCAAGCCAGGCTAAACTTTAAACAGTAGACTGTTAAGATATATTCATTTTTTTATTATATGACTAAAATGCATAGTGCAAGACCCTGAAAATATTTCCAAGCATTTTCACTTAGATCCAAAAGGAACATTAGCTTGTGGGCAGGAGATTCTTCTAGAAAATATTTATTTGTTTTCTCAGATTTGAAAAGGACATCCTGTGCTGGTGTTGAGGTAGCTAGTGACAGTCTAAAAATGAGGATGTCAGATACCAGTGGCTGCAGGAGCTCCCTCAGCCTGCTCTCCACATGGCAAGTTTGCCATTTGAATTTTCCACCATTCTGTGTGGTGTCAGTGAAGTGCCAACACTGAGCAGGTGATGAGGGCATTGACTGCTCTGTGCCTGTGGAAGCTCCTTACAGCCCTGGATGCCTGCACTGCTGTCAGAGTCCTGCAGGAAGGAAAGGTGCTGAGCAGGAAATTAGAACTCCATGCTTGCAGAAGGACCCATTTGTGGTTCAGTGCCTGAGAGGCAAGGAGGGAGGAAATGATGGAGTTATCAGAGCCAAGCTACCAAAATCCCATTTCCATTTAATCTTAGCCTCTCTCTGCTATCTTTATATTCCTCTTTCTGTTTCTTTTATTTGACAGATATGGGAACCTTGAAAGGAGATGGTTGAAGTACAATTTAGTAAAATGCAAAATTAGTTATTGAGAGCAGCAAGACTTAACAAACACTTACATATTGGCTAATTTCAATGGTTTCCATAATCATATAGCTTTTACAGAATTATTCCTGAAATGCCTTGTTTCCCCTTAGGAAGAGAAGTCTCAGTTCTAAATTTAGGGGGAAATTGTTACATGTTTAAGATCCAGTAATAGGCTTAGCAGCTCCCACATCTGCTCTTGAACGTGACACCCCCCGCCCCCGCATGGCCACAATGCTCTCATTCCACTGACATCTTTCCCTACTTGGCCTTCAGACATTCTCTTCTGCTGACATTAAACACCCAATTCCGACATGTGTTCAAAATAATGTCAGAGAATATTTGGCGAATATACTAAATAAAAAAATAATGAAATGTGGTTTTGTAAAATTAGAACATCCATAAAATATACTGTATTACCATCTGTAAATGCTGTTCAGGGTATTACACATATTTAGGAGATAAGGAAAGATTATCTTGCCTTGGCCTTATGAGGCACTGCAAGGACAGCATGTCATTGCTGCAAAATACTTACAGGAAAAATATGCTAAGCGTATTTCTTAAGCTACAAACTAGGAGTTTCTTGTCCTTGTGTTGACCCTTTATAGATTTGTCTTGTACGAGGTACCATGTATTTCCTAGGTTTTGTTTGGAAGGGGAGACCAGAAAGGAAGAAACCACACCCAGGGTTAAAGTGCTGGCAGGGCTGGAGAGGAACATGCAGACAGACACGTCCCACAGAGCAGCCTGCTCCGTGCAGCCCAGTCAAGAAAGAGCTATTCCCAGCCACACAGTGCTGAAAATAAATTACAAATTGTTACATTTTGGAAGAAATTACTTTGGCTTTGGTTTACACTGCTAATCACTGTAGTTTATAACAAAAATTAACTAAGCAAATAACTGCTTAGTTAATAACAATTAACTGCTGGTTCCTTTTATAACATTGGTATGCAGTCTTGTCTTGCTCTTGTTTTAGTGAATGTGGCGAAATAACCCCATGGTTCATAATATAAATCCAATCATTTTTTATCAGACATCAGACTTTAACTCTGCAGTTAGACTGACATCAGTATGGCACATCTCTGTGATACCTGACCAGCTGTCTGCCTCCAGCTCCTCCAAAGCAACCAATAAGCCAGAAACACATGAGAACTGGCAGTGATTAAAAAGGCAGAGCAACTGGAGAATAAGGTTTAATTGCTAGTGCCTCAGTTGTGCCAGAATAATGCTGTGTGCTCTGACTCATCAGATTCAAACGACTTCTAACTACAGTGCTGTGTTTTGTGAGAATCGAGAGAACGTTTGACACGGAGAACAAATGGGAAATTGCTCACAGCACTTGGGCACTATCCCTGCCCTGCCATGGTGCTTCGATTAGCAGTCTAAGTATAATGGGATAGCAAATTTCAGACTCCTGCAGAAAGCCTTTAGGATGGCTGGCTATTACACAATGATCTGTAATTGTGAAGCCCTCGACCTGAGGACTCAGGTGTGTTGATTTCCAGAATGATATTGCCCATAAAATGTTCTGCTGAATCACCTCCAACTCCTTCACCACTGTCTTTCCTACAGATGGAGTGTAATTACTGCTGAGTCACACTAGCACATATAGACTGTGAATTTCAGGCAGGGCAGGAGGTGAGAATAGATCCACAGAAAGTTTGGGAATCAAGGGTGTATGACAGGAAAAATTGCAGGAAGCCTAAGAACAGGGGCAAGCACAATAGGAGAATTATTGTGTCACCTGGCCAATAGAACTGAGAGCTATCCAAGAGAAATCTGAAATGTTTACTGCATGTTCAGAATAGAGTTGGAAATTCAGCTGGATATTGAAAAGTAGCTCCTTCTACTTCAGAAGCAGTCTTTGCACCAAGAATCTATTTTTAAATTATGTTTGAAATATTCAGACCTCCAGAAACATGAAAAGAGGTGAAGTGGTTTAGATCAGCCGCACCTCCATCTTCTACTCCATTCCTTGCTAAACAAAATCCAGGTTTGATTTGTAGCTCTGGCCTTGCTGAATGAAAGAGTAGAATGCATGTGAAAGAAGAGAGAGATAAAAATATATGTATTTCTCAGTTTTGTTTCCAAATCAGTGAAATTAGCAGGAGGCTCTCAGCACTCATCTCCCCACCACTGGTCCATCTGTCAAATGTAGGAGTAAAATACATGTCTAAGAGGAAGCAGATGCTGGCAGTACAACTATTTCAGCAGCTCCTTAGAGCAGAGGAATATTTCCTCTAGAAGCAGTGAGCTGCAGCCCTGCCCTTGGCTGCTCAGCCTTCCCCTTCCTTCCCCTGTGTCTGGAGCTGCCCTGCCTGGCAGCCGGCGTGGGAAGCGAGCAGCTATGGCAAGAATTAACGGCCGGACGGTGGAAAACATCCAGGGACTTCAGTCCACGATCTGTCCTGTCTCACTTTTGTGCTTCTTGCCAGTTTGACAGGCAGTCACACATACCTCAATTTTATTGAAGGCCAGAGACACTTAATTTGCACCATTATGTGAAGGAAAATCCAAACTGTCCAAGAAGTCATGTGGGCTCATGGTGTTGAAAAGGGCTGCCCTTTGGAGAACAAAAGATGCTTGAACATAAGGAGCCAAAGTCACTTCCAGCAGGACTGGCATGAGTTTAAGAGCAACTGCCCTACTGACACTGCTCCCTCACCAGTGTAGTCACAAACCCAGAAAATTCATTGTAACGTGAAAGGTTATTTGTGGGAGGCCAGAACTTCAGCTGAGAAAGATTACATCCCAAACCACTGTGCAGATTTGTCTCTAGAAAGGAGCACAAATAAATCCTTATGTCAATTACTTCAGGAGCTGCTTTCTGTTCTCACAAACTTGTGACTCAGAGCAGGAAAGGCAAGAAATTGCTCTGACAAAAATTGAAACCGTAGATGAAAAAACCCACCACTGTCCCAAGATTATTTTAAACCTGGGGCAAATAAGCCTCTGGCAGCTAAGCCTCAGGTTATGTACCTGTGAATGACACTGCTCTATTTACCAAAAGAACAGTATAAAAATAGAGTTAAAATACTAGGAATTTATTCTGGTTTCTAGTCATGCAAGGATGGTGTGGTAACCCTGTTGTCTGAGAAAATCCTTCAAAAATGAGCAATTTTTTTTCTGAGGAACTTTTTTTCTAAGTAATGCTTTAATAGTTATGCCTTGAGGGTTTAAAAATATTCAGTAAACAAGACAAATTGGAAAATAGGTAGAATGGTGTCTGGAAACTGTCTGTACCCCACTTCAAAAAGCAAACACTAGAGCTGTTAGTAATGTTCCTCTGAAAGTAGAAAAACACTCTTCTTATTCTCTTTATTGTTTTAATTAAGGATTTCTAGTTTTGTGCATCAGAAAAACCCAGTGAAAATCATGGGGTTTTACTCTTTCCTCAAACCACTGAACACTAACTGCATGGATCAGTAAAGCTGCAACCCAATCCTTTCCCTGGCCTATAGACAAAACCACTCATCTCTTGTCTCCTGAAATAACACTTCAACACATCTCCATGCCAGCAATGAACATTTGACAGGGCTTTTATCCACAGCTTCCCTGTCCTCCAGTTGCTCCTGTAGCTCCAGAGGGATTTCTGCCTCCACCCCTCCGGGCTGCCCTGGGCTTTCTTCTCCCCACTCTGCTCACACTGGAGCTGTGTCCCTTGGGCCCTTCTGGCTTTTTCGTGCAGGTCAAGGACCATTTTCTCTATTGCTAATCTAAAAGCAGAAGGTAGCAAATGCTCTTTACATTTTTAATTCTGCACATCAGCAATGCCAGGCATTAAATCTCAGAGCTGAGAAGTCTTTGAAAAGGCTCCCAAGAGGACCAAGCAAACACCAGAGGGGATAATATAATCCATATGGAAAGGAAGCGAGGGCAATCGTTTGCATTTGGAATTCACTCTGCTCTTGTTGCCCTAACAAGATAATTAACTATGAATATATGTCTCTGCCTAATTATTCCTTGTAAAGGCATTGCAATATGTCCAACAGTGGCTGAAGAAGGCATTAGTACACAGCTCTGAACCACGGGTCTCAAAGGGTAAAATTTTCCTTCTCTAAGGAGCTTTAAGTCCGTGAAAGGCAACTGATTGTATAAAATGACTACACATTCTTCTCTTTGTTATTCTGTGGTTCAGAATCACCTCTCTTTGATTCTGTGATTCTTTATCACTGCCATGCTGACAGAAAGTAATTCTTTCCCATACTACCACAGGAGAGAAGACAGATCACAGAGTGAACGACTTCACAGCCACCGTGACCCTGCCCTGGGCATTCTCCTGGAGCTGGCAGGAATGAGATGGGAGTTCCAATAACCAGCCAGCAGGATGTGATCTCAGAAACAATTTCCATCCCTCCTTTTTCCCTCCTTCTTAATAATAACTGGAGCCTGAGGGGGAGAAATCCAGCACAACCTTCTCTGTCAGTCAGTTGCTTGAGGCTGTAGCTACACCTTAATTTGCACATACCCAGGATGTACACTTGTAGCATTTGTATTACATTTTATATTTGAGATTTTATATATTTTTCACTGTATATAATAAAATGTGATGCTTTTTATTTAACTGATCTTGAGAATAATAATACAATAACTGACATTTGCGGTTCACCAAAAATAAAAAATACTATTTTTTCCTAATTATACTGGAATATTGTAGCTGAGTATTCAGCTGCTCATGGATGTGGGAATCCTTAAAATCAGACGGTTTTGGGAAAGCTGCAAAAAAGCAGTCCTCAGAGATAGCAAAACTGCAATTAGAGCTAAGCAGTAACCATAAGATTTGTCAGCAGAAAAGTTATATGAGATTTAGAAATCAAAGACAAATAGAACAATGATGTGTGTATTAAAGCTTGGCAAGAATAACTCCCTAAGTTGCAGAAAAGTATATCTAGCAAGATATTAGGAAGTTCCAAGCTTAATAATGGAGCTCTGTGCATTGTATTTTAAGGCTTACAAGTAGATATTGTATTAGAAGTAAGCAAGCATTGTTTTAACCCAAGGTACATGTACTTATAATGGTTGGATAGAAGTACTGCCAATATGCTTTTGCTTTTTGTGATTGGTCAAAAAACTTTCCAAGTGTGTTGTAACATCACGTTTCTCTGGCTGCTGCTGAGGACGTGAGCTGCTGGCATCTTCCCATTGTCCCAACCCTGTAATGAGACTGATGCTGGAAAATAAAGCAGCTCAAGGTGTGTTCCACAGCAGTCCTGTCCTGCTTATGATTTTGTGCACAAACCCATGGCCAGCATTACATGGATTTTGCAATAGAGGAGCAGACTCTTATGTAGTGCCTGATTTCTCTCCTCCAGCTGAGTAGAGATGCTGTGTACCACAGCTGTTACTGCAGCAGGGTCTGCACTGAATGCAGCACAGCCCCAGTTGCTTCTCTGTTGGTCACTTGGCCTCATACTTTCACCATGATTCATTGCACAAAGTTGGGCAACTGGTCCCAGTACACCTAGGATGCAGAGAAAGGGGCCTGTGAAACACCCCTTTTGTTTTTCTTCAGCATGATGAAGGTTTGATTTGGAGGAGAAGGAATGTAATTCTGTTATTTAGCAAATAACCACCTACCAGCAGCACCTGCTATGCCATCTTCTCAGGTGCTGCTAGTGCAGCACTCACCCACCACCCCCAGGATCACATCAGGCTTACAGGAAATTTGCTTCAGCAGTAACAGCTATCCCTAAAGCTGTTTCCATCTCCCATTATTAGCTCTTAGTTCCTGTCCTTTGGAGCTATGACTGATCCTAACTCATCCTGTCTCTGTTGCTGGGGTTGCCTCTACACCAGTACCTTTGTACTAGGATTATTGCCTGCTGGGCGTCCTTCCTGAACAAAGATGATGACAGACCTCTGAAAGTGATATTTTCCAGGAATTCGGACAACTATGGTCTTTCAGAAGATTATGGCAGGTAAGAAAAGCAGGATTTTTCTCTGATAGAAAAAGAAGAGAAACTCTAGGGATGGGGAGAGTGGTTTGGAAGTTAACTTTTCCTGACTTCCCAATGCAGAGCACAGGGAAATGCTTTCGGTGGTGCAGCTGCTGAGGTGATCGTTACAGAGACCACAGGCTGGTTTGGGCTATGGAAAAATGTGACTGTTTCAAGAAAATGAGAAAGTGGAGCAGGAAATATTAGGAGGTCTTCTATTAGTTGCCTTTGCTATATGGAGAGTTTGAAGGGTATCAATATTTGACATGATTGTGTTACCTGTGTTACAAAAAATCATCTTTAACTCTCCCCATCCAACTCTGCAGCTCCTGTGTATTTCTTACTGTATCAGTCTGTGACCTGAGTTTCTGATGGGTAGAAGAAGGGTGGCTGGTAATGGTTGTGGCTGAGCTCTGAGTTTATAGACTCAGTTTATTTTCCTGGCATCAGTAGATTTGCTATGGTGCTCAGAGCCAAGTCAAAGATATCTGTGCTGTACCATAACATTCTTGGCACCTCACCTGATAGACTTGCAGTGTGTAATTAGCTTTAAATTGAGAACAAGAACTGGGAGGTTTTTATTTTGCTTTGTTGGTATGTTATGGGTTTGTGTTTGAGGGTTGGTATATTTCTATACATTCTGATGTATATGTTAAAAATTCTATTCACTTTTGGGCCAAAGTAGGGCTGGACACTTTGAGAATTTATCTGTCTCCTGGTTCAATATTGATTTAGCTCCAGGCAAGGAAAACTGGAGGGAGATTGTGAGTAGGAAGGCAGGAGAAAAAGACAAAGCTCTGTGAAGAAAAGCACTTAAACCCAAATAAAAACTGTAAGAAAATGCATGAAAAAAACATCTCGCCCTGACCTTCCACTGATTTCAGTTAATGATGCTTGCTGCATACTCTGAATTCATCTGTTAAAATGTTGTTTTTTTTAAAGGGGTAAAAGTTAGGCATTTTTTGAAAAAAAACCAAAATTGAGATACTTGCTTTTGATATAACAATTTCACAGATTTGACTTGATGGGTAGCTACTGTTGTGTGTGTGATTCAGGGATGAGGGGACTATTTAGGGCAGGAGTTTTGCTGCGTGAAGGCTTTTGTTTTGTTCTCCCATTTTTGCAAGCGAGGGGAATTGCCCTAGCACTCTCATTGCCACCAAGTCTGTAGTGACAGCTGCTTTCATGTTGTTCCTGAAAGTAAGGGTTGAAGTGCTGCAAGTCCAAAGGCATATGAAATATAACAGTGACCTGAAATATGAAGAGATAGCAAATGATTTTCCCCAATAACACCTTTGAGGCAAATGATTTTATTTTTTCCCCATTTATTTCTTTTTACAATACAGTAAACTGTAGACCAATTTCTTTATCCAGCACCCTTACAGTTTCTGCTATGCTGTGTTTGATTGCCTGTTCAATAGTCCCTCCTTTCCCCTGAATCTGGTTGTTAGCTTTTTGTAACCATAATGCCACTGACAGTCCCTGGTGTCAGACAGCCAAGCCTTGTTTCCCTCTCTGTGCTCGGAGTGCTGGGGCTGTAACACAGCTGCAGGACATGGAACACAGCAGTGCATTCAGCCTGCAGTGCCTAAGAGCAGCCCCACCCTGCCCTGCTCAGGCTTTGCCTCACCAGCATTAACCCTGGCATTTCCTAGCTCACTGTTTGAAATGTGCACTCACCAAAATTGACACTGGCCCACCTGCAGCGAGTAGCACAGAAACAAATGTCAGTGGGCCTTCTCTGCACCAACCCTGCCAAGATCACAGAAATTTTGTTAAGGGAGCAGAGAACGCTGCATTTCACATAGAAGAAAAGAAAGCTCACTAAGTTAATGATTATTCCAGAAAAGAGATAAAGGCTGGAGTATTAGGAGCAGTTTGCAATACAGGGAGGAGGAACAGGAAAAAGACAAATGTTTTTGATGGAGGAAATGCCAACGTTACAATAAATGGTCAGTGAAGTGCATCAGTGATTTAATGCCAGCTGTCATGAGCCTCACAGACAGGCTCTCGAGCACTGAAATGAGCTGTACATTCCCCAGGCCTTTCTGAATGAGATAGATGAAGCCAGTTGAGCAATGAAAAATGGGTACTGAGCTGTGCTAAGTTTTCACTGGTGACGTTGAGGACCACACCATGAGGCTTTTGCCAGAGCCAGTCAAGAGTGACATTTCTGCTTTAAGGAAAATTCAAAGCTCTAACAGGTTCTCAACAAGGATGGAAAGTCAAAGTGTTTATTTTAATGACATGAAGTGCTACATGGCCTAGAGAAGGGTTATGGGGAGAGGAGAGAAAGCTGTTCTTTGCTCTCAAGCCATTACAGGCTATTGTAAAAAGAAAGAAATAGGTGTTTCTTCTTGCCTATGCAGAATAAAACAAGATGCTAAGAGCTTTATTTTAATCAAGCTACAACCTGAGGAGACTCTTAAAATGAGGAAAGAGTAATTGGAAGCCACAATCACTCAAGGGCTGTAAGAATAGGTAAAGCAAATGCCAGCCAGGAAAGGCTGAAGTACGGGTGGTTCTTGAAACAGCAGAGACCTCTCAAGAGGATTTAGCACATTCTTACTTTCTTTAATTTTGGCCTCACAGAAATATTTTATTCTTGATTACATTTCATTTTAAATCTCAAAAGTGTCTGAGAGAGATGGGAGTTGTTGCTTTATGCATATTTAATACCATAAAATCTACCACGTTACCATTAATATACCAGATTTACCATATAAATTGTGGTGATTTGCTTAGCTGTATTTAACTACAGAAAAAGACATTCACTAATTGCCTGTGAAAATTCTAATTATGTTCTCAGGAAATGTTCAGACACTGATCTTCCAGGGTGATAGATCTTTGTTAATATAAAACACCAGCAAATTTTAATTTAATTTTGCAAGGCAAAATTAGATCTAGCTTCTCAGAAGTGAGCACTGTTATTAGGCACCCAACTTGAAACACTCATGTTTGAAGAATAAATGCTGTGCCAGCCATAGGCTATAACTGAAAGTCAGACACTGCGGAGGTATAGGAGTGAATCCAGTCATTTACTGCTGTCACATTAGTGATGGAAATACAGACCTACAGTACAGCTGAAAAAGTGACTTTCTGAGAGAATGAGATGATGCCACAGGTTGTATGCTATTTTTTCAAGGACCAAATCTGCTTGGAACAGATATGTCTGAAAGGGCAGCATCTAAGATGCTAAGACAGTTTTCCAATGGTGATGTTTTTCTCAGTGCTTGATAAAAAGATTTGTAAGACTAGTATTTGACTCAGTTAATATACCTTAGTGTTGCTAATACTTTTCTCCAGGAGTGTGTTACCTTTTTGATGGATGTGAGCTTTAGTGTTAAACATGAGCTGTTTTAAAAGAGGAAGGGCTGAAACTGTGGAGAAATCCTTTGCCCTTTCAGCTGAGGGAGGGCTTTGAAGCTGCTGAGTGACACTGCAGCACCACATTGATTCTCTGCTGCGTAAGTAGGAGCTTGCAAGGCATCTTTGCAAAGCAGCTGGCTTAAAGCCAAGGCTTGGTCAAAGGAATCTGTCTCCTGGTATTTTTAAGTGATTTATCTCTCAGTGAGAAGCAGAACAGTTGGGCTGGCTGGTCTCAAAGCCTGGCTGGAGGATAAGAAATGCTGCCCTTCCTCATGCTGGAGAGCTTCTGCTTTATCCAGTAGCCTTACATCATTACAACTTGTTGAAGCCAAATTTCACATTGAGGCAGAGCAGCCTTCAAGCCTTTTAAGTTACAAATCTCTCTTTAGTTCACTTTTCTAAGCAGGCATCTGGTAGTCCAGTATGAGAGCTCCTGCCCAGTAAGACCCAGTGTACTTAGTAACTGAGTCTGGAATCAGTAGATGGGCTCTGTCTCCAGCCGTGTGGAAGCACTAAATTCATTCCTCAGGTCAGCAACTTGCTGTTAGCTTCATGTCTTCTGCCTTTTGGGAATCGCTTTTTCACAATTAAAGCCAGATTTCCTGCTGGAAACCCTTGACTTTGCGTGCAGCAGACCGAATTAAACTGCATCTTGTCAGTGAGTTAATGTACTGAGAAATCTCCCTCTGTGTATCCGTCCATGGCCATGGAAGACAAGTTGGGGTGCCCTCTGCCCATGGCCCCAGGGGATGAGGGCCCTTGGAAACCCCCACCCTTATCTCCACTCTCAGTGCCTGTGAGGCCGTGCTGCAGCATCAGAGGTGCATGGCTGGCTCAGAGCAGACACTTTATTTTGCAGGGAGTCCTTTGGGACTGGTGGTAGCTCTGTAGGATTCCTGGGTACAACCTCCCACTGCCCTAAACAGCAGCATAGCTGCAGGAGGCAGCACACCTAGCTGAGTGAAGGTGAAACCAAGCCAGAAAACATTAAGTGCTGCTGCCTAGATTCACCCATCCACACATCACATATGCTCTAGCTCAGCAGGTAAATCTGGCCCTCAGACTAAGACACACTCCTGCCAGACTTGCCCACAGCAAGATCCTTGACAAAATTGGTCAAATCAAAACATCCCAATTAAATTTAGTGAGATACAGTGTTCTTGAAAATTATACAATTTGCAAGGTGAATCCTTTAGAGGATCTCTCATTTAGTGAAGAGCTTGGATTTAATTTTCAGGATAATGCCAGCTTCTGACCTGAGATGCCATACCACAGCCAGCTTTAGTGGCACAGAACGAACTGGTTGTACCTCGTATCACAGCTGAGAAAACAGATAGATTGAGCTGACACAGTGAGAACCAGATGTAACAAAATAAAATTTATTCTTAAAATAGCTAGTTTACACTTAACAGCAAAGGTTATATAAGGAAAAGTGCAATTAGTGGAGGAGGCTTATTTCACCTTAATATTTAACATCTTGCTGCACTGCAAGTAGCTTCACACTCAGACTATTATACTTCTTAGCCGTGAACAAAAATGTGATTTATTTTTTGATGTTAACACCATTTCTGTATAGCTAAAAGGTGTGCCAGCATTCACACCTGCTGAGCATGTACTGCACAGTTTCTCACACAAGTCTTGAAACCCAGATAACATTTAGAGTCTGACAGCTCAGAAAGCTAAATTATAAGCATATAGATACAAAATACATATTAGTTTACTAAAGTCTAAAAAAAAAAAAACTTAAAAAATGAGGTAAAATAAACCAGAACAGTTTTCTATGTGCAAGATTATATTCAGTCTAGAAAAAACTAGGAACAACCCTGCTCTTTTAAAGAAATTAGCTCTCACAAAGTGCAGCTAATTCACTGTCTTCAATATGAAGGACCTTGCCTATGTTACTTGTGAAAAGTCATGGCTAACATTGCAATTAGGAGCAGGATACTCAACCATCAGATGCTGTAAGATTAGATCAGGTGATGAGTGGAATCACCTATTGATACTAGAGACTACGATATTCAAAAATTGCTTTGTTTTGTTGCCTAACCCTGTTTTTGACATATTAGGGTGGCTTTAAATTTTTTCAAAGGCACATTTTTCTTTTAACATTGAAAGGCAACCATTTGCCACTAAATAAGTAGGATGGTGAAGTCAAGGTTACATTTGTTATCAAATGCAAGGCTTCACAAAGACAGTAAGGACAGAGGTGCCTTCTTAAACAGTGGTCACTACTACTCACTTTAGATTATTTTCTTTAGTCTCCTTTTTATCCCATAGATCTTTCTCTGAGACTTGGAAAAACAGCTTTGGAACGAAGCAATTAGAACATTGCACATCTCCAAGTTATTTAGCACATTCTACCTCTTCCCCTTTTCCCACTTTTCCGTTATCCTCTCCAAGTTTCTTAGCACGTATTGAGGCCACAAGTCTTTGCCATGCATCCCTACCTGCCTTTGCTACAAGCACGTAGAGGGTCACACCAAGCCTCCTGACAGCATCTACTGCACTCCTGATAGGTACAAAAGGAATTGTGACATTCTGTTTCCATCCCTGTGCACACGCACATACTCTCACACACAGAGACCACAGCTTGCTGAGACACCACTGCCTTCCCTACTACTTTGCAAGTGTCTCCTAGTGACCCAGGAGAGCTGACAGCAGGAAGAAAGCAGCATACATTTGAGATACAGGCAAGCTACTCTTACAGTACATGGCATACACGTGAGTTGCACCTTGGTTTTCTTTCTTTACAAGGGTAAGGTTTGGCTAAGAACTTCAGGAGCATAATATGGTTTAACAAGTCCCAGAGTCTAGTGAACTTGGATTTGTTCAGACAGCAAACAAAACCTGCCAGGTGGTTTTACCATGCAGTACGTGAACCAGAGAACTAGCACTGTTCTGTTGCCAAATGGAAGGATGCTTCCTCGGTAGTGTGGATCACCAATATGGTAATGAACTTTCAATCTGACCCGAGCTCTGCCACTGGGGAAAGAGGCCACTGGACAACCTTGGACTGCCCATCTGATCAGGTTCTCTCTCTTGTCCTCTCCTTGAGGTCTGAAGATCTGCATAGCCTTCTTTGGCAGATGGTATCTGAACACCGTTAGGCTTCCACTCTGCGTGTACAATTTTGTAATTCTGACCCTCATTATTGTCCCAGAAGGTATGTTCTCTACTTTGGTAAGAAATGCAAAACTCTATCTTCTCTTCAGAGGAAATGGCAGGAGGAAAATCAATGGTAAATGAGAAGGTATCATTTTCAAAATCGCTGTAAACGTTGTTCATGTACACACACTCGACATCTTTGTAGTTCTTCCACGTATCGAAAGTAATACGAACATGAACCTTTTTTTCAAAGCTCACGTTTTTTACTTTCACAGTGCCTGACAGCACCTTCTCTTGCAGGGTGCAGGTCTCTAGGCAGACCAGGTTCTTCTGCAAACGGTTCCTGAAGTCCAGGTAGTCAGCTGAGGGCTGAGGGAAACCCAGAATCAAGTTTTTCTCTTCATGGAGTTTTAAGTTGGATGTTATGTCCTCAATGCCTAAGAGGTCAAACTGCAGATCCCACACAGGGGGCTCCTGGAACTCGGAGAAGGTGTGGATCACTGTCAGGGACAGCCCCTTGGAGTCTGCAAACACAACACGCTTCTTGGCTCGGGCTGGTGAGTGGCTCCAGTCCCTCTGCTCATCCTGGGAGTCACATTTCACATGAAGGCACGGCCGGAGAGGTTTGAGTCTGTTCACAAAGTTGTTTCTTTGGCAGTCCTCAAGGGGGCTGAGAAAGCTCTTCAGTGGTGGAGAATGGGCTATGCAAATTCGCATGGCCATATCCACAGGCATGCTGGAGCTGGACAAGGGCCTCGGGTCCAAGATCTGTATCATTCTGAATGGATAAGAAACACACCATGTCAACTTCTATTACATCAGACAAGAAGCTACTCAAGAATGTGTATTTACTTCATCCATTCTCTTAATTATTCACAGCCTCATCTCTGCATCGCTTTCAACAATGCAGGCTAAATCAACATTGACAGTTCTACCTAAGGAACCAGGGTGAGACTAGTCAGTCATTTCTTGCCAATCCTAAACTACTTCAATTCAAATCTACTCTCCTTTCTTTATTCAAACCTCTGAAAAACAGATTTTAGTGAAAGCTAATTGAACATATTTTCTTGAAAATAACATTCTAGTCATGAGTTAAAGTGCTCATCCACTTGAACTTCCCTCATAGAGGCTCTGAGCGGGGTCTTAAAATTCCAACAGGCTGGATCAGCTGCTTCACCTCTGAGCACAGGCAGCACTATTTTAAGCAAGTTGCCTATCCCATCAGAGCATCAGATAGGATTCCATGTATCTTTATGCAGAGCCATCATTCTGTGGCTCTGAACAATTGTTAGTCAATCTTTTTAGGCACTTGTTTGGTTGAATAAAAATGCTAAAACACCTTAGAAATATTTCTATGAGCTACAAACCTAGGTCTAAGCAATAAGGCTCTTTGCACTGTTAGTGTCAACTGCTGAGTGAAGCAGGGGGGAAAAAGTGGGAGAAGAGAGGGACGTGTTCTTTTTTCATCTCATTAGGATTCAAGAATTGACTTTAAAACAGCTTTTGATACTGCCTAAAGACCATGCTGAAAGTCTACTGCAAGTATTCAGTAAGAATGTTATAGTTTTAATTGTACAGAGTTACTTATAACCTTGCCTCCCAGATGACAGATATCAAAATTACTGTGCAAGGCCATGGCCAGTCAAGGCCAGATAGCTTGAATAATTCTTAAAAGGGAAAAAGGGACATCAGCTGCAGCACATCCCTGCTGAGATGGATGCAGTCCTTGCTGGAAATGCAGAGCTTTGTCGAGTCACGGAAAGGCATTTGCTTTGTCACTTAAATAAATGGCTTTCTGCTTCCCAGAGTTCTCACTGGTATTCCAGAGCTCCTGCCAAAAATAAAGCAGAAGCTATGCTGGCCCCATTTTCTTGCCTTTTTTTTTCTTTTTTTTTTTTTTTTTGCGGAGTATTTACCATAATAAGCAGTAGGAGGAGAGTAACCACATCAAATTAATCGACTTTTGCATTTTCTTTATTAGGAAAAGAACTAAGACTTCAGAAATGCTCTCTCTGCAACTTTGGTGAGCCGAGCTTTTGCATGGAAAAAAATGAGAGGGGAACAAAAAAGGGAAAAAAGCCCAGGCGACACCGACAGAGCGCAGAAGAGCCAAGCGTGCGAGCCCCACGCCCGAAGCGGCGCGGCTGCTGGAGGGCGGCGGGCGGGGGGGCAGAGCCGGCGGGGGCAGAGCCGGCGGGACCCCCGGGCCAGTGGGGCTCGGCCGGCGCTTACCTGGTGCAGTGCGGTGCAGTGTAGTGTAGGGCTGGGCTGGGGCCGGCGCTGCTGCCGGGCCGGCCCCGCCGCGCCGCCGCCTTTATGGGGCCGGGCCGCGGCCCTCGGCCAAGGGGCGGTGCGGCCGGGCCTGCCTGCGGGCACACCCCCGCGCCCCGCCCGGCCCCGCGGCCGGGGCTGGCCCTGTCCCGCGTCCTTGGGAAGGGCAGCAGCTGCTGCGGGCACAGGGCGGCCCGGAGGGCTGGCTGCAGCACGCGGCTGTCCCGGCAGCCAGGGAGCGCGCCGGGATCCGCCGCACGGGCTTTTCGCGTGCCCCGAGTGCTACACGTGCCCCTGTGGGGCTGCCAGGGGACCTTGCCCCCTGGAACAAAACCCATGCTAGCTTACGGACTTCTCTGCTTCCTTGGGAAGGACCTGGGACCCTAAGTTACATTCCGTCATCCTGGAATATAACTGCCCTTGTCCTCAGTGAAAAAGTACTTAAGAAATATTTATGTGTATGGTGCTGATGGTTTTTCACCCCCCACACTCGGTGGTCTGTGCACTGTCTGAGCATGACAGGCCCTGCTATAGGTCCCACATTTTACCTACTGCCTTTTTTCTGAATAAAGGGACAAAAACTGGAAAGAGACAAAAGCCGGTGGCAGGCAGCCCCCGCAGCATTAGCCATAGCAATACTGTGGCACCGCTGCTGTCCCTCCTCCCAGAGACCCCGCGGCAGACGAGCCCTGGCAGGGGCTGTGGACAGCCCACAGGTGACAGCGTGCTTCTGCAGGCTGTGAGTAATCCAGCCAGAGAAGGTTCATCCCTGACATACTGCTCTTCAAAGACCAGGTCCTGGTTGCTAATAGTTGTGGTTGTCAACAGTTCCACTGCCACCTTTTTGCTGCTCAGCTATTCTTTCCCAAGGGTGGTAAATGACTTGCAGTCAACCTATAAGATGTGATAGAAGTCTGGGAGCTGTGATTTTCTGAGTTCACAGCTTTTACCAATAGATGAGACCAAATACAAATGAACAGTAGGAAATCCTGTGTTCTACAGTCCTGTATTTCCTGTGAAGCAAAGGGGACTTAGTGATGAACAAACTAAGTAAAGGATTTTTCTGTTCTCGATTTGTGAGCAAAAGAAATTTGTAAAATAAAAGCTCTACTGCTTATGTGTGAGAATTTATTAGAAGATAGGTGTGAGCATAGCAGGTAATGACAAGAATACTTCCATCTTGGATTCAAGCTACATATAAGCAGGGGGAACAAACAGGAAAGGCTAGAGGCTCCTGCTGATGGATGCATGGCACATGGATCAGTGTCTGCCTTTGTACATACAATGAGAGTATTCATAAGACAGTTTCTTAGTTCTGCCCCTTGGTGACTGAAGTTCCTGCCTTTTGTGACAGTACGTGACATTAAGTGTCACCAGATGAAGCCTGAGGCAGTAACTGGCAGTGCAGACAAGGCTTTGGAAAATCTTACTCTATTCCCTGGAGCCAGTTATGCAGGAAAACCTTCCCTGGTCCTCTGCTTCTCAAGCTGCATCCCTGCTGCTTACATTGCTCTTTCTCTCTCCTTTCTCTTCTCTTATCTTTTGGTGACTGCTGGCTCCCTCTCAAAGCCAGATTATATTTTCTCATTGTTTGTCTACAGAAAGAGATAGAAAACAGCATCTGTTGGAAGCCTTGTTAGTAGCCTTATTAGTAGCAAGTTTATTTTTCTTTTGGAGGAGCTACAAAGACTTTCAGCCCCAGCTACCTACCTGCAGTGAGCCAGGCCAGACATACCCATAGGTGTAAGGGAGGACTGGACACATGGCTGACATTTACCAAATCCCTTCTACTTACCCATTATAAAAAACAAGTAAATAACTCTGGAGTTTTAGGAGCCTGTGCTACTTGAATCTTTGTCCCACATGCAGCTTCCCACACGCTGCTTAGCTGGGCTGCTGTGTTATCAGGGATCACGTGCAGCAGTTGAGGCTGCTCTGTCACACTATCTGCAGGCACTAAATAAGAGCCACATGAAACTTGTAAAAAAGGAGTTGCCTCAAGGGTTTCCTACACATTTTTCTGTTGCTATGTAGTAGCTCATTGCACTGTTGGTGCTATGAAATATTTTGCTTCTGCTGTGTAAAATACCTGTTTTGCCCAATTGGGAAAACATCTTCTAAGATTGTTTAAAGCGATATGTTTAGCAAAAAAAGCCAGTAGTGAGATCCAGAGCCTTTCACAGACAGATCATTGCTCAAGTCAGTAAACACAGACTGGATAAAGTAACTTTGTACCTAATTGGTAATCTGGAGCACATTCATGGCCGTGGACTGGTGTCCCAGTTCCTGGTTGCCAATACAAGCAGAGAGAATTGTGCAGAGCCAGGGTAACTCTTTCCTCATCCAGGGAGGTGCCTCTGCACTGAAGTGAACTGACAGGGTTATCTGAGTTAGCACAGCAGCTTGTCTTGTCAGTGATGGTTCTCTAGCTGTGCTTTTTATAGAGGACTCAGGTTTCCAGATACTTTGGTTTGGCATGTTAAAATGTAGGTCTGTCTGTCTGTCTTACCTTTCAAATAGAGCTGATAAATGGGAGCACCAGAGGGAAAAAAAATTGCTGTCTTACTGTGCATTTGACAGCACTATGTGATATATTAGCTTTTCTGACATTTGTAGGTGCAAAATGGCAGAAATATCTTACTGGAAAAAGCATGGCTGATAATAAAATCAAGCCTCATCATAGGGGTTGTACCTCCAACTGCTTCTGTAAGAAGGAAACCCAAATTGACCACCCAGATTAGTTCTTTCACTTTTCCTTAAAAAGTGGTTCATTAGATGTAGTAAATTAATTGTAACAAGTTAGCTATAGAAAACACAGATTTTTATTACAGCTGCCACAGTTTCACTAACCCTTAAATGTATGTTTTTAAAAAACAGTTTGCAGCCTAGATGGTCCAGATGCAATGTAAGGCATAGGCTCACTTTCAAGGAGTTCATTGAGGTTG
Organism: Catharus ustulatus; assembly: GCF_009819885.2. NCBI lineage: Eukaryota > Metazoa > Chordata > Aves > Passeriformes > Turdidae > Catharus > Catharus ustulatus. The sequence continues at coordinate 16,510,162 of NC_046228.1, read as the reverse complement.
CTCGGTGACAAATGTGCAATTGAGTTCACACTGTTCTGTTCCAAGACAAATATATGGTATTAGCTCCACAGTGAATGCTTTTATATGCAGATGGTCCTCCGGGTCTTGCCATTCTTCACCTCACCTGAACCAACGAAGAGCTTTCAATCAGCAGTTCTGGGAACAGATAATGAGTGATTGTGCCTTCCTGTCAGCTCTCACACCCCAGTGGGCTGCTCTGGTCACCTGTTTGCTGGCTCTTGTCATTTTATGAGAATGAAAGAAACTGCTTTTTTTCAGCCTGTGTTCTGAAACTGAGTAATTAAGCAAGGATTTTGTGGTTCACTCTGACTTTATTACTTTCAGGTCTCTCTGCCTCTTTGCTATCATCCCCCACAGCTTCAGGAGGGAAGAAAAGAAATACATTGCAGTGTAGGATATAGAAAGAGTAGAGGAGCCGTTAGCATTTAATTAAAGCCTTTTGAAGCAAAGATAAGCAAATATTTTCTCAGAGCAAAGTAAAGTCATGACCACATTTATAGGCAAAAAAGTCCGGAGAGAAAAAACTTATCTCCATTTCACTTGCATAGTAATGGATCTCTTGAGAGATCCTTGCTGTTTGCTGGCTGGGAAAGCAATGCTAGCTTAATGTAGTTACAGTATGCAATTGAGCAGGGAAGCTTTTGATTTGGTGTTGGGGTTGAAACTAAAACCAATTGTTAGGCCAGTGGCACTATGCTGGTGTCAGAAAACAGAGTATGCCCACCTTATTTTGGCTGGCACATATTTTGTTCCTGAAGCCTCACACAACATCTGTGAATGAGACAGAACTTTAATGACTTACAGGGCATCTGTGGTAATAGACAGGGACAATTCTGTCACACAAGGTTTACAGCAGCTTTTTTTTCCCTTGACTTGAGCTCTTCTGTTCAATATTTGTTCTCTGCTACTAAGACTAATCTTTGTAAATGTCTATTATCTATCAGTTTTCTATGAATGTGACAGTGAGGCAACTAGTAATTTTTCAGGTACATAGCAAGTCAGTTGAGCCTGTAAGCCTTTGAAAATTTAAAATTTTAATGGTTTATCTGATGAAATACAGTGAGCAGAGGTTTTATTAAGTCTTAATAGAAGGCTATATTCTTCACTTGCTTCTCAGAACCCTTTGGTGAACTTTGAAAATTACGTATGGTTGCAAATAGATACCAAGGAAACTAGTCCTGGAAAACTCTGTTATTGTTTTAGGAATTTCTTCAGCACTGGCACAGTCCATACAAGGAAGAAATAATCTTTTTATATTTTTAGAATTTTTATTAGCCCACTTCTCATGGCTGGGGGGAGGGTTTCAACCAGATTCAACATGGAACAGTGTTGGAAAGCCCTCACTGAGATTCCTGTAAATTGTTAGCACTTGTTAATAGGTAAATCAGAGAAAGTCTGGAAAAAAGTATTGCACTGCTCCCACTGCAGTACTGCCACACCATCCCCTAGAGAGCATGGCAAGCAGCATGCCGCCAAAAGCACATACAAAAATGGATGTGGTTTATGTTCTCTTACAGCAACAGGACATGGCTCTAGTTCTTTGGGCATTCATAGAGGTTCTAGGTCTCATTCTGTTTCAGTCAATAGTGCAAGTTCTTGCCACTCTTGGAACTTTCTGAGGTTAAATTCAAAGACATTTAAATCCCTTGAAACTGAAAGCTTTGGACTGATCTTGTCAAGGCTGATTAATGATAAAGAAGTCAGTTGTAAATGAGTCATCACTTTGAAAATGTTTAGTGGCAGAGAAATAGATTGCTTTCTGAAAAGTGACATAGATAAAAACAATAAAACATATCTCAGGCTGCTCAAATGTTTGATGTCATGTGATTATATTAAATTGAGGATATTTTGACCAAAATTCCTTACACTGATTTTATGCAAAATGCAGTCTTCTAGAAGTATAATTGCTTTGCTAGTATGTAGTAAGATGAAATAAAGACAATGCCACATTATTTATAAATTGCTGCAATGTAGAGTAAAAAAGGAAAGAAAACCAAAAGAAGAAAGAGCATAAATGGAGGTATTCATTCTTGGAATAACCTGAACTTTCCATTAAGTGTTCTACAAGAGTGCAGAAAACAAAACACACATATATATATTTTATATATGACTGTAAATCTGGCTTAGAAATACACACCAGTTTCACTTTTGATAATGCGAAGGCTCTCCTAGATGTCTGAAATGTATTTCAATATTACAGCATTCTTTTTTTCCATTTTTTGTGGGGTTTTTTTAACCACTCACCTGAGATGGTTGAACCTTGATAATCTGTGGCCAAACATTTTATAAATATAAATCATGTTGCTGTGTGTAGATAATCAGTGTTTATTCTCTCTTTTTTCCCTAGGCCCAGGTGAAGGAATTATTTCTGCTGATGAATAGTCTTTTCCAAAGAAAATAGTAAGTGAAATGCTGCTTTGTGCAATTTGGTTTATGCTTAATGTTGTGTGAAGAAGCAAATGTTGGTTGAGCAGACACTTCCATCAGCTATGTGGGCAGTATTCTCGTCCTTTGCAATCTCTCCAGGAAAAATGTGATTTTTTTTATCCACATGTGCACAGCTCCTTACAGACTTGCAGGAGTCATATGATTATTCAATATGATTACCATTCCCATAAAATTTATGTTGAATAACACCTTCATCCTGAATAAGCATCGCTATATCTGACAGCTGCCCAACTAACAGCTGCAAGATGTTCACACAGAGTGTTTAGAAGCTCTTGAAGGGTCTGAGTAACACTTTTTTTCTTGTTCTGACACCCAAGAGACATGATCCATTTCTCTATTTTAGGTTCTCTTACAAGGTCCTTTTTGTTTTGTGTATCACAGGGAAGAATGAGGCTTGGAAATCAGTACAGTGAAATTCTGTGCCAAGTTTTTCTTGGATTTTCTATGTGGGGAAAAAGCTCCCCTATGGCATACATCTAAGAAATGAATGAATCTTTTCTCTTTCAGATTTAGTTTAATTTCTAACCACGTCAGACAAAAAAATTGAGTTTCCCAGGATCTGACCTAGTTATCCCTCTTTGGGTGCAGCATACATGTGTATATGAATGTATATTCCCCAGTTTCATGGGAGTCAAATTTCATGCAGACATTCACTTCATTTTTAGATTTGCTGGAAAGAATGAAGCTCTTCAATCCAAGTGCTCTAACATCATCAGTCCTCTCCTCTTTCATCCTGCAGTGGAAGGGGAACTAGTTATGGTCCTGAGTGTAGAAGGATTTGTGACCTAAATAATTTATTTGAAATAAATTGGTTTCTTTGGGTTATTCTTAGATGCTGCTTCCCAGAACACAGATGGTTTACTGTCAAAATATGCTTGCTCCATATATGCAATAATTCTTACAGTAAGTTTTGCAAGATTTAAAATGGTTTTAATCACTGAGAATAATCTTGCATGCTTCTCTGGAGAATTGCAATCACAGAATAGTGGAGGTTGCAAGAGGCATTTTGGTGTCACATAATCCAGTCTCCTCCTCAAAGCAGGAGTAGCTTCAAATTTATATCTGGCTGGTCAGGTTGCTTGTTCAGCTGAACTTTTAACACCTTAAAGGACGCAGCTTCTCTAGACAACATGTGCCAGAGCTAAAAACTAATTTTTTCTCTTTATCTGTCTGGAATTCCTTTTCTGCAACATGTGACTGCTACCTCTTTTGCTTTTGCTGTACTTCTCAAGGGAAAGTCTAGCTCCATCTTCTCTCAATTTCCTCTTAGTAGTGGGAGGCTGCTCTCTCATCCACTCTAACTTAGCTTTTCTTTTGCAAGTTAAGCAAAGCCAGCTCTGCCAGCCTCACCTTCTGCAGCACATTCCAGGCATTAACCATGCTGGTGACCTTCCACTGCTCTTCATGCAAACCTAATGCTCGAATGCAAACCTAACCCCCACACATCCTTCTTGGCTGGTTCTTTTTAACCACTTTGTGTTAACTGGATAGACTTAGTTCACTGAGCAAAACACAGCTCATGCCCTAATTTCATCTACCCTGCACTCTGCTGCAAAGGCTTGGATCTCACCTTGGTGACACTGACATGCATTTCCTAGTCATAATTTACACTTTAAGGGTATGAGGAGTTGAGGGTTTCATCTGAACAGAAATCACCGAGTGTTTTAGTGGGGAAAGGAATTCTGTTTTTATTCCCAGACTAGGTGAAAGCAAAAAGCTTCTCTTAACCTAGAGGTAGTTAGAAATTTTTCTTTTTAACAAAGTTCTAATGCTTAAAGGAATAAATATCCAAGAGTGCTTCTTGGAAACATAACATTTAAAAAACAAAACTCAACAAAGCCAACCTTTCTGTTTGCCTTCAGCAAAGAGTTCTATCAAGGATCCCTTTACAGAGAACAAGATGGGACACAAAATAACACATGGCATTGATTGATGGTATGGCATTTATGTCCTTCTCATAGGTCAGGGAAAACCTATCCTGAAGTACTTGATCCTTTTTTATATACCCATATATTTATCTGCAGTATATTTATGCATGCAAAGATGCATGGCTGTAACAGGAGAGGCACAGAGAGATGGAGTCCAGTCAAAGGAGTTTTCAGCCTATTCATAGGACAGGAGCTGGCTGTCACCAAGCCAGGGCCTGGCCATATCAACTGGCTGTTATGGGAGAGGAAGTTGTGGTTCTGTCCTTTGGGAGCAAGTGAGGGAATGGAGAGAAGTAAAATATTTACATAATAAATCTTTTTCCATCCCATTTAAATTACTAACTTTTACAATTTCTCTGTACCCCAAGGGAAAGAAAAGTTGCTCCCTTGGTAGCTTTTTTTTCCTCAGGGCAATGATAAGGAGAGCATGAAAGAAAATAAACTCTAGTTCTGTATAAAACAGGCAGCACAGAAATGATGCGTTCATTTTATTACTGCTGTCGTGTATTACACATTTGGCTTCTCAAGATAATAGCCATATTCATAATTTATACAGTCTGTGAATGTCCCACAAAGAAGGTACTTAAGGAGAAACTTCTCTGCTAGTCATAGCACAACAATGTTGAAAGTAGGATGGGGTGTTGGTCAATGGAATGTCTCTGTTTTAGAAATGACACCCTATTATCAGGGCTGCTAGTTTCAAAATCAGGTTATGCATGCCCTGCAGGTATAATACCAGAAAATAAAATAGTATACCTGACCCTTTTATGTAACACAATGTAAGTACAGATAGAGGAAGAGAAGTGATGATTCATTATCTGTTCATCCAAAAACCAAGAATGCTGATTCACATATTACATCCTAAAGCTTCACAAGTCTAAACGTATTCTTGGCTATTGTCAAATCATCCTTCTAGATGCTGTGCACAGGAGACGGGCTTTCTGTCACTGATCTTGCTCGAAGTCAAAAAGTCTAGATCAGCCTTAGTCAGTAGTATTTAACATCTCTTCTAGTATATCCTACCTCTACCATCCCTTCTTGTAAGTTTTGCAAGCGATATAGTACTTGTTTTGTGCTCTATGTTTTCAAACAGCATATGAAACTTTAAAAATACATAACATAGTTGATAGCTTACTAGAACTTTTTATTCCAGGCTTATGCTTTTACCTTGATTTTTATGATAGCCATATAAAAAAAAAGAAGGCAAATTAATCCTTCTTGCAGGAAAATGTCATTCTGTCCAAGACGGGGAGCTTCCTGGACTCAGACATTTATGGTTTTCACTTTTACATCAGTTTGCCGAAGTTAGCAAAACATTTTTTCTACTATTTTTATCAAAAAAAGACATTAATCTCTATTTTGTTTAAACTGTATAAACTATTAGAATTGGATGCAAAGTTCATAAAAAGCAGCTGTTCCTCATGAGACCTACTCCAGTGAAAGCACGTCAGACTGGTGTGAAGTATGAATAACATCTATCACGTAAATATAAAAAGTCCCTACCCTGCTTCTCTGGCTGACATTTCTAATGACATTTCTCAGCTAAGTCAATAGAGATATAGTCTCCTGCTTTTGTGGGTCTTGGAGGTCCTCTGGTCTCAGGATCATTTCCTCTCTTTATCCATATGAATTCGAAAGAGTAATTACAGTAATTTCACAACCATAAGGTGCACCAGATTACAAGGCGCACCTCCGGGACTCAGCAAATTTCGCAACTTTGTACATAATATAAGGCGCACCGGACTATAAGGCGCATGGGTTTTTTTGCCACGAAGATCCGTGCCACGCGCAACAAAGTAATGAATTACTAATGGAATTGTGCGATCGCGGAGTTTACTGGCAGGTGCTCAATTTGCAAACATTTTTCACTGACTGGCGTAGCCTTTAAAAGCAGCCCCAAGTGTCCTCCCCGTGGGCGCGCTTCCCCCCACCGGCGCTGGCGCAACCCCGATGCCGCCAGGCTTGCCTCGTGCTGGCACAGCCCCTGCCTGGCGCTGCCCCGATGCCGCCGCCGGGCAGGCTCTGCTCGGCTCGGGGCTGTTGCAGGCTCGCACTTCCAGGTTGGCAAATTTCCGAACTTTGTCCATATATAAGGCGCACCGGACTATAAGGCGCACTTCTGGGTTCGGACCAAAATTTTAGTCAAAAGGGTGCACGTTATAGTAGTGAAATTACTGTAATAACAAAGGTGGAAACCCCCACTTGAAACTCCTGCCAGGCTTTTCTTGATGGGGCAAGATGATGCTTAGAAATACATTCAGTGGGATGTGTTCTGAGTTTAGGGACAATTATACTTTCACTGTGTGCATCATCCCCACAGCCACAATAGTTTGCAGAAATTTAACAGGGCATGGGGTTCCTTTGAATCCATGGGTTTCTGTACTTCAGCACCAGTATACTATAATCAGATCAAATGGCAAAAACCAACTCATATCTGTTGTAATGCTGAAAAGAAATGCCATTAAAAACCTACAGTTTCCTGAAGTGTTGCCTAACATTTATTTCATCTGTCTGTATTGTCTGTTTATGGAACAAGGAGTGGTTTAGAGACCAGCTGTGCAAACCTATTTTCCCTGCAGATTCATATTGGTTTAAGTTTAACAGTAGAATGACGATGTTTTCATGCCTTATCAAAAGAGATAGATAGTCAAAGATCTGCATTAGAGCAAGACTTTATAGCATGAGGAAACATGACTTACAGATAAACCAGACTACATACACTCCAACAACTTCTAGTAGCCAAAGTGCCCTAGAGCTCTTAGAGCTGTTTCTATGTCCCACAGTATTTTTTACTACCAAAATGTATTGTGACTCCATTGTTGATATACAGTAGCAAATCTAAACCCTTTTCTTTCCTTTCTAAATCTTCTGAGTAGATGGGTTCAATCACCCACTGATACTTCACTCTTGCAGATAATTGACTTCTCTACCACCTTAAATTTGGCTTTGGTAGCCAGGCTCAGAGGGCTGATGATAGGATGGCTGATGCAAAAAGCATATCCATGGATTTAGAGGGGGTGAGATATAAGCATACATCCTGAGAAAATGCTTAGTTTGCTTGCTCTTTTTTAATCTAAAAAACAGGGCACTGATTTCCTGCCAGGGGACACTTTCAAATAGGAATGTCTGGAACTGCCGACTAAATTTGGTTTAACTTGGAGTAGGAGGCAGAGAGCAGGAGGAAATAATGGTGAAAAAAAAATGGATATCAGGCTAGGAAAAAATTGGGCTAGAGGCTCTGTATCTAGAGGCTTTCTTATGTCTCTGAGCAGATGCTATGACAGAGCCCTATTTTTATGGTGTAATGCATTTTCTTCAAAAGGGACCCAGAAGGGAGCACTGCCAGTTGATGTTGGGCCTTTTCTCCCATCACAAATGTAACATGTGCCAAGAAAGAACCCAGCAAAAATAATTCAGATGCATTGTCTAAATATGAAAGGAAATTTTAAGTCTTCATAAATTCTGTATTTTCACTGCAGGTAAGTGTTTTGTAGCACTTTTGAGTTTATCTAAACATCATTACTTTGATAGAAATTCAGTCTTGGGTGTTATTTAAAAAAAAATGACAAAATATTTTAGTGTCCTTTAGAGTACAAGCACAAGGTCTCTAATTCAGAGGAGATTCTGGCCACTGCCCTTCCTTTGCTCTGTTTCCTTCACCTTGTGCCTCAAGTGATGCAGCATAAAATTTAGGAAAAGGTGACAGCTAAAATGACACATGACATTTTAAGAAGCACGTTTTCCTGACATCCCATTCTCCTCCTACCTCTTTTTTTTTTTTTGTCCCTGCAGTTAGAGGAGCTGTGCTTGTCAGTAGTGTCTAACAGCTCTGTGTGCCAGTCTTGGGCTCACATATCTGCACAACAAACTCTCCGGTGTGAAAAATTTATCCCTGGACTGAGGCAAGGCAGATTACTGGAGGAAATACAACAGGGATTTAATGTGCCATTCTTGCCCAGAGGACACAAAGGGATCAGATTCATCCTTGCCTCTTCCCACTTATAGCTAACAGAAGACAGTCCAGAATTGATTCAGTTTTACCAAGAAATTTATGGTCATTTTAGGGGTTTGCTGAAGACAGAGCAGGACTTGAGATGACCTCCTTTGCCCTGAAAAATGACTAAGAGCAGTCTTGCTCTCAGTTGCAGCTGAGAGGCAGCTTCCTAGGTGAGCAGGCTGTGAGCTCCAAAGTGGTGCCTCACAGAATCATATGCTAACACAACAGATGCAAGGACATGGTTAGTGTGTTAGTGTGTCAGTGAGTCTGCTGCAAACACGTGCCAATTTGGTGGCACAAATGCACAACTATTGACATGTATTTTAAAGGAAAGCCAAAGGCTGTACTCTGCATTCAGGAGGTAATTAAAAATAGGACGGTGTTAGTTTCACGTAGATAAACTTAGATAAACTTGGAGGACTGACATAAGATAATGAAAGGTACACAGGAAAGGAAAAGAATGTTCAAATAAATCCTTGCAGGTCACTATGGCCCTGCTTTGAATACCTACCAAATTTAGCCTGGAGTGTCAATGCCCATGTCAAGTTGGTTTTGTACACAGCACAACAGAACTGGTCCAAGCTAAGCTTCAAACAGAAAAACATTCCATTATTTCTTTCATGTTTTTCCTACTTAATCACTTCATAACTTAAAACCTACCAATAGCTGACAGAAAATTCGCTAGTTAAGAAGTTGTTTAGAGATCCCTGAATTGAAAGACAGAATGTGAAGTGAACACTATCAAGGTACCAAAAAACTATGAAAGATCTTTCTCTGTGACTAGTCCCTGGAAATGTTGTTACTCTTTGGGGCTTTTTTTGGTAAACATACTTTTTCCTACAAGAGGAGTAATATAATTTTTCCTATTAAGTAGCCACTAAGTGCAGACAATTGTCAGTCGCTGCTGAAAACATCCTCCCCCTCACCTCCTAAAATCCAGAAAATTCTTAGACTTCTTTATATGCAGTTGTTTTATTGTTTGGGATTCTTGGTTAACATTTATGTAAATAGGTCTGTTTAGTAATTGTAAGTGCTGCAGTATTTTGCAAAACAACAGATTATAAAACATCCTCTGTGCAGAATAACAATTTAATTTGTTAGCCATATTTCTAATGCAATTTTTAGCACAACAAAAGCACCCTTTTGGCCTAAAAAGTCAAGATCTATTACTGATTTTAAATTTCTGGTTTGAAACTTTTTGACACATAATTCACATTATGTTTATGGTGGTTTCTTTTCATTCAACTTCTTTTTCCCTAAACAATAGACAGAAGGCAGGGTTTCCAAATGGCACCATGATCTAAGATTTATCAGGGCAATTGGCATCAGAACTAAAAAGAACATCAGACTTCGCCATTACTTGCAATAACCACATACCCAGCTGCTTTGCACAATTCCTCCCAGTATAGACACAGAGGGGCTATATTAAACCTTGTCACAGTTTGAATTTGGAACCCCTATCCAAAGAGTATAATGTCACCTAAGCCTTCACATTTGTGCTGGGAACAGCTAGAGCAAAAGCTGGAGTTTAAAAGAGGACATTGGCAGATTGCCTGAAAAAGAAAAAAACTGGCAATAAATCTTCTGTCTAAAGTATCTGGACAAAGTGTAACTCAGAAATTAAAAAGAATCAGTAACCAGGCAATTTCAAAATACAAACACACAATCTTGGATTCCTTGTCTCTTTGTCAAGAAAAAGTATATTTTCAAAGTAAGTAACTAAAGGTTAAATCTGATTCCTCAGGCTGCTTTCCTAAAGGAAGAGCTTCAGTGCTGTGCCAAACTGACTTCTGTTCCATACATACAGATCTCTATCTTGAGTAATGCTGTAAATTTGGCCTGTGTGGGAGCATAGCTCAGATTTCATTGTTTCTGATCAGACTAATAATAATAGCAAGGCTATGGCCACTCCATTCTGCCAACAGAACTATTTAGGTGGTTCTAATATCACTTTGCAGAACGTCTGCTTTTACTTCACTCCTTTTTCATTCTTGAGCTAGCTCTCACCACACCTACAGTGAGCTCTTCTACCATCCCAACTGGGTAATTCAATAAAAACTCAACTGGGTAACTCAGTAAGAAAGACAAGATAGCTATATAAATGTGGTTTTGCAAGAGTTCACGCAGCAGTTTTGTACTCCCTGCCCATCCTCCCTCTGTCCTGCTGCCTCACGAGTTCTTGCAGTCTGCAGCCTTAGTGGCCCTGGGCAGTGCAAGGCACCAGCTCACACCATGTCTTAACCCAAGCTTCCAAGTCAGCATCTGCTGGATAAGGATGTTGCTTTAGAGAGTGGCCTCAGGGCAGCCATTAATGGATAACTTAGATTTAATCACTATGGTTTCCCATAGCTTTTTTGAACAATGTAAGTAGCATGAATATTTGTTTCATTTCTTACTATACTGAAGCATATTATCTTCTGATTTCTGGTTCTTCTCTTCAGGGACTTATTAAATATTCCTTTTAAGAATGTTATGAGTTCAGCATCAAAGTACATTATAAATCTGTCCAGAAATAAATAACACAGTGCTGAGGAATGTTAGCTAAGGGGATCTATAGTAGATTTATTTCTTTCTCTCCGACTCTTCTGCCATGCAGAGGCAAAGCCTTCAGATTCTTCTCATATCCTAAAGGGACTGGCAGTTGACCAGCTCAATGAGCAACGCTTTTAGGCATGCTACTGAACTTCCAATGTAAGTCAATGTGACTACTCCAAATATTCCATTACTTAGCTGGACAGAACTAGGCCACATGAGGAAAAAAATAAACTATTTCAGCTCTTAGTCAAGGTGGGCTATACCTACAGGATCTTTGAGATCTCTGCTAAAAGCAGACCAGTTCTGCCCCAGAAGATGGTGTTACTGTGCTGTTAGATGCAAAAGACAGTTTCTACTTCACGCTCCCTATAAGGTAAATCCAACTTCCCAGAACTTCCCTCTCTGTGTTACCTGAGTAGATGCCAAGTGAGAATTGCTGAGAAAAAGTGCAATTTTATTTTTTGCCAAGTTTGTTTTGCTAAAAGCTCTTTTGGCTAAATTGGAGGATTCCTAACACCTCCTGATTTTTCCTTACTGTGATTGCTCTGTCTTGGATAAAATTAACACAGGCATGCATCAGTTGTTGTGGTAAATCTGCTCTGTAGCCTCTCAGATCTTTGCTACAGCACAGACTGCTTTTGGATCACTTGATCTAGCTATTAAAAGGAAAACCAATATTCTTAATAGCATTATTAAATACTGTTACAGTGTAAAGTGCCTGAATGGAGAAGAAAACCTCTGAGCCATTTGTGCATGTGCTACCATCAGTTCTACAGTGCTCTGCACCCTTCTGAATGCATGGCTGACTTTGCTGGTTGTGTCAAACTACTCATATGAGAATTCGTTTGCCTACAGCTTAAGATTCCTATTAACTAGCATACATTCCATATATTTTTTCCAGGGATACCATACAAATACAAATTAGGCCAACTTGTATGCAGTGTTTATCTGTTGCAGAGGACTTCTGTTTACAAGCTAAGAGAGCCACAGGAACATCTGGGTCCTATCATCTAAACTGCAAGGGTTATTCTGGTCCACACTGAATAGTTTCCATGCAAGGACAGTATTAAGGAAGACAGCAGTAGCTCTGCTCCATGAGCAGTCTAGACAGCAGAAAAAGGATCACCAGTGAAATTATTTCTGAAGAAAACCAGTTAGTAACCTAATGCAAAAAAGCTATTTCACTTTTAGATGCCTATGGGACCTTTATTTGTGTGCACACATAGTGTGTGCAGAAACAGCATTTCAAATGTCTTTAAGGTTTTAAGATCTTCATCATGCTCACTTCTCCACCCCAGTCTAACCTTCCATTCAGCTGTTCTGTTTCCAGTCTTGAAGTTGTTCAAGTCATGAAGCAGATCTGGAAGTAAGATAAACTCCCACTGGGTATTTTCTGCTGAAGTGAGGTAGGACACTCAGTCAAGTATTTCTCATCTTGAAGACCAAAGAGCCTGGCCAGATGAGGCAAAGAATTGAAAAGGAAAGAGAGAAGGATCACCATTCTACCTCCAGGGAGGTAGAACCTGAGATATATTTAGTTTTAACCCCAAGTTACCTTGTTGTTGAAATGTTATCTTGTGTAACTTAGCAGCAGTAGTTAGCATTTATGTAATTTTGAAAAGTAAAAATGACCTACTTTTTAATTATAAAGAAATGTATTCAGCAACCTCTAAAATATGAAAAGGAAAACTTCTAAACATATTTCCCAGATAGCAAAAATCCTCATTACACAGCATTACCCTATAGACTAAAAAGTATTGCCATTTAAAGAGGAATTTATCAGGTATTAGGCATTGGCTGTACTGGCCAAGTACATAGTGCCATGCTAAATAATCAATCACACTCTCAGGTGAAATTTAGCACCATTTACTATTTTTAGGCAGTCAGATTGTGTCACTGTGTACCCATGATCTTGAGACTGACCACAAGGCAATATTTCATTAATCAAGGCATGTTTGATGAAAGAAGAAAATAAGTAATTTTCTGAACTGAATGGAAAAATTATCTTCCGTGGACAAATAAAGACATAAATTACTGCCATAAGGCTTCATATAAACTATATAGAAAAATATCAGTTGCTTATAATAATTAGAGAATTTAAAAAGTAGATCACAGAAATAATCCTAGAATAAACTGCCTGAATAAAGTCCTTAAAATATTCTCTCTCTTGCTAAAAAATAACAAAATCCAGAGAAAAGCCGTGTATACACATAAATGAATGATAAGTTGCCATGCATTTATGCCCCTGAACTGTGATGGAAACCAATACTTAATGTGTTAATATTTTCCCATCCTTTAAATGTACAATATTTACAATAAACAAAGCCAACAAATTTACTATTCTGTTTAAAAATTGCTTTACTCAGGGGTATTGTGTGTGTGTGCATCTGTGTGTGGGTGCATACGTGTGTGAGAGAGAGAGAATGATGCCAAAGACATTTAACTTTTAGAATGTTTTAATAAACTCCAGGGTAAAATTCAGTAAGCTTTTTGCAAAGTATCAGTGAAGCTTGTGCAAGATTCTTTTTTTTTGCACATATTTAGTCAGGTAATACATACAAAAATTAAGACCTATGTAACAGGGTCTTAAAACATTGCCAGATTAATGGCTTTTAATTTATTCTTGCAATTTAATTTGCTTTCAACACTGTTCAAGTGTACAGTTATTTTAGAATTTTCTGACTACTTGACGTTTTCTAACTTTTGTTAGACTGAAGTCTTCAATAAATTTAAGATGTGACCAGCAGTTCTGTTGCTTTTTTTTATCTCAGGGGTCTGATAAAGGGATTCTGTCTCCAGTTGACTCTTGGAACAAATAAATGAAATAGGTATCACTAAAGTGAGGATTAGCCACTTATTTGCAGTGTGGCTACTCTGCATTCAGGTAGGAAGGCAAATATCTTTACCTGGTAAATATCTGATTATTATGAGATTTTTCTGTTACAGACAAAAATATCTTTGGATGAAGATTTTAAACCTTACTTGCAGAAACATAAGAGTCGTTTTAATGGAGCACTTTTTTCCTCAAAGAATATCCCTCACAAAATGTACTCTACCCTTTTTGAGACATTACTGCTTACAATGAATTTTAAGGTATGGGAAAAATCCTCCCAAAGGAGAAGTTTCTAGTTGTAATGTTCAGCTCTGTGATAACTTATGCTTCGTGGGACGTATACATAACTGTGCTCACTTCTCTTAATCCTCCTTTTTAAAAGAAAAAATTGTATTTATTTTTATAGGTTTTTACTGAAAATTTCTGGTCATTAGAGTGAGACTCCAACAACCATTTGAACATGTTTCTTACTTTCTGTCATTCAGTTGAAAATCTGCATAATATATTCTTCACAGTAAGTCTTAGGATTTTAATGGTTTCATGTCTGATTTTAATATCACTGTAATGACATTCCTTCTTCTCATCACAATTCCTCTTCTGAATCACTGCCATGGACTACTTTTCAGCAGGAGCCTTCCATTAGAAATACTGAAATTCACTGGATTTGACAACTATTACTTCATGGTGAAACTATAAAAACTTCTCAAACTAAGTAATTTTTTCTTAGGCTGAAGTCAAGAATAGCCTGTTCATTTTCCTATTTTTTTTCCCTGGACTGTGGAACTAGCTGTTCCAAGAAGCTATCATTTGAATTGTTGAGAAATTGCCTTCCAAAGATCTGTCCTGAAATAACAACTTGACAATCTATGTGCAACTATTTGGAGTGGTACAGTACTACTTTTTTTTAAAAAAAAATTACATTTAGTTTCTTCTTTGCTTTCCTTCACACTGCCTGCTCTGTATGGTATTTACATACTATAGGTAACCAGTTTAGGTGTCAAAATTAGAAGTCTAGGCTTCTTATGCCATCAGTGGAAAGAAGAACAGTGCTTCAGAAGGCAGTTAAGAGTAAAACACTGAGAAACCTGCCTGCTTGGTCAATGACTTGGAGGACCAGACACTTCTGTTAAATGCCCAGGACAGATTGTGAAGATGTCTGAACCTCCACAGAGCCTTTTAAAATTTATTTTTGCTTTTAATTCAGACAGAAAACAAATAACAAAATTTGTTAATAAAATGTCACTTGAACTGCAATTTAAATGCATGGAGGGTCTCTTGCTACTTGTTGGTTGCTCCTCTGAAATATTTTCCCTTAAAATGATTTTTCAAGAGAATTGCTCTTTCCCTATTACTATCTCAGTCAGTTCTACACAAATTATAACCTAATTAACCCTTTTGTTTTCTTTTGATTAGCTTCAGAAAAAAATTAATTTCATGGTTGGAAAGATATTCTGGTTGCCTTTAATTGCTTGTAGCATTTTTGCATTATTATACCTACTAGAGGTACAGATGAATCTGTTTTGCTGGCATCCCCAGTGAAGGCTGATCTTTGGCCCTACTGCTCCTCTGCTGCTTGTGGTTTCTTCCCAATAAAAAATAACAACTTCCCAGGCCTCTGCCATGTTCCCATGCTGGCACCCTGTGTAATTCTGCTTTGCATGCAAGGAGTCTATGCTTTTAAAAAAGCTCTCTGTCATCCCAGAATGTTCCAGGCACTACAGAAAAACAAACAAGAGCTCTCTTTAAGTCCTCTAGACATGTTTCTGTCTAGCAGTTTTTGACAGAAAACTGGAACAATTTTAAACAAATCACAGGCATCCTGGACCAAGGGCTTTTTCTTTTCTGTGTAGCCTAGTTTCCATGAACTCTCATACACTTATCTGTGCTGCTGGTGTCTGAATCACAAGCTTCTCCCTACCACTAAAAAGAATCTTCTCTAACTGCTGTCCCCACAGCTGGTCATGAAGCCGCTGAACAATTATCTTGGTTGCTACATACACAGACACAGTATTTTGATAACTAAGTGGCCTACCCTTACAACTTGTTAACAACTCACAGCGTGTCCCCATCTCCTGGAGGGACCACTCAGCTTTGTGTTTGCTCCTCTCTGAAAAGCTCAGTCTCTCAACATTTCACCATCTCCATGTCTCCTTTTTTATTTTTTCTTTTTTTTTTAATCCCTTTATTATTTCAGAACAACATTTTCTAATTATTACACTTTACCCCCATCTGCTGGTAAAATAAAGGTGGTACATATAAAACAGCACTAACTACACACGGGAAATTGGCAGAGAATAAGAGCTAGTTCCTGCTTGTTTAAAAGACATAGCCAAAGTACCTCATGGGTGAAATAGGAAGGGGAAGAGAGAAAGTTTCTTTAAAGATCCAGCATTACACATACTCAATGATGTACAGCCTGTACTGCTTTGATTTTGCAGTGAGCCTGTATTTCTTAAATTTATATTTTCATTTAGAAAAAGAAGCTTGCACTGAGAAAGTTTCTATTTATAGTTACAAAAATTTACTAATAAACAACAGATCACTTCTGTTTCTCTCCAAAATAAGCCCTTTTCTTTATAGGAATGTTTTATTATTTCCTGATGTACACATTAATTATCCTTGGTTTGGGCTTTTTTTCCAAGTCTCATCTGGAAATGTTTTAAATTGAATAAATTTTTAATCATTCTCCTTTTGGAATAAGCTAAATTTCTAAATTCTTGAAATGTTCTATTTATTCTAGCATTTTACTTCCATGAGCAAAGCAAAGCACTTCAGAGACCAATTAGAAAGAACTGGAAAATCCTCATAATGTGAAGGGCTGACAGCTCAAAATCCTAAATCTGGTGGACTGCCATATAGATTGGCAGGAACAATGTCTCTCCCCATAAGCAAACCTTAATCTCCTAAGCAGAAAGGAAAAGCATTTATTTTTTTAGGCTGCTTTAGTCTTTCCGTACACAACAGTCCCTCTTTTTGTTTCATTTTCTATATCTTTCTCTATTTCTTTTTCTTTTGCTTCTTTTTTCTTTTTTTTCCCTTCATTTTTTTCTTTCCTTTCCTTCCTTTTTTTTTATCTCCTTTCCTTTTCTGCCCTCTAGTGACCAAGCGTGCTTCTAAATCAACTTCCAAAATACTTCATGTTTCTGTTTTGTGAGGTTATGCCACCAGAATAAATACAATTCAAATGTAGAGGCCATTGATATATCACAAATCACACTAAAAGGAATAACAGTGAAATGTTTTTGAACTGTTCATGGCTGAGCCTCTCAGGTTGGGTTAATAACAGGTGAGTTACAAACCCTCTGCTGCCTCTGGAAAACTTCCTAGCCCATGTATTGGGTGGGATCTGGCATATATTTCAGCTGTGGTTTTCTAACCATGCTACTTTAGAGAAGAAAAAAGAAAAATATTGGGTATTATTTTCTCATAAAATAAATAAACTTATAAATAACAAAAAAGGAGGGATATGTATGGTGAATCTCAGAAGTCACTGTGCAGTCACTATTAATACACCAGTCCTAAAACATGCTGAGAGTCTTTGCCTCCTTGAATTCAAGGGTAATTGAATTCTACTCTTACGGTATATTTTTTTAAACTGTTCCCATTCATAAAGACCTTCTGTAGTTTTCCACTCAAGCTATCACAAAGATACACTGGAAAAAGAAATCAGGCTATAGATAATGTAGAATAATAGTATATTTTGGGCATAGTGATGTGGAGAGAATGTAGAGTTTATTGCAGGCAATGCTCTTTATAATCCTGTTCCAGTGGAAGAGTAAAATATTGTTCTGGATTTGAAATTACTTAGAAGGCCTGAGGAGTAGGATGTGATTGTATTTACACAGGAATTTGCACTTCTGCTGATTTCTAGATACAAAGTCCCTTCTCCAATTTTGAAATGAAAGCAGTCAAGTTAGAGCATTTGCCACTTCAGCGGTAGGCCCAGAGAAAGGTTTGTGAACTCAAAAGCTTGTATAGTTTTTCCAGCTATGCTAATGGTGGTAATAAAAGATACAAATGGCAGCATTGCAGGTCTTGTTTCCAGTCTGTGGTACCTGCAGGCAGGAAGGGAAGCTCTCATCGTGCATACTTTGGAGAAGGTGGGAAGGTCTGAGAGGGCTGCAGGCCTATGAGCCACATTTGATGACAGTTTATGCAGGAACATTATGGTCCCATGCAAAGCAGGGAATGAATTATGTATGCTGAACAGGACACAGACACAAGCATCAGACCTTGATCTGTCACTAGAGCATGGTGACAGCCTGGTATAGCTTCCAGTCTCCCCCCAGAAAATTCCTGGGTGCAGTTTAGGCCTGAGCCTAAAGGACCAGGGAGAGGAAATTTGGATGTAACTGCCTTGTTTCAGGGATGTTTGACAGAATGGAAATGACTAGACTGTACAAATGTGCTAGATCTTTTCCTTTGTATTTAGTAATTTTCCTACTGTAACAGTAGTCTGCAAGATGAATTGAGTTTGGAGGTACCCATCTCTGCATTTGCAACAGGAAGGTACTGACCCTATTCAACTACCTTTTTCAAAGTGTTTTAATATGGTGTGTGGGAAAAAAAACCAAACAAAACACATTTCAGAATTATCAACTGAATCCTCTTCTAGACAGTCCCACCTGGGCTCAGGCTCCCCCATCAAGCAGATGAGGCTTACTGGGGGTGGAGGGGGGACATTTTCCATTCTCTTCCAAAACCTTGAATTGGCAAAGTCAACTAGCAGGTTTTCTTGGTATCTGTTTTCCGAGATTAATAAAGAGAACCATGTCATTTATGTTGTACAATTTCCATTTCAGAGTTATGCAAGTACCCAACTTCCTCGGAGTCACACTATTTTGCTGTATGAGCAGCCGTGCAAGGATCATGAAACCATTGGCACCAAAATCCAATCTTACACATTTTGCGGGGGGGCGAAAAACCCCTGAACAGAAAAACCCCTACATTTATTACTGAAAGCAGCAAAGGCACATTTGTTCCTCTGGGAGGAATCGCTATGCTGCATGTTGCTGGCTCCTCACAGCGGAGCAGGGGCGGGTCACGCCCAGCCACGCGAGCCGCGTCCCTCACGCTGCACCGCCCCTGGGCCGGGCCCGCTCCGCTCCCGGATGGAGCCGCAGCACCGCGGCCCGGCGCTGGGAGGCTCCCGCCGCGCGCCTGCGCACGAGCCCGGCGGTGCCCGGATCCCTCCGCCGGGCGCAGCGCCCGCCCGGGAGCGCGTGCGGAGCCCCGCGGGCCGTGAGGGGCGGCGGGGGCTGCGCGGGGCCCGGCCCGGCCATGGCGGGGCGAAGGTGCGCGGGCGGCGCGGCCGCTATGGCTGAGGCGCCGGGCTGCGGCGCGGCGGCGGCCGAGCCGGCCCGGGAGCTGTTCGAGGCCTGCAGGAACGGGGACGTGGAGCGGGTCAAGCGGCTGGTGCGGCCCGAGAACGTGAACAGCCGGGACACGGCGGGCAGGAAGTCCAGCCCGCTGCACTTCGCCGCAGGTACCGGGGCAGGGGGAGCCGGGGGGCAGCGCCGCCTCCCCGGGGCGCCGGGCCGTGCCGTGGGGCAGCGCCGGGCCGTGCCGTGGGGCAGCGCCGGGCCGGGCCGTGGGGCAGCGCCGGGCCGCTCGGGCCTCGCCGCTCGGGCCGGGCGCAGCGCGGGGGGTCCGAGAGCTCCGGTGGCCCCTGAGCATCGCCCCCGCCCCGCGGCCCTGCCGGGCGCCGGGACCGAGCCGGTGTCACCCCCGCAGTGGGGGTCGCCGGGCGGTACAGCTGCGTCTGCTCGCCTGTTCCCTTTTTTTTTTTTTTTTTTTTTAAACAAACCTCATCTGGCTTTGAGGACACATCTGGAGTGGGGTTTATGCTGTTCGTGTTGGGACTCGTGAGCTCTGACGGGGACAGGTCCCACGTACAGTTCTCGTGGATCTCAGCAGGCCTGTGCGTTTTTAGAATTGAACTCATAAAGGTGCTTGTCAGATAACACCGTCTCTAGGCGTTTTGCCTTCTTATCTTTGACAAATGGACTTTGTTAATTCAGGACGTAAGTAAGCAAACAACTGACATCACAGGACAACTGCTTTCACTGGCAACAGGCCAGAAGATTGTATCCCACCTTTTCAGACAAAGACCTGACTGTGACAGTTGTTTTCATGTTGGTTGTTTTGGTTTAATTGCAGCCTTAGATGCAAGGCTGACAGGCTGCAGGAATCAGCAGCTTCTTTTCAGCTGAACAATATGGATAGCAACAAAGATGTTTGTTTCTTTATTAGATTGTCTTGGTAAAGGTTTCTGCTTCAGGTGTCCTTTCCTCATGTTAAGCGGTTGACTCAGACTTAAAAGGTCTAAGTTCTTGAAAGCCTCCTCAGGACTGCAGTACTTCATAAATTCAAGAAGCTTGATCAGCAAGAGAGCTCAGGAGACAATTTAAAATATCCTGTCAGAGGAAAACAATTTTGTAGCTGATTTTTTATATGCAGCAATCCTGCCTGTCCAGTTATAAACTCTGAACTTCTAAACAACTGTGTATGTTTTAGAGCATTTTGGAGAAGTGAGGAGTTGTTTTTATTTGCTTTTTGTTAGTTCGGGGGTTTTTTTTGCCTAAGATGTTTCACATTCACTGTAATGATTTAGTTTATGTCTCTGAACAGGGGTGATCTGTCTTGGCTTTAAATAACTCCTGATCTGTAGAAATAGTTTTTTTTCTAGAAATGCAGAGCCGTAAGTTCATGCAGTTGTTAGATTTCTAATGTTAATCAGGTTGGTGTGTAAATGGGAGACGCTTTTGTCATGCCTGAGTGTTCTTCAGTCTTGGTACAGAGAAATTAATTGCTCATGTCCGTGGCCTGTAGGAGATGCTGAGAGTTTCTGGTGAACATGTGACAGAAAACACTTGTGTGATTTCTCCATGGAACTCTCTTCAGCGCCTCAGGTTCTGCTGTTGTCAGCCCACCTGCAATAGACTCTGTGTGAAAGGTGGACATAAGTAGCTCTTGGACTTGGGCCTGACTGGTTTTGTTTGGTTTTGCCTTTCCCCTATTATTCACTGTTGGAGTAATACTCATTGCTTTTGTTTTTGCCTCTAAAGGAGTCGCATTCCAGGAAGTAAAAAGCAAAAATCTGTTGTATTCCTGCTTTGTTTATCCTAGTTACCTGGGTGTTCTTGGAAAATACATTACAAAACTTCTCTGACTAGTTTCATTCAGTTTCAAGACTTCTTTTATGGAGGAGCTTGAGCTGAAATACACCATGTTTTGTATTGCCTTTTTTTTGCCTTTTTTTAGTGGCATTCTGGGTCTGAACTTAGGTTCTGTTTTTACATATTTTTCCAGATCCTACCTAACAATTAAAACAAATACAATAAAAAAGGAAAAAAAAAAGAAACCCAATCCTCTTTTTCCATGTGTCAGTTTATAAAGGTGAATTTTGAAGTAAAAGATGTTAAAAAAAAAAAGGTTCAGGCTCTTCCTGGAAATATGTCATTATCAGAAGTAACACATATTGGAGGTTACTGTTTGGATTTTTTAGTACACAGGTGTGCATGTGATAGTTAAGTTATCTTGGAGGTTTTGTCAAGAACCCACCACCCTTCACAATAAAAGAGGCTCCATCCTCTCCCATCATAAGCTGCAGATGCTTCATCAAGTCAGTCTTTTTCATCACAGTGTGTGTCAAAGTTCAAAATATCACACGGTTTTAAGGACTTGGCAGGTACCAAAATGCCCTTCCTTCAATCTAAAATTAATGAAGATTATGATCACCCAGAGTAGGGGAAAAGGATTTGAGCTAAATTCTTTCTGTAAGCTTTTTATCCCATCAAGAGTTGAATGTCAATTATGGCATACAGTGACTGTAAATAAATACCTTTTTAAAATTATACACCGTTGTACATTTCTACTATGATTAATAATTGGGATTTGTCAGCAAAAAGATTATAACTTCCCACAGAGCAAGTGCAGTGA
Source organism: Catharus ustulatus (assembly GCF_009819885.2). Taxonomy (NCBI): domain Eukaryota; kingdom Metazoa; phylum Chordata; class Aves; order Passeriformes; family Turdidae; genus Catharus; species Catharus ustulatus. Next base: position 16,488,459 of record NC_046228.1, on the reverse strand, counting down.
GCTGCTCAACTGTCACAGGTGGTAGAAGGGTGTCAGTGGAAGGTCCCGAGTAGCCAGCCTTTCTTTTTGGCAATAAAAAACAAAGAGTTCCTGATGATAGAACCATTACTTTGCACAGTTGAAAGCTGTGATCCCTTTTAGGTGATCTCTTGATAAGCTGAAGAGCTAAATAAAACCCCAACCTCTTAAAAATTGCCGCGTTGGGGTTTTTTAAAGTGTTGAAATAGTTTTTACTGCAGCCAACTAATGATGAAGAGGAATTTTTAGAGTAGGCAGTGAGTGCCTTCCTGTGATAGCAAAGGCTCCCCTATTTCCACTCTCAGGGAAAACAACAGAGGCCACTGTGCACTGTGGCCACTTCCTCTGTACTCATGCATCCTTTGGAAAGTAATGGGAAAATAATTCCCCTTCCATATATGGTGCCCTCTTGTACAGATGCTTCCCCAAGGAAGTCAGGAATCCCTGCTGTGCACTCAGTGCTGGAGAGAAATTACAAAAATCGATGTGATACAAATGAGTTAATTCCATGGGCATTAAATTAGCTGCTGTAGGTGAGGGGTATTGCTGTCCTTATGGTACTGAGTAGATGCAGGCTTCGCTGAGAGAGAAGCTGTGGATTGCTCATGAATTGTATCTGATTGAACCTCTGTACTAAATAGAGGGATCCAAGGCAATTCTCTAGGCCTGTAATAAGGTTTTCTACAGCTGGTTTTCAATTCTGATGTTGATTCCTGCTGAGGTATTTTACCAGTAAAATCATTGCTTTACATCAATACTTTTGAGAGGTAGGAATGCCTTCTGCGCAAGAATGAGTGGTTTAGCTACCAGATAAGTAATTTGTGGACAAAGAATTTGATCAGTTTTTTCTAACATAATTGCAACAGTCCTGGAGAACATTTCTTGGTACTGAAAGAAAATACCAAGCAGTCTGTCATCAAATAACAGTTTTGATTATGTGTTTGCAGGACTGTGGCACATGTGAAGGTCTCTTTTGAGTAGTTTCTCAAGATAATTTAGTATGTTTTGAGTATAGATTCAGACTATAAACAGAATTTCTTGAAAGCTTGCAGAAGCAAGAAAAATATCAGGATATGTTTAAGAAAAATAACAGTATTTGTAATACTTAGAATAACTAAACACACTTAAGAATGAGAAACATGATGCATATAATGTAATATAGAGAATATGGCGGCATGGGTATAGCTACTCATATTTTTTTTTGGCAGCAGAAATATGCACGCATGTGCAGTGAATATGATTTACTGTGCCTGTGCAGATAAATTGGTTTTGCATGGACCATGTATCTGATCCAGTTCTCATCCCAAGTATGCTGAGCTCCTGTTCTCTGTTAGGAGAGGCATGGTGGGTAAGTGTCATGGTGAGACTCAAGAGTTAATTTTCTGTAGGATCTGTGGTTCTGTCTTAGGCAAGGTGCTAGTAAGCTAAGATTTGTATTGTTAGTATTGTTAGTATTTTGAAGAAACACATCACCAGTATTGTATTTTGAAGAAGCACATCACCAGTATAGCCTTGTGACTGTTACTGGAAAACACCTTGAAGTTCATCCTGTGATTCAAAAGTTTGACATAAAATGATTGTTACAATAATGACGATCCTGTGGTGGCTGTGGTTCCTTACCAGACTTTTGAGGGAAGAAGAGTAAAGTGAGAATTTAAATTGTAGTATTTATGAGTGCTTGTCCAGGCCTTTCTCCCTGACATATACAGCTTGTCTACAAGATCTTCTCTTGACAAGTGGGATCCAGAAATTGCTTAATAATGGCAGTGGGGGTTTTGGGAGCTCCACGTGGTGAAAGTGCTTCTTGCTCCAGAAGAGGGATTAACTGAAGTCAGATTCAGTGAAGAACATGCTATGACAACCTTCAGTCATGACTAAGTTAAGACTGAAAGTTCAGTTATAGCTGAAATCTGACACTTGTATGCTTTGGTGACTTTGTCACTGAAATGCTTTGTTGATATCAGGAATATCCATCATTTCTAGGTTATGGTTGCAAGGACTTAAACCTACCATGGTCATTATATGGGTGATCTGTAGCAAAGTTTAAATTTACTGCAATCTGGATATCAGTGGTGTTGGCAACTTCATGGTTATTCCCTCTGAGGGGAAAGCTCAAGACTTCATCCAGATCTTGATCTGTTCAGGAAAACAGTTTGTAACTCAGGTATTTAGAGCAAGGAAGGCCAAATCCTGCCCATGAGTTATTTCACAGAAGGTACTTGTCGGAAGACTGATACGTAGCAGCTGAAATATGACTCTTACCTGCCCTGAGACCCACAGAGACATTCATGGAACCTTTGAGGTGGCATTTGGAACATAACCAGATGGGTATAATGGCTACAAGCAGAAATCCTGGAGTATTGGGGCCTCATGTGGACATATTGGAGCAAATGCAGATACACTTTGATGTGCTAGTTCATTTGCCATTATATAAGAATGCAAGATACAGCTGAAATTTGAGGGAACCCTATTGAGATATTGTTTCTGTAATCTTCAATATTATTTTTCTGCTGGGTTTAATCTAATTTTTAAGAGTTTCAGAAACATCCTTAGAGTGTAAATGCTTCTGTAGTAAAGCATGCCACTTGTGATTGTCTTTAGGAGTGGTTACTGTTATTGAAGTTTGTTGGCTGAATGTGTACGTTTGGGGCAGGAATTTCTCTTACCCCACCCTGAAGCCTTTTCTCCCTTTTCCTTTTCCAGGTTTTGGTCGGAAGGATGTAGTTGAATATTTACTTCAAAGTGGTGCCAATGTCCACGCGCGAGATGATGGAGGCCTTATTCCTCTTCACAACGCTTGCTCTTTTGGCCATGCTGAAGTTGTCAATCTGCTCTTGCGGCACGGTGCAGATCCTAATGCTCGAGATAATTGGAATTACACTCCCCTTCATGAAGCTGCCATTAAGGGGAAGACAGATGTCTGCATTGGTAATTTTCTCCCACTCTTCCTGTGACTGACTCACTTGTTTTCACTGTGAAAAATCAAGAACCTTTTAAAGGTTTTCATTTTCACTTTATGGACCTATGGCTGATACAAGGGTTAAAAGTAAACAACTTTCATAAACTTCAATTCATATGTCACTGTTACAAGATACAAGTTTTTGGATCTATTTTGTATGATTGTCTACCTATAAAGGTTCACATTGGCATCATGGGGGAAGTGCTTTAAAGTGACATGGTGGAGCTAAATTCTATTTCAGCCTAGACTTTTATACTGCCTTCTGCTTCTGATCACAGTGCAGTGGAAAGAAAAAAAAGTGATCTTAATAATGGATTAATTCTGTCTTATGTGTAGCAGCTGTGTTAAATTAGTTAAGGATGGGAAAACTTCAATTATCTTGACTACCTATTTTACCTATTCAGTTCTTGAGAGGAGCTCTTTAAGGAAGAGGTAGAAAGTAAGACATGTAGTCAAGAAACATCTTGATTGTGTGGTTTACGGCAATTTACTTTAAGAGAGTGTAGAGCTGTAGAGTGCTGTAAGATAACATTGCCTGTTGGGCCTGAATATGAGTGCAACATGTATAGCCTGCCACTGCTGTCTGCAGGTTAGGACAGCACAGGATTTGGGGCTGCATGCTCTGGAGCTGATGGAAAATAGCTGCTGAGTTTTCATAGTGGGTCATTCACAAGCTTTCAGCTGGGATTGTCTTGTGTCAGTCTGTGGTTGTTCTCTTTCTGATTTGCTTTTTTCTCTTAAAATGTGTCTAGACATGTTTCACCAGATACTCTGGTCACAGATGACATTGCAGAATGCTGACATTAAAAATTTGAAAAAGGGAGTTAGGATGTTTCTTTTGTTGCTTTCAGATTACAGTAATGATATGTCTCATAAACCTTGTGTAGTAGAATTGTTTTCTCATGGAAGACTTTGGCATTTTTGTAGTACTGTTGCAGCATGGTGCTGAACCAACCATCCGGAACACAGATGGAAGAACAGCTTTGGATTTAGCAGACCCCTCTGCAAAAGCAGTGCTGACTGGTAAGTGGTAATCTTTAGATTTCTTTATGACTAGTAACCATTGAACTGATGCAACACGGTAGTTTGGGGCTTGTCTTTTTGATACTACTTAAACTTGTCTCTGGTCTATAATTCTAAGTAGAATTAATTCCCTTATGGCTTTCATCATCTCAGTCGTGGCATGTTCTGGATAGTTTGTCATGCTAGTTCAGAAATGAACTGTCAGATTTATAGAATCATAGAATGGCTTAGGTTGGAAGGCACCTTAAAGATCATGTCGTTTTGCCCCCCTGTCAAGGGCACACACATTGACTAGACCAGGTTAACCAGATCCCATCCAACATGGCCTTAAAAATGGGCAGGCCATGTTTTAAGGCATGGGCCTTAAAAAATCCAGGGGCAGGGAATCCACAACTTTTCTGGGCAGCCTGTTCTAGTGCCTCGCTACTCTCTGAGTAAAGAGTTTCCTCCTAACATTTAATCTAAATTTGTCTTCTTTTGATTTAAACACATTTCCTTTGTCCTATCAATAGCTGCCTGTGTAAAAACTCACCCTTCCTCTTTTTTAAAAGCTCCCTTTAACAACTGAAAAGAGTATTTGTAAGTATCTAGCATTTATGTTCTCTAAAATTTTAGAAGAGGAGGAAAAGTAGTGAACTTCACATATAGATATTTTTTTGACAGCTAAAGAATACTCTTTTGTCTTCTAGGTGAATACAAGAAAGATGAACTCTTGGAGAGTGCCAGGTATGTATATTTGGAAAATAACTGGAATTAGTTATATTTGCAGAATTTTGTGTAATTAATGTATAGATATATAGTCTTTGGAGCTTGCATTCCATCTGGATGTTAAGCTTTGTCTGTTTTTTGTGAGTGAAGCTATGAAAGTAGTTGCATAAATGCAGTTTTGTTTTCCCTTTAATCTTGACAATACGGAGGGAAATGTGTTGCTTCAGATGTGTTGAACATTATCACAGTGAAAAATATCAAACCAGAATAAGCTACTAAAAATTGGGATAAGAATATTTCTGCTCATTTGATACCTTGTTTTTCAGGAGTGGAAATGAGGAAAAGATGATGTCTCTTCTTACACCATTAAATGTCAACTGTCATGCAAGTGATGGCAGAAAGGTATTTTTGTTTAAAACCTGATTTAAAAGTAGTTATCTCTTACATGATCCAGTTATTGTTTGGCCAGATTTTTAAAATGTTAAACATAAAATCTATTTTCTTCACTGTGTGGGGGAAAAAAATCCCACTTCTCTAGCAGCCAGATGAGGTTTTTTGTTTGTTTTTTGATCTTGAAAGGACTGTGCAAGTAATTCTATATAGGAGCAATAAACAAACATATTTTCGATTGCAACTTCTGCTTGACCTTCATATCTACAGTGATAAAGAAGTGAGACCTTTTCACAGATTTTTTCCTTATCAGGGAAAAACACACACATGCTTTGACATGCCCCCTTAGGCAAGTTACTGCTCCTGTTTCAGGAGCAAACTGTTCTTTGCTGTAAATAATGGTAAAGAAATACATAAAAAGTGTTTAAAATCTCCATTCTGAAAAATCCTAAATCTTCTGGGTTTAGCCCCTAGCCTATAGAAGGGTCAGGCTGTTGAGTATCACTTCTTGGCATCCTTATTCTCATTAAGTATTTGTACTCATTGACCCAAGTTTTGATGAAGTTACTTCCCCTCTGTGAGGCTTTGTGCTAAGATACTGGGATTTCCAAAACAGTGATGCATCTCTGTTTTCTCATCTGCTTATGAGGCTTATCCCCTAGGAACTGTAGCAATCTGGTTCAGTGGATGGGTTTGTAAATGCAGAGGATAAGATTTCTCCTCACTAGTTTGTAGCTCTGCCCTTAGTGCTGCTGATGCATGAATGCGTTTGCTAGAAAAGATCATAGAGCAGTTATCTGTCTGCTCTGTGGAGGGTGAGAGTTTAGAAGAGATTAAATTTCCCCCCCATCCCATTCACTTACTGCACTCACAAATATGGATAACAATCCCTCTTGATAATTTTTAAACTTGCTTCACTGATTGGCAGAGACACTTCTTCACAGTTTAACAGTCATTGTTGCTAATGGTCTTCCTACTTCCCCTTTCACAAGGACATAGTTTGTGACAGCAAAGTATTTTTAGCTATGGTAGACTAAAAACCAAAAATGGCCTTGGTATTAGTGGTAGAGTAAATTTGGGATTTGTGTTTATGTTGACTTCAAGAGTAGTCAGTGAACAATGAGCGTAGTCATCATATGTCTGATTCGAGCACTCTGAGATTTTTTTAAGACTTGTAAGTCTTTAAGGACTTCAGCATTTCATACTGTTAACAAGTTGTGAAAAAAGAAATATAAAATTAACATTGATTTTGTGTTACTGATTTATTCTACATTCTTTTGTTTCAGTCTACTCCATTACATTTAGCGGCTGGATATAACCGTGTAAAAATAGTCCAGCTCTTACTGCAGCATGGAGCTGACGTACATGCTAAGGATAAAGGGTAGGTTCCTTTTTCCCTTTGTTCAGAATAAACAGAATTTGTTAAAAATTGAGGTGAAGTAAAGAGCAGTCATACTGCTTTAACCACAAAGAATTTCCAACTTGAGACTGTTCTGTCACCTTTAACCTTTCTATTATGACACAAATGCAAGTTGATTAGTTTTCACAGGAAAGGTATTACAGCGTTGTTTTTGTGGAAAAGGATATAATTAGGGTCACTTCTGAACATCCCCTGCAGATAGCTCTTCCTGCTTAGGGTTCCAAGTCTGAGTGGAACCATTTCATCTGCAGTGAGACAATGCAATTCACTTCTCATACTCTTGATTATTTTGGATGTTTACTGTTCTAATAAGTGCTGATGGAATTTTCTGGTTTCTTCTTCAGCTTCTTATTTCCCCATAGTTTCATTTGAATATTTGTTGTATTATTGTTGTAAAATGTTCAACGTAAAGCATAGTACTAGTTGCAATGTGTTAGATGCATTTGAAATTAATATGTGTGTACTAAAATAATCATCTTTCTCCTTTTTCTTCTATGTAGAGATCTGGTGCCGCTTCACAATGCCTGTTCCTATGGACATTATGAAGTAACAGAGCTTCTAGTAAAGGTTGGTCTTTGAAGAGATGAAACTGCACATTAATAAATAAGAGCAGTTTATAATAGACTAATACAAGTTGCATATGTTTTTATTTTGTATGTAGATTTACAAAACCTAAAGAATGATAAATTGCTTTTGCTCTACATGTTAGTGATTATTAAGCTGGAGTTACAGAATCTTCTGCTTGCAAGGAAGCTTTTTCTTTATAAATGTGCTTTCTGTTTTTAACTCTTTCTGCTCCAAAGTTGAATATTTTCATCCCACCAAGTAAGTGCTGCTTATCTCAATCTTTCTACACTCACCAAAAAAAAAAAAAAGGATCGAAAAACCCCTACAAACTGAGTGGTATTTCAAGTTTGAAAGTAGAGGAATATTTTAGAAGGCAAAGCAATAATAGGTGTTTAAAAAGAAATCTGGTAAAGATAGTAAATGTTTTAAAGAGCAGTCAGTCTTCTGGGAAAATTAATTTTACAACATTAGTTCGGGCCCTGAATTGTAGCCTTCACCACAAAGAAAGAGAAACCAGTCACTTTTCCTAAGAGAAGGGAACTCTTGGAACCAAAGTGGTTTATGTGGATTAAGTTAGTCTTGAAAAGAGGTAAGATGCACATTAAACTAGTGACTTGAAAGTGTGGGCTGCAACATAATATGTGTACTCTGCCGAAGGAGTTTTGAGCTGTGCCTATTCTCAGCTACCACAGCAAATCAAGATAACAACTGAGAGTGTTCTGTTATCTAACCCCAGACATTTGGCTGCTCAGGGAATAGCTCTTGTTCTGTTCTGTGTGTTTCAACCCCCAACTAATCCCATGTATCTTTCTATTTGTTTAGCAAAAAATTAATTTTAAAAACCTATTGAAATAAGCTTACATGGTAGTAAATATAAAGTAATGATTTTTTGGTTTTTTTTTTTTACTTCAAGGGGCAGTTGTAAAGTGAGTTTTTGCAATGGTGGTAGTAGACACAATCCCACAAATGAACTTTTGCCTGTATATTACTGTGTGTCTTAACGATTTAGCTAAAATTGTATTCCAATTACGTTCTGCAAAGCCATACAACTTCAAGAGAAGCAGTGGGATAGAGCATGTACTTGGTTACAGACTGAACTTGAAATGCTATCAAAATATTGCTGGAAAAGAATGACACATACGTTACTCATCCAGGAGTGTTACTTGTAGAATCTTGTACTTAAATGTTATGAATTAAAATTAACTTTGGGTGCCCATCTCATGTCTTGGGGGTTATTCACAGAACAGGTGTTTGTCTTAGCGCAGCTGGTCACTCTAGACGTTTTCTAGAGCTGCAGAGAACCAGAGCTTGCTCACAGGTGATTTGGAGAATGTAAATATTTCTCTTTCTCCAATTTGACCTGTAGCAAAGCTCCTTTCCTTTCTGAAAAGACTAGCTAGCCTTTGGCTTCTTTGAATGTACCTATGGGACACCAGGTGATTAAAAACCACAATGTGCTGAAATGTTTTGTTAGATTGAAAATTAGTGTCTTGGAAACAATTTGCATATAAGCATTGATTATTATTTTAACAGTCTACTGTATTAAAACTAATAACATAGTCTTTTTCTAACGTCCTGGTTTTGACTGCATCTTTTTTTACCCCTTTCCCTTTCAAGCATGGAGCATGTGTGAATGCAATGGATCTGTGGCAATTCACCCCTCTGCATGAAGCAGCTTCTAAGAACAGGGTGGAAGTATGTTCTCTTTTGTTAAGTTATGGTGCTGACCCAACACTGTTGAACTGTCACAACAAAAGCACCATTGATTTGGCTCCAACGCCCCAATTAAAAGAACGATTAGCATGTGAGTATGAAGTGGGATCAGTTCTACAATTACAGCCTGTAATGTGTAATTAGATTCCCTAGACAGTGACCTGCCAGAAACCAGATTTGGAAAATGCTTACACTTTAAAAGTAATTGTGCAATGTTGCACAGTACATTTCACTATTTATAATTTGAAACTGCAGTATTTTCTGAATGTAGGCATTTAAAATAATTTTACTGACAGTTTTATAGTCAAATGATTGTGATGGGTTGTGTAGCTTTTCCCCTATTACGTGTTTTCCCTGATGACCTTTCATTTTCCATACTTGTTCCCATCATTGCATCAAGATTGTTGAAATATTAATTTTATTCCACAGATTTTGTTTGAAGAAAAGAAAAAATAACTGTTTAGAATGCTGAATATATTTGAGTGTGCCACAATCACTGAAAATTTAAAGAATTCGATGAAGAGTATTGATTTTTGTCCAGCAAACTTAAAGAGTTGAAAAGAGTGACCTCAGATTATGTCCTTGAGTGGTCAAACAATAACTTTCTGGGATATTTACAAAAATTGTCAGTAAATACCGCACTAGACTTCACGGTAGTGTCTAGAAATGGTTTTCCAAAACTAGGTCAAAAGTAGAGATTTTTATATGCTTGAGTTAGTACCTATGTGAACAGTAGAACCTACAGAGTGGTGAGTGAAATAGATCTTGGATGTTTGGGTTGGATGTGTTTGGGTTTGGTTTAGAAACAAAGCAAAATTTGTGTAGTGTTTTGACTTAACTAATAAGTTCTGTCAAGTGATGTAATAGCTTGAGTCAGACTTGGAAATGTGTGCTCCATGGTCTGCTGAATAAAATGAATATTTTTTTTATACTGAAAGAAACAATTCTCTTGATCATTCTTGAGTCAAGGAGTGTAACCCTCTGCTATGTATCTCTTTGTTTTTAAAGATGAATTCAAAGGTCACTCGCTGCTACAGGCTGCAAGAGAATCAGATGTAGCTCGTATAAAGAAACATCTTTCTTTGGAAACAGTGAACTTCAAGCATCCTCAGACACATGAGACAGCATTGGTAATATCTCAAGATTTATTAGTGGTTTTGTATATATTGTGACTAACCTAAGCATACTAGGTAATAGTTTAGCAATAAATATTGCAGTGTCAAGTGTTGTAATTCAGACCAACCTGGAATATCTGGTGTCCAGTTAAGCAAATAACACAGATTAATATTTTGTTCTTAAAGTTAGTGTTAAAACTAACACAAATGGTTTAGGCCTATTTAGGTTGTCTGAATATCTGGGTTTGGTAGAAAAGTCTCATTTTAAGCAACAGCAAACTATGTATGTTAGCTTTATTTTGATGGTTTCCAGCAGTTATTGGAAAGGGGAGTTCTTGATAATACCAGAGTAAATCCAAAAGCCCATGTGGAATCTTCCAAATTAATGAGCATCTACATGTTTTGGGGGTTTTTTTCCCTCTTGTCTTTGTATGGCAGCTCTTAACTGCCAGCTGGATCAGCAAGTAATAAATTGATATTGTTAGCTGGTTGTTAATTGTAAACTTTTTACTGTTTACAGCACTGTGCTGCTGCATCTCCATATCCTAAGAGGAAACAAGTATGTGAATTGCTACTGAGGAAAGGAGCCAATATCAATGAAAAAACAAAAGAGTGAGTGGTTACAAATGAATACTCTTAACTGTTTGTATAGAAGATTTTGCAAAATAAATTTTGAATGATTCCTTTTATTTTTTTTTTAAGCTTCTTGACTCCTCTGCATGTGGCATCCGAAAAGGCTCATAATGATGTTGTTGAAGTAGTCGTGAAACATGAAGCTAAGGTATGAGTATCATACTTTTGTAGACATTCATGTACTATGAAAATGTGGAGAGACTCTCTGTAGTGCTTGAACCCTCCAAGATTGGGAGTTGAATCTCTCTCATGGAAATTTGATGTAGCCTGACTGCTGTGAAGTTTCCAAAACCAGAGGAAGAGTAGGGAATAAAAGTAAGGTTTGGGTGCAGAGCTTTAAATTATTGAATACACTTTGACTGAGCCAACACATAGGAAGTCCTCAGTCTGAGAAACCACAATAAACCAATGCAAGGTAAAAGCTGTTCTACATGTTAGCATGAAGATCTGTACTGTAAGGAGCAAAGGAGTGAATTACTCCTGTTTGTGGTAAAAATGCACTGGATTATTCCCATGCCTTTAAAAGAGGACTACTTTATGAACTGTTTTTGTTTGAAATCTCACCACCTTTGGAAATAAGCTAAATATGTTCCTTTTATGAAAGTAAAGATACTACTTGTGAAGTGTTTCCAGTCAGCAATGAAAACATATTTAGTACTAATTTCACAGTGGTATTTCTTGTCCGTGTGATTTTTAGGTTAATGCATTAGATAATCTTGGCCAGACCTCTCTGCACAGAGCAGCACATTGTGGTCATCTTCAGACGTGCAGATTGCTGCTGAGTTCTGGATGCGATCCTTCCATCGTGTCTCTGCAGGGCTTTACAGCCTTACAAATGGGGACTGAAAGTGTGCAACAGCTGCTACAAGGTATGGGCGTTATTCAGCATCCACTGCAGTGCTTCATTTTACTTGCCATGCAAGTGCTGTCAAATAATAGTGAAAGCAAGTCAACAAAAAGAGTGTTGTACAAAATATAGTACTAGGTGATGTTTTGCTCCCTGCTTAACAAGTATCATTTACTGTCTAGATAATCAGAGATGAAGATTTTGGGGTATAGCCACCTGGAATAATTTTATTAAAATCCTGACATAGGGTGGGGGCGATCTTGAAAGTAGAAAATTAGTTTCTAAAACAAAAAATGCTTGCTTTGCGTTTGTGAGTGGAGGCAACAGTGTACGTGGATTTTCAAGAGTAAGGTTTGGACATTATAATGCATACATGAACTTGATCTGGTCTAATACTGAAACTGAAATAAGAATGCTTAGTTGATTCCACAGTATTCCAAAACATACAGGAAGCACATTGCTGAAGTCAACTTCCCTAACACTATTAGCTCTAGCAGCTATAGTCATAGATAGTAAACAGAAACAAAACTTGTTGGTAATTGGTTAATTTTATTTCAAGGATTTCCCTTTTAAAAAACTCAAGCTATTTCCTGTCTTACCAAATTTCGTCAGCTGCCTACACTTACCTGTCATGCAATCTCATTTATTTTGCAGAAGGTATCCCATTAGGCAATTCTGATGCAGATCGACAGTTGCTGGAGGCTGCAAAGGCTGGAGATGTGGATACTGTAAAAGTAAGCTTAAACCTTTCCTTACAAATAAGAGGGAATTTGTCATGGTTTAGCCTCAGTCAGAAACCATGCCCTGGACAGCTGCTTGGTCAATTCCCCCCAACAGGATCAGGAGAGAATCAGAAGGGAAAAAGCTGGAAAACTCGTGGGTTGAGATGAAGGCAGTTTAGTAGAGAAAGCAAAAGCCGCATACACAAGCAAAGCATATCAAGGAATTAATTCACTACTTTCCATGGGCAGGCAGGTGTTCAGCCATCCCTGGGAGAGCTGGGCCCCATCTCAGATAAGTAACTTGGGAAGACAAACTGCATCACTGCAAACATCCCCCACTTCATGTACTGAGCAGGATGCCATCTGCTCTGGAATATCCCTTTGGTCAGTTGGGGTCACCTGTCCTGGCTGTGTCTCCCCCCAGCCTCCTCAGCAGCGTGGCAGCACGGAAAGGCCTTGGCTCTTTGTGAGCCCTGCTCAACAGTGACAACAACATCTCTGTATTATCAGCCCTGTGTTCAGCACAAATCCAAAACACAGCCCCATACCAGCCACTGTGAAGAAAATTAACTCCACCCCAGCCAAAGTAGCACGGAATTATATGCCATTGTATAATTTCTCAAAGCAAGCAGTCAAAACAGTGACTGCTTTAAAATTACTATCTATCCTAAAACCTTTGTATTACACAATTATTACAGATCACAGAGTACAATGTTCATCACCTCCAAATGTTTACCTTACATAAAAAGCATTAATAAGTCAGAGGATTTGGGAGCAGGTGGATTTTTTCTTAGGACACAATTTATAAAAAGTAAAGACTTTAAAAATTACATTTTTTTCTCGAAAACAATTACGCAAAATGAGATGTGTATAACAATATTCTGTGACTAATCTAGAGGTGTCAACACTGTATATAGTGACATATGTTTTGTTTGGGGAAATTCACAGAAACTGTGTACAGTCCAGAGTGTGAACTGCAGAGATATTGAAGGACGTCAGTCTACACCACTTCATTTTGCAGCTGGATATAACAGAGTGTCTGTTGTGGAATATCTTCTTCAGCATGGAGCTGATGTACATGCAAAAGATAAGGGGTAAATGCTTGAATATATATTTTCTTGGCAATTGTAATTGGTCATTTCTGTCAGCTTTTGCATTTTGTTAACTGATAAGCGTCCTGTTTTTCTTCAGACACTTTTTCATTTTCATGGAAATTTCTGTTAGAATGAAGGCGTTAAGAATATCCAAAAGCATTTTGCAGCACTTAAGATTAGGGCATTAAGAAGTTCTCTGACCCTGTGCTTTTACTTCTCTTTAGTGCCCTGCTGATTAAGTTTTCACTGCAATGGGTATTCCTACTATATTAGACTGTTGTGGGGGGAGAAGGTTTTGTTATGGTTTGTTATGGTCAAAGATACAATGTGTTTTAAGTTTATATTGTCTGTTGAAAAAACACCCTATTTTTAAAGAGTTTTTCTCTTCTTTTGATTGTTTCCAGAGGACTTGTCCCTTTACATAATGCCTGCTCATATGGTCACTATGAAGTTGCAGAACTGTTGGTTAAACATGGTGCAGTCGTCAATGTAGCTGACTTGTGGAAATTCACTCCCTTGCACGAAGCTGCAGCAAAAGGAAAATATGAGATCTGCAAACTCCTGTTACAGGTATTACATATGCTGGAGGGAGGTAACTTTGTTTTCTTTCTTGTTCACTTTGAAACTTAAATGGACTTCTTTGAGAAATTGATTTCTGGTTTCTAAATTGTTGTCCTTTAATGCTTTCAGTGCTAGTACCCGTGTTGTCCTTTCTTACACAGTAAATGGAATGCTCTCTGCATGCGTCAGAATATTTGCTCAACAAGGCATTAGATGCTTAAGATGCAGCATGTTTATTCTACTGACATACTTACCATCTTTTTTTGGTGTGCACAGCATGGAGCTGACCCTACAAAGAAAAACAGGGATGGAAATACTCCTCTAGACCTTGTTAAAGATGGTGATACTGATATTCAAGACCTACTTAGAGGAGATGCAGCTCTCCTAGATGCTGCAAAGAAAGGTTGTTTGGCCCGAGTAAAAAAGCTCTGTTCACCTGACAATGTCAACTGTCGGGACACACAAGGACGGCATTCAACACCACTACATTTAGCAGGTCAGTGTTGTAATTAACTAGTTTGATCAGTTACTAATTACTATCTACACAAGTTTAGAGGGTAGGCTCAAGCTGGAGGATTCAGTACTTTACCTTTAAAAAAATTAGTATCTTAGGCATATTAATCTTATGTTGCTTTTCAGACTGTTTAATTATTTTCCTGTTCTCCCTAGCCAGAGAGGATCTTTTATTGTTCCTTGGCAGGTTTTAAAACCAAATAGTCTTAAGGTAGTGCTGTCCTTCATAATAGGTATTACACGGTATTCACTGGGATTGATAATTTAATTTACTTTCAAGTAATTTAAATTAATTACTACTTCTCCACAACCTGTTTGGGGTGGTGTTTTAATTCTTTTTATTCTGTCCTGCAATTCCAGCTGGTTACAACAATTTGGAGGTTGCAGAATACCTGTTGCAACATGGAGCAGATGTGAATGCACAGGATAAAGGAGGCTTGATTCCTCTGCATAATGCAGCATCTTATGGGGTAAATGTCTCAAAGTTTCTGAGACTTCATTTATTTAAAAGAAAGGTACACTTCATTGATAGAATTTTGAGCCTCTATAGAATACTTTTGCTATTGAGTTACATTGTAAGATACAGAATGAACAATTATATCGCAGCTTATGTTACAGGTAAAGACTCTTATGAATTTGTAAAATCATGAATGGAGTTGTCTGATCATGAACACCTAAAAAGCCAGCAGGTGTTTTGTAAAATGCCTTTCCTTACCTGTGCCGGTCACATTTTATCAGGAAAATCTCACTTTCACTGAAAGGACTTCTGTTGAGACAGCAGTTGTTTTTGTGAACTTCCTGAATCTTTGTCCTTGAATCAAGTCTTTAACCAAAACAGTTGGAGAACTTTCCAAACTGGAAGTTCAGAATCAGGCTTTTTTTCTTTCTGATTCCTCTAGATTTTGAATTTTGTTTTAGTCTGTCCTTTTTTCACAAGAGAACAAATCTTACTTAACATCTTGCTGGTATGTCATAGGTGAGGAGGATAACACCTTACTTTAGTACTTTTTAAAATCATAAATGCATTCTAAGAAGATTCAAAATTACTGTGATTACAGAGAAATTGCTGTAATAGTCCTGAATTATTTTAGTACACTGTGGAACCTTGGAATTTAACAGGTGTTTTTACTTTTCCAGCATGTTGATGTAGCAGCTTTACTTATAAAGTATAATGCATGTGTGAATGCTACAGACAAATGGGCTTTCACACCACTTCATGAAGCAGCCCAGAAAGGAAGGACTCAGCTTTGTGCCTTGTTACTGGCACATGGGGCTGATCCTACTCTGAAAAACCAAGAAGGACAAACACCATTGGACCTGGTCACTGTAAGTCATGGGGCTCTTCTTGGGAAATCTGTATTTAACTGTGTGTGGCACCTCATTTAAACCTATCCTTTAAAAAACAGTAATACATCCACTTCTGCAAAATTTGAAATACTGTGGTTTCTGTGGGGCTTGTATGTGGCTGGCAAGGGAAGTCAATAGAGCTTTATAAACCATCTTTAAATAATTTCTTGCTTCAGGCATCTTATTTCAGTATGGAGTAGAGGGGAAAAAACCTCAAAATGCTAACAAAGTGAATTAATGGTTGTAATTTGATGCTTTGAATTCAGTGCTTATAGTTTGATTAATACAAAAATAAAATATAAGCAAACCTTTTAGCATCATAAATTTAAGAAACTTATCTGTTAAGTTTTTAGGGATTTTTTTTAAGTATTATAATGTAATCCAAAACTACATTCAGAGTAACTGTTCTGTTTCATAAATTCTGGTCGCCAGTAGAACTTCTGTTCATTTTTTGTAGAAAATTAATTCTGTTTAACTGCCTCTAAGTTTTTTTTAGAAATACTAAAGTCTTTACTTTTTGCAGCCTTTAATTCTAATCATTTTGCAGTTTCATGTATGCTGTTGGCAGAAAAGGCCATTTGTAAGCTGCAGTGTAAAATCCATGTTTTCTCAATACTATTTTGGAGTCTACTTAAGAAATCTGATATAACATAGTGCATTCTAGGAAAAAATATTGTGCAAAAATGTTCCTCTGTTTTAATGAGTTGTTTTCTGCTCTTTAGGCAGATGATGTCAGTGCATTACTGACAGCAGCAATGCCTCCTTCTGCCTTACCGACTTGCTACAAACCTCAGGTTATAAGTGTGTCTCAGACTACAGGTTCTGCAGCCGATTCCCTCTCTTCTGTTCCATCCAGTCCATCCAGTCTGTCTGCTGCAAGTAGTCTTGACAACTTGTCTGGTAGTTTTTCTGAACTTCCCTCTGTTGTTGGTACAAACTGTGCAGAGGGAACTACTGTTCTGGAGAAAAAAGAAGGTGAGGCTTTCTCAGGAGTGAATAATGTTCCTTAAATTGTAAAAAGAACACAAAGGTGTGAAGTTTCCCATACGTTCATAGGGGTGTTATGGCATACACAATATTTAGATTCCTTATAATGTCATTAATGAGAAACAAAAGTCTGAAAGTCTTGTAGTAGAAGTTTTTTCCTGTTTTCCCCTTACAGAGCCTTTAAAATGTTTTTTTGCTGAACAGAACCAATATGGTGAATTATGTTTTAAAAGAGAAGTCAAATTAAATTTGCATACCAACCAGCATTTTACTACAAACTTTATCTAATTTTTAAGAGGCTGTTCTTAGATAGGTATCTTAAAAAGGTTACTTCTATGACATTTTACTTGTCAATAAGTTTTCTGTAGTAACTTACATCTCTGGTAGTTGATTGGCTTATTATGTGGAAGCACAAAGACTGCTCTTAGGGAGGTAGAAGAGCAGTTATTTATTATTACAGATATTTAATCCATATCTGCAAAAGACGAGGAACTTGTCTCTCATTGTTGCCATAGACAGGGGGAGATGTGTATGCCTTATTTTACAATACAGGTGTGAATGTACATTGAGAGTTTTTCTTTTTACCCAGTTTCAGGTGTAGATTTTAGCATTAATCAGTTTGTGCGGAACCTTGGCCTTGAACATCTGATTGACATATTTGAAAGAGAACAGGTAAGTGGTTTTATTTATTTCCAGATACTCTGGGCTAGAAATCAGTGGAATAAATAGTGAGTGGTTAGTATAATGTAATAAGACAGATTTTAAATTAGTGACTGTCAAATTGAGTGGAATGAAGGAGAGGACTGTAACTGGATTTTTAATTAATATATAAAATAGATGTGTACTAAAATATATGTGTATGTATTAACAGATGGGGCAGTAATGTTCTTATCAGTTTAACAGTTGTAACAGTATTGTAAATGGTAGAGGAAATAAATAGTCTGTGTTAATTAGTAATTTCAGTGTTTATAATACATCTAGAAGAGCATTTCTTGATGAGAAACATGGTCCTTGCAAACAGTGCAAGTTACAATTTGTAGTTTGCAGCATAATTGTTTAAGACAAAAAGAAGAAATCAGTTGAGTAAAAGTAAAATAAGAAAATAATACACTGAAGCCTCTAATGTTCCTGTACTTTTCACACTTGCTTTTTCTCACAGCTATTGTGAGGTATATTTTCACTGTCATTAGCAGTTCTAGAACAAAAAAAATGGTCTTGCTTTTGTTACAGATAACGTTGGACGTATTGGTTGAAATGGGACACAAAGAATTGAAGGAAATTGGTATTAATGCTTATGGCCATAGGCATAAAATCATCAAAGGAGTTGAAAGACTTATTTCTGGACAACAAGGTATATGCTTATTTTGAATTATCACGTAATACTGTCTTTGCATAATCAATTTTTATTAATTACTTATGTTATTCCAAATTGTATCTCATTGAAAAGAATTTGTAATAAAACCTGACCTAAAAAATGGCACTTCAAATGGTAAGAATGTCTTCTGACTTGAAACTTGAGTACTTTTATTTATGCTATGAATTACTGTGAATCTTGCCTTTCAGTTCTCTGATTTGTATTTTTATTCTGTGTTGACTCTTTGGTGTTTGCTTAGATAAAGTGTTGATCTAATGCAGAATGCTCATAAGTTCCTTGAGATAGGGAGCATTTATCTTCATCAAAGCACTCTGAAGAGCAGAGCACATTCTGTTTACGAGTTCAGACCTGTTATGTGGTGTTTGTTGGGTCCTGCCACAGTATGTCTGTTCACACAGAAAGCCAGCTGAAATTATTACTTCTACTTTTCTTTAAAAATAGAGTGGGTGTGCTTTCAGTGAACCAAAATTAACATAATTGCTTTTGTCAACAGCTTTAGCTCTTTATTTGTGCAGGACTGTTGATACCAGCACAGTCCCAGCGGTCCTGAATTCATCGTAATTCAGTATGCTTCATTTAACTATGGCTGAATAAACAGCAAATAAAACCCTCCAAATCTTTTTTCTTCTTTGACTCACTGAAATATCACTTAGTGTTGTTTTGCTGTGTTTCATAGAAATGAGCTAAATTAGAATTGCTAGGAATTTTTTCCCTTCCCAATTTCACCATTTGTGAATTTTCATTCTAAAATTTGCACTCCTTAGTAATGAGTTACTATCCCAAGCTCTAAATTACCTTTTACTCCTTAAAACTGTATGAAGCAACCCTAAGATAATTCTTTTCCTGACATCTGCCTAAGTGAATCTGCCTAATTTTATCATATTGTCAGGTCTTTCTGGACAGTCTTCATTGAGTAATTTGGATAAAAGTTAGTTTTAAGGTGTGATTTCAGCCTCATGTCTTGTTTGAGTTCCAAGTTTACATAGCCACTAACCAGATACTTTGCCTTTTAAAGTAGGTCTGATGTATTTTTGAACATATGTGTATTTGTGCATATTTTAATGTCTTTATATACAAAATATGTGTTCACCACTCCCACCCTTGTTCTTACCCCACCACCTTCCCATAAAAGACCAGACATTTATTTGTAACCACAGGCATAAGTACTTAAAAAATATTTCAACAACTTAAAAAAATATTTCAACGGCTCTGGGTCTTTTTTGAGGGTGTGGTTTTGGGGTGGGGAAGATTAATGTCAATTTTCTCAAGTTGTTTTCAGTGGTATTTTGGCATCTCTTCCTAAACACAGTAAACACATTGTTTTGAGGTTAATAGTGGATGAGCTTTATTTTGATTTTTGCCACTTTGTTTCTCCTGAGCACTTTGCCGGTTGCCCACTGCTAACATGAGGCTTCGAACTGTGCCTAAATCTGTAATTTTCACTTTCCCCAGATTATTCCTTTTAAAGAGCTCATGGCAGACCCAGTGTTTAATTCTGGTCACCTGTTAATTATCTGGAAATGCCATGGCCAGAAAAGACACTTGATACACACTGTCTTCATAGTCTTATATCCAGTAATTACATTCCCATTACTTGCCAGTTGTGATTGCAGTCTGTCCAAGGCAAAATGACATTGGATTCTGTGTAAAATTCCAAATTTTTTTGCATATTTGGAAAGATAGAGACGTTTCCTTTAAACATTCAGTATTTTTTAAGCTTTTAATACCAGGCTCAAGCCTTTTGGGTTGCCAGACTTAGTTCTTTTCAGTTCTTTCTGCATGACCATGGGAAAATTACTTCTACTAAATTAGTGCTTTAAGTTGCTCTTCCCATTCATGATGCCATTGCCATCAGTAGCTGTGGACTTTGTATAGGGACTGGTTACTTGCTGTGTCACTGCCTGGAGTTGAAATGAATTCTGAAGTAAGCAAGTGTTTACAATATTTCCCCTGTTGGGTGTATTACTGTACTGAGCTAAGCGTGGACAAATGGATTAGTGCATCTGCAGTGATGGTTCTTGCTGAGAGAAGGACCAATCAGTGTCCACAGATGAGAGGAAATGATTGCAGTTTCTGAAACTGTGTTTTATGACTTTCATGTGCATTGTGCTGTGTTTTATTACATTCACAGGACTTAACCCATACCTGACTCTAAACACTTCTGCTAGCGGAACTATTCTCATAGACCTTTCCACTGAAGACAAGGAATTTCAGTCAGTGGAAGAAGAGGTAAATGCCATTCTCTGTAGTCTCTCAGTATTTTTGTTATTGCTACTAAAGAAGTAGTAAAGAAGTATTGCCAGACAATTTAACAGTGCAGTAAACATCACTAAGTTTAAGAAAAACTTGCATAAGGATACTTCAAATTTCTGACTTCGACTGCACCACTTATAATCTGTGCTCACTTTTTTCTTTCTTACAGTATTATTGCTTGTAATATTTTTAAAACCTCTACTAATATTAAATCTGTTCAATATACCATAAATTCTGTGGTACCAATTCATTGCCTATTTGTCATACATACTTCCTTTTGAAGTGCCATAATCACACAAGGCAAAATTCTGAATAAACACAATTTTAAAGATATTAGTGACAATCTTCTCCAATTTGAAAAGTAGACCATGGAGCAGTCAAAATATGTTGGTTTGTTTTGGGTTTTTTTAAATCATTAAACCTTTCATGTGCATTCACGAAATCTGGCATTACTAAACAACCAGTCACCTAAAACTTTCTCTTACGATTTTTGTGTTAATACATACTTAGTTATTTTCATTATTTGACTTGTGTAAAGGAAACATGTGTTGAATGTGTTCTGAAAGAATGTAATCCTCTTTAAATTCTTAATTCCCAGATGCAGAGTACTGTCCGAGAGCACAGAGATGGAGGACATGCTGGTGGAGTCTTCAATAGATACAACATCTTAAAGGTGCCTATTTAATTTTTGTGGCTAGTAGTTTTACACCTTTGGAGTTTTGTCTAAAAGTAACATATCCGTAAAAGGTTCTACACTTGTTTAGTTCCATAATGTGACAAGATGTACCATTCTGAGACATGCACAGGAAAAAGATCATCTTCCAGGGAATTTCGAAGACTTGAGTTTATACAGAAAAGCTACTTATGGGCTAATAGTCAGGAAGAAATTTTATGAGAAATTGACATAGAAGGCTCTCACTGAAAACTGGAGAATTTTTGAAGAAAAAGGCTGAAGGTTTTATAGGAAACAGAAGAGTGTGTCTTTTGAGGGAGAATGGTAGGTAAAAAACACAAGGAGGAAAAGCAAAACTTTTGAACTCTTACTTGATTTAACATCAAACAAGTATGAAAAAACAGGCAGTAGAAAAGTTTAAATAATCTAATGGAATTTTGGTTTCTATTTATGTAGTTTTCCCTCTGAAGTAATGATAATTTTCATTAATTCATAAATATTTTGATTTTCAAGTAAGTATTACTAAGTTTTATTCTGAACTGAATTTACAGTGGAATTGCTGTGCTATATCTACATGCAAAAGACTTTGCAATGCCCAGCATACCTCTGCAGGTAGTATGTAATTTACTTTCTTTTAGAAGTACTTCACAAGTCTTCATGGAAGGCATTTCTTATTTTACTGATTGATCTTTTGATCTTTTTACTAGTGATTTGGCATCAAGAATTGTGACTGAGCCTGATAAATTTAAATTAGAGTATTTAATTCAAGGATTAATAACAAGGAGCTCTGTAAAATGAATTGATTCTTCAGTATATCATTTACTTGTCTTACTACAACAATCAATTTGTGCAGGCTAAGTCAATTTGTGTTTCATGAGTCCCAAGGAAAGTATTCTTGTTCCAGTGGCAGTGTAACTGTACTATAGTATAGCAACTATACGTTATACATCTGTCCAGTAAACTGAACAGAGATTTTTGGTGTCATTTTGACTGTTTCAGATTCAGAAAGTGTGCAACAAAAAACTATGGGAAAGATACACTCACCGGAGGAAAGAGGTTTCTGAAGAGAATCATAACCATGCCAATGAAAGGATGCTGTTTCACGGTGAGAATTTGAAATGCACTTTATGAACTTATTTCATCAGCAGCCCTCTTTATTGGAGGGTTTCTACTGTCTCAAAGTAAACTTCCTCCGTGGAAGCAGGTTCTAGGTTTTACATGAGTTTTATGAACAAGTGTTTGTGTATTTCACAAGGGGTGATACACTGTACTGTGTCGTTTTTTCTGAAATTTGCATCTCCTTGTCTCTCCCGAAAGGAGACTTCAAAGATCTAAGTGAAAACGTTTAAGCAGTTATGAATGAATATTGAGTACTGTACCTCCTCGAACCTGTGTGGCCAAAATGATTAAAGGTCAAGCTTTATTTTGTTAAGGATTGTTATAGGGTGGGATTTTTTAATGTTTGTTTTCTTGGTTTTATAAGTTGGTAAGTTAGTTTGGTTCAGCATTCTAGGAGAGATAGCTTATCATTAGCAAGGTAAAGCCAATTAAAGTCTTTCCTGTGCACAAATACAAAGTTTGTCCTGGTAAGTAAAGGTCACAGTGCATGTTCATAAAGAAGGCTACATAGTTCCCAACACAGTGGGAACAAGTGATTGAGTTGTGACACATACAAAAATCTGTGTACTGTGTTTTCAATCTTTTACTCCCTTTCTCTTAGGCTCCCCGTTTGTGAATGCAATCATTCACAAAGGCTTTGATGAGAGACATGCCTATATAGGCGGCATGTTTGGAGCTGGGATTTATTTTGCTGAAAATTCTTCCAAAAGTAATCAATATGTGTATGGAATTGGAGGTGGCACTGGATGTCCAATTCACAAAGATAGATCTTGCTATGTTTGCCACAGGTAAGTCCCTTGAAAGAATCTAATTTTGCTTTTGTATAGTGTGTCCTACACTATCAATGCTGTAGTCCCTCTCTGAAGAAGGATTTGCTTGGTAACCAATCCTTCTCAGTACTCTCTGTGTTCTGGGCCTAATAGAAACTTCCAGAAAACTTTGACATTTAAGTCCTAAAGAATCTTCGAGCATCTTCAGTGCATTTAACCTTGTCTTTGCCCTTAATATAAAAATCAGACTTAGGGACCCAGAGAGTGAAGAGGATCTGCTAGATGCTTATGTGAAAGATGCAGCAATATGAGAGTTTAGTTCATTGCCTGTTACAGCGGAAGGAGAAATTCAGAGATATTTAGATGCAGTATTTCTTTTAGGAGGATGCACTTCATAACAGTCATTCCTCACATCACTGCTTTTTCACACACTGAAATAGAGGTGTGAATTTGTAGATTCCGACACTAAATTCTTGAATCCACTTTTCAACAGAAACACCTGTTATGTCTTACCAACACCATCAGTTCAGAATAAACTCTTAGGTCATGGAGTCAGTTTTGGTGGTGGCAGTCATTTCAACCAGAAGAATATTTTATGTTTGTGTGCATCTTGTTTTACATTGGTGTACAATGTAAAACAGTATCCTTCCATTGTCCTTGTTTGACATTGTCCCCCTTTTCATGTTGATTACTATTTTCTGGAACTCTTAAAAAATGAGGATCATCTTCCAGAGTTACAGAGGATGTCAGAGTGTTTCCATGCTTTCTAAAGTTTTGGATAAGAAGGGGTTTTTTGTTTGTCTTTTGCAAAGAGTGAGAAAAGCAAAAGTTTTGGCAGAGTGAAATGGTACACAACCTTGGTCTATAAAACTGCCAGGATTCCATTGTCATTGCAGTAGATACATGAGTACAGAAATAGGAGCCCTTGTTGAGTCTTTAATAGTGAAAACAGCATAACAAACTGACAAATGCTAGTGTGAGGTATTTTGCATTGATCTAGATTTTGCACTTGGCCTTGATGTTGTCTTGGCTGTTGGACACAGATGAAGCATTAGAACACTCATGAATTATGTTGTCAGGATGAGTAATGGGGGAGGGGATAAAAAACTTTTTTCTAAAAAAACCCCAAAAAACAAAAATAAATAAAAGACAAAGAAAAGGTGGTGGCAATCTCTGAGTACGTTGTTAAGCGTGCTGTTTCCTGTAACTAAGATAAGCATTTTCCCTGTTACTACCACCCCTTTCCTTGGGCTGGAGCTTTCCAAAGTGAGTGTAACTTTTGTTCAGCAAAACAGAACCTGAGAAATATATGAACTATGAAAGCTGACTAAAGTGGCTTCGAGGTTCAAAGTCATAAGCATTGTGTATTCATGGTCCTTTTTCCCTTTCAACACAGGCAGTTGCTTTTCTGTCGTGTAACATTGGGCAAGTCCTTCCTGCAGTTCAGTGCGATGAAAATGGCTCATTCTCCCCCAGGACATCACTCAGTGACTGGGCGGCCCAGTGTGAATGGATTGGCATTGGCAGAATATGTCATTTACAGAGGAGAGCAGGTAAATAGCCTTTGGATTGGTTTTCTTGTCTTTTTCAAAGGGAGTTTTTTCATAAGTTTGTGGTGCTAGGACTTGCTTTTGTCTTAGATTAAACTCCAGCTGTAGGTGAAAAGGTGCATGTTTCCTGAATGATCCAGGGATTTTTACCTTTGACATTTTGCCCTTTTTTCCTTTGGCATTAATATTTTTTTCTCCTCCCTAACAAGCATTCTGAATTTATCCAGAGAATGAAATAATAAGCAATGTGTGTGTCATTCTTCCAGGCTTATCCAGAATACTTGATTACTTACCAGATTATGAAACCTGAAGCCACCACTGAAGCTTAAGACAAGTTCTGTTTGGGAAACCATCAGACTTTGGATGCGAAGACATCAGTGGCTGCCATCCCGATAATTACGAGTTTTTGTTGAAAAACTTCTCATTCCCAGGTGGTGTGGTAGCAAATGTGAACAAAATATACCAGTTTTGACTTGATAAAGCTTTAATAATGTACAGTATGTTTTTCTAAAATTTCAGAAATGTCCTCTTTTTCAGCACTTTAACAGATACCATTCCAGGCATAAACTGGGGTTCGGCTGTACTAAATTATAAACAAAAATTAACTTGAAACAATGGTTTTATACAATACTGTATTCAAATCTAGCAGAAATTGTAATGGTCTATACAGGAACTCATTTTACTAATATTGTGTTCTTTAAAACACTGCATTTACACTGAAAATGTTTTCATTTGTAAAACTGTAAATAAGAGCTTTTGTACTAGCCTGGTATTTATTTACATTGCTTTGTAATATAAGTGTTTTAGAACTGCAATCTTGTACAAAATGTTCTTTCCAGATGTTTGTTTGTTCATCTATGTTTTCTCATGCAAGATAGATTTGAAAAGTCAATTTTTTCAGGTTTTATCACTTAATTGTGAGGGAGAAAGCAAATTTTATCTGAAGAGGTTTAGAAAGATCCAACTAAATCGAATACACAAATTTTTGTTCTGTATTTTTATTTATGAAATATACATTCCTGAGAATGATGGGCTATGAAAATAGAATGTTTCATACAAATACTAAAGTGGTTTTCCACCTACTTCCTAGAGTTGCATATTTTATTTCTGTAAAATGCCTTTTGAAGTTTTTTATTTAACTGTAGCTGTAGTTAACCTGTATCCTCACTTCAAGGCTAGTAGACCTTGCAAGTTACAGTTTTAGTAAATTATTTTCTTTGAATGTAGATGGAAAATTAACTTCCAGAGGTTCTTTTTTGAGTTTTTCTTGCTTACATTTAAGCCAAGAAGTTAAATAGTTTATTCCTAATATGAGGGCAGACAACTTGGCCTTTTTTGTATTCTTATTTTGGTAGATGAATCTACCTGTTGATGCCCTCAGAATTTGAGCATTGCAAGGTGGAAATGTTAAAAGCCATCCTGTGTGTCTCTTCCATGTTAATGTTCAAGCTGTGGTTGAAGCAGGTGTGTAGGAGTGTGTTTGTCTGCTTTGAGCTGAGTGGAACTGGTGGGGCTGCATGTTCTACTTCCAGCTCAGCCAGCTGGGAGGGGAGGAGCACCTCTGCCACAGCAGCAGCTGCCTTTGGTAGCCCTGGTGAGGCCCCTTGGACAGAGGAAGAGTGCGAAAGGTACAGCCCCTGTCCAGGTCTCACTCAGGGTTCCTGACTGCACCCACCCGCTCAGTCAGCGCTGTCGTAGCTCTCGTGTGTACTCTGCTTTTCTGCCATCTGCAGTTTTAAACTACATATTTCAAAAATATGTAAATACAAATTATAAGTTACTTGGGGTTAAAGTGGGTAGGAGTATATTTTAGTTGTTTAATATTTCTACATGCAGAACACTGTCCCAGAAGACAATTTGTTTGCAGGGCATGTTATCTTACCATGGTTTTAAATGTAGTAATTGATCAAGATAATGAAATCCTCTTGCTGATGTGGTGGTTATGTGATTATGCTCTATGTAAAAATGTATTGAACCTTATCCAGTTATGTGAGGAAACTGAATAAGATTGCAGAATTCTTGCAGAAAGTTATATTGGCTATGAATAAAAAAGGCTTTGATTTTTAGGTACTTTTCTCCCAGCATGTTGCCTGTTCCTTAGGTATAGTAATGCTGGAATTTGTGTTCATGAAAAATCTGTTAATTATGTTTAAAACTTTTTTGTTATTGCTAAAATGCTTCATTCTATATGAATGATCACCTAATGTCTTGTAAAATATTGTGGTATGATAGCATTTTAAGTGGTACCACAATGTTGGTTTTGTCTGTTTGGGGATTTTTGAGCTGTTTTCTTTTTTTTTTTTTTTTTGCATGACATACCTTGCACTCTGAAGATGGAAGCTGTAATGATTTGATAATACTGACTGTTGAGGTGAACCTTTAATCCCTTGTGCAATTAGTTCTGCTTTACTCATCTTGAAGTGTCTTTACATGTACTGTATGACATTCCATATCCATTTTAACACTAAATAAATTCAATTCACTGGTTTTCTGGTAGCATGGGAGTAATTACAGATGTAGTATTCTAACCCATTGTTTTAAATGTAAGCATGCAGAGTGCTGTAACAAACTGCATCACTGGAGGCAAAATTAGTTACATTAAGTAAAGGAGCTTTTAATGTGGATGAAAACCTGTAAATACTGTTTAAACTTGTAGTTTGATATGTGACTAACAGCTTTAGCTAGCAGTGAAAATGTGTTAGTAATAAATCCAGAAGTCAGCTTCAGTTTGTGCACTTAAAGCTCCATTATGTGGTCCAGAACTGAGAAAGAAAACTTGCTTTTATTGGCTTTGTAAAATGAAGAGTGACCTAAAGAGTCTTGCCTTTCAGATAACTGCATGGGTGTGATACATACATGAGCAACAACAGAAGGAACTGTTTAGATCACTGGTAGTATTGTAATAAGTAAGTAATTTTATTTCAGTTGGACCATTTATATGGTGGTAGGTTTCCAAAACCAGGTTTGTGTAGAAGACTTAAATAGACATGAGCACTAGAGGGCAGGAAAGCAAATGTTTTATAAGATCAGTGGTAAGGAAAATCTTTAAAGGGTCTTGGGAACACAACTTCTGATAAAATTCCTGAAAATTCCACCTATCTAGGTTGTAAAAAATTACCTTTCCATTCTGCATTAGATTTGATTTTGTTTAATTAAATAATTAGTATATAAAGAAATGATGCAACTAAGCAAATTAAAAATATTAGGATCTTTTCTTAAAAAATTTACTCATAAGTTAGATTTTCTTTCTCAGAAATAAAAATCAGCCACCCTCTTCTGTCTTACATAATTTAAACAGTTATTATCCATACAATGCATGTTACAGAGGTGTGTTGGCACTCATTTTGAATGCAAATGACTGTCATAATGTCTGTGTAAGTATATGAAGGAGTTACCACTGTCCTTTCTACCCTGAACTTGCTCATTAGCTGTGTATCTGTGAGTATACACACACTTGCTCACTCCCTGAAAAAAAAATGTAAAAAGTTTAATGGTAGAGACTTGATTGGAATTGAGCTGAAGCAACCAAGGCTTCTTTCATGCCTTCAGTGACCCGGCAGTGAGACTGACTGAGGCCTGCCCCTGTGGTTCTTAGAGCTGAGCTTAAGTTGCAGTAGGAGGCAGAGGTGGAGCCAGCAAGGGAAGTGCTACAGTGGAGGGCATAAGGGGAGGTGTGTCCCGTCTCTTGCCCCTGTGCAGCAAGCATAAGCAGTGGTGCTTCTGAGAGTGTCAAGGGGTTTCTTCCCTCTCCTGTAGCTCACGAGGTCAGTGAAAGCTACAGGCAGCCAGAACAGAACACAAAAGAAAAAGCATGTAGATGTCTGGTTTGAAGATAACAAGTTCTGCCCTAAAAAGGGCAAGATTGACAACTGGGAGAAGACAGGCAGGAGGGAGAAAACAGAAGAAATAATAACCTGCAAAAAAAAGGACAAATGCAATACATGCAGTGAAAAGGCATGGTAGGAATAAGAAATTTAATTGTTAGGAATGACCAAAGTAAGCATGGTTCAGCTTCCCAATTTATGTTTGATATATAAAAAGCAAACAAACACTCATGTAGACATTACAGGGATTTCAGAAGGGCTCACCTTGTTCTAGAAGGGGAGAGTTACAGCCAACTCAAAACATTGATAGGCCTGGGGAAAAATGTGTGCAAGAAAATAAATTGAATTTAAATACCAAAGGCAAATGCCCTGCACAATAGATCTTCAAAACTTTGGTTTTAAAGCATTGATCATCAGAGACAAGCTGAAAACCCTCAGTAGACAGCAGAAGAGCAAAGTGTGTCACATTAAATTATCCACTTGGATTCTGTATAGTGGTAGAATGTATGTGGGGAGGTGCAGACAGAAAATTTGAAGGAAGTGGAGGTGAGATCCATCTCTCCATTTGCAATCTTGATAAAACTGGTTCATTTATAAGTGTGTTGTAGCTGGGTGGGACCGAAGGTGATTGGTGATTGCTCCTGACAGTGAAGTGATAGGCCAGGGGAGCACTTCCTTTCAGAGTTTCTAAGCTAGGACCATTAGCAGTTTTCAAAAGAACACGGCTGAAGTATTTGCAAACCTTAACATATAAAACAAATGTGAATTGTTTAAGGGGCAGAAAAAGATGCACCAGTGCCTAAAATGTGTGATTGAGGCCTTTTATAGTTGGAAAAGCAGCTTCATGTCAACTGCTAATTCTGGGTACAGATCTGGGGTGGTACATGTGGGGAAGGATTAATATTGAATAGTGTAGCTGATAGAAGTAGCCTGAGAAATGGACTGGGAAGTAGTCACTTTTTTTCAGGTAAAAAAGAGGTGTCTGGCTCTGTGTTGTCCAGCTGCTCTTCAAAAAGGTAAACTTTGCCAGCAATGCATTTAGAAGCTTATTTCACAACAAGAAATTTATTCAATTTTGTGGGACTGTGGGCATCATAGATCAATAGATGTATACAGAAATAGAATTTCTTACCAGCCTGATAAAGAAGCTGGTAGGTAAATTAGCAGGTAAATAAATTAAGCAAATAGGTTGGACTCAGTCCTGGCAGTCTTTTCCAATCTTGCTGATTCTGTGATTCTATAAAAGGAAAACACAGATTTTGTTGCAAAAAGGAGTAAGAGTAAATGAATTAGCCTATATAATATTTATGACCCAGTTGAAGGGGATATTGTATCTGAGAGCTTTTTAGTCAAAGTAGAAGCTGACAGCAGTTACATTAATTATTGTTTTAATTAACGGTAGAGTGAGCTACTAAGCAGTCCAAAAGTGTCATCTTTAAATAAATAAACCTCTATGTGATGACCAATGTCTGATAGCAATTCTGTATTTGAAAATATCTTACTAAAGCATTGCAAAAATGAAATTAACTAATTAGATTTGAAATTAAAGAGGTTTACTTTGAATAATAAGTATTCATTAGAGCACTTTTTTCCATCAAATGAAGTCTAATTCAGTATTTAGGGAAAAAACCTACTTAGCAGTTGGTTACTAAAACTTAAAGATTTATAAATAATCAAAAAATACATAAATAAGTGCAATTTTACAGCTAGCATAGTTCCAGTAATAGCATGAGGGTCCTGAAGCACATTGTGTCAAAGGTATTATTTCAAAGATTCTAAACCAAATAATCCAACTTCAGTGAAATCTGACTTCAAACTAAATGGACTAATGTTAAAGCTTATTGCAAAAGATTAGGAATGTGCAAATGCACTAGAAACTGCAAAATTACAGGTTTTAAGAAAACATTCTCCTATTGGGAGTAAATGGAGAAGCATTTAGCATAATTACTAGAGAGATGAGTTTCTGAAGGTGCAGAACTGACCTTGAGAAAAAAAAGAGGTTTAAAAAAATGGAGGGAGCAGGGGTGTAGGTGTGTGTGTAATTGACTGAGCATCTCACAGTGGTGGCAACTACATGAACAGAGAAAATCAGGTCAGTGATGCACCACAAGGTCTGAAATAGTTGCACTAAATTAGAGTGAAAGGTACCAAGTGTCTTGATAAGGACAAAAAATTAGAGAAACGTGCTCCTAAGTGTGTCAGCTTGCTGAATTTCTGAAATAAAAAACTTACAGTGAACCTTCTATCCAACATCCTACATATATATGCCATGTAAGCATTTTGAGTAGCTTTAAAAACCTCTTGGCATTTGTATAATCACACTCAAAATAAGTTGGAGAGGCAGAATAATGAGCTAGCTCATTTCAAGCAATTCTCAATAGTAGCAACAGAGAGATAAGTCCCAGAGGGAATTCAAATGGGAATAACCCATTATGGATAGGATTGGACAAATAGGGAAACCTGTTTTTTTATGTAATTGTGTATTGGACCATATTCCAAAGCACTTCTGAAATACCACCAGCTATTAAAAGTGTTCTTAGTCAACTATAAATTTGGAAACACTAATAAAAAGAACAGATATTTATAAAATAAAGAAAGAAATAATAGTCACTTCAGACCTGGAGCATTTAAATTGAATATTTCAGTTAAAAGGAAAATTTCACACTTACTGTAAATAGATTTATTCAGGGATGTGCTTTAAAGTTTTGCATAGTTTTATTCATGTAAATACCATATGTCTGCTTAGGGACATAGTCCAGCAGGAATACTGAAATCACAACAAAACTTTGCAAGAGATACAAGAACATTGTACTTGTGGCAAATTTTAAAAGCCAAGGGCTCATGCAAAATAGTCCATAAATTCTTGGGTTTAGGTATGCCTCCTCTATGTCTTCTGAGACTTTGCTCCCCTTTCTCAGAAATACTAGCTTTTCAATAAAGCACTTGAACAAAATGTATGAGTTAAATATTTCATATATCAAGTTTCAGCTGTGTTTAGTTTTTTGTAAAGAAGAAAGAATAATGGTGTGACTTTGTACGATTAATAGCTTAAATATTATTGTGTAATAGGATGCATTGTTATATATTACATATGTCTTATTGCAATATCAATAAATAACATGTTTTCCTTTAAAAAAAACAACTACAAAATAGTGCTTAATATGTCTCCTTCACTGGACTGAATTTACAGTACACATTTTGTGGAGTGTGTGGTTCAGCATCTTTAACCTACTTAAAATACTATTAAAATAGTGGATTTGGACCCACAGACCTACTAGTTTTAGCATACATTTTATCTCATATCTGTAAACACACATTTGCTTCATAATTCTGTTAATCTCAGGAAAATTAATCAGAGCTTTATTTACACCATAATTTAGCAATACAGTATTTTGAGGTTATTGGACAGAATAATTATCTCATAGTCTGACACAATGCATTATCCTCTGTCATATCAAATTCTAAAGGTAAAATGCAACCAGGATTTCCCAAGCAAATTCATTATGTCCTTTAGTTTTAGGACTGGCTTTATTCAGGTTTTTCTTTTTTTGCATCATTTTGACTCTTCAGACCCATCAGAACTGTTTAACTGTGGTTGCCTTTTGCACCTTCTCCCTTGTTGAAGAGAGCAGGGGTCTGCCAGCATTAAGCACCTCAGCCTCTCATTTCAGAGCCTGCCCCTCTCTAGACCCTCTGTCTGACCTGAAAAAGCATGAGAAATCTGTTCTGTGGGGCTGCAGCTTCGTGATTAAAATGACGTGATGTGGGTGGCCTGTGACAGGAATGCACACATCCTAAATGAACAGCAGTTTCCATGGGGATGTCTGTACCTGTAATAGCAGACAGTCACGTGTCATTTTTATTGCTGGAAATTCCTGTTTCTCTACAGCATTCTTTATAATTTTGTCTCGTTTCTTTTTTCAGCCCAACGCTGTAATAGAGTGATTTGACTGGAGTTCTGTGATAGTCACGATAGCCACTGAGAAGCTGAAAGACATCTCAGTTCATAGAAGTGAGGTTCATCCCCCTTGCTCCCAGGTAACGTCACACAAAATATCTGCTCTGGTGCTTTCAAGATACACCTTTTAAAAGCAAATTATCATAGAATCCTGGAATGGTTTCGGTAGGAAGGGACCCTAATAGCTCATCTAGTCCAACCCCCTGCAATGAGCAGGGACATCTTCAACCACATCAGGCTGCTTGGAGCCCTGTCCAACCTGAACGTTTCCAGGGATGGGTGATCTACCACCTCTCTGAGCAACCCGTGCCACTGTTTTACCACCTTCATTGTAAAAATCAGATTAATTCTGGCTGGTATTAAAGAAGCTATATTGCAACAGGTAATTTTAAAGCTTATATTTGAGAAAGATGAAATGAGTATATCGTTGTATAGGTATTTTATTTTATTTGAAATAGAATATTTTTATTCTAAATGTTAAATCTTAGGAGGAAGATTACATCATAATAAAGCTGTTTGCTCTTTTAAGTAGTTTAAAGTCAATAAGGAGTATCTGCCTGAGAGAAAAGAACTATGGCTAGCTTGTATTTATAGTTTAGGATTCAAAAACTAAAGTTGGAGAACATATACCACTAACTGTTGAGAGCAAGGTAGACTAATCTGCTTGCTGCTGATGAAAAATGCATGTGAAATCTGTAGCTCCGTATGTGGAAAACAGGACAACCAAGACCACCAGTTCTGCCAATCAGTCATTCACATTTCCCACTGTTTTCCTCTATTGTAGCAAAATGTGAGAAGCTGCCCTCAGGCCACACAAACAATGCTCTTTATTGGTCTTTACTGAGGCATGATCTGGCATCTATACGGAGACTGCCAGCCTCAAAGAAGTGCTAGTGGATGACATCTGGCAGCCTGGCTTTGCTACAGATAGATTTATGAGCTGTGAAAGATGGTCAAATTAACATCTTCTGCATTCTTGATAGGATTAGGGTTTCTGGGACATGCAGCCATTTGCATATTGCCCTGACTTACCACATCAGTATTGTGTTTGTGGCTCATTTTAATAGATTTGGAGGCACTGGGGGCTTTCTCCCTTTACATCCTATGCTTTTCCAGTCAGTCTTGGCAGTGGCATGGCTGTGTTGGTTTACCAGACCTAACAGAAATCATACCGTTCGTTCTGACTTCTTCCAGCTACAACCTTAATGCAACTCAAGAGCAGCAGCAGTTGTAAAAGCAGTTTGGCTCAGGGAAGGATGCTCTTCACTGGGGTGCGCTCACACAGACACACACATGACATTGTATGATGATGCATTTCTATGAGAGTCCTCAAAAGTTGTCCCTAGATGTTAAAGAGAGACGATCTGACAGAAGCTACCTTTCTACAGCCTCCAGCAATTATTGGAAAGGTTAATTTACCAATAGAAACATAGCTGAAAACTCTGTTAGCATTACATCTCTGTCCCTTCTCACTCTCCCCATAAAGATTTAGACCACTTTTTTTTCATATTTATTTTTATTTTATTTTCTATTTATTTAAAAATGGGGATCATCCAGTGTTGGTAGAATACAGTTTGTGTTTGTCACTAGACTGGAGATGGCTTCAGTTTGCTGTGTGTGTTGAGTGATAATGGCCACACACCACTCACCATGTTCCCCAGTTTTTGGGGTGCCTGTGTGGAATAACTGGTTTAACAGCACAAGCCTGTGCTGAACAGGATTCCTAAAGTGCCTGGAAAACAGAGGGTATCCAACAAACCACTGTTTTAATTTACAAAGAGTATTTATATGTACTCACTCTTTACCTAGACTGTAATAGTAATAATAAAAAAAGAACTATCATTTTTCAGGAAATTATGACTTTTCCAGCCTTATATTCTGAGTTACCTATGCCAATTTTTTACTCTCACTTTCACTAATTTAAAATTAGCTGGTACTTCCTCTCAAGAGTAAATGACTTCTACTGCAACTGATGTGTGATGGAAATATTTTCATTACCCTCATTCAGGGGTTAGCTCTAAATTTCCCACAAGAAGTCTACTCCACACTGGCATGTTAGTTTGAACAATTTGAAAGGAACTAGCAGTGTTGAGAGTCCCACCACTCCATCAGGTTGTGGGCAGAGGAGCTACAGAGGTGAGCATCAGAGTCTGATCTCCTGAGGCAGCAAAGAGCGTGAGAAGGCAAAGAAACATCTGCACAACCATTGCTGGTGAGGAGAACCTGTGTAAAAGGCAGACCAAGCTCTGAGTGTACACCTAATTTTGTGATGTTATTTCATTACTAAGCCATGTTTACCACAGGAGCACATTAAAAGGAAGAAAGCGAGCAATGCCAGGTGCTGTGGGCTCTCCCCACCATCCTGGTGCTGGCAGAAAGGGACAGATGGCTCCTCCGGGTGTCCCAGTCATGTGTTTTCCCCATAGGTGCCCCCTGCATATGGCTGGCCCCCCATCCTGGGGCTACCTCCTCTCCCAGAAATGAAAACAGAAGCTTTATCTCCCTTGGGTCTATAATAACTTCCTTCTCAAACCAAACTGTTTTTTGTTTGCTGCTGCTGTGTTCCTGCGCGATGTTCCCGGCTCGGAGGTGCGCTCTGGAAGGAGCCGTGTGCCGTTCCCGCTGTGGCTGCGGGAGCCCCCGGGCACTGGGATACTGTGGCTGCGGGGGCCCCGGGGCACTGGGATGCTGTGGCTGCGGGAGCCCCGGGGCACTGGGATGCTGGGGCTGCGGGAGCCCCCGGGCACTGGGATGCTGGGGCTGCGGGAGCCCCGGGCACTGGGATGCTGTGGCTAGGGGAGCCCCCGGGCACTGGGATGCTGGGGCTGCGGGAGCCCCCGGGCACTGGGATGCTGGGGCTGCGGGAGCCCCGGGGCACTGGGATGCTGGGGCTGCGGGAGCCCCGGGGCACTGGGATGCTGGGGCTGCGGGAGCCCCCGGGCACTGGGATGCTGGGGCTGCGGGAGCCCCCGGGCACTGGGATGCTGGGGCTGCGGGAGCCCCGGGGCACTGGGATGCTGGGGCTGCGGCGGGGGCTGCGGCGTTCATTGGCCCCGGGCTGGGTGGGATGACATCGGGGCCGCTTTCCATAGGGCCTCCAGCCTGTCCCGGCGTCTGCTGAGCGCTGCAGAGAATAGAGCTGAGGGGAGAAAACCATCACACTACACCCTCTGGGCTCCAATGAGAGCACAGACAGCTTCAGCCAGGGATAAAAGAACTTTTAAAAAAAGAGACTGTAGTCTTGGAGCTGCTATTAACGGGAGATGAATTGCAAGAGACCATTTCATGGCAAGGGACTTCAGAGAGCAGCATCCCCAAGAGCCATTAGCTCTCAGCGAGAGTCCGCTGAGGCCCTTTGCTGTCAGGACAGAAGCATGCATACAAATTTTATACCATTTGTCTTTGAGCACAAACAAAAGATCAGCTCTAAATCCTCAACATCTTGTCTCGGCTAACACAAAATAATACTGTCTTGTGTGGCTGTCTTGTTACTCTTTTCCCATCAAAAGAGTACTGGTGATAAATTTATTCATAATTTTGGAAGGTTTTGCTCTTAAAAATAAAAAAGAAGCAGCAAACTCATGGAGTTGAGGCTATGTTTATTCCTGTTAGTGCAACTCATGCTGCTGCTAAGGATAGTGACTTTGGGAAGTGCACAGTACTTTTTTAAAAAAACACAGCTTTAAAAGGTTAGCCACTATACCTTCTTCTGCTTTTCACTAAACTAACTCTGAGCATGATACATCTCATGTATTTTCTAGTTATAACTGCATTCTGAAAAAAAAAAATACTGTAGGATTATTTTGTTGTTTTTCAATCAAGAATTCAAGCCCTATAGACATTTTGGGACCTAAGACTTTAATTCACTCATGAGAGAATATCTGCTGGGTCCAGTAGTCAGATTATATACGGGCTCTGTAAATAATCTGGAGAATAAAATGCTTTAAGACATTTTTTATTAAATTAAGAATGTGTGCTGAAGTGGATATTACATACATGAAGATAATATATTACATGTATTTTAGGATTTGTATCTCTATAATTGGACCAGATTTTGTCCTATGTATTTCCTTTGTTAAATCAATATTTTAGTACTTTGAGAATGTATAATAAGAAATTAGTTCTGTGTTTTGCCATGATGCTTCCATCAAAAATTTTCTCACTTTATGCCGGGCTAAGTAGAAAATAATGTCATCAGGAATGTGGGCTGAGCTCGGGCTGGTGCCCCTTCCACGCCCTCCCCTCCAAGAAATGTGCATCATTTACCTGCTGAGGGCTTGAAATAAATTGAGCAAAGTATTTGCCTTTTGAAAGGCAGTGCAGCCTGTCCACACTTCACAAGGTGCAGCACTGACCGGATGAGGCTAAGCCCTAAAATTATTTCTAAAGCTGTAGATATTTTATTCATACTTGTACTTAACAGATCCCTTCCATGTAAAGAAGGAGTGTGAGGGCTGGGAGAGTTAATCTGAACTCTCTAATACTGTATGGTTAAAAGCCCTTTTCATGTAGCTGTGTTCATGAACCGAGCTTGGAATTCTCAAAAATCCAGATTATTGCAGAGGAGGGGATTTGTTGTTTGGCAAATTGACAAAGCCTGCCATTCACTCGCCTCATGTGCTGCTTGGCTTTACAGTAAGTTTTAGATAGGGTTCACAGCACAAGGGAGGCCTGAAATATTTAAGGGACAAATAAAGAGAGATTCCCAAAGATTTCAGGTTCCGTTATCCAACGAGGTCCAGCTTCAATAGTTGCTTTTTAAATTTTTCATTTTTTTCTTTTTGTTCTTTCTGTGCCTCCGCCTTATTTGTTAATAGTCTGACAGCTTTTAAATTGCACCACAAACCTCCAAAAACATTGCATCCCTCTGCAGGCTCACCCAGCACAGGCTGGTCATAAACTCAAGTAGGAAATACCAGTGTCAAAATTACATGTGGAAACATTAATATGCACATACAGGCAGGTACAGCTGGTAGAGCTGAGGGCTGAACTATGGCTGCCTGAGCAGATTGCACTTGCTGAACCTGTGAATTCAGAGGAATGAATGAAGGCTGAGAGAGAAAAATCAACATTTTCCAGAAGGAAGTCCTAGTGCAGAACTCAGGAAAGAGTAATTACTGTTGTGGACTGAAGAGACTGAACCTGGACAAAGTCTGGGATCTGCAACTCCAGACCCATTGTGGCAGACACTCTGCTCAGACAGTGGTGAAAGAGTTATTCCATTCCATTTATTAATTTTTGATGTCACTATACAGGAAAGGATTGCTACACACAGCAAGACAGCTTACTGCCTTCTTTAACCTTGCAAATTAGAGTAACATCTTCTAATTGTTCCTTCAAAATCAGAAGGTGGTGAGAGATTAGTGCTATTTAATAGGATCAAGGGCTTTCTGCATATAAAGAGAGCAATTAAAGCTAGATGCACTAACTGCATGCCCTTTCTCCAAAGGAAAAATCAAGAAATGATAGTGCCAGCTTTCGAGATTCTGTTGGAACTTCCAGATACAGAGATGAGCTCAGCAGCCAGAGGAAAGAAAACAATGCTGTGTGCAATATGGCACAAAGATTTTTTTTTTTTTACCTCTGGAAACTTCCTGAGTTAGAGCCCCCAGAATTCAATTTCCAGAAGCTAAAATGTCAATCATTTGGTTTTGTTTTAAGGTTGCTTATGCTTTTTCTTGAAAAAGGCACTTAGTGTCCTAATATGTCAGCTGGCAGCACCCTTGTGATGACAACCCAAGCAGCAGCTGCATGTGGGTAAGGTTAATTATGCCCAGACCACCTTCCTCTGGGAGGGAAGCATTTATCAGACCTAGGGGATAGACAGTCAGGGTTTGGGCCTGGCACCACACTTGCTGAGGACAGTCAGGAGGTGCTGAGTAGAGAAGGATGGGATGACAGAAGCCAGCCAAGCCAAGGACAAGAGCGGTGGTGAAGGGCTCCCACAGCTGCAATGGGGCAGCAGAGGTAAAGGGTGGCTGCAGGGTGGGTGCATGGGCAGATCTGGGGGGCTGAACTAAATCCAGGGCTGGGCAGTGTAACAAGCACATCTTGTGGAGCTGCCACAGGACTAAAAGGAATAGCTTCTGTTGGAAGCGAAGATCTTGGCTGCAAAGTGTTTCTGGTTTGGTTGCCTTAGCTGGTGGTGGTAGCTGTTATCCAGTCATGGGAGAGGATGAAAATGTTGAGATAGGAAGCAAAAAGCCATGGTCTTTCCCTTTAAAAGCAATCTGAGGATCTCACTATGGTTTCCCAGCCTTCGGGTTCTGCAGATCAGTTTTTCAGTAGTATTTGTTTTCTATTCAGCACTATATAAATACTGTGTTATTAACCACAGTAAGTGCTACTAATGCAGTCTCTTGGGTCTTTGTATTTTATTAGTTAGTGGTGCTAAAAGGAAGGCTTTAAGCTATTTTGGAGAATCAGGGCAATACTGTGATTAAACACAGAGAATGGGATCCTCTTCTTTCTTCTCTCTCTTGGGTAAACAATAAATTTGTTCAGAGTTCCTAGTTAGGTTTTTAAATGCAGAGTGATGTGGGTAATCAGCTTGGTTGCTATGGTGTTCCACCTTTGCATCTGATGGTGAGAAATGCAAGCTCTAGCAGCACAAAGCTGCTGTGCCAGGGCCGTGAAAGTAAAACAAAGCTGATCATTATTGTGAGGTACTGTGCAATGCTCTGGCCATCAGTCCGCTCTGTGGCTGCTTGGGTGACAGGCACATGAAGGAAAAGTGATTTTAAGTCATTAAAAAAAAAAAAATCATCCAAGTCACATTCAGTGATGATGAAGCTTTTGCATAGTGCTGCTGAGCTTTATTCAGCTATTTGCTGTAAAGAAAATAATCTTGGCACTAAGAGCTGAATGTAAGAGTCGAGATCCTGCCACTGGGCAGATCCTGATTACTTCTTAGTGGCCTTCTCACAGCCATCCTTAAAACTGTACAGAAAGAGCCTGCAACTGTTCCTGGTCATAGGCACGTGTCTAGGGCTGTGTAAAACCCCAGGCAGTGAGGAAACCTTTAGCTTCCCTTACCAAAATGTACTCTATTTTGTGTGGATAAAGTATCTCTCAAACACCTCATTGCCCTGGTAAAACAACTTACCTACTTCAACACTATGCCATTAGCTGGGCGAAATATCATTCATCTTCTAAATCCAATTCATGTACCTAGGTACTCCTGCGTTTCTCAATCTGTCTTTTCACAGCTGGTTTCTCACCCAGCCCTGTTGAATTTTTTCTTTGGAGATAGTTGACCAACTGTTCTGTGGGAAACGGGACTGGTTCATGTAGCTTGTGAAATCTCTGTCAGCAAGAAAGGTTTTTCTAGGATGTGCTGTTCAGTGAGGTCTCAGCAGTTTCTTATTCTGATATAAGTGTATGGTTTTCTACTTGGGTGATTACAATGTAACTTTAGGCTCATAGAAACTTGGTTTGAGGGAGGGAACGGCTGTCTGTATTTATGTCCCTTGAAAAAGTTCATGTACTTGAATGCACGAGCCGTGCCTAGGTGCTCTCACCCGGCTCGGTTACACACTGACAGTGCTGCAGGGCTTTGACGAGACAAAGAATTACACGAGCTTCTTGTCACAAAATAGTTACCGCTTTATTGGGGAGTGAAAGAGGAGAGCGGACAGAGTCGGGGGCATTGGCTGAGGGCAGGCGAGGCCGGCAGTGCTCGGGTGCGGGGCCGGAGCGGCTCAGCCCTCCCAGAAGCCGACGAAGAAGCTGCACAGCGAGTGCCAGCGCTCGGCGCAGTAGGTGTGGGCCGGGGCGGCGCTGGGCGGCGGGGCCGGGCCGGGCTCGGGCAGCAGGCGCAGCTGCGCCTCGGGCGGGGCACGGCCCGGGCCGCACAGGCGGGCGCTGAGCGGCGCTCCCGGGGCGCAGGGCTGGCGGCGCCGCCGCAGCCGGGACAGGATCTGCCGCCAGAACTGCCGGCTGCGGGCGCCGAAGGCCGGGCAGCGCCGCGGCTCCCCGCGGTAGGCACAGCTGCGCTCCGCGCCGCCGCCCGCCGCCCGGCAGCTCAGCCGCAGCTCGCTGGCCCCCGCCGCCGAGCGCAGCTCCCAGCGGCACCGCTGCTGCTCGGGCGTGGAGAACCGCCCGGCCCGCGCCTCCTCCCGGCCCGCGGCCCCCAGGGCGGCCAGGGCCAGCAGCGCCAGGGGCAGCCTCATCCTCGGCGTGCCTCAGCGACGGGGCGCGCCCTCCCGCCGCATCCTCCGCGCCCTGCGGACACACGGACCGTGGCGGGCGGTGCCCCGGCGGAGCGCAGCCCCCGGGGTCGCGCCAGCCCCAGCCGGGCGCGGAGCGGGCTTGTCCCTCCAGGCTCGTAACCCCCGGCGGCTTTTAGTTCGCGTCCGTCCATCCTTCAGCTCTGTCCCGGAGCCGCCCCGGCCAGGAAGCCGTAACTGGACAGCAGCAGCCGGAGCCCGCATTCGCCGGCTGCGGCATCACAGCTGCGAGCGGCATCAGACCCGGCTAGGGGCAGCCCCGTCCTTTACCCCGCGCCCGGTTCTCCCCACGCCCCCAGTGTTTTCCGCCCTGTCCTGAGGCACTCACGGTGCGCGGTGCGGTGCGGTGCGGGACAGGCGTGCGCGGCGGCTCCGCGCTCCTCGGCTGTCCGCAGCGGGCCCGGCACGGGGTAATCAGAGCTCGGGGACTGTCCCCGCGGCGGGCCCGGCACGGGGTAATCAGTGCTCGGGGGCTGTCCCCGCGGCGGGCCCGGCACGGGGTTATCAATGCTCGGGGACTGCCCCCCCCGACGCCCCTCCCCGCCCGCGGGGGGACACGCCGGGAGCGCCATGCCCCCGCGGCAGCGGCTCGCAGCAAATGGCCCGACACACCCACGCGTTGTTCGAGGAAGCCGCGCGCCGGCCCTACACACGGTGGGTCACCGCGCTGTCCCGCAGGCTGCCACGCGACCGCCACGCGACCGCCACGCGAGCCCCCCCCCCCCACGAGCCCCCACCCCCCCCACGCGAACCACCCGCCACGTGTGACCACCCACTAGTGACCAGCCCACGCGGGTTTCCACGCGAAAGCACTCCACGCGAGATTTTTTCCACGCGAGATTTTTTCCACGCGAGATTTTTTCCACGCGAGATTTTTCCACGCGAGATTTTTCCACGCGTGTTTTTTCCACGCGAGATTTTTCCACGCGTGTTTTTCCACGCGTGTTTTTTCCACGCGTGTTTTTTCCACGCGTGTTTTTTTCACGCGTGTTTTTTCCACGCGTGTTTTTTTTCCACGCGTGTTTTTTTCCACGCGAGTTTTTTCCACGCGAGTTTTTTCCACGCGAGTTTTTTCCACGCGTGTTTTTTCCACGCGTGTTTTTTTCCACGCGAGATTTTTCCACGCGTGTTTTTTTCCACGCGAGATTTTTCCACGCGTGTTTTTTCCACGCAAGATTTTTCCACGCAAGATTTTTCCACGCGTGTTTTTTCCACACGAGATTTTTCCACACGTGTTTTTTCCACGCGAGTTTTTTTCACGCGTGTTTTTTCCACGCGTGTTTTTTCCACACGAGATTTTTCCACGCGTGTTTTTTCCACGCGTGTTTTTTCCACGCGTGTTTTTTCCACGCGTGTTTTTTCCACGCTAGATTTTTCTACGCGTGTTTTTTCCACGCGTGTTTTTTCCACGCGTGTTTTTTCCACGCGTGTTTTTTCCACGCGTGTTTATTCCACGCGAGATTTTTCCACGCCTGTTTTTTCCACGCGTGTTTATTCCACGTGAGATTTTTCCACGCCTGTTTTTTTCCACACGAGATTTTTCCACGCCTGTTTTTTCCACGCGTGTTTATTCCACGTGAGATTTTTCCACGCCTGTTTTTTTCCACACGAGATTTTTCCACGCCTGTTTTTTCCACGCGTGTTTATTCCACGTGAGATTTTTCCACGCCTGTTTTTTCCACACGAGATTTTTCCACGCGTGTTTATTCCACGCGTGTTTATTCCACGCGTGTTTATTCCACGCGTGTTTATTCCACGCGTGTTTTTTCCACGCGTGTTTTTTCCACGCGTGTTTTTTCCACGCGTGTTTTTTCCACGCGTGTTTTTTCCACGTGAGATTTTTCCACGCGTGTTTTTTCCACGTGAGATTATTCAACGCGTGTTTTTTCCACACATGATTATTCCCTTTTTTTGGGTGTTTGCCCTGCTCCCTGTCCATGACTGCAGCACAGTATTTATGGACCTCCGTGCCGTCTCCACGGGGCCAGGGCGTGCCTGTGTAGGGGCCGTGCCGCCTGCACGGGGCCGGAGGGTGCCTCTGGAGGGGCGGTTTTCCAGGGTGTAAGCTGATATGTAGACTATTACAGCAAAAAAGTAAATGTCAAAAGAGATAATTGTGAAAGATGTCATGTACCTAAAATGTGGATGTTTTTCTAAGGGAATCTCATTTTTTTAATAGATTATGTTTGTTTTTACATTGTGGTTTTATCTAAAGTTCCCAGGTAGTGGGGAGGATGCTGGTGTATTAGATACTAGCAAACAATGAAGTTGGCCCTGTCCTATAAATTATAGTGATTTTTATGGGGCAGAAATACAGACTGTACAAACCCTTATATACTGCCAGTATATGTTTGGTGGCTCTTGCATTACAAAACTCAAATGAGTTTGATATTGTGTTTCTTAATTAGAGCTATGCTCTGCATAAATATCAAATAAAAAAACCCATACACTATAGTAAAGACACCTGAAAATAGAAGAACTAAGAATGTAATATTACTTAAGGTGGTTGACTATCATGTTCTTCAGGGCTTTGCCTTGCCACTACCCAGGCCACTGAGTTTCCACATCCAACACAGTCAGGTTGGTGTCTTTTTCTTCTGTTAGGCAGTTAAAGTTGCTTTCTCTTTTCTGCATTCTGGTTTCTCTGAGCCTAAAAGGGTCAATTAGAAATGGAAAATAGTTTTTCGACACCTAATTAGAAGAGCATAATGATGAGACCTTTAGAACTACTGGATCAGGCAGTAACAGAATTATAGCAAATACCATGGTGTCCTGCAGGGAAGGAGCTGCTTGTAGTGCTTGGGAGATGCATGGCGGCAGGCGCTATAGAGCAGGGGGATTGCATGCAGGCACACTGAAACTTAGGGAGAATCTGTTTTGTGGTGCAAGATTGCATGATGTTGGATGCTCAGCCCAAGGGCTATCAAAATCACAATGATGCCTTCTGCTCAACACATGCAGTTCTCCCCAGGCAACCCCTTGGGTGTGCTGAAAGGCTTTGTATCTTCCACAGTAACCTGTATCACTAGACTGATGTCATAGTCTTTGTTCCTGGAGCAATATGCCACGCAGGGTTCTCCTTTCTTACCACATGTGATACCCTGGCTAAGAGTGACGGGTCTTCTCCCTCTAAAATCCTATAGTGTAAGTCAGCACATAATGCTAAAAGCTGCCTGTTTCATTGAAAACACTCTTATAGTTGGGGCTCAGAGATGGTAATGAGCATTTATTGAAAGGTAATTATGATTATTCTAAGTAATGAAGAAGCACAAGTGTCAATAATCAGTGGCATTAAATTATGTGAAAATTTTCCCTTATGTGCTCTTCAACACCCTAGGTTTTGGGTTTTGTTTTTTTGTTGTTTGTTTGTTTGATTTTTGTGTTTTGTTTTGTTTTAATACTGGATATAGATTTCCTTCATCTTCTGTCAGTATATTTCCCAGGATTGGACTGCAGGGGAGCAGGAATGTTGTAGCAACACTTAAAGAGAAAATATATATTTGGAAGCATATGACTTGAGGCATTGTTTGAGCTCAGCATGTGCCACCCCAAAATTACATGTTTCAGCTTTATAAAGTCGGGCATACTGAACAACAGTCAAAGCTCAACAAAGCATTTACAATTCAAATTT
Source organism: Catharus ustulatus (assembly GCF_009819885.2). Classification (NCBI taxonomy): domain Eukaryota; kingdom Metazoa; phylum Chordata; class Aves; order Passeriformes; family Turdidae; genus Catharus; species Catharus ustulatus. The sequence goes on along the minus strand of NC_046228.1, from coordinate 16,444,461 downwards.
TGTGCCTGTCTAGCTTGCCTGTCACTAAAAGTTAGACTTAAAGTCTCAAAGGGGGTTATTCAGAAGCTAAATAAAATGCTGCTCCTATAAAAAAATTTAAATGCAGTGCATCTTCAGGTAAGCAACTGTTGTGCAATATCTGGAACCAAAAGTGATGTAGTAGTGAGTGCAGTGACCTGTGCTGTAAATAAAATCAGTTTGAGTTGTCAGATATCAGCTCAGCACAAAAGACATTATGTTTTATCTCTATTCCCCTGTCCCTGGACTTACTCCGTCTGTGCTGAGCTGGTGCCTCTAAGGATCATCAGAGTAACTTTTAAACACACTTCAAGGAAATGGCTTCCACTACAAACATCTTTGTACTTCAGTAGCATAAGCTGTCAGCAGTACAGTGAAAATCCAACCCCTTTTTTGAAAGAAGCCTGCAGTGAAGTGCTGAGTCCCCAAACCCTGTTGTTCCCAGTAATAGCTGCTCTGTATGTTACCTGTGATGGTAACAGGTGTTTGGGGCTTTAAACCCTTGAAGAGCTTAAAAACTGCAGACTGGTAGCACACCTAGCAGCTATCAGTCTGTGAAACTGGTAATTCATAGCTTGGTACTACAGGATAAACATTCTTAGAGTGGAAATTAGGGTTATTAATCACCACTATCTGTTAATTGATTGTCACAAGGTGGTTTGGCAGTACCAATATTCTGCTATAATCCAAAACATGAGGCAATGTCTAATTATCAATTTCATCTCTTGAAACTCAGCTCTTTTATGTATTTCTCTCCTTCTGTTAGCAAATGTGCACCAAGAATATTTGTCTTGATTTTATCTCTGATTATTAAGTTATTGACTTAAGCAATATGTGTATTTTATTCATTCATTCATTTGAAATCTCTAACTGGTTCAGCTTTTTTACCAACAGCAAAAAAATTGCAACTAGTTTGTTTGCACACTGGATCTTGTGATTCCCTTTCTCTTGCTATCCTGCATCACTGGCTTTTTTCCCTGCCAGCTAGTCAGTCCAGCCAGTTTTTCCTCTCACCATCAAGGAGGAATCTTCACTTGGTTCAGTAAATTGCTCCAGACACATTTGACTCTTTGGCCTAGATTTCCCCTGACTAATGGAAGCTCAGACAACTTGCTCACATGTTTGATGCAAAAGTCATCACAAGATGTGAGCCCATGAAATAGTGTGTGTAGACTCCATTTAGCCGGCTTAGATTTAAATATGAAAAGAGTAAAATGATGTGATGAGGGTAGGAGCAAAGATGAATTTAATTAGTTAAAAATCTATTAAAATGTTGAACTGCAGAAAGCTCTATGAAAATATTCTTTAAAGAAAAAAGGGAACCTAGCAACAGTTTCTGCAAATTTTACAAATGTCTTCTCACTACCTAAACTGAAACTGTTTCAGGATTAAATTCTCTTCGTGTTGATGAAGATAAACTTACATTTTCCCTAGCATCTTCATTCATTTTGTACTATGCACGTGTGAAAAATCTTGGGTACAGGTCCAAACTTAGTTCACTGCTGTCAGTAGTTCCACTGATTGGCAGTTTTCTTATCATATAGCTACTTAACTTAAGAAAAATGTGAAATTCATTTATAAGCCCGGGGGTTTCTTCAATGATTAGGCACAAGTAGGGACTGGGAGGAATAACAAGGCCAGATCAGGACTACAGTGAAGTTTTTTTCAAGCTGAATATGCTAGGGAAAAAAAACAAACAAGGCCTTTAACATCTTTGTACCTTTCTTTTGGTGTAAATGAAAATCTGAGGAATAGCCTGTGCCAGGGGATCATCTTACTGTGTGTCTCTCCACAGTGGGAAGGGCAAGAGGTTTCAGGAGAGTGAGTCAAATTATTTCAATGGGATAAAGTTATGGGGTGGGAGTCTGTAACCACAGTGATGAAACCACTGAGGTAATCAGAGTCCTGGGGCTCTGGACTGGTAGTGGGTAATGTCCAGAAAGGCACTTCAACCTAGCAGGTTAAGGGGAACAAAGGTTTATGGAGAATAAAGACTTTTTCACAAAAGGATTTTTACTGATATTCAAGTGATTGGAATATGCTTAATGTGGTGTGTGTAGGTGCCTCATTCGAAAGAAGAGGCATGATTCTGGCAAAAGCAAGGCAGCAACAGATGCTTCTGACAAGCAAGTTGTGTAACAGGTTTCTCTTTCTGCAGCCTAGTTCAGCTGTCTCTCACAGAAAGTTTAACTGAAATGTTAAGGCATCTGATACTAACCAGAGGGATAGGAAAAAATGGAGGTGTGACACCTACAACTGAGGTATGATCTTGTTTTCTTACATTGACATTTCCACTGGATTCTTCATTTGCTGAAGTTGTACATAACCATAACCTCAGCTTCTTGAGCTTTTGTGTGACCACAAGAATTTTGTATTTATCTCAATTATATAATAAAGAAGATCTGCAGCTGGTTGAGAACTTGGTAGACTGACAGAAGGAAGGAGAGTGGGAATTACTTGAACAGAAGAGGCATTTGGTGTACATTGCAAACCCCACCATCTGGACTTTGCTGCACTGAAATGGGTTTTGATTCAGACATTTAGGCACTGGCTAATAAGAGTGATTCAATAAGGGATCTGTGAGGTTGCACTTTTTTGACACCAGGGCTATTTAAAAGCTATTTTAAGTCACTGTGATGTTAATGGTATTGTAAATAAGGTTCTATTAGGCATGGAAATAAACTGCTTTTAGTCAGTGAAATACCTCACATATTCTGTGGTGAATCTATAAGGAGATATCTGGATTTGGTGATCTGAGTTATAAAAAGTGCATTTAAGGACTAGCCATAGATCTCCCTAAAAAAAAGCTTTATTGTTTGTGATTTATTTTGCCCTGCCAAGCTGTGACAGAAATAGACAACAATAAATAACAAAGCCCTGCCAGATTTTTCTTTGGAAGATACTTCTCTTGAGTGGCTGCAATAGTGTAAATAGGAAATAATTTTCCTCTTAATTTCTTCTGAAGTAAACCTTGGCTTATTGTAATAATTTTAATGTCTCTTATCAGACTTGAACCTAACGATATTAACTGAATCTTGTGTAGTCTAACACAGCAGCTTGCCCTATCCTGGCAAAAATGTCAGTCAGAAATCATAGTTAATCATTGCAAAAAATTATCAGGAAAAATAAGTCTTGCTCACTGACTATTCACAGAAGTGGGTGATGTGTGGAATGCTTCCCAGTCTAGGAAAATAAAACTACATAGAGAATCAATATTTATATGTTATTAAATCAGCAACAGCAGACGTAGTCTGAATAGCCATGTGGTGTAGTTTCATATGAAGTACCTTCAGTAATATGCTACTGAAAATAAAGAGTTGATAATATGCAATTTCTGAAATTTATTGTAGTCTTGATCGTCACACTGCACTTACTGCAGCAGACCTTAAAACTGTAAACTACTGTAATGTGTATCACCTGCACATCAGTAATAACCATTAGCAACTATCTACAAAACTATTTCCAGCATCACTTACGAAAAACAATTTCAAGCTGTCACTTCAAAAAGCTGCAGTAAAGATCAGTTTTTCTTCAGGAAAATGTACATTTATTTTCAGGTACCTATTAATGAAGCATATTTAAACTACAGCCACAAGCACTGACACAAATAGCTTTTTCCATTCTCCACACATATATAGGTTCATAGATTAAACTACCATGCATTTTTGATGGTTCTTAATTTCTGTTACCCACTCTACCCCTCACCATTTTCATCATTACTCTAAATAATAAGTCCAGCCTAATTCCTGGACGAGACAGCCTCCATAGCAGGGCAAACCTTGTGAGAAGGTGAATATTTCTCTTCCATTAATTAACATATTTTATCATTAATAATGAGACTGTACACATATTTAAAAAAGAAAAAATCATCTCATGCTCAAAATAATTTCATGTGTGGTCTTGACTGCCAGAAGATGCTGGCCCATGAGCTGGCAGATGTGTGGGCAGGGACAGTTCACTCTCTGAGGGATGGAGCCAGCTGAAGCTCATGCAGCAGAAACAGAAAGGCAGCAGGCAGTGGGGGGGGTCACACTTCAGGGCAGTCAGATTTATCTGTATCTCCCCAGAATGGGTTTTAGTGTGGAGAGGGTGGAATGAGATGTCTCTTAGAACCTGAAGATGTAATTTTTTAAGGGTTTTTTTATTTTTAAGGAGTTAGATTCTGCACTCTTACGTGTTTCTGGTTTGTTTAAGATGAAAGAAATGTATTGAGGAAATACTCTCACAAATTGAATCTTTAACATCTGAATCCATACACAGTTCATATTTATCACCTAGAAACTAATCAATGGGAATCAAAACAAAAAACCAGCTTGTATCTTTTTTAAGACAACACCAGGTTTATTTCAGGGTTGCTGTCCAGGGAAGGCACTAGACATGTTGAATGATTGTTGTTAAATGCTCAGAAGTATGAATAATCACTAAAAGAAAGGAAGCATGCCAATGGCATCTCAATGTTCTTATCTGTATCTTTTTTGCCTTCGAGAAAATATCTAAGGATAGTTGTAGGCAAAAAACCCCAAAGCCAAACATCTTAAGCTCAGTGCTTCTTAAGGAGACATGTTGTCATAGTGGAGCAGAGCTGGAGATTATCTCAAGAGACCATTACTCAGGCCTCTGCCCCAAGACAGGATCAGCATTGTCACTGTCATATCTGACAGAAGCTTACAGTCATTGCACTAGAGAGACCTCACAATTTACCTAGGCAATGTACTCCAGTGCTTAATTATCCTTATTCTTAGAAAGTTTTTCCAAATTCTTGCCTTGGTCTTCCTTACAGCCCATTACCTCTTGTCCTGCCAGTGTAGCTCGTGAAGAACAGATTGCAGTCACACTCAAGTATTCCCCAAGGATACATTCCTGAAAAGAGCAGGACAACAAGAGCTTATTTTCCCATTAGAATTAATGATGGGGAAAATGCATAGAGGGACTTAAGAATTCCACACGGTTTAAAATCACAGGGAGCAGGATCACTGGGAGGAGAGTCTCTTCTCTGTTGCTGTCCTTTCAGCATGGATCACTGTTCTGAAAATTATCGTGTGCCATCCATGAGACAATGCCCAGGAAAACTCTTGAGTGTAAGCATTCTTAATGTCTCTTTCTGGACAGTTGCATCTTCATCAACTTCCTGAGATAAATCAAAGCCAATCCATCATAGGTGAGGGACAGAAAAAATGGGGCAAGGATGGTGGCTAGTGGAGCACAGTATTAAATGGTCAGCAGCAGAAACTTTAAGTAGTGGACAGAGAAACAGAGGACAGTGAGGTGCCACTGTATTGCCTTAATGTCTGCTGAATTCTTCGACACACATAGAAATTATCATCAAGTTTTCCCAGTATTCTCTCTTCTGCAAGCCATCCAATACCTATTTGCTCTGCCTTTTGTTGCTCTTCATATTTACAAGTAGTGAAATGGATTGCCAGAGATAACCTGGTCACTATTTGTTTTATGCTTTATATTTCTACTTTCTGGAGGGATTGACTGCCTGAACTATAAGTTTTTACTTTGATCTAATTATCTCACTATTCTTAATACATAACTCAAATTTGACTGCAGAATGGGGGTGAACAAATTCATGGGAGATGTCTGATGACTGTGAGAGTAAGGGGTGAAGGTGGCTATGGGAAGAGGTTAATGTGTGGCTGCTATGTGCCTTTGGAATGGACTCCACATGGCTATCACCCCTCTGTGGGAAGAGCAGTGTTTTCCCATCCCTCTGGCATGGGACTTTTGTTGCTGGGGAACTTTGATGGAGACAGGGAGAACTCTCCCTGTGTGGTGGCTGTGTGTGAGAAGTGTTTAATCACTCATCCCTCTGAAACAAGGCGATGGGGACCCTCACACTGACCAGCTCCTGTCTGTACAGGGGGCAACAGTTTGCAGGGATGGCTTTGCCTTGCAATCCAATTGCAGAATAGCTGGCACTTGACAACTATTGGGGCTGCTGCCAGGGGCAGTCTGCGTCTGAGAAGTCACAACCTTCTTCTCCGTAGCCATCTCCTCACTGCTTTCCTCTCCCTGGACATTTATGGCATGGGGCACGGGCTGCACCCAGGCAGTGATGGCAGCAGGAGGTACTGACCATGGGACAGCTCCTTCCTTCTGGCAGGTGGTGTCATGGTGATAGGAAACCAGCTCATTGCTGAATTTGAGCCTCTCCACAGGGGATTTGGGTGTGCCGCAGCAGCAGCACTGGCAGCCCAAGAGGTTTTTGAAAGCCCTCCTGAAGTCTGCGTTGAAAGCATAGATCACTGGATTCACTGAAGAGTTGGCCCAGCCAAACCACACAAAGACGTTGAAGGTGGTTTGGCCAACACAGAGTGACTGTCCCTCAGGGTGTCCCTCGAGGCCGGGCTGGCAGAAAGGCAGCAGGCAGTTCAGCAGGAAGAAGGGCAGCCAGCAGCAAACAAAGACTCCCATTATGATAGAAAGGGTCTGCAGCACCCTGGTCTCCTTGTGCAAGGAACTCTGCAGAGAGGAGGTGGGCTCCTTGCCAGGAGCTGGCCACTGGCCCCCAGCTCTCTCAAGGGTGGAGATGCGGCGGATCTGGGCCTGGGCAATTCTGTAGATCCTGGTATAGGTGATGATCATTATGGCTACGGGGATGTAGAAGCTGATAAGGGAGGAGGTGATGGCATAAGTGCGGTTCAATCGGACATCGCAGCGGGGTGTCCCAGGTAGCCAGGAGCCTGGATCTCTGCTGTCCTTGGCTTTATGCCAGTGTAGCTGCACCGGGATGAAGGAGATGAGGATGGAGAGTGCCCAGGCCATGGCTATCATGGCACAAGCCAGGCGCTGTGTCATCCTGCGCTCGTAGCGGAAGGGGCTGGCGATGGCCCAGTACCGGTCCAGGCTGATGATGCAGAGGTGGAGGATGGAGGCGGTGGAGCACATGATGTCGAAGGCCACCCAGGTGTCACAAAAGTGGCTACCGAAGAGCCAGGAGCCTCCAGCCACCTCAGTGACCGCCTTCCAGGGCATCACCAAGACGGCCACGCACAGGTCCGAGATGGCCAGTGACAGCACGAACCAGTTGGTGACCTTGTTGCGGAGGTGGCGGAAGCGCAGGATGGCGAGGCACACGAGCGCATTGCCCAGCAGCGTGCTCAGCACCAGGGCGCCCAGCAGGCACCCGGTGAGTGCCCGCAGCACCCGCGGGCCGCCCCCCAGCTCCGCGCTCCCCATCGGGGGCGCTGCCCCGGGCCGCTCCTGCCGGCGGGACCTTCCCCGGCCAGCGCCGCCCGCGGGGGCATCTCCGCCCGCCGCCCTCCGTGCGCCCCGCGGGGCTCGGGCTGTCCCGCTGCTCACCCGCCGGCTGTCCCAGCCTCGCCTCTCGCCTCTCCGCGGCCGGAGGGAGCGGCCGTCCCGCCGGGGCCGGGCTGGGGCTCCGGCACCGCCGCGCGTTCCGCCCGCACCCGGGGCAGCGGCTCCGGGCGGTGCCAGCGCCCGCGGCCCGGCCCGCGCAGCCCGAACCGAGCGGGAGCGGAGCGAGCTCTTCCAGCCTGCGGGGCGGCTGCACCACAGCACCGCCCTGGGCTTTCCGCACACCGCTTTCCCAGCCCTCCACCCGCGCTTGTCCGAGCGGCAGGAGCGAGGCAGGACCTGGCGCTTTCCAGGCGTCTCCTGTTGGAGACCGCGATCCCATCTCGGCTAGGTTAGCGAGCACGATGTCACTTCGTGTGGGTTTACGTACGCTGGGAATGCGCTCAAATCTGGCTGTCAGAGCTGTTCATTTTTTGTTTTGAATTTTTATGTAGTGAAACCAAAACCAGGGAAACCTAAGATCTCCGAAATCCAAACCTAAGTTTGGATCTGCTGCTTTTTGGCAATAAGTTGTTCGCAGCACCCAAACCCTGCCTCTTCATTTTTCAGCCAAAGGTGTCTTCTGATGTATTTTAACAGTCTTTTATTTGTTATTAGAATAATATGCATATTGTTCTGTAAGTGTGTATAATTACAGCATATATTTACAGCCTACATTCAACAAAGTACCTTAATGCCAATAGGGTATAATCTTTCATTTTCAAAAAAATTTTATGGTAATCTTGTCATGAGAAAAAAGAGATTACGACATGAAAGGAAAATATCAATTAATGTAATTAATTAATATGGAAAACAGGTATTTATTTTTGCATTATGTATTTTTTTATTTATTTGCCTCTTAATTAAAACTATTCCAGTCATTAATTCCAATACAAATAATCTTAAAGCAATAAGTATCTGATTTCCAGTGTACTCTTCTGATATTTCTGGTAATCAGTAGAGAGAGTGGAAATTTTTAAAATAAATCTTGAATAGCATAGCTGGTAGCTTACCCTATAAAAAAAAAATCAGGATATTTAAACTAAACTAGCTGGATTGTACCATTTCATAACAGATTGTTAACATTTGGTCCTGTTTTTTAAGATCCTATTTTCTTTGTGCCTTGGACATGAGTGTCTTCATTAAGCAGCCCACTGTGTTATTCCTGCTATGATAGTGAAAATTGGAATACATTTCTTGTTAATGTGTTTATCTGTAAGACCAACTCATAATTCAAACAGCTGCTGGAGAATCTTCTCTAATTAAATATATACTTTGTTAAAGCAGTAGGAGCTGTAAAAATAACATAGGCTGGCATGTAAGAACCAACTCCACTTTTGTCTTATTTGGAACCATCTGTAGTTCCACACACATGGATTTTGCCAACATTTCCAAACTGCAATAGGTCTCTGATGCTCATTCCAATAGTGAGGACTAAATCTTATTTTGTAAGAATTATCTACACACTTGCTAATTCAGCTTGATACATTTACTTTTATTTAGCAATCAATAAAATGACCACAAAAGACAGAATATATTTGTGGAGGATTGTAAGTGGGGCAGTAGCTGGACCTAAGGCGATACAGCACTGAAAAGGAAAGAGCAATGCTTTTGCATATTCAGCAGACAGTAGTGCTGCAGGGCTCTGTAGCACAAGGTAGCCAGCATATTAAAATAACTCTGTGTGTCTCCTGTTCCCAGGATCACATTATGCTCTGTGAATATCTCTAGCTTCTTTTTAGCATTATAAAGGAGAGTGTATATGATGATGCTGTTCTATGTGCATATCTGTGAGTGCCCTACCTCAAAATTTTGTGGCTGTTGGTTTAAATAAAACCTGACTGACCAATCTCAAAAAAAAACTTCTGAGGGCTCTAATTAAAGCAAGGATCTAGGCTAAAATCAGAACCCCTACTAATATCCTCACTTACAGGAAGGTTGTAGTGTGGACTCAACTCTTACTAAACACAATAGAATCTGCACAGGGAGAGACATTGTGAGTGCCCTTACCATGAACAGAACAAAACAAATCCTCTTCTTAGATACCAGAAGATCCAAGTGGAATATGTAAATGCTTAAGAAACTATACAGTGAGTCAGTGGCAAAGACAGAAATAGAAGCATTGCCCTGCTTTTATTCCTATATTGGGCAGGAAAGAATGAAGTGTAAGCTTATGGGAGAGGGAGGAAAGAAAAACACAGGGGAAAACACAACACCGTGTGAAAATTAGTGTGTGAAGTGAGTTGCAAATGCTGTAAGCTTTGATCTTAACTATTTCTTGAATTTATCTTACTTGGGATAGAATAGGAAAGTTCTGAGCAATATAATGGAAAAAAATACTGATGGAATGGATGAATCAGCCTCTTGTGACTCCAGAAAATTTGCAAGCTTGTTCCATCTGTGAAAAATATAAACTTATCTAGAGAATATATGTAAGAAATATTGCAATATGCATATAATGGCTTGATATTGTATGATTTTTTAAATGCAATCACCACATTTAAAAATATCTCTCCCTCAAAAAAGAAATTTATATAAGAAACAAAAATCAGTCTCCTTCCCCTTTCTTTCTCCTTGTCTTACTTCTCCCTTGTAAAATTATATCATCCTAGACTAAGTGCTCACATGTTTTATAGCACATATGATTAAGAGGAGACCTGATTCATAAATTAAAACTGAGCCTTTAACAGTTTACTATGACTGCATTTGTAGCTCATGCCTCAGTCCAGCTCACTGATGTGCAGGCTGGACAATTGAGGCAGGTTAAAACTCAGTGCCTCAAACAGGACATGATAATCCAGCCCAAGGCTCAAGGTGCTCCCTGAAAGGGCACTGCCATTGTCATGTCCTGTGCCATGGTGCCACAGCTGGCTGGAACAATGAGCCTGCAGCAGGTGAATGGCAGGGTCTGCTCTGTGCTAGAGCTGTGAGCAGGATTAGTGCCAAGTGCCACTGATGGTGTGCACTTACACAGACAGCAACTGGAGGTTGCAGCCACGTTGCTCCAGTGTCAGCATTTCTGCTTTGTCAAATGAGTGTAATACCAACAGTGGTTAATTAAATAGTTAATTCAATTTTGAGATCTTGTCCAAATGGGGGAGGATTATTATAACAAACTTCAGGAAGTGGTGTCAGTTTTTTAGTATGTGGTCTCACTGTGTAAAATGTATTGAGGTACTGATAAAATGATGCTGTGGCTGAGTTGTCTTCCTTGCAGTCTGAAAAGCCATTGATAGTATGTGAATCAGACTAAACTGAGGTTTGTGATTAGCTCTGGTGACTTTACAGTCCTGTTGGGAACTGATTTTAAACATCTTGGAAGAAATGTCATGGAAGGCAATAATGTTACATGTGAAACCAGTATGACTATCTGTCTACCCATCTATTCATCTCTGCATAGCTAAAGAATCTTTTTGTGCATAGATGTGTGTCTGTACACCTATAATCTTGGCTTTATATATAATATCCCTGCTTTCAATGCCACACGAGTTTTGGGAACTTGATCATATACTGAGACTGCTAATCTATTTGTATAGGGGCTCCAGCATTTACTGCTGAAAATGGTAGTTTATCACAGAGATATGGATTAGCTGTATGAGTGAACTGGAAGTTGATGAATAATTCATTGTTTCAGAAACTTTCTAGAGAAGTTAGAGAAAGAATAACTAAATTGACAGCTAAGTATCAATAGCATATTTAGTCCACTCAGACTTAAGATAAATAATTTGAATTTGTGTCATCCAATACAGAGTCTACTCTGTAGTTCTTCACATATTTTGAAGTCAATATGGTTCTCTCAGTGATTTCATCATGAATTTTTAGAAAATCAGTTACTGAGTTTGGAAATACCTCTGAAGTTAAGTAAGGATGAATAAAATATATGTAATATCCAACCAAATTACTTTTCTGGGAAAAGGGCTTGGCTTCGCTTCTGAATAGAAATATTAGATATCAAATTCACTTTTTGGGAAGCCGAGCATTACTGTGTGAGAGCATATGAATTCCAGCCTGTAGGGGTGCTGTGATGCTTTCTATGACCTAATTTGGAGACACTTTCTTTGCAGTTAGGATTCCCTTGTAAGGGCATTAAGAGAACAAAACTATAGGTAAATGGCTTTTCCACAACACTTACTGGTATCACAGCACAAGGGGTACTCAGCTGTGAAGATGCCACTCTTGCTGGCTGGACCACCAAGCAGCTGAACTGACTTCCTAGAGAGACAAAGGGAAGTTGCACTATTTTGACCCTTCAGGTCTCACATGAAAACTGCGTATTTTTTCTAGTGCCTAATCACTTAATGCATACATGCTTTCAGATTTCTTGGGTATGCCAGCTAGACAAGATGATTGTTACACTTTTAGAATTATAGGATTGCTCTGATTTATCTCATAGATACTCTTCAGTTTGAGAGAAAGCTTTTTCATTACTGAAAAGATTAGAGCAAGAATAGCTGTCTTCCAGTTTACAACTGACATAGAGCAGAAAATATTCCCCTTCCCAGGACTGCCTAAATCCTCTTTGATTATCCCCTTCATCCTCTAGTGACACAGGAAATGCACAGAGCCATTTAGAGCCTTACCAACTCCTCTAATGGCTTTCTTATTCTCTCTCTGCTGCATTTTACTATTCCTGGGGCTGCTCTCAGCATTTAGTTTTGGAGCTGGATCCCAGAATTCAAGAGGACTGCACTTTGGTTTAGCTTTGAGTCAACACCAATCATTTAGCCATCTTGGGGGTTTTGGCAAATTGGTTTTCAGTGATAAGGTCATTCCATTGCTTTCTTTTATCATGGTTTTATTTCTTTATTTCCCAGCATAAGTGAACCTCTTGGTTTTCCCCTTCTGGTGTTGTTAGTGGCCCAGCACCCTTGGCTCAGTTCCAGTTAGCCGCCTCCCTCAGATGAGAGATCAGGGCTGGCACTTTATCCCCTCCGGCCCCCCAGATTGTGCCTTCCTGGGAGAGTGCCAGTGCCTGAACAGCATTTTTCACCGTCGGAACAGACACCCTTGCCAGCTCAGGCAGGAATGAAATGCCCATTGTGACATTTAGGTGCAGTCCCAAATCCAGAAGGTAAACCCAGAAGCTTTAGCTGTCAGACAGCCCTGTGACAGTGCTCTTAACTCTCCTGATCTTGAGCATCATTCTGGCAGCCATGGAGCACCTCTGCAAGGCAAAGCAGCACACATCTGGCTGCAGGAATGCTGGGGTGGAGCTGGCTCCTGACACAGCCCAGTGCTTCAGGAGGCAGAAAGATGCTTTTAATGCTGTCTCTGCTTTATTGCACATGAGCTGTATTTTTGAGTTGCACTTTATTTAACAAAGCAATGTGCTCAGCTGCTCAGGTATTTTATGACAGTTCCTGCCATTTTCCAGAGCGACACATCTAAAAAGAGAAAAGCGCTTTGGGTTTTGTTTTCTAAACAGGAATGCAAAACACATGCCATTGCTATAGTAGTCTGTACCTATATTATTTTAACTACTGTTTAATCGAGGTTAAACTAACCAAGATAATGTGAAAACAAGTCTATAATAGTCACCATTTCAAAATGCTATCTCTGTATATTTTAAGATACAAATGCCTCATTGAGTGTTATTGCATTTATAAAACTACCCTTAAAATTAAGATTAAAAGATCTGGTCCACCCCATGTTTCTAATAGAGAGCACACAAAGATCTTGAAGAATGAATGATTTTTGAAATTCACTCTTACCAACTGATGTGGCAAATCATGATGTTTCGAAATCATACTCAGATCCCTGTAGAAATTATTGATTTGTCTCTACTTATGACAAAATATTTCCAACATAGCAGATAAATGATGTCTTTGCTTCAGAATATGAATTTTAATTAATTAAAAATAAATGTGCATTTTTGTTACTTTTTTGCCAGTGTCCCTAAAGTATGTAAATAATTTTTGAGAGATGATGTGCATAATTTTCAAAGGACATACAGCAAATGGATTTTCTGTCTATATAGGGCAGTGCCCAGCACTCAGAATTAAGAAGTCAAATTTAATCTCGATTCAACATTACTTGACTTCAAAGAATTTCAGACAGCCACAGCATTGCTTTTTGTTTTGTTTTGTGTTCATTTGTTTCAGAGATTTAGTGAAACAGAGCCTATGAGCAAGCTGGCAAGCTTTCTAGCACCTGGGAGATGTGATACTTGGTAGAATTTCAGTGTTTCATAAGGAACATTTCAACCTCTCATCTTGTTAGAAGTTATGAGAACTGGTTGGACTGCACAGTCACACTGCAGGGGCATGATGCACAGTTGCTTCCTGAAGGGAAGATTCTGCTACTGCCACTAGTAAGGCTTGGTGCTTGGAAAACCTGTGTTGGAGGATTAGTGATTCAGTACAGAGGACATAAGCAAGGCAGAAATGATGCCAGGAGGCAGATAAAAGCCTTTTGAAGGCTTCACAGCCCTGTATTCACTCTTCTTTCTCTGAAGATTCCACATTGCTATAATCTATCCAACACAAATTTTAGAGCGATCTTTGGATTTCTCTCACTCATTTGACAGCACAAATTTTCTACTACCTTAGTTAGGGTGTGAGCCCATAATGGCAAGCCTAATTTACCCATTTACTGCAAGCTCATGGCTGGACCACAGTATGTAAAGTAATTGGGCATTGATGCTCAAGGATGCTTACAGACCTGGTGGCACAGATAAGCTTACAATTACTGCTTTGGAAATTGATTCAGATTCAAGTTCCTGTTCTTAATATGCAAATTAATCTGGGCTTCCCCAGGCAAAGGCCACAGAAAATGCTCACAGTAAAGATCATGGTAGTAAAAACTACTTGGAAATTATCCCTGGTCAAACAAATCCATCCTGCAGGCATATCTTGACTACAATCTTTGTCCCACAAGTTCCAACAGCTCACACACCTTGTCACCTAGTGCTCCATGTTCCTTCTCTAGCAAGGGCTGAACAAATCCGTGTTTGAATAAAAACCAGATAAACAAAAGCCCTTGTCTGTAGTATATGCTTCTTTTCGTGTGGTAGAACATGCCAACTATCAGTTGCACTGGCTATAACTTGATTGCATGATAGGTACTTTCCTTGAGACACTCCCCTTCAGACTGTGGACAGGTCTTTTTTCAGTTCTTCCGTGATGCTCCATCTGTGGAAACAATTACACAGAGAAGTGGAGGCAGGATGTATAATTGGTTCTTAAGACTGAGTCAGGATAAAATAAATGATGCCCATGGAACTGAATGAGCATAACATGAGAAACTTTATAGAATAATTCAGCAACACAAACTCTCAGTGCTGCCTGGAAAATAGCTCAGGATATGTGTAGGATGCAATATTGCATAATTAGAAGGTGATATTTCTATGTAGTAAATATACGCCTCTTCTCTTTTTTTTCTTCTCATTTCTCTCATTCCTGTCCATCCATGGTACCAAATGTTGCATGTTGTTTGTACAAATAGACAAACATTTCTCAGCAAATTAACAAAAGTGCTTAATAAATAATACACTTTAAAAGTTTCTCCCCTCTTGCACTGCCTGTGATTAGTCCTACTCTTACTGCCTATGCTGGCTGCAGCATTTCCTGAGGGATTGTCTGCCAGTTTAGTGCAGCTTAAACACACAGCAGTAGATTGAACCTTACCCTTTCCAACTTTCCAACCACTCCCTCTTATTCTGTTTGCCCAAGATAAGGGAGACTTGTTCTTTTTAAAGGATAAACTCCTTTTTACTATTATTTAGGGCCTGGTTCAACATTCACAAGGAATGCTTTGTAAATGGAGGTAGGCAGCTCTTGCTTCCAGATATTTATTCCTGTATCTGTATCTTCCAGCTTCATGTGCTGTGAAATTGCTAGGACAGTAATGTCAAAAGAAAAAAAAAAAAAAAAAAAAGGGAAGAAAGAAAAATTAGGTTATTTTTCATCTATGAGCAAGATCAATTCATATCAATATTGTCACTGAAAACTCTTGTACTTTTTGCTTTTGTACGTTCTGTGACAATTTCTTCAACTTACTACGAGAGGTTTGAAAGCTTCTATGCTGGTCGTATCTTAAGAAAATAATTTATAATAAAATCCAATTAAAAGTTTTCATCTGCAAATAGTCCTAAGCCTCTTTCTGTTTTCACTGAGTTCAGGAGGAAAGACTCCTTCAAGTTTTATTACAGTGGACTTTTTTCTCAGTGGACTTCCCTTGCCTCTAAATTTATCAAACAGAATCGAAGAGCGCCCAGGACCTGATATTCAGTCTTGGCAACATTTTAGAGTCATGCTGTGCATTCATACATAGCATCTGTAGGTTCAGAAAAGATTAAAATCAGATCAATGAGAGTATTCATAAATATTTAATGTGAACTTACCTTATGAATAGGATGTGTTTGGAGAATGAAAAGACAGATTCCTGTTCTCTCATAGCCTCCAATGTGTACTACAATATTATTATAAAATTTTATTACAGATTATAAATCAAATATGACTTGGCAAAAAAATTGAAAGAAAAATTTCTAAGAATCACCTTTTTCTGCTTTTGCTTTATCAGCCATAGAAGTGATTTTATTAGTATTAATGACAAAGTAAGCAAACAGCACTAGACAGAGGCAGGAATTTGTTGCAATCACCATAGGAGAGGACTAACAAATCTTTACCAAGACATATTAACTTTAGAAAAGTAAACATTCTCATTGCACATAACCACATATGTTGGTAGTAAAATCCCTGCAGCTGAATAAGTTCTCACAAAAAATATTTACTGCTCTAGGCTAAGAACCATGCTGCTATCCTGCCTAAAAATCAGAAAGTTTTTAAAATCTTCAAAACCAGTTGAGACTGAATATATGTGATTCAAGATTAGTGGATGGAATATGTAAGAGAATAATCGTTCTTGGTCCTCTAAACCCCCTATACAAAACCAAAGAGGGAGGTGGAGAACAACTGGCTGAAATGTTCTCAGGGAAAGGAGAAAATGGCTCAGATCCCCTCCCCATCATAGTGACCCCCCCTTTCACTTCATTAAAAAAAAAAAAAAAAAGCCTCCTGTGATAACACAGAGTTCCTGCCTGAGAAAATTACAATCTCAGGCTGAGAAACATGAGGTCCTGTATTGCCTGTTGACACTTGTTCCTTTTCTTCTGCTTCATCTGTGTCTGTTCTCTGCCCATTTTGGTGCATCTCAAAGGATGAATTTGTACAAAAAGAAAGAGAAAACTTGAAGTCCCTGTGAACACATCGTGAGGTTTCTGGCAGACATGGACAGAGACTGTGGATCAGGTAAGTGTCTAATTGGTTAACTGGATAGAAAGAGGAAAGCAAAAGACTTTTGGATTATAACAGAAGTGGATTTTAAATTTCTTTCACTAATTTCTTCTAGACTGTTGAGAACCTGTGTGATTACAAATATGTTTTGGATGTGGTAATAAATACTTTGTTTCTATTTTAACCTGGTTTCACATAGGGTGATTTCTAGGTAACTCTCTGCCCATATGGCTATAATGGCATTTAAACCAGGAGCACTTGGACACAGTGGAGTCTTTGGCTTTTCTGTATTTTGATGGTGATAGCCAGAAGGAAACAGAAGTCCAGATATAGGTATGTCATCTAATTAGCCCTGTATGGCAGTGGGAAACATGGAAGGAGAGTCTTCCAGGGACTGTCAATAACCTGGAAAGGCTCCTGGTGCCTAACAGAGCAATGACAAGCACAGCTTAGCCCACAGCAGTGCTCGGGGTGGTTTTGGCACTGTTTGAACCACCACAAGCATAAACATACACAAGCAAAGTAAATCAGACTGAACTGCCTTAATAGGTATACAGCGTGTTTGATCCACAAGCAGTGTAATTTAATTCTAGGACTGCAGCAGGACTGGGAGGGAGCCAAGGAGAAGCTTTCAGTGTGGAGGAGTCTGCCAAACAACTTAATTAATTGTTAGTTACACTCTGCAACGAGATCTTGTCCAGAGGGCTTTGTATTAAAAGTGTAAACTGCTATTAGTGGAGTGCTAATAGCATGGAAAGAAGTTCTTTCCAAAGCAGCATTTCCAAAGAAGAGAAAGCCTTAGGAGTGAACCACCAGAGATCCCAACTGTATTGCATATAGAACAACATCTATGGTTTTGGGAGCCCAAGGGTACAGCTCTTCCCATACATTGATTTGAGGAAGCCATTCCATATTTTAATTACAGAAGTAATGAAACTGCTCTGAGAAACCATCAGCTTCATATTGGTTATGGGCGTACCTGTCAAGTGGGTATTTCAATTAGCAGCATTGACTGGCACAAAAGTTGGACTAATATTTGAGTCCTTGTTATGTTGTCCTTTTGATAATGAGAAGTTAGTGATGGACACTGGCTAATTAGTTGTACAGCTTGTTGTTGGGGTTTTTTTACAGACTAGTGTTGTTTCTCAGCCTTTGGGAACTAATAAATTACAGTTTCCTCATTCATAGTCTGCTATTTAGTCCCACTTCTCCCCTGTGGATTGCTCACAACATTCTGCAGAGTACCTGCTCATCCTTGCTCATTCAAATCAGACTGAGCTGAACTGGCCGAACACTTGCCTGGCAATGGGAAGTGCTGAATGAATTCCTTGCTTTGTTTTGTTTGTGTGCACACCTTTTGCTTTACCTGTTAAACTGTCTTTATCTCAACCTATGGATTTCCTCATTTTTACACACCCTCATCCCACAGGGAGATTGAGTGAGTGGCTGTGTGGGCCTTAGTTGCTGTCTGGGATTAAACCACAGCATTTCTGGAGGTGGAAATCAATGCAAATCCAATGAACTTAATGGCCTTATTTTGTGCAACAAAATGTGCTTTGGAACCCCTGGCATAATTACCAACTATCCCTGCTGCACTGGCTGAAATCAGCTCACCATAAGCCAGCCCTGTGTTACACCTTCAGTGCCAGTCATTTTGCTTAGCTTATTTAATATCTGGCACTGCTTTGCAGCTGCATTAATGAAACCACTGAAGTCTATTCAAGGGTGACACTGCCACAGTTCATCCCAGGTAAACAAACACTTTATTGAGAATGAACACAGACGCTCTGGATCTGAGTGTTTCCTTAAACCTGAAATCCTCACTGGTAAGGCAAGAGAGCCTCCATAACACCCAGGATGTATGTTCACTCAGCAGGCAGTGTGATCAGTCTCCAAATGTCTGAGACGACCTGAATCGCAGTGGAGAACAAAAAGCCTACCATCTTAGTTACGGCAAAAACCTTAATAGGAAAGCTTTAGCTAACAAAAAAAGTTTAATTAGTTCATCTTTGTTAATGGTTTCTTTTGACTAAAGTAGCATACAAAGTGTTCCCATAAACAGTTCAGCTGCCATGTCCAAAGGATAGGCAATCCTGGAAATATTTATTGGGCATTTTTGCTAGCAGCTGAGGTCAATGGTGCCTTATTTGGCACAGCTGTAGCTGGATGAGGCTGCATGCCTGCTATCAAGATAGTCAAATCAGATTTAAGATCCCAACCCTTTACCAGTTACTCAAACCAAAAGGGGTGAGATCAGACTTCCTTGTTGCATGTATAACACCAGTGTTCCACACCTGAAAAAGCACGGTTAAAAGATGACAAGAAAAAACACAGTCACTGTTTTTTTTTAACTTGAGCAAAGCCTAGACTTTATATTGCAAAGTGCTAACAAGAAGTCACAACACAATGAAATGCATCAACTTTTCATTTAGGTGAAGAATCCCAGTTTAAACCTTTCTTTCCAAAATGCCCACAATTTTTACGAAAAAAAAAGAAATCTAAAGAGAGGCTGTTCCTTCCCGTGGTGGGTCACACCTCTCTCTGGGCATGCTCCACTGGGCTGCCTTTAAAAGCAAGGCCCTCTAGCACCTGAGGAACACCTTAGTAGATGGGGTGATGACATGGAGAACTTCTTCGGCCAAGGATTTACAGGAGACTGCCCCTTCCCTTGCTACGAGCTGTGAGTATTTACTGTTGGAGTATACATAAGTGATTTGTTGGGTTGGGTGTTGTTTTTTGTCTGTCCAGGATGAGGGGTACCTTACAAGAGCAAGCATGGGACCTGTGCTGTTAGTGCTTTTCCAGGGACTTGAAGCCCTTTTGATCTTGTTTTGCGTGTGACTTGTGGCCTTGCTGCCTTGGTCTCGGGCTGGGCCGAAGGGACTGTAATAATTTGGTTTTTCTTTGAGAAACGTGATGGGAAACAGAGCTGATGCACCTGTAAATGTCCTGCATTCCCCTCCCCAGCGTCAGCATGAGGAGTTATGACATCTCCTTGTTCAGGAGAGGATTCCCCCCAGGATTTCGAAGTGCCGATCTCATTTCCCTTTCCTCCCTGCCCCGTTTGCTCCCAAGCTCAGGCTGGTCCTGTCTCCTCCAAAAATCGACGCCGCGCTGCCCGTCCCCCGCGCCCACAGCTCCGCCCCGCGGGCACACGGGTGCCAGGCTCCCCGGGCCTCCGCCGCCCTCACGGAGCCCGCGGGGTGTGCGGTGCGTGTGCCCGGCTCCCGGCGAGCCGGGACGGTTCGCTCAATGCCGGCCGGAGCGGCTCTGGGCACGGATGGAGGGATGAGGCCGCTGGGCCGGGCTTTCCGCGGCACATCGGCGGAATGCGGTACGGGCTGCGCGCCGCGAGCCTTTAGGTGGAGTACGGTACCGGGGCGGGCCCCAGAGCGCCGGCGGCGGAGTACGGCCCGTCGGGGTGGCGTCTCTATGGTTCCGGGTGCGGCCCTGCCGCGAGGCCGAGCGGGCGGGTGCTTCCTGCCCGGCCTCTCTATGGTGACTTTCCGGGGGGAAGGGCCGGCGCCGCGCGCCTGCGTGTGCCGGGCCCGCCCGCCCCCGCCGAGGCCGCTGCCCGACGCGCAGAGCGGCGCCGGCTGCCAACGCTCGCGGCGCCGCCGGTGCGGAGGAAGGCGCGCGCCCCGGCCCCCGCCGCGCCCCCGGGGCTCCGCGGC
The DNA here is from genome assembly GCF_009819885.2 of Catharus ustulatus. Classification (NCBI taxonomy): domain Eukaryota; kingdom Metazoa; phylum Chordata; class Aves; order Passeriformes; family Turdidae; genus Catharus; species Catharus ustulatus. The sequence continues at coordinate 16,424,234 of NC_046228.1, read as the reverse complement.
GGCAAATGGTGGGGCCGGACGATGCCGGAGCTCCGGGCGGCGCAGCCGTGCTTCCCGCGGGCCGGCAGGAGGCGGCGGAGGAGGAGGCGGCAGAGGAGGAGGAGGACGGGGAGCGGGATGGGAGCCGGGGCTCGAGCCGGCGGAGCGGCGGGCCGGGGCAGGAGCGGCTGCTGCAGCGGTACCTGGCGGCGCTCGGCCCCGCCGCGGCGGCGGGTGGGAAGCGCTGCCCGGAGAAGCCCGCGAACGGAGCCGCCTGCGCCGTGGGCCCCTGCGGGAGGATGACCAACGGGGACGTCGGCTTCCTGCTGCCGCCGCCGCAGGAGCCGCCGCCGCCCCCTCGGGCAAGACGGGATGAGCCGAGGCCGGAGGAGGAGGAAGCGAAACTGCAGAACGGGGGCTTCCTCCCGTGCCCGGCGGGAGGTGTCCCCTCGGGAACCGCCCTGGAAGAGCCGCTGAGGAGCTGCCGGCTGCGGAGCGAGGCGGAGCGGCGCGGGGGGCCGGCCGGGAGCCCCTCGCCGCCCCGCAGCCCGGGGGGCGATGCCGGCAGCCGGGCGCTGGCCGCCCCCCGCGCGCGGACCTGCCGGGACCGGGCCGAGCCCGCCGCCCTGCCCCCGGCGCCCCTCGGCTTCACGGACGTGAACCTGCACTCCCGCAACACGTACGAGGTGAGCCGCCGCCGCAGCGCCCCGGAGCACCTGCCCCACGGAGGGACCGCGCCCGCCGAGCCGGCACCACCGCCGCAGGAGCCCGCGGAAAGGGCCCGGCACCGGGCGGGCATCGCCGGCGCCGGCAGCAGCTTCGCCGAGTTCTTCACCAGGTAAAGGAGGCGGCGGCGGGGCCGGTGAGGCCGTGCAGAGGGGTGCAGGTGTGCCGGAGCGGTCCCGGGCCGCCGTGGCCGCTCTGCGGGAGCGGGTCTCGGCTCCGCAGGCTCGGACTGCGGATCACACGGAGAGCGATCCTCACCCTGACGGGCTCTTTCGCTAGCAAGCAGATACTTTAGGGCAGGAAAGATGATTTGGACGTGACAGTAAGGTGATAAAGGCCTTTTTATTGCCACGAACTACATGGACTTCAAACTGAAATTTGCTTCCTTTACCAGGGCATATCACTGAATGATCACAGTGGTACTCATTAAACCTCTTGGAGAATAAAGTGAAAGTTGTTGGTGTTGGAAACTCCTTTCAAATCGTCGTGGGAATTGCAGAGTATTACAAAGCATTTGCTACTTGTTGATGCTGTAGATAGAGTTTACTTATTTAGTTCAAAGTGTTTTGTTGAAAACTTCAGGGACTATGCTTTGTGCTTAAATTGACTTCTGTCAAGTTTCCAGCACAAAACCAAAAGCTGGACATCCAGCTTTGTTGCCTGGGATCTCTGCTGCATGACTCTCTCTCTCTTTAGCATATTATACAGGAGGTGCAGCAGGACTGTAATTATTTATAGCACACTCTATATTACCTTTATTATGTTTGAAGTGAGGAGTTTAATTTCCTGCAGTGTCCAAAACTGAGGGGTTATAGTTGTTGTTCAGGTCACTCTGGTAGGACAGTAGGTCTCTAAGTGTTTTAAGATGACAGAATAAGGTTAATCTGTTAACTGAAGAATTGAGATGGGAGAGGTTTGGTCTCAAAGTGGGATCCCAGATTGAGAAGTGGGCTCCCTCTGCCATCCCTCAGGAAAGGGGGAGATGGATTCTTAAGGATAAGCATAGCAGCAAGTTTGGTGCGCCCACTTTGTTTCTGGGATGGATTGAGAGATGTCCTGCTATTTCTACTACTCCATATGAGTGTTCTTTCCTCCTATGCTTTTTTCTTTTTCCCCATGTTATGTGGACTGCAGTATATTGTATGAGAGTAGCTCAGTTGGAGCATGGTGCTAACAAGGCCGAGGCTGTGAATTCGATCCCTGTCTGGGCTTTCACTTAGAGCTGGACGCGATGATCCTTGTGGGTCCTTTCCAAGTCAGAATATTCTGTGATATTACCTTCCTTTTGCCTCACTAGTTGAACACGCTGATCAGTGACATTTGTATAGTTGCTTTTTGCCCCAAATCAGTAATTTATTGAAATTCTGGAGCATTTTCCTTGTAAATGCTGTGTTTAACTCCAGGTGGCAACTGAGCAGCATGCAGCTTCTTTCTTACCACTCCCTCCAGCCCCTTCACCCCTGCCCCAGTGAAACAAGGAGGAGAATCAAAAACTTGTAGGTTGAGGTAAGAAAAATGTGGTAATTTAAACAAAGTAAAATATAATAGCAAAAATAGTAACGACAATATAAAGAAAAACCAAAGTGATGTACAACACAAGTGCTCACCAGCCATTGATTAATGCCACACCCTGTCCCCACACAGTGATCAGCCCCTTCTGGGTAACTCCCCCAGTTTATGTTCTGGGCATTAGGTTTTAGTGTGGAATCCTTTTGGCAATTTCAGATCACCTGTCCCAGCTCTGCTCCCTCCCAGCTTTTTGTGTACTTCCTCTCTGGCAGAGCATGAGACACGAAGTCCTTGACTTAGGATAAGCATGACTTAGCAACAAACAAAACATCAATGTGTTATCAACGTTGTTCTGGTACTGAATCCAAAACAGAGCTCTGTACCAGCTACTAAGAAGAAATTAACTCTATCCCAGATAAAACCAGGACAATAGAAAAGTCTGAACTTGGTGTCCAATAGAAGTCAATAAACACTGATATTTGTTGATTTAGTGAAGGCTTGGATAATAGATGAAAAAGTTTAATTGCTTTTGTCTTGACAAAAGCTATGGTACAGACACTCAGTGAAAGAGTGGTTCTCAGCAAATCCTATTTCACAGTGCCTCACTGGCCAGCTGACTGCATTGGTGCATTTGGCCTGGTGAGCAATACTGGCTACCTTCAGTTCTGCATATACATCCATAGAAGAGCCTTAGTTACAGCTGATTTAATCTCATCAGCCAAAATGAGATTGACTCGTTCAAACTTCCAATGATTTTATTTAAAAAATAAATTCAATCTTGTCTTGCTTGATAGATTCATCTCTAGATACATAAATACTAGAGTGGGTAATATCCATTGTTATGAAAAGGGTAATAAAACTTTTATAACTTTTTCAGTAATAAGTTCTTGTCTTCTGAACTGATATTTCAAAAGCTTAGACTTCTCACTTTTATTTTAAACTGTCCAGATTTATTCCAAGCTGACAGTTGCTGATGTAAGTGGGTTGTTCTGTAGTTCTTAAAAAGAGGATATCACTAATGGGAACTAAAATGGTATGAAAAAATTGTCCTGTGTTTGAATGTTTGTAGTAACTCTTCCTTGTGGAGTTCCGAGTAGAATGGTTGCTTGTGTTTTTGAATGTGCACAGATTCATAAATGATGTTGCTCCCCAGAGTCTGAGTTGTACCAAGTGGCTGTGTACCCAAGAGAGAGCAACTTATTTGTGTTTTGTCAGTGTGTAGCTGCTCCTACAATGTAAAACAAAACAAAAAAAAGGTACTGGATGTGCTACACAGATAGCCCAGCAACCTGGAGTATCTTATGTAGGATGTTTTGCTTGCAGTGGTCTGAGTTTGCAAACTGTCTAAAATTTGGTACTTCTCATTGTATTTTTCTAATAGCCATAATTATATGGAAATTCTTCTAAGAGCTGGACATTTATTGCAGATACTTAATTAAATAGAGAAGGCAAGGGGGAAGTCCTACTGCCTTCAGCTTTATTGTTGTAGTTGCTGTGACTGAACAGTTTGATCAGACAGATCTGGGTTAGGAGGCTGCTGTTTCCAGCTGTTCCAGCTTGTTCCCAGCTCTTCAGTTATCAGACTGACCTGCTTCATAGTTCTTTGAAATAATCCATGTTAATTGGCTGTCTTCATTCACTGAACCGGAGATAAAACTGATGAGGTGAGGTGGGGGAAAAAGCAAGCAGCTGTCATCAGATGCATCTTATCCAAACTCTGACAGGGAGAATGGCTGTGCCCTTGAGATTGTCATTAATAATTACTTTAACATCCTGGAAAAGTTTGCATTGGTGACTAGAACCTTTCTTTTAGGTAAGTATTAGGTATGATATATGGCCCTGGGATCTTAAGTTGTATTTGTGCTAAATCATTAAGCCTGTCAAATCAATACTAGCAACTTAAACTGAAAAATAATTGGTTTTGCTCTACTTATTATTTCTCTCCACATGTAAATAGGATGCCACGAGTAGATCAGTACGCTGAGCAGAGTGTCATGGCAAGGAAAATTGCATGGCTGTGGTGACTTGTGTCCACTGTGCTACTGTTTTGGTCAGAGCAGTAGATGACTTCTTGGAAGTCACCTGTCATTGCTTTATAGTCCTGTGTATGATTCATGGTGCAGTCATATACAGGCATTGTTCTTATGGTTTGTGGTCTTACCCAGCAGCTCACAAAGGCAGTGCTCTGTTCTGGGGTTATTGGATCACTTTTGGGTAGCACCAGTGAGTCGCTGTTGGGTGTGGAATGGTTCAGTGAGCAGGAACGTTGCATGGACAGTTGAATTAAAGCCATGATGATTACCTTGACTGCAGTATGCTCGAAGTGTACTGCTTTGGGGGACAGAGCAGAACAGTAAACCAAAAAGGTCAAGCAGCAGCAAGTAATCCAGGGCTGAGATAAATAGTCGGTGATTCTGAACCTCTTCCAAAGATGAGTTCTACTTCATAGTTCTGTAGGTAGGTACCAGGCATCTTTTCAGCTTGTGTAGATAGTGTACCTTTCTCAATTTGTATTTCTATTTGCTAGACAAATTTAGGTATCTGGTAGTTGGCAAAGTTTCTTATTTCTGGATTCGAAGCTTACTGTTGACAACAATGATATTTGCTTTTTTTTGTTTTCCCAATTACTTGTGTTCCAGTATTCAGCTAAGATTCACAATGAGATTAATTCATAACTGCCACTTCTTGTGGATCTTTGGGGTGTGCTGTGGGAAATAGGTGTAAGGGGTTATAAGCATGTGTGGCTAATTGGCACACATATTCTTATGAAAATTGCCTTTAGTCTCATCCTTCCTTCATTGCCCAGAGTGATTGTATTTATTTTCCAGAAGTTTTGAAAAATATTCACTTGAGGAGATGTTGGAAAGTGGAAAGAAGTCAGTATTTGTGGGTACAAAGCACAAAGAAATCAGTGAATCTCACATCTTTGTCTCCCTCAATGTAAACACAGCCCTGTGGTTCCAGGAGCAGATAGTCCTTCAAAAGCTGCTAATCTTCTTGCCTTTACAAATGTCCTTGGCATAGACTGTGGAGGGTTGCAGGGAGGTTCCCTGAGTATTGTTACTTAGTACACTGTAGTGTCTCTAACTCTGTAGTTTATATTTCAATTTATTACTAAGTAGCACTTGCAGCTTTCTGCACTACCTTGGTATCTACCTAGGTGGGGCTTGTGGAGGTTTAGTACCAGAATCAGTGTTTCTCTTAGAGAAAAACTCTGCGTGCATAAAGCATCATGAAACTTCAGGGGATGTGCTGTGCACCTGTGGAGAAGTGTGCTTAGTAGACTTTTGATTAAAAATGAATCAAGTGGGAATGAGCTGTCCTAGTTGGGGCAGGTCTTTTAAACCTTATGTTCAGGTAAAGATAAGAGGACAGATTGATGGGATCACTTCACAGTGCCTAGTTTCTATTCTGGTATTGCCTATATCTTGATCAGATCCTAATGAAAAAACTTGTGTGTTTTGATTTTGGTGTTATTTTTATATTGCCCAGATTAAAACAAACCAAATGAAAAATAAGTACAGATGTACTGTCAATATATTGGAAATTAGATGAATTAGATATAATTAGAAAGAAGAGTTAAGGAATACATAAAAGCTTGCTCAGAAACCATGAGGGCACCTTTCACCTTTCTGTTTTTGGGTGCAGTTGTTTTTGCTTTTGTTAGTAATCTTGTAACCTAAGTGAACAAATGGATACATATAATTGAATTTAAGCTGACTGGAGAAAGTAAGCAAGAGTGCCTGGACCCAAATCTGTAGTTAACTTCAAACAGTTCTCTGTTTTTTCTGAGTTAGAGACATAAGTAACTTGATAAAAATGGGAAATGGCCTTCATATTATCATGCTCAGAATCCTCTGTAGATTCTTCCTTCATGTTTGCTAAGAATGGTTTATTTTGTGAAGTTATGTTGATGTGTTGGGCAGTTTCTGACTTTCAATGGGTGTTTTACCGTAGAGAAGATGCTATGCACCCATAGAATCAATTTGATTGGGATGTCTGTTGACTAGCAAATCAAAGTTAAATTTCAGGAGTTCAAGCAGAAGAATGTTATGTTGATTTAATTCTGGATAGGTTTCAGAAGGCCGTGTTGCTGTAACTTCTGTCTACAGCAAGTCTTTCCCCAGCTATTCCCTCAAGGAAAAAAAGCTGACTGAATACATGTCAATTCTAAAACCTTAGAGCCATATGTATAGTCTTCATCAATCTATAATGCCTAATTATTAACAGTTTTTCTACTGTCCTTGTGGATAGCGTAATGGACAGTGTTATAGTCTACATTGGTGCATATATATGCACTAGGAGTTTTGTAATCTAGTGTGAGTTTTCATGAAGTAAGTTCTCATTAAACAAATGCTGTAGGTTTTTTTGTGGGGGGGCTGTGCAGGTTTTTTCAAGCCAAACAGCTGAAATTGCTGTTTTGTGTGCAGCAAGCTGTTGGAATCATAGCCTGTTTTGCTAAGGAGGCATTTAAACTTAATCTGAAAGCATCTTCTCTCTCCCCTGCCCCTTCATTTTGCAGAAGGTCTTTTCATTCCTTGGTCTCTTCTGCTGATTTGGGGTCACAGGGTTTCTTACAGAGTATATTGAGAGTAGTGTGACAAAGTGAATGGGACCTCTCTTCTGAATAGGCTATGACTAAAAGAAGAATGTTTTACATGGGAAATAACACCCAAGGGAGATCACTTAAATCACAGCTGGCCTCTAAGAAAATGATGGTTTTATGCTTTTGCTCTCTTGGCTGTTCAGTTATTCATTAGGTTATTTTGTCCTGATTGCTTAAGAATAAAAAAGGAGTGTAAGGGTTTTTGGTCACATTTCATTCACATGGATACAAAAATTGTCATTCCTCTCTTCAGTTTCTTGGAACTACTGAGATGTTTATGATATAAAGTCTGTCCTTCTTTTATCATAATTGGTCTTGTTTGTTGTTCAACTGGGAGGGGACTAGGTTTTTTTGAACAGGATTTTGGACTGTTTGTTGTACTGGCATTGCTTTAAACACCTCTGTGTGTGCATCTGTCTTTTTATTTTTACTTTCTAAGGAAGTGAAACGTGATTTCTGCTTCATCTCTCTAGTTCTACAGCCTGTTACCCAGGTTCAGTCAAACCTCCCAGAGTTGGAAAGAGCTCCAGCAAAAAAATCCTACAGATTTTTGAATGAAGTCTGAATACAAGGAGAGCCTGCAAAAGAGACTGATAATTTGGCCCTGTATTTTCAGAAACCAGTCAGCTGTGCAAGCCACCTGCAGAGCATTTTGCTTCTGGCTCGATGTTGGGGTTACAGTCTGAAGAAGAGTGTGGATGTTGTGTGTGTGAACTTATGACTTCAATTAGTAGAAAACTAGTTTTCATGGTCGTAGATGAGTTTATTCTTTCAAAACTACTGAGAGCCAAACACTCAGAGTGGTGTTCTTCTAAATTCCTTTCCTGCTTTCTTATGGCCTGATTGAAAAGAATAGCGGTAGCCTAGAGGAGTACTTGCCTACAATTTTTTCTCTCTTCTTCAAGGTACTCCTTTATTAAGAAGCAGCTATGCTCAGTTTCCATTGTTATCTTGGGAAGTTTTATTTAATGTGCTGTTGGGTAAGTGAAAGAGTGTCTTTTGATCATGTAGCATAATAAAACCTTCCTTGTTGGCTCCCCTTGCCTGTGACATTCGTTGGTCTAAACTTGCTGAAGGCCAGCTGTAGGAATAGGCAATCTAAGCTTGGCTGTGGTCAGGCCTCAGACCTTGCAGAGCTCTGTCCTGTCTGTATTGCTTCCGCTGCCTAATGCATTCATTAATGTGGGATCTTGTCTGTCCTGCTGCTGGGCACTAATGAAGCAGTTTGTATGCTGGATGCCTGAATGCTTTAAAACTCAAACAATCCACTTGCTATCAAAGGTATTTGTATGGTTGATATCTGCCTACCTTAGGGAACTGGGGTGGCTTAGTCAGGACAACAGGAGACTGAAGGGAGATCTTGTCACTCTCTACAAATACCTGAGAGCCTCCTGTTGTGATGCAGATGTCAGTTTATTTTTCTAGATATCAAGTGGTAGGATGAGAGGAAACAGCCTCAAGTTGTGACAATAGAGGTTTAGGCTGGATATTAGGAAAAGCATCATCACTGAAAGGCTGGTCAGGCATTGGAACAGGCTGCCCAGGAAGTAGTTGAACCACCATCCCTAGAGATGTTTAAAAGTCATGTAGATGTGACACTTGGGGATGTGATTTAGTGATGATCCTAGCAGTGCTGGGTTAATGGTTGGATTCAATTATCTTAGAGGTCTTTTCCAACCTAAATTATTCTCTTATTCTAGCTTTTCTTCTTGTGAACTGTGTTTTGCAAATTGCTTGCTGTTCCTCAGATTCTCAAAGTAGCGGAGTGGTAGACTAGAAAATTTCTTCCTCATCTTTAAAAAAAGTTATCAGGCAAAACCGAATTAAATCAGTTCCCTGCCTTCTCATATCAGTTAATAGGTCAAAAATTAATTATTTTGTTTTGTATTTCTGCAATTGATCACTGAAGCAATGACACAAAATGTATTGTGAATTGCTAGTTGCACCTGAAACCCAATGTGCTGAGTGACTGCAAAAGTCCTACAGTAATATCTTGCTTGTCGTGCCACATTGTGCAGTCAAGTAGTTGACAGGCACAATGTCAGGCACCAGAAAGGAAAAATATTAACGGAGGCTTAACTAGCCTGGTCAGAGTTGCAATCACCCCTGGGAGAGTCGTCAAAATAAAACTCTGCCCTGTGTTTGAACTTAGAGTTCACAGACTTGTAGGCCATGTCAAAGGCTGGAAATCTTTATCACCTTTGTCTTGAAAGCATACAATGTATAGAAACACTTGAACTGTAGATGTAGTGACAGGCCTGATAAAGCTGGTGAGTTTTTTGCCTTAACTAAAAGTGAGTCACTTCTAGAACAATTTCAGGTGGTTTGTTTAATTAAGTTGTGCTTTGTGAGATATCTTGGTGAGCTGATTGAAGAATTTGCTATTGTCAGGAAACAAAGGAGCTGTTTCATCCTGGCTTCTGGTATTTCTATGATCCTCTGTGAGCTGCTGTAGCTCATTAAGCTGGAGAGTGAAAAAATGTTGATGGTTTTCTGTGGGACTAGTGAGTTGGATTGACTTGGAAGGTATAGAGAGTCTTGGAATTGATGCAGCAGGAGGGATTGTAGGACATGTGCAAGGAGGAGAAAGGGGTTTCCCCATTATGTAGGTTTGTGGGAGGAAGGGGTCTTGTTCCTCTAGCTCTGTTTTGCTTGGAGTATGTTGCTCATTAACTAGCTGTGACTTGGCTGAAGTAGATATCACTGGCCATACAAAAAATGCCAGAAAATACAGATACACAGAATATCTGTGGTCAGCTGGTAAAAATTCTCCACCTCTCACAGCTGTGATCTAAGACTTTGTTTTAAATACTGTGGATAAGTGACACTTGATCATTATTAGAGAAGATTGACCATAGTGTTTGGTGTAGTGTCAAAATAGCTTTATAACTGCCTTACCAAATATGAAGATGATATAGCAGTTCTGGCATAAAGCTCTGTTTTGCTACTTCACTCTGAAAAGTAAAGGCTGATTCTCTTCCTTTATTTGTATTAAACCATTCTGAAATGTAACCCTGTCAGTTACCTTGCTTATGTATCTGCTTGTTTATGTATGTTTTTGAATGCTTGAACTGCTTGTAAAGCTAACCTGGGCAACGACTCTGTTAGGACTGTAATGCAGTGTAAATACGTGAGTGTTCTGTACTAAGTGTTCTGTAATACTGCTGAACACTTCCAACTTTTAAAACTTCTCAAGTGTTTGTGTACCTGTGGTAAAACTGTTCTGCCACAGAGTTTGTAAAGCCACTTTGGGACTGGTATCCACTAGGAGCTTGATAAGAGAGTTGATCTAATTTCGTCTCATCAGTGCAGTTCCATGATAGTTCTGTCAATCTTTCTGTCTTCTTCTCCAAGGCACCAGAAGCCTCTTCCTCAACCTCTCAATCCTTAGCAGCTAGTCTGTGACAGTTGATTAAATTTCAGATGTACCTAATTGTAGCCAAGGCTTTAGTTGACCACTAATATAAATGGAGATGTCGTATTTAATAAAAAAAACTACAAACTTGGTATTGCTGAAGATGGTTGTTTTTCTGGGTAGGATTTTTGTTTTCTTATTTAATTTTTTTTTCTTTTTTGCAGAGGAGTTGGGAGGGGAGAGAGGCCAAAAGCTTGTTTGTATGGCACTTAAGACTGCAGGTTTAGAGTATTACAAACATTGAAGCTCCTTTGGAGAGGGTAGTTTGGGATATTCTTTGGGTTGTCTTGGTGCAGAGAGAAAGAGGAGATCTTTATATCTAGAAGGTGCTGAAACTGAAAACCTCCTGTTACAAATCTGTGGTTGGGGTAATAAAAGAGAAGCTTATATCTATCTACTTCTTGTAGCAAAATAGTGGAAAATGTAAACTGTAAAATTGCTTGGGTCACATCTCATCCAATATAGGGCAGAACATTGAAGCTTGTGCTGAGAACAATCATAAATGTGTTGGATCAAAATGGGCTGACACTTGAAGCCATTGAAATTAAAAATGTAGAATGCCTGTTGCTCTGCAGGCTTTGTAGGTGGCTAACCAAAAAGGTTTTATTTCCTTTCAATGATTCATTATTTATGCTTAGAGTTGAGTTACCTTTGTTTCTGCATATAAATTATTGAGAAGTCTTGTTTAAAGCAGAGGGGCTAATTGTGTGTAATAAAGCAATGGTTTTTTGTCTGTTGTTATTTTCAAATTATTGCAGATGAGACCTTAACAGAATGGCCAAGACTTGAGTCTGGAGAATTCTGCTGTGTTCTTAAGCAGCTTTTGTGTTTTATGCCTGGTAAAGGGATGCCAATATGAATATAATAGGTTTTGTTATGTATTTGGCTATAGTCATAACAGAATATGGGATTGCAGACTTGTAGATGTCTTCAGAATTTGTTCTAAAAGTATGGTTTTAAGTAAAAACTACTCATTTTAGTGTTTTCTGTCTGTAAAAACGTATCTCTAGCAATTCCTGGAACATGCCTCTCCCTACTGATACAACTTTCTGGATAAAGATTGTTGAGTAAATAAGTAATTTCCTTATCAGCTTGTCTTTCAGCTCATTCAAATTTCAACAAGTTTCAAACATACACCTATTTTGTATGCCTATGAAACTTATTAAAAATTAGCATGAGGTGGAGCAAAAGCAGATTGCATGTGCAAACAGAACTCTATTCTTTGTGGAGATGCAAAGTCAGTTGTTTTGTAATACAAATGGTGTTTTTAATGAATTGTTACTGCATTCCTTTTACATGTTCTGAGGTTTTATTGGAAGCAGTAGATTTTTAATGTTATTGCAGAGAAATTTAACTTCAGGGCTCTTAACTGCATTTTTATAACTCTTTTAGAGACACAGAGAAAACGTATTGGGTTTTTTGTCCAACTTGGTGCTCATTTGTAGCATTACTTCCATGCTGCATTTCCCTTCTAAGCCTTTGTGAGTCTGTGAGGAAAAGCTATATATGATAGAGTGAAGATGTTTGTGATGGGATGCTGATTCCTTCCTGTTTGTGCTTTGCTTCCCTGGATTTAAAACGATGCAGTTGTCTTATGCAGTGTTTACTAACAGGTACTAGATCCTTAACCAAAAGGAAAATCTAATCAGCCCTCACTTCCTCTGTCAGTTCTTGTGGCTTTCAAATCTTGTTTTCTCAGCATAACAACTTCCTGTTATCAAAGCTCTTGAAAGATGGATGCAATGAGAAGAAATGATTGATGATGGAAAATGACAGCAAACCAAGTTGTTGTATGTAAAGTAAAAGTCAGAAAAATATTTTGACAGTTTTTTTATGTAAAAAAGTAACTTTTACTATGCTAGTATAACTTGAGGTCTGTTTTTGGAGCTATTTTGTTTGTAAATTAATGAGTAAACACTTTGAGTAAGGTTGAAGTTATCTTGTAAGGATGAGAAATCAGAATAGTAGTTTACCTTTTAGCATTGAGATATAAACACAGCATTAATTTAATTGTAAAATAATCCTAAATTCTGAATATTTTATTTGGAAAGAAAATGTTTCTATGGTGCCACATTGTGTGTTTGCTGAGGATGCCCACAGTTTAGTGGTTTGGTTTTTGTTCCCCGCCACCCCCACCCTCCCCGCCCTGTTTGTTTGTTTGGATATTTTCTGGGTTTTTGTTTGTGTTGTTTTTTTGTCCAACACAATGCAGTATTTCAAATTTATTTGCATATTAAAGTGAACTGTAAGGAAGCATACTTGCCTCATGCATAGTAATGATGATCACATGGTTTATGCTCTCCTCTGAGACCACTTGAATCTTGCCATTTTTCTGTAGTGCAAGATGAATAAATTAGAGAAAAGTAGTCTCATTTTTAGTATGCTTTATACTGATATTCATCCTAAAAGGCTCAGGTGTAACATCTGATCTCTCATCTACACCTGAAATCTGCCTATAGATTGCTAAAAGCATCAGAAGAGGTGAAGCTTGAGCCTGTCTAGTGATAGGGAATGTTTGGGAAGGAAAGGTGCTTGAGGTTGTTACTGGGATGCACAAAGCAGTGGAATACTGATAGTATGTGGCATGCAGTGGAGTTGTACAAAGGGAAGATACGTATATGTTACCTTTGAAAGAACTGTACCAAAATGATGTGTAACTTGAAACTAGATCAGTTTGACGTCTTTGGTCAAACAAAAGAATCTTGTCGGACTCTTACTCTTGTGGAGAAGTGACTCTGTTATGCCTAGAGGCAGAGTGCTGGAGGTGTCTGCCCTGGAGCTTTTCCTACCTGCTGATGTTCATGGTTGCTGCTGTTCAAAGCACTTCAGCTTTCTTTGGGTGGGTGTTGTGCAAATGTGGTTTTGGAAAAAATTTAAGATCAAGGCTGAAGTAATTGTCTCATATTTTCCAGTAACGTCCTCTAAATCTTGGAAATCTGTCATCGTTTTGGACTGACCTATAACTAGCTTGGAAATTGGAATGAAGTTTTTTGTGTTGAGATTTTTTTTGGAGGGGAGGGGAATCTAAAATTCCAAAGTAATTTTAAAAACTTACTGAAATATTAAGTTTCACCTATCTCATTCTGAGACTTAATTCTAATTGCACTTAGACTACACTAATTAATCTTAAATAGCAACAAAAAGTGATTTTAAAAGCAAAAGGTAGTGTGGGAACAATTCATTAGTAGTGTTAATGTCACCTGTAGGAATGGTTAACGTTTTTGAATTGCTGTACTACCAGTATGGTGAAACTTGCATGGGCAGGAGTAGTTGAAACAACACTTAAAAATAAGGGGAAAACCACCAGTCATAGCTGTCATTACAGCTGTTATAGTTGTGTGATCACAGGTTTTTGTTTAAAATAATCCAAACCAAGTTAGCAATAGATGTCTTGGTCTGTGCCAATAACTTCTCATTCTGTGGCACTTCATTTGGCTTTCGAGCTGTTCAAGGCACCTACTGAAGCATTTTGGAGTGTCATTTGAGAGTGTTAATATGTGTTATATAAAAGAAGCAGGGGGAAAACAAGCCTTGCAGCTTTCCCCCAGGCTTTTGTAAACCAGAGCTTAAATCAATGAACTAATTTTATACTTCTATCCCATGGGTCCTTGCAACAAAAAGAATTGTTCAGTTCTAAAGTGTAGGCTTTTTAAGGAATTTTGAGGTTTTCAAATGGATTTTGAGATTCTGTACCAAAATGCTATTGACTTTTCAGCCATTTCAATAATTGACTCTTCCCAGGACCAGTGAGACTCATGAATATTCTAAGCAGCAACAAATACATCAAATCTAGTACACTTCCTGCAGTTCAGTGAATGCAACTTGTAAGCATTCACAGATGCTGTTCCTTAACAAGGCTTTTGTAAGGCTGTACTGCTGTCAAGAACACATCAGATGTGATACTGTTAGCTGCCAAAACAATGTATTAAAAAGTGTCCTTCCATCTTCAACAAACTTATTTGCAATCTCTCATTAATTCCTATGTGAAGTTTATTCTGCCATGATTCAAAGTTTTACCAGCTTTTTGCCTTCGCAAGAAACGGACTTCATTGAATATGTGCTCAGTAAAACTTCTTTCCTTCCAGACTACATTCTGGAAGGTTTGTTTTAATACTTTATTTGTTTAGAAAAATGAAAAATTAAATCTTGTGAAAACCATGAGTATGCCTAAATATTTTGTATAGAAATATTAAAAACTTCTGTATGCTACACATTTTCTTCTTTTAAAAATCTATCAGTTTATTAGTTAATAATGAACCAGCTTTGATACAGTGGTAGATTGCCATTAATGTTAAATGCATCTTTCAGTTTCTATGTATGCTAGAAGCAGTGGAGTTCAACTGCTAAGTAATCCTGGTGGTGCTCCATAGTATGTACAGAGACTGGATGCTTATTGCTACCATGAATTCAAGAAAGGTACTCCAGAATGTACCTTCCTGCAAAACTGCTTTTGGGAGAAAAAGTCTTCTTTAATCAAGTTCAGATACAGCTGTTATTGATTTAAGGGCAAGGCTGGGGGGTAGTGCAGAGTGACATGTTGTCTTTAGAAAACTTCTATTTTATTGATTCTTTGAATGCTCCTCTTTCCCTCCTGAAGACAATGTAAAGCACTGTGGAAAGTGTCCTTATGAAATGAGCCCTTGTTATCCATGTAAGCACACTTTTTTTTTGGTCTTACTGAGTGTATCTCTTCATTTCACTAATGGTGTGCTGCAGTCTTGGGATTGAGGATGGTATTTTTTGAAGACATGAGTACCATGACTAGTCTTTTTCATTGTTCCTCCTTTTTAGACTATATATCAGAAACCACTGTCCTGGAGCTTCTGAGTTCTTACTTTGCTTCCACAGGGATGGACTAAGATATTACAAATTTCTCTGATGGGAACAGAGTTGGGGGATGTGTGAATCACAACCAGTGCTTACTAGAACAATTTGTATTAATTAAACTATTATTAATAGCAACAACTCGATTGCATTAATGGCAAACAATGATTCAAACCATGCAATGTTATTCCCAAATGTGCTTTCCCAGTAATTGGCTTGGAACAACATCTGGGAAACCTCCACAGAAGTGGCACAGTGTACTGGGGCACCAACAGATTCTATCTGGACATTCCAAAAAATCTCTCATGGTGTTCTCTTTCATCGTGTGTGATCCTGTACTCCCTGCCTGCCTATAGCAACTGCTGTTTTCTTGAATGCAGTCTTTTAAAAACTTTTTTGACAAGCTGTTGATGATGGTAGTGTGTGGCAGTGGCCTCAAATGGAGTGAAGAGAGTTGGTGTTCTGAGTTTCTTGATTTTTTTTCCTGGATTCTACAGAACCACCAGTCTTGAGCTTATCAGTTTTTGGGAGGCTTCCATACTCTATCAGCACCTACTTTTCCATCTCTCCAGCTTGCTGTTTGCTGGTGGCTAGATCCTCAACTACACACAAGTTCACAGTCTGTAGAGTTCATTCATGCAAACTTGCACTGGAGGGATTTTTGACAGGCATTTGCTTGTTTCCCAAATAACAAAAAAACATTCTGGAAACTAAAAAGACAGTTTGTATTTGAAGAACATACAATGTCTTACAAACACTAACAGTTCCTAATTGTAAAACCACGCTACCTGGCCAGAAACCCTGGCAGTACTGGAATTTAAGAGCCCTGAGCACTTTTCTGACAGACTGTGGTTGTTGAAGCATGCTCCTTTTATCTGGGCAAAGCTAAGAGACTGTTTGCTGCTCACGAGTGTAACTGCTTCCAATTTGAAAAGGAATTGTATTTTGAAATACAGCAGATACTTTAAATGAAGAATCAATCTGGGGATCTCTTTACAGAAGAGTGTGAAGTTAGCTAGTTAACGCTGTACAAAAACAGTGTACCAAAAGCACTCTCCCCTGTTCTGTTCTCTGAGGTCAGCTGGTAAGCTCCCTGAGAAATCACCTTACAGGCTACTGAGCTTTTAATCCCTTTGTGTTATGAGTTTCTGGAAAGTAACTTTCCAGTATTCAGAATAAATACACTTCTTTCAGTTTTAAAGCGCTTGTACATTTCATGCTCTGTGGGAGCTTGGGGTTGGAGTCAGATAGTATAGCTGAGTATCTGACAAGTGGTCACTAATATGGTCTTGTGATGGTTGGCTTTCTAGGAAGTAAGAGCAATTCAGTCATCTGCTTCTTTGATGTAATTGCTTTAGGCACTGGTAAAGGTTATCTGCTAAACTGTAGCTATGTGATTGTCTCCTGGTTTTCTAGTCCATGCTATGAAACTTGGTGATGTGAAGATAGGTAGAAGTAATAATTCACCATTTAAAAAAAAAATCTTTTAAGTTATAGAGTGTTTTAAAGCTGTTTTTGTTTCAGTCTCCAAATAAGTCAGGAAGAAACACTTAAAGCAAACCCCAAAGATTTGAGTCTGCTGCTGTTTATATTTAAGAAAGTGCCTGCTATTACTAAAAAAAGCTCTGATATTGCATAAAGTGGTTTAGAGGTAAAGTTGAGTGTTAAGTACAAATATTAGCATCAAAGCACCTGCAATGAAAGATGCTCCACTTCAAATTAATTATTTGAAAGTAGAGTGCACTATGCATTTACTGAGCAGTAAATCTCTACTGTTCACCCAAGTGGTAAACTGGTAGAGAGATTCAAGAAATGTAAGTAGGCACATTATATTTTGTTTGTATGCTTATAATAAACAAAAAAACCCCCTTCCTCTCTTTTCAGAAACTTTTTCACTAAAAGGACAAAGGAACTCAAACCTGCTGTCCAAAGCGCTCCTGGTTGGAAGTTGTTTGGAAAAGTCCCACCCAGGGAAAATCTTCCAAAAGATTCCAAAATTATTCAGCAGGTGAGTAAACATCACACAACTCTAGGTAGGAAAATTGTAAAAATAACACACAGTTACTACATTTCTCTGCTGTTATATCCACAATGGTGTTATATGACCACAGAGTGCTCTGAGAACACTCTTTTGGGGCTTTAAGTAACAGTAGTTACTAAGGAATTTGAGTTTTCAGTACATCTCAGTACTTATAAAAAATACTTACAAATGGTGGTATATGTTCAAAAAGCATTTAAGCTGTTTTTGTCAAGACAGAACTTGCATTAATTTGCCTTAAAATTTTGTCTTATTTAACATGGTATGCTTCAATCTGACTCATTTTTTCATTGTCATCCTTGCCTGGAAGACTTCCTGTGTAGGTAACTTGTGACAAATTGCTTAGAATTCTGAAAACGTCATTTTCTTTAAATAAAGTTTTAATCTCACTCAAGGTACTTTGTTGCAAAATAATACTGGAAATTAACCTTCGTTTTGAACCACTGGAAGTCCTCATAAAGATATCTCTGATTTCCTTCCTCTGTCACAAAGTTGCACTTCAATGTAATTGTTCCTGTGGAATCTTTGATAAAATACAGTAATTTCACAAATACAAGCCGCACCAATTTGACTAAGATTTTGCTCCTAAACCGGAAATGCGGCTAATAATCAGGATCGGCTAATACAACCTCAGAAGTGCCTGCCAGAGTGCTGAGCCGAGCAGCTGCAAAGTCGGCATTTTGCGATTGTTACAAATCGCTACTCTGTTGCACTGCGGGTGGAGCCTGGCTCCCTGTAGGCAGCACGGGGGGCGGGGAGAGAGGCGGGAGAGCTCTCTTTCCTCCTCTGCCACAGCCCAGGGGAGAGACGAGGGGGGCCCGGCGCCGCCATTGCCGCGGCTCGGGGAGGGGGGGGGAAGCCCGCGCCGCCATTGCTGCGGCCCGGGGAGCCAACGGCGGGGGGGGGGGGGGGGGGGCGCCGCCATTGCCGCGTCTCGGGGAGCCGGCGGGAGCCCCGCGCTGCCATTGCTGTGGCCCGGGGAGCCGACAGGAGCCCCGCGCAGCCATTGCCGCGGCTCGGGGAGCCGACGGGGTGCTTTGTCCCCGCCCGCCGCCGCCGCGGCAGGAGCGGGGAAACTCCGTCCCTGCCCGCCGCCGGCGCCACAGGCGCGGGAAAGCTCCGTCCCCGCCCGCTGCCGTAGGAGCAGGGGAAGCTCCGTCCCTGCCTGCCACCGCAGGGCAGCGCCGACCCGGGGTGACCGAGCCCAGTGGCAGCGGCGGCCGGCCCCAAACGGCAGCACCGGGCTGGGCCACCTGGCCCCGTCAGCGGCCCCTAGCGGGCCGAGCCTGCACAGCCTTAGCTCAGCCAGTAAACCCCGCCCTCCCGCGGTTCTGTTACTAATTGCACGCGGGTCCTCGCTGCGAACGACAAAGCGGCTTATATTCGGGTGCGGCTTATCTATGGACAAAAACCGAAATGTTTGCCAACACCCAGAGATGCGGCTTATACTCAGTGCGGCTTGTATTCGTGAATTTACTGTAATACTAAAATGTCAGTCTTCAAAAGTGAGCAATGCGTAACATACCATTAACGTAATGTTAGCATGTAAACCTGAAGCTGGAAGATTTGTTCTCATAAGAAATATAAGTGTCCCCTGTGTTTGTTAAAACAGTAACTTGAATCTCTCGAGGTCTGCTTGCTCTGTCTCCTTTCTTAAATTCCACATAAGTTGATGTGTTTGGCAGGTGCAAATGGCTGTAAATGAAGCAGTGTTCAGTTTTCTCCTAGAAAGAACTTTGTGGCAAAGAGGACCTTTTGGGAGCAACCAGAGTGAAAAATTAGAGGATCGTTTTGAATAACTTTAATGCAGTAGGACTTGTGACACAATAAAATGTTGCAAGAAAATTATGAGATTACAGAAAGTGCAGTCTTGTGGGTTGTAATGACATGACCTTTAAAGGTCCCTTCCAACCCAAATTATTTTATGGTTTGTACTGTGAGGTAAACAGAATGTTATTTCTACATTTTCAAATACAATTTTCTTAAGTGGTTTTCCTCTTTGAGTGGGAGAAGGCAAGTGTTCTTGGTTTGCTTGCAAGGGGAATGCTGTTGGCCTTGTGCTGTGGAAATAGTATTTTAAAATCCAGATGTCCCTTCCATCCTGGGAAATGGAGAACCTGCACAATGTGACCTGTCATCTGCTTACTGTTTTCTAGTAATGAAGATATTTGTTCTGGAGACAGCTATAATAGAATGGTTTGGGTTGGATGGGAGTCCTACTCTCCCTGCTGTGGGCAGACACCTTCCAATAGACCAGGTTGCTCAAAGCCCTTTCCAACCTGACTTTTAACACTTTCAGGGATGGGGCATCCGCAGCTTTCCTGGGCAACCTGTTAAAGATGATGATCTGAAGAAACAATCCTACTTTCTTATTCTGTTGTCCCTCAATGATTCTGTTTCAAACTGTATTGTTCCCATTTTTAAACTCCTCCAAAGTCTCAGAAAAACAAATGTATTACAACAATATATTGTCTTTAACCATGATTGAGTTTCTCATAGTCATGTGGTTTGTGCTATAATGTTTTCCAGATTAGAATCACTGTTGGATTTACATAATCTTGAGTAAAGTATCAGTAACAGCTAATAGTTTTAGCTTTCTATTTCTAAAGCACCCATGGTCTTTAGATAAAGCCTCATGAGCTAAGAGATACAGTTATCATAGAGGGAACCAGCTTGACAGTATGCTCTGCACAGTTAGAGCTACATACCTAAGGAAATTTGATCTTAAATTGAGAAATGACTCTAATGTCTCCATAATTAGAATATGTCAAATGTCTTGCATGTGTGTTTAAAATTTGCTATATAACTTCTTGTGCATATGCCTTTGAAGAAAAGCTGATGGTTTCTTTACTTGAAAAATGTTTGAATTTGCTAGGCTGGTGATGGGTTAGAATGAATACAGGCACACTTGGTTATTGAAGATCAGTGAGGAGTAGCATCTTCAAATGGCTGGCTGTAGTCTCTGGACTAGTTCTTCACTAGGCAGGAAATGTGAGTGAAAAGAATATAAGGCCTTCAAGAAGTTGACAGAAATATGATTAAAACTTAATGTGTTTTGTTTACATGCAATTCTGTGAACCTGTGAGGTTACTTCATGACCTACATGGAATGTCTCTCCAAACTTGCACTTTGACTTTCTAAATTGGATTGGAGGGATCAAATATGATTGAAACAGAAATCCCACGCTTTTCCCTAATGTTTTAGCTCTTTGTGGTCAGAACCATGGTTACTTCTTGTCAGTCAGCTTCTGTAAAATGGATCTTAGGTGTAAGACTACAAGAAGAGAGGAGATCTACCTGTGAGAGAGTTTATGGTAGTTTATTATTAGCCACAAATCTTGCCATTCCTGAACATTATTTTTCATGGTTGGACACGGTCCTTTTCCTTTACTGATGCCCAGCTTTGGGAGGGTGCAAATAAAACTTTGATTAAGGAAACTCTGTAATGAGTCAGCATCCTGCATGTAAAAGATGAGATCTTAAGAAGCCCTGTTGCAAGAAAAATTAACTCACAACAGGAAAAACTTTGCAATTAATAGGAGGAGGAAGTCTTTAGGATAAGGAAAATACTTACATCAAAGTTTTATGGCAGCATCATGAAGCATGAAGTACTTTCCTGTTAGTAAAACTGAGAAAAATCGCATCATTTTAGATTTATAGCCAAAAGATTGGTAGGGCGTACGTGCCCCTTTTGGATCCTGGCTGAAGGAAGCCTCCTTTGTTCTTTTTGTTATGGTAAGGATGATGTAGTAAATTTCTCATTACATTTAAATGAATGCTTGTGGCTCCCAGTCACTGTCTGTCAACTAGGCACTGCTATATGTGCCTCACCAGAGAAGTCAGGTAGCACTTGTAATATCTTGAATAACCTCCCAAGAAAATCTGGAGACTTAATTTGGGATACTGTTTCAGACACTTTTTTAGCTGACGATGCCAGCCAGCTGTGCCTTCAGAGACTGCCTAGTGAATATTACTGTAAATAATTTCTTTGCAAGCCTCTTAGCCCGTGCAGAAGATGATGAATGTGTTTGTGGCACAGCAGCCTGCGGGGTTTGCCTGCGCAGTCCCTGCAGCTGCGCCGCCTTGGGCGAGATGCGCTCGCTCAGACTGGGTCAGAGGTTGAAAGTTCTTGGCAGCTGCATCTCCCTGCTCGCAGCTGCTGGCACGCTCATCTCTCCTTGGATTTAGAGCTGCCCAAGCAGGATGTGATTGAGGCCAACTCTTTTGCTGGACATCTCCTTCCTCTGGGCTTCTTTCCTTCACTGTTTTTTGAAAAGGGAAAACAACTCCCCAGGACTGCAAATGTCAAATGCATTTGATGGTTTACGGAAGTGTGTCTTTTTTCATGAACTGTAGCTAATAAAACTAGCTAGTATAAGAAGCATGTTGTCATTAATGATCAGTTTAGTAAGTAAATTCTTTTCAGTCTGTACAGAAATCTGCTTTAAATTAGACTGCTGAAATACTTTAATGCAGAAGCATTTGAAGCAGAAACAGACTTGTGGGCTGATATATAACATTTTGGAATGTATTGACTAAAGTCCAAGTTCTGTTTAAAAATGAAAACTCAATTTCAGTTCTTGTGCTTATGGTTAAAGAAAAGAGCCTTTAATCTACAATAAAATTTTTTTCTGAATATCTAGTCATTAAGTTTAGATTATTTTATTAAAGCAGACTTGCATTCTTTTTATTAATGTGTTTAAAGCAGTATGGTGGGTTTTTTCCTAATATGCCTGAATTAAACTCAAAATATGCAATTACACATTGCAAAAAAACCCCACAAAACAAACAAAAAAACCCCCAAGCAAAATATACACCAAATTTACTTTATCAGCACTTTTAATAATGCTTCTCAGTGGCAGCCTTAAATGAAGTGGGGAAAAAAAGCTTCTTTTTTACTTAAATCTGCCACACCATTAAAAACTTGCAGTGATTTCAGAAATGACTGTTTATTCAGAAGTGAAACCATCTTTTCCAATAGCTGTCATCTTGAGTACAAAATGGAAGGTTTTCATCTTAGTCCATTAAAGACTAGCTTTGACTGGGTCGCTGTTGTACATCTAACCTCTGAAAATACATTGAGATGGCTTTGAAATCTTTTCAAAAAAGAAATATTTGAGGGCTAAAAAACTTAATTATCTTAACTTGCATATTTTTCCAATGTTGTTATCTCCAGTCTGAGATCTAATAGAGAAATTGCAGTCATTGATTCGGCCAAATTCCCGTGGTCTCCCAGGGACAAGGGTTTTCAGAGACTCCTCTTCAGAGGAACAGATGTGTTTTGAATCAGTTTTCATATGACTCATACCTTTTGGCTTGCAATATTAACTCTTCCCTCTAATCTTGGTTGTTAGAGTTTAAAAGTGCACAAGCTCCTAATACTTATAAAATGTGTATGTGTGTTTGTAAACAAGCTCAAGGACTATCTCAGAGCAGTTGTTGAATGCTTTTTTTACAGGAATGGTTCTTAAGCAGATTGTTATTTAGAGGTCATGTTGGCTCACCTTGCACTACTACTGGAGAATAAAGAAAGGCAAGACTTCTGCCTGTTTGCCAGATAGAGGGCAGAAATACGTTGGTAACAAACTGCCTTGAAACAAGGACAGATAATAAATGGGGCTATTGGTCTTGCAAGGAACCTGTAACAGCTGAATAACAGTTTGCCCTACCAGAAGCAATGAGAAGGCTGGGATGGTTTTCTTTGTAGATGCTGTAGCAGTTCAGATTCTCAAGAAATGTCTCATGTCATTCAATTATCACATGTGTAGTCAGTAAAATATCTATTCTAGAGGTAAAGTATGGACATTTCCTGGTCTTTGAGATTTCTTCAATGATTATCTTGTCAGTAAAATGATAGTGAAACTGGTAGGACGTCAGAATGACAGATGCTTTCTTTTGTTTTGCATAAGGACCATAAAATAGTTCAGCTCCTACTTTCGGGACATCCCAAGTTTCTTTGACAGGCAAAATTTGTTAAGGAGAACTTCTTACGATGTCAGTGCTATGTTGGTGGCACAAATGCATCTTCGGGGGGAAAGGGATCAGTGTTTTGAGAATAACATGGAAGTATTGAATCTGCTGATGTGAATTCTTCTGATTGCTGTTTTTTTTAAAAAACGAAGTCTTTAAGGATAATGACAAAGAGTATTGAAGCAATTGTTCCTAAGACTTGAAAAAGAAAGCTTAGGCATACATGGGTATTTATTTTCATTTCTGTGCCTGAAAGTTGCTGGATTTGGAGGAAACAAATAATATAAATTGAGGTAATAAAAATAATAGAACTTATTTTACTTTGATTTGGTGGGACATGATATTTTATTTTTTGGTCTTCTGGATTCTCTTTGTGGGATCCTTCTTCTGTCGGGCCTTTGAACTTCTTTAGCCAAGTATGATACGTAGGATTTTTTTGTTCTCTCAAAGAGCTGAGCATTTGCAGGTTAAGGAGATGTGCTGCTGAGCTTGAGGTGCTGAGAAAGCAAAATCATCATCTAGGCAGGCTGTATCAAATTCCAAAAGGATAGGTTCAGGTGGTCAATCTGCTGGCTTTCGTGGACATTTATTTAAAGTGTGAAATTGTGGAGTTTTTTTTGTTGGCTTGTTTTAATATAAATCTTATACTTCCAAGGCTGACACGGTACTTCAGAACTGAAAAGGAAAAATAGTATGGCAAGGGAGAAGAAAACCTTTTAAATGGTTTCTATTATTCTGAACACTGCAGATATGTTCTGTTGAATTCATGATAAAAACCTTGTTTTTCTTCTTCCAGGCACTGCAACTCAAGGCATAAAAGCAGTGAGCTTTGTCATCTCCCCTACACCCCATCTTTTAACTTGGCTTGTCTTTCCATTATAAAACCACCTTTAACTTTTGTTTGGAAGTGTGCAGAGCTGTGGTTGTACAGGGTCTCCTGTCACTGGGCTTGCTTTTACAGCTGGTTGCCTTGGCTGCTGAGTGGTGCTTAGAATCTTATTTAAAATGGAAGTAACTGTTGCTCAAAGCATTACAAATACATCTCTTTTCTTACCAGCAAGGCTGAGATATAGCCCACTTTTGAGCTTTCAGTGCAGAAATACCAATGATAAGATGGCAGAGGACAATGTTTTCCTTTCTAACAGCATATACCCTCCAAGGCTGTAGTTGAGTCAGTCTAATGTCTGTGAGTGGTGTGTACTAGGGAGACACAGGGTGTATCAGGGACTGCCTTTGTCATGTACCTGAGAAGCACTGTGGGAAAAAAATCTCCTTTTGGGCAAGGGGGCTGATTATTGGAAATACAAAACATCAGTTAAACCAGAAAAACAATCCAGGTGATGCCTGTGTAGCTCTTACACAAGTGGGAATTCTTTGTATATGTGTCTGTTTTGAGGGCTGGAAAAGGAGAGGAAGACTCATCCATGTTTCTTAAACATACAAGATAAGTACTCTACATGTGAATTTAAATTCTGACATGCATGTTGCTATTTTGTAATGATCTTTTCCTTCGTTTATTCACTAAGGCTCTGCTTCTGTTTTTCTTATTAGGATGACAGTTCTGGCAGTCTTGCGTCAATATCTGCTCTCAGTCTATTAAACACAGGGGTATGAAATTTAATATATACTTTTTTTAGTTGTTTTTGATGCCATGCATGGGACTGTGTAGCACTCATTAAAATGGTACAAACATCACATTTTCACAGTAGCATGAATATTTTATGGCACTAACCATCAACTCATTAAAAACCATTAGTAAAATAAACAAGTTTCACATGTGAATCTCACTAACAGCTTGGAGTGACAGAGTATTGTTTATTGTTTATATTGCATGTCCTTGAAAAACAAGAAATAGGTAATCATAGAGCTTGACAGTAATTTTAATTTCTATGTTTGCTGTGCTTCATTGCTTAATGGTAAAAGTTGTTGAAAGGCTTAATTTGTAATATTTCTGAACACCTTATTGAATTTAAAAATTGATATACTAGAATCTTTGTCACTGAGCCACACAAGCTATTAATAGTGACACTTCAGAACTCCTGATGCTTTTAATCTCTATTTCCAATGTGAAATTGGAAAAGTAGAAAAGCGTAACTATTGAAACTTTTATTATGTTTTACATTATCTATTTGCTGTGACTGGGATCCTTCGGAAATGGAGCATGGCCATTAGTTCGTAAACTTTTTATTTAATTCTGCACTCTGTGTTAAACATGAATAGCACAGATTGGCTTTTTTAGTTCTGTGGAACTGTGAAACAGAGCAGTCGTAACTGCTGGTTGATTCTGCTGCCTGTGGTTCATATTACATGGCCTGGCCACTCTCAGCATGTCTTTATAGGGCCCAGGGCTGGTGGCTTCTCGTAAACAAAAGAAGATGAAACTTGATGCACCTTATTAAATATTCATTTGAGGAAAAAATACAGCAAACAAAGAATTGAAGGTGGATGGCATTAACTTTGGGAGATTGACCTAGAAACTCTTAGGTGTCTGTTTGGTTGTCCTTTTGTACTGTGTGAAGATTAGTATTTTTTTTTCCATCAATACATATCTTCTTCCAATTTCACCTGCAGATTAGGCAAGAATGTACTGTTCTGCCTGTCCTGACAGCATCTGGAATTCTTATTTTTGGGAAAATGTCTAGTTTATTACTCTCAGAATTTTTCAGTGACATCTATTCTTGCTATAAACACTTATTTGTTTATAATCACCTTGTAGCCAGTGCTAGCTCAGCAATTTAAACATTTAACCGAGAGGCAACATGCATGCTGATGTCGGATTATTCATTAGCAGAAATTTTTCTTACATGGATGCACTTCTAGGTGATTCTATTAATTCTTCTATTCTTGGATGATAAACCCTGATTTACATGAAGGCATATAATCTTTTTGATGATATATCTAGTTAACTGTGCAATATCATGAAAATAATCATATAGGTATTTCATAGACCCATCTCCTCCAGTCACATGGGTGTAGAAGGGAGAGAGGTTTAAAACCATTTGCACAATATATGGCAATCCCCGTTCTGTTTCCTCAGCAGAAGTCACAGCTGATGGAATAAAATCTGTTTTAGTATCAGACTTAGCATTAGAGAGGAGAAAGCGTCTTAGAAGAAACTGTCATGCACAGGATGTTTAGTTGGAGTATTAGTATGCCTTGACATTTTATAATAGAGGCAGTCCTTAAGATAGGGGAAGTTTATTCAGTGTTGCATAAAGTCTCTGCACATCAGGTGCCTTACTCCTTCAGCATAATTGGATGTGTGGTGTTTTGTCTGTATAATTGGTACTGTGAGAACTTCTATACTCCTTGTAACCAAAGGCTTTTATCACTCATTCCCAGGAGTTCAGCTTTTGTTGTTGGATCATAAATAGATCAGACTTAATTCCAGATACATGTTCAATTTTATGGTTGGTATTTATTCCTTTACAGCTGTATAGTTGTTTGAGCTCTGCGGAAGCAAGTTTGTAACTAACATTGAATCCCTGTGTTCACACTTAGCTGAATACTTTATTCTCAGAAGCAAACCCTGCTTCAGGTCTGCTAATGCTTTTGGAATGCTGCAATGCAGCTGGTTTTCCTTTCTGTAAGGTTGTTGGATTGAGCATTGGAAGAAGAGGCTATGAGCAGTTATTTATATGTTACACAGAGCAGTCCAGTATTGTTTTAGAGGTATTGAAAATTACTCTCAATGGTCTGACTATCCTTTGTGGTACTACAGCAGAAGGGTGAATTAAACTTCAGACTTGCATGTTTTTCATGTAGATAACAAAAAGGTGCAAGCAATAAAGTCCTCTGTGGGTTTATAAATTTTATTTTTTTAAATTTACAACACTGGAGCATATTTTTTAGTGTTCTTTTCTGTGGTGGTAGGGGGTGAGGTTTCTTGGTTTTGAGTTTTTGGGTTTTGGGTGAAGTTTTTTGTTGTTTTGTTTGAAGATACGATTTAAGATATCTTTATCTTTAAATTAATGCAATTTATAAACAAAAGGTGTTTTCCCAGGCCCAGTTACCTGTCTGTAGGTTAACAGGCTTATCTGTATCTCTGCAGGAATAAATACCAGAAATGCAAGTCCCTCCACATATCAAAGCTCTCTTAAGTATATTGTCACGGTGTTTTTCAGGAAAAACATGCTTTCAGCTTCTTACTGGGTTAATTATTAGCAGTGGATAACGAGATGCAGTTCCAGACTTAGTAAGAAGATAACTAGTTTTGCTTTTTATTAAGGCTGAAATTTGTTTTTCTTGACTTTGGAATTCTGAGGTGTTCCAGAATTTTCAATAAATGCCTGATATGTTGCAATAAAGATTTTTTAAAATAACCTTCTCTAAGCTTGTGAAACCATACACATGACCCTTCCAAAGAATTTTTTATTGCATATACAGGTTTTACGTAGTCTTGAATTTTAGCTGTCAACTGTTCTATCTTCTGATACATGTCCTGCATGTTAAGCATTTGACAAGGCATTTGACTTTAAATAGTATTTTTACCTTGTTAGGGGAGAGCATTAGCTCACATCTTTCAAAGTGAAATTTTATGTCAGCTCAAACTTTTTAGATTCTGCCTCAAATTCACAGTTAAGGCTATTGGATTCTTTACATGTAGTCATACAAAGAATTCCAGAAAAATAAAAAAGGATACTTTATTTGCATAAGTCCTCTACACATCTCATGACTGTGGAATCTAATCTTCAAATAAGTTTCCTAGAGCACAAGCTTCTTGAGGAAAATGCCTCTTCCTTTGGAATGTTCTGATACTTGGTAATGTATTTCAATTTGGGGAATGTGCAGCCATGACAGTTTGAACCTGAGGCTATTTTGGTCTCTGTTCTGACTCTCTAGTAACACTTAGTTTTCCTTCTCTGCCCATGTGATCTCTTTACAAAACTCAACTGTTCATGATGTATACTTACTTTCAGAAACACAGGTGGATGGTGGGTTCTACCTTTTGTGAAAATCTCTGTTGAAGAATTTTTGATTTTTTTTTTTTCTTTCTCTGTTGCCTTGGAAATAGTGTATCAGTTCTTAGCACAAGTGCTAGCTGGAAGCACTAGCGTTGTTGACATGTATTGCTTGTATTTGAAAAGGTAAGAACAGCTTTTTTTCTGATGTACATCTTGCAATGCTTTTTAAAATCTTTTTGTTCCTTTTTAAAAAAACTTCCATACAAGTTAGATATGTAGAGATATTGATAAGGCTGCTGATGTCTGAGCTTCCTCAGCACTGACCACTAAATGAACTTGATTTGGTGACTTGTTACAAAGGAGAATATGGAAGTAAATCAGAACTTCTACCAAGAATAGGAGGGATGGCATTACAACTGTACTGCAACCTGTTGAGTTGTTGTGATAAAAGGATTACAATTCTTTCTTCCTCAGAATCTGTGTATATTGAAGGCAGTTAAGTAGATTGCATGATTTAACCTCAGCAGAAGGAAATTCTGTGAAGCAGACTTGTAATGATAAATACTGGTGTATTGTCACTGAGTATAGTGTAGGTGGTTCTGGTTAATGTGGGTGTCATGGTGTTGTTGAAGGCCTCAGGAATGTGAGGTATACTGGGTCTTAAGCAGGCTGGAATCAGGAGGAAGAAATGGAAAGAGACACATGTTCTTGATTAATGGTCTTTGTAGTTATTTTTTTAGTGGTGGGTTTTTTTATTGTCAACTTCACATATTGCTTAAACATACTTGTGCTCTAGCTAGGCTGGGTAGATTATGCAGATTTCTTTACAATCAGGGATGCTTAGTTGGAGTATTGAACTAGACTAGATCAAGGTTGATATAAGACACTGCTTTCTCATTCATCTTTGCTTAGCAGTCCTGGAGAGCTGCACTGTTGCTATCAGCAATTTCAACTTGTGCTGTTTGCTGCTTGTTGTTTTATTAAGTAATGTTAAAATTTTTAATACAAAATTTTCTATGCTTTAAGTAATATCATGCATACTAATTTGGAGTGAGGCTGGAAGTTGAAATTTAATTTGTATCAATAATGTTGTTTAGGAATATGAAGCACGGACAGGAAGAATGTATAAACCCCCACCCCCCTCAGCAAGGCGTAAAAATATTGAGTTTGAACCACTCTCAACTACTGCTTTGATTCTGGAGGATCGACCAGCGTAAGTATGGTTCTGCTGTGCAACTGAAGGACTGAATTTTAGGTACATTTCTGATGAGTTAAAATTCACAAGTCTTATGTGAAAGAATCATTGGATTATTCTGTCCTACATAATAGCCTAACAAATACTTCCAGAGGAGCCTTTAAGTTTATCACTGTCTATATAAGGAATTCTTTCTCACTGTAATGGAGCCACCAGTCTGTTATCTACTGTATCTCACAGCTGCCTGTGACCATGCTCTGGGCATCCTCAAAGTCTTCAGGAATTTTCTTGACTGATTTCTTTACTGTTTTCTCAGTGTGTACTTCCTTCTCCCTTATCCTCCTGTCCCTTGTTTTGGAAACTTCAAAACATATTAGGTAGGTAAAACCTAAAAGTGCAGCTGAAAGCAAGGAAATAGCAGATGAAGATGTAACAAAACCCACATTTAGTACAAATAAGCATAGTAATGAAAAATGGGTAGTAAATTGGTCAGTATTTTCAGCTATGCAGTCTTCAGCAATTTGATTTCTGAGCTTGAGGAAAACAAATCAAGCAAATTTTCAAATTGCATCATGAAAAAGTGATGGTGCTGTTGAATATTTGCTCTGATCACTTCCAATTGGGAAATGGAAAATTGAACATGTCAGTGTTTCTTTGGATGTTCTCTCTAGGAGTATATAAGCTCATTCTGTGCTAAACAGAAATATCCTAATTGGAATTATGGATTACTATGAGTATTTGTTTTCATGAAAGCATTATTTCTTTTACTGTATGGAGGAGAGTAAGATATGCAATAACTGGATTGTTGATGTTTTTCTTTACTTTCGTGGTATTGCAATTCACAAGCTAGGATAAATATGCTTTCACAAATGACAGTTGTTTCAAATTGGAGTGCCATCCCAAGTGTGTAGTGTTTCCACAGTTTAACCTTTGAAAATATATTCTGCTCTCAATTTAATTGAGTATATTAATAAGTGATTTTGTCTGCTTGTATAAGAGGAGACAGAAAGCTTTTTATGTATTAAAATGACAAAGATGTTTTCTGTTTATTTTGGACCAAAGTAGATTAGAGATTAGGTAAGAGGCTGAGACCAAATTTGCTTTGAAGTGAGTCTCCTTGGTCAAGAGGAAGTGTGTTTGGCCATTATGCAGCAGGGGACCATTATGCAGCCAAAAAATAATTGCATTTTTATCTGGTGAATTTTAAGATTGCGCCAAACTTCCTTAACTTTAACTCTGACATCAGTGCTGATCTGTCCTTTCTTCCTTTGGGAAACTTTTCTTTTGTGAGGGTTTTAAAAGGTTAACTACAATGAATAAAAACATTTACCTTTTATTGAAAATCTGTCATCATGAACATATGATTAAAATGCACATGGGCAGAAATTAATTGGAATAGATAACTACATGGTGTATCAGCACTTCTCTTTTGTCACTCACTTAAGCATCATTCCAGGTCTTCAACAAATTTAATAACCTTACTTTGGGAGAAGCTCTAGGAGAATCAAAAAACAGCAGACATCTAGTAGTTCTTTACAGCTGTTATGGGAGCACTGGCAGTATGGCAACCCCAAAGCTCACCTTAGAGAGAAACCAAATTGAATCCTGTTCTGAAATGGTCCAGAATGTCATTTGTGTGTATTGAATTCAGGAACAACTTGTTTTCAGAAATCTTCCTGCCAAGTCAGTGGAGGAGGCTTTACGTCATCGACAAGAATACGACGAGATGGTGGCAGAAGCAAAAAAACGAGGTATGTCAGCTGCCAACAATCACTGTCATTCCTCTCAACTCTGCTGCAAAAATAAATTCTGGCTTGTAGGCAACTGGGTACAGTAAAGAACCTCTTGTTTAATATCTGGGTTATTCTCTGGTGCATAGGGGCATGCAGTTTAAAACAGAACTCAGTTATCAAACTGTTGTTCTGCTACAATGAATGTAGCTAGGTTCAGAATGCAACTTAACCTTTCATTTACTTTGTAAGGAAAAAGTTAATTTTTTAAAGATAATTGTGTAATGTGGTCAGCTAGAAACTTTCTGAGTACTTGGACTCTTTTTTTCAAGCTGCGTTGCTGCAGTTGCCACTAAGAGCCAAAGTACAATAAAGCTGACTTCTTAAAGATCTGATTTCTTAAGAATTTCAGATCAATTTCAGTGTGAAGAGAGATTAAAACTTTGGGGTTATTTTCCAATCAGCTGTACCTGTATGAACCTTCTTACTCCCACTAGACACGATTAATTAAAAAAAAAACAGATCTGTAGCATCTGGTACTGTGTCAATCTATGAATAGTTGTTGAAAGGACTTTTGTAGTCTTGTGCCTAGTATTCAGGGAATAAGCTATTTTAAGAATCTGTGCTGCATGTTTTACTTGGGCTGTTGTCAGAGATACAAGCTTCTGAACTGATTGATCCTCTTTGGATCCATGGCAGCTTGTTTTGAAAGGTGCAATAAGGAATCCAAGGCATTTGACCATGCATTTCACTCTGCTCTTGTGGTGTGTATCTTGTAAGTTGTGATCTGTGCTCTGTGTACTTCAGTAACAGCATCTTTGGAGGTTCAGCCATGTGTGGTGTTTTCATGTGTGTACCCTGGTTTATTAACTGTTGCTACACACTCAAAGCTTCACTAAAAACTTGATGAAGCTGGTCAGCCATATCTGTTTACCAGGGAGGGCATGTTTACTCTCTTGATGTGTCCAGTGCATGCTTAAATAGAAAATGTCTTGCAATTTCTCAGTGGGTCTAAGTGGTATCAGGAGAGCACTGCTCTGTCCTTCTTTTAGCCTTTTTAATAACAGGAATCTACAAATGATATTTTTTTTAACAGAAGGCAGGACATTGTTCTCTTGTTCAGCATTGTGGCTTTGTCTTAGGTCTTTAGGTCCTGTTTCCAGAAAAGAAAATACAGACTCCTTTTAGGTGGAAGTTTCAGTAACATTTGAATAATTTTAAAATGGATGTAGAATTGCACTTTTAAATAACAAAATTATCCATAAATATTGCTGATTAGTCTACTGAATAAACAGGGTTCATATAGAATATGGTATGAAAATCATGAGAGGAAAAACAGCGCTGATGTGCTTGCGTATTAGCTATATTAGTTATCCTGTGTACTGCAGAAGAGAACTATCTGAGTTTTCTAGCCTGATTTTTGCTTGTCTAAATCACTATATTTGAACAACTTAGCTTAAACTAAAAACCATTCAGAGAAATACAACTACAGTCAACAGAAATAGTACATGCAACTGTAACTTACCCTCGATCTTTTAGACATCTAAATACTTGGGTAGTAGCTGAATAATTTACCTAATAATTTGTATACACTAATACAGAGTTATTAACATGTTATGCCTAACAGAAATTAAAGAAGCACATAAAAGGAAAAAAATAATGAGAGAGCGTTTCAAGCAAGAAGAGAATATCGCTAGTGCTATGGTGATTTGGGTCAATGAAATACTACCTAACTGGGAAGGCATGTAAGTAAAGTTCTGCTGTGTAAATGAGGCAAGCGTGGCTTGTTTCTCCTCTGGAAACTGAGGACCCACACACCTTATTTTCCTTTCTGTGTTGTCAAGAAGTCAGTTTTTGTTGCCATGATATAATGTGAGGTCATTATAGAGCAACATGAAATGTGCCTTCTGGGAGCTGAATGTTTTGGGGGTTTTAATGGGGCTTTAGCATCAACAAAGATCTTTGAATATTGATTTGGTAAACAGTATGTTATTTTGCTTGCACATTGCCCAGTGATCTTAGAAAACAAAATGTGCAATATATACCCTTTTTTTTTTTTCCTTCTTCTTGCTTCTGTATATTAGGCGTGCTACCCGAAGAGTTCGAGAGCTGTGGTGGCAAGGATTGCCCCCAAGTGTACGTGGGAAGGTTTGGAGTCTAGCTGTGGGAAATGAATTAAACATCACTCCTGGTATGTTCCTAACAGATGTTAATGCTAAATTAAGTTGTTTATTTTAAAAGAAAAATGTAAACTTTTGTTAAAGAGAAAATAAAAATCAGGATATATTTTTTTCTGAAGAAATGTGTTTTGGAAGGTTAGGAGCAATTGTGTTTTACATTTAGACATTGTAACCTCATAAATTATAGAAACAAGGTCCAAAACCTACTTGCAAAAACATTTAGTATTTTAAGAATCAAGGTAGTCCTCCCCCTCAGAAAACATGTTTTGTGTTTAAAATTGAGAATTTGTAGGTTTTCATTCTGAAGGGGGTGAAAAGGGAATTGCTTTATTTTATACCTAATGATTGATGAATTGTAAGCATTCTAGTCACAAAAATACAAATCTGAATTATGTAAGGCGTGATTTCCCTGCCATGATTTGCATATTCACCATAGCAGAAAGCACCGTACAGTGCACACTATAAAACTGTGTATAGTGGTAACCATCCCATAGATTCTTCTCTTGCCCCTAGTGATGAAACCAAGTAACCAAAGCCAAGAATGCTTAGCATGCTTTCATCTTGGATGGGTGCTTTTCTTACTACTACCTTTTTGGTTATTGATTTTGGTTTTGTTTTACTTTCTTGCAGAACTTTATGAAATCTTCTTGTCGAGAGCTAAGGAACGATGGAAAAGCTTCAGTGAGACAAGTTCTGAGAATGACATAGAAGGTGAGATATCCTGAGTGCTCAACAACCTCCTATTCACTTTTACAAACCCAGGAAGTCTCACAAGTTCCTCTGCAATTTCAGCATTAAGAATACTTTTTAAAAGTTCTCAAAATCATTCCCTACTTAAATGTTTGCTGTCTTGTAAATCAGCGAGCAAGGGGCTTGGCAATACTTACTGTGTCAATAAAAGACAGATTAAAATATTGTATGTGCAACTTTCAAATGTATGTTTCTTCTGAAATATCGAGACTTGACTCTCATGAAAATATTAGATGAAATAGAAAAAGAAATTACAATTCATGCTTTTGCTTAGCTCTTCTTAGATGGGTTCTCATTAGTTGGTATCCCTTCCATGATTTTGGGAAAGATAAAAGAATATACTCCATTTTTTGGTTCTGAAACTGAGAGGTGAAAAATATAAAACATGACACATTTCAGATCCCACTTGTATTTCCTTGCCTGCCCAGATGGCCTTTCCTCCCAAATTTATTAAGTGGGGACTTGTTTGTAGAACGCAGTTTTTTCACTGGCATATTGCTGTCCCTTGTGGATGTTCTTTCTGTTAAAAATAGTATCAGTGATGTTTTTAATGTTGGATGTGTCCTTGTTATAAAGGTTAACTCTTTGTGTTGTTGATTGGTATTTTTTAAAATGCTGCCCCGTGATAGTGTCTTTTCCATTACTTTAGTTGTCTGCACTTGCCATTGCCAGTCTTGACTAATTGCTTACTTTGACTATAAATTATTTGGGTCTTCCTTAGGGATAGCCCTGTGACTCATCTGAAGGTTGTCTTGAGACAAACAATTTATAAAAAATTCTGTGTGTATGTGACTGTAAATATGCTTATCCTTGGAAAACATGTTTGCAATGCCCCTTTGTCTGTGGAGTGGTGGTTTGCTTGTTCTTTTGTTGTGGAATGTGAGCTGTCTGGGGGAAAGCTTAGGTAATCTGTTTTTTGAGAGGTAATAATTCTCAGTGGGAATGAAGGGAGAAGGAACTGTTTTAATTGTGCCAAATGTCCTGGGAAATGTAGTAACAAGGGAAAACTTAAGAGTGATGGAATTTTCATCTCTGAAAAGCAAGCAAACTGACAGTGCTTATTACTAATCTTTGGTAGCAAAGTCTGGAAGACCAACTATCATAGTTTTTGGAAGACTGGAAGGAAATGCTGCATTCCAAGCTTCAGCAGAGCAGGTTCTGTTTAGCCTGTTCATCAGATTGTCATCTTCTGCTTTCCAGTTGGAAATCTTGTCTGATTTAAGCGCTCCAAAAGAGCCTTTTCCCCAGGTGTTACCTGTCTTTATTTCCCACACTGTCACTAGGGTTTTTATCCTGTCCCTCTGGAGAGGATTGGACAGAGGTAATTCAAGGGCTAGCAGAATTTCTTCTGGAGGTTCTTTGGTGAATGCTGCCTTCCTTGTCTTTATGTGCCTACAGGAGTTCTGTTCTGAAGTTTGTAGAATTTATCAGCTTTAATAAGTGTTGGTTTTGCTTGCAGATGCAGGTGCATCTGTTGCTGATCGTGAGGCCAGTCTGGAGCTAATTAAGTTGGATATATCACGCACATTTCCATCCCTGTATATTTTCCAGAAGGTGAGATACCTTTAACTTTAGTTATAACAAATTTAAAATTCTGAATAGTTAAACAAGAAACATAACTGGCCAAATATGAAATAGTTTTTAGAAGTATTTTGGACTTCTAAAATGTTTTAAAATGTTTTTAAATGAGAATAGAGACACTGAGTGATGGGGACTGTGAGGTTTTTTACTCCTTGAAAAATTGCATGAGATTCCTATTAATGGTTATGAAACTACAGGGAGAAATAAGGGTATTCTTACTACTGCAGAAATCTTGATGCATTCTGGTGCACCTTTTCAGGCTTTATGATTTTTAAAGAACTATAATGTGCACCTATATGTATATAAAATAACATGCAATATTATAATACAGTAACTTGTGCTACTAAGAATTAAAATATTCGTTGTCTCTGAAAAGGAGAGACCGACCTTGGATCTGTACCAGAGATCCTTATTTTCTATTATGTACTGATTTCTGCTGAAATTTTTCATAGGATTATTGTTATCTTAAACATCTTAAAAGCATTTGTGGTAATGCTTGGAGTAAGAAATGGTACTATTCTAAATATTAATAAAGCAACAATTCACTGGCTCACTTGCATCTTAAAATATCAGCTTAGTCCTTTCCTGTGTTTTTTTTTTTTTTTTTTGAAAATAATTTTTTTTCTTTCTTCTACGCTCTCCTCTTTTTAGGGTGGTCCTTATCATGATCTCCTGCATAGTGTCTTAGGAGCATATACATGTTACAGACCAGATGTGGGATATGTAAGTATTTGCTGTAAAATGTTTATAACATGGCAAATAAGCTTAAGATTTCATGTATTAAAGCATATTAAATAAATAGGTGTTCCAAACTTTATGCTACTAGCACTTAAAAAAATAATTAAACTTTGGCAGTTACTTCACAGCATTCACAATGATGGTAATTCTTAGAGACAATTAAATAGCTGAGAATGTCAGTGTTGAGTATCTGGATTGCATGGATTTTAAATGGGTGTGTTCACAAGACATTATAGTTCTGACAGAGTATCTTACAGGAAAAAAGCGTAAGATGTTAGCGGACTTCCAGTTAGCACCTCACTTGTTCTGTCTTACTGTTGCTTCCCCTGTTGCCATTTCCATAGTGATGCTCCCTGCTTCACTACTGCACATCCTAAAATCAGAAACTCCATCTTAGTGTCTTGCTTAGTGTCTTGACACAGACTAATCATTCACTCTGAGTTCAGTGAAGACAGTTTTCAGCAAACATTACTGTGTTTAAATAGAAGCAAAAAAAAATCCCATCAAAAAAACTGTCAAAAATCCCTGAACAAACCAACTAAAACTAACATCTCTCTGAATGGTGTTAGCTCAGAGAAGCATTTAAATAATGAACAATAATGAAGAGAAGGGGTTTTTTTCTTCTTTGTTCCTGGGGGTATCTAAAAACATCTTTCAGAAGCTCTAATGCTTCAAGGCTCAAAAACACTTGAAAAGTTCCAAGTCTCATCCATGCAACAAAGCATTATTTTGCACAGGGTGTGTCTTCCTCTCTAAATCAGATATGCTTGGGACTCTGCATAAATAACTAGTCAGTTTTTCAAGTTCCAGTGTTTTTAGGCCTGAATTCTGTTGTCTGTGACCTCATTTTTGGAGACTCTCCCATATTTTTTAAGTGAGATTACAAACTCTGCAGGTTCTGAGACTGCTTGTTCCCAGGGTGGAGTTTCAAAAAGCAAATAAATAGTTTTTCATGGATAAGTCTTCTCTTTTCCACTAGAAATGCAACTAGTCTTGATATTTCTTATCACTTTTTTTCATGTTACTATGGCAGTAAATGTAAGGTAATCTTATTTCCACACCTATTTATCCTCCAGAAATGGATAGACTGTTTCTGATGCATATCAATACTCTTTTCCCTAGTTGGTTAAAGTACTGAGTGCTTAGGTTTGGGTTTTTTTTAAATGAGAACAGGCAGCATGAATGTTTAGAGACAGTGGAATAAAGATAATTGGAATTGGGAAAATTATTGTTAGCATGATGAGAATTCAGGTCATCACTTAACTACAAAAATCATGCTCTTCACTTTCATTGCAGGCTAAAGTGGTTTTGGGAGAATAATGCTGGAAAAATGTGAACTTCCATTGCAGCTAACCACCTAGAAGTCATTTTATATATATGAAAAAATATGGTTTGGCAAGTGGAAAGACACGCATTGACTGTTCTGAAACAGAATTTTGTCTCAGTTCCAATGTATCTGTCTGGGTCTAAACTGTCCCATATGTGAGGTTTTTCTCCATGACTGCCTTTCCCATAGTTTAACAGTGAACTTGAGGCCAGGTTTTGTTTCTCATGAGCTCTGCATTCACCCTTGTGTGGTTTTAACTTTCTTGTATTTTGAGTCCTGAGGACTTGTGATCATGAGACCTCCCAGAGCGCCTGAACTGCTGAAATCAAATTGATTGCATGCATAAAAATAATTTATCCACATTGTTTCTGTTCATCTGGAAATGTTATGCAATGGTACTTGATAAATTGCAAACTGTAAATGTTTCCATTTCCAAAGATGTAAGATGTACTGAACCTACTCACCTATATTTGCCCGATGCTCTTCCCACTTTGAAGGTACAAGGGATGTCCTTCATTGCTGCTGTGCTCATTCTCAATCTGGAAGAGGCAGATGCTTTCATTGCCTTTGCTAACCTTCTAAACAAGCCATGCCAGCTGGCCTTTTTCCGTGTGGATCACAGCATGGTACGCACAGAGTTTTCTGGTTTTGGACCGCAATGTTCTTTTGACTTGAAACATAGTTGTTTTATTGATGACTTCCTTTTGTCCCACTGAATAATGGAGAAATTTAACCTGTGGTTACAAAACTGAGAATGCCAGGTACTAATCCATAAAACTCATTCTCATGTTTTGATTTTTCCTCTAGAAACATGTAATCATTTTACTTGTCCTAAGGAGTCACATTGTGCTGTGTTGACATCCTCAGTTCTTGGTGGGGTTTGTGTTGGTTTACAACCAAACATTCTTTTGATGACTGCTTATGATGTGCTCTGCTGTCCCTACAGATGCTGAAATACTTTGCAGCCTTTGAAGTATTTTTTGAAGAAAATCTTCCTAAACTGTTTCTTCATTTCAAATCATACAGTCTTACTCCAGACATATATTTGATAGACTGGTGAGTTCATAGAACAGAGAAAAGCTAACCTTAGAACTGTTGGAACACTTTCTATTTAGCTGTAGGTCTTTCAACACTGGAAATAAAGGATAAAAAAGGCATTCAGTAGGTCTTGTGAAATCATGATGAACTGTTTTGTGTAACTGCAGTTCCTCTGGCAGGCTTCAAGCTTTATTAAACGGGATGTATTCAGTTAAAAAATGAGATAAACAGGAGTTCTGTGTGTTCATTTTCCTGTTGCTGCAGTTGTGTGACATAAGTATGGGAGAGGAGGCTGCTACACCGTAGTAGTATGGTGTACTGTGATTGTGAGTGACTTGAAATGAGCATAGTCAGCTACTGAAGGAAGTATGGCTATAGGAATAGAGACTTCAAAGCAGCAGGAGGATGAAATTTAGGACCTGATTTGAAAAGGGAAAAATTTGAAAATACAGCGAACAATTTGAAGTAATGAATATTCAAAAGCAGAGAGTAGCAAGCTCTGTGTGTGTCTGTAGTGGAAGGTAGTAGTGCAGACACTCTTGAAGTGTGGTAGTGCTGTCAAATACAAAATATCTGTTTATGTGCCTAGGGATGAGCTCCATCTAGATTTTTGTGATTTTAATGTGAACAAATTCGAAAATGTATCACAGGAATGTAGCTATCGATTTGTCATTAGTATGTTAGTGGGATGTAGCCCTCTATGAAATGAGTTGTGGTTTTAGATTTAGTTTAGGAAACAAATGATGAACAGAGCTGTTTGAACTGTATGCTTAAATGGGAAAGGTTAAGTTACACAGTTGTGATCTTTGTGGCTTAAGTTCTTATGTGTGTATTATACTCTTTGAGAATGCAGAGATTTCTCACTTCTTTAACTAGAGCTTTCCAAAGGAGATGACATTCAAATGGAGGATTTTCTGTGGCATCAGAGATGGGTTTCAGAGTACAACTTCTGACTTCAAGAACTGGAGAGTTGTGCATCATTGAAATGGGGGGGGAAATAAGAGTGTGTAAAATGAGTGTATAAAATAACTTGTCATCTGCTTACTCTGAACTAATATAACTGAGATTTAAAGGAAGTTGTCTTCTCGTTTTTCTGAAGTAAGTTATAACTCTTCCTTTTTGTTTGTTTTTGACTCATTTGTAGGATTTTTACACTCTATAGCAAGTCATTACCACTTGATCTGGCCTGTCGTGTCTGGGATGTTTTCTGCAGAGATGGAGAAGAATTTTTGTTTAGGACGGGATTAGGAATCCTTCGGTTATATGAAGATATTCTCCTACAGATGGACTTCATTCATATAGCACAGTTTCTAACAAAACTTCCAGAAGACATTACATCAGAAAAGCTTTTTAGTTGTATTGCAGCTATTCAGATGCAGAATAGTAACAAAAAATGGGCACAGGTGAGTTTCTTGGAGATACATATCAAATCAGACATGTCAGCACATGAATAATGGGGCACATCTCTGCTTGTCTCTGCTAGGCTGCTTGTCTGACTCCTGAGCAATGGGCATGTCCTTTCTAGTGTCTCATTCTAGAAATTAATCTCCATACTAATATTGTGGTGGTTAATATTGATATTATAACACTGGCAGTCTTCATATTCATTAACTAATTTACTTTTCCAGGTGTTTGCCTCACTGATGAAGGACAACAAAGAAGGGGACAAGAACCATAGCCCAGCACCAAAAAGTTAGTGTTGAGGTCTACTGGAAACGTGGAAAACCACTTGATGACAAAGAAGTCTTCACATCACTTCTATGTGGAAAAAGCACTATGGAAAATGTGAAAATGAGATGGAAAAAAGACACTCTCGTTACTCTCAGTGGAGTAACGAACTGATGAAATCTTCACCCTTTTGCCAGTATTAGTTTTTGCCATGGGAAGATCTGATTTCACACAGAATACTAAAACCTATGAAACTGAGAAGCGGGGAGTTCATACTTAATACTTTAAAAGAATCAGCTCAATGCAATAAACATTTGTAATAACTTCTGTTGGTACTTTAAACAAATTTTTGAGGCATAACTGTTTTTACAAATACCACAAAGGCACTTTTTGGAGGGGATGAGGGAAATGCTAAATCTTAAGGCCCCAAAACTGCTATCCAAACCAAATGCTTTGGTACAAACATTACCTCCAAAATTAACAATTTGCAAGTATTGAGGACCAAATAAGGTGGTTTGGTATGTTTATGTGCAAGGTGGTTAAGATTTGGGAAAGGGGTATTGTCTTATTTACTTGTTTGCTTTTTTTTTTTAAGTTGCAGCTTCATTCTTCAGTCTGGGCAAATGTAATTAACTCAGGAACTGTAGACGTATTGTGCCCAAACCTAGAGCAAAAATATTCTGAATTTTAAACAGAGGTAAGAACAGGGCTGCTATTTTCACTGTACAGCTTTCAAAGCAAGTGGTGTTTAAGCATTTATTTTGGTGTATTAGTTGTGGAGTGGGTATTCTGTGAAAGGGTTTTGCCACCAGAAGTTTTATATTGTTGAGCCATTTCCAGCTAAAAAAATACTTGTATGTAATGGTGAACACTAGAAAATGACAAGGCTGTCTAAAGGCTTTTGTGTTCTCAAAGAAGCAGCCACTTTTAACACTTGGAAATAATGCAGACACAGAATTGTTTTTGAAACTGTCTTTTTATTAGTGTGCAATACTAAAATTCAAAAATCATCTGGTTTAGTGATACATAATTCTTTAACATCTTTTAACTGTGAGACATAAGGTCATACTGTACGTGTCACAGCAAATATTTTCAAACATTTCCTGTTCTTGAAGATGCTGTACAACAACCTGTGGTTGTAGGGGACAGAAATTTAAAATGGATAGCACTGCAGGTGAGCAACACTTGCACTCTCTTGATCCGTTTTTTGCTAATATTTAATGTAAATAAATTCCTTACATGTGGGTTTTTGTAACTGGTCCCTCTGGAAATCAAGTAAAAATTACCATTATGTATTTTTAAGTGCAGGAGGCTTCCAGTTGTCTGGTGTTTTAAAAGCAGAGTCTACATAATCGGGGTAAAAATTTAGTGTGGTGTAACTTGCGTTGCTATCTGGTTTAAAAACTACATATATGCTACTCATAACATTACAATTTGAAATGTAAATGTCAGATTTTTCTTAACTTATGTATTCACTACTTTAATTGGATCCAATTTGTCTTATATTTTTGTGTTATCTTGTACAGTTTTCTTACTTTTCAACTATAAATCTGTATATAACTGTAAATAGAAGGATCAAGCCTTCCTTTAAGACCACTAGTACCAATTCCTGTGTAAATAAAACTGACAGCAGCTGCGGCCTGTGCTTCCTTTCGTTCCGCGGCCTTGCCCGGGCCTGCTCGCTGCCCGTGGGCGGGGCGGGGGCGGCGCTCGCTCGGCGCGGGCGCGTCCGGCCTCCGCCGCCAGGGGCCGCTGTGGCCGCGCTGCGCCCGCGGGGAGCGCTTCCGCCGCCCGGCAGCACGCGCGCCGCCGCCATGAAGCCGGTAGGGCTGTGAGGGGAGCGGGCCGGGCGGCGTGGGGAGCGCCGGGGAGCGGAGCGTGGCGGGGACGGGGAGCCGGGGCCGTGCCTCCGCGGCCTTGGGGCTTCGGGAGCAGCAGAGCAGGGCCGGGGCTATGGGGGGGGGGGGGGGGCACCGACGGCGCGGTGCTGGCTCGTTTCTCACCCTGACAAGAGACATTTCAGCGCCTTCCCGATAAACTAGCATAGGAATGGAAGCTATCTGTCACCTCAACTTTATTCCGAATTCCCAGAGTCACGGCATGTTCTCGGTTGGTAGGGGGCCCAGCTCTTTGAGTGGCCCATGCAGGGAGTGATCCCACAATCTTTCTGTTGTTAGCACCATGCTCCAAACAGCTGGGCTGAGGCTTCGAGGAGCCCCTCACTGATCCAGCCGCTTTGTACAGGGACACGTTATCCCTAACAGCGCTTCGATGCCCAGTTTCTGTGCAGAGCCTTGCCTTGCCTTGCCATGCCCCCCGTAAGGTGATCCCTGCCGTGTCCATTGCAGCCCGAGCACCCTAGGGAGTGTTTTGCAGGTTTGGCACGGGCCGCGCCTCCGGGTTTTCTTCGAGCCCGTTTTCTCAGGCCACGGTGCCTCCCCGAGCTCTGGGCCCCGTAACGCTGTTGTGGTACAGCTGGTGGTGCGAGCCTTGCAGCAGGCAGCCTTGCCAGGACCCTGCAGCTGCTGGGGAGGGAGCGTTCTAGGCAGGAGAAAGCCAAAGCTCAGCTTGGGGAGGTGTCCTGCAGGAGAACATTTGCTCGAGGCTGTGGCCTTGGACATTAAAATTCCCCGCGGTGTTTTATCATGTGCTGGAGAACAGCAGCACCCTGAGAAAAGAACAGAGTGCTTGGGAGCACATAAGGACCTGCACCCTAACAAGCTGTGTGCCATACCTTGAGTGTTCATGTGTTTAAAAGTGATGGACATAGGGTTTAATAAAAAAGTTGTCACAGTATGTTTCTGTAAAACATTTGCCACAGCGCTCTCTTCTCAAAGATGTGATGCAGTTGTGGAAATTTGAGGTTAACTGAGGATACTGTTAGCAAGAAACATATTGTTCAGTCCTGATAGAAATAGGAACTTGGAGATCTTAAGCAGTGGAATAAATTTTGCAAAGACCGTTAACAAGTCAGTGACTTGTAGCTTTCTGTTTGTTTTCTAGAGAAAAAACACAAAGCGAGTTCCAAGTTTTCGCAAGTTGCTGAGAACTAGTCAAATAAAACTTGACAATAAATTAAAAAATAAACAGTACAAGCAGAAGAGTGCTGCTAAGAAGTATCGTAAAGAACAAAAGAAGCTAAGGGAGGCTGTCAGAGATGCTATTTCTAGAAAACCTTTTCCATTGGAGGAACCCAAGAAGAAACAAGTTGGTAAGTGTTCGCTTTGATATGGGGGTTACTGAATATCCTGCTGCTTCTTGCTGTAGAAGTTGAGAAAACATTTCATTTTCTGTGTACAAATAGTTATTGTTCCTGTTGAAAGAGTGGGAGACCTGTGGAAAATACAAAATCTGGCACCTAGAACTATCAGTTAAAGATGGTAGAAATGTGTTTGCACTGATCCTTATTGGATATCATAGTAAAGGGGAAGTTTTCTACCCACATGCATAAAGGTCAGTGAGAAGTAAGGCATAAAATGGTCTCAAAAGTATGGGCAGGGTTAGGTTTTTAAGGGTGACTATACATATGGGATCTTAATCTGTAAACGTCTTCTAAAATAGCTAGAAAATGGGAAGAAAAAGAGGAAGAAGATGCTCTTCCACTGGACATGATGGATGAAGATGACTTGAAATTAATGGAGGATCTGGCCCAAAAAGCATCCTTTTTAACCAGAGACCTTTCTTCTGAGTGAGTTACAATGTCTCCTTTTCATACTAATTCAGCCTTGTGTGGTTAATACATAACTAATATGTAAAGTAATGCATTTATCAGGAGGTCTCTTTCAGTCTGGCATTTCT
The DNA here is from genome assembly GCF_009819885.2 of Catharus ustulatus. Taxonomy (NCBI): domain Eukaryota; kingdom Metazoa; phylum Chordata; class Aves; order Passeriformes; family Turdidae; genus Catharus; species Catharus ustulatus. Next base: position 16,380,259 of record NC_046228.1, on the reverse strand, counting down.
TTGCAGCTCCACTTAAATGTTTCCTCAGCCTGTCAGTACTTCAGTATTAATGTATTGATGTGCATCAGCACATTCAGTTGCTCTGCCTGACCCTCAGGATACTGTTTCTGCAGTGTTCCTTCCTGGGAGGTCCGTGGCTGTGAAATGAGTAGCATCCCTCAACCTGAAAGAAATGCTTTAATCTGTGAATAATCTTTTTTTCTATATAGAGTGTTCAGGGTGGTTCCCTGAACTATGGGCCACTATACATACCGCACTGCAAAGTGCTAGAAAAAAATAGGAAGAGTTCTGTAAGCCATGTCTGTGAACACATGGAATCCCAAAAATTTGTTATCAGTTTTATGGACCAAGGCATTGGATAAAGTTCACAGTGATAGATGTAGAAAGGTATTGCTCCTAGTTGTAGAATAGTCTTTACAAATGCACTTCCACAGAGTTGTCTGGTTATATGATTGTTTAAATATCTTAGCTTGCCTTTTTTGATGGATGTGAAAAGACTCTCTGTTCCTAGCTGTTGTAGGGTGATTTTAATTTGTTAATGTTGATTGTGCTTAGTAATTAATAATTTAGTCTAGTTTCAAAGGAAAGTAGTAAATGGCTTTTATTTACAAAGTTGGAGTTGTGCTGCATGGTCTCTTGTAGCCACACTGCAAGTTCTTGAATTAGAAGAATTTTACTTTAAACCTTCGCCTTTCCCCAAATTTACTGGGTTTGACATAAGTTTAAAGTCTTGCAAAACTCAAAATTTATTGTGTGTTTTTATTTAGAGATATTTTGCAAAATGTAGTTCTTTGTGTCTTACCTTCATTATGCCAGAATGTTTTTAGAATGGTAGGAAAAGAGTGGAAGTGGTTGCTCTTTTACCTGTTTTACTGTTAGAGGCTTTAGTTCCTTTCATAGTTTTCCCTTAAATTGAAGAACTTGTCTTTTCAGTATGCTTTGGTTGGCTACAGTCTGCCAGATATTACACCACTTAGAAATTGTGTGTTCATATTAGCACAGACTAAATACTTACCCTCTTCTACACTTCTGTGTAGCTCAGGAGCATACCTGTGAAAGGGTGACACACCATCCTGTGTTACTGCTTTTTCACTGGAGAGAGATATGACACAGGCTTTGCTAGTGGGCAGAGTAGAACAGTGTTTGTAATAGTGGTAAAAGCAGCCAGGGAGAAAGGCAGATAAAAATGGTCACTGACCCACTCATTACCACATCCTGGTTAAGCCTCACCTGGAGGGTCAAGACACAGTGTGGGAGAGAAAGGCTGTGGGACGTGTTAAGGGAGGCTCTGGATCCAGTGAGAGGATTCAAGTCCTGCTGGTTGCTGGTGGAGTCCTCCGTGGCAGGACTGCTTGGGGTGGTTTAACAGGTCTCAGTCCTGCCAGGACAGCTGCTCTGCTGTGAGGGAGTACAGAAGGAGAGGAAGGACAAGTGAAACAGCACCGTGGCCTCCTGTTTTTCAGTGAACCTGTTCATGTCAAAAAACGAAAACATGAAAGTGTGATTGAAAAATATGAGAAGGTGCCAAGACGTTTGCAAACAGAGCCAGAAAAAGAACTCATCCATCTGCTCCCCATCAAAGACAAGAGTGGCATAATTCCTCAAGCTGTGGAAAAGCCAGGTAAGACACAGATTCTGGAACTGGTATAGTAGCCAAGAAGTATATAATTTATTCATTTAAAATTTCACAGTGTTTATTATGTGCTTGACACTAGGCACTCTGTTTTTGCAGTTCTCGATGTTGCACATGATGAAGAAGCAGACACAGAAGATACGGAGGAAGCAGAGGGTACCAAAACATTTTGTTTGTTTTTTGTTGGTTTTTTTTTTTCCAAATCACGGACATAGCTGAAAAGTATTTTGCCATTGCCCAAGGAAGTTTGCAATTGAAGTGTGTTTTGTTCAGGATGATTTTTAATATGCTCATTACCATGTTGCCACCAAAGCATAACCATTATTCAAAATTTGCACTCTTACCTGTTAGAATCTCAGGAATGGGTGGCTTCAGATTCTCTTTATTTCTCAAAAATTATTTTGATTTTTCACCTATAACTGCTGATTGCATGGAGTTCCTTTCTCCTTTGTGTCATATTTTTTAGTAAGAAGGAAATATTGGTCTTACATATAAAAAATACCTGTGTTGTTATCTTTTGATAACTCTGAAATGCAGTTCAGGACATAGTCTTTTGCAGGCTTTAAATGTCTGTTTTTGTCTTTAAAATTTTTTGCTTAAAACATCAGTACTAGGCAACTGAGATTTTCATTTGATTTTGACTATGGAGTTAATGGTCATTTTCAAGTAACATTATGACTTCTGGGTCCTTACTGTCTAAATATAATCTGAAGTTAAGGAAGGAGATACTTGTAGCAAAATAATACTCAGAAAATACAAATAAAACCAATTGTATTTTTTAAAGAAAAGATGAGTAGTGAATAATTTGATACAAATTGCAGAGCACTGCACTTTCTTGGCATGGTTGTGGTAATACATTGAGTTTATACGTTCCCACTGTACTCAGAGAACACCATGGGCAAAAACATTTAGTCCACTTGTTTTTGCAAGCAAAAGATTTTGAAGTGGAGTAAAAATGAATCTGTGGGTTAATATAAAATCTAGCAAAGTCATTCTTAAAGCTTCTTTGACTGTGGAACTTCTTGTGTTACTCTCAGGTGGCCTTTACCAGGGTACCTGTTTGAAATTCAGTGTCTGAAACATGGTATTTCTTAAGTGACTTCCCCTCTTTCCTAGCTCTCACATCTGTGCCAGACTTTAATGAGGAACCCCTACCTGTTCTCACTCCCGAGGAAATGGCTGCTCAAAGGAGACAAAAGCTGCAGGAGAGGAAGATGCACATAGCTGCCTTGGCATCTGCCATTCTCTCAGAGCCAGACACCAATGTAGGTACATTTACCTAACCTGCATGTATATGTGTCTGTGTTGTGCGCTAAGTCAAGAAACAAAGATCTGAATGAGCAAACAGCAGCAAAAGCACAAGAATATATGGGTAGAACAAGGAAAAGATCAATGTTGTAACACTTCTGCCATTTTCTGTACAAGCTACCTTGTTTCTAAGCATGATCCTTAAGTAAGCTCTGATTTCAGGGTTATATCTGATAGTTCTCAATGCTTCAGGATATACTAATAATTTTCTATAATTTTGTGCAAGTTTGTAATAGCAGGATATTTTGAACGTTCCTGAGACTGAAATTTTTTTGGGATATCTATCATTTCCTGGCTCTTCATGCAGTGTTAACTGCTGAGTAAATGTACGTTGTGCTTGTCCCTTGGTTTACAGTTGATCTTCATCTGATGTCTGCCTATTTTCTTCAATCAGATTAAGAAGCTGAAGGAGCTGCGTGCCATGCTGATGGAACAGGACCCTAACGTGGCTGTGATTGTTAGGAAGCTGGTCATGGTGTCTTTGATGGAAATATTCAAAGACATTGCACCTTCGTACAAAATTCGACCTCTGACCGAAGCGGAAAAGGCTACCAAGGTGAAATATCAAATCTATTTATAGTGTATGTGAGTAGCTATGCCAGATGCTAAGACTGATTTGTTTAATATGAATTTATGGTTTTGAGCAGAGGGGACAAATGCACAAATACTTGTGGAAGCTCTGAAGCTGACACTTTCAGGAAGAGAGGTTTTTGTTTAGAACCTTTAATTCTTACATGCTTCTTTCAATAAGTAGGTGCCATGCAGATGGTGATAGAGGGGAAAAGTAGTGTCTGAAAATAGTATACCAAACATGGGTGACTTTCCTTTTAAACCTGGGATTATAGTCCTGCACTAAAGTTAGAAAGAAAGCAGATTATGCAATGTTGTCACCTAACTGGCATACATTTTTATGAGATGTATTCAACAATCTTCTGAACAAATCCAGAGTACAGTAGTTTCACGAATACAAGCCGCACGGATTATAAGCCGCACCCCCGGTGCCTCGACAATGTTGCTGTCTTTGTCAATAGATAAGCCGCACCCCGAATATTAGCCGCACTTTCGTTCGTCGCAAGAATCCGTGCGCAGCTTTCACAAATTGGCCAATTAGTAACAGGATCGCGGCATAGCGGGCTTTACTGGCTCGGGGCGGGGCCAGGAAGGCTCGGCCCGCTCATGGTTGCCGACGGGGCCGGGTGGCCCAGCTCAGCGCCACGGCTCGGCGGGGCTGGCCGGGTGGTGCTGCCGCCGCCGCCGGGCTCGCTGGCCCCCCTCTCCCGTCAGCACCGCCCCGCTGCCGCGTTCGCTCGCCCGGCTGGCAGGGCTGCCGCCACCGGGCTCGCCGCTCGCCCCGCTGCCGCTTTCGCTCGCCCTGCGCCGCGCCTCGCGAGCGCCGCGCCCGCCCCGCCCCGCGGCGCTTTCGCGAGCGGCGCTTCTTTCGCGAGCGGCGCTTCGGCTCGCCGACCGGCGCTTCTTTCGCGAGCGCCGCTTCGGCTCGCCGACCGGCGCTTCTTTCGCGAGCGCCGCTTCGGCTCGCCGAGCGGCGCTTCTTTCGCGGCGCTTCGGCTCGCGGCGCTTCGGCTCGCCGACCGGCGCTTCTTTCGCGCGCGGCGCTTCGGCTCGCCGACCGGCGCTTCTTTCGCGAGCGCCGCTTCGGCTCGCCGACCGGCGCTTCTTTCGCGAGCGGCGCTTCGGCTCGCCGACCGGCGCTTCTTTCGCGAGCGCCGCTTCGGCTCGCCGACCGGCGCTTCTTTCGCGCGCGGCGCTTCGGCTCGCCGACCGGCGCTTCTTTCGCGCGCGGCGCTTCGGCTCGCCGACCGGCGCTTCTTTCGCGCGCGGCGCTTCGGCTCGCCGACCGGCGCTTCTTTCGCGCGCGGCGCTTCGGCTCGCCGACCGGCGCTTCTTTCGCGCGCGGCGCTTCGGCTCGCCGACCGGCGCTTCTTTCGCGAGCGCCGCTTCGGCTCGCCGACCGGCGCTTCTTTCGCGAGCGCCGCTTCGGCTCGCCGACCGGCGCTTCTTTCGCGAGCGCCGCTTCGGCTCGCCGACCGGCGCTTCTTTCGCGAGCGCCGCTTCGGCTCGCCGACCGGCGCTTCTTTCGCGCGCGGCGCTTCGGCTCGCCGACCGGCGCTTCTTTCGCGCGCGGCGCTTCGGCTCGCCGACCGGCGCTTCTTTCGCGCGCGGCGCTTCGGCTCGCCGACCGGCGCTTCTTTGGCGAGCGGCGCTTCGGCTCGCCGACCGGCGCTTCTTTCGCGCGCGGCGCTTCGGCTCGCCGACCGGCGCTTCTTTCGCGCGCGGCGCTTCGGCTCGCCGACCGGCGCTTCTTTCGCGCGCGGCGCTTCGGCTCGCCGACCGGCGCTTCTTTCGCGAGCGCCGCTTCGGCTCGCCGACCGGCGCTTCTTTCGCGAGCGCCGCTTCGGCTCGCCGACCGGCGCTTCTTTCGCGAGCGGCGCTTCGGCTCGCCGACCGGCGCTTCTTTCGCGAGCGCCGCTTCGGCTCGCCGACCGGCGCTTTGGTGAGCGCCGCTTTCGCTCGCCCCGCCGGCAGGGCTGCCGCCGCCGCCACCAGGCTCGCCGGCCGCCCCCTCCCGTCTGCACCGCCGCCGCGTTTCCTCGCCCTGGCCGGCACTGCAGGCCCCCGCACCGCCGGGCTCCCCCACGCTGCTGGCCCCGATTCTGCTGGGCTTCCCCCGCTGCCAGGCAGCCCCACCCGCCGGCCTTCCTGCTTCTGCCATGTTCCCCTGCACTGCTAGCCCCAGTTCTCCCGGGCTCCCCCGCCATGCTGGCTCAGGCTCTGCCGCCCGCCCCCCGCACTGCTGGCCCCGCCTCTGCCAGGCTTTCCCACCTCTGCCGGGGCTGGCCGGGCTCCAGCTTGGCTTGGGGCTGCCGCGGGCTCTCACTTCCTTGTTGGCAGCTTTTAGAATTTTGTTAATAGATTAGCCGCACCGGAATATTAGCCGCACTTCCGGGTTTCCACCAAAATTTTGGTCAAATTGGTGCGGCTTGTATTCGTGAAATTACTGTAATTTGTTTTCCAGAGCTTGTTTTTAACCAATTTTTAGAAGGTTTCTTGAGTATAGGTTTAGTGCAATTTAGAGTCATGGTTTTAAAATAACATCTAGTTGATAATGTTACTTCAAGCTCTATAAATGAAATAGGCCTAGGTGGAAAAAGCCCTCTGAACACATCCGTAGAAAAATGCAGGCATATTTTATTTTTAATACATTTCTAGGAATATCTGTCTGGAAGAAAAAACTACTTAGATATCTGATATTTGTTTTAAAACTTTTTTTTCACCATTGGCTAATTTCAGTATTTAGCTCCCCAAATAAAATCTTATTTCAATTATGTTTACAGGTTAAAAAAGAAACACAGAAACTGAGAGAATTTGAAGAAGGCCTTGTAAGCCAGTATAAATTTTACTTGGAAAATCTGGAACAAACAATTAAAGGTACAGTTAACACTTGCCATTTTTTGTAGTACAGGCAAAATTGTTTGCAGCAGTTTCTCTCCTCTGAATGAATGGTTCCTTTTGTCTTTGAGGTAGCACTTGCATAAAATACACCTGCAATCACTAAAAACTTAAATATTTATAAGATGACCATCATTCTGAAGAGTAACCACTAAAAATGATATTTTATGCAGATTGGAAGCAAAGGAAGTTGAAGAAAAGCAATGTCATCTCATTAAAGGCATATAAAGGTCTAGCAGAGGTAGCAGTGAAGTGTCTGTGTGAGCTGCTTGTGGCCCTACCCCACTTCAACTTCCACAATAACATTATTGTTCTCATTGTTCCACTCATGAATGATCCATCCAAAATGGTAAGTGATTTTATGATTAGAGTTCTTGCTTTGTGTGAAAAATAATTATTTCTGGTCTTCATTGCACAATATCCAGATCTTTTGACTGTATCTTTTCACTATTTTACAGGCTGTGTGCACTTTATAATTAATAAAAAACATGAGTATTGTTTGTTACTAGCTGTTGTTGTGGACTTGGATTTCTGTTTTGCTTTTCAGATTTCTGAACTGTGTGTTGAGGCAGTTAAGAAGCTCTTCAAACAGGACAAGTTGGGCTATGCTTCTCTTGGTGTTGTTAAAGTAATTTCTGGCCTTGTGAGGGGTAGAAATTACGATGTGAGACCTGAGGTGAGAATCTTTCTGTTGTACCTCACAGTATTCTTCTGTTAAAAGTTTCAAAAAATCCCAGATGTTAAAGTTACTGCAGCTGCTGGTTACAGACAAGTAGAATTTTCTCACTCTCTCAGACCACAGACAGTTCAGGATTAGGCTGAGCCAAAGTGTTAGAGAGGTAGGGGGCAAGGGAAGGAGACTGGGAGGTGGAGATCATATTCTGCCAGAGATAGGGCTTAAGTCAGGCAGGGAGACTTCAAGTGAGAGACAAATGGAGGAATGGATAGAAATGGACAGTGCTGGGGAAGCAACTGGGCAGCAGGGATCATGAGATACAGGTGTGGATGAACAGGAGGGGAGTAAACAGAAGAACCTTTGAACCAGCAAAGCCCAGTAGCTGGAATGGAATTCAGGATTTCTTACCCTTAGTTTCTCTCAGGTTGTAGATGATCTTTCATTGTATTTATTTTGTTTACCAATAGGTGTTAAAAGTTTTTCTTCACTTAAGAATTAAGGAAGTAGAATTACAAAAAGATTCTGAAGACATTGCACCAAAGAAAAAATTCATGACTTACAAAGAGAAAAGAAAAAATCTTTCCAGAATGCAAAGAAAGGTATGACATCTGTTTTCTCATGCTCTACTTCTGTTGTTTTATGTAGCAATTTGTTCCAGCAATGACTGCACATCTGCTGTTGCCATTGTTAACTCTCAGCATCAGCTTTTGCATTGTACATGAAAATTTATGAGGTTCTACAGGGAATTTAATTATCTTCCTATTTTTTCCTCTTTCCTGTGTTGATAATGCTTTTGATTGGTTATTTCTGATAGGACAAGGGTTATCCTGTAGGATCACAGGGTGACTTAAGCAACTCAGCAAGTGTAGAAAATCTGTTCTCTGGGTATCTTTTCAACCTGGATATCCAGACTGGTTGAAAACATTTAATCTCTTGTCTTAAAATCAACTGTATATTTTCAGTGGAAGAAAGCAGAAGAGAAACTGGAACGAGAACTGCTGGAAGCAGAAGCATCAGAAAGTAAAGAAAAGAAACTGAAGTTGGTAAGTAATTTAGAGATTATTTCCCTATATTAGCAGAGTGGCAGCTCCTAACCCTTTTGTAACTACGTCTTCCATCCTAGCCTTCAGCATTCCACATCTCTAGATCATGCTATCAGCTAACAAACACTTTGCCTGTGACAGAGATCTAGGTTTTAGTAAACTACACTGTCAGTTTAGCCAGGAAAGCCAACGTAGCCATTCCTATACACTTCTGCTGTCTGCTCAAAATGGTATTGAATCCATTGACACGTGCCCTGTTCCATAGGACACTGTATAGTGGTGTTACAGCCTCAGAGTGGCCTTTGGGCAAAGGAGCAAAGGAGTGTGGCTGTAGCCAGGAGAGAGGCAGGAGCTGGAGAGCACTGAGGACTTGAGTTTTCAGCATAAGAAGAGCAGACATGGCAGTGCCAGGACTGGTTTGGAAGGCCTGAGTGCAGGCTTGGAAGAGAAAAGCATTTTAGTCGGGTTTAAGTGAAATAGAAAGAAATGTCTGTTTTACATGATTAAGTATTTAATTTCATTTTCTTTCCTTCAGCACACAGAGACCTTGAATATTGTATTTGTAACTTACTTCAGGATCTTGAAGAAAGCTCAGAAGTCTCCACTTTTGCCAGCTGTGCTAGAAGGTCTTGCAAAGTAAGAACTGACTACCTTCTTTTATGTGTGTTGGAAAAGACATAAAGCACTAAAGAACTTCCTGTCTCTCAAAGGGATTTAAGCAGTGAGAAAAGATAGTCCCTGACAAACTTGTTGCAATTCTTTTATTTTTCTCTGCTGACGTTTTCCACTATTTCCAAAACCGTTTCAATGTGGTTTGAAATTTCCCATAATAGAATTGATGTGGTACAAATGCCACAGGGTGTGATGTGATTCCATTATTTTGTCTGATTAATTACTAAAGGACACAAGCATGTCGTTAATGCTCTAGAAATGCCATGATTAGCATATTGGGGACTGAATTGTTCTTTCCTGTGAAGACAGTAAATGTTCAGTGTTTGATTTAACCTGCTTTTAAGGTGTGGATCTTGGCAATTCAGAACACTTTGAACTGAGTTTACAGATAATGTCTATAATTTAAAAATGAAAATCTCTTTGATTCAAGGTTTGCTCATCTCATAAATGTGGAATTTTTTGATGACCTGTTGATTGTCCTTCATTCTCTTATTGCATCTGGGGTAAGTTGAATTTTATTACAGTTTTCATAAAATTACTTTCTTTTGGGTAGTTAATCAGTTTTCTATTCTTAGGATTTAAGCTATCGTGAGAGTCTTCATTGCGTTCTCAGTGCTTTTCATATACTCTCTGGTCAAGGTAGGAGATCTTTTAAAACAAACTTTTGTTTAATATTGGCTGATAAATAAATGAAGTAAATATGTTTATTTGGAATTATGCTTATAGGTGATGTTCTTAACATTGATCCAATGAAATTTTACACCCATCTGTACAAGACACTGTTCAGCCTACATGCAGGTAATTCCAGATTCTTATTTTCACTGTGCACCTAGATAATGTTTATTCTGTTTCTTGCTATTGAAGCCTTTTTTTGTAGCATTAATAAAGTACACTTTTAAAAAGATATCTGATTTCTGAGAGGATTATTGTCTGGTTTAACCAGTTTTTTTTCCCTCAAGTTGCACATTGCATCGCTGCAATACAAATACTTGAATTATTATTTCAGTACATGGTAACAGGTTCTAATAATGTTATTTCATTTGGAAATGCCAAGTATTTGGTCTTGGATACGCATTTAGTCTGTCCTCAGTTTAACTTTTTTTATTTCCTTATAATTATTTATTTCAGTGGCAATTAAAAAATTTCTATATTTTTTCTCTAATTCTCTCTCCAGTAAAGAAAAAACACCTGTTTTTTCCAATATAATTCTAAAAATAATTTAAATTTAAATGCTGCTTTTTAAAATTTTCTAGTATATGTATTTCTGATTTTTATAACAACGTTTTAATGTTCTAATCTAAATTTTCCAATAATTCTGAGAAGTTCAATAATTGATGGCAAAAAGAGATTTATAAAATTTAAAATTAACGTAATTTTAATTAACTTCAGAAATGTGGATTCACTAGGAATGGATGATTAAGAATAAACATTCTGCTGTTCTGGATGGGTAAAAGACTAGATCTTTTCACTGTTTAATAATTTATAGAGAATAATACAATGAATGCATTTGGGATTAAAACAGTAGCTTATGTTTAATGATTAGATATTTTTGATGGAACAAGTATTTTCTTAGAAAGGAGCACAGAAACAATGGTGCATTTTTTGTGTTCAAAACTGGACTGTTTTGACCAAAAAAGGGTAGATGCTTAGTGTCTGTATCACATGAGAGGTGTCTGAGGCTCCCAGCTTTCATGCTGTTCTCAGTTCCAGTGTCCAGCCCGTAGCAGAGCATGCAGCTGGATGTCCATGAAGTGGTTCTTTACTCTTTGTATGAAATTCTGCTTTTAAGGTGGCACCAACGAGGACATAGGGATTGTGTTGCAGTGCCTGGATGTCATGTTTGCCAAGAGGAGAAAGCAAGTCTCCCAGCAGCGAGCTCTTGCTTTCCTAAAGCGACTTTCCATCCTTGCTCTTCATGTACTTCCAAATTCCAGTGTTGGGATCTTGGCAACAAACAGGATATTCATGCAAGTAAGTTTGACTTGTTGAGATTTTTAGCTTACTGGCTAAAGGTTATGGAATTTTTTGATAAAATTATTTTGTGCAAAATTTTTTAAAGCATCTTTAACAAGAATGAATATGCTTAAATGCTGCTGAAATGGAATGAAGGGGAATGAATCCTGAAACTGACTCAACCATGTTATAATTGGGTGGGTAACATAAACAACTCAGTTTGTGGATTTTTGTGTTGTAGACATTCCCAAGGATGGACCTCTTACTAGACAACGAATCTCAAGGCAGTGGAGTTTATCTCCCAGAATTAGATGAACCAGAGCATTGCAATGCCCAGAACACAGCGCTGTGGGAGCTGCATCTTCTACAGGTTTGTGAGTAACTCAGGGATTTGGGAAGTAGCAGCAGTAAATAGCTGCTGAATGTTTACACATTTGTGCTTTACACAAATGGAGAACAGAGGTCTTTAGGCTTATTTGTCAAATCTTGGCCCACATGAGCCTATTCCAGCTGAGTGGAGGAGGAAAACTAACTCAGTGGTATGGAAGGATGAGCTCAAAAGGGGATGTTGCACATGCCCTATTATAATGCCACTCTGGTTCTCACTGCAGATTGTCTTATTAGATTCCTTTGGAGACTTCTTGGATCTGTTAAGTTCCCTTGCAGCTCAGCCTTTGTTCCAAGAGGAACTGATACCTTGATCTGTCATTCCAGTCAGGGTTTGGAGAGTCCTTCCTCTACCATTTGTCCCTGTTTTCTGGGGACAGTTTTTACCTAACTGTGGAGAGTCATGCTCACAGCATGATATGAGGGAATAAATGCATGACTGGGTTTTCTCATTCACTTAATTCCACAAGCTGACTCATTTTGGGGTACTCAGTTTCTAAAATAAAAGCAGACCTTCCATCTTACAGAAATGGAAATAAATATGAGATTCTTTACATGAATACATTATCCCTTACTGTCTGTCTACTGCCTTCATGCTTCCTTTCTTTCAGAGACATTATCATCCAACAGTGCAGAAATTTGCATCTCACCTTATTGCTGGAGCTCCAACTGAAGGCTCAGGAGCTCTTCCACTTGATTTGAGCCAAAGGTGAGTTATCAGAGTTCCTTTTTTTTCTAAATAGATGCTGAAAGGAAGCTGATGCTTATACTATATTAAAGGAATTCCTAAAAATAATTATCTGTAAAATTAAGGACACTGATCTTCAAACTCTCTTTGTTCATCTGCCAGTACAGAGTGCTGGCTGCATTTTCCTTTCTTTTTTTCTTTTTTTTTTCTTTTTTTTTCTTTTTTTTTTTCTTTTTTTTTTTTTTTTTTTTTTTCCTTTTGAGACTTGTTGCCAGGGTGTGGCAAGGGTAAACATCTCAAAGTGCAGTGTGTTTTCTTCCCTTGAGAGCAAAATATCTTCAGCAGCAGCCCTGATCTCCTGATCTGAACATGGATCAGGATCACTGAACTGGGGCTGTGCAGTGGAAACTAGAACCCAAGTTACAGTGTAAGTTCTATAGTAGGGTAAAACATGAGGACAGCCTCGTGGATTTCCTGAATCTGCTACCATTTTCTGTTCATGGGATTTTTTAAAAAACTGTTCAATGTCCCTTGAATCATAACACACATTTTGCGAATGCAGCATTGTTTGGTAAGGGTTTTGTGAGTCCACAGCTCCTTATGGCAAGATCTGCTTTCTTTTGTTTTGAATCTGGTGCCATTTTGGTTTATTTAAGAGCCCCTGGTTCTTGCTCTGGGATCTGAAGTGCACAGCCTGCTCCATCATATTCTTTCTGTGCTTCACAGGACTTGTCAGACCTCGATCCTATTATACCTCCATCTACTGTCTCTCCTGGATGGAGGGATCCACCTCACACAGGAGCTGTTCCATATTTTCCATACACTTTTTTTGTGTTCCTGAACTTTTACCAGTTTAAACATTCAAGATGGAATTGGAGACTCAGTTGCAGTATTTGAGATGGGGATGATCTACGGCTTTGTACACGGATGTGACTAATTTCTATTGTGTTCTGTTTCATTTTGACTCCAAACAGCACTAAAGTCACAATCCCATAAAAGTATCTGTCATAACAAGAAGATATTTTTTCTCTAAGTGATAGTGGTCTGGTCAGAGCCTACTGTTTATATGTAGAGTTGCTTTTTTCAACATTACATTTCATTTTACTGATCATCTCATACAGTCTGCAGTTCTCTGTCTGCAAAGTGTCTGTCTGCAGTTCTCTACAGATAGCTCATTCTTACTACTATACAATACAATACGATACAAATAACTTGGTATTCTCCAGCTCTTTTTTGAGCATGTTGGAAAGCACAGGTCCTGGAAAAAAACCTTGTGGAAATCCAATTTCTTCCTGCCATTGCAAAAAATGACCATAGACTCCTGTCCTTTGTTTCCTGTCTTTTAACCAGTTTTCTCTGTAATGGTCCTCCCTGCTCTCCCATGGATGTTTTTTCATAAAATCCTTTGGCAAGGAACTGTTGGAAATTCTGGCAGATTGTGTCAGCTACACATCTTTACCTACCTTTTTTTTCCTTCCCTTTTTCAAAGGGGAGATATGTACAGACCAGAGCTCTGGGAAGACAGCAGTTTTCTTGTATGTATTTAGACACATTTTACTTACTTTGACTTGCATTGTTTTCCAGCTGTTGGCTCCTCATCTCTTCCAGCTGATGCTCAATACACTGAGGAGTTCTCCTAAAGTGTGATGGAGGGGGAGAGTGGGGTTTGTGTGAGGCACTCCTCTTGGATTGGTGATAGATCAACTGAAGTTGTATTTGTCTAATGCCGCTTTTCTTTCACTGTTTCTTTACTGTAGGTCTGCTACAGAACTTTTTGAGACATATTGTATGAAAGAAATGACCTTTAATCCTCCTGTAGCATCAGTAACACCCAGAAGAAAGGTACTGTTCTCATCTTTCTGTGTCCTTTTTTAGCCATGTGACACACCAATATAACCTGTATCTGCTGGCTCACTATGCAGTACCCAGGCATTGGCACACTCAGTGTGGCTTTCTGCTTTTTATACTTTTTGCATCAATATTTTTTAACTGGCATAAGATAGGACTGAGTATAAGGAAAGAAAAAAATGCTGTACAAATAGAGTCCTGCCTCCCACAGCATCAGTTAACAGAGCAAGATTAATGTGGTAGCTGTTATTTTGCACTTTGCAGTGGTTCAGTGCAGATTTCTTGGCTCTTTTCTCTAATGATGAACGAATGTTTGTTCAAAAAGCAATAATAAAAAGCCAGTTCTTTCCCCAGGGTGGGTAGTTGCCAAGACAGCTGGATTTCCAGAGCGTTTGATTTAGTGTGTCGAGGGATACTGATCCCTGTTAGTGGCACTTCAGCTTTAAAGTGGAAATTTGAGGGGAACAAAAGTTAATGTAAAAAGAGGAGAAATGGAGGAAGGGTGTTTATATCCTCAGCACTGGATGTGTTCCAGATACCAGCCTCCATTAAATGTCCAGTGAGTGGTGTGTCCTTTAAAAAGTGGTAGTTTTCCTTCTTTCTAATGCAAACATTATTACCTATTAACCTTGTCAACACTCTACTTTGTAACTCAGTAATGTCAGTTGAAGCCTTGAGAGCACAATTTTTTTTTCCATTTTAGAGAAGGAACTTCTGAAAATGTGTTTGTACTTAACTTAGTTGATTTATAATGACTCCTTGATATGTGTGTCCTACTAGGGAGTTACATAAGCAGCTCTGACAGAGCAAGGCTGAGAACAGCAGATGGGAGAAAAATATGGGTAGAACAAGGAAATGCTCAGGCTGCTTTAGGGAGCAGAAACAATGGAACAACAAGATCACAAAGCGTCCAAAGATGGCTGTAATGCACCTGACTGGGAGAATTACCTTGGGGTCTTGCCTGCTCTATGGTTGTTTGGCTCATTTAACAAATTTTGGCAGTATCTGAGTTTTACCCTCTGTGTCCTGCATGTCCTCTGTGTGCAAAGCTGCCAGTCTGTCAGCATCTCCCTGCTCCTGACAGAAGCTCCAAATTGGAGCCCTGTGCACCACTAAAGAGAGGCTCTCGTTTCTCTGTGAGTGCACAAAGTGCTTGACTCTGGGAATTTTAAGACTTTCAGAGGGAAGTTTAAATCATGTGCATGATCACCAGTCTTCATTTGAGCACCAGGAAAATGCAGGGCTCCAGGTGTGGCTGGAGGCAGAAGGGGTCAGGGGATTCCTTTCTGACTCAAAACCCACAGGTTGCTGTGAGCATTGTTGCTTTCACTGGCCTTCTGGTCAGAGGTGCTTGATTTATAAATGTGTGCTGTCACCAAACTGTGCTTGATTTATACTTGTGAGGTGTGTTGAACAGGAAGCAGTGTGTGTGAACAGGAAACCATGGCTGTGTGTAGTAGGTAATCTTGTAAAGTCCAGCTTACCACAAACCAGAAAAGCTCACCAAACCCACAAGCTTAAGAATGACTGCCTGACACAGCCAAGGGAAATTTCCTGCAGGCCAGGAGGAGTGAGCTGCTGGGTGAACAAGTCTGGTCTAGGTGACTGGAACCACAGGAGAGAAACAAAACTGCTAAACCAAGGTAGGCATGGAAAACATGGCCTTGTTTAATAATACAAGTCATATTTTGTAATTTTCAGGATACCTTCTCACAAATGGATTCATTTGTAGATGAAGAACTAAACAAACAGCTTCAACAACATATCAATGACGCTGTTGCTCACAAACCCTTGGATTTTGCTAAGCACTTGAAGGAGTCATCTTTGGCATAACTGTGCCTATCAATGAAGTTGATAGAGAAAGATTGACTGAAAGAAATCACCAGTCATCATAAAAGGAATGCAAGTAGGCTTTTGTGTGAATAGAGAAACACACGAAAATGTAACAGCAGTTTTTCACACAGTTACAGGCCTGTCCCCCTAACCACCAAGCCCCTGTTCAGGGGGCTGTGAAATCACAATGAACTGTCATGTTAGTGTTTTAAAAATGTACAAACCCAGGTAATTTAAGAATTGTTTGCAACCATGCACACTTATATGTTTGTTTATGTATTTTTCTAATTTTTATAACAGAATATAGACATATGTATTGCTGCGAACTCACTGGGTTGTGTTGATAACTTAATAAATATTTTGAGAATGTTAAAATAATATTGACTTTTTGATGTCTAATTTACCTAGACATTTGAAATATGTATTGCATTTTTCCTGTTTTTCTTCTGATGTCTTCTAACCATTTACCCCATCTTAAAATGATTTTGCATTTGGTGTTTTTTTCCCCTCTGATGAATCTTGATATTGGCAAATTAAGAATATTGAATTTCAGTTCTGAATTACCATCATGACTGAATGCTCTAGTGCAGTGTCTTTAATAATGCATTGCTGTCAAGAATAGCTGACAAATACAAGGTAAGAATGTTTTGGGTTTTTTTGGTAGGTAATTCTCTCCACATTCTTCAAATACTATTTATTGTCTGATTGTTTTAGAATCCCTTTTCAGCTGCATGATGACTTTGCAAAGAGCAGGTGAAATACACGAAATAATTTAAGGGAGAGTATTGTCTTTCTGTGAATTCCACTGTACAGGGGAATGTAGTGGACTGTCCCTGGTTGACAGCTAATGCACTTCTGTAGTGTTCAATCTATGATGTGATAATTAAGTTTTGCAAAGCTTTCCTTTAAGTTAGAAAATACGTTTTATTTTCTCTAGGGTATTTAGTTCTTTATCCTGATTTATGCTTCTTAGATAGTTTTACAATTAATTAATTTTTTTTTCTCTTTTAATATATGTTTTCAATATTGATCACACTAGTCCACCAACTTCCAAATAATTAAGCATAAATTTACAAGCATTTTTAGAATAGACATCTATGTATTAAGGTATTAGACAATACCTAAGTGTTATATTACACATATAAAATACCGATGTATTTTATTATATTTACTATGTAAACTGCAAATCTGCATACGTAATACTGGTGGTTAGGCTGTCATTCCCATAGATGTTGAGTAGTTCTTTTTAGTTTAGTTGTTAAGTGTTTGCAAATACAGATGTGATTTAAATTCTGCAAAATTCCAAGGGACCCACTTGTCAATACCTTTGTCAGTTCAGGAAGGCAAAAACAAAGAGTCAGCATCTTAAAACATTTATTTTTTTACAACATATACAAATATAGTTTATTCAAGTCAGCAGAGAGAAAACTGTCCAGGTGGAAAAGTCACTTTAAAAATTGTTCATTTTACATAGTTTCCAAACATATAAAGACTGGCACATAGTGATGTTGCATTGTCAGAATAATTTGACATGCTTGAAGAGGCAGAGGAAGACAACTGTACAAGTCATTTTGAAAGAGCTTAAAGATCTATTGGAGCAAAATCTATTTACTGCTATTTATTTTTGTGTTTAATTTGCTAACTGCCAAATGTCTATCACTATTTAAGTTACAAAATATTTATCACAGACAGGAAAAATTTGCCACCATTGGTACATTTAGTGGGCTACCCTAAAAGTAAACTGAGTTTTATAGTGGAATAGTAACAGACAGTGATTAAAAAACAGATGTTAATTGAAGCATTTGAAGAGCAGCACAGACAGTTGAGTTTCAGAAGCTGCACACTTAGCCTGTAAAGCTACCAGCAAGGTCTTCTCTTTTTGAAAATAAACTATGAATGTAAGAGAATGTGTTCTTGAAATATTTGGGTATTTCCATGTTGAAGTGTTTAATTCTCAAAAGCCTGTGAGTTCTAGAAGCAGATACCTTTCTAAAAGCAGCTATTCAGACACCTCACCTAGTAATATTTGTAAGCAAGAAAAAAAATCTCACTAGGCTTAAAAAACTGAGATAGCGTTTTTCAGTGTTCTGACTGCTCTTGCTTGGTCAGTAAGACAGAGCCCGGAAGCCCTTTGGGCAGCAGAGGAAGCAGCTCCTGGAGAGCCCCAGTTCCTACAAGCAGAGCAGCTCTGCACGCACACAGGAGCTGGGACTGCCCAGCCTTTGGCCCTTACAGTCACACCCTGCTAACAAGCACGTGCTGCACGGGAAAGGGTAAGAAGTTGTTAGAAACGTAGAAGTTTTTAAATAGTACAGAATCAAATACTTTTGTGGTTTTGCCAATAAGCAACAAATCAGGAGAAGCAAGAGATTTCCACCTGTAAAGTGTGCAGTGCAAGGCCTGCTCCTGCTCAGAGACTGCATGTTTCTGGAAGATGCTGATTATTTACATTCCTTTGTTTCAAACTTTATCCTGGAAGCTGCTTCCTGTAAATAGTTTGTAATGTAAAAATGAATGTATTTTCCTAATTGATGTCCATATTCAGCCAAAAGCATGGAAAAGGACAAAGTTATTTTGTCAGTTTTGTCATAGGAATGTGTGGACAGATTCCTGCAGAAATTAAATCTGTGGCTAAACAGAATAAACATTCCTATTAGCATAATAACTTAGCACATGAAAGCTCTTTAACTGGGCTTTCACAGAAGTTAGCAACTCCCCATTGCAGTTTAATGCTTCAAGTGGTATTGTGTTTCCACTACTTGGAACCAGCAAGAGAAAGGGCACTGCAATTCTTTCCTAAATCCACCCCAAAGCGCATCATGTTTCACCAAGAAAAGATATTTTGGATATTTACCAATACCTAAACTTTAAATTAAGTGATGCATGTACACTAATAAAATTACTGGAACAGGTTCATTAGCCTTACATAGCTCCAGCTGTCTATCGGCCTACAAAGTTAGGATTTTAAAATAAAAAGCCAAATATTTTGCTGTTCCCTTTCACTGTGATAAAGGAGGCTTTGAGTGTGATTGATGATGAAGATACTTGTATTAATAAGCTATTCCTACAGCTAGAAAAATTGTGTTAACAGAAATAGTACAAAACTGCTGATTTTAAATGGCCACAAGACTTCAGGCTAGTGTAAGGCCTGTGGTGCACAATATGACATGACTACTGATGTCCCCTTGGCTTCCCCACGATTGTTTTTTGTTGTTGTTTTTATATCTATGTGACTGAAAAGCACTGGTAGATGACAACATGGGTATAAGAACTTTCTTGTTGAATCCAATTAATTAGCAAGGGTGTCTTCCAGCCTGCTGTGATACTACAGGTGATGTTAAGAATTTTCAGAGCTGCTAAAGATAAAAAATCCCCCAAAATCCAAAAAACCCACACCAACAAAAAAGAAAAAGGTAAACAGGTAAAGGCAAACTACAGGACATTGCGCATTGTTTTTAAAATGCCATAAAAACACCAAAATGAAGAAATTCCCAGTGGCATCAAACTGCTACCATGTTAAAATAACAGAGAGAATGAAGCTAACATTTAAAAAAATGGTTGCATTCATTGAATTGTGCAGCAGGTTGATGTATTTCCTGTGTATTTCCTGTAATTCCAAAGTATTCCAAAGCAAACTGTGCATATAACACTATGTGTAAATTGTCACTTCTTAACATTTCGCTCGGGATCAGTCTTTTCCTTGGGCAGGGTGGAGCGGGAGCACATGTCCCTCACAGGGACTGCTCCTGTTGGAATTGGTAATGGGTGACAGGCTGAGCTGGCTGGGGGCTGGAGCTGGGTCACGTTGCTGATTTGCGAATTACTGCTTTGGTACGTAAGTTCAAACGACTTTTGTGAAAGATGAGCAGTGGAAGTGCATGGCCTCTGTGAGCATATGCTACGGAGAAATTTGACTTTGTTGTATCTCTGGCTATTTTTCCTGAAAGCTGGAAGTGACCTCAAGAGGGCACTTTTTTGCTTTGGTAAATAGCTACTTTGTATACTCCGTTTTCTGTAGTGTATAGTGAAAGACTTCATCGTTTCTGGTGACAGAATGCAGGTTCTGTCTGCTTGTTTATATGCCAGATAATGACTTTGTTTTCTTTTATTTCACTTTCTTATTCATAGTGGGGGCATTAGCTGTCACAAGACTACTGCCTGTAACTTCTTTCCTGTGTTTAGGGTGTGCTCTTGTGAAACAAAAACATGCGCAGTGCAGTTTGTTCCCCACAGACCATTTCTTGTGGGAGATCAAAGGGATGGCTGATTGCAGCAGTTGTTTAATTTGTGCCCCTGTAATGGATTATTTTAAATAACTAAACACATCAGTAACTCCCATGGAGAGAAAAAAAAAAAAGACTACCACAACTAACTTAACATAAGATTAATTCAGCACACGTAAAACTTCACAACAGTGTTTCTATGTAAACAGAATTGTCAAGAGTTATAGTGTAAAGTTCTTTATACTCTCTGGATTTAACAGACAAGTAAAAAGACAGTTCCTGACTACATGGAAAAATGTGGTTTGAATTCATATTTTTGAAATGTTAATTACACTTATCAATGAATGCATTGTTTTGAATTTGGTCAATACTGGGTATTAAAACACCTTGTGCTGAAAAGAAACAATCAGAAAAGTTCTAATATTTTTTTCCTCTAAATCCAGAGAAAGATAAAAAAGTCTTCATTTTCTAAAAAGTAGTATATGATAAATATACTATACAATGGCATGTACTTTGAAACATGATAATAAATATTCTTTCTTTAAACACAAGCCTGGAAAAAACTAAAATTTATAAGAAGAAAATGTTGTTCCTTGCCAAGGTCTCACTACCAGTAAGGTGTATTCAACTACTGTACATTATTTTGTTAATGTAGATAAACCATAAATAATTTTGAGTGTTTTGTGTGTATTCACCAAAGTTAAACAGATATGCAAAGGAAGTTACAGCATATTTAAATCTCTTTACAATCACTTAACACAGTGTTTAACAGTAATCGTCAGGTCAAAGTGCGTTATTTTAATATAATACACATAAAAGAACACTCTGGTTCTCTGCCTTCAGATTCCTTCAAGGCAACAAGCTAAAATTATCTTTTGTTTAAAAAGGGGAGGATGATGATACATGTTTGTTTACAACACTCAGTCCAAGAAAACTTCTCCATCCGCCTATGGAGAATCTGCAGATGCGAAGATACAGGAAGAGAGGAATCTTCCGAGAGCTGAGAGCATCTTTCCCGTCTACAGTATCACATCCCAGATTCTGGATGTTAATCCAGCAGCATTGCCTGGATTAAGAATCTGTAGCCCAGGGCACACCAGGGCTGACCAGTTCAGTCCGGAGCAGGATCCTTCAAAGGCACTGCAGAAGGATTCAGTCATGTAAATTCCAGGTTTGGGTTTCAGAAAAAAAAGGAAAAAAACAAACCAACAAAAAACAACAACAACAACAAGGAAGCCGAACAAGACAAAACCCCAGCAAAATCCAACTGAAGAGGGAAATTGACTCTGATTTTCCCATAATTTACTTTGCTTTCCTGGAATTCAGATTGTTTTAATGCATTAGGGGGTCTATAGCAGTCTAGAAATAAGCTATCAAATTAATCTCTTCCTATTTGAAATACCTTGCAAATGAAAACAGTGCTTGAATTCTGTTAATTTAGTGACTTAGCAGCAGCATTGCAGTGCATGTCAAATAATGCTTTAATAATTAGATGTATACAGAATAAAATGTAATCTTAAATTGGCCATCTGTGAGGTGGGATTATCAAGGCTGAAAAAGATTTCTTCTTCATTTGCAATGAGCTGCAACTTCCCAGCTGCTGTCACAGTGCTGTAGTAGCACTGTGCAAGCGTCTGGTTAGTGTACAGTGCTGGGCAAGTGTGGCACTTACTATCTCCATATAAACGGGACAGTCTTTGTTGTGTATTTCAGTTGTTTGAAGTCAAGCAAGATGGAAGAAATTGAAGAGATACAGAAAGGGTAGTGTAAATGTTTAAACATTTCTGGCAAAATTTCCACAGACAGAAATTAACACTATAAACTTGTTCTAGCTAAAAAGAGATCACCAATCCTGATGATTTTATTATCTGGACATAACAAAAAACAATAAAAGCTCTACTGCTCACTTCCATTTGCCATGGCCCAGAGAAAGAGAACAAAAAGAGAAACAGAACATCACTATTTAAGCACAATCGTTGATAAAAATGAGAACTGCAAAATCAACCAGGATGTAACATTTTGGATTAAATGGACAGAGAAAGTGGGTGAAACTCCACCATTGTGAGACCTTGCTGATGTCATCGTGCCTGTGCAGTGTATGAGGCTTTTATGGATCATGCTGTCAGTCCTTGTACCTCACTTGGTTTGATCAGCTACAGCTTGGAAGCAGGAATGCCCTGTGAACACTGCACTGAATGGCTCTCAGTGCTCGGTGTGCCATACCTGAGCAGCCTTGCCGTGGCAGCAGGGACTGTCTGGGACTATTCCATGATGTCACTGAAGGCCAAGGCGCATGCAGCTCTCTCGTCCCTGCCCTGGGGACTGTCCTGCAGTGGGGGCGACACAAAGCCCCGGTACTGCTTACTCGACTTGGTCAACTTCTTCAGTTCACTGGTGAAGGAGAGGCCTTTTCTCTTGTCATCTCGTGCTGCCTGTAAAAATTAAAAAACATCACAGAGGTGTTTTAACAGCTGCTTGTTTGCTGGGAAATGAGTGAATGTGAAAACACCTAACACTGTGCTAAGCAGGCCTCCCTTTAGGAATTCAGTATGGCTGTGCTTTCATCCAGGCACTTCCTTCTGACTGTTCAGAATAAATTAATTAAAAATTATGCATTGTTAAAGATATGTTCTGCACATTTGGTAATCTGTGCTTATAGTACAGTTACTTTAAAGCAACAGTGGCTGTGGATTGGTGGTGTTTGCTGGGAAGGAGAACACAGCTCCTTCTCCCAGGAGGCATGTACTTCATTCCTGCCATTTTTTGAAGCCTGAGATAAAGCAACAGAACAACTTTTTCGCTAAGCAGGAATAAAGGGGACTTTATTCCAGTAGCTTTTAAGTTCTGCTCATTTGAATGGTCCTTTATTATGACAGGGCATGCACAGCCAGAAGGTTTTGAGAAACAGAAAGCTGTAGCAGATAAAGGTTGTTGTGGATTTGCAGGCTGTGAGGGAATTGTGTTGCTGGATGTAACTGGTGCAGTTTTGCAAAGGAAAAAGAGAGGTTCAGAGAAAAGAGGAAATCTGCCTTTTGCTGTACTCTATCCTCTCCACCTGCCCTCATGCCAGTCATGTCTCTCTTGCATGGAAAGCAGGTTCCCATTAAGCTGATGACACACCATCTATAACACCTGCTGCAAAGTATTGCATCTTTTACCTGAACCTGTTCTTTGAGCTTAAGGATAAATTTTCCTGCTCCCTTCCACTTGCTTTGGGCCTGAAACACACACTCTTGATCAGAGAGAATCCTCTGAGATGGTTTAGATGTTGAAGACTTTTTGTTTGCTGGCTCTTTTGTCACCTCTTCCAAGAGCACATAATCACTTGGGTTTGGATTGCTCAAAATGCTGTAGGAGTATTTGGCTTTGCAGAGAGTCTGTTTGAAATGAGAAAAACGAAACAAAAAACAAGACATTTCCTCAGATTCAGGCTACTAAACTGATTCTTCAGCTAGTGCTGAGAATAAATCCCAGCTTAGCTTGTTTGAAACCAAATTGCAGCCCACATGTTGAGGTGGGCACGTGCTCTTACCTGCTGTATGACATCCTGAGCCGTGCTGAGGCGTGGAGCTTTGATCACGGTGCGTGGTTGCTCTGGGGAGACATCATGTACCTGAACAAAGAAGCTGTCATCCTCAGAGCTGATGGCTGTTTCTTCCTTTGCTTCTTGAAAGATATTTCTCTCATTTAAATTCTACAGAGAAAATGACAAATACATTTACTTCAGACGGGTGACTAACAACTGGTGGTCACACAAGGGTTTTATTACATGGAAATTGGAGACTCTGCGGTTGCCTCAGCTCCATTTTGTTAAATGCGCTATAAGAGAGTTTTGACAAGCCACTATTGCGAATAATAAATAATAATAATAATAATGCTAGTAAATACTCATGTTTTCTAAAACCTGTATCTGAAATGCCTTTCATAGTAGGTGAGGAATAGAGATGTTTGCAAAAATGGTCCCTTAAAGCCTTCCCTTATGTATACAGAATGATGTTTTGTCATGTAATGGTGCCAGTACAATGGGAGATGGTGGAAAAGGTTCTTTTCTTTCCTGTCCCTGCACTAAAGCCAAAAGAATTTAGAGCCAGAATCTGAGTGAACATTTTCCTGTGGTGTGGAGCAAGAGGAAGGCTGCATGTTTCTCTCTCCCTTCTCAATGACTACTGCAGATTTTAGACAGAATTCTTCCTTGAATCTTCTCTCAGAGAATGCATTTCTGTCCAACGCCTTGGAACTCTTGGAACACAGCTTGGATTCATAAGCTGTAAATATGGGCTGTGTATTGCACCCTGTCACTGGACCTGCTCCTTGTTTCTCTGGTCAATTTTGCAGCTTCATTTCTAGCTCCAAGCTCTGAGGTGCTGCTGTCTGCAGAAAGGCTAAAAATTATGGATAATGCTTTGAGGTACTCACATCACAGGACAGAACAACAGCATAATTTTCACCTGTGGTAAGGCAGATTTTAACCCATTTTCTGAAGGAATGGGGCTTGGCAGGACACATGTGGCAGCACACACTGACAGAAACAGTGCTGCAGTCAGTGGAATTCAGTAGACTACTATTTCCACAAACAAATTTCTACCTTGTCATTTTTGTTCCAAACAAAATAAAGGAAACCACAATGTGGACTTGTGTAATATAATACCAATTTGTCAAATTGAAGCTTTATGAAAAGTTCTGTCAAAATATGCAGAAATACTTTTTTTTCGAAGTATACCAGAGGACCTCTGTAATATATATGTGTATGTAAAATCTGTGTACTAAGCAAGCATTTTTATTTGCCAAACTGACCAAAGAAAGTGCCCCTGAAAATGGAATAATTAAATGTCTTTCTCCTGCTTTTTGGTCTCTTGTCTCACAAGCCTCAATATTTTAAGCTGTAGATGCTTTGCTCATAGTGTAAACTGAAGTAATCTTCCTCCTTTAAATTAAAAGAAATCACCTATTTCATTATTTTAGCCTATAATTGATAATTTAATCATCCTTTGAGGCATTTAGGCTTATTTTTTAATATTAAAATTATTTCTAATTTTTCTAGACAGATGAAAAGTTGCTGCCATCTAAATCGATGGTGGTTTTCTGGAGTTCTGTTATCTGTGATCCTTTGGTATTAACTATTCTCTTTATATCAATTTCCTGTCATGGCATAATCTAGATTTGCATTAAATTAGAACTGTCACTCCAAACAGAGTCACTGTTTGACTAAGTCATAATGAATAAACACCACACAGCTGATACTGGAGCTGAGGGAGCTCCAGTCGGTGTCACACAGGAGTATAAAGTCCAGTTGTGCTTCTCACTCAAGAGTTAAGTTTGTTTCTAAATAATGCACACAGCACTGAATTACGCACCAAGCAGTGAAACAAATACTGCAGCCTTTTGTTTTGTGATCTAAGAGCTATTTTTTGCTACCTTTAAATAATAATTTATCTAAAACAGACTTACTTCCTCTCGAGTTTTAAAGATAATTCTTCCAACATATCCTTCTTCTGGGAACCAACTGTTTAAAAGCTGCACTAGCCCTTCTTCAGGACCAATCATTCTCTGGAATGGTGGTTTTCTGCATTCACTCTTTTCCTTAGATATAAAACTTTTCTCTTCCATCAGAAAATAGTCTGCAGCGCATGACTCGGTGCCTTTTATGGTAGCCAAGAGCTAAGACAGACAACATACAATAATCAGAATGCTAAATATAAACACTGCATAATTAGTAGTTATAAATGAGAATGAATAAGGAAGCTTTAAGAATCGGTAAGGAAGCTTTTAAGAATCAGTAACTATTCTGACAGTGCAGGCAGGATTTTTGATGTGCTATTTATTATTCAGATATTTTACTCCAGGGTAATGTCCTGTTCTCTTTAGCCCAGCCAAGCAGTTCAACTCTTCCAGACAAGGCAGTACTATTTGAGATTATTTCGGTCCTTTTTGGCTGGCCAGAAAATTTATTCATAATCCCAGGACAGTACAGTCTTTTCCCACTGCTAGAATAACAATCCCTGCTGAGTGAACTGGTTTTCTACTCATGAACTTAGCCCTCTAACTTTTACTCTCTGTTCAAAGAATTGTGCAGAAATGTTTGCCTTTGTTGTAAGGAGAACCCATTACCCCCGTCGACTAAAAAGATTTTCTCCTCTGCATATGCCCAAATATTAAAATACTAATAGGAAATATGTTCTGAGATTATAAACACATTCTCTGAAGTCAAGATTGGGAAAATTCCATGTTGTGTGTTTGCTGCGTAATTAATTCCACAGCAATGCATTTCTAAAAGCACCCCTTGCTTTGATGAATGAACTACAACGACCCTGTGTGTGAGAAACACAGGGAGACAGAGGTCCAGAAGGATGTCAGTGTGGATTCTGGCAATGAAGAGTCTGCAATTCAGCAGGAAGCTCACCTGATGGAGCAGCTGTGCGGCCGTGGTCCCTGCACTTACACTGAAAACAGTGAAAGGCTCCGGGCCTGGAATTCCATGAACTGTCACTTTGTAAGTCACGGCAGCTTTCCTTTCTCCCATGCTAAACAACTGTTCAGACAACATTCAACAGGTTACTGGATGTTTTTACACAAGCATGTTATTTCTAGGTTGCTTAAAATAAACTGTACACACAAGTCGTAAGGGCCTTGACAGAGCAAAGCTGTTCAGTTCATACATGGCTCTTACACTATGGATCAAGGCATCTAAAACCCCCCAACAAACCCTCCAAAAGCCTGCATTGTATCTTGAAGCTGAAGAGAAAGAAGAAAAAGGAACTTTTCCAGTGGAAATACATAAACTACCACCGGACAAAGGGCCAACCTCAATCACTCATTCCCCACTCTAGCTGAGCTCAGATATTTGGATTCAGCATACAGATCACTGAATTAAAACCTCTGTTTTAACCTCTGAACTATTTGTTCTTCCTTTCTACCTAGTAATTCACTAAGATACAAGTTTGCCATGTATTCACAGGAGGTAATATCTGCAACAGATCTGCTCTAGACACGGGAGCTCAGAAGGTTTTATCTAACACTTTAGGAGTCAGTAAAATGATAAAATATATGTTTAAAGTTGCCAAAACACAAGCAACCCAGGTAACCTAATAGTAAGGACTTTTAAACAAAAATTGCATCTATGCACACATATTTTTAGATATACAAATATCTGTATGTATGTATACATATTTGCACATATAACCATGGATGTGCACAGCCATATATAAATCTGTATGTATTTATGGAACTACAGAGTTAATATTTTCTTGTAATAGAAATCAATTTTACTCTCATTATTTCAAAGTTGTTGGTAATTTGCATCTTCCCTTTTTTCTTTTTTCTTTTTTTTTTTTTTTCTCTCAAATGCTTTGCTTACAATTCATGCACAAAGGAATGCCTGAGGCTGCACTGAACCTGACTGTTCATCCACATTCCCCCAGTCAAGGAGCACATTTCTTCTTTTACACCTAAATACAGCAGTGGAGCCAGACTTTGAAAAGATTTACCTTCTCACAGTTTTATCTAGGGATAACCTTACTTCCACCAACGCAAAAAAAACCAAGCAGGCATCAAGGTATGTCTGAAGAATGTGCAGGTTTGAGGGCTAACATCTTTGAACACTCTGGCCCTATATATCTTCTCATCACAGTAGTTATTAAACCAAGAGTACATGTAATCCAGGCACACAAACAAAAATTAAATTACCACAGATGCAGGCAGAGTGTTTCCAGAGGGACTTTCTTCCATTCTCCGACTGTTTATGAACAAACTGGAAATTTCTAATGTTTCATTGTGTAGGTTATGGAGCTGGACATGTCTGTAGCCTAAAGAGGAAAAATCCTTCTGTAAATACTTTGCCACATCCTAGGACACAAGTCTCATAAATGGAAAACTCAAATTTGCTGTATTTATAGCTACACTTTGCCACACAGGTGGGATTTGAAGCACTGTAATAATACTGCATTAACACTCTGTACAGCAGTGTAACACAAATCTTACTGCTGAGGGGCTCGCAGAGCAACCTGCCTTTGTTTTACCATAATATTCAATACAGTCCTACATAAAAGATCTAAATATCAGAACATGAATGAAGCAAGGTCAAATTCTGATTGGAAAGTGCATGTGTATGGCCAAATCTCCTCATATGCCAACCCAGACAGTTGTGTGATGTTACAGTGGTACAAAGTAAATGTAAAAACATGGCGACATGGAAACTCCCTGCCCCAGTGTCACACAATTAGTGATGTTTCCTGATCTCTCATTTACCCTTTTTTCACCCGTTCTTCAACTCCCCTCCAGCCATGGCTTCGAGAAGTGCAATTCCCCTCTGCACAGTGATCAGCTCTAACAGCAGTTTCTTGGGCAAAGGACAAGGCAGGAGTGAAACCACACCAAGCTCCCTAAGGGAGCAGCCAGTCCAGGTGACCACAGCCTCAGGAGCACCCTGATGATCAGAGCAGGAGATGCTCCCACAACAGCACAGGATCAGACTTTTTACAAGTCACTGGGGTGGCTGCCAGCTCCCAGGGAGTTTAGATCAGCACTGTACCGCCAGGCCGTAGTGTATTGTCTGGTATTTGCTCCCTGTCTCCTCCAGAAAAATGCAACTGATTACAAATTTCCCTCTGGAAGGATTCAGCCCAGAATCTGCTGGACCATTCTGGCTTAGGAACTATACCGTACCTCTCTTGAGCGCTTTTAGGGGGATGATTCTCTGAGCTGTTACAGCTGAGCTGTTATTTTCAACAACGGCGAACCGGAGGAAGACCAAATCCTCGAAGTGCACGCGGAACAGGAACTGCTCGTTCCACATGGGGTTGAGTGTGTTGCGGTGGATGGGCTTGGTGCGGAAGTGGCAGCTGTCCAGGGGCATCCCCAGCACGTCGATCTCGATGCAGGGGCTGCCCGTGCTGTTGCTGGGGCAGACGTTCTGGCCAGACACGATCTGCAGCCGAGGAGCACAGAGAACAATCAGAGGAGCTGTCAACCCTATGCTGTCACGGTCCTGAGCTAAATACTGCTCAGCACACCCCTAAGCACAGCTTGTTAACATGCTGAATTAATTACAACACTCACTTTTGTGATTGCCAGGGCAGCAAGTGCAAAAGCAGAGCTCCCTCAACCCTCCCACCCCAAACACCACTGCTGTGGTATCTTTCCCCTGAAAAAATACACTATACAACTGTTCAAGGCATCTGAACATTGATCCAGAAAGAATGTACCAAAAATGTAGTCAAAAAGGATCACATTTTCTTCTCCATTACTCTGGGGTGATGGCACTGAGCTCTGGCTTGCTTTGGCATACACAAGAATTAAGGGTGCAATTACCACAGCTGGGAGAATTCTGAGTCCTATGAATCTCACTTTTCTGACACATTTCCTGGAAAGGACTAGCTTCTGAGAGTACATTTTTTTGGCCACAAATCCATGAATTATGTATCTTGTTATATAACTTACAAAAAATATTTTTTCAAGATTCAGTACAGCTTTTCATAATGGCTTTTTGTGCAGCTTTTTAAGTATTCACAAATGTATAAAACATCAAGGCACATGGGCAATTTTACACAGTTGTGTAGTCCCAGGGAAAATTCTTTCAGGACTCAGTTTCAACAAACACCGTGAAGGAAATAGGGGAAGTAACTATGGATACAAATCAGCCAATACAATAAAATAAAGACATTTAGAAGTATGACTCTAATGCTGGTTAAAGACTGTAGTTGTATATTGTCTACATCTGTTTGCCTGTATATGAAATTCCCTTTTCATGTACTTACTGTTAAAGAATATATAGCTGGTTCTTTATTATCAAGGTCTCTTTCCAATGGACAGAACTGCTGGTACATTGAACAGTTTTTATCCCACAGAACTGGAGGTTTCAAAACATATCCACAGCCACCATTAGCCTCAAACATTGCTGCATTGAGTTGCAGAGGAAGATCTGTGAAATTAAGGCACCAAAACTGACAGAGAGCAATGGTACAATGGAAAAACTGTAACAGTGAAGACAAAGTCGTGTTTGAAGTATCTTTGAAAAAATTATTTTAGTTGTGTACTATTCCTGGTTTTCAGAACTAGCTGTAATTTAAGTATCCAATCTATTCAATAATTACACAAAACTCTACAAACAGTTTATTCTTCTCCTTTCCATTGTCTTTATTGAACTGTAGGGCTTGCCTGCACCAGTTCTCTGAGAAGTTTCTAGGAATGTGCCCTGAACTGCAGAATGAAAGAGCATTGTAGGGATCTCCTATCGAAAATGTGAAGGAACACAAGATAGGATAGCAAATATCCCAAAAACGTTTTGATGAACATTAAACCAGCATCCAGGGCAGCACTTCCAAGTGAAAAATAGTTCAATACCCTTTCATGCTTGAAGTTATCAGAATAGGATAAGAGTTACTTGAACAGGGAGGAAAAAAAAACCTTCAGCAATAAAATAAATATAAAAATGGAAGTGTTGCTGTCCAGGCACTTCTGGGTTATCAGGGGACCTGGTGCACTGGCACAAAGCTCCTGGACTCTGAGGTCACTGCTGTCAAGCACCAGACTGATGTGATATGAACCTGCCTGTGCAGGGGTGCACATACAGGAAGGTCCCTCAGGAGAGCAGGGAAAAGTAAACAGGGAAAATACAAATTCACGACTTAAGACCTTCTATCACATTTCAAACATATTAAAGCTGGGTTTGTGTAGCCTCACCATCTGTTTGGTAGTTCAGAGCCACGAGCTGCACCCCATGGAGCCAGAAGATCAGGGGGTGGGGATTGGAGGAGTCGATGCGCGTGGCGGCAGGGTAGGTCCTCAGCAGCTGGCAGGTGGTGTGCTGGATCAGCTTCTGGGAATAGCGCCTGCAGAGCCGCTTGGCAGCGTTCTCGTTCAGGGACGAGATGTGGTAGCACTTGGGTGTCCTGATGATGGCACTGAGGGAAGCTGGAGAGTTGTAGGGACAGCAAGGATCTTCCCACGTCTGCCGCATCGCATCAAAAGGACCTGGAAAATAAACAGGGCCCAAGGTAAAGCTGCAGGGGCAGAGACTCCAGAACTTCAATGTTTTCTAGTGGAGCATCTGTGTGTGCTTTGGTTATGGTAGAAAAAGGTGACCCTGGGAAATGACACTACTCAGGACAAGTGTCACAGTCCTTCTCACAGAGTAAGAACAATCCATGACAGGAAACACAACATTCAAGTATTGAAATAATACCATGATTAGATGTGCTAACAACCACTTTCATAAATAAATACCTAATTGGCATTTGTCTGAATAAAATAAAGGAATAAAATTCCCTTCTTCTCATTTATACATTTTACATGAGGAAGAGAGGCAAGAATGAAAGCCATCTGCTGATTTTCCAAACAGACAGTTTATGAAGACTGCAAAAATTAGGGGAAAAAGGCAGCAAGACACTTATATGCTTTAGGCACCACAATTCTTCACTTTTAGGACACTGGCCTCTAGAAGGAAATCTCTCCTGTCTGCTGCAGTCATGCCTTTGGGCTGTAAGAAATACAACCCTCCCTGAGCCAGAAAATGAGTACAAAATATCTGTTTATGGCAATCACTTGAAAGGCAGGGGATCTATGTCTTATACCTGCTCCAGAACCTTTCCTGTACTTTCTCTGTATTTCTTTACATCTGCTCATAAGCAGACGCACAATTTTCCAGGTTCACAAACTGAATGACCTGCAGAGTCTAATTTGCACAATTACACGTTTGGACTTGGCTGAATTTTAGGCCACTAAGTTCTATTTCAGACAATAAAAATTCTTTTCTGGATCAGCTCAACAGTCTCCTGGCTTTCAGTTGTACTTTGACAATATTCACTTATATCTTTAAAAATATAAACTTTAAGATATTTAAAATGCACATTAGTTTTCAATTGTTTATGAATTAGGGTCATCATATTTCTGATCAAGTAATCCTAATATTCCACACTCGCCACTTCAGTTGTAATAGTGGTACTGTAATAGCTGCTGTGCTAATGAAAAACCATTCCAAAGTTTAATGTTTTACACATTGGAAAGTATTTGATCTTTAACAACTTGGTCTGGTACATGTGTTGGATTACAGTGTCATTCCACGTGACTGGTGAAAGAAGATGCTAACGTTACCTTTTCCAGATGCTTTGGCAAGAGCAGCTGACTCCCCAGGGCTCAGCCTGCCAGGATTGTTGCCAAAAATGGACTTCCTGCTTTTTCTTTCTTTTCCTCTGCTAGAGCCAGATGGGTTTAGAGTTGACAAGCCTGTTCCCATAAATGTAAAATAAATGAGCCAAAAAACATGACCAAGAGGGCATGTCATTTTCCACCATATTTTACATTATTTTTGAAGGCATGAATACTCCTGTTGTAGAGCACACAGGACAAGCTGTGTATTTTTCTCCACAATTTAATTTTAACATCTTTACATATATACACACTTTTGTACATGTATATATTATGTATGGTTTTATATATAATGCATATATATATGCATTTATATAACATATATAGAAACTCATATAAAACAGTACAATATACAATTCTCTTTCTGTGATAAAACTTTTCTCTTGGCTTGAGGAAGGTAAAGGCTTTTTTCCAAATTACTAAATGGTCCAAACTGATACTAAAAAAATCTGCAGTAAGATTCCCAATGTATTTATCCTAGAA
The DNA here is from genome assembly GCF_009819885.2 of Catharus ustulatus. Classification (NCBI taxonomy): domain Eukaryota; kingdom Metazoa; phylum Chordata; class Aves; order Passeriformes; family Turdidae; genus Catharus; species Catharus ustulatus. The sequence goes on along the minus strand of NC_046228.1, from coordinate 16,347,903 downwards.
AAAACTTTAAAAAATAAAAGTCTTTTCTACAGAAGCAATAAATCTATACAGTAGTGAATATAATGGAATTCATCTAGGTTGATACCTACATAATTAAATAAATGCAAGATTATGATTATAATATAATATAATATGTCCAAATGCTGTCAGTTAAACATTTTAACTTCAAAATGTTTTCATCCTCTGCTTATTTGTATTTCAGTGTTGGGTAATACAGTTAGGTGTGCAAAATCCATTACATATTTAATGGCTCCACTAGGAGTGGAGCTGGGTAGCTCTAGTATAGCTATTATTCAAACTTGTGCCTTCTAGAAACATAATCATTAAAATTATGACCTGAATCCTAGTGAAGTAAACAGACTTAATCCCACTTAAGGTCAATTTTTTTCTGTTGGCTTAGAGAGAGCACAGAGCAGATCAAAATTAAAATGCACAATAATTGTTCTGACACCCACAGCAGTGAGATGTGGGATGCTCTCAGAGACCCAAGATGTATTTGTGATATAGAATGTAACAAAGCAAATACACTCTTACATGCCTAGCTGTGACTCCTAAAACATTCCACATTCATTCACATGAACTCACACCTGCCTGAAGGCAGTTCTGGATTTAAAACTAATATTTCAAATACAAACATAAATCACAAAGGGGATACACTGGCCTCTTTCTGACTGAAGTCTGCCCACAGCTGCAAATTTTCAGCTCTCAATCTTTATGGCATGTGTACATGTACTTACTAAAATTATGCACAGAGTTTCAATGGAACTGCTTGGGTTAGTAAAATTCAGAATACACATAAATATTTTCCATGTTGGAGATGTATTGTCTCTTTGGGTCAAAGCATACACATAAATAAGAAAGATTTGGTAGAAACTGGGATCGAGGAATATGAATTGACTAGAAGAATGAGGAATTATGCATTGTTTGTTTCCAGCACTATTTAAACCCAGTTTTCAATGGATCAAATAGATTTAGCAAGTAAGATCCAGGTTTCAAAACCCTGTTGTGGAGACAGTCACTGAGGAAACAAACTAACCTCATAAATCACCAGAGAGTGCAGTGCAGAGCCCTAGGGCTGGCTGAACCCACAGTGTGATGGCCACAGGACAGGCACACTGCACCTGGGAGTTTCCTTTCAGTCTCTCCCATGTTACACATCTCTTCCCTCAGAAAAACTCCATTTTTCACTCCAATTTAAACTACAAATACAGCTTTACCAATTCATAGAATCATTAATTTGCAAAATAATAGAGGTTGATAAGGATACGGAAGTCATCTGGTCCAACTCTCTGGTGAAAGTAGGACCAGCTTAGATCCCACAATACTGTACATATATCCTATTGTACTACCACAGTGTCATAGGAAATGTTTTGTGTTTCCCTACAGCCCCTGTGCCATGTTCTTTGAGTTACAGAATTTAGTGCCCATGCCATGTGTTGGATACAAGCACATTGCTTTACTGCTGCTGGATTTAATCCAGAGGACTGAAAGCTTCCCTGCCTTTCTCCTTGTCAGCATCCTAACACAGCAGGTTAAACTGTAATCACCACCTTCTCACCATGTGTTTCAGACCAACAGAAAGTCTGTGGGCTTGCAGACCTTAAAAGGGAATTTACAACATTTTTATCTGTAACAAGGGTGCCCCTTTTTATGTTCACTTTAATTTCTTGAAAAGTGATACCACAGGGGCAGATAATCTGATATGATGGAGACAGTGACTGAATTTCATGCTGGTGAGCTCTCCCTTCACTTGATTGTGCAAATCCTGCTTTTATGTACTCAGTTTCTCTACTCACTGTGTAAGGATCTCAGCACCAAGGTGATGAGCCATGTGCCAGTAGCAGTTCTCAGGGGTGCTCCACTCAGCACGGGTGACCCCACAGAACACACCTTCAGCCTCTCACATAATGGTGTAATGATATCCAACACACTGAAACTCAAGTTAAGCAAGGACTGTACGGCCAAAGAGCTCAGAAACAACAAGAGCCATGGTGGGTTCCTTGTTACCAGAGGTTTTATAAACAAGAAATGTTATTTCTCCACATGATAAATTCTGTTTTGATCAGGGGACATTTAGGGAAGTCTGTGTTACCCAGTAGGTTAGGGTAAGTGAACATCATGGTCCTTGTCCTTTTTTATAGTCACAAATCAGTGATTAACATTCAGGGACGTAGGCAAGTGTAAACACAGAACAAAAATAAATGAAGACAGGAGAAATAAAGTATTTACACCATTGATCAGACACTGACATGAATTCTGCCCTCCCTATTTCCAAATTTGCATTTTCTGAGCTGGTTAAGAGCACAGGCACTAGAGTTACAGTTATGGATCTCCCAGCCTTGTTCCCATCATTAATGCACAACACTGGGGTAGGGCAGTGCACCACATCTGTGCCCTCTGGCTGAGCAGAGGAATCCAGTCAGTGGCATGGTGGCCATGGATGCCTACTTTGCCAGGCAGTATTTGTCTCAAAGGGGACAAAGTCTGTCAGAAAGGTAATTTCTACAGCTTTATGTGTTCATCTGTGAAAGGAGATAATTTTCTTAATTGTTCTATTCATGACCCTTTTAAAGCAAGAGGAAGAAATCTGAGAAGAAAAGGAGGTATTTCTTTAATAACCAGTATTACATTAAAAATTAAATATATCAAAGTTTTCCATCAGAATTTTTTTTATGTGTCAAAATGCTTGGAACCACCCAAACTATCCCCGTTTAATCTTGAATAACTTTCTTTGAAAGAAAATATTTTACTTGAAAGATATCTCATTGCAGATTTCATTAAAAAGAATTTTTAGAATTCATTATTTTTACAAGTGACACCTACAATTTTTAAAGTTATAAAAGATTATACAATAATATCTCTCCATTTTCCAGCACATTTATCTTGCCTATTTGACACTATTTTATGTTTGGTTAGCTTCTCTAATCTGATTATAGTTCTGTTTGTATAAGATCATGGTTTGGCAGAACTACCAACTTTTCCACAGAGAACCATTGCACTAAAGAGCAGAGTTTTCATCCAAAGTATTAAACATATCAATAAACAATAAATTCTCAATTTACAAGTATTTATGTGCATAGTATAAGCCAAAATATACCCAACCTCATATTTCAGTACTGAACAAGTGCCTATCAGTGATCTCTTCAGTTACTCCCTCTCGTTTTCTCTACAAAAGTTATTCATCCTTTTGTAGTGAAAAAGATTGTCCAATTTCCATAACTGCTTCCATGAAGACTGAGTGAGAGTGTGCAAGCAGCTGCCTTCACCCACCCCATAAAAAGGCGCTTTACCCCTGTAAATGGCTCCTCTCCTGTCCTGTCCACTTGGGAAAGAACAGAAAAAGCAGCTGCAGGCAAAGGTGAAACACACTAAACAGAGGTCACTTACAGAAATGTGGACATTCTACCTGCAAGGTCTTAAGAATATTTTCCTTCTTAATTCAGTAGGTCCTTACATGGAAACTCAGAGCCCTTAAGATAAAGCTTTCTGTCATCCGGCATTTGGCAGTGAAGCAGTTGTCTAAGTTGTGAAGACTGGCAAATTTCACTTTTGTAAACATTTTAATATGACAAACAGTATGCATTCACATAATTTATGAACACTACTTCTCAGCCAGGAGCTGCTATTATGAAGACTACCAAATCACGAAGAACGAGCCTCCTCGACTACTTCAAACTAATTCGAAACATAAACATGATGTCTCCAGGAATTAGAAAGCTGAAAGCAATAAAACAGGGCAGTGTACTTACCCGGGAACTTTACAGCTTGACAATAAATGACGAGATCTGATAGCTCTGGGGCTATTTGTCTACTTTCCTTCTTATTTTGTGGAAGATAGAATTCTTCACCCAGCTCCATGTCGTAAACCTGAGTGACAACACCAAGAACATTTACTAATAGTATTACTGAATGTGGAAGAACTCTTACATATCTTACCTATGTCTTTGATAAATTTTATCTCTTTCTTTCTATATGATTTCTGTGCTCACCTAACAAACCTCCCTCCTGTGCCCACATTTCTGATCAATACCTGTTACTGATTCTGCAATAGTGCAAAGGCCTTGTTCAGAATCAGTTCTACAAACATTTAGACAAAACACATCCATGTTGAGCAGAATCTGAATACACTAAACAGCAATACATCGGTTCCTTTTTCAGATGATTTAATAAGAGGTGCTGTGATCATCTGATTTCATAGTGCAGTATTTTAAACTTATTTTGAAACACAAATATGCTGAAGATTTCAGTTCCATCAGTATTAATTTTCAGCCAAGCACCCCATATATACTATAACCTCTGGGGACTTTTCTTGAACACTATGTTGAGCATTTTTTCTACTTAGGCTATTTTCTCTGGTGTCTTTCCATTCTTTCTATTGTTTCTCTTCATTAAAGTGCACTTGCTATCTGATCTCTCAGTTACCTAAACTGTCCAAATCCTTCTGAACCTGGCAATATACCAAAGTGCAGATGAGATGAAAGGGGAAAAAAGCAGAACTACCTTTCCTTTATTATTGTAAGTAGCACAATCAGCCTTCTTTAGTCGTTTGGCAGTCTCTTCATTATATTCAAATTGCAGTTTATCACTTGATAATTTATTTTCAGGTCGATCTTCAAGAATATTATCTAAAAATTAATGGGATTTTAATAAACATAAAGCTAAACAATTTCAACTGGAAATTTAATTTGAATGGACAGTATTTGTGGACAGTGCTGTGAAACATATGAATAAGCAGATGCTAAAATAATGCATTTACAGGTCAAAGCATCATCCTCTAGTAGCAACCTTCTATTTAAAAATGTAATGCTTGGATTTGGTTATGACATTGCCCTTCCTTTAAAGCACATCCTTTTGTGTTTAGAAGATCTTTTAAACCAAGAATTAATTTTAAAGAATTAAGTTTGCCATCTGAAAACCACTGAAAATCCTGAATGACAAACAAATGCCAAAGTCCAAACAAAGTTAACTCCATCAAATATGTACTACGCATTTTGTACAGCAAGTTTTGGCCTTCCTCTCCTTACTTTCACCATGCATAGGTATTTTTACATCTATAGAAATACCTCTTCAAAGCTACATATTTTTCAGAGAATAGTATGCCTAACAATGATGTGGCCTTTCTGGACCAAAATACTGCAGTTGTCACAAAAGGAATGGTTTAAATTTATTCCTGATATTCCTGATGCTTTGACCATATTCTTTTAAAGCATAACAAGTGTCACACATGCAGGCTTCTACCAGTTTCTGACCAGTTAACAATGCCATATAGGAATATATGCTTGCATTTATACTATGAAGTAGAAACTATATATTCACACTGTCACATTGAACAGACTGAAGATGCAGTGCTGATTTCATGCAGTTAAAATGCTCAACCAAGTGGCTTTTACCTTCCTGGGTGTTAGGAGCAGGAGAAGCATTAAGGACATCAGCTAAAGGGAAATGAGTCAGAGAGGGAATAAGAGTAAAGGGAATTAAGATTTAGAGCCAGAGAAATGAAAAGTGTCAGTTGTAAAACTATTAGCCTTACACAAAAAAATGCATCAGTAAGAAAAATAAAACTGAATCTCTTTTAGAAAGTTTACAGACCGTTATTTAGATTAGCTTTACCAAAATATTAACATAATTGAAGACTTCAAAGAACAATCATTGTAACAAAGTAGTAAATCATGCTGCGGATTCCTTCATATACTTGTGAAGGTGAGAATGTTTCTTGCTAGCTTCAGATTTCTCAAATCTTGTCTTAACTAGAACAGTGTTCAAAAGTCACTTACTGCAATCAGTTTGCAGAATTTCCTTGGCAAATCTGTTAGCAAAGATTTGAGTTTTCACAGCAATTTACATCTACACCATCTCCTCCCATTCCTCACAATGAGTGTGCTCAAGTAGCCAGCTAGGCCAACTTTCAAGCAAAACACAACTGAAGGCAGCATTGACATCAAACTCATAAATAACATTGCCATTCCACAAGCAGTGCTAAGTCTTGAACTGCATTCGTTAATTTTGTGACTATTTTTTAAATCACTCAACACAGAAGCAAGGAATGTAAACAAGAGACCACCTGGAAAGAAGTCCTGTGCTGCAGGACGTGCTCAAGCCTTACACCTTCTCTGAATGTGGCACCTAGAACTTAAACGGGTCCCCACCAGAATTAAAGGTGCAGTGAGCGAAGCACTTCACTGCCCACTCAGGGGAGCATCCCCAGCTGTGTCAGACCAGCTGTCCATCTAGCTCAGTCTTCTCTAACAGTGGCAACAAAGCAACCAGCCACTAACCGCCACCCCAACAACCACATTCACTGAATAATAGGGATGTTGGACCAAATACTGCTACCTATAACATCTGCTTATAAATCTGTCCATGAATTTGTCCAATCCTTATTTTTTTAATATGCTGATGCCATTTGTCTCTGCAGTTGCCCCTGGCAACACATTCCAGAAGTTTACTACCAGTTGCACAAACAAATATTTTACCTGTTTTAGACTGATCTTCCTCTTGTTTTACTGAGCACCTGTCAGATCTAGCAAGTAACATTCTGTGCTTCCCTTAATCCATCACTTTGTGACTTAGTAAACCTGCTTCCAATTCACCCCTTAGTCCTCTTTTCTACCAGCTGAAGAATTTCAGCCTTTCCAGACTCGTGCAAGGACACTGCTTACCCAGCTCATTCCTGAACTAGAATAATCACATCTTATTGCTACAGTTCTAACAAAAGTGCTGTAACAAACAAACAAACAAATATAGTTACCATCAGAGAGAGATTCATAGTCATAGTCATATTCATCCTCTTCATCTTCCTCCTCTTCATTGGTAGGTGGGGGGTTGCTAGCACCATTGCTAGCCTGTGCTTGCAAATGTGCCAGCTGGTGAGCCTACAACAACAGAAACACTTACTGCATTATTGCTAAGTACTGTTAAAAAGAAAAAGTTTTCATCACTGTTTGAATCTTGTATTGCTTATATGAAAGCACTGAATATATTAAGTGAGAAATAAGTAAGATTGTTAAGGCCAAGCTAAAATACCACTTTAGGGTTTGAATGTAAAGAGAACTTGTATTTCAAGAAAAACAATAAGATATGAAACCTAATTAATTATGGGAAAATGTCCAAGTTGCACATCATTCAAGACTACTTTTTTCCAGTCTGAGATATGCTGCTTCAGAAACAGTTAAATATTTTTCAAAAGATGCAGAATATCCATATACTGGTATGATCTATGTGATTTACTCATCTGATAACAAGACTTTAAGTCTAATGCAATTGTGTTTACATTTGGGGTAATGGCAATTTGCTTTCAAGAATTCAATCAAACTGCTGACTAACCATGGACATTATTAGATTGAGGCTACATGAGATGCAACCTTATTTTTCAGAAATAAAAAAATTCTCACACGGGAATAAACACTACTTGAATAGCAGAGTCCCCCACAAAAAGTCAGTAATGAATCGAGTGTTTGCCTGGCTTGAATTTGAAAAAAAGAAACAAAGCAGAACTCTACCAAAAATTACTACTTACTGTAAATAAACACATACTCAGTGCATATCACTACTTCTCAATAAACATGAATAGTACAGTAATTTCACGACCATAAGGCGCACCGGACTATAAGGCGCACCCCCCGGGAGCCGGCACATTTTGCAACTTTGTAGATCAGATAAGGCGCACCGGTCTATAAGGCGCACCGGGTTTTTTTTTGCAGCGAGGCTCCGCCCCCAGCTCCTCCCGCACGCTTGCTGGCCGAGGCCCCGCCTCAATCCGGCAGCCATTGGCTCCCGGGCCTGCCTGTACCCGGCAGGGCCAGGCTATGCCCACCGCCGCTCCGTGCAGCATCCCCAGGGCCCCGCTGTTCTGGGAGTTCCCTGGCGCTCCGGGTGACCCAATGCCGGCAGGCTTGCCCCGTGCCGCCGCTGCCCCGATTCCAGCTGCTTGCCCCCTCCCCGCGTGGCAGCCGCTCCGATTCTCGCGGCTTTCCCCCTCTCCGCATGGCAGCCGCTGTGATTCCGGCGGTTTTCGCCCCACCCCGCGCGGCGGCCGCGGTGCTTCCGGCGGCTTTCGCTCCCCCGCGTGGCGGCCGCGGTGCTTCCGGCGGCTTTCGCCCCCCCCGCGCGGCGGCCGCGGTGATTCCGGGGGCTTTCGCCCCCACCGCGCGGCGGCCGCCATGATTCCGGGGGCTTTCGCCCCCACTGCGCGGCGGCCGCCATGATTCCGGGGGCTTTCGCCCCACCCGCGCGGCGGCCGCCGTGTTTCCGGGGGCTTTCGCCCCCCACCCGCGCGGCGGCCGTCGTGCTTCCGGGGGCTTTCGCCCCCCCCACGCGGCGGCCGCCGTGTTTCCGGGGGCTTTCGCTCCCCCCGCGCGGCGGCCGCCGTGATTCCGGGGGCTTTCGCCCCCCCCGCGCAGCAGCCGATCCGATTCCTGCGGCTTTCACACCCCCCGCAAGGGAGCCGTCCCAATGTCGGCGGGCCGGCCCCGCGCGGGGGCGGCCTCGAAACCGGCGGGTCCGCCCCGCGCGGGGACGGCCCCGATGCCGGCGGGGACGACCCCGAAGCTGGCGGGTCCGCCCCGCGCGGGGGCGGCCCCGATGCCGGCGAGTCCGCCCCGCGCGGGGGCGGCCCCGAAGCCGGCGGGTCCGTCCCGCGCGGGGGCGGCCCCGATGCCGGCGGGGAGCCCCCGATGCCAGCGGGTCCGCCCCGCGCGGGGGCGGCCCCGATGCCGGCGGGCCGGCCCCGCGCGTGGGTGGCCCCGATGCCGGCGGGGAGGCCCCGATGCCGGTGGGCCCGCCCCGCGTGGGGGAGGCCCCGATGCCGGCGGACCCGCCCCGCACGGGGGAGGCCCCGATGCTGACGGGCTCTCACTTCCGGGGTGGCAAATGTCGCAACTTTGTAGATCAGATAAGGCGCACCGGACTATAAGGCGCACTTCCGGTTTTGGGGGGAGATTTTAGTCAAAAGGGTGCGCCTTATAGTCGTGAATTTACTGTAAATGTTATAGCCTCAGAGAAAAAGATTCATTTATGTTTGTCACACAGGGCATGTGGTGTTAATCATAATATTATGAAGTTCTATAAAATTAATATACACTGAAATTTAGTTAAGCTGTAGCTATAATTTAATATATGTGTTGTCTATTTATCTGAAAGCACTATACAGTGAGTTTTCCAAGTAGGAACGTGCATTAGATTATTCTGCTGTACATTTGGAAATAGCAAAAACTTCAAACACAAATGAACTATTCTAGCAAGAGTTGGTCTCACTGCTTGCTGTTAAGGAAGGACTTTACCTTTTGTTTCAATATATCCACTGGTGTTTGATGGGCTTTCAGCTTCTTGTTTTTAAGCAGGATTTTTCTTCTCAGTTGGTCCGGGGAAGGCAGCATGGGATCATCAGAAAAGTCACTCTCAAATAAAAACTTCGTCACCAACTTATCTCCAAATACATTCTGAAACACCAAGAACAGGTGATGTGTTATGGAAAACCCCACGGCACGTGCTTGGAATGACTCAGCACAGCTGATGGCTACCTTGAAGATCTCGGCCATCTTGCGCTGCTGGGGCAGTGAGCAGTGGTTCTCTATGGAGATGATGACCGGCATGTCGGAGGTGATGAACGCGTTGCGATCGATGGCCTCAACCACCTCCTGTGAGAGACAGAGCCTTTGAAAGGACATGGGAGTGTTCTGCAGCTTTCAGGTAACCTACTGCTGGCTCAGAGGGGGTACCTGCTTTCCTCTGCAAGAAGGAAGAGGCTACCTTGTGCTAAACAAGCTGGCATCTTGTTACTACACAAATGATAACACCTACTTCTATTACTTATGTAGCAACAAAAAGACAGGAAATTACACTATAAAAACTAATTTGAAAGTATATTTACCACTCAGAATTTCATAATGAAATAATGACATAATCTATAGTTTATATTCTATTAGAATTTAGCCCCATTAGAATTTGCATTTTTCTAGGAAGCAATTATTTTTTCCCTTTGTTACAGAAAAAATTACTTTTCACTTTTTTGTTTCTATATGCAATTACCAGCATACCTTAAAAGAGATCTTTGTAGTAAGAGTGTGCCCATGATAAATGATAGGCATGCCATCATCACCATCCCAGCAGTCCAATTCTACACTTCTGCAGCCTTGTAAAAGAACCTGCAATGCAATTGAACAGTGTAAGCACATCTAAGCCACAGTATCATGCCATCAAAGCAGAAGGCAGACATTGCAGAGCTGAATGAAAGCCCAGTGAGTCAGTAAAATCCTGGAAAGAGCAGTCTCTGTGAAGTAAACAGCCCACAGAAGGTACAGTCCCCAGCTAACTGCATTCCCTAACTGAATGCCTTATTTCCCATTGATAAAGAATGGGAAAATTAAGTGAAATATCTATGTTCCTGGGAGAATTACCATAAAGTTTTCAAATTGATGGTATTGTACAGGACACGTGGAGTCTGTTTGCAGAAGGTGGTTCTTAATGCATAGCTTAATTTTCTGAGAGAAACATTCCCATATTTCCACTTGCAAAAACAGCTATTAAGTAACATGGTAATTTATTTCAGATTGCTTCCATAACAGTTTATAGGAAAAGCACGTGTAGTTTGTTTGCTGGGTTTTTTTATTATTGTTAGTTTCATAAATAAAAGACAGTCTGAAAATGAAGTCTTAAGAAACTTCTATGAGAATAGTTAAAATGGAAATGTGCCAGGACATCTTAATCAATTATATTAAGCTGTTTACAGCCATCAATTAATTTATCAATTTTTAAATTATTCATGTATTTATCTTAGAAAGCCATTGCTAGAAAAAACAATGAAGGAAGCAAAGAGGAAGGATGAAGGAAGAGATGAGCTAACCCCTCTCTTGGTAGCCCAGCTTATTACTGCTATCAGTATTTAGCGTGCCTGTCATCTGTACTACAATTTAATATTTTACTGAACAGAAAGATCTCAACAATCAAACCCATTTCCAGCAAAACCATTCATGAACAAAGAAAAAATTACTACTACTCCAAACCTGAAAAATTTAATTTCAGACAGTTTTGTCCATAGCTGGCACTCCACCAGAACCAAGTGCCCCTTCAGCTGGCATCAACAACTTGAGGGACAGGAAGAAGCTTTTCTTAATCATGCAAACTTTAAGGCAATTGATCTCCATCTCACTTCCCATTCATTACCAACACAATATTAAGATCAGTGTGCAGTGCTACTGCAGGAACCTCTGCAATTGCTTTACTTGGTGCATTCATGTTATTCAGGATTTCCTAACAGCCTCACTTCTCTGTCTACAGCCCCAGGTGAAGGAGCACATGGGACACCAGATGAGTCCTTTCTCAGTGGTGAGTCACTAACTCTCAGCATAATGAAAACACTACTGACAGGAAGCTTCATGCTTTCTCCAGCATTTTGTAAATACATAGACATACAAATATATATATACAAACAAACACAGAACTGAAAGCCCAAGGGACAAATTGTTCCTTCCCTGATCACCACCAATCAGGCATAAAGTCTAAAAACTAGAATATTCCTAGAAGTAATGTTTTTAGAAGTTATAGTTCTATTTGAAATTTGTCTTTGCAGTGCAATGTACAGTATTTCAGTAGTGTTTCTGACATCTGAATGAACTAAAATATTAGATCAGTCTTTCCTGTGGGAAAGTCTAATTTTAGTAGGTTGGGTCAGACTGACTGGTGTCTAAATGCTATGAATCTCAAACTAAACCCATTTTTTTGCCTTAGAAAAGGCATTTGAGCACAACTGTGCTTACAGGCAGCTTTCCCACACGTCATGTTTTCCAACATTTTGCAAGCAGAGGTTTAGGACATTTAGATTTTCAAAGCAAAAAGGTCATGTTCTTGAAAGTTTCCAGTAAAACAAACAAGTTCATGTTGAAAGCTACACGACAATCCAATCCTGCATACCTGGCTGTAGAGCTCCACTGAGGACTCCCCTTTAAGCTGATGGCCAGTAAGGTAAGTATTGTGTGAGGATTCTATGTAGTAATATGAGAGAGGAAAGTGCAAGTCCTCAGCATTCTCCTGTGATTCATCATTTTTAGAGGCAAAGTTGTCTTTATCCATCAAAAATCTAGAAATGAGAAGATGTGAGGAAATTTTATGCTGTGCTGAGCATTTTGTGACTCTCCAAGAAGCATCAATACACTGGTATCATCTTTTTACACACACACACACACACAGATATATATATATGTATTAAAAAGCACTTAAGTAATTACCTTGCAAATCCTTCAAAAGATAGCAGCCCCTGCTGGCACATGTTCACACTAGGTTCAAATTTCTAAAAGGAGGAAGAAATCAAAGATATATATATAATAACAATTCTTAGAAATATGTCTTTGTAATGCTTTTATGTGTAGTCTGCTTATAGCACTAAACAGTTAGTAGGTAAACAGACTTTTTGTGGATGAAGTAATCAAGTGCCCGCAAACTGTGTTTTACAAATTACTTCACAAGCATACTAAAATCATAATCATAAATCAAAGAACCATTCAGGTTGAAAGGGATGTTGGGAGATTGCCTAATCCAACCTTCTGTTCAAAGCTGAGGTAGCAATTTAGTTGAAATTTAGAAAGATTTATGTTCAGGTGTCCTACTCCTATCTAGTGTGATTAAATACAACATACTACCATCTCAATTAGAGTTGTGGTATTCCAATTTAAAGTTTTTTTATAATTTCTGTCTTTTAAACTCTGCAATTCTATCTTATATGTTGATAGTTATATACAGTTTTTAGCCCTGGTTAACTGCTAAATGGGGGCTCCATTTTGGAGTATATTAATTATGGATGTTTGGAGGAATAAAAATTTTTCTACACACTTTCTAAAATCTTCAGCCGTGATATATAAGGCAATAAAATGTCCATGTTTGCTCTGGAAATTTTTTTTTACAATAAAACAAAAATACGTGGAAATGGTGCTTTTTAAAGTTCCAAAGCAAGATTATGCTCAATCAAATGTGAGAAATAAAAGATTTGTGACGAACACTTTTCCTAGGTGGTGACATCCCTTCCCTGCTAAAGTACACATAGTTAATAAAACTATTCATTTGCATTTTTAAAGTGGATACATTTATGGACAACCATACAATTTTCTAGCCCAAAATAAAGATAGTATTAAATTTTAAATTCAAGTAAACTGCAGAGACAATAACAGTGTGAAAGGAGATACCCCCACAGATGCTATTCTGAACAGCATACAATGATAATGGGGGAAAATGGAAGCAACAGGAGTTCCAGTGTAAAGGAAATGAAAGATATTTGTATTACAGACCTGGATAATACTGAGGATTTCATCATAGGTGCAGTGCTCTCCTTGGCAATTCACTAGGAAGTCATTCAGTTGCTGGATTCCTACTCCAAATACTCCTAGTGATGTACTTTCAACTCCAGTGCCATTGGTTACGATGCTGGCAGCAGCAATAGCATCAGATATTTGCCTCTGGTTGTCTGATAGCTGCTGCCTGCTCTTAATGAATAAACCAAGGTCTGAAACATTTCTAGTCAACAAATCTTAAAAGAAAAATGAGGAAATAAAAATATAAGCTAAACAATTATGTGTATTACATACCCTGTATAGAATATAATGTAGTATACAATACACACAAGTATCTCACTGGGTGTTTTAGCACTGACACAGTAAATTAGAACAAAACCATCCACTAATAAAAGCGAGAGCATTAAGCATGCATGTGAGAGAACTACAGGTGTCCAATTACTCTGAACAAAATCCTGGAACCTTCAACATGGATCCACAGCTTACTACACACCCAGGATTCTCCTGCTGCCTCTCACCACCACAAACAGCCTCAAAGCATTTCCTTCACTGTGTGCAACCCCACACCCCTCCTGTTCAACCACCCTTTATCTTCTTCTAGTTTCATATGCCAATTGTTCTGCACACTCCCCACAAGCTGATTGGCACAAAGACTGTTTTCTTTACTTGTAGTCAAAGTCCCAGACTTAGATTATGGTAACTGAGGAATGTAGAGGGGGACAGAGGCTTCCTTCTCCTTTATCCCACATAAAGCAGATCCACTAGGAAACTAGATAAGAAAAAAACAACCAAATGGGACACAGGGCACAACCTCCTCATTTCTCCTCCCTACATTTGCTCAGTGTTTTAGTCCTTCCAGGGCTCCTACAACCTGTACAGATCCCTGGGCTAAGCCATTCAGCAACAAGCTTTATTCCTCTGCTATTACCAGTTACAAATATATCTGGCAAATGGGAAGCTGGAATACTTTTCCTTCCCTTCATTTTTGTCTTATGTCCTGCTAGCTGCACATTAGTGGAGGCACGGCAGCAGTCCTCTACTTAAACTGGTAACTGATAATGGGACTGACTGAGACACATTTTATTAAAGCAAATAACTGAAGTTGCTCAGCAGTCTAACAGTTGCATTTTTCCCTTTAACAAACCTAAATCAGGCTGGAATCCACTGCTATTTTCATCAATCTTCAGATTAGTATAAAGTGGAGCAGGGTCTAAGCCAGATCGATTGCAAGGCACAGCATAAACATCAAAAAGGTCTTTCAGATCCTTGCGGCTACGGACACTGCAAAAGGAGCAGAAAAGTTCAATTTTTGCTCTTTTATAAATTTGAATGAATGAAATTAGTACAGAAAAAAGCATCTTTTACCTGAAAGATTTGAAGAGCTCTACAAATTCCACAAAAGTCATGTTGCTGTCAGACACCATGAAGCTCTGAAATCCCTTCATTCCTCCTTTGACACGGCCATGCCAGCTACTGCTGCTCCATGTGCTAAAATAAAAAAAGACTGCTGTAGTTTGGTTATATTAAACTTCTGCTTAATTTAAATATTATGTGTATCAACAGCTTATTTGTGCTCTCCTTAATGCATTTATTACCAATATCTGGAAGAAGGAAATAAAGCACCATCTTACAAGATGCATAATGATACATTTTACCTTCTTGCTTTATAGCAGCTATTTTTTTTTTCTTCAAGACAACAGCAAGTTTTATCAGAATGAATAAAGTATATTATGCAATTTTAAATTATCATGTGGAAAAAGGTCTGATGCACATGGCACAAACGAAAGCACTTCTTTTCCTTTTAAAGAAAACAATGCCAGAATTCTTGTATTGTAATTCATTGAAGATGAAATAATAAAACAGATTGTTCTGTAACTGCAATCATTAATCTAAGTCATGCAGCCGAACAAGGTTTTTGAAGTAGAACCAGCACATTTCCAAAAGTCACATCCCAAAATGTTTCGGCTTCTAGAGGATTTACACTAGTAAGTACCATTAGGCCCTGACTTGAGCAGCATGAACAAGTCCTTAGTGAACTACATGGAGTAACTTGCAATGCTCTTGAGCTCCTTCCTGGGCCTA
Organism: Catharus ustulatus; assembly: GCF_009819885.2. Lineage (NCBI taxonomy): Eukaryota > Metazoa > Chordata > Aves > Passeriformes > Turdidae > Catharus > Catharus ustulatus. The sequence goes on along the minus strand of NC_046228.1, from coordinate 16,332,544 downwards.
AACACCAATGAATACACATTACAGGAATGAGATCTGCCAGCAACTGCAGCCTGAAAAGGGCAGGATCTAAGCAACAACAAAAATCTCAAGAACTATCTCATTTAAACCATAATTAGTTGTACAAGTTACAATATTTCCTTCAGAATATCAGACCACAGGTTAGATTTTATTGCTCTGTAATGTTCAAATACACACATCCATTCTTCTATGAATTTTGCCATCGGGTTCAGTACAAACAGTTCCGAGAGCTGTGATGGAAAAACAGGAAAACAGGACCAGCTTGTTCAGTATTCCTAAAGACATGCCTCTAAGCAGGTGACTTTCTACACAAATATGCTGGACCAGATTCCTGAGTTTACTCCTGGCATGGGATGGATGCATGCAATTGAAAATAAAATGTGATTTAAAAGTATTAAAAATATCATCTACATTAGTTGATAATGTTCAATTTGTTTGAGATCACTATGGCAAGTACTGACATACTGCATATTACTTTTTTTAGCTAAAATAATTCCTAGCATTTTTATCAGACAGGAAAAATAAACCATGATGAGGAAAGTCTCTAGATTCCAGAAAACAGACTGGAACTGCAGAGTACCAAATGGGAGACCAAGAGCAGAGGAAAATGCTCAGCATTTCACCCCATCTGATCACTAAAGATTATCTTCCAGAGTAATGGAAAATAAATACAAACAAAAGGTTTTCAAGAAAAGAAGGCAAAACCCCCTAGAAAACCCCACCATCACCAATAACCAAAACTGCAATTAGTAGCAGTAACTGGATTATACCAGTTACCAGTAGACAGTTAATGAGAGGAGGTTTACTCTCCCTTCCCAAAAAAGCCCCCATCTCTAGTTCTCCATATCCTGTGTTCTGTGTCCCAGTGGCCTTATCAACCACCCTCCTGCTTCCACCTTACAAGTGGCACTAGATTGCCAAGAAACTTCCAAATTCTTTGGCTGCCCATCTGCTTTGAAGGAATGACAAAAGCAGCTGCATGCTACCTGTGTTCAGAATAAAACTCTCTCCATTGCTCCAAATTTCTTACTGGCTCATGAAAACTGGGTCAAGATAATGGGCAAAACATGTAAATCTTTTCTGAGGAAGACTTCTTCAGGACAGATGAAACAGCCATAAACTACATCCTGAGCAATTTTCAGCAAGAAGGGTCATAGCAAATTTGGGACTGCTCTGCAAAGTGATGCTGTGGAGGTGCCAGACAACTTTGCCAGGGAAAACCTGTGATAATTGGGGGTTAGCTACACACAGATCCATGCAGAAACCTAGTCCTGAGATTACTTGAAGGAATATTAGCTGTCCTTTTCCAGGGAATGCGAGTTCTCCATTGATGCCTTTTAATCTCATTTAGAGACAATTACTATTTTGGCATAAAAGCAAAAAGCAGATTTGCAAAACACAGAATCATTTTCCAGAGATAGTAAAGTATTTCTTCCGTTCAATGTAAAAGAAAGCTGTTCTCACCCTTACAAAACAAAAAAAATTGCTAACTAAGACAAATGCAAGTTTGTGAATGACAAAAAGAGCACAGAGGCTGACAAAGCAGTGTTAACCCAACTACACATGTTCACAGGTGCTCTGCTACTCACACCTGTTGTCAAATCCAACTATTTTACGTATAAATACAATCCCCAAGAAATACACAACAGGAACCATTGCACAAGACATGTCTCTTCAAATATAACGTTCTATCAGCAGCAGTAATTTCTTCCATTGTTTACTGTCGCTCTCCTGGAAACTTCAAGATTCATACTCATAATGGTATTTCAGCATTCCTTCTCCAAAAAGGCACTGGAAAGCCTCTGTTGAGACTGTCTTCTTGTATGTCATAAGGTACTGTCCACGTCCCTGACATATTATTAGTACTGTAATTACTACTACCATCACTATTAGTATTTATAGAATTAATATAATAGTGCACTATGTTACTGCACATACTGCAGCAGTATAACATACACTGCCTAAGTGGCACAAAAAAGATGAATGTTCAAGAAAAAGAGGCCTGTAAGAGAAAGATTCCAAATTGATTCCTCCAATTCCCAAGACAGTACTGCAGTCATCACCAGGAATGTCAGCAAAAGTTATTACTCCCCCAGGTAGAAATTATTTGTGCTGAGAAACCTCAGCACTTCAGTTCACACATCTATAATATTTCTGTTGATTTTCACTATACAGAAAATGTCTATAACTATGTTTTGGAGAAGATCTGGAGAAAGAGTTAAACTCTGTATTTGTGTAGTTTTGGAAGAGCATTCCAATCTGCTTCTGTAACAGATATAAACTGAAACATGCTGCTCAGGGACTTGCTACAAAGCCATCCTCAGATTCATGGCATTTCAGCTTAAATGTCTTGTGCTGTTCTACAATGTGCTTTAGATGTCTACAAAAAGGCTAATGACATTTCTGGCGCTGTTTTTGTCAGATTTTGCCAGTTTGGTACAAACTCCACATTTGATAATAAATAACTAATAGCAGTTTCTTTTCTTTTTAAATCAAAGCCCTCACCTAGACTGACTTTTGCTTGATGATATTACAGGAGAGGAGACTGGTCTTGCTGGTGAAGATGATGCAGCTCCTAAGCTGGGAGATCCAGATGCTGTCAGAGAGTGAGCTCTTCTCGATGGCAAGTTGTTAGATGGAGAAGCATTAATAATTATATTTTGATCTAAGGAGAAAACAAAAGTTTTCATCACAGTTACAACATCTGGCCCAATTAAAAATGCCTTTGTGTAGGAGACCTATATGAAAATTCATCTAGCTTTGTCCCAAAACAGTCAAAAAAGTACGTATTGAATAACACTTACAAATGTATTTTATCTGAATAGAAAGGGAATGCTACTGAAACTGAGTGAAAGAACAATCATGAACCATTAAATAAATTAATTTCAGAGTTCACAGATTTGGAATTACAACTGCAAAAGTAGCTTTATAATTTTACTTTTAACACTACAAAAAATGTCTGCATAAAAAGGCTTTGAGCCTGATGGACTTTCAAGCACTGAGGCAATATATTTACCTGGTTCTTCTTGTTCATCAATATCTTGAGGATCTGAACCACTTCTGTTACGATATTCCTTACAGCTTTTTGCCTTCCGAGTTGCCATTTCATCATCAGTGGCCTCTCCACTTTCACCCTAGAAATAATGAGCACCATAATAAACATCCCAAACCCACTATTTCCATTTCATTGCAGTACAACCTGTAACAAAACTGTGAGATAAATCAGCTGTTCCTTATGAAACAGACTCCTGTGAGGCCAATCCCAGCAGAAAAGAGACAAACAGATACACGGTGAAGAGTGGGACCATTGGGTGTTACCTCAGTTTGACATCGCACAGATGACAATGATTGTGCCTCCCTAGAATGTTGCAGTTGGTTTTACACTATTTCACTGATGCACTGGAGCCCTAAAGAGGATGGATGGATCTTGTCATTTGAGAATCTTTCTACCTGCCCACAAAAAAATGTAGTGTAGAAGTGCTAGTCCTGCATTTTCCTCTCTCCTGCCTACTGTTGAAAGCAGTTTTGTACAGGAAAAGAGAGGAGACTGCCAGACTAGGTCGTGTTTTCATCACCCACATCAGATAAAATGGCTGCCACTGCGATGTAGAATAACTATGGTAGTGTTTTTCAAAACATTAAAAGAAAATCGGATTAAAAACAATGATACCAACCTCCAGACAGCACTTTGCATGCCAAGATTTCTATCACCACCAATATTCTATCTTTATACTGAGGTAGTACCTAAAGGTTGCAAGAAGATTCTGCCCCATTCTGCTAGCACCTACATGTTCTAAAATGCTGTAAGCATGAGAAAAGAAGAAACTATTGAAAAACAATAATCCTCAAACCTGAAACTACAATAAACAGTTTTAAAACAATTATCTAATTTCTCTGGTTCAGAACACAGCTACACAGTGACTACAAGAAGGAAACAAAACACACAAATAACAAAACATTCTACCCTGATGAGTACTTTCTTCTTTTTCTTAGCTGTGCTGATTCCCAGGGTGTTGTTTCTTTGCACATTGGGCTTCTCAGTGCTTTTGGTGAGAGATCCTGTGCCTGTGCTTCTTGCACTCCATCGTCTGCCTCCAAACAGCTCAACAGCCTGAGCCAAGGTTGGGCCCTCAAACCTTCCATCCTCCTACAAAGATTCACAGCATTAACAAAACAAGGAGAATAAGGACACATTTCTGAAGCAATAATACAGACATCTCTGAGGAACCAATGAAAGAAACATCAAGAGGAGGCAAATTTTGATTACTGAGTGAATTCCCCAGGACTATTTTCTTCGCTGCTTTGGGGATGTTTTTGGACCTAACTATTACCATTCATTATTTTAGTGCCCTTTTGAAGTAGTCATTGTTTTTTCCTTAATAAAATACTTATTCCAAAACATATGAAGAGCTTTGTAAGAAAAAAAAATTAACCTCAGTGTATTTAAAACTTGCAAGGTTTAACATAACCTTGTGTGGAGGTCTTGCTGCTTAAGCCACATTACGAAATTGGAGTTAGTGTTAATCTTTAATCTAATCTTACTTATGATAGAAGCTAATTGCATTACATTAAGCTGCTGATGTCTTTGAACTTTCTTACAGAGAATCAAAGCATCTTTTACCTGGTAAAGGCTGACGTACTGTTTCCGTAGCCACTGTAGTCTTTGATCAGGGAATCTCCTCATTTTTCTTACAGCTTTAGTCAATTCCAGCAATCCATCATACAGCATTCTGGCAGTGTATTTTGGAGCAACAAAGTGCAGTAACTTATTATCAGTAGTCTGAAGTCCATAAAGTAGAGTTATACCATTTTCTTCAAGGGACATATTGCAAAGTTTATTTTGAACACACACAGTGTGCATATCGATGCCCGAGTGTCCCATATATACAGCCTTGGCTGAAAACAAGTCCAAAAAGCCTTCCACCAGCCCAGTATTACCAAGAAACTGGTATTTACCAAGCTCAGCAGTATTGCCCAGCACACTCAGCTTTGCCCTAGCATTTGCAGGGCAAACTGTGGTGGGTTTTGTCCAAGTCAAAGTACTATTGTCAGGCTGGAGCTGCAGAAAGCAGCGAGCTGAGAGATGTGTCTCCTGGTCATAATGAATGACGGTTGCCCCTTGTTGCATGAACTGATGGACGTCAGCCCTGATGGACAACACGTACCAGGGAATGAGTTCTATCCCATGACAGAAAGCCTTTTGCTGCTCTTCTGTTGAACTTGTGTCCCATTCTTTCAACTGCTCAAATATGTCACTTTCAGAATCTGAAAGATCTCCGATGAGAAATCTGCACGTGAGCAAAGATGAGAGATTTGTATTTAGAGATACATGTGCTGATTTATGTTATGCTTCATGAATATTTTTTTTCTGCTGTAGTTTATAAAAATGGAATACTATCATCACTATATAATTGGGAACTTACAGGAACTTGTGTAGCTTTTGAAGTATTACAATCTGTGTTATTGCAATTTTGCATCAATTAAGAGATGCTGCTACAATTACTTATAACTCCTGAAACAGTGTGATTATATTTTCCTAGAACTTTCCAAATTTTGCATTAGTAATAAAAAGTCTGATTGGTTCTTAAAGCCAAGTGATTCCAATTTCTAAACCCACTGCATAAGATTGCTTCAGTTGAAATATTAAGCGCCATATGTGGAAACTGTTAGCAGGATGTAACGCATTTCAGACAGGACTTCTAATCTCTGTTCTATTACTACAGTAATTTCACGAATACAAGCCGCAGCAATTTGATAAAAATTTTGGTGGAAACCCGGAAGTGCAGCCAATATTCCGGGGCGGCTAATACATGAACAATATTCTAAAAGCTGCCAACACGGAAGTGAGAGCCCGCGGCAGCCCCAAGCCAAGCTGGAGCCCGGCCAGCCCCAGCAGAGGTGGGAAAGCCTGGCAGAGGCGGGGCCAGCAGTGCGGGGGGCACGTGGCAGAGCCTGAGCCAGCAGGGCGGGGCAGGGGGGGCGGCAGAGCCCGGGCCAGCAGGGCGGGGGAGCCCGGCAGAAGCGGGGCTGGCAGTGCACGGGAGCCCGACTGCACAGGGGAGGATAGCAGAAGCAGGAAGCCCGGTGGCGCGGGGCTGCCCGGCGGCGGGGAGAAGCCCCGTAGAAGCAGGGCTGGCAGTGCACGGGAGCCCAGGAGAACCGGGGCCAGCAGCGTGGGGGAGCCCGGCGGTGCGGCGGCCAGCAGTGCCGGCCAGGGCGAGCCAACATGGCAGCGGCGGTGCAGACGGGAGCGGGGAGCCAGGGAGTCTGGCAGCGGCGGCGGCAGCAGCACCGCCCGCAGGGCAAGCAGACGCGGCAGCGGCAGTGCAGACGGGAGCAGGGAGCCTGGCGGCAGCAGCGGCCAGCAACACCGCCCGGCCGGCCCAGCCAAGCCGTAGCGCCGAGCCGGGCCATCCACCCCTGTCGGCAACCATGAGCGGGCCGAGCCTTCCTGGCCCCGCCCTGAGCCAGTAAACCCCGCTATGCCGCGATCCTGTTACTAATTGGCCAATTTGTGAAAGCTGCGCACGGATTCTCGCTACGAACGAAAGTGCGGCTAATATTCGGGGTGCGGCTTATCTATTGACAAAGACAGCAACATTGTCGAGGCACCGGAAGTGCGGCTTATAATCCGTGCGGCTTGTATTCATGAAACTACTGTAATTTAATGTGCAAACCGTTCACATTATATAATATTCTGATTAACAGTAGTAAAATACTGGGTAAAATACATACCTTCCTCATAAAGAATGCACAAAGAATTTTATCAGATACTTTCCACAAGAAATTTCATTTTACTTAAGGAAAATATTAACATAAAACTTGAATGCAGCAACTAAAATTTCTGAAATATTTTTTCAAAATTAGAAATAGTAGATACAGAGCAACAATACTGAACTAATAGAAGTAGTTTCCCTGCAGAAGCTTCTAATGTGTGTGAATCCACAAATGTTCAATATTTGGGTACTGCAGTGAACATAGAAAAGGACAAACTGTTCTGTGTATAACAGAACTAATGAAACACATTTTCCTAAGGATATCCAGACAATAAAATCCAAACCATCTTTCTCTATATATGCTTCAAGATATCTTGTCCTAATATCCTCTTTGCTTCCCCTTCCTATCATCACAGTACTCTCAGTTCCTGCTTCTTACCTACCAACTAAGCCAAAGATGACTCATGTTTCCAAGTCACACACACCATCTCCCCCAGTGTTAAACAGATGACTATCAGCTTTTCCTCCAACTCTCCTCTGCCTCGATGACAAATTAATTGGAATTTTTCCCTTATTACATACAGCAATGATTCCTCTACAAATTTATTGATTTGTGAGATCTCTGTCTCTTCACCAAACTTATAAAAAAGTGGCAAATAGGTTGAGGTTTTATTGCTTGTGGTGAAAGGACTGACAAAATCAGTTTTAAGTGTAGCTTTGATTCTTTAAGAAATATTCCTCCAAATACAGGTCATGCATTTTAACAGAGCTGACATAAATTGCCTTACTAGAGTCTTACCAGACATATAAACTGAAATATTTACCTGTATTATATAAAATTAACATTTTGAAACGAAACAAATAACTGAAGCAGCTCCTTCTCCCCTATGCCCTCAAAACAATTGAACAATCTCTGTAAAAGTGTTATAAAATGTATTAGGAGGGTAGCTGTGCATGGCTGGAGGAGTCTTACAGCAGAGACAGAAACGGAGCTTTGTTTATGCCTTGTTTCAATGCTGCATGCTGTAGATTAAAATGTTCAAGAAGCAGGTAAGCCCAGCACACACACATAACCACACACAGAGATGCAGCCTCTGGCACGAGCTCCCAAAAGGGACACCAGCGACTGAGAGCACTTACACAGCCCGGGCCGGACCAGGGGCTTTCTTTACATGTGCTGCCCTGAGAGGCAAGGAAATGAAAAGATAAAGGAAACAGTGACACAGATTGCAGTTTAGAAGAGAAAATTGCAAGGTATACAAAAAGGAAAAGAATTGAGGTTTTCCCCTATTGTTTTATGTTATTTACTGTAATTGGAAAAGCCTAAAAGCGAAGATAAGATCAGGCTAATGAAACAATGATTCAAAATTCAGAGTATCTTCATAAGTCGCTCAACAATTAACAACTCCATAAAAACTGTATTTCAATTTATTTTTAATTTCCCTGCCTACCTTTATTTTTAAAAAATTATTAATTGTCAAAATAGAGTTCTAAGGAAGATTAATGTTTGATATTTATCTGGCATGTACAGAAATCCAGGGCAATTAGATGGGTCACTGACTACAGAGTGACAGAGCTTATTTGTTAACGCAACTAGGAAAGTAATTATACCCACTGCTCACTGATTCTATTAGATGCCTTTCATTTTCTGGAAATCAAATTAACCTACCAGCTTTGGTGCATTCATGTTCTACAATACTAATCCAAATCATCAAAAGAAAAACTAATAGAAAATCTTTCTTACAATTATAAAGTAATGAAAAACATGTTATGCAGTGTGGTTTTCTGCCTTTATGACCACAATACTGTAATTATCAGATAACACATAATTATGATATAATTAGGATTTTATAATACTGTATGCAAATATGTCAGGTCTCACAAGGAAGAGAACTTAATTTCTTCCTTAGAACCCTTTAGCTGTTCACAGCAATAAAAATAAATCAAACACAGCCTCCATACAAGTACAACAGAACATTGCCCTTCAGCCTCTAGCAATTTGCTCCTGTGCCTCACCCAGCTCTCTGCACACCCAGGAAAGACATGGCAAGTGAATAAGGAATTCCAAAGCCTGTGAGATACTGGAGTTAAATCAGTGCTTTCAGAAGTATTCTTCAACAAGTATTTTACTGTTAAAATCAGTATTTATTGCATCAGAAGTACAGATACTCATAACTGAGCAGTTAGCAGTTTGAACCAGAAAATATAACTTTAATTACCTATCCATAGTTCTGTTCACTTAAATTTTAAATTTTCATTTCAGATTCACACTGGGTTTTTTAAAGAACTGAATTCATACTTTAGGTTAGAATGCAACTTAGTAGATTATATTTATGAATAAAGCATAAGTAATTTACAGTGAATTTATTTCATAAGCACATAAAAAAGGAACTCAGTTTAATTCCTGTTTTGCTCGTCCAAGTAAAATGTTTATATGCCTAGCTTATTCACCATTTAAACTGTGATTTGCAAATTGATTTTAAAGCATATCAGTTAACAAAAAATAATTCCTGGAAGATAGCATTAGGACTGAAGTAAGTCAAGAGATAACATATGTGGGCAGAGAAGTGGGTCTGTCTTTCTTGGCTTAGGCTAGTGCACCACTTCCCAGAAGCAACTAAAGCCAGATGTGAATAATTCTATTAGCAACCATTCTTTCAGGAAATAATGGTTATTTATTTGAAATGAAATTTAGAATTACATGTTAATGAAATAAATGCATTTTAAACAGGAAGATAGTAGCTGCCTCTCAGGCAGTCACTTATTAGATTTAATGTTTAATAGCTGAAATAATTTGGATAGTTCTGAACACATTGATATTTGTGACACACCTTATCAGTAAAATAACTCAAGCAGTGACTTAAGCCTGTTTTTTTAATGCAAGCCCTCACATAATTTTACAGTACTTCACCTCAGAGCAGTACAGTTCTGTTACTTAATTTGAAGTTAGTCTAACACAGTTACTTAGTTGAAAGCTGACCTGACCATGTATGTCTACATGGGCTTTGCAATGAAACCTTTCTGCAAAGCAACATTCTACAAGATGATGTGATGTCCTAAACTTTGCATTTGCTGTATTTCCTGCTGCTGACTGGTACAGTCTCCAAGTGTGGTCTTCAAAGGAAGCCACATTACTGAACATTTTTTTTACACAGGGCACAATGAAGTAAACTTATGTGCAAAATAGCAGTGTTACAGCAGCCTGAAAACTCAAAATGTGTACTCACATATGAATGTTTTCTGGACAAAACTGAAACCCCTGAAACTAACATGTCCTTAAACAAAGAAGTCTTTTGAAGTATAATAAATAATCTTTTTCTGAAGGGGCCAGAACACTGCCTGAGCGTGCAGAATATAATGTTCTGAGTTCTGATAACAAATATGTCCTGGTGCTATTCCTGTCACTAGAGATCAAAATTGTAATTGTAACTGTAGATTTTTAAAGCTCTCTGTGTAAGACAAAAAGGATTTACCCTTATCATGAGAGGAAGTAATTACATCATGAGGGAAAATATAGCTATACAGAGCGTTTCCAAGCAGTTGAGTATTAGGGGAGAAAAGTTCTGAATTTGAAATGATAAATACAAGGGAAGATGTTAAAGTTTCTCTTATTTCTAAAAGTAAGCCTTGGTAAAGAAAATCAAAGACTAAAACCATGATATTTACATGTAATGGTAGTAAATAAAATAAGACCTACTGGAACCGGTTTTTGTCCTTCAAAGAGTTTTTCCTTGAATCGCTCCCCTCACTGACATTATCTTCACCCTCTTCAGACTCCAAACTGCGATTGCAGCTCCGAATAGTTTGAAAGATACTGTTTGTTGTTGATTCTTTTTCTGGATTATTTAAACCATCTTGGCCTACTCGTTGTAAGAAATTATCTTGTCCACTGTAATCTGAAACAAACTACAGAGATATCGGAAAGATTAGTATAGTTACAAATAGAACATTGTGTCATCTACTTCTCACTGCAGAAATTTTTACTATTAAGAATATTTAGCACATATTTCCTACTTGCTTCCCAAGGGATTTTGTGCCTACTTGCAACCCAAAACAGACCAAATCATTTAATAAAACAAGTAACACAAGTTAAAGTAACTCCTGAAAACTTTAAAAAAGCCTCAGTCTTTAACTTTTCATCTAAAAGGGGCATTTTTGTTTTAAAACTCAAAAGAATTGTTTTTGCTGTAGATGAAAAGCTTGATCTGCGGAGCTTCTAAATTCTGTTTTTAAGGAACTGAAAACTTCCAATTCCCAATGAATTAAGTGAAAGGTCCAAGTATTTAGCAGAAAATAATTAAACATTTCAGGCTTTACATATTTAATCCAAAGCATAAACAAGTTCCTTTATTAGGAATGCTGATTTCTCAGTATTCTGCTATTGAACTAGGTATAAACAACTAAATCTAAATTGCTAGGGAACCATGGGAGTTAAATTGAGGTCCATGTACCTGACCAGTCTAGTAACAGTCTGGTTTAGCAACCTTTAACTAGATTATGCCTTTGTGGAAGATTATATAAAATAAAACACTGGCTAATAACATAACATTTTAGAATATTTGTCTAATTTACCTCTAGTGTTTCATCCTGCGAATTATATCGTGGACAGAGTCTGATGAGGCTTGATGCGCCATCCAAAACTTCACAGAGCTCTTTTAAAAATACACCACAGAAAGGAACAACTTTACAGCCTGGAATATTGAGTGCCCTGTTGACCACTTTCCTGTACTCAGATGATGACTCGTGCTGCGCCATAGCATCCTTCAGACTTCGCATGGTTTCAATATCAGACTGGTCCATAAATTGCCACATCTTTAAAACTTTTCTTGACCTATCGCAAGAAAAGATCACAACATTTATTTTAAAAATTTAAACAATTTACCTTCAACACCAGCAGCATATATGTAATAGAGGGAATTATAACTGCTCAGAAATGAATGAATTAATTAAATCAAGGCCATTTTTTAATGAATATTCCCTCCTTTGAAATATCAAAAACAAAAATGAGAAACTAGCAGTCTGATCTACTGGAGCAGTATCTAACATTTTAATAAAAACCCAGCTGCACAAAACATACCAGCAGGCTTTCTAACATTTTTATTGTGTCATTGCCTAAAATTTCTAAGGGCCCATAAAGAAATTAGAAAATATTAAGGAAACAGCATAAAGATAAACCAGAGTTTTTCTTACAAATTCCTCCAGCTGTATTATGAACAATCCATAAAGCTAGCAAAAGTTAGGGGATTTTAATTAAATTTCTTTTTAAAAATTTACATTGATTTCTTCCCCAATTTGCTCACAAAATACATTGTTTATTTTCATAGAAATAAGGAAGTCAGGACCATGTTCAAGCTCTCAGGCACCAGTGCAGAGCTGTAGCTGAAACAAAATTCTGATTTCCAACAGAAATAGCTCCAAGGACTGTGAGTACCTCTGGGATTTCTCTTACCTTCTGTGCTGATCTATGCAATCATGTGGCCTTTCTTCCCACCCCTGGCCTCAGACATACCAAAAGATCCAAAAATACACTCACAGTAGACTGCCCTTAACCCCACTTTCCATCCCTGTCCTGGAAATGCCCATCAGCACCAGCCTTCATCTCCTCTGTCTCTTGTGCTGTGCAGATGCATTAGAGACAAAATTAAGCCCTTAATTTGCTTTGCATTTTCCCTTATAACTTACATGGCTTAGAGACTGTGGATGCATTCTACTGAAATATGTTCCCCTTGCCTATGAGTGTTCCAAATGAGCTTTAGATACCAAAATCATAAACAAATAGCTCAATGAGATCCTTACTAAACCACAAAGAACAGAAATGCAAACCTTTAGGGCTTTGTTACACAAACATGTTATACAACGAGGGTCAAAGCCAAGAGATGGGAAATTTGATCTTAACTCTTCCCTGTTTCCCTCCTTCCATTTGCTGCTCTCTGAACTGCCAGTGCTAAGGCACAGCTTTCCTGCTCCCCTGGCCCCACATGAAGCTGTCATTCCAGAGGAAAGCACACAATGAGCTGTCTTTGAGACCCTACCCTCTCATCCTTGCAGGTCCTTCTACATAAGACCATCACAGCATGAGATCCAACATCAGTCTGCACACGTAAATCAGAGGGGTTAAAAACCAGATTTGGCTGTTTGGTCTTGATGGGGTTTTTTTGTCATTTTGGGGTAGTTTCTTTCTTACAGTTAAGACTGATCCTTTTAGAGCATCACCATGATTTAGTTTTGGTTATGTTCTGGAGACTCCAATCCCAAGTTACATTAGTCGTAGCTCATTAGACAAACTACAACTGCTTTCCCATCTTCTTTTTACATTTTTAAAAATTTCTGTTAAAAAAAAAGTTTTCTAATGCAACATATTCAGCATGCATGCACCAGGAAAACTAATGAGTCTTCAGAGCATTTTGAGAAAAAAGAAAGGGTTTAGCATGCTTCATTTATCCAAAAGGGATTACTAGAAAGTCACAGCATGAGATGATGTGGCTTAGCCATGGATTTTTGTTTAGCTTCATTGTTGTCCAGAGACATCTGCTTAACAGAAGCTGCAATGTAATCTATCACTGAAAAGCCGTTTAAAAAATAAGAGTTGCCAGTACCTTAGCCCTGCCAGGAATTCCATTACAGCATTGTAGTTGCCCATATTCCAGCAGCATTTTGCCACATGAACTAAGTATGAGAAGACTTCTCGTTTCTCCTCCATAGAACCTGCAGTCAGGATCAGCCAGGTAACCCACGAACTCACCTTGTAAAACCAAACAGACAGAATAGTCAGCCAAAGCAATGCCATCTGGACCACTCATGCATACTTGACAGATAATGTGGGCTTGTTTGGTTTCTTCCATCAGGAGGGTATCAGGCAAAATTCCACTTACACACTCATAGCCAAATCACATATGCAGTGACATATTCACATTACAACAGTTAAATCATTAACTAGTTTAGAAAAACTTTTTTTAAACAAAAAACTACTGCATGTTAATATGAGGTATTCTGAATATGCACTGATGCCACAGAAGAAAATGGACAGCTTCAGCTAGTGCTGATTTCTAAAGCTGCTGGAGAGATCTGCAGTATAAATTCTCTTTAACATGGCTTATAGATCTTAGTCCCACAGTGAATAAATCCTTGTTAACAAAATGAACTGTGAAAGTTGATAAATTGGAATTTTTTGGTTTTGGGTAATTTCATAAAACTAGATACATTAAATGCACAATTGTCCTAATTCCTGTGTGCATCAAGCATTTCAGATAACTTGCATTACCTGTTTGCAAGATCACAAATGAAGTAAATAAAAAGAAATCCCATCTTCTGAAGTGTGCCCATACTTCTCATTGGTAATTAATTAATGCCAGAATCAGAAATCAACTTAGTAAATTATTCTTTTTGTATTTAAACAAATAAAAATCAACCCTTCATTTTATCAGTGCGCAGATTTTCTTTTCAGTTTATGTTCCCACAACATCCATAAAAAGTAGTTATATTTCACATGGAAACCTAATTTAAACCAACTGTTTCTTTTTACTATATGACTCCCTGGAGGCTTGTTTTTTGTCATTGTGTAAACACTTAGGAGGCAAGAAACGTGATTTGTTTACTGACACTGTGTTCCATTCTTTGGTCCTGAAGGACTCAAGTGTTTACAGATAATACCAGTGTGAGGAGAGGTTTATAAAAATTAGAAAATGTCATTTCACCCCTCAGGGGCTATAGACTTTTATTTTAAAAATCTAGCATGAGAAATAAAATGTAAATGCAATAGTACTAACAGGGAAATTACCCCACAGAAAATATATAGGGCTTGTATTTATGCCAGACTGTACAGACTCGGTGCACTGAGCCAGCTGTTCCTGAGGGAGGACAATCAAAGACTATGAAGAATCTAAGTTGCTATTTAACCTGTCTGATGGCCAATAAACAATAAATGAGAAATGTCCAGATGAGAAGAATAGTCATACTCCCTATATAAAGAAAAAAAAAAAATCACTGTTTTAGGGCTGAATTATTGAAGAAATTCATTCACTGGGGACATACTCAGGAGTGAGGACAATGGTTATGGGGATGCTCTAACAGGTTGTGAACATCAGGATCAGCACACTAACCACTGCAGCAGCTCAGAAAGAGAATCTGAATTCAGTTAAAATTTTATTTGACATCTTCAGACAATTATTCCTAAAATATAAAACCCCAATGAGCAAAGAAGTGCGTACCTGAAGAGCATGGAGGAAGGAAAATACAAACCACCATAGCACTACATGGCATGGGGGTCAAATGAGGGCAAAACCAGAATAAAAGGCAACAGAATAAATCCACTAAAAATCAGAAATTGTGAAACAGAACAGTCAGATCTGTGGAACAGATTTGTTTTTGTATGCTGGAATAAAATTACATATTATTTTTGGATATTATTCTCGCTTTCCAGAAATGGCTCTGTTAGGTAATGCAACTGCTAAACATGCAATCTCACAAAAAAAATTAATATTTGTTTGCTGTGAAATACCAAATGTGGTAATGATTTAATTAACATGGTTTTAGAAATTTTAAACAATCATATAATTTTAAACAGATATGTTTCAATCTAATATAGTAAAGATCTAATGATCAGGAAAAAACAGTTTCAAAATCGAAAAAGAATGTCTAAAAAGGCAACTGACTTCAGACTCTCCATTAAGAGGAAACCTTTAAACTAGGGCAGCCACTTGCTGAAATTATATTTAATAGAGAGTTTAAGACTGCTATAAACAGCATGATGAACTTTTATAATCTGTAAACACAAACAAAAAATTTAGAAATGTTGGTATTTTAATTTTTCCTGGACATCAGGAACAGATGGTATTCAAGAAAAAACAAACTTATCAAATTTTCATTGAAATGGAAGTTCAGAAGTGGGTTTCCTCAGATGCTGCCTGTGTACAGCTGAGCTAGATGCACCTCACACAAAAGAAAAGCAGAGAAGAACTGTACAGGTACTTATTTCTTGGTGGCTATGGAATTCACCTGGAAGCTGAATTCAGAATACTGTGTTTCCCACTTTGGCAAGCAAGTAGCACAGACAGTATTTTGATGTGGCACGATTTCTCTGTCACTAAACCCCGGGGTTTTCTAGTGGGGGAAGAGAGCAAAGGGAAGGTCCACCCTGGCAAGCTGTGACTTCTGGACTTCAGCCAAGTGGACACCGAACAGCACCTCCTCTTGGAGCACTTCCCTCTTGTTGGCTGGCAGAGCCACCTCCCCAGCTGCACCACAGCCGGGGAACACCTGAGCAAAGGATGAAGCACCTCAGCTGCCACGACAGCAGCACGAGAGCTTCACGACTCAGGCACTGCCTGAGCACACACAGCACATCCCAGCCAGAGTGCACAGGAGTGGCCTTGCCAAGGAGCTCAAAATACATTGCAAGAACTTGTCAGAATGAGCAGTAAAGCTTTTTGGACTAAGTTTTTGTGTTGGACAGCACTTCAACATCAGATCACAATCTACGTATCAACACAGTAATCATTATTTCCTTAGTTTACTTTTTTTTTCACACATGACTAGATAGTTCTGCTTATGTAACTCATTTTAAGCTCCCTTCAGAACAGAATTCATCACAGCAAACCTATAATTAGATTTCCGCTGCCCTGCTGATGAGTCTGAAAAGCATGAGAAAATGTATCCTGGCTTTGTTACGATAACCCACATTGCAAGACACAAGAAAAGTAATAAATTAACACACGATCCACTTAAACAAGTTGGTAATAACATCAGTCTTTTCATTCAGATGGATAGAAATTAGTGTCTTTCAGAATTACTAATATTAAGTACTGAACAAGCAAAATTGAACAGATGTTTGCTTAAGATTGAAATATTTTCTGGTGCCCTAATAGAAATACTAACGACATTGAGCCCGATTAAGTTCAGATATATAGAAAGTAGCCTCATTGGCAAAGTTTAACAGGAAACAGGATTCGCCTTCAAATCTGAATCTCAGCACACAGGACCTGCACCAGATGTCCTGGCAATGCAAGCTGCACTGGGCAATATGTACTACAATTTGTACAAAAAGATCTGTGCAGTTTCAGGTTTTTGGAAATTATCTTTTTATATCACCTCTACTATTTTAACTGTACCAACATCTGTTTCATTAAATAACTACATTAATTTCACGAATACAAGCCGCAGCAGTTTGACAAAAATTTTGGTGGAAACCCGGAAGTGCGGCTAATAGTCAGGGGCGGCTAATATGTGAATAATTTTCTGACATTTACAACCCCAGACGTGCCAGCCAGGGCGCCGAGCCAAGCACCTGCCAGTAAAAGCCGGCATTTCGCAATTGTTACAGTGTTACTGTGTTGCCCTGGCTCCCTGCAGGCAGCACGGGGGGCGGGGAGAGAGGCGGGAGAGCTCTCTTCTTCCCTCCTCTGCTGCAGCCCAGGGGAGGAGGTTGGGGGGCACCGCCATTGCCGCGGTTCGGGGAGGGGGGGGGAAGTGCGCGCCGCCATTGCCGCGGCCCGGGGAGGAGGCGGGGTGCTTTGTCCGCGCCCGCCGCCGGCGCCACGGGCGCGGGAAAGCTCCGTCCCCGCCCACCGCCGCTGCCGTAGGAGCGGGGGAAGCTCCGTCCCTGCCTGCCACCGCGGGGCAGCGCCGACCCAGGGTGACCGAGCCCAGGGGCAGCGGCGGCCGGCCCCGAGCGGCAGCACCGGGCTGGGCCACCTGGCCCCGTCAGCGGCCCCTAGCGGGCCGAGCCTGCACAGCCTTAGCTCAGCCAGTAAACCCCGCCCTCCCGCGGTTCTGTTACTAATTGCACGCGGGTCCTCGCTGCGAACGACAGAGCGGCTTATATTCAGGTGCGGCTTATTTATGGACAAAAACCGAAATATTTGCCAACGCCCAGAGATGCGGCTTATACTCAGTGCGGCTTGTACTTGTGAATTTACTGTAATTTTTAAAAAAGTTTTTTGGCATATCAAAGACTTCAAGTAAATTTAGGTTAGCTATTGCTAGTGCATTTAGGAAAGGCATATTTTTACTCAGTAGGTTTTTTTTGGTTTTTTAATTTTATTTTATTTTAAACATGGGAAATATGTATCAGTCACTAAAAATGTAAAATGAGTCTATGTTTTTGATTACCTAATTATTGAACTACCACTGATTTCAAGTCAAATTTATATGCAGGCAAAAATCTCCCAATTTGTCAGGGGTAGGATATAGCTTATTACTAAGGCTCAGCTGCTTTTATTAATAAAACATGAAGGACATGAAAGAGACACCCCTGATGGAACTTGATCCTCAAGTTATGGTACATGACCTTAAATCTCTGCACAAGTGCAACCTACAGGACTGTTTATCATTCACTCTAAGGGAACCCTGCTCCATGTAGTACACAACAGCATTTAATGCATGTTGAATTATTAATTGTATCCCCAAATTTTCCATGGATTTTCTTCACTCATTCTCTTATTTCAATCACCTAATACTCAATATTATGATAATTCATACATATATATGAATATATATATTAATTTATATATATACACACACATATATATATAAATTATTTACTATCCTCACTATAGGCCCTAGAGAATGTATTATGTGATTTTTTAAAATGGGAATTAATTTATTTTTTATATTTTATGAGAATATAAATGTAGTGGTACTATTGTGGGGGGAAATAATTTTCAATTTCTACATGCAATGTGCAGTGTTTTATCATCTGTAGTGTTTTATACTCATTTTGCCAATGCTTCAGTTTGCAAAACTTTTACAGCAATTCCCAAGCTACATACTTCAGTGGGTGATGCTAGATGGAAGAAATTATGTCTTCTATATTTATATTACATTTTTAGGAACTTCATTAGTACTTGAGAGATGCAGCTTTCAGAGGTACAATTACCAAACACAGCTGCCTGCCTGAAGTTTAACAATTACTATTGCTACCAAGTAAAACAAAATCTTCTGGTTTACCACAAGGTAAGATTACAGTACATACCTTCTTTAATTCCTACCATAAATTAGCCATGGATATCTTTCTACAACAAATTGTAGCTCATTTAAATACTGAATACGTTGGAGCAAGAAAGCAAGAAATACTTTAATGCTAACAAAATAAAGTATGTATATAAAATGTCTCTGCATACAAAACAAGAAGATACTTTAAGGTATCCAAAGGATAAGCATGGCAATCTATAACCCATCTAAACAAGCCATTCTGGTTTTAGTAATCTGTTTTGATAAAAATCAAGAAATTTGAATAAAATCTGAAGAACATGAAAAAGAAACTTAATCAGATGTATATCAGATATATGGTAATTATAGCAAGAGGGAAAAACATTATTTTGTTTAAAAGCAGAATTCTTAGTGTAGTAGGATAGTCCAATTTCTCCCTTTAAAAACAATAATTAAGAAACACTATCAGTATAAAGCTTTAGCACTAATAGCTGGCTGTAGTGAGTTCCTTTGCACTGCTAACTGTGCACAAACCTGTCAGTGCATATTGATGAATATCTGTGTATATATTTATACATACCTCTGTGTATAGAACAGAACTGGAATTTTTTTACATGGGTTTCATTGAAGTTTTTATTATTAAATTTTTTGGCTCTTGGTATAATATGCAAAATTATTTTCAGACACATTTTTAAAATCTGAATATTTTAAATCGCATATCTTATGAACAGATGGTTTACTTTACATGCTTGTGTGAAATTATATAACCTTACAAAGAACATTTACCATGTTAAATCTGATTAAACACTATTCCAAACAAGGACTGGAAAGAGTTTGATATTTGTACAAACACAATCTTTTAAAAGCATTATGCAAACCCATTTAGGCATTGGATAAAAATGCTGAACTAAGAGACAGAGTACAATATTTATTTACATTCCATTATTTCAGTAAAATGATATGTCTCTGTTTTCCTAGTGAGGTTTAAATTTGTATTTTGAATGAACAATGAAAAAATCTTCAAAACTTAACCATTAAAAATAAAACTAACATCACTAAGTGTCCTAAGTAACCATATTTTAATTAACTTTACTGATTTTAAAAATGATTTAGTGAGTGATGAACCCACTCCAGTAGCAGGTCCATACTAACACTGTTCAAACTTTTTTACCTTTTTAGCTTATTTTTGGCAACTGTATCCTTCTAAAACATCACCTTATGAATTTGACTTCTTATTTTGCATTTTCAGTTCAGCAGTGGGACTACCTTCAGTCAGCTGTCTGAATGATCTTCTAATCTGGTGCAACTTTCAATCTAAGAACTCACAATTGCTCTCTACACATATCTCAGCATGGAAAATTAAATGTTTCAGTTTTTTTAAGGTTTTATTGGTTTTCTTTTACTTGAAGCTTAAGCCAGAAGATCAAGTTACAAGAGACTCTTGTCATGTTTATATAATACAATGATTGAAATTATTTTTAATGTGTACATAAACATAAATGTTTACAACATGTACATTGTGCTTGTGTCTCTGTGGTTGCTTTGCTGGTGACAGCAGAAGAGTGGCTGGGAGTCAGTCATAAAGGTGCAAGGGCCTGGGGGGTAAAGAGGCAGAAAAAGAATCCCAGGAAGACCGTGGCATATGACACTGAGGAAGGAGCACATGCCACTCCATGTAAAGAAGCAGGGTGTACTTATGTCAAACGAATCAGAGAAAAGAACTAAATGAAGAGAAAGGTACAGTAGGCAACAAGAAGAGATGGAAAAAATATGTTAAAGTTGTTAGGGTCCTAAAACACACTTAGGTACCATTTTCCTAACTTCCCAACTTCCAAGGCTCTGCTAACTGTGCAGAATCTCAACAGTTTCTTCCTACAGTTTTACATCCTTGAAAACTAAACTTCTTAAGGTCAGAGTTCCATCAGAGCAGAAAAATATATTACTACTACTATTAAGTGCACAGTCTCGGAGACTTAGAGCCAAAAGTTTTGTAAAGGCAGATGTTAACTGCATTTCACTCTAATCCTCCCACACTAGCCACTAATTCAGAATCAGTTTTTAATTACATTTAGTAATAGGAAATAATATCTGTCTTTAACTTGGTGTGCAGTCTTGCTCTGACAAGACTCTAAGATCAATTGGATATTATTAGCAGTGAATTAAGTATGAGCTGTGTCTCCCCGATGAGTATGTGTTGTGCCCAAGGCTCCACTATTATGCAATTACATTTTTAATCAAACCTTAAAGACTACAGGCTTTATTTACAGCTTGTGATACTGAATGCATGCAACCCAAAATCTTCAGGATTGACTGTCATTTTACATAAAGTTCCTCCGTAATATGCATCATCAGAAAAAAAATACTAAAAAGTATACTGCTTTATGAAAAATACTCTAAATAATATAATTGTTATTTAACAGAACAATGACATGAAATTGTTTTTCCCCATCACGTATCAGAAGCCTGTCATCCTAAAAGTAATTTTGGCTCCCACATTATAAATACACTTCAGTATTTCTATAGGCAATGCCAAAAAAATCAGCAAGTGCTCACTGAGTTTTGCCAACAAAATCATGACTCTTTGTACAAGAATTTTCTTTCCATTTATAAACAAAGACATTTTGAGAATTCATGCTCGTGATTGGCTATGGCAACTGATATACTCCACAATAAGATAAAGCATATAGCAAAATAGTGATTTATTACAAGCAGTAAATATTGTACAATAAATTTGAACATAAAACATCTATGTTTTTAAGACGGTATCCCAGATCATACTTCAAATAATCTATCGCATGAAATACCAAAGAATCTGTGCACTGAATATTTGGGAATTAATTAAAATTATATAAAAAACTATTCTGTACCATTACCAAACAAGGAACACTAGACAAGAAAAACTGCAAAGTCACAAACTTCTATGACTAAAAAATAATGCTGATTATTTTATCAAAAGGCAACTTTAATGCTAAAATTGTCATTGGCATGGAACAGACTCAGTCATTTCTGACAAGACTTCTTCAGGACCTACTTGCTTTTCAATCCTGTGACCTTTCAATGTCAGAACACAATCATGGTCAGTCGAATTTGTACAGTTGATGACAACATATCCTCAAGAAAGTGCCCTGGCATTGTGCCTCACCAGGTCATAGCCCAGCTTGGTCAGTGCACCTCATTTCCCCTGGACTCAGCAGTGACCACTGTAGGAGAAGCCCCCCAGGAAGGAGGCCCCAGCTGGGTCAGTACGTCTCCAGACACACCAGCCACAACAGCTTCTTGAGTACTGCTACTGTAGCTAATTTAAACCGTTTTTTAGACTGTTTAAAGACTAAATACTATAATTGCAGCTTTTATGTATGTTTCCATAATTGAATGAGGTGAGAGAAGACAATATATTTACTCTGTTTTAGTTGCTAAATCTCAGTAATAAGAAAGAATAAGGAACACTTTGGAACATGCTAAATATTCACTCACTGATTCTTCTTTGCCCAGCACACAGGAAGTTCACTGGAGGTCAATACATATTCTTCTGTATTTACTTAATTTAATGCTGTTTTTTTGTTACCTGCATGATTTTCATCTCACCCACTATAAGAATGCAGTGGATAGCAAATTAAAAAAGCATGAGGTCAACTTTATCTTCACTTTATTCCACTTCTACGATTCTAGAAACTGGTAGCTGCTGACATTGCAAATAGTTCACCCCCCCAAAAGAAGAAACAACTGTTCCATGTTTCTGCAGCTAAAACATGAGTTTTTATTTAAGTGGTTTGATTTTGATTTGGGTTGGGGTTTTGGGTGGATTTTTTTTACCCTTTTCTCAGTCCTTAATCAATTTCCTATTAAACTCATCAGAAGACCACTTTCCTAAAAACAAAATAAAATCTCACTAAAGAACACATTTGGCTTGTGAAAATGTCATGTCAAGTGACATTTCAAGACACACACAGTGATTAAACAAATTAATAATACAGATTAGTGTAGTTATATTACAAAAAATACAGAAAATTCTAGTTTGAAATACTCCTGTGCTGACTCCTAAGATCACGCTTAGTCTACAAAACTCCAATACAAATAAATAGAACACCCGCACCTAAACAAAATAATAAATTGACTGAAACTGTACCCCATACTGTCAGTATAAATACAAATAATTAGAAGTCTGTAATTTTTTTCTTCATGTTTACTCTACAATGTGCAATGAAAAGTTAGGCCACTGTTTCCCAACCTCACTGAGAAAACTGGTCACATAGCTCCTATTAAGTTCAGTGCAAGTTATTTAGCTAAATCCCTGGTCATCTTATATTTTTAAAATCTGTTGTTATAGCTAAATTCAGCTCTTAGAGATAAAGGAAATAACTAACCCACACATAATGTAATAACTCTTACGAAAAGAAATTTAAAAGTTTTGTTTTACCTCATTAAACCTTGTCACAAGATCTTCTACAGCATTATGTTCACCATTGGGAGAAGAAAGAAAAGTGGCGGATATGGATGCCTTGATAGAAGGCAGCTTGCTTTGACACTCAGCATTCCCCAGATCCCTGGTCAGGAAGCAGAGGTAGTCGATGGGTAAGACTCTGCGGTACAGCTCCTGCTCCTGCTCGGTCAGAATGCTGGCAACCTCCTCTGGGAACTGGATGAGGTGCTGCAGGTCGATCAGCTCCTTGCTGATACCGGCCACGCTGGAGGCAAGCACGCTGGAGCCAGCCATAGCTGTGCACGCTTGGCGTTCTGAAACAAAACAATACAAAACTCATTGGGCTTTGCCTGCAAATCTCGGACCGTGCTGTGCAAAAGAAAGACCACTTGGTATTTTGGTTTTGTTAAACTGCTCATTCATTTCCTCAGCGATACACCATATTCTAGATACTTTCTTTCTATTTAAACATCCTAATATGTTCTTTGATGTAGGGTTTTTCTGCTTGTCTTTATATCTCGTGTTGGTTAGATAGAGGGCAACTAGAGTTAGGAGATTGTAAAGCCACCTGCCAGAACACACTTGCTTCCAGAAACATTCAAACACCTTCCAGCACCTGTGGCCTTGTAACAGCCTCAAATAAAAGGGTCATCTGGCAGAGTGTTCCTCTGCCTTGCCTCCATATAACAGCTACAGTGCAAAGTATTTGAGACCTTGACTGGGGGACTGAGACCCTATTACCACAAGAAATAATGTATAATGATAATTTAAAACCCATGTGCTTCAGCATTTTTCTTCATAATCCGTTTGCTATAAGATAAATTGTATCTGAGCTTGCTGCATCGTGAAACCAAATGTCCAAGGCTGCAAAATATTTTTCATTCCTCTCAGAAAATGCATCTATTTGGGAGTATGCATCTTTTATCCGTTAACACAAAACATTCATGATAGTTTTATAATATCCCAGCAGTGATATCTCTTGAAAAATAAAACTTTTCCTAAGAAGGAAGAAGACAAGCTTTCTAAGATCGTGTGGGAAGCATGAAACATCAACACAATGATTCCAAAATAGTGAGTGAGTCTTCTTACTAGATAAGTTTAGAATGGGTTCTCTGAACAATTTTTCAAGAATTACTAAAATGTAAAACATTCATAGCCACATATTACATACTCTTCCTCATTTTCAGAAAAAGGAGTTTATTTTTTTTGCATTGTTTAATGAAATATCTTCCGAGAATTTTTTGCCTACATAATGGAAGCACATCCTAGATCTCTTACCAAATATTTTATATATATATATATATATATATATATATATATATATATATATATATATATAAGCTCTCATTTGACAAAGAAAGCAAATGTTCTTTCTTTTCCCTAAAAAAGAAAAAAACCAAGTTCATAATGACTGATTAAAATTTAGTCACTTATAATAAACATAAAATATGCTACATGAGTTTTCCACTCTTAGTAATTTTGTGCAAACTAATATTAATCAGAGGGAAATTGAAAAGACAGAAAATTGGATTTTCTGAATATTCTTAATTCTACTGAAAGTCAAATGATAAATCACTGTAGCTCTAAATAAAGTTTTTGGGCTAACAGAACCTATTTAGAAATGTTCAAATACAGAAGAGACTTCTGAAAGAACATATTGTTTCTGTCTAGACTAGCAAGCAAAAAAAGTAATGGGCTTAATTTGCAATAAGCAGTATTTTGGTTATATAGTGGGGAACATATGTAACTTCAGTCATAATGAAGAAGTGCTGCACAGTTATCTGCAGATATTGAGAAATCCCTGTCATCGAACACCTGCAGGAAAGATCAAGGGAAAAGCCAGTTAAGAACGTCACTGACATGTCAGTGCTGGTTTGGGCAACAGGTGGAGGGCAGTGAGCTTCTGGGTTCCCTATCAGCTGTTTTTGCTTCAATTCTATGTGAGACTTCAATTCTGTTTCCTGCTTCAGTCTGCACAGAACTATTCTGAGAGGTTTTGTAATAAAAAGTACTAAAAGCTCGTGTGCACTATTCTTGACTTAGCAACAGAGCACAAGCTTATGCCAAAATAACAACAATGCAATATACAATGTTCATTAGAATGATTATGTATTTACACAAGTTTTACATATATGGACTGAACTGTCACAGCCAGCATTATCTCAGTAAGAGGATGATATAGAAGCCATGATACAAACACCTACCAACACCTTTTTGCTCCCTAGAAGTCACAGTGCCTCACTGACTCCACATGCATGACAGATTTTCCTACTCAAGGCAGAGAAAGTACAGCCTGCACCAGCCTTCCCTGTGTCTCACCACTGAAACTGAGGGTGTTTGGTTGTGTCTGTATTGTACTTTTGTTTTAAATCACAAATGGACTTCTGAAGTGAATCTCCAAAGCATCCTCACTTACTTCACTTTAGTCTTAGTGTAAAAAAAAAAGTGAAAAAAGTGGATCCTTTTCAGACAAAATTTCACCAGAAGATTGACTCCCAGAAGGCAACTAACACATCCCAATTGGTAAAAAGCTGTAGCTGTCAGAAACATCCAGTCTGGAACAAGTACTGAGGTCAGGAAAGGACAGTTGGCCCAGACAACTCAGATGATGGCTTAGCTACAGGTGATCATGTACCACAGGAGACAGAGCAACTACTACAGACAGTGCAATGCCACAGCAATACTGGTACTTTGCAAATCCAGCATTTTTTGGTAAGTACAGTTATAAACACCTTGACACAGCTGTCAATATGGCAAGAAGGGAAGATAGAACTCTACAAGAATTGCCTATTGACTGATGAAAGAGAGATAACCTAAGAGTGAAGATGAGCTGCTCCGCAGCACACTGCTTGCTGATGAGGTTTAAAGGTGTATTCTCAGTAATTCACCATCTCCATCACAGTACCAACTACACTATGCACAAAGACTTCAAAATCTGGCAAAAGCTGACACTGAACTTACAATAAGCTAGAGTGCTCATAATGATTTTTTGCACATTACCTTGCCTAAGTACAATCGCCCTTCAGGCTCCACATAGTACAACCTCTCACATCTAAGAACAAAGCTCAAGACTACAAAGTGATCACAGCCAAGACTAGCTCTAAAGCAAATCTCGATACTGCCGGAAACCACCATGAATAAATATCACAATTAGAACTGGATTTCACTAGACTGACTGCCCATGGATCAAATCCAGCAGAAAGTTAGTGCGGAATTTTGAATGCCTTTAACGGAACAACCTTTAATGGAACTATCATCTTTCACAATTAAATATTCACAGCCCAGCTTCACTCTAACAGAAAAATGAAGCTGACAAAAAGAAAATCTTTTCATGGAAGCTAAGCCAAGATGACTCAAGAGCAGCCACTAGTATTGCTGGATTTGGAAGAAGATTGAAAATAAATAAAACACTTCCTGATTCAAAACACTGAATTTCAAACTAGCATTTCTCAATTCTTCATTAAACTGAAAGAAACTTATGTAAATTCTCTCTCTAATGTGAGCACCCATGGAACAGACTGCTGCAGCAAAAATGCAGCTGATATCCAAGAAGAGGAACACATGCCAAAGAGAAATCTGAAGGCATACAGCTCATGGTTAAAGTATGGCTATAAATACTGAAGAAGTAGAAATAACTTATCTAAGTAAGTAGAATAACTTATTTCTGTTGACTTTTTCTACACCTATAAATATTTAATTCTTCCATAATTCACATCTTTGCAAGTCTTGGTTGTTGGCATAATTTACCTCTGCAGATTCAGATATTTTATCTTTCCTCATTCCAGTCTTCTGTGTTTTATCACAGAAAATCCAGGATCCTTATTCTTAACTTCATCACCTTCCATGATTTACACTCTTCATGAAAGTCTATTCCTTTTTCTGTCTCTTTGCCTGTGTTAAGCTAGTTATTTTTCCTGGACTATCTTTTCAGTTTTGTGTGTGTGTATGCTTCAGACTTCTATCATTTTTCACTCCAGGAACAGATCTGTTTCTGCTATAAAACTCCTTATCCAGTCTAATACACAAATCCTCCAGCTTTGCATTGTCAGTTTATGTTCTTCAGGAAACCCATAGTATCTTTCTGCACTTCAAAGAATGGCCAGGTCCTTAGAGTAACATGCAGAATGGAACTGCTTTCAGACCAAAAGCACAGTAGGTTTTTTAACAGTTAAGGCAAGATACAATCCTCACTAAAATTAGCTGCTGCTGCAGTAAATGAAACTGGGTTTTTGTGTTCTACCACATCAAGTTAATGCCAAAAATACTACAAGAAAATGAGGACCCAGACTATTCACTTGTGAGTTGCCTAAAGCCGAAATCTATAGCTTTACTTATCCCAATGATAAACAGTTGGAGCAGATAATTTCTAACATAGTAAGTATTGCTTTTATTAATCAAAGCAAGATAACCTCTGCTTAGCTTTAACAAAGGACTCGTGGACTGACTTAATCATTGCTGATGCCCATGGGAACAAAGAGGTCTCTTCTTCTCTAACAAAAGAATAATCTTTTTAAGAATGGGAGAAAAATACAGAGTGCCAGGGAAAAGTCACTACATTTTTTAAATGAATGCAATCTCAAAAGTGTAAGCCTGCCTAGAATATGAAAATCTACTTTCAATGAAGTTTGATGAACTGAAAGGTTCAATAACTGGATTTCTGTCTTAGTTTCATTTTTAAGGCCTTTTCTTTCTACATTTACTTTGATTTAAAAAAAAAAAGTATTCTCTCTAAATTCAAAAAACAGTTTTAAAGCAGTAAAGTGAAAATTATAATCACTAACAACATGTTCACTCTCTAGAAGGCTATTGGCAAAGATCTTGTGATTATGACAAATTTCTACAGCAAAAAATGAATTTCAATAGCGGTAAGAGTAAAAGTAATTATTCTATGTTATTATAATGTCTTTTAACTTAGACGATTTTTGATAATATACCTTGATTCCATGACATTATACTAATGTAACTGAAAGCAGAGAAAAATCTTAAAGGAATATTTTTCTCTGCTGGTATTAAAATGTGTGCAATAAATGGATTATAATAGAAGCCTTTTTAGCAAGCTATGCTACAGAAATCCTCCAAACTGTTCATATGCTTTAAGAGAACATATGGATTATGTGTACAGTGAGAAAATAAAAACTGACCACAGGAAAAAAATCAAGAGATAAGCACAGATGAACAGCTGGCAATATATAAAATATAAAATTGTTCTGTTCAAAAGAGAGGAAATATACAATAAAAGCTTCCCCAAGCAGAAGACACCTAAGCAATATACAGCAGGTTAATTGAACACCAGCTTCCAGGACAGATCAGCATAACCACGACAGCATTGTTTTGCTGTCCCTTGGATACAACATATCTCAGTACTCTAATAACCAAACCAACAAGCTTTTGCTAATTTCCTGTTTCTGTTCTATCTAATTAAAAATACCCCTCTCTCTCCCTTAATGAACATGAATTCACCGTTATCAATTTTGACTGCAAACAACTCACTCCAGTATTAGAGCCTGATATTGCATTTCGTGGGAAGCTTGACACAGAACAGGATCATGTTGAAGTAGAAACCACCGAAATCAATAGATCATTTCATCTTTGTATTTGGTTATGAGTCAAGTAACCAAAGAATGAGAAGACACACAGGCTCTCTCTCCATATACCTAAACCTAGCAATATGGGCTACCTCTTAAAACTGCCTATCAGCACACACTGGGAATTATTAGCAGGGGAGCTCTGATCTACAGGGCACTTGGACTAAATGAAAATGGAGTTCATTATGACCTAAGCATCAGCTAGCAGAAGATAACATAGATAACCTGAAGGAAAGAAGATGAGTTAGCTCGGTAGAAAAAATGGGTTTTTTTTTTAATTAGACCAAGTGAGATTACTGATGCACTCTGAGGGCACAGGATTCTTTTAAGGTTTGGAATAGAAACAGCAGACTTCACAGTTAGTTCAAGAAAGCCTGCTTTGAGTTTAATTCAATCATAGTAATAGCAAGACATTGGAGAAGCAGCAGCAAGGAGCAGCAGTGAGTTAGCACATTGGGCCAGGTGAAAAAAGCAACGGTTTCTACAGGACAAAGAGAAAAGGAAAAAGGTAGAAATCACTTATAGAAAAGAATTTTGCTGGAAATAGAACATCCTGAAAATGTAAGACACAGATATTTCTACTGAGGCTGAGATTTTATTGCTGAACAGATTTACGAAACCTCTGGAGATGATTTTTTTTAAAGGCAACTAGCATGTTGAAGTATAATTGAATTAAATTACATTATATACCAGAAAATCCTGACTCATGAACTGTCTGCATAGTGGAATTCAGCAAAAAATAAAGATATGGAGTGATTGTAACAACAGTCACTTACTCCTAAATCACTTCTTGCTTTAGGAACTGGCAGAGTTCAGTTTTGAAAACCAGACTTTGAACACACTTTCAAAATATTGCAATTATAGCATCAATCATGTGAAATCACAGGAAAAACCCCACAAAAGTACTGTATAGTTAGAGATACAACCTGCCTACATAATTTCTGACTTCAAACAAATTTAAGTTGTCCAAAAAAGTGACATACTTAGGACAGTTGAGATTCACATGCATAGAAAAGGATTTTTTTTAAATTTAATCACAGAAGTTGGGTAAACATTTTTACAGGGTAAAACCTATGCACAACAAAACATTAATTCAGATTGTAAAGTTGATTTAAAGATGATCAGCATGAAGTATTTATTAATACATTAACTTCGAGTTAACAATTACATAGCAGTCCTTACATTTTTAGGGAGTTCCTATCCATAAGTATGACCTTGAAAACCTATTTACATTCTGTTTAAGGCTGGATTAGAAGATCCTGGTTCTAAGCTAGATATACTGATACTAGCTCAGTTGGCTGGAGCATGTGCTGATAACACCAAAGTTGTGTGTTCAATCCCTGTATGGGCCATTCACTTTAGAGCTGGACTCAGTGATCCTTCTGGGTCCCTTCCAACTCAGAATATCCTGTGAAATCCGAGCACTGACATAATACATGAAAGGAATTCAAATCATCACCATGATTTCACCACACCTTAACTGCCA
Organism: Catharus ustulatus; assembly: GCF_009819885.2. Classification (NCBI taxonomy): domain Eukaryota; kingdom Metazoa; phylum Chordata; class Aves; order Passeriformes; family Turdidae; genus Catharus; species Catharus ustulatus. Next base: position 16,302,394 of record NC_046228.1, on the reverse strand, counting down.
TGCCTGCCTCCCATCATCCCTCGTGTCCATCTGCACTGCCCTGTGTAATTGCATCCACACTGCTGCTCAGATTTCTGGAAGTGTATCCAAGGGTTTTTACCACTCCACTAGACTGAGTCATTCATGGAAATATTTTGCAGCGTACAAGAGAACTTGGCTGATTGTCTCTGAATTACCATATACTGCCAACACATTTTACCAACCATTTCCTCTCAGTATGCAGGTTGGCTGGTACTGGCTACAGCTGATAAAAATAATCACAGATCTGTCCATAGTAAATAGATTCACTGGGTTTTCTTCTGGCTGTAAACTCTCAAGAAAAAAAGATACAACAAGTGGTAGGGTACCATTAATTTTGACTTTGCAAAATCAGAAGATCTCAGGACAAAATTTATACAATTTGATGCTGATTTTCCAATTCCTTTCAATTTTCAGGGCAGCTAGCAAAGAGCTGAGACTGCATCCTCGTGCAGAAAAGTACAACTAGGAATGGTTCCAGAATATCTGCGTAAGAATCAATGTGCTTTTTGTGTGTTAACTCCAGTCAGTAAACATTTTTTCTGCACCTGAAATAATAGGCTGTGAAGGCAGTGCAGTTACAAATGACCCTGGGGCTAACAGGATAGCAAATGGATACCTCAGCTACAAAGGGCAGCCTGTGTTATAGGTACCATGGAGAGATGAATCAGCAGTACTGCCAGGAGGCTGAAGAGATCCATCTCTACACCATCTACCTGTTTAGTCAGAAAGCTTTATTGCTTCCAGTCTACATGTATGGCAATGGGCCACCTGCACCCTGCTATTTCAGGGAACCTTCACCTACTGCTGTAACTCATGAAACAATATCCTGGTTTCAGAACACCTGCCAGAAGAAGGTTTAATTATAATTTGGTAGATAGACTGTGAATGTCTGGTTGACTGGCTAAAATTTAGCTCTCAAAAGCTGTTTGATACCAACACGCCATCTGTCTTGCTGTGGCATCCTGCAGCACACAGTGTAAGGCCAAACACATGATTTCATTCCTTCAGAGGCAACTATCACCACCACACTTGCTGTTGAAGTGTTGAAGTGGTTTTGGGTTTTTCATCGTTCTCCTGCTATTAAACCGTACCTAATGAATCCCCTCCTTTGCAAAACTCCTGAATGATTTCAGAAATATTCCACTTTTACATACATTTCATAAATCTTTCTCCTAAAGGCTGTCACAGTGTTAGACTAACAGGATTTTGACTTGAGTGACACACTGGCAGGAGGGCCCTCTGTACAGCATCTGTATTCAAGACCTATTAAGATCTGAATATAAATACAGCATAGCATATGGAATGTTAAGTTCAAATGCTAAACAAATGTACATGTAAATTACCAGATAAATTCCAGCCCATAAGAACAAAAATGGTCAAAAGGGAGGATTTATGAGTTTACTTTGGAAGAAAAGAGTGTTGTAGAAAAAGAACTGTACCATTCTCACTGCAAAATTAACTTGTTACAGCTTGAGTTAAAGCAGAGTTCAAGGTTTATCCTCACCTCCCAAAACTGATACAAACCATGTCCAAAATCAAAGCAGGAGCTGTTGTTCAAAATTAAATTAAAATGCATACAACTTTGAGTTAATGCTGCAATGGAGAAATATCCAGTGATTAGACAGAGTGCAAGAATCTCAAGTCAGGTCCCAACATTTGAGTACAATAATTTCAAGACTATAAGGTGCACCGGACTGTAAGGCGCACTTCCGGGTGTCGGCAAATTTCCGAACTTTGTCTATATATAAGGCGCACTGGCGTATAAGGCGCACTTTTTTTTTTTTTGCAGCGAGGATCCACATGCAACAAAGTAATGAATTAGTAACAGAATCGTGCAATCATGGGGTTTACTGGCTCGGCTCGGGGCCAGATTTTATGTGACAGTGACCCTCCAAGGATAGGTGGGAAAGAGGTATGGTCTGCTCCCATCTGGTCCAGTTTCCCAAATACTGCACAGGAATGCCCAAGTTCAAATAACTATTCAAATGAAAAGTGTTTCAATTAGGAAAACAATCATTAAATATAGTCCTTCAAGGTAAAAATAGTAAGAATGTTTCCTATGGCTTCAGTGTCATACCAAGTGATGCGAATACTAAAACTGCCATTGTTGTTAGCGGTACAAAATTAACACTAGATGCCAATCTGAGAACTTAATTTTAAGTATAATTATATCAAAGAATAACATGAGAAATCAGCAAGATCTGATAAGTGTACAACACTTGAAATTCCTTTTTCTTGCCTTTTGAATCTTCAAAGGAAAGACTATCAGGTGCATGAGACACACTACCAGATTTTCCACATAGACTAGACACGCTACCAGATTTTCCACATAGACCAAAGGGCAGGCAAATCTGCTGCATAAGTGTTTTGGTTATTATTCTTACTGGTTATTGGAACAAAATTAATCCAAGCCACATCCAGTAAAAACAACACTTGATTAGATGTTCCCAATTTAAGCCCTGAAGCTTAGCAGTGAAAGAATTTTAAAGGAATGGAATACACTTGGAAAATGTTCAATCAGTTCAGAGTTTTCATCATTCTGGCTGGCTTTCAGCAGTTACCTAAACAGAATCTGTTCCTAACACTATTTTGTTTGAGACCTGTCCTCTACATAACTATTTCACAGAAAATGGGTAGAGAATAGAATCACCAACAGCAGATACTGTTGATTGTGCACCTGTGTACAAAATACCTTTGTATGATCTGCTAAGGAAAGTTTTTCACTTATTTTACATTACATTTTGAATAATAGAAATACAGCCTCTACATAACTGAAGCACCTACAGAATCTACACCTTCTCCACATAGTTTTGGTGAGAATTCAATTAGTGACTCCACCATGTGCTCTGAATATTCCCTGATGATGAGAACATTTTGTGAATAGGAGATTTATTGTAGCAGCTATAATTTAATTTGATATCCAAGATTTTTATATTTCTAACAAAAACAAAATCCAGGGAATATACCTGTATTTAAACAAAAGTATCCACATAAAAATGCCCTAAGACATATTTGAGAAAACTGCATGACTTATTAAGGTATCAGTCAAAAACCTGTAATGGAACACCACAAAACTACTGAGATAATACTTTTGTGTCAGCAGTGTCCAGAAGGAAGGATCTAATAAGAACAATATGGCCTTTTAAAGTGCTTTTAAAGATAGTACTATAATTTATAAAGATACTTAACAAATGGTTAACAAGAACAGGGAGTTATATGCTGCTAAAAAGAAATACTGCAGTAATTTTACCTCCTAGTTCAAAACTCAAAATGTAGAGGAAAATATGAAAAGATTCTCTCACACAAGAATAAATGAGTGAACCAAGGACACTAATTGAAAAAGATGCTAAAAATAGAGAAAAATTATGAACTGGAAATAAATTGATGGATTACATAACAGGGTGAAGATCAAAGCTAATATTCATAATTCACAACCATTCAGCACTCACACTTCATTATTCAAGAAATGGCTTTAAAGTATTTTAAGACTTACAGAAAAATTATTCACTGAAACTGGTCAAAAAGAGAGCAAGATGTTTAAGATGTGAATATTAATTTGCCATTTAAGTGATGATGACCTGCAGCCACTGGGAATGCTGTGCAGTAAATCCATGGCTCTTCTGGCATGTCCTGCAGAGCACTGTCACAGTGGTCGCTCCCTCCACTCTACCCCAACACAGCCAGAGCTGTGCTACTCCTCCTTAGGTGTCTGCCTACAAAATATCATTTGGTCTGTGTCCTGTTTACACCGCACAAAAACACAGAGGTAAAATCACAGCTGATGCCTTTGCTGTAATCCTTATGTGTATTTCTAGATAAAAACAAACAAGACTTTTAAGTTTGAGTTTAAAAGAATTAAGGCTAACTATTGCATTTGGAGTAGATGATCTGTAGGTCCCTTACAACTGAACTATTTTGGACTACTGCATTCTACGTACTATTTACATTTTTCCCCTTGTGGTTGGAATGAAAAGTGAACTATCTTCAATGCTAGAATTAAAAGCCATTTCTGAAAAATACAGTATTATAGGCTGTATATGGATATGCTATCTCTATCTATATATGGATACTTATACCCTGGGTTGAGTATTCTCAGGACAAAAGGTATTTTACTTACCAGATAGTTCAAAGAAAGGAAAAAAATTCATAGCATCATAAGATGCTTCTTCCATATAGATTCTGCAATATCAAAGAAACAAGCAGTTGGAGACACACAGCAGATGAAAGCTGTGTGAACCTCCAGAGGAGTCTGCCAATGCAGGCAGTCAAATTCACCTGGAAAGTGCTCCATGGATAGAAAGTACAATGCACAAAATGCAAAGGGATCCATGCAGGCAAAACAGATGGCTTTCCTAACACATGTTTATTGTTTATTTTAGTGTGGATTCATTTACGTTCTTTTTCTCTTCCCCAGACACAGTTTTTTTCTCAAGCTCATTCACCAACATGTATTGTAAATGGACAATATGTCAAATTAGCATCTTTTCTGTAGGGTTAAAATACAACTGAGGAAACCAGTCTAAAAAATGGAAAGTCTGTAACTATAGAGGAATAAAGTAAAATTATTGCCACACTGTAGGGTTTTTTTTCCTCAGAGGGGAAGTAATTCAGCTGTTTTCTTTTGTAAACTGCTTCCTCTCATAATTCAGGAAGAGTAAAACAAATGTCTCTGCCTAGAATAGGAGCAATCCTCTTAGTCTCACGTTTTTTTCCTTATTTGCAATTTCAATGCAAGTTTCCAGTGTAGTACAATACCTGGCAAAGTCCAATTACTGTTGCTAAATTTACTGAGTGAAAAAAAGGATTCTGTAATGAGTTTGCAGAATTAAATAAAAGAAGCTATTCCTTACTCTAGAATGCAATTTCCAAATTTTAAAAGGTCATTTTGAAAGGTGTCTTTCAATGCAAACATCTAACTACGCCAATTACCAGAAAATTTTTGAAAGGATTGTAACAGTCTGAGTCCTTAACAAGCTGATTTTTCTCATGAGGAAGCTGATGGGGAGCTAAGGAAAATTCATATGCTATTTTTCTAAGTGATTAACATTAATTTACAACTTCCCATCATAGTAAGTCACATTCATGATGTTATATAAGTATTATATCATGCCAGTTTTTCTTTTAAGGAAGTATTGCTACTAGTCAGCTATTCTTAGCAAGGTTTCTGGAATCACAAAGGCTGTGCCAGAAGCACAACTCAAAGGATGCTGAGAGGCATTTTAAAGCCAAAGAGAGAAATATACAGCAAAACTCAGGTCAATATAATCAAGATCCTTCCACAGACATACAGAATACATCAAATATACAATCACATACACTCAGTGGCTATATCAAGGACTGAAGGACCAATGGCATTGTGGGCCACCTCACCACTTCAGAGAGAGCCATGACTCCCATGCAGTACAGACATGGCCAGGTGAGCTACCAGTGGAAATGGTGATATGCTTAACAAAACTCTGAAGTCCAAGAAAGAATTTGTAGTACTGAGACAGTAAAAATATCATGTAGCTTAATGAAAAAAACTCATTGCAATAGCAAGAATTGCCAAAAAGTCAAAGCTGAAAACATTTTGATTCTTTCTTTCATATGTTTATAAATTACAGAGTAGAGGAGTCTGTGTGATTAAGACTTAGAACCGAAATCTGTTCTACGACGCAGGAGTTTAAGCCAGAGAAGGATTAGTGGAATACAGCAGACAGCACAGAACAGGGCAGGCACATGTCTGAGCCAAAAGAAGTAAAACAATAGACTACACAAAGTATTAAATCAACTTTAACTTCGTAATAGAGATCTAAACAATCTCAACATCTATGACTTGCCTCAATATTACTTACTTCTTCCTACCTCAAATATAAATGCTCTAAGTACTTACTTATCCTTGCAGGCTTTTTTACAACTTGACTAGTAAATTGCTATAGTTCTCCTTAGACTAAACTCTGTTATAAGCAGCTATATAAGCAACTATTTTCTATAATTGTTTTTGTTTAGTTTATGTCATTTGGGCATCATAAGGAAAATTAGCAAAGATACATTTATACAAGATTGTGTTCAGAGTATAGCTATATATATTATACTGCTGAAACTAGCTATCCTGTAAAAAAATGAAAGTACGCATTACATGTGGCTTTTACAGGATTAATACACTTGCTACATAAAAGCTGTTCTAAACAGTCACAAGACTCCTTAATGAATTGTTTCTTTGTCATTAAGCTTTAGCAGATTATACTAGAAAGGGTGTTTGCAGGCCCTTCCTAACAGGAAAACTTTCAAAGCTAGTGATTTTGCCATCTGAAAACAAACTCAAAACTAGTACCTTCCTCAGATTTCAACAAATCTCTCTTAACCTGAAGACTTCAAATGCAAGTAATTCCTTCTGTTAAAGCACATAGCAAAAATTAACGCTTCTCTTCCTTCCCTGTGGTGCTACTCCTACCTGTATCGCAGTTAAGGTTTTAAACGGAGTTAAGGCCAGCAACAATATTGTTTATGTAGCAAGAAAATAAAACAACTAGGAAAATAAAGCACATTTGTCTTTAAGACCAGCACAGTCCCTTCCAACCCAAATTATTCCAGGCCTGTTCCATGGCAGTTAAGCATTTTACCTGACTTTAACAGAAAAGCAAGTAGTCAAGCTAATGTACACATTATAGATCTATTGGAAATAGGAAGTATTCTAGACATAAGAAGTGCAAATCTTGTGTATGAAAAGGAGTTTTGCTTTCCTAAAGTTAATATCTCTGAAGAAATAAGATGGGATTCTAAATCAAATTTTTTTCTAGGAGTTTCTAGGAGGTGGGGCTGGCAAAACCAGGTCCCCCTGAATAGATTGCAGATTATACCAATAATACACAGCTATATTTTTTCTGGTTTTTTTAAAGACACAGACAAACCACAGAGTATGCTAAGAGAGCCATAAAATTATTACAAGTTTCAACAGTGAGACCCAGAGAAAGAGATTTAGATCAGAGAAGCATAACCTCAATTCAATAAAGTGAAATTGAGAAGAAACTTCACTGTAGTAGATATGTAAGCACCTTCCAACAGGGGAAATATATGATATTTTAAATAATTAAATCCAGCAGAAAAAATACATAACAAGAACAAATGTTTGGTCCTTGATGACAGACAAACTCAACCTGGAAGTGCCACCCTTCTTTATCTTGGAGCGTCAATGACCACTGGAAAAGTTGGGCATATGGATGGATGATAGTTCTCAGGCTTCTTCAGAAGGCTGTAGCACAGCTGCCTTTCAACTACTGAGCTTGGAATAGAGACAACTTAGAAGGATGTCAGACCAGCTAAATGGTCCATTGACGTTAGGCTTTGTAATTCTATGAGTTTTCTTACTTTTCCAAGCAACATCCTGTTACTGCCCTCCTGTTTTCAAATTTGATGTACCCTCATTCATGCAATCGCTAAACCTTTTTCTCCTGCTCAAGCTTTCTGAAATATTTTCCAATAGTTGATGTTCAAAAAAAAAGTTTTGGTTTTTGAAGGATCTGTCTGTTTCTTTTATTCTCTTGAACAAAAGAAAGTATAATATTTTAGGGGTTTGGAAACAAATAGAAATCCTAGTTACTGACACCATTCTAGTTCTATCTTTGCAAACAAGAATTCTACATATATTTTCATTTTTCCTTGATGTCTTTTTTAGAGAAATTCATTCTATATATGGTTATGGAAAATACCTGAAGTCTTCTCCCAAAGGCTGATCTTGTATGCAAATCCTACCACCACCTTCAAGCAGTACATGAAGCAGTACCTCTTTTCTTTTGTCTGCTCAATACGTATTTTAAAGGTTTGTTAGTAGTTGTTAGGAGGTTTTATATTCACAAATACTGTACCTATGAGGTACATGAACTATATTATTTAATTCGATTTCTTGTACTTCATGGCAATTACAAAGCTGCATATTATGAAGACCTAAAGCCTAGAACGAAATTCTACTTCTAAGATTCTTTTTTTTTTTTCTTACCTTCAAATTTAAGACACTTCAACTTAAATAATAACAAAACTATTTCATGATGCTTTAAATTATGGTATCACAAGTAAGTTCCTAAAATGTTAATTACATTTTATCAGCCAGCCAAGTGCCTACACCAACACAGAACAGAACTAACTCTTCACAGCAAACATGGCAAAAGATTTCTTTTTAAGGTATAGTTATTTTCAGAATCAAGTCCCAAAGGTTAATGATGTTTCAAATCTGAATTCTTCTGAATTACAACCTGAAACTTTTAGAAACTCATAAGAAGAGTAATTTATTTGAAAAAAATCTGTAATAATTTTTAGAATAAGTTATGTTTTTGAAAGAAAATATCCATTTAAAGAAATTTTTCACAGAATCACAGAACATGCTGAGCTGGAAAGGACTACAAGGATCATCTAGTCCATCCCCTGGGCTTCCACAAAACCATTTTACTGTGTTTCTCTGTGGAGGTTTGCAATTTAAATTTGAACAAGCAAATACAGGTGAACAACTCCAGATCCAATCTTCTCTAAAGCTAACAGTAACATAATAACAGGCATTTGAAGCAATAGCTTTTCCAGATTGAGAATTCTTTTTCTCCCTCAAAGAAAAATGCTCTCAGATGACACCACTCTGGTGCCCATAGATGAGGGCAAGGAGAGGAGACCTAATGCAACAGCATCACATCTATCCCTTTGCTAGAAGATCTCAATGCTTACAAAGAAAGCTGAAAGTGTGCATGAATCTGTCGCACTAAGACCATGGGAAATGTAGACAAAAATTTGTAATTACTGTAGAGTTGTGCAAAGCCCTTAAAATTAAGCTCAAGAAAAAAATTAAAGACACTTTCAGCACGAAATTGTACCCTAGTTCTTGTACTGTTGCTTTGAAAAATTTTCAATTTGCATTTGATAAATCTTCCTGGCAAGTTACTGATTTTAGAATTACTAAAATATGTAGCAATGCTTTATATACATAACTAGGATTTCAAAAGCAAATACTTAATCATTCGAAAACTATGTCAATATGAATCCTCTTAAAAAAAAAGTTAAACTAATTATGGCCTAAGAAAAATCCTCGTATCAGTTTAATTTTTAGAAAAATACTTACACCATTCTGCCTCAAATCAAAGCTAAAAACAATACAAAACTGCCAAAAGAGAGAGTCTGAGTTGAAATTAACTAAAACAAAAATCACTCCCTTTCTTTTAATACTTCTAGGTATCTCAGATTTGTTATCATTGACTGAATAGACACATCAAAAACACCATTGTTTTGCAATTAATACAGATACACTTGGTATCAGGGTGGTTTTTTTTCTGTGCTGTCTAAATCACTGAGGTGAGAATAACAGTGTTGACAGCCAAGACAACCTTCCTATTGCAATGGGGTACTATCACTTTGAATGGTGAATGTTTCTCATAGCCTTTAGCTAACAGACAGATTAGGGAAATGGGAGAGTTAGCACATAAAAGACATTCCTTTCACAGAGTAAAATATTATGAACCTTCATTCAAGTTACAGATGTCACTTTAAAAAAACCATGCAAATAGAGGCGTTTCCTTATGGCCAGTTAGGAGCAAAACATTGCTTTTACATGTTGCTACGCATACATGTCATTCAGAAAGGAAGAAAAAAGTAAACTCCCTTAAGCAACCATGAAACAAAAACTGGTTGCAATTTATAAACTTGTATACTGAAGACCCAGGAAGAAAAGCTCACAAGAGAAAAAAGCAGCAGTGCATTTATATTCAAAAACATGTTACTAACTTGTAACATTTGAGTAATTTATATACTTCAGGAAAAATATACTTACCTTGTTCTAGTACTTCTTAAAGTACTGAAATGCATATTTTTTCCAGCAATTTTGTAACAGACACTTGCTATTTGTAGAATAAGAAAAAAGAAATGTCTCACAACATAATTTAACATCAAAAAGTTGCAATGTGAACCAAATAAATACAAAGCAATTTGCCTAAATTACTTGAAATACTGCATTCCGTTTCAAACAAGTTGAAATACAAAATACACAGTTACAACATTATTTCATATTGCTTATATTAAATCCTTACTTCATTTTCCACCGAGAAACTGTTCCGTGTCCTTATAGCACTATTATTAAATGCAGCCATTACAGATCTAACATGAGATTAGAAAACCGTCAGGCCATTTACTTCTCTGGAAATAAAACTATCACTTTGATTTACCTCCCTGTACGTAATCAGAGCTGGGTATTACGAGTCACAGAAGGGCAAATCTTACCAGCAAATGTGCCTTCCATTGAATCTTAGATTCCTCCTAAAATGCCAGAAGAGCAGGTACTTCCACAAAACGTCTCCACGCTGCACTTGTCCAAACTAACAGTCAGGCAACAGCTGCTCAGTTTAAAGCTACAAACTGTGGCAAAATGCATAACTGACATGCCTTGTGTAAGCCATGAAGAAGACATGCATTTGGCTGGCTCACGGAAAGGTCAGGTTTCCCACCTCCCCAGATAAAAGCTGAAACACTAGGATTCAAATGGAAGGAAGTTTAGAAACTAAGGATGAGTATACATCCTGCTAAGACTAAAAGCATTTGATTTTGACAGCAGCGTTATAAACAAAAGTGATTTTAATTCTGCTGGATTTTTGTCTTTAAATATATTAAGAAATAAGTTACCCTACACTCAGGCTTTTGTACAAGTTATATTTATATCAATGTTGTTTAAACAGGCCAAAAGTAATAAATGGAATTACTTTTGTTTTAGGAAACTTCATCTGAAGCATTACAAAAACCACAATGTGGGTTTCTTTATTAGCAAATTCCCTACCTTTACAGCTATTATGCTCCCTGCACTAACAACTCTAGTAAAAGGCAATAGCATTAGCTTTAATGGGACAAAGGGCTATGACTTAGGCAACCATCCAAAAAAGTTTCTTTGAGAGGCAAAGTAGAGGAAAACCTCCCTGAGGCTTCCAGAAATGTGATTAACCATGAAGAAATACAAATAAGGGGAATTAAAAAGACAGCATCACCCTCAGATTGCATCTATATTCCGAAAGTAAGCAGAAACCATAGTCAGTATCTGGCTCTGGCACTTTTATCACTTCTTTTCTTCATTCTAACCTTACCCTTGTCTACACACAGTTTACACCACTTTTACAAGCAGCAGGACTACATCACTGAAAAGTTAGTTATGAAATTTGCTAGAGTACACAAGACTGAAAACCAATATGCTGCCACAAGAAAGTTTTCTCCATTTCCCCAGGAAGTCTGAGAGAGGTCTGTGCAGAACTGGAATGCGAGCAGTACACTCAGAGACACTTTGTTTATACGGTGAATATACGTCTTGTCTGAAAAATCTCTACAGAAGGAACGACCATGGGACCTGGCCAACACACCATTATTTTTTCATTGACAACACAGGCATATTCTTTCTTAATTGGAAGAATGACAATTTAGTGTTGTTTCCAACTTCCAGCTGGAAACTAGAACACATTTTCAAAAAATTCATGTTAAATATGATAACATAAGGATGCCCAAGGAGATGCAATAGAAAACTTTAAAATCAATTTTATTTCTAAATACAAATTTTATTAATGATATCTCCCTACAAATATACAAAACAAACCATCAAATGAAACATTTCTCATCATTATAGGGTGAATACTGAAGTATTTTTCACTAGTTATAAAAGCAAGTATCTGAAAACCCAAATAAAAAACCTGAATCTTTGTAAACTGTAAGTAAACTGTACAGGATTCCTTAGAATTTATCCAAAGTATTGTCTGGAAAGAAATAAAACATCATCCTACAAAACTTGATTTTCTCTCTACTTTGTTTCCTAAAACCAAAACTTCAAGAGATGACTTTTGAGTCATCTTGTTGCTTGAGTCCTTGGGGTTTTCTATTCATGATTGACATGCTAACATAAACATACTGAAAAAGTTCCATTCTACACTTTAAAAGTTCCCATGGACACTACTTTTACAAGGTCCATTCAAACAAATGTTCAGACCTTTGAAATAATAAACAATAATAAGCCACTCAGGGATTAACTATCTCCATTCAGAATCCCATTTCATTTTCTTCTGAAGAGTAGTCATCATACAAAATCAATAAATTTGATTTTAAAACTAGCATCACTTGGCATAATCTTCTGCTCTCCCAGCCTTCATCCACAGACATCAGCATCCCCTTTATTACCTTCCTCACAACAAACCTCTAACAACACAGACTCATTATATGTATTTGAACTCTTTTTTTTCTTTTTTCTTGTAGTGGAAATAACAGCTATAGACTTCCAACAAAAATATTGCTATAAGATGAGACTCAGATACACAGGTTAAAGGATCAACAGTGTACCGAAACTGTCACACAGTATTACTGGAACCAAAATCTATATAAAATCAGCTGGAACTCAGTTCTGCTTCTTAATGGCTTAGCCCTGTACACAGGCTAGGATATCCAGACCCATACAGACAAGCACCTGAAGTATGATACCTATTACAATTTTATAGATGAAAGTATTTTGAATTATTTTAATAAGATTACTTACACTGGTTAACTTCAATCTTCTGCCTATTTCAATTATGTGTCTTGCAGTAACATGCCTTACTGACCCTGGAAAGAGGACTGTAAGGACAAGACAAGCTATGCTGGTAAAATTTAAATCTTTGTGCCTATAAGTGTATTAAATATGTTGGATTGAGGGAAGTTTTTGTTAAATTAATGTCATCAAGGATCCTCATTAAGTCCTTCTCCCACTACCCTTGGTGTGACCAATCTGGTTGCAAACAGGCCTGGCCAGAGGGTGGCAGGTCCAGCAGACTGACCTCAGTGATCTTTCCCTTCTGCCAGTTTGCAGGGACAATCATTGTAACCAGCTCCACGCGTCCCTAGACTTACGGCTGTCCTCCAGAATCTTTCTCCTCCTTCCTGATGTCTCAGCCTTGATCTGTGCTTCTTGCCATGTCACTCTTCTCTCTGTTCCTAACCAGATGACCTGCACTTGTTCCTATTTTTCTTGACCTACATCCTGGAGGCAACACAGCAGGCATGAAATCCTTGTTTCCTGACTCACACCCTTGCCTCAGGCCATATTATCTATATACAGACTGACTTGTATCCAGTATCTGATTTCCTCACCTATAGTGCATTGTCCTTGGCATCTTACCATAGACTGTCAGCCTAAGACACATTTTGTGTTTTCAGCTCATTTGGCTTTATCTCTCATTCTAGATGATCTTAACCTTTGGGTACAAACACACACACACAGCCCACCAGCTAAATTACACTGGTATAAATCTATGTACATCAAGCTTGTTACCACCTGTGACTGACATATAGCTATCAGACAACTGTCCCAACTTCAGGGATCCTGCAACTTTCCCAATATTGCAACAATACACTTTGTGCAAAGGGTACAAGAAATAGCAGTGGGAAAAGCCACAGAGACTTGGGCACCTGTTTGCGGTGCAGTCTTGCAGATGACAAAGTCTGATTACAAAAAAACGGTAATCACTACATTCCGTGGGATGAATGAAGCAGGTTTTCTTAAGATCAGTGCAGTCTGCCTCCGCATTCATGACAAATTAGTTTCTTTATGTTCTTGGTCAAAAGTTGCTATTGTCTAACAAGCCCTGTCGAGCTTTCTCTGGAAGATGAAGTCTGATTTATATCAGAGAGTGGCATCAGACTCATCCATTTTAGAAGAAGCTGAAGTGAAAAGAATACTGACACAAAATGTTTGCAGTCTGCTCCATCTTCAGACACCTCTTTCCAACTTTCCTTCCCTTTATCTTAGATTTCAAACAGAATTAAATTGGACTGAGAGGAAGAGTATGAGTTTCTTTCAAATGATAACTCTATCAAATATAAAGTAAAAACATTTTCACATACTTTAGTTCCTTCTATAAGAAAGACACAACTTTTTTTCACTTTTTGCATAAAAAAATCAACACCGTATGACCTATGACAATGACTGGTCCTTCAAATATGATTCCAGTGAAAGTTCTGGCCCATTCACAGTTATGAGCAAACTTCTGTGGCAATCAATTTGTAAGAAACAGAACAGGCTGAGAAGCAGGATTTCCTTTCTACAGGCAAAAAACAAGGCTTCAATCCAAATCCCATTGAAAGACACGCTTACAATTTTTTCTAACCAAAAACTCTGAGTTACATACACCGGTATTAAAACAGTGCAGCCTAAATGTCTTCAGTGTTCATATGTGAAAATTATGTTCTCTGTAGCAACAAAGATGCTGACAAGGATGTGAATGTCACTGACCTCACAGCTGTGGGAACTTCAGGCATCTGTGGTTCCCGGGAGTCCACTCTCAGACTGTCCCTGCGCTACCGGGAGCGGAGTGGCAGCCCCTCAGTCGGGAGCCTGACAGCCCTGTGAGCCATCTGAGAGCAGGGCTTGCAGGCACCCTGCTCCAGGCACAGGGCATGACTCTCCTACACAGAAGGCCCTACATGAGTTTTTGAAAACGCTCAGTCTCAGATCCACATGACTGGGAATTCTGGCTTAGAAGGTCTGGTATGTTTGGAAGCCTTCTGTGGAACTAACAACACTGGCTGATCTGCCCACAAAACCATCCTAGCCCTGGGGACTCAGAGCACTTAAAGTCCTTAGCTACCAAGCAAAACCTTAGAAAGCATTCCCGGAGTTGGACTGTTTGGGATTGCAAGGTTCATTGCTCAGGTCACTAAGTAACCCCTGAAGGACTGAACACGAAGAACTTACAAAATGTTTGGTGCTAGGGAGAACAAACCACTGTCTCAGTTTTAGGGACTTGCTGTTTGCAGGATCCCTGTTTCCTAGGCAGATATTACATAAAAGCCCTAAATAAAGAGAGTAATATTTTTTTGAGAAGTCTTCCTTTTCCCCATTAAAGTAATGGGCTCCTCTTTAACACACTGTGCAAGAGAGTGCTGAACTTTGCGTCCAAAAATTGCAAACATTTTGAAAGAAAAGTAGTGGAATGCTGTCTAGTCCAAAAAAGGTTCTCCAAACACAAATTCAAAGTCCTTGAGATCTTTTCAAGATTTCATGATATAGACTGGTTCTATCAAACAAATTTACTTCTGCTTTGGAAGCTTTTTAAGAACTGTCTTTGAAAATCATGTGAAGTGCAGTAATATTTACTATCTAGTTGAGAGCCGATTTGGAGTTACAGTGCCTGTCTTCTCATTATATGTGACAGAGTCCTACTTTCATGGAAAGGGCTAAACACCTGCCTGTTGACTGTGGGTATTGAATTACTTTATTTTGCTTTGCTTGCACACACAGCTTTTACTTAATCTATTAAACTCTCTTCAACTGAATTTTTTTCAATTAATTTTTGCACTGCTACCCTTCTGTTTCTCTTCCCGTCTCATTGTAGGGGAATGAGTGGCAGCAAGGTGCTACCTACCAGAGTTAAACAGCAGCTATTAAAGCACAACAGGATCAATAAATTCCCTTTTCAATGCCTCCAAACAACTGAGTGAAGTGTTCTCATGACATTCTGTATCCTGTGATAAATCCTCTATTGCATTTGATGACAGAGTTATTGATGTGAATTAAACTTTCTCGGGTTTAGATGAGGTTAGTTTATTAAAGTTAAATCCAGCCATACAGAGGATGTTGGACAGAAGAAAATAACCTTCTTTTCAATCTGTATGGATAGGACGATTTCTCAAAAGGTACACACCCATGAATGATGACCAGAGCTCTGAATTCAGAATACAATTGGGTTTCTTGCTAATGCAAATGACTCAGTCATATCATCAGGTAACACTTCACATAAATGTTTTTAGAGGGGACCCTTATAATTTCTCAGATATAATACATCGTCATAATATAAATGAACAGGAAACTTCCATACCCAGAAAATTTCAATATCCTAAGGCTGCACCACACATCTTCCTCACCAGAGACCAGCATAATAAATCATGCCTAGAACACTACAGTAAATCCAATCTCTACTATCTACACAGGTTATCAGTGGAATTGCAAAGTGAGTTCAAAATCTTGGCTTTTAAAAAATGTCTTACATCCTTTGCCTCAGAATCCAACACCATACACCATGTAGTATTGTAACCATAGACACCCCCAAGCCAGTGCACAGTGTGCTGGTATATGGAGTACACAGAGCACACATATGCACTCACTAGCTCAGGCTCCATAAAAAGATGGAGCAGCTCAGTGAGCCTGAGCTAGCTATTGCTGCTGCTTCAGGTTCAGAACTCAGTTCTGAAACACATGGCTCCGTTCTTCTAACCTTGCTTTCTGACCTGTGGCAGGAATGTCCCTGTTTATTTTTCTAAAGCACTCATCTCTCCAGAACAAATAGAAACCAACCAAAATAAAATGGAAAACCCTACCAAAATCAGGCACTATACGTACCTGTCTCTCACAGACAATGACAGTATGTGAAGTTTAGCAATGTTGCTCACGGTGCTACTGTAATTCATACACATACTACAAGTTTGCCACCTGTACCTGTTACTCTTAGAATATTTTAGTGCCTTTCTCTGCCTTTTGATTCACTTAGAGAGAAATGAATTAAAACAAGAAAGGGCCACTTTTTAGGATAAAAATAAGATAGCCATATATGAGCATAAATGATACTATTATTTGTCTGTTAAAAATGAAATCAGTATCTGCATTAATTAAGGAATCACAGTGATTTTGCACTTATTTTGTCCCATTCCTTTAAAATTTTGGGTAAGCTATAGTATCCACGTGCATCACTTCTACCATGGTTTGACTGAGATACTACATCCTTTTGTTATAGTTTATCAGATGATGATAAATCTCCAAATGCTTGAGTAACTTATGAAATATTCTAGGCATAAATTAAAAATTAATCAATAATATGAGCACTGTTCATTACAAAGCCATACTTTAAAGCACAGAATTTGTACGAAGAAGGCTTTAACTTCCAAAACTGACTAAACTAAATCACATTAAGGATATTATTGCACACAAAGATGATCAGCATGGAAGTTTAGTCTGCAACACCCACTTTCCAATAGGCACCTTCCATATAGACAATACCCACGTTATTTGAAACGATCCAATTCTACAAAGATGATGGACACAGGAGAAGACCAATACCAATAAATCAGTAATGAAGTGTACATGCTTCACAGCACAGTGCTATGCTGACAGCTACTTGTATAACGACAACAATAACAACCAGGCAAAGCATACACTCCTTTCTCTAGTTCTGAACTAAGTCAGTCCATGAGCAGAAGCACTTGGTGAATGAGAAACACTACACATAGGAACACCCTAAAAACAACAGGTTAGGCATTAAATTTGGATGCAGGCAGTAAAAGACTCCAACAAGAAAAAAACCTGAAAAGGTGTTTTGTTTCTAATAGGATTCTTTTTCAGTTTAGCTGCATTTTTACTTTATTAAACTAAGATAGCTATTCATTATGACACATAATGACTGCAAAGGAAAATATTTGAAAACTTAAAACCTTTTTTATCTGTTAACTTCATGCATTAATACATAAACTACAGAATCCTATATAGTATTAATAATTTTGCAACTCATCCTATACTTTAGGTGGACGGAGATTAAAAACAAAAAAGTACATTACCTTTAAGCATAGTTCTTCCAGTTGATCCTCCGAAGATATTTAGAAGACCACTTCTTGCTCCTAATGATGTAGTTGCTTCTAGTAAAGCACCAGTTATATAATTAGAGAGTGCAGTCCTCTGTAAAGTGGCACGATATTGACAGTAAGCACCTGTTACACATGGTTTTACACAAAAACCGTCTCCTTTGTATATACAGTCTGTAACAGATGCTGGGAGCTTTCTCAGAAGATGAGGAATATATTCAAAAATATCTTCTGCTCCTTCCTCTTCTTCTCTCACTGTACTGAAGATCTGCAGAGAATACAAAAGCATGCACTGTTATTTCATTTGCTTAGGATAACACACTGAATATAAAACAATTCCAAATGACCATGACTTCTTGTGAAGTTCAATGACCTGCAATATCTACTTATTCAAAACTGGTTTGTTAGGATTTTGGGTTAGGCTCCCAAACAGGGTATTTAAGTAAGAAATCATTCTGCCTTTCAATCTATGTTTAAAAGCATTCTAAAGATAACCATTAGACTAAAAAAACCCCACCTCAATATATCTCATCAATATTTAAAATATAGAATATGCATAAAATTGTTTATAATAATATTAGATCTGTTGAAATTCCAGAAAATCTTAGAGATACCAGTAGCAGAAAAAACAGATCAACACAGAGTTGGTACTTTTTCTTGCTGAGTGGGTGGGGTTTTGCAAACAGAAATGGTTTTAATCACTCTGAACCCTCTTTCAAAATGTTCCGGTGTCACGTTTATTGCATTACTTCCAGCCTACGCACAGGTCCTCTATCTTATATTGGTTTAGTACTCTTTTTCCAATATTTGTGATAACACACTAATGAACTTCAGCCTGTGGCTTAGCAACTAAGTAATGTTTGCTTATTTAAAAGAGTCTAATGATCAAAGCAAGAATCTGGAAGAAATCTCCTCATTTAGTATACAAGGGGAGACTTGATTCTTTGCATTCTTGTATGCTGACTTACTGATTAACAGTAATAATTTGTTTCAATGATCTGCGTTTCTTAATTACAAAGTGTAAACTAAAAATTAACACAGGGAAAGGTCAGTATAACTGTCACCAGGACAGGTGCTGAAAAAGTTTTCATGAGATTGCTCCCCGCCAGTCTTAGATGAGCAGAAGAAACAAGCTGATGGCTTCATGACTGTTTTTTTAATTAACGCCTTGTGTCTTGTTGCCATCCTCTCCCGCATATAAACAAAACACAACTATCCATTAACACGGCAGAAACTGCACCCAGTCCTACAAAGCAAGCACACGTGTGCTCAGTCAAACGGCAAGAAACTGTTTGCACAGCCTGTGCAGGCCACATGTCAGAGGCACCGGCAGCCTGGCCACAGCACACACACGTGCCCAGTCAGGGATCCGGAGGGAAGCGGCTCCCGGTACACAATCTCACATCTCTCCACTTCTGCCCTGACACTGGCATGTACCCTGCCATGGAAGGGAGGAGGGATCCAACTCCCTGCTCCATGACGGATCTGACCCTCCCCTAACAGAAGAGGTGAGAAATTATGTGGTTCTTTCATCCGTGCAAAAAAAATTGCAGAAAATCAAATACAATCCAATACATTAAGCAGATATTTGTTATTTAAGTTTTAATTTTTGCAATGACCAGGTTTCCGTGAAAACAGTAAAATTTTATATTAAAAATACAATAATTCATTTATTAGTAATTCAATGTAATTAGTAATTAGCAATTTAATGATCTGAAAAAGATCACTGACATATTTATTAACACAAAAAATGAAGTTTTCACATGTTGGCTATGGCTATACATAACTCAATTCCATTAAAAGATAGTTCTGTGATGTACTACACCATGACGCACTGCACTGCTCATGCCCTACACTACAGCATGAAACGCTGTGGCATCTATCTTTTTTTCTCCCCCCTCCCTTCAGATTTTCCAAAATTTGCTTGGTCTGAGGTTTCTAGAAATATTACACCTTCATCTTTACCTTATTCTCTTTGCTATCTGGCAGTTTTATAGACTTTAAGACTGTCAGTACAGACACACCATCACCTTAATTCAGAAAGAAAATGTGCTCTTAAAGCACTCCTTACCTGGACAGGATGTGTGTAGACCTTTTATTCAGCTAGCAGTCTGCAAGCACCTTTTCAAAAGGTGTACTGTGAAATAATAAACCTTTGGACTACAAGTGTGTCACACACAGTAGACATAATTAGTCTTTTTAGCTTGTTTTAAAAATATTTGGTTAATGAATATAATTTAGCTTCTCAAAACTGCAGTTACCATCCAAAATATTTTTAAAATTGGGTTCTGCAACTTATAAAGGGCATGTTCTGTTGCCTACACAACTGAAATTTCTTTCAGATGCCAAAGCAAAGAAACCATTTGTTGACAGAAATAGGCGACAGTGTTTTGCTGGAGAGATTATACATAGAATAATGGTGTTAATCTCTTCTGTGTAAAGTAGACTTCGGGGCACTAGCTGTCTCCAAAGACTTTGCACATCACATAACATTTTCAAATTCTGTTTGTTTTGATGTGTTAAAATTCTGAGCATGTTACCTCTGCTGCACACAGATGAAGTTACAAAAAAAAATACAGACTTACAATGCGTATACTTATCAGCCCCTGAAAAGAACTGAAACAATCAGAATAGCAACAAATCCCTCAGGTAACTGATAGGGGAAACCACCTTTCCGAAAGATTGCATCAGACAATTGGGGAAACTTAATCTTGCCTGGAGGACAAAGGAGTGTATTCCAAGCCAGGGTTTCCAGTTCATCCTGGCAGAATGCAGATCCTATTGATCCGTACCACTACCAAAGACTAATGTAATTAAAAATTAATGTGAACCAAAAAGAGTAAAATGCAGCACTGAACTGAAAGCTACCCATGAAAAAACAAAGCCTCACTTTTGCCTTAGATATCAAATTAAAGATTTCCAACCCATCAGCAGTCTGACGTTGCCATGTCTCACTGCATATAAAGCAGTAACTCACAAACTCACAAGAAGCTCAGGACAGTATCTGACTCCAAAAGTGTTGCAATATTAAACATTCTGTAATGAACACACAACACTTTTAAATAAGAAATGAGACAAAACAGGAAAGTCCATATACTAATAAACCAGTATTCCAATAAAAGTATACTATGGCTTCAATAAATTTCTACTTTCTTCTCTTTTTAAGAAGATTTCAATGGTCAGTAAAAGGAAAATAAAAATTACTTGTAATGTACAATATTTCTGATTTCTACAGGAGAAAATTGTCCACCAATGCAAAAATTAAAATTGGTATTAAAATAAAGATTAAATTCAGACAGAATTCCATCCTTGTAGCTTTACAATCAAGTCCATATTTGGAAAATGCATGGAAACAAAAAAGATTATTCAGCTCTTAATAATGTATGAAATAAATCATCAAAACCTTACTTGTAAAAGCCCCTCAGTTTTGCTTCTAGTAACTTTAAATGGTATTTGCAAGTTAACTTATTGATAACCTTCAGGCAGTAAAACTTTCTTACAGTGACAACAGATAAATTTTGCCAAGATATTAAAAATATCCTTAAAAATAACTATAAGAACAAGTAACTTATGCTAGCCTTGAAAATATTCCTTAGTTTTTCTTGCAATCTTTTTTTCTGTTTAATCATCATGAAATCGCAAATGGCAATATGTACTTTTCCCCACAACATTACTATAGATTTACTGTGTAGAAATGGTGGAAACCTCAACACCACAGCCATTTATTGCCCAATTTATGACACATATTCCTCCAAAATGAAGCTGGAGTTCATGGGTGCTGCTGTACTGGAAATATCAGATATAGCAGTTCATAAAAAATAATTGTGATTTCTTACTTAAACTTACATGTATCTCTTACTGTAGTCTTTTTTTGTTTCCTTTTCATATTTTTTCTGCCTCAGGTATTTAGCTTAGAACTTGATAACTATGTTATCATATTGCCAAACATCTAGCAGCTGTTGTGCTTTTGAAACCCAGAAACTGGAATTATGAACAAACTAAAAATGTCTCATCATTAGGCAGCTAGTATAATTTCTCTAACTTTATTAAAATAACAAAGAATATGTGTACCCAAGAATTTCATTGCAAAGAATAGTCACGAAAAAATACCCTTATTGCTGCTGCACCACAAAAATGTGAGAAAATAGGGTGTAATGAGGTTTTAATAATTCACTGCATTTGTCCAAACATTCTCTAATCTATCAAGATATACTGAATGATCTAAGTGATATATTGAAATGTAGGAGGTATGTGTATGTGTTCAGACGGTACAATACATTTCAGTCTGATTTCCTGGATGTTCACCTACAGAGCATTTCTATGATGGAGGGCTGCTGTCAGCAGCCTGCCTTCATTTGTTGCATGCTTTTAAAGCATTTTCAAATGCCTGTAAGCCATGATGGTATATTGACAAGTAATAACTCTCAGGACAGTATGTGTTGAAGACCATTCAAACATCTCCTTTGAAAACACAAATGTTTTACAGAACAAGCCTAAACACAATTAACAGCACAGGAAATGCTGCTCTTTTCAAATTTGTTGTGTTCCAAGAAAAATTACATTAAAATGAGGAAATTCTGATGGTGATTTTTCATTTTGGCCCTGCAGACTTTACAGAAGAAAACCCTTACTAATATTGATCAAATGAAGTTAACCGTGATCTCTTGCAAGTCATGACCAGTTTTCAATTGCTTTTATATGTATTTATTCTACCATTTAATTTGGATACCTATAGCATGGAATACAAGCACAGTCTGCCATGAAAAAAAACCCCCACCTTTGGCAGAAATTAATATGCAAAGTGAGTTTGGGTGAATGAGGCATAATAATAATAATGCACAATTAGTCAATATTTTGGTTTTATGTCTTCCAAAATGGTACTCCAGCATAACTCTTTGGAGTATATATTAGTAAAAATGTTAAAATAGGTAATGCAGATAGTTAATTTTCTGAAGTACGCTGGATTTTCTCAGCTTTCTCATACAGGTTATGACCATACTCCCACTGATTAGTTCATAAGAGTTCAAGATCATTGCTAAAGTAAAAATCCTTAATTCAAGGTCTTTCTAAAATATTGATGTCTTGTAAGAATTTCTGATTATGTATCAATTATAAGAACTGAAATACATTAAACACTGAATGCATTTTTTGCTATCCCTAGAATAGTGTATATTTTTGTCTTTCTTCCTACTGCATACGTGACATTCTCAAGAGGATATGCCAGAGCCCGTATCTCGAACAACTGTGCAGGTTGTTCAAAGCTAAAGGATTTTATTCTGTTTGACAGAGGATGCTGTGAACAGTTGAAAGGTGTGTTTTGTCAGGGCTACTTCTTAGCTCTGCTCACTGACAAGTCTTGTTCACTTCAGCAATCAAATAGGTGAGGGCTTTAGAAATCCTTTCAAGAAATTGGACATTTTAATAAGTGTTTTTCAGTGTTTGGGGTACAAAAGCCAGACATATGGACTGTTAGAATATTGTCTTCTTGGTGGTATTCAGCAGCCTGTAGCCAAATAAGCACACGCCAGGACAGCTGGTGAAATTTTTGGCTGTGCGTCTTACTGAATTCTTGTATTTTACAAGAACAAGTAGCACAAGGTTTATGATAAAACTGGTGGTCAATTAAATTCCATTCCCAACTCATTATTCCAGATGACGATGTGGATGAATACAAATACTCAACTGTAAGTTTTTCTAAATTGTAGCACTGCTGAAATTTGTGATAGACTGATGACTGTCCAGCCCAGCAGGAGATGAAACACCATTCTCATACCAAATCCAAAATAGCACTCTAACAGGTACTAAGAAGAAAGCGCTACCCTACCTGAAACCAGGACAACTACCTCTCCCAAACTCCTCTGATCTGTTGTTTGTCATGACACTCTATTGCAGTTTCTCCCATGAAAACAACTATCTGGCAGTTTTGCAAGCTGGCATCAAACAAATTCCCACAGATCCTCTCCCAGCATCTCATGATCCAACATTTTTGGCTAACAGGCAACATTCTCAAAGTACCAACAGTCATCCCAGATTAAATTAAAATACAATCCAAAAAAGGGTTACATATTATGATGTCCAAATAAAGGGTTACACATCATGATGTCTTTGTTCATACTCAACAGCTCTTGGAGATGTTTTTGAGCATCGTTCCTCAGGTGGCTTTGCAAGCCAACAACTGCCTTGCCAAGCAGAACTGAGAGCAGATACAGCAATGGTACTTGCCACCTGGTCTGCCTGCAGCTTTACCAACAGGAGAAAAAGAACTAGTACTGCCTGAAGATTTTGCTGAAAAACAGTCATTTGGTGCAGGTTTGCGTTTGTGCTCAAGAAATAGCAGTAAAGGGCTGTTTTGGCAACAAATCAGCAAGAAAGACAGAGCAATAAACATATATTCACAGTGAAATATATGCTATTCAGCAAAAACTGAAAGAATGGCAGGGATTAACAGTGTTGTCTATATCTTAACTTGGTCATATCTTGCTCTCTATGTATTTTCACACGGTACTTAAATGCAATAACTTACCTGCGGAGATGATAGTTTTTGTAATGGAAAAGTTCCTTAAAATATCCCTAGACTGCTGAAACACTGTTCTGTATTTTTAAAAACTGCCTAGAAAATAAGAGGATACAATGCCATGGCATAATCTGAAGTGTATTTCATAACACATGGGGAATGCTGTGTTGCCTTGGGGGCAGAGGCAGAGGGAGAAAGCATTCCTCAAAATATATATGCACAGTAATCAGTACTACTACAGTTTCACCCAGTACTATGTGCTATTTACTGTAAGGCATGTGCAGGGTGGTGTTGCTCACAGGTTGTTCATCTTTTGTCTGGGACACTATAAAGAAGAAAAACAGGAACTGTTTTGAGAATGCAAAAACAGCAAGGTTTGTTTGCTGCAGCAGCACCCTGCATCATTTGCAATTGCAGCAGTGAGTAAAAGCAAGCACCATACTTTATGCCCTCACTGCCCAGGAACTGGTGAGGGGTGGGAGCAGAGCACATGATGCCAAGATATAGCCTAGCATATACCATCACTTTCTCCCTGGTGTAGGAATAAACCTCCCAGTTCAAACAGAAGTTGCCCTCCCTGGGGTAGGGTGTATACAACTGGCAGAGGAGGTGCATGCATTGGAACCTGTCCAGTCCTCTTACACATCTAAAGGAAAGAACACACCACACCACAAGAAAGAAAGAAAGGTCTTCATACATCTCTTCATCATAGGAGTCAATGCTCGTTCCAGCATATTCACATAGCTTTTCTAATGTCCAGAGACACAGTCACTGTGGGAGATGCAGATATTTTCCTTTTCTGCAAATGATCTTCAGGTTCTAGCAATTCAGAAGAAGCACTGTGGTGACCTGTCCACTGTGGACACCCTTCCAGCACCTGTCTTGCCAGTATTCTTTCTGCAGTGTCTGCTCTCAAAAACCTTTCCAACTTTTGAGCACTCTTCAAGGAAGATAGAATGTCAGGACAGAGCACAAGACAGCAGTACCGTGCCACAGAGCAACAATGTTCACTCACTCAACAGCAAGTTTTGTTGAGTTTTCAGCCCTACACAGTAAGTTGTAACTGGGCAACATGGCACAGAGCAGCAGAGGACACACAGAAAACAGATGAGTTGACCCTGGGAACATGGAAATCAGTGTCAATGGCAGGTGGAAGGCTGCCAAAAAAGCGATCAAGCACAGATGTGGCCAAACACTAATATTCATTAAGTGATGTTCTGTGAACTTTCTACAGCTTTGACTGCAATTACAGAATGTGCATTACTTTACCAGCCAATGTTTCTTATGAATTGCATCCTGTTAAGGATGAGATAATTTCAAGAACAGAAACAGAATTGAATGAGGATCAAAGTATCTTGCACAGACAATCCTTAAATACAGTTCAACATTCTTCAGAAATAGTAACCATCCCTATTCAGTTCTGGTATCTGACAGGTGTCTTTAGTGGAGATTTTTTTTCATCTGTTGTCATCAGGAAATGATGATGCAGTGTTTAAAAAAAGGAATTTGAGATTTGGATTTGTGACCAGAAATTGCAACACCAGGTCCAAACTTCCAACAAGTCATCATTTTTACTTATGATAAAACTTAGTTGCTATTCCTTGTTTTCCATCTCTGTAAGGTCACAGTATTAAATAGCCCTTTCCAAAGCAAAGATGGACTTCACAGATTTAGAAGACAGAAAAAGCAGTGTAATCTAACTGGGATACAGATTTAAAACAGTATCTCCACCCAGAGAAAATCCTGCTTTTCATGGCAGGTATTATACATCAGGTTCAAATAAATACTAAGAAAAATCAACTTAAGATATAAAACAGAGGCTGATAAAAGGCATTAATTAACTCCATTTGAAAGTTTTCTCATAAACACTTGAAATTTCAAGTTGATTATGGAGAAAATGAAAGGATGACACCGAACCAACACAGGTTTTCAGCAACGTGCCTTTGCCAGTGAGACAAACCTCTGTAATCTCAGTCAGAAAAGGCCAAAAATATCACTTTCAGTTGGGTCAGTTATTTATACCTCTGTTGGTACACATGTGTATGTGAAAAAATATATTGTTATTAATTATTTTATTACTAAGTTCACTTGCTAACTTCTTCGTTTTAAATACTTTAAACATCCTTTTCTAATACTTTGCAACTTATAACTTTTAACTGTTTAATTTCTACTCTTGTCAATTCCACATGCAGTAGTATTCTTTTTATTTCCTGAGTGATTATTTACTTCCTTTAAACTTTCACCAACAATATAATTACAAACAATACGCTGCCTTAGTAACTAAATAAATTAAATTACTCTTTTAAATAAACATCTGTGTAATCTCCACCTAACTAATGCACACCTTGTATTTTTTTTACTGAAAAGCTGCTAGTTTTACTAGTCTGAAATGGGTCATGTCTTTGAACACCTGATCGTGTGGACTGGAATTTCTTGGGTTATCAGCTTTCAAAATTACCTACTATGTTTTTAACATAAAAGTATATGCACCACATACATAATCACTTTTCAAAAGTATGTTTTAATAATGACTTTTGATACACCTTACTGATAAAAAAAAAGCATTCATATAAAACTTCACAGGTGTGTTATAAAAAGTATTTAAAACAAGGTGATGACTAGCAGGTTGAATTTTTGATTCAGTATTTGATTCACAAGTTTTAATGTAGCCAAGTACATTATCTAAAATAGGCTAATTAAGCTTAAAACTATCAGAAAGACAAATAATTCCCTCCAACCATTTAGATGTTAGAATATTAAATGTGTCATGATTAAATAATTTTAATTCAAGAGAGATGAACATTTTAAATCCCTCCTTTCATCATAGGAGAAAGGTCTTTGGTACATCAAACTGAAATGGGATGCTACAATTACAATGGATCGCTGACTCTTCCAAATGCAAGTAAGAAATGGTAAGAAATTCTAACAGAAGCCACTGAAAACTCTATTTAATACATCCTTGAAAACTTGCTTTCTTCAAAGGTAGAAAAAAAATTCAATTAGTTCACTGAAGGTTTCAAACAGGCATCACGTTTACATTTTTCATTTCTGAAATACTGACACGTGACAACTGCATTCAAAACAGGTGAATAATGAGCACTCAAAGCAGAGGAACATAACAGCCCCCTTCCCACGTCTTTTTTTGCCTATTATTCTGTATGTGGAGCAATAACAAGTCTAGATTTTCTCTGAAAAACAAGCAAAAACTCCAGACACGCATCAGATATAGGCAGAAATCTGTATGGGTTTGTACCTTAGTATCAACTGTACTCTTCCCGTTTGAGGAAAGGTTTCCACAGAACTCACACATTTAAAAATAGCTGCATTCCCACTCATGTGAACTGATTATTTAAACAACTTTGAAAGATGAGCTTAGTTGCATATTCCTGAACTATAAACTGACAATAAGGTTTAAGGGTAACATACAGTACAGAAAAAACACTTGAGAGATCTCCTGTCAACATGATAATCTTAGAACCAAACAGAAAAACATAGAAATTATGGCTGTTAAAGACCATATTCCAGCACCCCTTACAAGTTTGGTTTCTCATCCTCTTTTTACAATCTCATCTATTTGTCAAAGTTCACTATAGTTCTTATGCCAAACTCCAGTCTTACATGTTCTTTAAAAATATGATGTTAATATGTATACTTACATAACTGATTCAGAAAGCACACAGTCTGCTCCATTCCCATGTCTGTCATATTAAAATTCATAAGATAGCCATTGGTAAGGGTTAAAGATCATATAATTGGTTTAATTCTGTTTTTACACAGTGTGATGCTGCATCCCTGTGAGTAGAGACGCTGCTCAGAATTGCTTAAGAAGGTCTCAAGTTCGGAGCAAATGTTCCAAAGCTCAGACAAAAAGTACATGTCGTAAAACTGTCTTTGTAATTATACAATCACTACTTGTATTTGCATCAAAAAAAGGCTCATAATGGGATTTTAATGTACTTTACATTCTGGACTTATATTGAAAGGTGTATCTTTTCAAATCCAGTTTATAGATGAGATCTGTAGTCAGAAATCAAAGGATTAAATAAATGTAAAGTGCAACAGAATCTTGCTGTGTCCTGAAATATTTTCATTTATAACCAATTTAACTGATATTACAGTAAAAGACTGGTAAGTAGATTACTACAGCTGTAACATTTATGCATCCTACCCATGGCATACAGCTAATAAAAGAGCAAGTTTTCCTTAGCACAGGAAATCTAGTTCTCATTTTCTAATTTTATAGACACTGAATCCATGCCTATTTGTTTGCTTGTACTTCAGCTGTTGGGTTCATAGGGTCACATGAATAATTATAAGATTATTTTGGATAGTACTTAGGGGCCAGGAAATTCTCAGAGTTTTCATGACTGAATTGTTTGATAGACTTTTAGGTCAGGATACAGAACATGATTTCATGAAACAAAATAACTTTGTTCTATAAAGAGGCATTTTCCACTTTAAGGGTTTTTTTAACAATTACCCAGAAATAGAAAAAGCAATTCCTTGCCCAAAGTCACAACAGAATATTGATACTTCGACCTTTGCTTTTAAATTACTTCTTAAATCATAATTTACTGATAAAAAGTGAGTCTTCATTCATCACTGTTCACAATGAACATGTAATAACCACCTTACAGAAAGATAAGAATAAAAAAGGGCTATCGTGTCAATTTTTAGAATAAAAATTTTGGCTAAAACTAAGTGATCACAATAATCCATCATGACACGATGAAGCAATTTTACTTATGTTGCTTTCTTGGATCAAGAACATAGCACCTTCAACACTATTCATCTTCCCTGGTCATTAGCTGCTAAGAAAGACTGTGCTGCATCTGTAAGCGTAGAAAATCTAAACATGTGAAGACATTGTGAACAACTAATACACAATGCAGTAACCTAAAGAAATAACTTCCTGACTGGGGTGTTCAGCTGCTGCCTATAAATAATTGTCCTGCAGAACACAGTACATTCAATTTTCACATCATATTTTTATTTCATGCCACAATTTCGATGATAGATACCTAATATACACTAATAGCCATACTTACATTAAGACAACTGTATACTGGAATAAAACTGAATCTGTGGAAGAAATTGTCACTCAAAGAATTTTTGATTATCATCCGAATCTGTTAAAATGATGACAGGATGGCAACATTATGATTAAGTTAAAATTATTGCTGTCTCCAATGGAGTTTTGTAAGCCAATTCCAAGATCTGAACATGGGGCATTGAATCATCAATTATACTTCCAGTTCAGTTTATCTTGACTTGAGAATTACAAAATAGATAATCTAATGTTTTGCAAGTTTCAAAAGTAATTCCTTCATCACATTTAAACCATGTTTTTTAAGGTAAATATGCTTGTTTTAAGAGAATGAATATGAGTGAAAAAGTAGAGTGACTGAACAAGGGAGAAGGAATAAAAGCACAGTAGTTCAGTATTTAAATTACACTTTTTAATTGTTGATGAAGTAAGTTTCTGCAGGACCAGAGTATATGTTCTCCTTTCTTTTCCCACTGGAGTGGAATGTCACTAGAGGCTTGATTTTCAGAATTTAAGGAATCTGGCCTAAGACCAGATGAACAAAAATATTTTAAATCAACTTTCCTTATTCTCTGGGGATTGTTACAGACCCAGGGACTAGAGTTTAGTCATCCATGAGATTTATTTTGCTTTAGCATTAGTTTCAACTAAAGTTTGTATATACAACAGCTTCCTTACCAAAATTCATAGCCACTCACTGTAATCATTTTTATAAATTGCAATTATATTACACTGAATTACATGCTTTAGTGACCTACGTGTATTCTTAGCCTCACAAAATGAAGGATAAAACCTAGATTTCTATTACAAGTTTCTCTTTATACTATCACACCAGTTCTGAAAACACTTTCACTTATTTATCTGTAAGTACATGAGACAAATTTAGGATTCTTTAAACTTCAAAAGCTTCACCTGAGGGAGAAATAGTGCTCTTCAACAGAGAGCTGCGTACAGATTTGTTTTGAATTAATTGCAACAAGTTTTCATGTCCATAACAAACTGTTCACGTAACTGAGGCAGAAAAATTTGTAATGGATGTTTCAGTTAACTATTAAGTAAAAATGGTTGTTTGCTCTTGTTTTAAATAATTAGCATAGAAAGATGAAAAAAACGTTGAAAGCATTGTAGTTTCCATGAAACTCTAGCGGTAGCTTAACATTTTACTCAAGTCCCAAATACTTCCAATATGACAAGTACATTCTTAAGATCTTTAGAGGGCAGTTTTGTCACAGCATCATCATTCTGAGAATAAGCAGGAAGACTTGTTCAAACAGTGCTACGATAAAAACTTGAGACAACATCAGGGACAAAAAAATCCAGAAAAACAGTACTTTATAAATATTATATAGATCTAATGGGTCTTTACTGAAGTACAGAATAAACAAGCAGAGATAATTTCCAGCCCCTTATTTTCTCAGAGTCACATCAAGAACAATCTTTTCTGTTGAGAGTAAAGTTCACATATGCTTTTAATAACAGAAATCTCATCAAATGCCAAATCTACATTAAATATATAAACCTATTGTAATACTGGCACTGAAACGGGCAACCCTGTGGCGAAAAAAAAGAAATTTTTATCTGAGACATGTACTTCTAAAACCTATTTTAAAAGTGAACCTTTATATTCCATAAGTTACTCTACAAACTGTACTAACACGTTCTTCTACACTGAAATCTGCTTATGAGGATATAAACATGAAAGCAAATTAAAGCTATTGTGGAAGTCTAGCTACTTATAAAAATGTAAGATATAAAGCTTGGTCACTAGATTGGTTTTATTAAAATACAAAAAAGATGCTGGCTGAGAGTCATGACCCCTCTCTGAATTAATAAAGAGGTAAAAACAAATAAAGATGGCAACAAATACAATTCGATAAAGTAAGAATGGTTTGCTAACTGCATTCTCAATATGTGCTTGACAAATATGTGACTGTAATTCACCATTTTGTCTAGTCATCCTTTTTTTAAATCTTCTGACTGGCTGACTGTATTTTATTTATATACAGGGCATTTATGTCCTGGACTTACTAATATATCAGGAACAGCCCATATTCACATGCTACTTGGCAATAGGGTTATTTAGTAAAATGTCATATCTGTATAACCCACAACTTGCCTTTTTTATCACTGTGTACACACTTTAAAACAGCAACTTTTATTTTCCTGTGCATTTATTCTGCTTCTTGGAGAGTAAGTCCCACAACCTAATGCTGCCAGACATTATCATAGTATATATGACTTTACATTATTTGTAATGTATCAACCTTTAGTTCCCCTTTGTGTTATGATTTTGTAGCAGCGCAAAGAAAAAATTGATATTTGGATCCTTTACTGGAAACTTCAAAGCTTTGTCATAATGTTCCCAGGTCATTTGCTTTGAACATAATAAAGCTAACCAAATTACCTAAGCATCAGAAAGGTAAAATTCCTGCAATTTAAATGGAAGCAAGACAAGTTGTCACAGAGATACATAGCTCTTGTTCATTAAGTGTAACCATCACAACTTATTCTTATTGATCATCAGAGCTTATGCACAAAGAACAGTATTGTGTTATTTTTAACAAGTAGTTACGTGGATCCCTCATTAACCAAAAGACACAATAAATCGCTTGCAGCAAGTCAAAAGCACAGTTCACTTTAAATTCCTGAAACATATTGCTTTACTGGAAGATTAGTCCAGTACATTTAAACATAACACAATTTCCAAGGTTTTTTGTCTATTTTAAAGTACAACATATGTTTGAGAAAAGGAAACAGTACTCTATCATCTCTGGTAAGCAGTGTAATTTTAGCTTCACATGCACATGATGGGAAAATAAGACAAAACAGTATTTTTAGCATTTATAAAAATATACATAATAATCAAATCAGTCATCCTGACTGCATTTTTACTGAACAGTTTTGTATTGATTGCGCTGAGTGAAGTGATAGCTACAGAAGTTTTTTTCATTTATATTCTACCGTATATTCAAAAAACCAAGTCTTACATATTTCATTTATGATTTCAATATACTTTACTAAAAATATCAACTGTTTTCTATAAATCCTTGCTGTACATGCAATATTTCTTCATTAAGTCCCAGTAATAGTCAGAAATTCATTGGGACGTTTAATATCAGTTTCATTAACTGCATCTAAGTATTTTATCAAAACAATAAAGTAAGAAAAAGAAAAGTCTGTAACTAGTAATTACATTACTTTTAGAGTTAGAACCAAATACTAAGCAAAAAAGTAGACTTTTATAACTTAATGTGCTAGCATTCCGTAAGTGGTTTTACAATCAATTAAACACAATAAGCTAGTAAACATTCACATGCAGTATGCCTGTTTTAAATAAAAAAGAAACAACACAGACTTTTCAAAATTACTAATTGTTTACATCTACATGGTAAGTATTGACTGAAAATAAAGTTGTTCCAGAAAGAAATATCTTTCTTAATAGAGCAAGAACATATTTTTGTCCAGCACTACATTCTTCTTTCTGACGAAGGAAAGCTTTCCTATCATCCCTGCAGTAAGAAAAACTTTCAAACATTTTCTATTACATGAAACATACCTTTTCCTCTTGTGTTTCAGCGTATCCATATCATATCAACTGGCAGGAAAAATGACAAAACTGTACAGAGATTGAAACAAGCCAACACAAGCAGAAAGTGCAGGTTGGCTTTCAGCAACACGAGATGAGTCTGCTCCCGTCTACAGAGACTGACTAAGAGCCTGCGGAGAAAAGAAGTGTGCTGCCAAATCTTAATCCCATCGCTGCATTTCACATGGTGCTGCCTCACCTCTGCAGCTCCTACAAGTCTACTTCCCAACAGCCTGTTGAAATCCACTCCTTGTGAAAACTCCATAAGCATTTCAATGTGATTGCAGACACACAGATAATAAAATCTGATACATTTAATGTTTAATTTTGAAGACCTACTGGAGCTTGTGTTTACACTACTGCAAATGAAATGATGCAATGCTAAATTTATCTGAAAGCACTGCCTTAGGCTCTTGGTATTGTATGAATTTATAGAAAAAAATTAACTTACAATGCCAGCTTAAGCAATTTCTAAAATGTATTTATAAATGCAGAAAAAAGGTCACTACCATGATGTAAACTCACTGTAAGTAAAAGTACAATAATTCTTCCCACATTAGATTCCTCATCTTTAAGCTACTAATACAATTATATTACTACAGAAAATAAACAGATTAATAGGAAAAAAACTTTGAGACAAATTATATAAACAGAAGAGGATTATTACTAATTACAGTCCTCTTGAACCAGTTCCCAAGAACACTGCTGAGGCTGCCACACACTGCTCTGCTCTCATGCTGCACTGTCATTCTTACTGACCCACCATATTTCTTCACAAGGGGGCACAATTTAGAAAGGAAAGACCTGGTTCACAAGTAATTTCCACAAGCCTAAAGTTTCCAAGGACAACTGTATGCAACTTTAAGAGGGTCACAGAGGAACACAAAGTGGATGAAGGAGAATTTTTGCTAGTGCAGGAATTGAAATAAGCAGCGTTACAGATCCATTTTCTGGTGATTAAAGATACATGATGGAGCCAATATGAAAGTACTGCAGCACACTGGGTATTCTGTGGTTTTCCTCAGAAAGGGTCCTTAAAGTGGGTCACACTTCAAATAAACATTAATAATTCCGTATCTGGTAACCTGGGTAACTTTATCTCAGAAACGGGCCTTGTTACTATTCAGTTAACCCTCAAATACTGCTCTTCAGTAACTTGATCTGTGGACAAACACTGATTGAAAAAAGATTATAGGTGAGATTAACAAGTTACAGAAGGGGGGAAAAAAAAAGAAGTATGTGATAAAGGTAATGATGACAAAGGTAAAAGTAGGAAAGCCACTGAGTAGCAGGAGCTTTGAAGAACCACTGAGTAGCAGAAGGTCTGAAGTAAATGTGAGAGTTGCATATCTTCTGAATTCCTTTTAAATAACATGCCACACCACTTACTGTCTTTAAGATACCTTCATTTACAGTTATGGAAACACACAGAAGAAAAATTCCTAAAAGCTATGCTACAGTTGCATGCTAGGATGCTGGGAAAGTAAAAAGCATGCAAAATATCCAACTATTAGCAAAATGTGATAGCTTAATTAAGCATTCTCTGACAATAATTAGCAACAAGTACATAAAAAAGGTACATGGTAGAGAGCATTATGGTCAAAGAAAACAGATACAATGATTTCTGAAAAAAAACCCCTATCATAAGAGTTTTAATATTATTGTATTTATCCGGACTATCAATTTTAAATACAACATCATCTAGGCAAGTAATGCAAAAAGATTAGGAAGTAGCTTAAGTCTACACAAAAAAATTTATAAAACTTCTTAACACCTTCTCATTAAACACCCCAAAGATCAGTACATTAGAAGCATGTTAAGTGTTGTGGACTCTGGCATTACAGTACAGTTTTTCCACTCTTCCAAAACTGAAGCAAGAACGATTTCACATGCGTGCTTTCATTGAACTAAGACTTCCTAGAATACATATGATACACTTTTCTACAGAATCTTTCCTTTCTCTAAAAATAATGAAGTATCATACAACAACTACATGTGAAGGACTTTTCTTTAGAAAAAAATAATTTGTTTGATAACTGATCTTCTGGTATTGTCTTGGTATTTTGACACGTGCTTTAGTATCCAAATTCCCTAATACCAATTTGTGGTTTATTTTCTCAAGTGCTGGAGGCCAGAAGAAATATTTTAGTGGTTATATTCAGGGAAAATGTACTTTTAATTGACAAGGCAGGATGACCTTAGGATCTTCTAAAATTTGGTTCATTGTTCCCATCCAGATCTCTGTCTAGAAGACAATCCCTTGGAATTCCCAAGCATGAAAAGCAAACACCTCTTCCATTTATACAATTTTATTACATCTTTTGGAATCAGATGAGTCACTTTTGAGCAAATGGACAACAGTAAAACAATGCTGCAAGGAGAGTCCATATGGGTAATGAGTGAGAGGGATAGCTGTAGTCTCTTCTTGCCTATTTTATGCCCAATAGTGAGTGTGTTTCTACACAGAACAACAATATAGGAGGTACACATCCAGTTTTCTGCTTTCTTGCTCATTATTAACTCTTGTTGAAATGCATCTGTCAAAATCTAGTTTTTGATAAAGACATATCATATAAATATTTAAAGATAACTCTCCTACAGAAAACATGTTGGATACACTTCTAATCATGATAAGGTTTGCAACACAGGTTAGGTCCTCAAAGAAATCCCTACCATTATTATACATTTTGTGAAACTACAAGTCACAAAACCCAGCTATTCTCCTTTAGCAGGCCTGCCAAATGTTATACTGGAAATAGAGAGAATGTTATACCTGCTAATATTTTTAATAATGGACATCTCAGATTACAAGCCTGCTCCTTCTTTCAACAACACCACCTTCTGCATAACCAGTGGTACGACTTTTACTGGGAGATTATCAATTAAAAGATGCTCCTATTTACTATATTCACTCCAGTGGTAGCTTCTACTTTCACAGTAAAGTAGGAGAACAATTATTGTTCTGAATGAAAAAAACTTAATATAGTGAATGAATATGATAAATTTCAGACAAATAGTTGTAATTGTTTTTCTGAATTACAAGAACATTTATTCCAAGTTAAACGTGAAGTTTGCTTGAAGGAATCCATGGGCATTTAGTTGGTAATGTACTGACATTTTCAAATATATGGACATTTTAAAGGAGACAATGATTTCTTAGCAAAATGGTTTTGAAAGAAGGCAACTGGAAAAAAAAAGTTTACAAACATGCAATGGATTTAGCTAACTAGCTCTACAATCTGTAGCTTTACCTGTGTATACTGTGTCCTGCTAAGGTTCACATTCTTTCATAGCTACTACTCCA
The DNA here is from genome assembly GCF_009819885.2 of Catharus ustulatus. Classification (NCBI taxonomy): domain Eukaryota; kingdom Metazoa; phylum Chordata; class Aves; order Passeriformes; family Turdidae; genus Catharus; species Catharus ustulatus. Next base: position 16,266,345 of record NC_046228.1, on the reverse strand, counting down.
CAAATGCTGCAGAAATGTTCTTAGAGAATTCCAAACAAATCACCTGAGCAAAAGATGTAATTTGAACTGAAAATTCCTAACTTCTGGTGTCTATAATAAAATCTTCATTCTAACTGCCTATGACCACATCATTATCCAAAGTGTGAACCCTGACACCATCTAGAACAGAAACTGCTTTCTTCTCTTAAGCTTCTTTAATGTGCAGCATGATCCACTATGCAAAGAAATACTTCAAGACAGCCAATCCATTCTTGGCAGTCTCAACAAAACAAAAATCTAACAGATTTATTCAAATGCAATTTAAGTGCACTTCTGGCAGATAAACAATGAAATTCCGTCTCCTCTTTGGGGACTTAGGGTTTGTGTAGAAAAAACATAACGCTATCTAAATTCCATGTATAGTCTGGTAATGCTCTCTATCAGTAGAATTTAAGATTATCATGTCCCTATGGTCCAGAACATATTCTTTTTAACACAAGTAGGCTTGTCAATCTCAATTAACAGACAGCACTCTGAAGCATGTTCCTGTACATACATACATACATGCATACATGTACACACAAAAAGTAGAAAGACAGAGGAGGCAGCTGACAAGCCTACGTTTGTTTAAGTTGTCAATTCTGAGTTGTTTCTAAGCTCTCATCTTGAACTCCAATATCATGTGAAGGACAGGAGGTAAGTATTGACATGACTAAAACAGTCAGGACTCAGGCACAGTAAAACATCCTTGCTCTCTTCTTCTTAGCACAGGGTCAGCAAAAAAACCAAACGTTCCTCCTGTCAAATACACTTTTCATCTATTTTTCAATGTCATAACATATGGACCTAATAGTAGTTACAAGAGATTCCATTCATCATCCAGCAGACGAACAGCACTGTTCCCTCCAACCCACATCAACAGTTTTTTGGGGGTTGTTCTTTCAGTCCAAGGAAGAAAAGCAATGTTTTCTCAATAATGTCAAGGAATTTTAAGCAAACAGGCCACTACAAAATACCTGAGGGATGAGAGTTTAGAGTTTATTGTGCCAGCACAAGTCATAAATGGTGTGACGTTTTCAGAGATGGTGACATTGTCCCCAGGCACGGCATTTTCTGGACAAAAAGGTGAAAGTGCTCTACACTCAGCTTTGTTTTCCTTCCAAAGAGAACAATTCATCTCTGCAGAAGGCTGACTATATGACCTCTTAATTAAGAGCTGTCAAATCTAAAATAGCATTAATTTCACACTGACCTTCTTCAACATCCCAAATAGCAGAAACTTTATGCTACAGAACAGAGGTAAACTCTGTATTTCCTACAAATCTTTAAATACATAACTCATTAGCTTTCTGCTTCTCTGTCTGAATGGAACTGGAGAGACCACATATCTGCAAGGAATTGTGCTACAGTATCCAGCCTGGGAAAGACAAATAATAGGACAAATAGGACAACAGACAACATATTCCCTTTGGTCTGCTTGCCAAGTCTGTCTCAAAGCTGAAAACCCCAGATGCAGAACTCTGGTGTTACAAGTTCTCCCACATACCTCTCATGAATTTGTCTGTGGCGGTTTGTCCCAAAGGGCTTTAGTTTATCAAATATTTTGGAACCTGTGTCCATACCAAGACATGCATTTGCAATACATTTTAAACACCCCAGTCCTTCCACTGAGAAAGTGTGAGCTGCATTTTGAGCTCCAGTGAATTATGCTTTTCATCACAAATATTCTGTATGATTTGATCCAAACCATCCCTGGAAAGCTTTTCCTCAGTGAAAGGAGAAAAACATTCCCATGAAAAATTATTTCCTCCAAGAACATACATGGGAACTCTCCAGCACATAAAATTACACCAGTAAAGAAGGATGAAAAGCAAGAATGCAGGAGACCATTTTAGCAGAATTTAAAAAAAAGAACAGACTGAAGCCTAACTTACACTTTTTATACCTGCCAAAGACCAGCTGGAAAATCTGCATTGTCCATCACTAAAGACCATAACATTTTCTTTCCTGTATAATTCCTAATTTCTGAAGTTTATTGAAAAGTTTTACAAGTACTGTGTGGGAGAATATTTCCACTTACTTTCCAAAACACCCAGGAGGAAAACAAACTATACCACAAAATCAGTACATAATACTACTATAGGTTTACAAATAAAGAACCCATGGAAAAAACAAGAATGTAAAGAACATTTCCAAAGTGCAAACTACTCAGAGAAAGAATCAGAAGGAAAATCTGTAACATCTAACTTCAGTGTCTTGCTCTTTGCTGAACAACTCTCCCTCAACTGCCACGATTACAAGGCTGGACAAACCTTTTTCTACTGCTAGAACTTTCCAAAGGATTCCACGCCTCTTTCAATCAGCTGGGTGAAGATAAACTGGTACATGAATCAGTCACTCTTGGACTGAGTGCACAAAACTCACACACTTGTTTTGTGCACAAACTCAGATTTTTCAGAAGAGATATAGGTGACAACCCTGGTACCTTAATTACATGTAAAACTAAGAGTTAAACACTGCAAAAACTTTATACAAACTATACAACCAGAAAACCTTCATTCCCTCTTTTCTTCTGAACGCTTGTAAGATATAAAAGAGAAACTATACTGCCAACTTTCTTTATAAGAGGTCTGAGAAAATATCTAATACAAAAAAATTACAAGGATGATCAGAATTATTTTCTAAAAGTGTCTACAAAAACCCAGATGTTCATAAGTTTTTGACACTGTATTCTTTTGTATCATATATTTGTATTTGTAATTTGAAGATTTTAATTCTAAAGTTTTATTAAAAAGTTGCTCAGAAGATTAACTGTCCACTGAACAGCTACAGATACTAATTAATAACTGAAATTTCTTTCATGCAACATTTTTAACCTGTCCAGTAATACTCTCCAAAAGTGCATGTAAGGAATCAGTGTCAAAGTCACACTATTCTTAAATATAAATAGTAACTCTCTATTTTCATAATACAAATCTAATTTTTATTCTTACAAGCTAATATTTTTTTTAAAACTGCTATTGTTTTTGAACTTCAAAACTGGAGCTACTCAGATGATTTCTTTTAGCTGGATCAGAAAATATAGCTACATGCTGTGTTTAATAATTAAGATTTTCATCTGATTCCACCTACTGGTAGGAAAATTGTTTTCTATAGTCTTGACAATTGCATAAACAAGAAAAAAGCTTTGTCCACAATGTTATTCAAGTAATAGAGAGTAAATTGGACAATTGGTTTTTTCAACAAGGGATTTAATTCTAAAAGGTGCCAGTAAAGAGTTGAAAGAGTGACATTCCATTTTTTTTAAATTAATAGAGTGTATTGAGGCTTGACTAACTTTAAAGCCTAAACTTCTTTGAAATACATAGCATTGAAGACTGAAAAAAACATTCATTTCAAATTGTTCTTTTATAGATCTATTCTATTTAGTGTTTGCACAGTTCTTTACATGAAAAACATGTTGCTTTTCATCATTTTGCCAAGAGCAACATTTTACTAGACACAGATTTTTAAATGTTTTTAAATACATTTATGAACATGAAGGGCATTTTAATCAACAATTCAAAGCAAACTGAATAAATCTTTTATATTAAGATAAATTGCTCAAAATTTATTTTTGTTTATATCCATATAAATGTAAATGTCATGGTATAAGACTATGCAAGAGAAAATATCATCTCTGTTCAAGCCATATAAGCACAAAAACCCAGGAAGGTTGGCCCCATGATGGGTAAATTCACCTCAAGAAAAGATTATTTTGTCTGGTTTTTAGAAGAAAGTCAGCAAAACACTAAGACTAAATCTTAACCATTTTGTGAGGACTCCAAGCTGGTAAAGGGTTCGACCTCAGAAAACTAAGGTTTGACATACACATCACAGACCTAATTGTCCTAAATAAAACATGGGATCTAGGCCAATTGACCCACATGACATCACAAAGCTGGTGAAAAGACCTGACTCTTCTACTTGGTCCCACAGGATGGAAGAAGTCCTGCCTCTCTAACCGTACTCTTAAGTTGGAAGAGTGGAGGAAGGCCTCCCTTCAAAATTTCCGAATTGCCTGAAGGAATCCTTGAATATCCTTTAAATATCATAAAAACACTCGCCCCAACAATCACTAGGAAAATATACCTATACACGTGCCCTTTTTTAAAATTACCTCCTTTGGGCTCCTCCTTTGGCTGGCCAGGACGGGAAGAATACTTCTTTTTAAAAAATGTGATAGAAGCAATTCAGAATTTCAGGGGAAGAAAACAGCAGCATGTGGAAAATGCTTTTAAAATTATGGGAAAGGATCTCTTCAAAGCAAATTTCGACACCAGTGTTTGTTGAAACTTTTGAAGTGTTGCGGCTTTTCTAGGGGTAAATAATTATACAAAACATTTTTGACACAGTGAGATTCATAGCACAAATCAAAGAATTTACTCCCAATATAGCATACTTATATTTCTGCAGGAGTGCAGACTATGTGCAGCATAAACCTTCAAGCATTTCAGCAGTGTTCTACTGAGTATGTGTTTCCTGAGCAGTGCAAGAGTTAAAAGGCGGGTAAGATTGTAAATGCTTTCTTCACTAAATATTCAACACAAAAAAGTGCCAAAGCAGCTTAGTTCAGAAAGAAGCTCTTATATACCACAGTGCAAATAACATTTCAACTCTAATTTTTGCAAATAAGCTGAACTCTTGCTCTCCTGTATTTTTTAAACATTATTTATCTTTGAATGTTGAGAAATAAATTAGTTACAAGAAGAATAACACAGCCATGAAGTTTGGAGTCACATATAGTAAGTCTGTTGAGTCTACTCTAAGCAAGTTTACTGCCAAGAAGAATCTTCTAAAATATTTCTAAAGTAGTCAGTTACTTCCAGTAATAAAACAAATCATGAACCCTTCCATGTGCAATTAAATCTTCCTCTTGTTTGTGCACCATGACTGAACTAATAAACCTCCAGATCTGGGAATGTGGTGCAGCACAGTGCAGACACCTGAACTTGTGTGAATTAGGGAAATCTGGAGCATGTGGAAGTAATAGCATTACTTGTTTTTTCCACTGTATTGTATTTCAGTTCTTTCCTTGCCTTTTCATTAGCTAGTGGAACAATGATATAACATGGTCATGACAATTCCATTTCACACATGCATTGATTTACAATGTATTTGAATAATTTGTTCCTTTTCAGACTATAAGCAGAAACTTGCTTTTATTAGATCAAATCTGTAATAAATCACAGTATAAAAGACATTATAAAGTAGTTCTTCCATTATTTCTAATATGCTAATAGTAAGTTTCAAAAAAAATTAATTTTAGACATTTGGTCAGTCTGAAGAAAAACAAGGGAGCTGTACTATCCATCTTCCAGTAGATAACAGCATGTTAGATTTCATGTCCATGAAGGAGCAAAGAACAAAAACTATAATAGAAATTGTCTATCAATAGACAGTGAGTGATCCCCCTGTTATCCCATACTATGTCTACTCCATAAAACTTCCTGAGATGTGCATCATGAAGTCATGTCCCCATGTAGCATTGTATGCAAAGAGAAATATTTAATAGTGGCCACACTCTTTATTATATCTGCCTAATCTAGGCTTTTAAAATAGTCAAGTCACCTTTGCATTCACACCAACTAGCAAGCCAACATTTTTAGAAGCATGGTTTCCTGCAGAAAATGGTGTTTAATGAAACTGTGCTCCAAATGGGTGGAAAAATGGAATTCTGGCCTGCAGGCAAAGGCACCTGAGTGCTGCTGCAGGACATAGGCTCAGAAAGGCTGCCCCAGGCTCACTTGCCATGTCAGTGCAGACACAGAGCAACAGCCAATCTGTCTGCAAAGACCATGGCAAACGCCTCATAATCTGCAATAAGCCAGAGGCTGGAGAGAGCTTTATCAGGCATGATCTTTGACGAGTTGGTACACAATTCTACCCCTTTAGAATTAATATTTGAAGTGGGGGGGAAATGGTTTCATTTGCATTTGGGCTTTGGGGGTTTTTCTTCCAAGCATCCAGTTGTCTAATCAAATACCAGCACTAAGTATGGAATTCCATTTTGCCTCAAATTCAGTTTTCAGATTTTTTTCCCTTTACTTCTGAATAAAGAAATACCCACCAGTGATAATGCAGCAGAGAAAAAATATCAAGATTAGCAATAAAACTGTATGAATTCTTCTATCCACCAGATGGCATATGCCTCACATTTTACTTCAAATATTATACAATTTCAATGACAGGTGCAAAGATCAGATTTTTCCTATTTCTTTTTCTTCTAAAGTACAAATTTCAGTTATATTTTAGTATTTATACAGTTGCAACAAATTAAAATAGACCTGCTGCAACCACGGTATTGAAAAACGAGATAATTTCCACACTTAGAATACACACAGTCCAGCTATGAGCTGTTTTGAAACCTTAGCCTTCGCTCTCCTAGCAAGGAGATGCTAACATAGCTCTATTAGGAAAGTTACACCTGTAAAACTATCCTTGCAGAGATCTGGGTCAGCATAAATAGAGTATAAGGATTCTTATCTAATGAAGTCTTATTGCAAAAAAGACTGCAGAAAGACAAAGAGTTTATCAACATGGGTATCATACCACATACTCACAGTTACTTCTGATTACATATGTATGTGCATGTATATATACCTCCAAACCACTCTAAGTGGAAATCAGTGATGACAGTGATGCAGCAGCCCTGTCAATACTTTAAAATAACATTTCCGTGGAACACAAGCCCAGATTTTCAAACTGGATTCCTAAAAATCAAACCTGCAAATCCCTAAGACTTCTAACTGTTGCAGGTGTGATTATGAGGAGCACAGGGCATTCAGCATCTTCGAAATCATGGTAGTTTTATCCAGTAGATTAATGAGGAAATTTGTATGTCTTATTTAAACACACAATTTTGGTTGCAATTTTTCTGAATGGTACCAAAGTGTGAATTCTAACTTCAGAGAAGTATAATGAGAACTGCTGTATAAACAAAGCTTTCTGAGATCATCTCCCTCCTGTTTTCAGGACTCAGCTGTGACAAAGGACAGTTTAAACCTTCATGCTTTCATTGGCTGATGTCTGTCAGACCAAGTGCATCTGTCCATGGGATTAATCTGAGTTAAAAGTACAATCTTGGACAACATGACAATAGTTGGCTGGGCAGGAGCAACTTGAAACAACTAGCAAAATGCAAATAGACTTTGAACCAAGGATGTACAAAGTCTAACGGTCCTAGAGCCATCTGATCCAGGCAAATCCCATGATCAAACTTGATGCAGGCAGGACACACAAAATATAATTTCTTTTATGCCCTTCATTCTTACCTAAGTCATATGTTAATAAATGTAGAGGATCAACTGCTGGACCATATGCTAATAGATGTACTAATAAGAAGATCCTCTAATTACTGATCATATAGAAGAGAAAATCAGGTAAAGTATTTTAATAAGTACTTCTCTCCTCTGCTAAGAGAAAAAATTGGTACCAGTGACTTGCCTATAGCACAGCTTGCATAAAGAAGTTAAAAATTAGAAAAATAAAAAAAATTAAAACTGCAGAATACTCAGTGGCAATAACACTGCCACTTTTCAAAAACGGTGTGGTTTCAAATTTCTAGTTAATATTTTGTCAATGCTTAATCAAGTTTATGAATGCTTCTTAATGAAGAAAAATCACAGTGAGGCAAATATCTAGAAGAAAATGTGATATGGTTTTCCACATTACAAAATTATGAATAATCTAGTCTAGAAAAACATGCCCCAAATACTATGTTATCCTACAATGGTAATCTTGACAAATCATTAAGCAGTTTCTTCCACAGTCTTAATGGGTCTTGAAGACTTTAATATCTTTATATCTTGGCCTAACTAGATGGCAAGATTTTTATAAAAAAATCTGTAAACTTCGAAACTTGTTCTACAATCCTGCAGACATGCTGTGCTATCCAGCCCCTGCTCACCTAGCAGATGGTCCAGGACCCTGGTACAGCTGTGGGTTTCCCTCCCAAGCAGCTGGAACTGACACAGGCACAAAGAGAAGCTCTATGATGTTACTCAGGACAAGCCTAAGAGATAAGGTGTGCTAATAAGAGGAACAGCATTCTCTTCATTTAAATGTGAACATTAAATAGTGGATGTGGAAAGTGTGCAAGGAAGGCTCTGCAGTAAATCCCCAGCTGAGCAAGGATTCAGTAAACCACAGGTTTAGTGGGGTTGGACCCCGGGCTTCAATGTCCTCAGGTCACTCACAGCGTTGAAAGAAGCCATTGTGCCTAACAAAAAATCATAGCTAAGGTAGTAGCAGTTTAAAATCTGAAACTGGAAACTATCCATGTTGAAGATCATAGTGCAGAGAAGATATGGTCATGGCTGGGGTAGAGGCATAAGTTAGACTACAGAATGATGATAAAACACTTGGGAGGGCTTTTAATCGCAATTTCTTTTCAAAAATTTCTTTTAATGTCAGCTTTTCCTCTGTTCTCCAAACACAAAAACAACTTATGGTCTAGACTGTCTTTATAGAGCCCAACACAGTATTTATCAGCAGAATATACAGCAAATAATGTCATCTCAGTCAAAACCTATAAAATTTGATCCCACAAAGTCATGGACCCAGTCATGGGTTTCCAAGCTGCACTGCACACACAGTTAAGCATCCAAAAACATCTTCTTGTATGTGCACAAGTACTGCTGCTACTGTGACAATGGTAATATACGAGCAAGGAAAGTTGGAAGCTCTGTTCCTCATCTCTAGGAGAAGGTGGAAGTCTACAAGTCTCAGGAAAGCACAGAGACTCAAATTAGCAGCAGCAGTGTGAAACTTTCTGATATGCCTCATCTTAGTATTCTATGAAACTTTGTTATTCTAAGCTTTCCAAAATTACATGTCACTCTATTTCATTATTTAATTTCATTTGTTGACCAGGTAAGAATTTGAAACCAATTTTTATCAAACTTGAGACTTTAACTCTTCTTGAAGATCTTTTTTTAAACTAACAACCATGTTTTAAAAAGCATGCCAGTTTTATCAAATACTTTCCATAACAGAAATGTTGTTGAGAAAAAAAACCCTATAAAATATCATCTAATTTAAACCCCAAGAAGGTAATAAAATTGCCCAACAAGGTAGTAAAATTGCCCAACTACTGAGCCTTGCCACACATGCTTGGCCTTGTCACATCAAGTCTTGCCAAAGTGTCTCAATTCACAATGAATTAAAAATCAAATTATGACTGGTAATCTCTCTCCAAATTCTATTAATTTTCTTTATATTTCTGCTTGAAAGGAACATAACTCTGTTACTCTGTACTATCATGGCAGCACTAGCACTGGTCTTAGTTCCACAGAAAACCAGCAAATCTTAGTTCTGGTTAGGTTTGAAAACAAGATTTTGTTGGTTTTTGCTCTCTACATTTTTCAAATCCCAAAACTCAAAGGACACTTTGTCAACTATCTCTTTTATTTTCCTTCCAAGTTTTTCAAAATACACTGGCTCCTTTTCATTAGTTCTTTCAGTTAGCTACCTTTCATATCCCATTAGCACATTCACCCACCACTGTTAAATCAATTTTCATGTCTTTTATTTAATGAAAAACAGGGGCTTTAAAGTTTTTGTTCTCTTAGATCCACTGAGTCACAGCCACATGCGTATGTCCTGTGAATCTGCTTTCATCTTGGCTGTTGTTTTTCTTGTAGCTTTTTGCAGAATGGAGAAATTCAAATTCAGTGAGGATCGAGGAATCTGGTCATCAATACCCAATATAAATATTAATTAGCAAATAGTTCTTATTTCCTGAAGAGTACAGTAGGAAAAAAAACCCTTACAAATGTACTATGCTCTATCATAGCTTGATTTAACTTTGGCCAAAAATATCAGTTCTTTTGGAAAGCAAATTGCAGTCTAAAAGTGTAATAGTACAGCCATTTGCGTATCAGTCATGCAATGTAAAGTTTGAATGCTGTTTACTAACTTTCATATGGAAAAAAAAATCCCTAAAAAGAATATGGAAAGAAAGATGACAAAAATGAAGTTTAAACTGAAATATAATGGTTAAAAATGGGACAGATGTCACATGGGAATTTGAACTCCACAAAGTAGGAATGCCCATTAAGTTGATGCAATTGAATGAAGAAGGAATTTCAGCCTTAAGTACTAGACTTAGCTGAATTATAGATTGTGAATATTATAAAAAAGTACTATCTAATAGTAGAGAAGTAAAGGAAAATACATTGGGAAGTTCTTTCTCTCTATAAAAAAATTAAGAATAAAGGAGACTCCGTAAAAACCACCAGTGTAGGGAACAGTAAGCATGTTGAGTGCAAGTTCAAGAATGGCACTGGAAGACAGGATCAGACAGCTACTTGATAGACTTGAAGTAAAAGCAGCAAAGCTACTTAGGAGGAGTTATTTATAATAATTTTCAAAAGAGAGAGGAAAATGCTTCCCCCTTCCTGTCACTGAATTTAATAAGAATTCCCATGGAGACTTCCAAGGTCAGGAAGCCTTGAGAGAGCAGATCTTGGAGTCAGCCACCAAAAGGAGCCTGAGGAGGAGCCTGGAAAAGCCACAGAGAAATGAACAGAGTGTAAGCTGAAGCAGTGAATCTTTTTCAAATGGCAAAGCTGGACCACATCCTGAGGTAAATACTATTAAGGCTGGCATGTGTAGAAGATTGCACACCCCCTAAATTGGTATGGAATAAGGCCTACAAATGAGTAAATAAAATAGTTGAGGTACCCTGTCAAGGGGAGCAAATGCAGGCTCTGAGGCTCTGGAGCTGGGACCTTCACTACAGACCCAGCTCTTCCTCTGCTGCTCACTGATAAGAAGCTCTCTGACCTAACAGGTAAGGAATATTTAAAGCCCTCAGTCCAGGGGACTAACCATGGCAGAAGACATACAATCGTCTCTGTGTGCTTTTCTATTGTGACAAAGTGTGCAGATTAAATAAAATCTGACCACTCAGCTTTCCAGGAAGGACTAAAACAGTGCACAGGTGCAGCTTGATGCCACAGAACAGCCTGTTACACTAGAACCAAAAAAATCAGCGCAACAGGTGATCCTTCCACAATCCTATACAGAAATTACCTCAAATCTGAAGATAGAGGGCAATATTTTCGTTAGTATCTATATAAACACCTTTTGGTTTGTAACTAAGTCATTTAAAGGTTCTGAAGAAAGATGTCTGAAGCAAGGACAAAACACAGCTGCTTTCTATGTGGATATGGAGTCAACTCACCATGAAGAAAACAAAACCAAAGTGCACTGCACAATCCAGCCCTAATAGACAGGTAACACACCAACTATTCCCTGTCTTCCCTGATACACCAGCCCTGCTTTATTGTGAAATTAAACTTGGTTCTAAAATTCCGAAGTAATTTGTATGATTACAAAACTGAACATATAATCTATCCACAGCAGTCCAAAACCTGGGGGATGGCAGAATAGGACAAATATGATGTAATGGTCAGGCAATTATGTAGATCATATATCAGATAAATCAAAATATCCTCATGCAAACACAAAAACTTGGAACTGCTTGAAAAATTCAGCACGCACACCCAAATTCCCCACACAAAGCTTCACCCTGGTGTTTCCGATGCTGGATTAATTCTGCTATGTCAAGTGAGTTCCTGGTGTAGCAAAAGCTCTGTAATGTATGAAACATCTAGGTATAGCAAACAGTACTTCATCTCTGGAATTTCAGCGTAACTTCATACTTGTAATGGTGTCCAACATATTTGTTGTACTCTTCCATCATTTTATAAAGGTAATTTAATTCTGAAACAAACCATTCATGCATTTATCTCCCCAGCAGCTGAACCACGGGAGGAAAAACAGGAAACAGCTGGTCAAAACCAACGTGTGATGAGAAATTTATTCAAAACTAGAAAAAATATGAGTCAAAAGTGATCACCATTTACAAAAGCTGGATTTGCAGTTTTTACAAACCAATTGCAAAGAACCACTATGCAAGCTAAATTGCATATGCAATGATTCACAAATGCCTGCTAAAGATAAAAGAACTTCGTTGGTTCAAATGCATTCAAACTACAATAAATGCCCATCCACAATCTGCTGGTTAAGGAAAACATGAAAAAAATAAATAAACAAAACCCCTCTATTTCTGGACTTATAGAAAATAAGAAAATTAATACACTGCTGTTAAATATGGTTCAGATTGTACTTCACCGTTATAGATAGGCTCTATCTTTTCTGCAGCCCCAGCCCTGTTGAGTGACTTGGCATGGATAGACCAAAGCTTCCTTTATGCTGACAGCAAATCACTGCACCTCAATGAAATGTTCACATAGCAAAAGGTTTTGCACTCCTGTAGTTCTCCCTGACTGTATTTTAACAAAGGTAAGTTTCAAAAGGACATATAAGTAAGCCAGAATTCAAGCCACTTTCCTAAAAGGGAAATATTCTGAATGCTCATGAAATAACATGTCTTCCCTTACATTGACATACACAAGCCACCAGTGCAATCCCAAGATTGCAAACAACAGACAGGAAGTCCAAAGTTACAGCTCCCATGGCAACAGTAATGTGCTTATATAATGTAAAAAATCTCACATATGCAAGGGTCAGAACTATAATGGCCTCAAGCATGCTGCAGGATGCTCTAAGTCTGCAAAGTTACCCTAGACATATTCCTAATTTAAAACAGAAGATTGAGGACAATTTGCTCTCAGGAGTATTTTTCTTGATCCAACACAAAACTACATTTAGAACAATTCTCCAGGCCTTGGATACATTTTTATGTTTTTGTTGAAAGACAAACCATTGAGAATTATCATTCAGACCTTTATTCAGCCTGGAATAGTAGTTCATAGTAGACTGGTTATATACATTTTTATTAAAAACTTTTTTTTTCTTTGCTCTTATGCTCGTAAGTCTAAAATTCCCTAATATTAATATTTGGAACTGGAAGGTAAATTTGAAAGTGGGTTTCCATCCACTCTTCTTCACTGGAAACTTACAGGATATGTCTCCTGCAGACTACAGTGCAGCACAGAGCTACTGAGTTTGCTGAGGATAAAAGGAAATCTAGCCACAGCATATGGAGAGTGTTTGGGAGAGGTTTATCTTCTTCAAACTCTGAGTGAGCTCACTAACAACTAACTGCCTCTAAGTCTAGAGAACAGATGAGATCATCACTTGCTTGTAAAATAGCTAGGACACAGATTCAAGTCCAGAATCAGGGTTTCTAACCAGTGTGATAACATGAACAGTAAAAAACAGCATAAGCAACTGATAGGGACTGAGGGAAGTTTTATTTATTAACTTAATGATCCCACCTGAGTTATGCATTACATACATTTATATAGGGAATATTTTTAGTTTAAAACTATAGTTTTAAAAGTGCTTCATCTAAATTTGGCATGTCTGCCTCTTAAAACATTTGACATAGAACTACGGCTCACATGAGCCCAATGGCTTCATTCTGCACATGCTTCTTTTTTTTCCCCCCCAAGTAACATTATCCCAATAGGAGATTATGGTATGACCAGGATTTCACCCACTCTCTAATACTTGAAGGGAATTCCTAAACACTCTAAGGCTATGGCTGCATGTAACATGAAACTAGAGCAGCTAATAATACATCCTTTGTTTTGCCCACAATTTACTAATGAAGGTCGGTATCCGTTCTGATTGCTCGAAAACAATTTTTACAGTGTTGAGAGACTTGCATGAAAATAACCAATACATAACAATCACTTTTAATCACCTTAACAGAAGCTCACATTATTTTACTGTGGATTCAAAGTCCAAATGGTAGCAATACTCAACAGGCACTACAGTTACTGGAAAAGCTAAGAGAAAAAAAAACCCTACTTTCACGAGAGTTCATTAGACTATTCAGTCCTGCAACAAGTGCAGGTGCTGATTTCAAGACAAAAATAAACTTCTTCATTGCTGTTACATGCTACTGTGCTATCACAGGTACCTTCTCTGTAGGTCTTCATCTTCCAGTATTTTCCATAGTAAAAGCAAGTTTTCAATCTCAGTTCAAAAATTAATGTATCTGGTTACAGCTGGAATTATTAACAAATTTTTGCTTTCATACAATTTGCAGAACAATACAAGCACTGTCTGATACATGTGCTTTGCAGGTAAGTAAGAGCATTTGAAGGTAGCAATATTACTGTCTAGTGAAATTATTAGGAGAACAAAATTTTTTTAAAAAAGAAAATAAAGTGACTACAAATGCCAGGGCTAAAGGTTTGTTTCCAGCACTGCCCCACTTAGGACATTCCTGATGAAGGCTGTGGGCTGTCACACTGCCCTGAGTCCCACTGGTTCCAACGCTGCACTGGTGTCATTTGCTTTGATTGGTGTGGGAGCACCTTCTGAGTCCCCCTGTCACTTGATAGTCCAGCTCATACATACTTGGACAGCACTTAATGGTTGTATTATGTTCAATTGTTACTTTGATTTTTATGTTGTCACCAGTCCATATTTTCAAGAAAATTTCATGCCCAGAGGGCTCATAACTGTATATTATCCAATCACTTTTCACACACAGAGGAATTAAATAGCCTCATATCTCATGAAGGATGCCTTAGATACTGTGGCAAGTCAAATTTTCCATTAGACACTTCTCCTCTAAGTTGTTCTTGAAATATCATACTAGTAAGGTATATGCCTACCCAATTACTGTCAAGCCAAGCTTATTTCATTTTAGAAAAATTTCTTTTTAAAAGATTCTGAAAGATTGTAGAAAAGTAAGATAAACTAAAATGTATATGAAATCTCATAAATTCAAATATTAGCTATTCACTCACCAACAGAGTGATCTTTATATGGCACACTTTTCATTAACTTACACCAGAGTAAACAATCCAACTTTTCAACAGTTCATACAGGTAATGGAGATAACTTAGTTTCAACTGAGAAAGAATTTGGAAAAGTGTCCAACTCTAACACTCTGAAATGAACCCTTTAATGTGCTGCAGGGAGATTTTCTAAACCAGACCTTCATGTTTCTTTACAGTTAATGAACAGTCACTAGAAGGAAAGTCAGAAAATGTGGAAAAACTGAAAGCATAATATAATGCTTTTGCCAAGACTCCCACACTATTGGCTCTAAATACCTAAGTGTGCTCACAGCTAAAACTTATTGTTCATAATTTGGCCCAGTGCTGTTAAAGGTATAAGGCAACTGTAAAATTATACAAAGTATTAAGCTATTTAGCTCAAACCCTATCACATTATGGTAGTAAAATGACTTCTTCTACAGACAGAGGGTAAATTTTCTGGTTTTAAAGCTAGCCTTTAAAACTGGAGAAATTCAACCCAAAGCAAATATAAGTACAGAGCTTCATTTTTAAAAGTTCAATTTATTTTTACAGCACTTACTGAAGGGAAAACATAATTTCATGCCTATTTGGCTTCTCTCCTGCTTCCCTGATTTTTTTCCAAATAGTCAATTCTGCTCATTAACTTTTTTCTTCAAACAAAGAAACAAGAAATACAGGGTCCAGGTAGAACAAAAACCTGCTTGTCCTTACTTACCAACTATTTTACCATAAGTAAATAAACCTTTTTGTCTAAAAAGCACAATGGCATTTTAACAGGCAAAATACTTATGTACAGTCAGATTTAAAAAATTATTGTTAAAGTGGAGAAATACTCCAACCACTTGCAAATTATTTGCTTTATGTCATTATTTCCTGTAAATCCCTTTCAGCATGCTAAACTAGAAATTGTATGTCAAAATGGAAAGCTGAAAAACCTCAAATCTGTCTGTAGCCCATACCACAGACTCACAAAGTAGCCCTTTTTTGTTAAATAGAACTACAAGTACAGTATAAACTTTAGCCTGAAGAGCAGTGTTAGACTTTAGGTATCCAGAGAAAATTGTGAGGGAAGAGCGTGAAGTCCATTTAAAGAATTCCATCTTTTAAAATATGTAGCAAGAAGTAAAAAACTGTGGGAAAAGCACATAACTCTAATAGAAAGATGGTATGACAGCAAGCCCAGAACTGAAATTCCTACAGTAAAAATTAAAAACAACCCAGAAGTCAAAGTCAGTAATAATTTAATTTTTTTAGGCTACTTTGTGGGTTATGAATCTCACAGAGTTTGGCAGAATAACTTTACTGACAGGACTCTTATGTCCAGGTGATTGCATGTGGACACTCTACAAGCTTCCTGCCTAATAAATCACACCAGTCATCTGAATGAAAAATAAACAGGGGCTCTTGTGCTGCTTATTACTACCAGCATAGAGGGTAATCAGATACTTTCAAGTTTTTCTTTCACTTCTTAAGAATCAACATGGGCCTCTTCATTATACAAATAATGTTTTGAATATATTGGAAAAGTGTATCTTCTAGAATACTACTAGATATAAGAGTGTTACACTTCATTCTAACCAAATATTGACAATTAAAAGTTATAATTAACACCTGAGAAAAACAATCAAAAAATATTCTTATTTCCGTGACCGATAGTGAAATACTCAAATGCCACAAAAGCATGCACTGACTAGAATTGCTGATACAGCTCTGGAAGGGAGGAGGGCAACAGAGGGAGAGAACTGAGCAGGTTTAAAATTAAAATCAATATTTATATTACTTACAAAATATTTATTGTAATTAAGAATATATTAGGAATTAGAAATCAATTATAAACAACAAAAAATTAAAATACTATCCATTAAATGGAAAACAACTTGTGCTTAGCTCTATTTTTTAAAATATTACCCAAGATTTAATTTAAAAATATACATTTTTATAAAATTTTAATTTTAAGATACAAAAAATTTTTACCTCCAAATCTTTTTTCTCTCCTTAACTTTTTGTTAACAGACATCACCAACTTACTATAGCTCAACTTTATGGAAATAAAGAAATCTTAACACAGGACTCCTTACATTAGCCATGCATATCACAAATCCTTGCATTACATTCATTTAACACAGGAGTCATAAAAGCACCGTGGAACTACAGGGAAAAACACCTGTAGTCATTTTGATGCTAACAAATGCTGAACTATTATACCAAATCATTACATGAATTATGAAAGATGAATCTATTATAGAATCACTATTCTACCTGGGAACAGACGTGGGACAATTAATATTTTCTTTAAGTGTTGCCTAACTAGTATTTGGCATTTTAGTAGTGCCTTAGCAACTATGAAGAATGTCAGGTATATTAGACTGCTAACTTCTATCTGAGCAGAGTTGAGCAAGGCAGCAGAGTTCTTGCTTCTTAAAGCTCAAACTACTGGCACCAGGAATGCAATGACACAGCAAAGATAGTACTGACGCCTACAAAACAAGCTTAAGTGAAGAATTCAGCTGTTAAGCACAACTATGTTGTTGCAGCTGCCATCTGCAGATCTTCAGGTCACTTATGTGGCTTGAGAGAATCGCTCTGTGAAAGTAGAGTGAGCTGCCAAGATTTCATAGCTTAGTCAAGGTGGGACAGGGTTACTTTTATCTCAGTACTTTACTGCCACGGCAAAAACACCATCATATCAGGAGAAAACAAAGTGTATTTCAGCTCTATGAACCTTACATCTCACAGATCCCAGTAACTCTGACTCTGGGAACCAGTCAGATTGCTAACATGGTGCAGCTAAGCTGAACCCAAGCAGTGGATACCTGCTCAAGCAAAGCCAGCACCAGAGTTGCACTCTCACAAGCTGTTTCTATGCCAAATTCTTTGCATTTGTTACTTCCTTAATATATACTAATGTGAGGGGCTTGCACTGCTCCAACACAGACAAGCAAATGTCTCCTGAAGAGATACACACACATCATCTAATAAGGGTTAATGCTGCACTGTATTTAGCTACAAAAACTAAGTGCAAAATTAGAAAAAATATTCAAGATAAAGATCTTCTCTCTTCATACAAATATACATTAAATACAGAAGAGTCTAAATCTGCATGTAAAATACCTATCAACAGTAATAATATGCTACATGAAGAAAAATGTAGCATCATGTATTTTCTATATAGTGCAAATCCTTAGTCGCACCTCCTGATGTAGAGGAAGAGAAACAAAAAAGTCACTCAAGATGACAGTTCAGTGCCTTTCCTTTATCAGCACTAGAATTTTTATGTAAGGGATATGCACAAATGAGACCCACATTTTCCTACTTTAAAACATAAAGGTCTCTATTGTTCCATGTTACACCAGTACTGCTATGAAAACTTAATTTCTCCAACTTTTTTTTCCTCTTGAAGAACAGAACTACTGTTCACTTAGCTGTTCCAAACAGAATGCATGCTCAAAGGGTGAGATAAGGGGAAAGGAAGAACAAATTACCACATTCATTTACTACTTTTTCCTTCTTCCTTTGATTATTAGCATGAAAGATTCCTACAAATGCCCATAATTCATTAAATTATTTTAACCCAGTGTATACGTTCGACACGTCCATGTATTTGTCACATCCATTAAGCTAATTTCTATGTTTGTGTAAATCCAGTTATAATACTAATAATATAAGTCATAAACACATACAAACATTATTACAGAAACATTTGACACTAAAATAACAAGAAAACAATGCCAAGAGAATTTGACGCATGTTATACATAAGGAGATTATATACAGAGGTTGATAAGAAAGAGTCCATTTGAATGAAGAAAAACTTAGAAACATGTGGTTTTAAGCTTTTTCTGACCATGAGGAAAACATTCTGTGCATTGTAGTTATGCAAAGTGGTTTACAGTTCCTGTTTATCTTTTGTGAATTGTAGGCAGAACTTTTTATCTTTAAATTATTCAGTGAATACTCATTGCTTTTGCTTTGGAATTCACATACACAGACTACAAAAAACATATTCAAATTGAAGCTCTCCCACCCCAAAAAGCTGTATGTTCAGTAAGATACAGTGGTGGTGGGAAGTGGTTAAACAGGAAAGCACGATAAAAGCTAAGGAACTCATGTCAAATTGGAAGTGTCCAATTAAGAAACATAAACACATACTTCAGCTATCTCAGCTGCAAAACATTGTCCCATCTCTCCCCCGCAAAACTAATAATGATGCTTATAATGATACTTAAATGTACCACGTATTCACCATGTTAAGTAAACCCACAGAATTACATTCACCCCTCCGTGGGAGAATGATCATGCACTCTGCACTGCATCTGCTGTCCCAGCAAGTTTGAACTTCCACTGACCAGTGGAATGAATTTCACGATAATCAACAGTACCACAAAGCTCTGTAACCTGGTAAAAAATCTGTCATATACATTCATAGAACTCAATTAACTATTTAAATGGAAAAATACTAATTTCTAGAACAACATGAGGCTATGACAGGAAGGCACAACTGTCATGGAATCACAGAGTGCTCTCTTCCCTTATCACTGACAAAATTTCGTATTTGTTTGATCAATTTTACTGTAGGATTCTGTAATCTTACATGAACGTAAATGATAGACGATTCTATGATTCCATATATGTAAGTTTTCCTCCATTTCAGTCCTACTGAAAGTTGTTGATGATTCTGAGCAATAAGCGTTAGAAATTTCTTCGAGTGGAAGAGATTTCCATTTATTCAGGACCAATTTATAAGCATAGTTTATATGACAACACAGTTCTTTACCTTGATTATTTTCCTCTCCCTGGTGGGGAAATTTATGCTTACCCATAAATTTTAACAGAAAAACTACAGCTCCTTTTTTTTGTTAGGATCAGTGGTCAAAATCTTTTATACAACATCAACAACTTTTTAAATTCTACCAGCACAGGACATATTTTACTACTTAATATATTAATAATGTGTTATATAATTTCTATAATAAAAATAATTTATGCATTCATGATTTGATCCTAAGCTTAGAATTCCTTGCATAACGTAACTTAAGAGAAAACAAATCAGGGCAGTATCAGCACATAAACATGTATTCAAGTATTACTTGTTTTATTATTGTAAAATAGATGTAAAAGAAATAGAAATACCTGTAATATGGGGAAATACTATGCTTTCTTTGCCTGAGCAGCAACTTTTCCACTGTAATCTAATACTTTCACATGTAATGTTATTATTATATTTATGGAATCACTATATCAGTAATATCCATCAAATGTTTATACATACATATATGCCATATATATTCAAATGTATAGAGCTATATTTATACACCTATCATATATATGGAAAAATACAAATGTATATTATATACATTTTCTACAAAATGCATACATCTTTTTAATCTGTATATAGGTGTGCTGTATTTTCATATGCAAAGAATATTTATCAATAAATAAATATATACATAAATCAAGGTATAAATATTTACCTATACACATTTATACAGATATATATGTATATACATATGTATGTAGAAATTTTACACACATATAGTTATAGACATATTTAACATGTGTCTATTTTAAGCCAAAAGAATTTTAGAAGATGACAATGCATTTTTCTAAAAAGCAGTGTTCAGCATAAGGTTGTTCAATGTGGAAAGTGAAATGTCCCATTCAGCGTTTCTTTTAAATTGTAAGTATTTACTAGTTGAAGGTACGTTTTGAATGCAAAGGTAATCACATTATCAAAACAAACAAGGAAACAAAACAAACAAAAAAACCCCCAAAAAACCACCATGAAAAGCTTACCTCATACCATAAAGGCTTCCCAAGACAGGAATTCAATTTCCATTTTATTAGGGACTGAATTATAGTTAGCTGTTCTGTTGTAATCCTAGAAAGCTTCACGCCACTGTTGTTTCTCCTTTGTTCAATGTAATTCCAAGCAACAGTTCCTATGTGTCCTGACGGTAAAGTCCTAAAAATTGCTCTCGTTCCAGTATAAACTGATTTCTTAACCTCTTTATCATTTTTACAGAAACGTCTTACTAATAGAGTAGAACGTTCCTTTTTGTTTCTAAAAAATTCCTCTTCCAACTCTTCTTCACAGTTATCATTGCAGTCCTCAAAATGGCTCAGAAAGGGCTTTGAGGGCATTCTTCCAGTAAAGTTATTTCCACAGAAGTTGTGACCTGAGCACGCCACTTTAACCTTTCGTGGTGCTCTTTCCAGACATAAGTACTTATCCCTCAAAGTATCTTCATAAAACTGCTGCCCATTTTCATTCTCACAATTATTTCTCAACTGCATTATGCTGCAAGTGCAGGCTGGGGAACCAGTGGTGTTACCGTCACCATCACTCACGGGCTGCAAGCAGCCATCCAAAATGAAGCTGTTGTGTAAACCACACAAAGCCTTTGATATATTCCTTTCACTAGCACAATGTAAGTGAAAAAAGGCCACTTTATCAGCATCACTGCTGTCATTCTTATTTACTGCTGTCTGGCTTCTTAATGAAGGTCCATTCATTTTCAACTGAATTTCAGCAAGCATGGCTCTTTCCAACGCAACAGGAATTCCAGTTTCCAGGCACGCCTCTTCCCCTGCTAAAGGAGCACAAGATTGATACAACTGGCTGCACGGGATATTACTCTTGCAGTTTTTCTGTACAATGTTACAGTTAATGTTAAGAAATTCCACTGAATCAGAGATGGAGCTGTTCCTCTCCCAGAAGTTTTCATTACTCCTGTCGTTAGTCAGTTGTTCTGTGGCCAGAGGGAATATTTTGGGCACTGAGCCCTGAAGACTTTCTTCTTCAAGTCTATGTAAGTAAGACAGATTGTGTGTGGTTTGCCTTCCCGAACTGGCAGTATGTCTTCTTATAACACTGGTGTCCAAAGCATTTTCAGTATTTTCATCTCCAGCTGACTGGGCAGCTATCACTTTACCCTGTACCACAGAGAGGAGAACAGATGCTGTCATCTCCTCAGAGGTCATCTTGACACAGTCTTTAGTTGCTGGATGT
Source organism: Catharus ustulatus (assembly GCF_009819885.2). Lineage (NCBI taxonomy): Eukaryota > Metazoa > Chordata > Aves > Passeriformes > Turdidae > Catharus > Catharus ustulatus. The sequence goes on along the minus strand of NC_046228.1, from coordinate 16,244,566 downwards.
GTGCTGGGGATGGGGGGAGGACCTTCTCCACCAGTCCTCATACCATGATTTCAGTGTAATGAAAGATCCAGTGCTAAAGAATCAGGGAACATATGGTAAAATACCAACTGTTCTTTTAGATTCGGCTTTTACAAAAAAGTAAATTTTTTTACTGTTGGGCTGCTAGGCTTTCCCAAACTTGGATCACTGGTGTAAGACACTAACATTTTTAAACCAATTCCTTAGTATGACATAGCCATTCAGTTCTCCACAATTAATTCTTCTGTCATAGCACACACACTGTTGCATCAGATTGTAGATGATCAAACACATACTCCGTGTCACTCCATCTCCCCACAGGGCATCCAAAAAGTTGGTTTTCTGTAAAGAAAAGACATTTATGATATATTGAACAACATGTATGGCACAAAATCCACCATCACAACCACAAATACAACAAGGCAAGTTAATTGTATTGAGACCCAGAGAATTCAAAAATACACATTTAAATCTGTCTTAAAATTTCACAGAAGAATTTTTGAACACTACAGTTATGTTTTGCATATTTAAATAGCTTTCTCCACTTCACTATGGAAAGCCACATACTCCAGAAAATTATTCTGAAGCTGTAACAATGAATTTGAACACCTAAATAAAAAAGGAAAAAATAAAATTCATTTTCCATATTTTTTCTGACTCATAGCCACGATAAAACATTTTGAAGAACACAGCCGATTTAAAATCTATACTGTCTTTTTAAACAATTATTTTCCTGTTCAGAACTACAGCTACAGTTGCTTTGGTGTTCCATGGTTTTTGCTTTCTTTAAACTGTATGCTGTTACCATGAAATCATGAAGAAAACATAGTAGTTTTGCCACAAGTTTACAACTGAAAAAGCATGAAGACAGATTAGAGTAAGAATGAGATATAAATAATCTTCTGACTCATTTACTTGTATGCCTTATGCTAAAAAGTTAACCTGCCTTTCAACATTGTCATTAATTCTCAGCTTATTTCTGAAAGCAGCATGGTAGAAGTAAATCTTGGAATCAGAAAATATGAGGTTACAAACAGCTCAACAAAGGGAACAGAAGACTAAAAGAGACATGCCTAGATAAATCAGGGTGAATTAAACAAATGCACTTATACTTCAGTTTATCACATTTACCACTGAAAAACATAAAGTGTATTATTAAAAACATGGGAAATGTAGGCAGTTATATTAAGTCTACATTTATTAGAACAGTTTAAATTCAATAGAAAAAAAAGGTGGGGGGGAAGTGACTTTAAAGCTTCAACAGCAAAAAGTAGCATAAAACTAATGCAAATAATGAAATCACTGTTTCACCTATTCATAACAAATCACCCATAGTGGACAGAATTAGAAATTATGGGAGGGGAAAAAAAGCAGGAAAGTTCAATAATTAATTTGAAGTATAAAATCCATTTTGATACTCAAGTCACTGTGAATAACAATACTATTTTAATCCATTTTAGAGTGTTGGCTTTCATTTTTATCGATTACTAACCTTCATCCAAAAAGCAGCCTGGCACAAATCGAAAGGTAAACACACTCATTAGTTCATGGGATATTTGACACACTATTTTCCCCACACAATTAAATTAAAATAAGTGTAACTAAATGGGTCATTTTGCCAAAGTTGGAGGAGGGTAAAAAAAAAAAAATTAAGGCAAGTTACGTTTTGCTACAAATCTTTGGCACACAGCAGCTACCAAAAGTGCATGGAAAAAAAAAAGCAGTTTCATAGTACAAGATTTCAATTTTACTGATTTAACAACAGGGAGGATCACAAAGGAAAGTGACAGAGAGAACAAAGAGCCACAAGTTTTACATTCCCCACCCATTACAAAATGCATGTGCGTGCCAGATCAGCCAGAGCAGAGTCCAGGTGGTAAACTCAGATCCTGTGCTAAAGAGATTTAGCACCAGAAAGGAAAATAACAGCTCCAGTTCATATAAAAGTTGTGTAGAAGAAGATAGCAGTAGTCCAATGGAGTGGCGAGCTTGGGTCTCAAAACAGAGTCAAGTTACCAACACAGCTCACAGGGCGCCCTATGACACACTGCAACAGACCAGCTCTACAGCACATACAATGAAAAGGCAACACTCGAGCAGTTTTTTAAGTCTACATTCTCTAGTAGTCCTTCTAACTTTAAATTGTACCCTGAAATTGATTTTAATCCACTTTCTTCAACTCAACTATTTCACTTTAAGAAGAACAAAAAAACCCACACTACCACCAACACGCACATAAAAAAAGGAAAGCACTTCAGTAATTTTCTTATTCTACCATTTCCTATCCCTCTTCCCTGTCCTTCCTCTTCAAATCCACAGATGACAGCTTACATAACTTTTTAAAAGTACACACTTGATGGATCCCATCTTATTTTTTCTTGCAAGCACTGGCCTTTCAGTCCAAATCTACGTATGATAATGCTGATTAAAGGAGAAAGATTTAGGAAGCAGAAGCAGCTGGTTTTTTCACGATCTCTTTAGCTTCTTTCTTGCTATATCCAGTAACAATAATTCTTCTTAAAAGGTACAAAACATGCATATATATTAGCTGTATGCAGTATTGATTTTTCAAGGAACTCTGTGATCTATCAAAATGTCTTATTCCAGTGATTTATCTTTCCTGCCACCATGATATATTCATAAATGTACTCCTTGCATTATTGCTTAGTCAAGAATAAAAATTTATGGATCAGATTGTCATTGCAAATATTATACCTCTTATTACACCTGTTACTAAATGAAACTCTTGCAAAATATCACTCTACTGTGCAAAAAGACATTATTATGCAACTTTAAAATCTCACAATGATATTAAGATCATTAAATTGACCATGTATATTAACTTATATTGTTTTTTTATGAAGAAACTTTAAAAAAGAAAGACAATCACATCACTGATTTGCTTCTGTATGCAGAAATTTGCTAAAAGCAGAAGCTCTGACTACTACATAATTTTCCCATCTCTCTCTTACCCCAAAGTGTTTCCACACGTCCTCCCCCAACAGTGTCTCTCAGGCCTTTTTCTTTTCTCTGGAAATTATCTGTAGTAATTATCTCCCCCAGCACTGGTTCTGTTGATCACCTCTCTCCTCAGCTGCTGAGGCCATACACCTGCCCATTTCTCTCTACCAGTATCACTCTTCCTTATCTGTGCCTGTTTGAAATCCAATTCACCAAGAACAATGTCTGCATAAGAAGCTCTCACTGCATGTCCAGCTGCTCCCATCCTCTTGTGATCACTGCAATGAGACTGCAATGCAAATGTGATCCATCTCAAGAATCTTTTTACTCAAGTTACTTCACAGCTAAAACATTTTCCCAATCCAGCTCGTGGTATGGTTGTACTAATGTGCTACAACAGCACTAGGGAGAAAATGAGCAGCATAGGGAAAAGAAGATGATGTTTCCTAATGTAGTTTACACATTTCTGTAATTTGCAAACATAATTTGATGTTTCAGCTATGTTGATCTAGCAGGTAGCTGCCCCAAAACTGGTAGACCTACTCCTCTCCTCATTCTTCTCTTTTTATCCCCATTCCCTCCACTTCACTCATCTGGAGATCATGAGTGGACAGAGTTAAACTGATTCACCTGACTGGTAAGTCACAGAACTATTCTTTTCATCCAAACAAAGTGACTCACTTTGTGGTCACATGATCACTATATTCCATGAAAAGACAATATTAGGAATGCCTGGTGGGGACCACACGTCTCAGCAGAAGCTTTGGTTTGCAGATCATGTTTGCAAGGATGTCTAAATGCACCCTAAAATTTCTCTTAGTCTGGTATGTCTTGTATATGATGCAAAACCTCATGAGATAGCAAGTAAAAACCACAATGGTAGGGCCTCTGATCTACAGACAACTGCAAAAATATCTGAAGCTGTGGCTCTGCTGAACAGATGACACGGGTTTCAAGTGTCCCAAGTTATACTCTTCTCAGTTTCTTCTTTCCACTGCGATCAACAGATTTTAATTCAGTGTGCCCAGCAAATTCCTGAAACTGATGGAATTCATTACACAGGCTATGAAGTCTGTTAACACAGTGTTATAAATCCTATCAAGTTTAAAACTCACAAGCTCAACCAATAACACCGTATTTTGTATCTTACTGTAGAATTGCAGAATTATCACTCCTTGCCTCTCTGCATATGGGTGGCCAAAGCCTAGATCTTCATATTAAATCCTTACACAAAAATATACATGCACTTGCATTCAAAAATGCTGTAATTATTCAAAAGAATACTCTTCCCATTGTACATGCACACTGATTTAGGCTTACAGTTAAAGCTGAACATAAAAGCACATAAAATGGACAGCAAAGCCTGCACTGTATTCAGTACATGCTGGCATTTTCTAAAGCCACTAGATTAGCTGATGAAATCCATTAATAACTATACTGGTTCATTTCACAAGGCCTAAGTCATGTCAGAAATGTAATGTGCTCCTTCTATCAGTAAAGTAAAAATACAAGAAACTAGATCCAGCGTTAGTGAATCATTGTGGATGCAGAGGTCAGCCAACAAAGACAAATGAGTAATTAAAATAAACAACCTGGCAACCATTCAGCACACGCATTCACAGAATGTATTAAGTCTGAAAACATGTGACACAAAAGTAATTTTTCTACCTTTTTTTTTCATTTACACTGACTGCACACAGTTTTTGAGACTTCAAGTACAAGCTGGTTCTAATTAGTACTAATAACAATTAATATCAACATTTAATGATTTCTTCTTCCCCAGATACCTGGAATTGAAGTCTACAACAGTCTAGGTAAAACATCCAACATAATCAAAGACTACAAAACTGTATTAATTTACTATCAGTTTAACCTATAACTCATTGCTCAAGCTAATTTCCTTCTGAAGTCAGACAGAATTCTGCTTCAGTGATAACAAAATACAGTATGTAGAACTCAGAGCATTATTCAGTCTTAGGAAAGGCATATGAAGGACCAGAACCATCACACAATGTGGTAAGTTAGAAACCCTTTCAGTTCTAGGCTGTCAAAGGAAAAGATGATCATGGAAATATTTGAGGATGCTGTTTGGACTGCAGGAATAAGTAGCAACTGCATGAGGAGCAAGCAAGGGATGGGTGTCAATGTGAAGATTGTTTAGAGAAGATGGGTGCTGCCAGTAATGCCAAATGCAATTCTCTAAGTATGATGCTGTGGGAGCTGCACAGGAAATTCAGTGAATGCTTGGTAGGGCCAGGATTATGAGTGCAGAGAGTAAGTGGGACTGAAACAGATATATGACATTGCTAAACACGTACTGTGGTTTCCATGGGCTAACTGCTATTGGACTGGGACAGACAGTAATTTAAAACAGTTAAAGGACAAATGCAAGCAGCCTGACAAGCCTCCCTTCTATCCTGGCCACACTGGGACATTTATAACTATTTGTTCAACATTCACCCTATATGCTACGTATACAAGGTAACTAGCTATCCTAAGCAAAAGACATTTCAGCACACAAAAAAACCCCTGCCAACAACCAAATAATTTTATTAATTATTTCAAATTACTACGTGTTTACATAGTCTCTAAGTCATAAGTAATCAGTTAGTGAGAGATTCTTGGGAAACAGCAAGTAACAGAAATAATTTGGCATGGTAAGTGGATATAAAACTATTGATCATCTTTGTCACATCACCCTAACAACTATGCTTGACAACTATAATCCCAGTCGAAGCTCTTAAGGAAAAATCTGATTTATGAGAAAAATGTTTTGTATATTAGAACCATCCATTTACAATTAAAAAACAATGAGCTTTATTTTTTAGTAGATAAGCTATAGTTTGTTCCAGACCAATTCCTTGAACAGAATAAGAAACCATTTTTATTAAGTCCTCTTTAATTTATGCTGTATCATGTACTATTAGTTTTTCATTACAGTGTTTAATGTCAGAAACAAGCAGGAGATACTAGTATAAGAACAGGGCACCAACATGTCATCACCATTTTCTAAACCTCACTTCTCCCTAGGGAACCACGGGCGAACAGTAAGGAGGAAATAGCTAGACTCTTAAGAATCACTCAAGATGTGCACAAATCCTATTTGAACAGTTGGAAGCAAGTTACAACAACATTTGATTTGGCATAGAGCATCATGCAGAACCTCAGATTTACCACCAGCATCTGTGTTTCAACAACAAAAGAATCTCAAAGAACTACAGTATTTATATGTCCTGTCAAGTTAGAGTCTTTTTTTTCTAATTTCTAGAATACTTATCTAAACATGATTGTGTATTAGATGTCTCAAACTATGCTAATGTCTGCCAGATGGTGAACCCTCTCAATTGCCTCATCATTCATCACTCCATCAGGGAGAATGTGAAGTTTCTGCCAGATACCAGCTCCACTCTTCAGTTCTTTACAGAAATTCCTTTAGTGCACCAAGAGATGCATAGAGAGAAGGCAAAACTGTGTTTACCTTATTGTCAGGATCAGTTCTGTATTTCTTTCTAGCTCTGACCTGCAATAAGCTGTTTGAATAAACTTTCTGCTTAATGGTTACTTGAATTTCATGCTAAGTGACCTTATCTGGAAGCTGTAATTCCATCATTGACACTTGGATGAACAAGTCCTTCTACCTGAGATGCATGACAACTCCAGCCCTTAAAGGCAGAATAATTCTTCTCCATCTTTGAACAAGTACTTCTGGAATAACTTTTATTAATTTTTTTGAGGAACGTGAAAACAGTCTTAAATGCATAAAAATTATTTTCAAGCACTGAGTCACTCACAGGAAAACAAAGCGCAACATAATCAAAAACAAAAATCTTCAAGACACAGAATTCAGACTTGTCACTGGTAAGTAGATCTCTTAGAAAGATTAGACAAAATATAAAGAAAAAGAAAAGGACTGACAATTAATAATCTATATTATACAAAAGACAAGGATAAATAATGCTTATACGGAAGAAAAATAAGAAATATAGTGAGAAATAATTTTTTTTTTTAAAGCATGTAAAAACCAAATGCACTAGTGCATCAGGACTTATTTTAAGATCGGAGAATTTAAAAAGTAATCATACAAACCATGCAAAAAAAATTAAACCCAATTAAAAATGAGGTTTGAGGTTTAAGCCAGCCTACTGTCAGGCTCTAGCCAAAACAGCTGATCTCTCGTTCCCCATCACTCTCAATGAGGTATCTCTTGAATAGGAGCTCCTGCAGGGAGAAGAATCACCTAATCCAGAGGAAAACTAACTGAGAATGGAGCAGAGTCTCCAGGCAGAATGACCTGTACCTGATGCTGCTCATGATTCAGTCAGGTAAATTGACAGAGATAGGATAAGCATAAAGCAGGGTGGAAACTAAGGGAGAATCCAAAGCCCAAGTAGAAATGCATATGCAGCATCTCACATTGACAGCTTAAATAAGTCATCAGATATGTTCTAAAAACTGATCTATAGGATTATAGGCACGTAAATATAAAAATCTGAGAGGTTCAAGCAACACAAGTTACAACTACAATCTAACACAAACCAAAACAAACCAAAGACCATAAGGCAAGTTCCATCACTTAAATGTAGTAAGAAACAGTAAGACTGGTACCTGCTGAAATGATCAAGCATTTTTCACAATTCAGATGTTATCCTCTGCTTTCCTGGAATTATTCACATAATCTGCAGTGAACAGCAAGAAACACATTCACAGCACTGCCCACACATTGAGTGTGTGTTTGAGTACCAACAATCAGTCATTCAGATCCTCTGAAACACCTAGAGCTCTAGACTTGAAAATAATTCAGTCATCATTCTACTTCAAGGCTTCGCCCACCTTTGAAAACTTTTATGGTTCCCCTGAACTCAATGCCATCATTCATATCTTCATTTTACCCTTTAAAAAATTCTCAAGTTCTACACAACACACTCCCCTTCATTTGCATGGTTTCACTTTAGTCAAATTATGCCATTTCTCCTCTAAAGCACAATAAGTCCCTTCACTAAGGCCACTCAGCACTAAATATGTTGAAAAATAGAGACTTTTCTACTGATCAAGGCTTTAAGTCCATCAAATGGAAGTCAAAAAGAATTAAAAATGTTTTGCACACAACACATCTTGATTTCAAATGATTTTTAAAATATTACAAATTGTGTTTCCATTGAACTATTAATGAAAATAATTGTTCTCATCAAAATAAAATTAATAAACATGAGGGAAATTATAGTATGTACTTATTTGCCAATCACTTCTGTGGCCTTAAAACATTAATACAAAATGGAAGACTTACAGACAAACACTACTGTACTGAGAAATTGGTTATAACATTCAAAATCTGCCACAAATATGAACTGTTTATTACTCTGAAAAGTCAACAGTAACTTGGGACTACATACTAATGTAGTAGTAATTTGTAAACATGGCATACCACATCCATCCTGGTTTTATCAAACTTTCTCTTCAAAGAGTCATTAGTACATGCAAACTAAGTATAAGAGCATGAAAAACTACAGAAAGCCACATGAAAGCCAGGTGAGCTCTTAAACGCAAAGGGAAAGTAAGTAGGAAATAGTGCTGGCCCTCACTTGTAAAAAACATCCAATCACAGATCCACAATGGCACACTAAGTGACAGAATTGGGTGTTTCATGCTCTGATCACATTCTCTTCCTACCACACCCATGAAAAATGCTTTTGGAGATGCTGCCTTAAGCAGGGGATACCATTTGTCTGAGTCAGTTGCTCCAAGCCTTCAGAGGCCAGCCAGACATTGGCCCCTACAGCAGGCTGACCCTTTTGGAGTAGTGGACAGGGTTCAGGTATCACAGCCTGCCAGTCACACTGCACAGCCTGCCTGCAGTACCACCTATGCCTCCCAGCAAAGTTGCACCCCCTGTACTGGGATCCACACTTCAGCAGTGACAGAAACCAGCCCAGCATATCAATTTCTAAGCAGTAGGTTTTTTTACCTGGACACTGGTAACACAGTGACAGTTTAGCCTTGAGGTACAGAACCATTTACCAAGCATCCAAAGACATTATCTCTCATTCTCCATTTTCCTAAAGTGATACCAGCGAGCTTCACGTAACAAAGCAAAACCCCATGTCCAGCAGAAACCTTTAGCCCTGGCAATCCTCTTTCTTATCTAATTCTGCTTAACAGCAAAGCACCACTGATAGTAGTCTTCCCATTTGAGCTCAATAGCATTTCCACCCAATGTGAAACCATGCCTTCAAGGGACTTAATGTGCCACACTGACATATATTTCAATAAACACCAACTGCACTTCGTCGTAATAAACTGTCACCCTGCTGAAGTTTTAAAATTACTCCAATCCAGGCATGACAATAAGCAACAAGAACACTTCAGTTTCCTTGTCTTGTTTGTTCTTCCTTACAGCATTCTTCTCGTGTGAGACCCAAGTCTTCTCTCATTTCCCTCTCTCTCGCTGTCCTGTATTAGCTGTAATTCAAGCCACACTGGTGAGAACAGAACAAACCTGTAATAAAAATATTTCTGAGCACTAAAATGTCTGAGGGTATGTTAAAGGCACATGTACCGCTAACACTTTTAGTCACAGTATGCTAAGCCACAGTACTCCTATATATAAAACATTACTTGAAGAATAACTTTTATGTTATTTTTCAGCTGTCATAACTAAAACAAGATTGAGTTTGAAACCCCGGTATATGTTTTAAATAAAAATTAAATGCTAATCTGTAAGAAGACAAAAGTTCAGTCATTTCTCAATTTATACATTTACACTTTAGTTAAAGAAAAGTGAATAAAAATATTTCAAATGCTGAAAGTTGACATTATTAAATTATCCCTTTTCTCAAAATACATTTTCTTTGAATACCAATCCTGATCTATTAATGCCATTAAGATATCTTAATATTTAACTTTTTATTCTTTATCTTTTGAACATCTGCTATATCCTGTGCATATGATTATGCCTAAGAGAGAATATAAGAGTAAAAAATAGGGTAAGAGCAAGACAAGACAAGAGTAAACAACCTGTTTGCTTAGATTGTAATTAATTATCTGCTTTAAAAATGTGGAATTTTCAGAAGACTATTGATTCAGCAGCCCTGAAAATACATGAAACAATTTCTGTACTACTATTACTGTTCGAACATTTCTAGATAATAAGCACTGTCACACTGAAAACAGCATTACTCAAACATAGCAAATAAGATTTGCTCAGTAAATCAAGACTACATTTTTTTTTCTGATGGTTTTGTCAGCCACAGTCTGGGAGAAAGCCCACCCTGGTATTTAATTCAAGCCATGAAGCAATCTCTAAGATGTTGGCTTTTGACAAAATTAAATGTGCAAGCACCAAGTCACCCCATAACTGCAAATTATTTTTTTGGGATGTTGCAAGATGTTCATTATGTTAAGATCAAATTGATTACGTTGGAAAAGACCCCTTCAGTGATCATTTTAAATTAAATGTTTTAATACCTTAAAGCCCCTGTAGGCCTCATTGTAATTCAAATTATAAATACTATTTATCAATCCCACTCAAAAAAATAGGACAGAAACATATCCATCATCAAAATGACAAAGTTTCTTTAATAATATACTGTCACATCTTCCAAGATAAATGGAGTCAAACACAGAAAATACACAACAAATTCCATGCTCCTTAAGCTTCAGTTGCACTTTTTTAACTACTTAATCTGTTTGAAGGAGAAACATACCTGACATAGCATGTCTTCAGTAATGATTGGGACATATTTAGGTGATCTTTCATTTGAGAACCTTTAATATCATTGTAATGAACACCTACATCCTTGCTGAGGAGGTATTTATTTGCTTTTCCTGGTTATCTTTCAGACATTCTAATAAAGTAGCCCGTTAATTATTTCTGACTACTTATACTTACCATCTGTGGCTTATAAATGTGCATTTGTACTTCATCCATCATTTTAGAAAAAAAGACAACCTTCAACAAGTGTTCAATTTAAGTTCAGTCATCATAAAACAGGTCACTCGTGGGTAGTACAGTCAAGTTCCTTCCTTCAAGAACAGTAAGAATATAGAATTTGAAATGTGAAAATCTGCTCTCTTGATGAGATGGAACTTTATGCCAGATTTTAGTCTACTTCAGCCTGCACAATATAGTTAATTAGGATAAGAATGTGTGGCAAAAGCTAATTCTGTATTATCTAAAACAAACAATCACTTTTTCTAAGTTTCTTACATTTCTTAAAAGTTCTTTTACTTTCAACTGAATAGATGGAATTTTAACCCAAGTTTAAATTGATGTTGGTAAAATCAGTGGACAAGTATCTCAGAGGATATTTAAACTTCATGTAGAGAAGTTAAAGTTACAATCTAAAGCAAGAGAATGCACAATAATCAAGCATTATGTTCCTTAGTTACTCCTAGAAGTAATGAATTTGAAATAATCATGATGCCACTTACAACTAAAGTTTTTCTTAGAGCTGAAATATTTGTATTACTAAGGACTTTCTTCTATATGGACATTCAACTAATGTGCAATATCTTCACAGCCAAAATTATTTACAGAACTTCTCTTCTGTACCTGAGTAACATCTGCATGAAATTTATTGAGTCTAGCATTTGCAAGATCTGAACTTTGTAATAAAACCAATTGCTACAGGCCAAGTTAAAAGTTGGAAGAAAATATGTACAGACACACAGTGTGCCTTTGCAAAGCCATTTCCATAAGAAACTAGACTAAAAACTGCAGACATAATTTGGAAAATGACACTTCCTTCTCCAGAACACCTTTTTTCTATTTTGACTTAACTGGCATAATGTGCCAGAGAGTCTGCTAGTATCCAAACAAAACTGTTTCATTAAAATCTGAAAATGCTGCTAGGAAATCATCTCGGTTCTTTTACCCTAGGACATATTTTTATATTCATATGCCTCTGTAATAACACATTACGTTAAAATGGGTGTTACATTTATACTTTCTCAGTCAAGCAGAAAGATTTGTTTGCATCCATTTGATTGTGCATCCCTGCTGCTAACATATTAACTCAATGCAACTTGACTCCTTGTATCTAGATCAAAAAGGTCCTAGAAGGGAGGAGGCATGCACCTATGCCTGATCCATGCTCTAAACTTGAGCAGAGAAGGGACAGCACCACAGAGGAACAGTTGGTGACACAATTAAACAAGCCAAAGAACACAACCACAAAAGGACTGTAAAAGATAACAAGCCAGCAAACGCATGTTGAAACGCTCAAGGTTATTTCTGCTGCAACAGTTTAAGATCAAACCACTCTGTTTTCTGTAATGTACTTGGGAGTGATAACGACAAACGAATGCTGCAACCAGCACAGCACTCCATGATGTTAAACCCGGGATGGGATCAATGTGGGTATTTATCAGAGGCACTGTCGAGGCTGTAAGAACACTAGGTCTTTAAACATCATAACCAGCCCCACCTGCAATCCCCACAGCAGGCCCAGAAACCATTTCAGGACTGCCCCCCAGTTCTGGCTGAGCTATGTTGTTGACATCTCAGGGCTCAGGCCCTGCCCTCTGCTGCTCCTAACCATTTGATCAGATTGCTCAGATCAGAATCAGAACCCATCTCATCCACTGGTGCCTTTCTTGACCCAGATAGACTTGACTTGTCCTCGCACTGACCCCTCCTGCAACTCCCCAGCATGAGAGGTCACTGGTCTCACCATAAGGCACAACCACAAATGATAAAAAGAAGTTGAGGGAAATTAATTGAACAGCACGATGAATATGGACTTTTCAGTGTCACCCAGAGGGATGAGGTTACTCTGAAACACTGAATCAAACACTATCAGGCCAGTACTGAAGCAGCACACTGAAAGATAAGGAGCAGTCCAAGGCCTTGTAATCGGACTTCTCTTGGGCAAGATGACAACAGTGACTTCATCCCACTGAGGGGAAAACCCTGCAGACCATGCAGAAGGAGGCTCACCTGCAGGACAGACCGTTCAAACCAGCGATGACCCCAGCAGGCGGCTGAGTGCACTATGAAGTAATAACTGGCACGAGGAAAGATCCCTGAAGGGAGGCAAAGCAGCAAGGAAAACTAATGGTCTGTGCAGTCTACACAGTTCTGAGCAAAACAACGGCTGATGCTGGCAACAGGGCTCTGCTTGCGACAAAAACCTATGTAATGTTTCAAAAAGGTGCAAAACCAAAAATCTGCTTCAGTTTGCAGGGTGATGCCTATCAGTGACTTGCCACAACTGGTCAAGTTCATTGATGATAAGAAGAGAAAGTGTTTACAAATGGTAGCACAGTGAGGGTGCCACCTGTACCAGCACTCACAAGGTGCAACAGGCGGACTACAGCTCTCCCTTTTCCCAAACAATATTTTGCATATTGTATGAGATCTTTGTTTAAATAGTAACAGTTTCTAATGTGGATGGTATTGCTTTCCTCTCTGGTACTTTCTGGTTGATAGAAAACCAACAAGGAAACATCAATTTCTCACCAGGTTGTGTGAGAAATGTGGTGATGAGGTATGAAGATATAGTACCTGTACATCTAGAATAAAGTTCATGGATAACAGTAGATGACCTCTGAAGAAAGAGCATATAAAACTAGCATACATAAATGAATGCAGACTAACCTGTCCTGTGAGATTTCAAATTAAATATTGTTCATCCATCTTCTTAGGCATGCTACTGCCGCACCTCAAAACAGTTAGCTGCTCCTACAGATCTTTTTCATTTCCGTCTGTTCCTTCAGGTTCTAGACCTTTTTCTTTCTTTAATTTTTTATCAGTAGTCCTCTTATTTTATTACGAGCTTATCTTGCGATCTCGTAAGTACCTCCTTGTAGACCTGTTCCTGTTAATTTAGTGGGGACTGTGTCACACACAGACACACTGTATTCAAGAAACCTTCTTACTGATCTCCAAAACTATCTGCTTTCTCTTTTTACCTACTTTTAAGAAAAATAAAATCAGTAGAGTGAAGTTGAGTTTAGGAAAGGCAAGCTCTACCTTCAAACCTAAAATCTACCTTAGACCTCACAAACTATTTGATGAGCTTCAAACAGTTCATGAGAGTAATCTGAGAACAAATTATATTAGAAACAGACAGTCCACCCCTCACACTGAAGTATTCAAGAATTCTGTATAGTTTTCTGGTGTATTACTTGTTCATTAGTGCTAGTTGGGTAAAAGCAGAAACAGCTATGGAAGTAATAAGGCTAGTAATACTACATTTCAACATATTTTTAAAAATACAATGTATGCATTTCAGCACTTTTAATCTTACATGTGACCTCTCTGAAAAATAAAAATTATACCCACTACAGCTATGTCGTAGCTATAGAGAAAAAGCCAGCAGTTTGGGTGTATATTGTTTATATAACTTAATAATAGCTGTACATAATCCAGGTGTGAATAATTATTGCCTATAATAACCATTAAAACGGAAGCACCTGTTTAATTTTCATGATTCACTCACCAGAAAAAAATTACACAGCAACATTTACATAATCTTAGGGACAGTTATAGTAATAAGAACGTGCAAGAGATATTATTATGTACTAATTCTAAACCCCATATTCTGACTTTTAATACTTTAATTTCAAATATTTGACAATAATTAATTAAATATTTTTGAACCATACCAGAATACATAAAAATAAGTCTAAATTTTATGGATAAGTTCCTTCATAACTTAATATTCTTATTTTATATACTTATACATCATTCAAGGGATTCTTTTCTTGGGGGCTTTGGATCACATCCAGCAAGCAAGAGACAGACCAGTCATACCAAGAATATGTCAAGGATTCAATACTTCCAAAAATCTGTATGCAGAAAGATCAGAGCTTCCCTTTTCCTCTGACAGAGGAGGGGCCCCAGCTTTCATGCTTTTCTGGCAAATAGAGGGAACATGGCCAATTTTCTTTGCATTTGCTGGCCAAAAGCTGAGACAAACTCTGTCTCAACTCAAACTTTAAAACCTTTATTGGGATGCATATGCTTGCTCACAGGATAGAGTTTTATTGTAAGCAAAATGGGTAAGGCACGAAAACCAGGACGCAAAGGCTTTTTTTTTTTAATTATCCACTGATTTCTTTGACTCAAATGCACAGAAAACGTATGGGAGAGTTTCGCTAAAGGTAAATATAAGCAAGAACAAGCAAGTGAAGGTTGGTTATTTTCTTTTGTCCAGGGCTTTCTGTTCTTCTCAACAGCAAACTCAGAGCTCCAATGCTGTCATACCAAACAATTTTCTTTGCTTTAAATCTGTGCACACACCTTCCTCAAATATTTTTACAGTTCTCCCACTAACTCATAAGTCAATTCTATCCAGCTTTCTGTAAAGTACCATGGTTGAAATGAAGTTCAGGGGTGCACTGGAGCTGGTATGCAGGACAATACTATGCTGTACTGTTGTAACTGTGGTACAGTATCTTTTGAGGCTAAAATTAGAAATTTCAGCTTTCTGTACCTAGCCAACAAGACAACTGACTGTTAAGGATAAACATTTTCATTATCAACTTGCATAATAGAATAAAGAGTATGTGGAACAAAACGAGGGATGACACAAACATGAAGTTAAGCTTTGGGCATAGTAGAATGATATTCACACGTTGTAAGAGAATACACAAACTTGCCTCTTCTGGAAGGGTGGAAGTGAAGCCTTACAGAAAACTCATTAGTGACTGTGCATCTCTACCATTCCTACACCTATCAGGTAACAAAACTCCAAACAAATGTTATGATCTGAATCCTGAAAGAGAATTCAGGCAGGCATAGTAGTCTAATACTATACAGACATTTGAAAGATGTTACTGCATATTTTCACACTGACCTGTTTTATAGCCTGCTGTCTAGGGAACTGTTTATTTCTACACAGCACTACTGAACCTGGCTTGCAAATCTAGAATCACAGTTCACAAAGTATAAAGAATTAATTTCTGAAGAGGATTCCCAGTATTGCCAATTCTTACAGCCATGTACTCAGAGAGACACTGTTTAGCCAGACACCATAGTTGTACTATTATATAATGACTAGTTGTACTGGTAATATAACTATCCATAATCTGAACCTTAAAAACAGAACCTTTATTTATAAAAACAAAATGAAAATAGGAACAATAATGGTTTAATAATTCTAAGACAAAAAGGAAGGTTCCATGGAAGGAAAATAAGGTTTTAAAATTTGATGCTCTAAACGGTGCTGACAACACGTTTTTCATAATAAAATCAGTTTGTTGGCATGTCCCCAGAATGGACTGGAATGACTAGACAAAACAGTGAAAATACATCTCAACTGTAGATATTATCCATTTATTAATATCATACATTATCCCATTATTTTTCTAATTCCCCCAAAGTTAATCTAAAATTTTAGTATCTCCTTATCTCAGTAAAGCAGAAGGACCATTTACAACCCAAAATGTTGCTGACTCCTAAGGTATTCATATTGCTTTATACAAATGAATCTACAAAATTTTACAAAAAGACTGTTTTCCCTGATCCCTCAAGTCCTTATATCTCCTACGATACAGAAATAAGAAGTTTTAAGACAGAGTTCCAGAATTTGCTGCGTGAGCATAACAACAGCAAGCAAAACATTCTTCCAAAGAGTATTCATAATTGAGTGACACAGGGATCCAGCAAAAAAACATTTGCCATAGCGCAGAATTTGCTGGAACAAGAAAAAAAATTCAGCTGACCACTAAAAACAACAACAAAAAAAAGGGCATTGAATAATTTAGGAGACTCATAAATGCCTTCTTAGTCATGGGCCTGAACTAACATTTTACAAGAATATTCTTTCTTTATAGCAAATCTAAAATGTCTCTGTAAGTATATATAAACAAATTTAATCTGCACAAATAAATTGGTAGTTGACCACATCTGCTTAATACAAAGAATGAGCAGTATTAATTTTATACTCCTTCTCCACAGTGAAACTGGCTGCTAAAGGTAGATTTTAAATGATCACAGCATTCCTATACCAGGATACTACATATACACTTAACTTTTATTTTCTTTTAGAAAAGTTAGGTAAGAATGGAAACAACTGAACAGTGCATTTGGGGGTTCAGCTGTATTTCCAAACAGTTTTCAACTTTAGACCTTTATCTACAAATGTTTTCTGCTGAAGTACCAAGAAGGCTAGTTTGGCTTAGGTGAATAATAACACCTTCTTCTTCAACCTGACACATCTAAAAAAAATTAAAGAATTAATAAACAATTCTCTTTCATCCTGTAAGTTAGTTTAAGTTAGTATTGGAATCTTGTCCTACAGTCTCTGAAATCTGTTTAACTAGGGGGACAAAGGCAGAACAAGCACCACAATGAAAACAACAGCACCCAATGCTACCTGGACTTGGCCTAAGCTAATATAATTTCACGAGATTATGGAATACTGATAGCTACTTTCTAAATCCATCCAATCAAAAAAAAATTAAAAATCCTAAAATTGTACTTAAATACTTAAATGACCCAGGCTAATGATATAAGGAATGCCTCTAAGTGGGATTGTCATGGAGGTTTCACAATGACACACATCTATTTTTATGTTGTTTCTCCCTATTTCATTTCTGAGTCTACTGAGTGAACACCACCGCTGAAGTTGAAGTTCTTGCTTATACCTTTCTGAATAAAAGTACAGAATGAGAAGACAGATATATTCAAAGCAATAATTACAGTAATATTCTGAGTGGCTCTTAAGACAAAAATATTTCCAATAGTTGCCCACTGTTTGATTTTATTGTTTCTATTTTTGTTGTCTATTCCATAAATTGATTATGAAGAAAAACAAAAACAAAAAAATGAGCAATCATAACAAAACAAAGGTAATTATGCAAGATTCTCGCCTTTTTGTATGCCATTTGTGGATAAAACTGCAAACAACAGACTATTTATACTACACTGATAATCTTCAAGGCTTCTAAAGGAGCCATATTAAGAAATATTATTCACCAAAAATGTAGAAGTGCCATAATGCAAAAGATTACAAGAAGCGTTATCTGCCTGGTCTTTTTGTCACCACTGCCACTGAATATGTTACAAAACCGTGGCCTGTAGCACAGCTAAGGAGTGAACATGAACTCCAGAAGCAAGTAGGGATTCAGCCTGTTTGCCAGCCCTTCCTGCAGTCAGAAATCCAGGGGTTTCCAGCCTTGCAGAGACTCTCCTCTATGTTTACTGCTTCCCATAAGTGTGCTGAATTAAAGTGGGTGCACACTGAGTGATCAGAAATTTAAAGCTTTCACAAGAAATACCTGCGATGAGGTTATTTTCCCACAGCTTTCAGCAGAACAATGCACATACTCACAGAACACCTGATACACTTGAAAGTTACCAGAAGTGTGACTTTTTGTAGAAAAAGTTAGAAAAATACTAACCAGTTAATAGAAATCTCTGCCCACCAATGCAACAATCTGATTATAAATGCATTTTAACATATTGGTCCAAACTGAACAATAACTAACTGGTTGAAAATACATCCTTGAAAAATGTCCGAGTATGAAAATTACCTAAAATTAGAACAGAAGCAGAATGTCATCTTCAAAATGCAAACCAGTCTGGATATTACAACATCAGGTTTTCTTTTTCCCTTGCAATTTGGTACATAACTAAAAATCCAAAACCCTAAAGGATTTAAAAAGGAGGTATTCACATCAAGAAAGTTCCTCAAGAAATCTACAGGTTGTTCTTTGATGTGAACTGTTAGTAGTACATAAAGCAGTAGCTGGTTTGGTATGACCCCTTTTTATCTTGCTACATTCCAAAGGGAAACCAAGTTGGTTTTCCCCAAAACACTGCTGAAAGGTATTTGTACCGCTACAGAAAGAAATTAACCTAATCCAAGCAACAGAGTTTTGTACTTGGAGTAAAGGAATGCATTATGAAAATGTTTGAAAGAAGATGCAGTGTAACAAAAACCTCAAATACCAAAGATCACTGTAGAAGCATTCCTGCTGTATGCTGTAGCACAGACAGAGAAACATACTGTGGGAGGAGAGATCTCACATCAGAGCATTGTCTGAAACAGCAGACAGCAAGGTCCTACTACACAAGGCAAGGTCAACGCAACTGGAGAGTCATCTGTTTAAGAAAACACACTATTATTAGATGCAAGTTATGCAGCACTTGTGCATACTAATAGAATAAAACCATTAGCCCAAAAATAACTATTTTCAAATGGTAGCTTCAACTTCGCTCTCAGTGTTTCTATTTTTTGTGTCTCATTTAAAAATCATTGACATAAGTAACATAACACTGAAAATGCCTGAGTATTTAATTTTTTAATTACTTTTTAAATGTTACACCAGACAAATACAATAGTATACTAAATTTTCTTTTAATAAGGAGTACCCACTGAAAATGTTGTAACAAGTTATTAAATTACTTACTGATAACAATGTAGAATAAAAAGTATCCCACAGTGGAGAGCCTATTTAACTGTTACGTTATGCCTCGAAAATGTCACAGTATATACACAGGCCCACAGAACACACTTCCTTGTACAACACTGAAGCCTGCACTGTCTCTATACCCAATTCTAAGCCAAGTATACACGAGTTTTGGATGTAAAGAATGCAGGAGGAAGCCCCATGGGGCACATCACATACTCCACAAGGTTTGTGTCCCTGTTGCTCTAAATCATCTACTGAAAGAGCTGGTATTACCGGTGGCATTGTCACTGACACTTGATAAATTGGAGCAATGTAGCGGGCTCTGGAAGAAGGATAATTCTGGTGGGGAGTTGAGCTCCTTCCTCTTTGCCCTTGTTACCAGGTTTCAGTAAGTGCTGCCACATCAAGTTCTTGCTTGAACATGTTGGATTATTTATGAATGATTGGGCAGTAAAGAAGAAAGTATTGTGGATGGCCTAGTTTAAAACCAGTGACATTAATTATGTCTTGCACAGAGATGTCAGCATGACACAATATGCAAAACCAGAGGATCAGACTTGGATCCCACATTGACATACTTACAAATTAACTTTTTTATTTCAAGTAAAATCAAAACTCTGTACCTTGAAACAGAAGGAAAATATTAGAGACCTCCCAATATAGGAAATTCATAGAAAGTCTGTCAGCACTTTATCCTCAGCTGTTAAACAAAAGTCTTGTTTCAGCAGATAGATGATTTGCACAAAAAAATCAAGGAGTGAAATATGACAAATATCTGGCAGTACCATGACTAAGGAAAACCCCACCCAAAGCATATATATACATATATATTCAGGTTTGCCAAGAAAAATAAAGCAGTATTCAGAGTAAGCTGGACTGTTCTCATATAATACATACTCAGTCATGTAAGCCCTCAAGTACACGAGCAACACCTCTCTTCTAAGTGGTTAAGAAGGCTCAGAAAGGGACAAAATTAAGGAAAAACATGGATTTCATGCTAGCATGCTAACATTTTCTAAAACAGAGACATGATGAAAAGCATTATTTACAAATGAATCAGACTGCATATTAAAGGTACAGACAGTTGTTAACCTGCTGCCTGCACAATCGAATGATAGCCACTGCTCAATAAAACCACCAATGGCTGCATTGTGAACAGGCATGAGAGTAAGTCTGTCCACACTGGAGCTGCATGTTTCTTTCCAACATTTCAGTTACTGGTATTTTCAAGAAGTATATAAAACAAACAAATAAACAAACAAACAAGAAGTGAATTATTGCTAATAACATATATCATTGTCATTTATAAAATTTAAGAGTCACAGTCACGACCCAAAATCCATTTTGCACTAAAATGCTGTTGAAGCACGAAACAAAATGACAACCCATGTTTTGAAGTGCGGTCATCAGTGTCTTACAAGAAAACATTCCTAAAGAAATGCTTTTGTAAATATGAACATCAATTAAGATGATCACTAAAAAAACCTTTAGTTTAATGTTTAATAAAAAAATCTCTATGCAAATCATGAGCTTCTAATGAAATAATAATTATTTTTTGCCTCCTTAATAACTGAATTTTTGTTTTAACTAATTCTCATTTTAAATCCAAGAACTATTGCTAAATGTCAGCTGTTCTTCTCCAAAAATAAGAGAAGACCTGCTACCTGAAGCAAAATATTTCCAGTGGTTATAAATGTACAATCTTTCATGAACAGTCACAACTGTCACTTTTCAGTGCGCACGTTGCTCCCATATTGGATTTCTGTGCAGGTCCTAGTCACTAGTGAATCTTAACATTCATATTTCTCTTAAATAAAACACAGCCCTTTTATCAAAGAAATACTCACCTCTACAAATACTTACAAATAGTGCTCAAATTATTTAATTACATTCTTTTGGATATCCTAAATACAGGAAATTTCTTTTTCTCATATTACAAATCTCCCAAATCTCAAATCACCTTATCATTTTTATGAACTTGCTCTATCTTCCTCTCCAGTAAACACAGTTTTGAGAAAATTATTTATTCTGCAGTAGGGCTTTCATGTTTCTTGAGCTAAAAATTTTACCTTGTGGCATTTCTTTCCCTTCTTAATGTCTTGGAACTCCGGTTTGAACATCACACTTTTATTGTATAAGACGTATCCCATGAAGTTAATGTTAATTGAAAGGACAGGAACTGCACTGCCTCATCTACAGTCACAAAGTCTTAATAATAAACTTTTTACCATGTATGAAAACACAAATGAATTAATTACAGTATCTAAGATTATTACCTCAATATGGCAAGCATGAATTCTATTTAGATGACTAAGAAAGCAAAACTTTTAGTAATCCTCTGCAAATTTATGCAGACTGGACATACTCCTCTATGTCTTGTGAATGTCTCTTGAGCACTTCCTAATACACAAAGCACAGTGTCTGTTTCTGGTTTCACCTTGTTATTTCACTGCTCACGTATTTGTTTCAATGTTTTTGTGATGATCACAATCATTGGTTGTTTGCCGTAGACTTTTTAAGGGATGTGACACCACAGATCAAAGATGATTATTTGTAGCTGGAGAAACATGACTTCTTAAGCTACATAATAGTCACGGCTCTGCAAGAATTACTAAGTAGCTGCTTCATAATTGGCAGATTCTCTGATCTTCTTTCAAATATACAAATGTAAAGGATGGAAATCTTTAGCAAACTTTTGTCACATAAACATCGAGGATGGAAGTATTTGGAAAACTTTATCAAACTTTTAGCATAATAAATACAAGAAGAAGGCCAATTCTGCTCCTTAAACAAATACCTCACCATGAAACAAAACATTTTACTGTTCCTTGAAGTACAGCTGATCCTTCAGGCATTTCTCTACCACTCTTAATCCAGTTCTTTCATTTCCTTTATCAGAAGAAGCCCAGATCCCAATCACCTGTATAGGGCCTTCCCTTTATCACCTGTGCTGGTGGCATCCCAAGAGGGTGCAGCAGAACAGATAAGCATCACACCTAGACACTTTGGTCCTGATCCTACAAACACTTCAGCAAAACTACTTCTCCAAGTGTTTGCAGACTTTGAGTCTTTCTAACTCAACAACACTTCACCAAGTGGGGCAAAGAGAAGTCTGGAGCTGGGAGGAATGCGCTGCCCCTTCACGCCTGGGTGTCAGGGCTTGCAGCACCCCCAAAGAGCAGAGACCCACTGAGGGGGAGAGGGGCAGCACCCCTGTCACAGCCACAGGCGCCTTCCAACGCCACATCTCCGATGCACTGCGCCAACCCCGGACTGGATTTGGCCAGACTTGAACGTAAAAATTACAACTGATTGTACAATCGCAGTGGAAGAGAGTGAGTGAGGGATGAATTTAGAACAATTTCTAGCACGTGGGATAAGGGCAGCCCACCCCAATTTTCTTTTGCATTTGGGGTTTTCTTGGTTCCCAGAGGAAGGGGGAGAACCCGCAAGCCGAAGGTCAGGGCGCGGGCAGCGGGGGCTGCGAACATGGCCGAAAGCGGAGCCCCCGCCCGCCGCGGGGCACGGCCGAGCGGGCAGCCCTCGGCAACCCCCCGGGGCCACGGGAGCCATGGGGGCCGCGACCCGGCCCCAGAGAGCCCCCAGAGGAGAGCCAGCCACGCTCGGGAGTCAGGGAAAGAGCCCGTGAGAGCGGGCGGGGTGTGCAGGGGACGCACCTTTCAGCGTACCCCGGCATCTCGTCCTCCTCCTCGGCTCGGCGGTGACTCCAGCGGCGGCGGGGCCGCGGCGGCGGAGCGCTCTGCGGGACGGGGCCGCCCCCGCCTCGCCACGGCTCCACGGCCGCCGCTGCCCGGGGCGGCGGAGCGAGCGAGGCGCCTTCCCCGGCGGGCCGGGGGCGGGGGCTGCGGGCGCGCACCGCCCCGCCGGGCCCGGGAGGGACGCGGAGAGCTGGGGAGGGGCTGCGGGCAGCGCCGCCGGCTCGCTCAGCCGCGGACAGAGGGCGCGGGGCCGCCCGGGAGGGTTGCCCTCGGACCGCCCCTCTTCGCTGGTGGAGAGCGCGTTTCTCCCAGCGGACGGGTCGCTAGGATCATCCCCTGCACACGAGGCAGACGGGATGCGGCAGCTCCTCCTCCTGCCCCGGGCACCCCGCGCTCCCACAGGCACGCTGCGGGCGGCGTGTGGAGCGCTCCACGTCCCGCAAGTGCCCGGTGGGAACCGCTGGCCCCGACCCCGAGCGCGGCTGCTCCTGGACGAGCAGGCGGCGCCCGCCGAGGGGACTCCCGGAGCCCGAGGGCGCGCCCCGGGTCCCGTCCCGCCGCTGGGAGCTGCCAGCCGGAGCCGCCCGCCCGAGAGCGTCCTCCTACCTCCCGCGGGCGGGCGCCGCCGGCCAAGCGCCCCAGCCCCGCGCCCCCGCTCCGCGGACTAGCGGCGCCGTCGCGCGCGGCTGGCCCCGGTCCAGCGCCATCGCCGTGCGCGCCCTGCGAGCGGGGCCGGGGCCGAGGCGGGGGCGGGCCGGGCCGCGGCTGCCTCACCGCATCGGAATGTGGGAATGTGGGCCCGGGCCCGCGCCCCCCGCCCGCAGCGCCCCGGGCGCGCCGCGGAGCGCGGGAAGCGCGGCCGCGCTCCGGAGCGGCTCGGGGAGCGCGGCAGCATCTCCCGGGCAGCGCGGAGCCTGCGGAGCGCAGCGGAACGCGGCGTGCTTCCATCGGCGCTGCTCCGGGGACAGCGCGGGTCGTGAAGGCAGCAGTGCACCTCTGCCTCCGATCTTTTCTAAGATGTAGAAGAAGCAAAAGTGTCTCGTAAAGTTCCAGTTTAAAGGAACCATTCTCAATTTTTAAGCTGGCGAGAGTTGGCTATAGCTAACACGAGTTTGTTTAGGACGTTTTTATGAGAAGGGCACCGATTCTCGTAACAAAGGTATGCGGGGATTGTGTCCCAATGTGGGGCTATAAAGCTTATAATTCATTTATTTCATTCTCTTTGAGAGCAAGGAACTCGTCGTACCGTTTTACATTATACTATTTACGTTATACTACAATCAGATCTATCCCTACGTATTCTACTTTGTTACCTGAGCAAACACTCATCACCTCATTGCAATAATTATCTTGTGAGCATAATACAAGAGTACTGCTGTCCTGTAGTAGCAAATGCTCTATTCGACAAATACATCAAAAAAGCCAGTGAAGTTACCCACTGGTAAGTTATGCATTTTCAAACAGTTTTTATATTGTTACTTGGATTTTTAAAACAAATTAGGTCAGCCATAGTGTTTTATATATTTATTCACTTATTAATTCCTGGCTTTACATTTATTATCTATTCTGAGTCTTTCCATGGCTTACAGGTTCTGATTATTTGAACAGAGACAAAAATACATCCAGCACAGTAAGGCACCTTGATCTTTTTAGCAGAATACCATCTAAATAATTTATTGTTTAGGAGATATGAGACATGGTCAGTCTGAACTAATTTAGGTAATTAACCTTTAATATTGATCATTCTATACTGAAATACAGTACATATTGGATAAAATCCAGGTCCTGTGGAAAATTTAACATTCCTTTTGCCTCCAGCGTGGCCTGGATTTCATTCACTGCCTATAGTATCCAAAAAATGCCGCAAGACAAAAGCTGAACCTTGAGTAGTGAATCTTTTCCAACTCATGTTTTGTGTAATATATGTATTTTTCAGTACTTTCATGTATTTAGAGCCTGAATATTGGCTCAAAATAGTTTCAATTAAAAATATTCTAGTGGACACTACAACTTGTGTCAGTTGCTTGTGTCAGTTGCTTCATAACAAGTCATGCAATGGATTTTCAGCTTTACAATAGTGACAATGAATTATCTTCCAAACACACAGACAACACCAACCTTTCCACAGAAACTTTTTCCAGTTTCTCTTCTTTTCCATTTGTTTTAAAGAGTTCAGGAAAGTTGCTATCACATTATTCCAGGGGAAAATACATATAACTGTTCCTTTACAATGTGTTTGCACTTTTTCCTCGACTTCCAAAACTCCAACAATGAAAGATATCCTATACTGAAAAGGAAGTGTTACATTTTGCTGAATGGAAAATTTGGAGAAATCACCATATCCTTGACTTGCCAAAAAGGCATCTGTCTTCAGGCACGTATCAATGGGCCAACTTAGTATACCAGGGATTAGTAATAAGCTCAAGCAATTTGTTGCATTAAGGACTTCATTCTTGATATCCAGCTTCTCACCTGTAAATTAAAGACTTCTTGTTTCATCAGGATACTGGATGATTATTTAATAACAGTAAGATTTTTGAACATTATGAAAGCTACACGTCAGATAAAACAGTGAGAGGCGCTCTGACAAAATAATTGAATGCTCATTTTCTCCAGGATGACATTTGCTTCTCTGAAACTGTAGAAGAAATTATGAATATCAAAAACCTGCAGGAGTGCTCTTTTCCTGAAATGTATTTATGCAATTAGCAGTTCAGAAATTGCATCCCTGTTACCAAGCATTGTAGGATGAGAAAAAATTGAATATGAAGAAATAATGGTGCCTAGACATATCTAATAAAGTTGTTGCAAGCAGACCTACTTGGGAAGAAGCTCATTTCCTTGGTGACAAGTTGGAAAGTTGCTGTTAGGATTGTTAGCCAGGACATCTCTCCATGGTTGTACACACAATGGAAGTGACTCCTCTCAAAAGAAGTGACCTCCCTTTCTTTAAATTTGTTCCCAAGGTGGGAGAACTCTACAGGCAGCCGGAATTCTACTTTCTCTGGGGGACTCCCACATCTGAGCTATGCAAAAGTGAATTTTGAGCTGCCTGGCAACCTCAACGTTATACAGATGAAGAAAGTATTTTTTTGCTGGACTTAAGTCATGGGTCATGGTTTCTTTTTAACATTCTCAGCCAAGCAGAGAGTACCTTGAGAATGCTTCAGTTTTCTCTCTCATTGTACATCAGTGTCTACCCTGTTCTCATGAGAACTCTCTGTTAGTCATCACATTATACCCTACTGCTCCAACAGGCTTGACCTGATACAGAAAGACAACACATCCAGCTCAAATACAGTATTTATAGGTATAGAAAAATACTTCCAGAAAATATTGGTGTGTCTCACAGTTTTCTACAACCATGCATTTTGGAATTTGGGTTGCAGAATTGATTTAGAGATGAACTTCAAAGAGATGCATAAATACTAAATTCCACACATTCCCATGAGATGGTAAGTATTATTCACATTATACAGATGGGGAAACTAAAGCAATGTGAGTTTACTTGGGTAATTTTCCTATCAGTAAAAAAATTACAGTGGTAGCATCAGTATTCAAGGATTACTCGGCCATTTTTTCTGCATTCAGTCTGAACTATGTATCACTTGCCTAAACCCTTCAGTATAATCTATAAAGGAATATTTAATTTTTAATTGTGGTATTATATAGCAATATTTTCAAACAATTTATTTAACAAATTACATAAAACACCTAAAATATGCTTTTAATTTTAAAAAAATAGCCAAAAGGTTTTTTCCTTAGGCTATGCTCCAAAATTCACCCGTTCAGCTAAGACTAAAGAAAAGCACGCACACTTGCACAAATGCAAACAGAAATTCTAAAAGAAAATTAGAAACACATGAAAGTAAGGACTGAAAATGTTGTTTTAACTGGACTCTGGTTTCAGTACAGCAAAATTTTCATTGATTTATTAATGGATAGGCAGTTTTCTTGTGAAGAAACACACAGGCTTTATCTGCAATTAATTCCTTGCTTCCAAGAAACCAATTATCATTCTACAGAAGTACAGCCCAGGGAGGCAGGGTGGCGACTGCTCTGTCAGGGCATCTCAGCTCTCTGTAAAGCACAACCCTGCTTCAGTCAAAGGGATTCTGCCCCATGAAAACACTTCTTACAAAAAGGCAGTTTCACTTAAGACAACTATTTTACCAAGAGACCTATTTTGAGGCTGTTTGTGACTGCTACATAAATAATCCAAACGAGTACAACTTCTATACTGATTCAAAATAATAAATAAATAAATAAAAACTAAATAAGACAAACTACTTGAATTTTGGAAATTGTTTTTAGATTTTTAACTCTGGACTGGAGGTTTCTTTTGAAGTCTGCAATTCTACAAATGTTCCAGAAGCTTTGTAACTACATTCCAAACTTAGTGTTACTTTATGTGATGTTTTGCCTGACTATTATAACCATCAGCAGTCATAGAGGCAATTCTGAAAGTCTAATGAACTTGCTCAAAGACTTTCTGACATTTCAATAAGGAAAAAAATATGTAGCTAGATTTACAAAAATAACAGTTTTTTAAAAAAGCTGAAACAATGAGCTTTGGAATTGACATCAGCTGTTTGACTTTCAAATCATTAATAAAGTCATCTCCCAGTTAGTCTTTGGAAGAGATACAAAAGGTTTTGTAGTAAACTTGCAAAAAGCTCACACGCTTTTTTCAAATATCTCTAGGAGAGAACATTTCTACTAAGGATAATTAATCATAAATATGGAATTATTGCATTATCATTTTTTTTGGCTACACAAGTTTCATATTTCTATGAAGTAGCTCTTGTGTAGCTCAATCAAAGCCTTTTATGCCTTAACTGTATTCCCATTGTATAACTTACCTATGTTTCTAGTATGCCATTATTTTATTATGGTTTTTTACATTAGACACTACATTAGAATACAGGTCCTCAAAACATCAGAGTCATAACTTGTTATTTCATATTACATTTCAGGCACAATGGAAGCCAAAGTATTAATACTAGTAATTAAATAAAGTTAATAAATTTTTAAAAATTTAGTACTATACCATAATTTTCTGCTAATTCTCCCTTTAAAAAAACCTCCAGAAGACGGAAAATACATAGCTATTAATTGTTTAATCTATGATAATTTGGGGGTCAATAATATACATAAATATTAGTGATCTTAAAGTGGCAAGTACTAACGCTTTCATTTCCATCAAATTATACAGTTGTGATGAAAACATATTAAGAAGCTTGCTTTATTATTTTCCTCATAGACTATATGATGTTCGTCAAATACACAGTAAAATCCTTATCACATTTATAATTATAAAATACATTTTTCTTTTATAAAATTGCAGGGTCCAACCAGAATGCAGTCTTTTTCTGAGTATCTCAACAATAAAACCTGATTTATCTAATCTATTACATGTGTTTTTCTATGTTTAATGCTATTAACTGTTGAAGTTCACCCAAATAATCATGTTGAACACTATTTCTAGGCTTATTTTTCCTGAGTGATATTTTCAAGGGAGTTTCACCAAAAGGTAGTTCTATTGCCTCATGATTGTGTCTTTAGTTTGAATACTAAATTATCACTGCACTCACAGATTCCTTTCATGTGCAAAGCAACAAATTGCCTGACTTGCCCATACTCTGTCATCCTTTTATACAAGCAGTCAAGACAATGAGTTATTCATAAAAGAATTCTAAAATCTGTATTGTCAAAACAACATCCAGTCTACAGGTTAATTTGATATTAACCCCATTCAGTTCCTTTATTGACAATCTGACATACTATGCATTTGACCAAATTCAATAACCAACAGAAGAATTTGTTTAGGTAACCAACCAGAACATTTAAAGCCATAAGATATTTTAGCTGGTTTTCTTTTAGTAGTTGAAAAATACAGGTGTCAACACAATGGGCAATCATATAAGAAAACATGAAATTACCCAGTATGTTAGTATTTTTCTCTTTTTAGTGTTAAGATACTTCATGTTGGGTGATTCCAGTTACCCTCTACATAAAAAGTGTAACTCAAAATCTTGTAGTGTTTTCACTGTGCAGTGTAATCCAGTGCAACATTAATAGAATAATTGAAACAGAAAATGTGTGTGAGCGTGCCTGAGCGTGCCTGAGTGTGCCTGAGTGTGAAGTCAGTCTGACTGATTAGGTGTTGAAAATATGACAGCATGGGTATGCTTGTGGTTAATAGCTCTT
The DNA here is from genome assembly GCF_009819885.2 of Catharus ustulatus. Taxonomy (NCBI): domain Eukaryota; kingdom Metazoa; phylum Chordata; class Aves; order Passeriformes; family Turdidae; genus Catharus; species Catharus ustulatus. The sequence goes on along the minus strand of NC_046228.1, from coordinate 16,215,299 downwards.
CAGAAACGAGCATTTATGACCAGGACTTTCCACAGAAGAAGCCAGACAATCAGACTGCAAAAAGGGTAATCACTATTTTCCTCTTCGCTCATGAAATAAAAAAAAGGATATTAACTTTGCAATATCTATTGCAATCTTCTCCCCCAAAAAGGAACATTATTAAATTTACTGTAAATTCTAAAAATACGTATTTTACAATCCATTTGTAAAGTTCTAGTACTAAATATTTCAAGGAAAAAGTTGCCTTGTTCCATTGTAACATCAGTGTACATAGTTTCACAGTTTGTCCTGAACAACACAATTTTCTGTAACCTTAAATACAACAGAGCTTTAGTAAAATATTTTTTCTTTTATAATAAAACCAAAATAAACTTCAGCTTCTGTTTTATATGCCAGTTGAGATTCTTTGCGGTAATTCCTTCCACATCTGCTCTGCAGCTTTCAGGTTTATAAAAGCAGCATCTTCCAATTTGCTTTCATCAAGATATCCATATGCTGTGTTTTATAGACATGTCGGTACAGTTTAACACAGAGTCACTAATTACAACTTGGAGTCATACATATGCTAAGGCTAAGAAAACAAATACATGTGGTTATGAGGCATTTAATACTGAAAATCCAAGACAACCTAGTCAAAAATTCTTCAAAGTGTGATAGCATACCAATAAAAGTACACCTGAAATGATCACAAAAGTCATAAAAACAAAGGAAAAAAGTAAATAATAAAACTATACATAAGCACCACGAAATTCTAAACTAATGACCTACAATCATGCAGAAAAATTACCAAGAAGATTCTGACAGCAAAACTGCTGCTAAAGAACCAAATGGTTTGTGAATGGGACTGGTATGGAAACATCTTCATCAAAAAGGTATCCAAAACAAATTTCTAGGATTTCTGAAGACAGTACAATGTTTCTATCTCCTGATTTCAAGTTTCTCAGTTGCCAGTGTATTGTAAATGTGATAGGCTTTCCAGTGAACAGTCCATCAGTGGCAGCATTTGAGGAGAAAGAGAGCATAAAATTTCCTCAAACCACATTAATCTTCACCATATGCAGGATTAGAGTTTAGCAGTATCCCGACTCATCTGTGGTGCTGTATTCCATTTTCTGAGCACCCTCACTGCAAACCCAATATTCCTGTCCCTTTGAGAGCCAAACCATAATAGCTCCCATTGATTCCACCTCTGAGAGATCACAATGTAAGCACACCTGAAAGTAGTTGCTGTTCTTTACAGCAAATTGTATATAAACATTGTAATGATCTGTATAAAAATTTGGGGCCTAAACATATCCATTAAGCTCCACAGAAAGAGATCTAGGCTGCAGTTTTTAAAAGTGCAGTGTAACACTTTGTGCTTCTGTCTAGAAGTTCTTAACACTTTAAAAATATTTAAATGGGAGAAATGAAATGTGAATAATGCTTTTCCATTAATTACCTACCTGGAACCTATTTCCAACTGTGAAAGAGGAAATCTGTCTTGTCACCAAAAAAAATCTGTAAAGACTGAAAAAATGCTTTCAATCCTGAAATGAAGTTCTTAAGATCCAAGGAGACAAAAGACAAATTAGAAAATCATGCTAAAAAATATCTTTGTGCATCAGAGAATTTGGAAAGACCAGAATCCTCTAGAAAATTGTAATGAGCAGAATCAAATCAGCAAATGTATTTTTTCTTGATCAAAACTGACATCTAGAGAACTACAGGCTAAAATAGTGTCCATCACCTTAGCGCAAGGTTTCCAGGATTAAAAAAAAGACATAGTAAAGAAATAGAAATTTGGGTATAACTCCAGTTTTCCTATTTTTTTTCCATGCTAATTGTGGGATACAGGCTGTAATCTGAAGCAAGCAACATGCTGTCAAGGGTATTCTTATATAATCAGCAGAGAACAAACTGTTCCTTCTCTTCCTTAAATCTGTACCCAATCACACAGACAGGCTTCAGTGGGACAGCTTTGCTACAGAGAACTTGCCAGTGAGAGAACAAAGATTTTTCCCCAGACTTTTCCTTTTCTCCCTCTTCCCTCTGCCTCCTAAGAGAACAGGAGATTCAAGAGTCTGTTCTGTAAAGCTGTCTCAAAATGATTTATGATAGACTTTGAAATTAAAATTTACAAGTCTTGATGATGCAAACAATATGGTTAATCTGTAAAGTTTATAGCTATGTATATGTATATGTATATATTTCACATCTTCCTTCCTTCCTTGAAAAAACAGCATCACTGTGCTGATAACTTCAGAAATTGAAATTAGCCACATTTTGTGCAAATAAAGAAGTAACAAACTGCAAAGGAAATACAGCTATGTGGTTCTGGCAGGTAAAGCAGAAAAGGGAGATAAATTGCATAGGTAAATGAGGCTTCTGGGGAAGAAAAGGTTGTCTTGCTACTGGCAGTCTTCCCATGCAAGATTTCAGATTGTAGTATTTTGTTATCACTCTCCCTTTTTAATAATGGAAAAAATGTTGTGTCATATGGCAAGAATAAAGAACATCAGCTACGTGTCTTCATATGGACTCCCTACATAAGATTACTACAAATAGCAGAACATAGGGTCTTATTCATACTCCACAAAGATGATGTTTAATGAAGAAATTCAACACATATCTTTTACAACACATGGATTGACATGAAATACTTCTGGTAAAGTGAAAAAAACCAATAGAATCAGGTGCATTTTTTAAAAGCAAACAGCTTTTTCCTTTACTTCCTGATCAAAACTCAAGAGTGACTGAACAATTTTTATAGCAATAAAAAAGAAATATTTGTTTTGTGTAATAAAGTACTAATGGGAAAACAAGAAAGTAAATATTAATATCTGATCCACAGTGCACTGCATTTTTATAAAATAAAACGGATTTGCCACGTAGCCTTTCCAAATAATAAGGTTTTTCTCTTCTCTAACATTATTCAGCTTCCCAAAAACTGTTCAGTACTTCCTATGAAGTAGAACAACACCTAACAGTGCCAGTTAACACCAGCAAAAAATACTCCAGCCAACCTTCCAATGGAAAACATGTTGACAAGTACTTTCTCTAACTCACTGTAGTACCTAACCATGTCACCTCCTCCCTTTCCAACACTTCTCTCCTTTAATTTAAGCTAGTATAACCTTTCCCAACTCTACCAGGCTTTGGGCACCTATGCTCAAAAGCTTGCACAACTTCCTTATTTAATCAGCTGCCCTGCCTGAAGAGGCTCTTCCAGCACACCTGCTCCTGTCCATAGCCCTGTGCTGTGGTGACCAGAGCAACAGTTACTGGGAAACCCTGGCATTGGAAATATTTGGCAGTAGGGCTTGGGGATGAGGTACTAGATGAAATATAAGGCCTCTCTGCATCAGCACCTGCACCAAGAACCTGCTCAAGAACTACATAGGGGTCTCACCCCAGCCCCAAAATAAAAATTAAAACTGGAACTGAAATATTTTTTAAATTTTCCAGCCAAGCAGGAGAAAAACGGAGAGCAACAAGGTCAGCTGCTCAGACAGCATATGTGCTCTGTTTCTGTGCAACATTAGAACCAGTAGCCTAAATTCATTCCACTCACCACAACTTGCCAGAAAGAATTTAACAGTAAGAATGTATTTGTTATCCCTCTCTTTTAATTTTTTTTAATAATAAGAAAGTGTAGAACATATGCTACATATCCGGACTGCATCATACCCAGTACAATCATTACTGATAACATGTCCAATCTCATTACAAGATCCCTGCCAACTCACATGTTCATATGAAGGGAGCAGACCCTCTCTTATTGCTCCCTAGAATTTCAGAGAGAGCCTTGACAAAGTCCTCCAGTACCATCTAGAATCTTTTGCTCTGCAGGGTGCAGGACACATCAGAGAAAAAAGTTTAAGAGATTATTCAAGGGTCTGCTGAGCAGTATTCTGTGTAGTCAATAAAACCGCATTTGGAATCCCAGTCAAATTTAATGTTTACACAGAGTACATCATTGTCTGGAACTTTTAATGTCTAGATCTGTGGATTTGGATTTTAAAGAGGATTTATTCTTACACCTTAAGGAATAAATTAAGAAAGACAGCCCCACCTGCCGACAGAACAGTCACAGTACAGAGGGAAAATGAATTTAGTGGCCAGAAAACAGTAGTATTCTTTCCATCTCCTTCAACAGGTCTCAAAAACACATAATTCTAGCATTGCAAGAACTCAAATCTCTTTCCCTTTGCTCAGCATGTAAACTCAGCTGACAAATGAGTTTGTTATTCTTCCTAGAATTCACTGCTCCTTAACAGGATAATGTATGAACTACATTCAGTAGTGTCAGAAAATACAGTTCCATAAAAGCTAATTGAAGAACAATCAACTGAAACCTATTTCAAGAGTTAATCTGCATATTTTATCTCATGCGCTACTTCCTGTGCTCAGGACTGTAAGGACACTTTATTGAATCAATAAAACACAGTGCTCATATGTGTTTTGCAACTTCAGTGAAGTTTGTTTTCCAATAATGGAAATGCTTTTTAATTTGAAGTCCTTTGGTCTCTTTTCCTTTTTGTTTTTTGGGGTTTTTTGGGTTGCTGTTCTTGTTTTTTGGTTTTATTGTTGTTGTTCTTGGTTTTTTTGGTTCTTTTTTTTCCCTCTCTGTGTGAATAGTGTAATTCTGTAATTTTGTTTCAAGTGTTTTACTACCTAGTAATAGCCTTTGTCTCTTATGCTATGTCACTAATAATTTCTAAATAAACATTTTAACACTATCCAAAAAGCTCTTTCCTCTTCCTTCCCTCGAAGCTTAAATTTCTATCTATTAGATCAGCTGTTCCAAAGAACACACAGAACTGCCAAGAGAAAGTGGCAAAGTTTCTTCCACAAATAATCTTCCTTTGCTTATTCCTATCACAGTTGGATCTCTTGGATGTACCTTGCTTTTCCTTTACTTTAAAGCATGTGAAACAAATAGTGACGAGTCATCCTACAATGAGTTAATTTTTGAGCATACAAAGTGAGGAGGATGCTGGATAGACAGGCCAACACTGCCAGTAATTCCCCACAATGTAACTCACAGTCCCTCATCTATTTTTCCCTAAGTTACACCCAGAAAACAGATCTGTCACCTCCTCTCAAAGCTCTCAAGTGCAAGCTTGAGAAGTCCACTTCTGTTATCTGCTAGGAACTGACACCATTGTAGGAAGCAGCGCTGCTGTAAGGATAATAAAAATCAGCTATCTTTCTGTAACACTTAGCAAATATGAATTTTAGTCCTTTTTGGTGAAAAACTAATAATTAACACACCAGATATTGGGAAGCACAAGGATGAATTAAGCGTCACCTTGTGACAAGTGGGACAAGAGATGAATTCCAATCATGATGTATAACAATAAAACACAACAAATAAATTCACAAAACAGACTGCCACTTGGACATGGGAAAATTTAACTTTACTGACCTGTCAATGCTACAGTGTTTCCAGTTAAAAAATTAATGTATGGAAGTTGATGAAGCTTCATTGTCACTATCTTGTTGCAAGGCATAAAAAGCGATGCAGCATGATAATATTAGCAGAATTTGAGGCCTATGTTCATATTTACCAGGGACTGTTTGATTAACAGTTCTTTCATTAAGTTTTATAATCAATACATTCAGTTATATTCCACTAATCAATGCAAAACCAGAGCTTAATTCTTCAGGATCATTTTATTAGCAATGAGGAATATAAATCTCTTAAGAAAATATTCTTAACATTTCAATATAAGAATTGTCTATAAAAATATACTACTACATAACAAAGCCAGTAACTTCTACAAAACATATAATTCATCATATATTTAACAATACATAGGACATAGCAAAAATTCTTTAATTAATGCTGGGGGTATTTTTACCCCCTTTTTGTCAAACAATAATTCACATAACATAGGAAATTACTCATTCTGATATACAGAAGTTATCACCATAGAACTCTATGTGTGTTCCCCCCTGAAGTCACCTGCATCTGCAGGAACTTAAAGCACAACTTTTCTTTGGATGGACTGGCAGTAACGACCCCAAAACCATTCTGCTGGTAGCTGCAATGTCCTGCTGAATTCAGTGTTGGCATCTGTTGGCAGCACTGCCAACACTGACTCCATGCAGGGACAGAGACAATGTTTTTATTACCCTTGTGGGGCTGATGCCACAGATGAGCCTGCCATGGTAAACAGACTCTTCCTGGGTAACTACTGCTAGTTACAAGGAAATAACTTTGAAAGAGGCTGTCTCCCTAGAAATAAACCTTCCAACAGACAGCTCTCAAACAAAAGCTCAAAGAAGAGAAAATACCATGGGAGTAGTTGTTTATTTTAAATTATGATCAAGGGAAGTACGATCCATTTTGCCATTACTAATTACAGGAAGAACCATCTTGGACTACTTTTTGGACTTGGGAATCTGTTTTCAGAATAAAAATTACACATTTAATTAGTAGTATCACCAATGTTGTTATGTTGAGGTTACTTTATGCCTGGTGTTAGACAAACACTGGAAATCCATTTTAATTATATAGACCACCCTTGCCTACACAATGAGTTTGTCAAATTCTTGGTGCAGACATTTAAAAGCCCTTATTTAAAGGGCTTTTAGAGCATCCTTTAAACAACCAACTTAATCTGAAAGAAATTGTCTGCTGCACAGCGACAGTACAAAGCCAGCAGCTTTCTACAGAAGAGTTGGGTAGATAAGGCTTTAAGGCTACAAAGTCTCACTGAAGACCACCAGCAATCAGTGTCTTGCATAGCAAAGAACATATGAACCAAGCTTATGATGCATCAGTAACAACTACATCTTTTTATCCCTATGTTTCTGTGCAAAGTAACCAGTAATTAATTATTACTCTTTCTATTCAGAATCCACTGAACATTGAATGAATACGTTGGAATTCAAGAGAAACTTAACATCATAACAAAGCAATTACAATGCAACAATATTCCATCATATTACATAGGAAAGAGTTTCTTTTAGAATAATATATTTATCCAACTTTAAAGTAAAGATCACAACAGGACACTACAGACAATGAACATCAATATATTTCTGACTCAAAGCTCAGAAAAATAAGTTTTGACCCTGAGAAACTTGCTGTATTAAAAAGCTAAAAAAGATCAGAATCTAAAAGAATCAAGGCTCAGCCAGTTTCATTTCAGATTCTCAAACTGTTAAGCTTTGAAGAAAAGTTTTACCCTCCTAACAGAAATGTTAAGAAATATTTTCAATTTAAAAACCCTAGAATTTCATGCTGTCCACACTTCTGTAGTGTCATTATCCTTAAGGCTTGCAACTAATATTTAGGTTTTCAGCCTGTATCTGACAGGAAGAAAAATTTTAAAATTGAGGTGGTTCAAGAACTTAAAGCTTAAATGTGTTTCATTCCCAGCATCATCTAGAAAAACCAATTACAGAAACTAGCTTGTCATACTTTATGGATAGAGAAGCCCTAGTCAAGTCCTTCATTCTCATTCCAGTTATTCCAGTTAAATAGTTCCCTAAAAGATCGATAAAAATCAAAATAGTGTTCCAAAACATACATCCTCCAACATAGGATCTGGTTTAGATTATTATTTTAACAACTTAAATATTTAGCAAGGTTTAAGAACAGCAAGAGGAAATAAGCAGATGAAGCCATAAGGAAACCCTGTATGTTTGAACAAAGAAAAAAACCAATCATCTGGGAGTTTTGGCACAAGCAATATTTTGAAAGAGTTTCTGCTAGAACTTGAGACAAATTACAAACCACTATAACTAGATGTTGATTTCTGGTCATGTAGCATGTTTTCTTTTTACATTGACTTGTGTGTTAAGGGCGAGGAAACAATCCTTTCTTCAGTAACCTGTTCTTCTCTACCAAGTGTAAACAAGATTCATTGAAATTATACAAACTAAAGATGTTTTTTTAATGTAAGCTTCCACATAATTTTTACTCTTTTTTGTTCTGACAAAGCAGCATTCATATGCTGTAATTTAAACTATTACCTAATTCAACTTCCTAATGTTTTTATACTGTCATCAAGTTTAGACTACACTAGTTTCGCCCTTTCCAACAACCTTACTAAAAAGATATGTACTGGATCAGCTCCCAGGGGTAGCTCATCATCACATAACCACATAAGCATTGAGCCAAGAGGAGACAGCAGGGCTAGCTGACAATCCAAGTTTGCATCAATCTGAACTGCTTTGGAACCACACCTCTGTAAGTGGTAATTCAAACACATGCATATTACACATGAACTGAAGCAGTAAAAAATGCAGTAAAAAATGAAGCAGTCTGTTTTCCTTCCTTCTCCTGAAAGCTGCTCTCAGTGGCAGTGATGGTTCAGGAGCAGGAAAACAATCCCAGTTCACAGTTTCAAGTATTAAGCAAAAAAGGTGCCAAACTGGAATTTTATTATGTGAGGCATTTAAGAGATAGTAAAGCAGTTTCCTGACCTTGTCAGCAGTAGCTGAGCTTCAGCATTCAGGAAAAGCAGAGAACAGACAGCTGTAAGCAGGAACCGATTCTAACACTCAAGTGGAATCTTCTCATATCCATAAACATATTCAGATTCAGGGTGCAGGTTTTACCCACAGAAACTTGGACAAAGACAGCTCCTCATATCCAGATATATAGAAAAGGTTTTTCTGTGAGGTAATGAAAAACACCTGGAGGACAATTCGGTCATTGGTCCCAGCCACCATGGCTTCATGAATGGCAAGTCTCCATTGTCAAACCCGATTTCCTTCCATTACAGGGTAGCCCACTTAGTCAATCTAGGAAAGCCAATACACAAAATCTTTTTGGACTTCAGCAGAGTTTTTGTCAGAGCATCCTTCTGGACAAAATGGCCAGCACATAGCTGGATAACTGTATTACACAATGGGTGAGCAACTGGCTCACGGGTCAGGCACAAAGAGTTACAGAGAGTGGGGTGCCATCAGGCTGGCACCCAGCCTCTAATGTGCTCTAGCCTCAGCCCAGTTCTCTTCAACATCTTCATTAATGACATGGATGCAGGACTCCAAGGAATACCAATAATGACACTAAATTGGGAGGAGCTGTTGACTCCCTCAAATGTAGGGAGGCCCTGGAGATACCTTGGTAAATTAGAGGGCTGGGCAATCACCAAACATACGAAGTTTAACAAAGTCAAGTGACAGATTCTGCAGCTGGGGTGGGGCAACAGACAGGCTGGGGAATGAGAGGCTGGAGAGAAGCACCACAGAAAGGGATCTGAGGCTCCTGGTGGATGGCAAGGTGAATACGAGTCAGCAGTGCCCTGGCAGCCTGGAGGGCCAATGGTGCCCTGGGGAGCACTGGGCACAGAATTGCCAGCTGGGCAAGGGAGGGGATTGTCCCACAACTGGGTGCTGCAGTGACTGCTGGGGGCAGTTTTGGGTGCTATAATGTAAGAAAAAGACATTAAGCTGTTAGAGAGCTTAATAGAGGGCCAGGAAGATGGTGAAGGGTCTGCAGGGGAAGACTTAGGAGGAGTTGCTAAGGTCACTTGGCCTGTTCACCCTGGAGAAGAAGAAATTGAGGGGAGATCTCACTGAGGTATTCAACATCCTCCTAAGAGGAAGTGGAGGGGCAGGTGCTGATCTCTTCTCCCTGCACTCAGTGACAGAACTCAAGTCAATGGCCTGAAGCTGAGTAAGGGGAGGTTTAGGCTGGATATCAGAAAAGGTTCACCAAGAGGATATTTGGGGACTGGAACAAGGTCCCCAGGGAAGTAGTCAGAGCACCAAGCCTGTCTGATTCAAGGAACACTTGGACAATGTTCTCAGGCACATGGTGTGACTCTTGTGGTGTCCTGGAGGGCCAGAAGTTGGACTTAATGATCCTGACAGGCCCTTTCTGATTTAATGTATCATATGATACTCTGACCCTGAAGTACTATTTGCATTCGTGCCTTTGGGATTGAAGTCCCAAGATCTGCCCTGACAGGATGTAATGCTTATTGGCAAAAGAAACCAGACATCAGATGACCAAAAGACCAGACATATATAAATCAAAATAAGAAAACATCCACCACCTTTAGTGATTTAGAAAAAAAAATCTATCAAGTGTACAGAACACATCATTCTCTTCTAGAAAAAGACTAGAGTGAGTAAGTAACTGAAAACCTCCTCAAGATACAAAGGACCAAATAAAGTTTCAAGTTAAAGTTTTCTTTAAACTTCACTGAAACAAGACCCAGAGTATGTACTGTTCAACTTGGGAAAATCCCACTTCCTGATACTAAACATTCAGTCCTGAAATGTGAAGGACACCAAGGTCAGTAATAAAAGTATTTGTTGCATTCAAGATAAAGCCTACAAAAGTGAGATGTGCAAGAGAAGTGATACAGACTTAAGAGGGCCAGTGTGAGCAGTGGGACTGAAGCTGCCCACTAGCACTGTGTGATGCTGTGTGGATGCCTGAATGTGATGTGTATGCATAGTATCACCCTTCCACCAAGCTTTCCTCAAACCTCTTCTGCAGAACCCCTGTATGACCTTGGCCAACCTGCATCTTCTGTGAAACTGCAATTACATTGCACTCTTGTACATTCTTATAAAATAAGCAAAAGTTTTAATGTAAATCCTCCTAAGTTTATGAAGGCAAAGGAGACTCAAACTTGGTCTCATAAAGAACTTTAGTATAGAAGAATCTAAAAAGGGTCATAAGCAGCATTAAATAACCTATATTAAATACCTAAAAAATATGATCTTTTGCATAGAATAAAGAAAAGTGCAGCTACAGCGCAGCATTCCATACCAGAAGGAAGGGCTAATTTATGGGTGGTATAGAATTAACTGTTGTCTCTCATCACTGAGACTGCAGCAACTAAAGACATGTTTACAGGGAAAATCACTTTTGAAAAAAAACGTGATTAGATTGTTTCACTATGTTTGTGAAGTAAGTGCAAACACTTAAAATTCTTTTTTTAAAAAAGCAAAGCTTATAGGTAACTTCACAAGTTAGTTTTCTCTTGATATTACTTGAAATAATGAAATCGCTTTTGTTCTTTTAGAATTCAAATTAAAATTAAATCCACATTTGGCATCTGTTTTGTGCAAAATAATAATTAGAAAGCTTATAGAAGTAAAAGCTTTATCTGTTCTACAAAAGCTGGTTGTTTAAGGATTATCAACTCTTCATGCCCTTCTAACTTTTGTACTGCAATCCCTGTGGTAATCAAGCATGGAATAGTATTAAGCCTGGGAGACTTATTTCCACTGCTTTGAAAAATAAAGAAAGAGTCTAAGTGGAGAGTCGAACCCTAAGAAAATAAATATTGTCCACTTTTGAAATGAAGCAACAACTTTTAGGTATCTTTCTACTGCCCATATTAGCATGCCTAAGTATAAGAATGGAAAGTATATACCTAATCAGTTGCTAAAGCATCTTCAATTTTGGTAAAAAGTCAACTTATTTTACCGGATATAATTTGGTGCTACAATTTGGTAAAGGGGACACTTAAAATAAATAAAAATAAATATTGTATTATACATCTTTCAAGATTGCTTGTTTCTGTAATGAATTAGTGTCTATATTGTTATATTTCCCTCTGTTTAGCTTTTTTCACACTATGTCTCCACTTACGAATGGCAGTTCCAGAACTACTGGCTACTACACAGAGGGCACCACCCACAGTCCACCAAGTTGGTAGGTGATTGAGAAAAAGGACTTGTAAAATAAAAGCAAACACCACATCCATTGTCCTCATTATCGATACAGGTCCAGCTTTCTCTATCTGCAATGCTTTTGTGAGAAATATCTGACCCCCCAACCCCAACAAGCCTATTAATATTAGAAAAACCCTATCTCTACCACAGTGCGGCAAACGCCATTCATTCAAAACAAACAAGGCTATAAGACATCCAACTAATCCAATGACGGCGTAATACCAAATTGACAAGAAGTAGTGCACGGATTTTCCCACCTTCCTCAGTATAACAATAGTCGAAGCTGCGGATAACGTGCTTGCAATCGCTGCTATAGTTCCCTTAAGGTGATTTGAGTAACTTCCTTCAATGCCCGAGGCATGGGAGCCAAACAGAAATGGTGGTCTGGCAATAAGAATCACTCCAGTGACTGCAAAGAGAGTAAACAGGAGATCCCAAGGGCTGTATTTCTCTTTGAGAAAGATGCACGCCAGCAACGATGTAAAAACAGGACTGGTAAAAGTTATAACAGTGGCATCAGCTAATGGCATGACTTGGTAAGCGTAGTAGAGAAGAACCATTGCAGTAGAGCCAAGGAATCCTCGGAAGAAAAGAAAAATTCTTTTACCTTTTGGTCCCAAAAATCCTGTTCTGAAAAACAGAAATGTCACATTAATGTCTTGCTTATGTCACAACTAACATCCACACACATTTAAGTATGGTACACACCTTTCTAGACAAGAGAGTTTAATATCCAAATATTAACTGTCTGATCACAGATCAATTTATTTCCATTATGACCCTCAATCACGTTCAGAGTCAGAACCTGCTCTTTTCAGTGATTAATTTTTTGCTTGCAAAATAACCCAAGAGCATTTACAAATTGCCTTCAGTATTTTTAAGATCACCCCTTCTTGGAAATCAAAGTATTTGATACAATAATCCTAGTAGAAGCCTCTACCATTCAGGGAGTAAAAGATTCTCCGTTTTTTGAATCATATTAAGAAACTATCAACTTCTCTAAAATAATACAACTGAAGTCCAAACTAAAATAACACTGGAACCATATTTAAGGAGTTAAATTCTAGATCTAGTTTTACAAAATAACTTTACATTTAAACTTTTTATACACTTACTTGTAGTATATTAAACCAGGAAGAACAAATGCCATTTGGAAAATACATCGAATTGCACTCACTTCCACTGAATGTACATCCTCTATTTTTTTAAGAAGTACAGAGGCCAGTGAGAAAAGGAAGGCAGACAGTATGGTATAAAACAGACCAAGTCCTGGACACCCAGCCTTCTTCTTTCTCCCTGCAACAGATAAACTACAGTTAATAAGGATCTATTAGAAGACTTCTCTGATCAGGCAGCTCCGCACACTGCAGTGCTCCACGTATCTGTAGTGATTTTTGTAATGGAGAACAGGGGAACCAAAGAAACAAATGCAAATATTACATGTATTTACCAGACCTACCTTGAAAATACTTTTCACTGACCATCATGGATCAATCCTCTTTTTTTCTTAAAACAGGGTGTAAGAAATAAACTCTAACACCAGGGATACAAAACATCGCAGTTCTTGTATGTATCAGACTAGTATGGGTGATTTACTATAGGGACTAGTCACATTCCGCCCAAGAGCCAATAAATATAACAGACTACAATACAGTCCATAGTCAGATTCTGAAACTATTATCTTAGGAATCAGCTGCTTAGTTAACTAAGGCACCTAAGCAAAAATTTCATTTCCTTTCTCACAAATACACAATGTAAAATCTGCGTACAGAACATAATTTTTGTTACACTTCTTGTTTATTTTGCAGCTAAATCACCCTAAATTTGACCTAGACTGATAACATTTTTATCTTGCTGTAAGAATCCAAATATTTTCTTCAAATAAGCATGAAATACAAATTTTTAAGCAGAATAAATTTAAGTAACTAGTATTAAAACATCAAAGGTCTGAAATCTATCAGAACTCCACGAAGACCTTTGTTTATACTTATTTATCAGACTTCCCCTTCCTGAAAGTTTCCCCAAGTCTAATGTTTCTATTCAAGTTTTCTCATTGCCTCAGGCTCTCTTCAACAACACACTCTTCCTCGTTCCACTCATTTTCTCCACTCTGAACTATTGAAAAAAAAAACAAAAGAAAAAAAAAGCAAGGAGAGGGAGAACTGTGAGACAGAGAACTCCAAGAAAATCAGCCTTTTTTGTTATTGCTTTATTGCATTAAAGGAACAGTATTTCCACTGAACCTAGAGGTGAACACCACGGAAAACAGAGCCCATCTAAAAATACGAGTGGGACATCACCTCACTATCTCTTTCTCTTTCTCTACCTGTATAAAACACTGGGAGTTACCTTTTCTTCTGTGACTCCCTCTAAAGATAGGAGCAAGAACTCCACGTCCCAGAGGCAGTGTTTTGATAAAAGGGTGCCTCATCTCACATTAGTGTGGCAGCCTGTGAGCCTTATGGATCCTCTAAAACATAATCAGCCGGGTACTGCTAGGAGTTGCTTAGCAACTAAGTGTGGTTTTGAGAGTTGTTTTTTTTTTTTAACAAAACTTGTCACAAACCATTTTGATCCTCCTTGAGATCAGCATTCAAGGCTGAGAAATTGCATCTTATTGCTTAGGAGGAGAGACTGCAGGCTGACAGTCCTAGGGAACCAGGCTTTACAACAGCAACCACAGCCTGAAGTAGGCAAAAGGTTTGCTTTTCAAGGAATCCTGCCACATTGCAGCTGAAAGTGAGTTACAGCTTCAACTTGAAATACTTCTGTTTAGCAACAGCCTCTTACATAAAACTGACTATAAAAACTACCACCACCCAACACTGGACCAGGACATCTACCAACTACGAAACAAAGTGGATTTAAAAAAAAGATCATGAACTATGTAATGCCTTAATCCACACAGTCACATAACAGAACTACAAAATCAACAGTCTCTAATATTGAAACAAGAGGAATCAGACTGGCCTATAACTGAAATGGGCAATCCAAACCGAGGCTGGCTTATGGATGAACAGGGCACAAACAGAACTATTAACTTTTATTTCAGGCATGATAGCTTCTCTGATTTACAGAATGAAGCCAACCTAAATAAAGGAAGTGTTGAAATGGAAAACCAATCAAATTAAAGCAAAATACACTGAAAGGCTCTTACACCCAGAACTAAGCTTTGGATTATAAGGAACAAACAAAAATCAGAAGGAACTAATTTCTGTAAGCTACCCAATATACCAAGCCTATCAGAAACAGAACCTTCAGTATCTTGTAATACTAGAATTTAAACCGTCAACATCTTGAATTGCCAAAGCATGTACTCAGTGCAACAAGAAAGTGTTTTATTTCCTTTTTAAAATAAGATGGTCCAAGTTCTTCTACCAAAAACAAGAACTGCAGTTCTGAAGAGTACTTATTTCAAAGTAAGTTTTAGGGAGAAGTTAGGTTAAGATAACATTCCCACCCCATGAAATATTAAGCCTCGAAATACTAGCCTAACACCATCAAAACAGTCAAGCACTCATCTTTTTTCAAAGAATGCAGCAGCCTGAAAATCAAAAAGTTTCAAGCAGTATCCAAATCCTCTTTTGAGTGGTTACAGATTAGGTTTTCCAATTTTATTCCCTGGCCATCTCCACATGTAATGCTTTCAAACAATTTTCCACTCCTGTTTTAAGTCACAGGTAAGTGCCTCCTAGTGTGCCCTGTTTTAGGTGTGAATTTTAATTGTGTTTTTAATGTTTTGTACTTTGTTTCAAACAGTAGTTATACTTGCAAAATGCACGCAATGAAGAAAACAACACTTCTCACATAGAAGCCTCCCAAGGATAGTAGCAGAGGGAAAAGAGTACTGGCTATGGGAAAGATGGTCAGTGAGAAGATATTCTCCCAGACGTTCAGGAAAGGCAGAAGAGTCACCACATTACAAAAAGCAGAAGAGCTCTCTTTGACGTCTGTAAAGTGCCAGGAGCAGAACAGCCTGCATTGGAACTAATCATGGTCATGCAGACAAGATCTAGGCGTGATTCACAGTCAGTCATAGACTCAGTCAAGAATTTTGTGAGACAGACAACACAAAACCAAGATACTCTTTTTGGTTAATTAATGAAAGTTTTTCAGGATTTCAAACATTGCTTTTTTTCCCTCCCAAGCTTTGCTTTAGAAGTCCCACTAACGTGAATTTCACTGGTGAAGGACTCTGACCTCTCCACAGCTCACCAACTAATCTATTAGCTGCTAGAAGGCCAATTTCAGTCAATTTTATGACAAATACGTTTTCAGTGAAGTCGTTTTAAAGACGAGTACTCTAGATAACTTCAGAAATTATTTTAAGATGGCAGTTATGTTTTAAGAAAACTCCACTTTAACCCCATATTTCACAATACGTTTGTGGCTTTATCAATTGAAAATTATCAAGAAGTGAAGCATGGACTCGAGTTAGGACAAAATTATTACACTCACACTAAAGCAATGTAAGAATTGCCCAAGAAGTCACAGTTCCAAGTACGTGGACTAACTGAAGTGCACTCTCAAATACATTTATAGTGCCACAAGTTCACACAGGCAGAAGGCACCTCTATTTACCACAACCTGTCAAGTCTTGCTTTAAACTTTAAAAACAGGAAGTCCTGTTTTCCCGAGGAATACTCGCTCCCGAGGCTCTCTCCAAGGCCTGGGATGAGCGGTGCCGGCGCTCTGCCCGCCGCGGGGCGTGCGGGCACCGGGCCGAGCCCGAGCCGCGCCCGGCACACCCGCACAGGGTACAAGGGCGCGCAGCACGCCGTGCCTGCGTGCCCGCTGACTCCTCCACCGGGCCCGGCTTGGCAGGTCAAGAGAAAGGGGAAGAAGAGGGGGAGGCCGAACGCGCTCGCAGGTGACCCGCGGGCACCAGGTGCGAGCCGCTGGGGACGGCTCGGAAGCGGCTCCTGCCGGCGGCGGGGCGGGCACCGATGCCGGGCGCCCTCTGCAGCCGCCCGAGCCGCTCCCGCCCCGCCGCCACGTGCGGACGGCCCGGTGCCCTCGGGCGGCTTCTCGTGCCCCCGCAGCCCGGCAATGTCACCCCGAGAGCGGGCAGCCCAGCCGGGACGGCGCTGCCCCGCTGCCCCGCCTGCCGGACTCCCCCTCCTCACCAGGTGCCTCGCAGCAGAACGGCCAGGACATGCCCGAGCAGCAGCCACAAGCGCGGCGCTCCTCGGCGCCCGCCGCCTCGACGCCGGGCGCCGGGCACACGGACGGCTGCACCGCGCCCGGCCCGTCCTCGCAGCCAGGCGGCAGCTCCGGATCCTGCCCGCTCGCTGCCGGAGCGGCGTCGCCCTCTCCACCCTGACCCAGCACCATGGGGACGCGGGGCTGCCACGATGCTGCCGGCGGCTCCTCGGCTGCCGGCGACACCTGCCCTCCTGCGCATGCGGTGCGGCCGCCCGGCGCCGCCCGCCGCCTTCCCTCGGCCCGCCCGCAGCGCCGAGCACCCGCGGGGGAGGCTGCCCCGGGTCCCGGCTCCGCCGCCCCCCGCCAGGCCCCGCCTGGAGCCGGCCGGGGGCCCGTCCTCCCGCGGCGCTACCTGCCTGCGAGCCCGGCCCAGCGCCCCTGGGGGGACGGGAGGCAGCGCCCCGCCGCTTCCTTCCTGCCGTCCCCCGGAGAGGGACCCGGCCCGGGCAGCGGCAGCGGCACCGGGGAGCAGCGAGGCCCTGGCGCCTCGGGAGGGGGAGCTCTGAGCCCGCCGGAGAGCGGAGGGGGCTGCGCAGGCCGCGGCTGCCTGCAGCAGAGGAGATTACACGCTGGGAAAAGGTGGCTCGAAGTTATTTTAGGGGCGTTGTTGCGTCATCTGCGCGCCCGAAATGAAAGCAATGAAAGCAGCGCTGTGTGTGTCCGTGTGTCCTCGGCACTGACCCCGCTCGGCTCAGCCCGGGTCGGGCACTGCCCGGGATAACGGAGCCCGGCTGTCACCGGGGAATTCCCGCTGGAGCGGGCTCCGCGCCCCTTGGGGAGCCGGGGTGGCCCCGCTGGACCCGTCGGTGCTGCCGTGACAGTGAGCAGGGACAGAGCATCGCTCCCTGCGAGAGCTGCTGCCTGCTCCGGCTGCACTCAGGGGTCAAAATGGGGATGGGAACCTGGCGGGAATTCAGTCAGCATTGTTAGTAGGGTTTAGAAATCATTCAGCCACCTTCTCGTATGTTTTCCCTAAGAAAACAATGCCGCCTATGCCTTTGGGCAGGGGAATTGATAAGGGTAGAGAGAAAAACAGAACTGCCCCCTTTTCTTTACCCATGAAAAAGTATGGAGTAAAAGAAGCAGAATAAATATTAAATGCTACATTTTTTTCCCTTTGAGCAAGTTGAACTGTTATCAATAATTAAAATGGGAGGAATTTCTATTAAAAGGAAAGATTTATGCTCACATAATTCTCTTAGCTGCATAAATGAATCTGTGTTTATTTCTTTATTCTTAACAAAGGGAAATGTGATCTTCAGCTTTAGCAAACTGAATGCCAAATGGTACATAAAAGCTATTTCATACAAACGGTTTTAAGTTTTCCCTCAAGCTACCTCATAAAAGCTATTTCAAGCTTTCGGTGTCTCTTAATTTAGCACATTTTATAGTCCATGCTAACCCACCAGAGGCTGTAAGTATTTCATTATCTTGGAGCCAACATTTGATTAATATGACCAGAATTGTTTCACAATTTGTTCTTAAGTAAAAATTAGATGTGCTATATCAATTATTAAAATAAGAGAAATTAATAAGGTTGTGTTGAAATCAGAATTATTTCCAAATATTTACATTGTCTGAACTGCTGTTGCTGTAAACCAAGAAAATAATTAAATATATGCTGCAGTATTTATAAACAACTTATATTACAGTTCCTATCAACATAGCTGTCTACAAAGTCTATACTGAAAGCTGTATTAAATCTTTCCTCTGGAGATGCAAAATTTCCCAAACACACACTCTTAATTCAGAAGTTACTTTTTTAAATGCACTTCTCTATTACTCAGAGTTTGGTTTAATTTATTGAGGAAGGTGCAAATAAACCTGGCAGCTTGCTGCTTTCTCAAGAAACTTACACTTCTGTGTGCTTCAAGGCCACTGAGTCGCCAGCACAAAGTTAGAGCTGTCCTTCCCCAGACAAGTTTTGGTGGAAGGGCAGTGGGGATTCTCTCTCAGCAGCCATCCCGGGCTGCTGCTCCCACAGCTGTCTCAGAGGAAGACCTGGCACATCCCCTGGGCAGTGGGGGTGCAGCAGAGCACACCCACCCCGATTTTTGTGGCTGGCTGCACAGTCACTTGGTGACTTGCCGCTGGAGCCAGTAACAGCAAAAGCAGCTGGCTAACTCAAGTCTTCTGTGAAGAAAACCAGAGCCCAAAGATGGTTTGCATTACAGATACAGAACAAATTTTAGCGAGTTCTTACAATTTCTGGCTATTTGTTAAAAAGTGCAGAGTATATGTTTATTTTATAATAGTAAATTTTTTAAGTGCCACAGTGCCAAGTACTGAGCTGCAGAGAGTTTCAAATAGACTGCAGCACCCCCTCCGTACCCCTCCATGTCTGGTTTTGAAAGAGAACATCTGAGGGCAGTGTTTGTTTATGCCAAGATACATGAAGTGTTCTGTTTGCTCCTGGTCAAATTGCCAGGTTTGTCTCAGCTTGAGGGCTTCCAAGTTCTCCTTGTAAAGTGCAACCTTCTTCTCTGAACAGGAAAACAGAGGAGTTGCAGCTGCCCAAACTAACCAGCAGGCAAATGTAATTTGCAGTCATGCTGCCCTAGATTGGAAAATTAAGTACCTGCATAAATGTGACAGGTCAATGTCTTATGCAGCTTTTTCAAGTACAGAGTAAGTCTCATCTCTGTAATACTGTGCCCAGAACTAGCTGTTCCTTTCTCCAGCACATCACCTATATCTTTGCTGAGTGCAAACTCTATAAAAGGCTTTAGTAAACTTGGGCAATTTGATCATAGAAATTAAACTGCAGCAGCAGCTAGAATGGCATTTATTTAGTTTCCATTATATCATGAGTGCAGAAGGTGAGCCATCTCCTGCATAGTGACCACTCTCCACACACAGAGATTTCTTAGGTTGCTCTTTCCAAAGCAAGAATATTATCATCCTCATCTACAATTTAAGCACAAGTTTTGTCACTCTAAATGCCAGGAACAAGCCAGTACCAGGTTGAGCTACAGGCCTGACAGGTACTTTAAAGTCCTGAAATGAATCACTGTGTGCCTGGTTAGGGACCCCTTGATGTCCATCTCCCCCCCTGCATATGCTGTTTCTGACTCATCTGGGTGGCTTTCCAGAAGCACTAACAAGCACAAATGACAAAGCAATTAAGGAAGTTTCGTGGAGGACCGTGGGACTTTCCTAAGAGATTATAAAACTTGATCCACTATCACATCATTTCTTTTATCCACTGCTGATACATTCTAATCAGCTTTTGGAACACTGCTGCTTTTGGAGGTTTAGTGAGAACTAAATAATATAACTGAGAGAGCCCTGGAACTGACCTGGCCCTTACTCACCTCTCTTAAGGGCAGCAGTGAGAGCTCTGCAGAGCTCCAGCAGGAAAGATGTGGATTCCTGGTACTGCATGTGTAACACCCTGGTGACATCTATCTCAGCTTGACCTGAGTATAGCTGTGTCAGCACTGTTATGTACTGCTGAAGCTATAAAAGTAGCAGATTTAAATCAAAACAGTAGTCCTTATCAATGGCTTTTATTCTGTAAAAATGCCAATTCTGTAAAACCAATTTTTTAAAGTTTATGTTTTCTAACAAAAAGTGCGTCCGAAGAAATACAGACTAATGTGAAGCAAGTAACAAAATAAATAACAAACTTGCATGCTTTCCTTTCCTTCTGAAAAGGTTTAACAAAAAAACAGATAAGAATTGCTTCCTTAGTTTCTGAAATGGATCCAACTCTTAAGTGCACTGTAATTGCCATTTACCTCTGCACCCAAGTGCCATAAAACAGATGATTATTGCAGCACCAAGGAGTTTCATTGTCCTGGTCATTCATTCAAACTTCTGTCCACCCCAGAGTTGTTTGGGAATCAGAATAGCTGAGGCTGATGGACACATCTGGTGCCTTGAGGGGTCATCTACTCCACACCCCCCCCGCCCTCACTCAAAGTAGGGTCAGCTAGAGTTCAAGACTCTCTTGAGATTTTAAATCATCTCCAAGGATGAAGACTGCACCACCTCCCTGGGCAACATGTTCCTGTGTTCAATCACACATTAAAAAAAATTAAAACCAAAAGTTATATTTAAAATTAATGAACACTTGTAGTCTTGCAGCCCAGTGAAAATGTGGTCCATATGAGCTCCTGCCCTCCCCATCAAAATTCCAGTCTGTCCTAGTGGGTTTTATGTCCATCTTAGGTATTAGAAGAGACCTCTATTTTTCAGCTTCCTTGTTAAGGTGGATGGTGAATGATTCTCAGTTTTGCCATCACCACAAATTGCTTCTGCATGTATATATAGGACTGTTATACAAACATTTTAATGTTGTGTCACAGTATGTTCCAAGTATCACAGTTTTCTTCTTCCTGAGTTGGTGGTTGTAATGAGTAGTACTATAAAACAGGAGAAGGGGTGGAACATTGAAATAATAGGAATCCTGCAATTATGGTCAATATAATGGAGATATCCTGAGGCTCTTTTTAACTGCATTGTCCAGATGCAGTTGTTATTAGCTGTTGCTCTTCAGGAGACTAAAAGTATTGAGATAGGTAGATTCAGTAGAAGTAAAAAAAAATTCTGTGATCTTCAGAACGAAAGATTTTATTTTCTTTACTTCTGAAGAATTAAAAAATCATGGATAAGCGGGACAATATTCAAATTCTGCTTCTATACTTGTCAGGGTGCTTTCAATCCAGTATTAAAGGTGTACTGCTTAGCTGATTTTGGTCACATAAAGGTCATGCTTCTGTCCTCAGATGGCTTAACTGCACTGCTTGCTAAGCAACCAAGTCTCTGTAGCTAATATTCCTGGAAGGATAAATTAAAAATAATTTTCTATGTACTCTGAAGACCATAGTGTTTTCATTCTTGTATTTCACATAAATTACTGGAGAGCTTATGCAAATTTAGATGGTGATCCTTAAATTTAAAAAGTTATGTGATTTTTTTTTATTCTCTTTAAGCATATGGAAAAGGCTGTTATTCCAATACATCTTGGACAAAAAATATTTTCTTTTAATCTCCTAAAGAAAATTCTGTCTGATTCCTCCTTTTTCTTTCTTGGTCATTTATTTCCACTGAAGAACATAAACATCTGAGCAAACCAATAGAGTGAACTTAAGTAACTCACTGTTAGAAAAGAAAATGAACAGTAGTACTGGTTTTGTGGATCATTTGTATTTGCCACAGGCCAAAACATTTAAAGTTTTGTAAAGCACAGTGGTGGTGGGTGGCATTCAGTCTTGGCCTGGTACTCTGAGGAAGCAGCAGCACTTGCTGTTCCACTGCAGTGAATTTTTATAGATTGTTTGTAACAAGTACATCATGCTAATCTCAGCGAAGGGAGTTTTTAACAGTAAATGTGTAGTTACACACCCTGTGTCCCTCTCTCAGGTGTAACTCCATGTCAGGTGCATGCACATACACGGGTATGTTCTTAGTTTATGCTGGGATACAGTGCAGGTAATGAACAGAATTCCTAATGTTTCAAACTGGCAGTGCTTGATAAAACATGTGCAAGGCTGTTACTTCTGCTTCTTCAGGGGAATCTATATTTTTAAGATAAACTTGGCAAGGCAACCTGTGTGAAAGGCTGAATTTGGAAAAGTCTCCTTTCTGGCAAAAGAATTGTGGGTGGGATTTTATTCAGGCATATTGTCTCATTTGGTGGGTTGTAGGTATCTGAGTACTCACCATACATAAAAAAACTTCCAGGAAAGTGCCTTTTTTTTTTTTTTTTTTAAATGATAGAGGAATATGGATTCACTGTAGCACAGAAACTCTTACTATTGTTTATTGGAGCCATTATTCAGTGAATGCAACCTTAGCATGTTCCCTTTCCCTCACTGCATTTCCTGATGTGTCATTACTATTTTTAGTTATGAGTTACAAGATTAGAGATAAAACTGAGTAAAGCTCTGTTCCCTTTGATAAGTTGTTGCTCATAAAGATTGGGATCAGTCAGTGTATACAGAAATGCACAGTGGAAAAAAACAAAGAAGGAAAATACATAAAACTCTGAAAGGAATCCAGAAAAAAAAAATCAAAAATTGATGGCATGTGATGATGAAAAAGAAGAAATGAGCATGCTAGAATTTCTGTATGCACTGCCCTGGGTGGGTGCTTTTCCTGGTAAGCATCTCCTCCCATTAGTTGCTTAAATTTAGATCTTTCCAGTGCTTTATTTCGAAACCTTTAAATTTAGTGTTTCAATAATAAAAGTCCTGAATATATTTTTCATTTAAAATTCTTTCTCAAATCTATTCCAATTTCTGGATCTTTCAAAAAACCATGTTTGGGAATTTTGATAACTTTTCTTGGTTTTTTCCATCTCTCCATTGGAGAGGTTCTTGGAAATCTTATTTAATTACCACTATATATAACTGAAATTACTATAAAAGCTTGTTCAACACAGCTACTAAAGCCAAAGGGCTTGAAAGAGGGAAGGGCAGATATTCTTTGAAACACAGATAGAAAAGGCAGGAGTGGGTAGAAGGTTATCAGTTACCATTCTGCAACCTGCTTTTATAGAAATGATGTAATCATTAATTCATACTTGTTTCAAGTTACTCAGTTAGAAAATTAGTAGCAGACAAGAGGGAGTATTTCTTCTTCATAGCACAAAGTACCATGGAGAAAAAAAAAAAAAAGAGAAATAAAATATGATGTAACCTCAAAGTTTGTGGTGGTGACTTTCCAGAGATTTCTTTTCAGGCACACAGTTCAGTACAAAAGTACAACTTGAGTGCCACTGAGGGTCAGAGCTCCCAAGGAGGAGTGGAGGAAAGTGGAAGCTGCTCCTTGTTGCCATTTTTGCTTGTCTTATTTTGTTCTGTCCCTATAATGCCCTTTGTGACTTTGAAAAGAAGATAATTTGTTCAATTATATTTTGTCACTGTCACTTTAACTGACATTTTACAGCAGTAGAAACGGCTGAATGTATAGGTTCTCTTCGTGGAAAGGGAGAGAACTATTTCAATCAGCTGCATTTCTTGGCACTTACACAGTATGTTTCCTATTCTGTAAGCTATCTGCCTGGGGCTGCTCTGCAGGGCAAGAAGGGGGAAGCTTCCTTACTTGCAACTGCTATGAATTATTAAGCAATTGTTTATATGCCTTTCTTGAAGTTGATTATTCTTCATTAGCTTCTACTTCTCCCCAGAACAAAAATTACATAAAATGTAAATAACCTTTCACCAGTGATGGATCAGTATTAGAGTATAGGGACTCTATAATACATTTCTATATTTTTATATATGAGAATGATTTATTATATTGTTAAATTATTATATAAAGCATATTTATTTTGTTATTTATATATAGACACACGATAAACATGAAACATTAACATGATTCAGCCTATGCATCTCTCACCTTATTCCAACAAGCTGGTGCAATGCTCTCTCCTCTCACTTTTGCTTGTACTAGTGTGTTGAAAGGGGAGTGATCTGAAATGCAACTCCAGCTTTTGTTAAGGGAAGAAAACCTTGCAACACAGATTTTAAAGCCCTTTCCTTTTGTTAGTCACAGACATAAGTGGGGTGGTTTTTTTTCATTATTTTTTAATTGAGTCAGTGCTCCTTCATTACCTCCAGGAGCCGCAATGCAGAAGAGCATTCCTCATTAGAGCAAAAACCCTGCTGCTGCCTTGCATGAGGGATGTACCTATTCTAGGCATTTTGCTGTCCACAAGAACACCTCCTTAAGGCAAGAAGCAGGGTTTCTTTTCCTTTTTTTGCTGGAGGTTGGGAGGGTATACTGGGGAATCATAGTGCTGTAATTCCCATACTGTTGGGTTTTCTAATAAGCATCACTTCTGGCCAAGTAGGCAGGACATTGGAGCACACGAACCCAGCTCTAACTGCAGATGGTTATTTTTATGTTCCTGTAACCTCAGCTAGCTCAGATCCTGTGAACAGTGCCAGAGTGGCAGCCCCCTAGGAATGGGCTGACCAAGCTTTTGTGGCGTGTTCTGACCTCTGCAATCTGTTCCTGGCTCCCCAGCAAGTGGACGCTAAGTGAGCTCGGTTTGAGGACACACACAAGCTGATTACTCCCTCTGAAATACCAGCAAAACTGGGCATGTTCTGACATTTACAGAACATGCACGAGCTGGTGCCCTCAAGACCTTGCTGAGTTGCCCCTGTCACTGGGAGGAATGCCTGTGTCTGTGGCTGTACTTCAAGGAAATTGTTTCTCTTGAGGCATGATTGGAGCTAGTTCCCTTCTTCCAAGGGCAGCTCTGTGTGCAGGAACAAGGAGGGCTATCAGGTATTCTCAGAGAAGGAAGGACCATTGCAATTTACTGCTTCAAGGGAGCTCTGGCTGTACAGAGTGACATTGCTATGGCATAATTTATTCATAATAGTCTTGCCAGGTACATTTTGCAGTTCATATAATTTCTTTATGTGATTATTTTGCAATTGTACTTCATTGCATTTATACAACTTTTAGATGAAGGCTCAACCACACCCACAGGATTTTTTGGTAAGGAGTTGAAATTAGCTTCCCTTGTTCTTACTCTTAGATCCTCTGATAGCGTTACTGCTCTCAAAGTGATTTTACAGAAATTCTGAAATGAGTTGTTATTTTGGAACAAACATTCATCTCCAATTTGGTTCAAGCTAATAAAATATGATTATCATAGTGCTGTTGCAGTTTGATATACTCCAGAACCCTGCATAAAAACAAAGCTTTTCTAGCAGCTTCTGTACCAGATATTTTTTCTTGGTCTCAACCTGGAAGTGAGTTTAGTTTCTTAGTATTGTAAATACTAAGGAAAAGTTAAAGACAAGATTTAAGACTGGACTTATGTCAGTGCATATGAATTATTTAAAAGCTGTGGATTTTTATTTATGTTTGCAATCTATAATCCAGGTAGCTAATGCCTTCAAGTGTAAACATTAAAAGGATGTTCTCTTTTTAGTAGTAATCTATATGTCAGAAAATTTAGATATTCACATGTGCAATTAAACTTTCTGTTCCATATTTATCCTTTTTCTTCCTTTGTTTCACACTTTGGAGCAATGTATGTAAGGTGCTTTTCCAGAATGGGCAGTATGTTTATGTTATTGTATATGGGGGACAAAAGGGAGCAGGATAAAGGTTTCAAATGACACAGTTATTTGAAAATTGTGACAATGGGAATTATTTGTTTGTTTTCCCAAAATGGTTGATTTGTTCCTGTGGTTTAGAAATTACTTCCTCACAGGACGATACTATTACCTGCTTAATCATAAGATACTTTGCTACTAATATTCCTACAGCTCTAATATTCAAATCTTAGTAATAAGCTTATAAAAAGCTGAGTTCTGTTCTTCCTATGGGAATCTACTTCTGTCAGGACTTACATTGCTGAAGCCAGCCTAAGTTGTGCAATTACATTCTCAAGTGCTTGCAAATTGTTTGCCAAAATTTTTCAATTGTTGACATAATTTCAAGGAATTATGTTGCTGATATTTTACAGATCTTTTTCAACGTTCACATTCTCAGTATTGTAAATGCTTCTGAATGGCTGTGTCACATGTGCCTCTTATATATGTGTACATCTTGTTTTGTGGACCTCAGCAACAAAGTTGAGCTAATTTCTGAGCACTGTGTCTCAAGAACTGAAAATAGGAAATGCAACACTGGAGCACATTCATTATCCAGCTGCTTGGCTTTTCATCCAAAATGGTTACAGCCAGATGTTTCTGACAGAAGTGCAAAGACTTTCCTCTTCCCTAATAAAGAGCATTTTTGTTCAGTACTAAAGAAATAGAACTAAAACTTTTATGTAATTTATCCATGTTTGACTTTCTGAATGCTGTATTATTGTCCCCTATGTCACTGCCTGTAACAGTGAAGGCCACAGTTTAATTTGTGGGGGAAGATATTTTGGTTTATGGCTTGGGGTTTGTTAGTGTCAAGTGCCATCTTGTTCCACACCTTCAATGAATTTTTCTACATCTCTGAGTCCTTAATTACCCTGCTGAGTATTTTGAGATGGCTACATTAGTACTGCATGCAGTATCTCAAATAAGGCAGCAGCAGTGATTTGCCATGACATGTACTGTTGTATTCTCCCTATTATCCTGCACATGTGGTAGCATTATTGTTCTTTCCTGTTGCTGTATATTGAGATCAGTATCTTTCTGAGTTGTTCACAACATGTCAAGTTGACTTTCTTTACTGTTAATTTTAAACTTTGCAAACATTTCTTTCGTATGTTTAGTATTTTGCATTTCTGGACACTCAACTTCATTAGTCAGCCTGTCCCACTTGCTTAGTTACCTAATTTCTCCTGAAATTTTATACTTCCATTTTTGTTTATAATTTCAGATAAATGTGCATCTCATTGGTCTGAAATCCCACTTGTTATCCCATTAACTTTTTGAAAAATAGATATAATATTTTTTTATTTCTAGTTGTTTTGCACATAAATGGTTTTTAATGAAGGACTATGTATTCTTAGCAGATCAGCCTGTTTATTCTGAAGCTCTTTCAGCATTTTTGGATGCTCACCATCTGGGCAGGTTGACAACTTGCTAACATACTGCTGTCGCTATCCAGGCCTTCGAACAGGAAGTGAGAATGGGTCAGAAAGTCCTTTTTCAATTGAAATAATTCAGTAGGAAGGAAAAAGTAAGGCTGAGTTGAAAACAACTTTTGAGAATTCAGAAATTGATTTGATGAATGGGAGATTTGGAACAGTAACATAATTATTGCCATCATCCACTTTAGTTTATTTGGAGTATAAATAAATTCTATCTATGAATATAAATATGCATATTTAGGGGCAAATTGCTTTCTACTGTAACAAATTTGAAGACAGAAGTATTACACTACCATAACTAATTGGAGCGATTCAAAGTCTCAAAGCACAAGTACAACACCACTTCTGTATAGCACACTGGAGGTCTTTGTAGTTACAGTTCATTTCAGGAAAATTCCTGAATAGAAATAGGGTTAGGTTTGCCTCTGAGCACTTTGTTTGAATGAACTATAAACAGAGACATGCCTGTAACACCAGCCATTAGAATTCAGAGTCATCAGTAAGGAAGAAAAGTTGCCATTAGCAGTAAGTCAGGCAGTGTACCACAGATCGGTCTGGAGGAATTGAACTCCCCAAGACCTCGACATTTATCGGCGAGTTCCCAGCCACAAAAACACATTCCGCCATTCTAATCAATAGGAGTCTAAATCACAGCTTTACTGCCACACTTAGGTCTCCAGATCAGCAAGAATGAGAAGGGAAGGCTTGCAGGCATATGAAAGGTAGTGGGAACTCTTGGCAATATATATAACAAATCAGAGAGAAAACCTGCTAGGCAGCGGGGGAGGCATTAACAGATGAGTGAATTGAGTGCTTGGGTTTGCATTTTCCATCTGCTGAACCTGGCTTAACTCCTGTCTGGCCCTGGCAGGGCCCTACCTTTCGGTGGGCAGTAGAGTGCTCACCACTCCCTTTGTGCCATCACAGCTGATAGTGATGGAGCAGAGAGGTATCAGAATGGAAAAAATCCATGGATTAGGATCGTGGATGTAGTGCATTAAGTTTGTAAGCCTATTACTGTATTTTGCAAGAGCTGGGTGATTATCTGGATTTTCAGGGGTCCCCTCTGAGGAGAAACACATTATATGTTTCATGGAAAGGAAAACACTTCCTTGAAAGGGAAAACTTCCACTCTCTTGAGACTTGCTGTGGGTTTATATTCTATTCCTAGTTGCAACATTTTGGGCATACTGACTTCTCTTGCTTTCTGTTGGTGCTATTGTCAGTCTGAGGACTTTTTGTTACTTCTATAGTTTAAATATTCTTTATTTTCCATTGAATGCTAACACAATATATTTTAATGCTTATATACATAAATACAGCTGTTAGTGAGATTCCCACTGGAACATATGAAAGCATATCACACGTTATTAACTATGCTAATAATTGTTTCCCATCCTCAAGCATACTTCAAGTGGCTGTTACAACCCCTTCAAACAAAGTTTAAAAATTAAAATAATTAGGAGAAGTTATAAATAAAATTAAATGCAAACCAATAACACATTTCTGTTTGTTTCATTACCTTACATAACAAGATAGTTCCTTACTGAATTTCCTTCTTAGTAGGAAGAGTGCATTTTGGAATATTTTTTCAATGGAAAATGAGTAGAAAAAAACCCCTGCAAGTCCAAGGCATTGCAATAGACAAAATTTTAAAAAAGTTACACGTGGTATAGTATCAGGTATTCTGAATGTATTTTATATATCTCTTCCCAATATTCCCACATTCTTTTATATTTGTGCTGTATTAAAAATATCATGAAGTAGTGGTAGGAATACTATATTATTCCATTGATGTTCTTTTTTTCTGTCTTAGACATTACCATGACTAAGCAGCATCAAGGATCAGCAGTACCCATTAATAACCTTCAATATTGTCTACCATAATACATTTAGTACCTTACATACTCTGTCAGTCATAAATAAAACAATTAGGGAGTTTAGAAAATCCATTACAACTACAGAAGACAACCAGTCAGCCACAAATAACATAGATTTTGCTGAAAGAAATGGGTTTTTTTTAACAGCATATTAAAAAAGTATTCATGTATATATGATAAAAGGTTCTATTCCAGTTTTTTTTCTGACTCTTCCACTGATATCAGGAGTACTGAGCAAGAGCTAGGATGGAATATGGTCTTATGCTTAGATGAGCTGTTAAAATGCCCAGTCTCTGAAATCAGGAAGAAACAGCACAGGGAACCACCTAATGAGCCCTTACGCTCTTCTACGTTAAGGATTATGAGTTCTGTTCTAAAAATACCCCAGTTCCTTATGTGGCACAAAGAAATGCTATCCTCGCACAATAAGTACCTGGCTGTTGTCCCTGTGAGTCTCCACCTGACATAAACCAACTAGAGAAAGGGATTTTCAAAAGAGAGCAGGTTTCGATTCAGCATTTTATAGTAATTAGCTGACCTTCCAAAAATGACATAGGCATTAAGAGCTTTCCAAATTACTAGTGCTTGACTACAGAAAAACATTTTCTGAAGGAACAGCCAAACTGATACTGCAGTTGGGTTCTCCAACATCCCTTGCTACCCTCCACTGTACCATGGCTAATTTTATATGTATTGTGAATGTAAAATTCTAGTGACTCACACCCTTGCAGGCATTTAAATTCCTCCTTTAAACCCAGAAGTAACAGGGAATTCCTGTAAGTCTGTAACGTTATTTCAGAATGAGGTAACTCAGGAGAACAATCATAGCACTACCATAGCATAGGCCTTAGCCAGCATAGCTGGCTGGCTCTGAAACACATTTCCATGAAACATAACTTTTTAAAGGTACACTGTGTGAGACAATATGTTGTTTGTAAACAAATGCTGGTAGCAGATTAGCAAGTTTCTCCAACTCTACTTAAATTCAGCCAAATGTTTATAATATGTTCATAATGAGAAGGATGCATAGCCATTATCTTTATAATTTGATAGAGAGTGCATGTAGGCAAGTATAATGGGGAAAATCAGATCAAAACCAGTGCACATAATTCAATAGGACCTTAAGTAAAAGACTGAAACAGAGGACAAGAAGAAATAGAAAACACTCAATGGTTTGCTGGCAGATTGGAGATGGGTTCATGACTTCGTATTTAATTCCCTTCCCCTGGCAAAGGGCAAAGAAGAAGAAATGGACAAACAGAGTTGGCAATCATAGATGTTCAGCCAACATTGAGAAATAATAAAAAACATTATTTGGTTTGAAATCATGCTCATGTAACAGCAAAAACTATATAAAGGAAATATGGTATGACATATAGAGGAAACTACCAAATGAGATTATTTATTAAGATGATTTTTGGAAATGTATTTATTAAAAAAAAGTTGGGATGTTTCAGCTATGAAACACAGTTTAAAATCTTTCTACTCACATTGTAAATACTTATGGAATAGGAAGTTATTAAGCCAAATTCTTAGCAGAGCATATGCAGCTATGAATAAAAAGGCATCAGAAAAATTAACTTATTAGAATAGTATTGTTCAGGTGATTTTTTCTTTTCAAACAACATTAAATATAAAAAACCCCTCCATTCTTTATTATAGAAGCATACTGTTTAGGACTGGCTTCCTAAATATGTATTAATCAACTCACGATTAGCTGACATGCACAGTACAATTAGTTTTATTCACCAATCAACATCTGTGAATGGTAGAAATGTCTAGAAATGAACAGAGTATTCATGTCTATATTTTAAAGATGGCACAGAAGCACAGTGCTTGATAACTTAAGTGAATGCAAAAGTGTCTAAAATAAACTTGAGCTTTCTTCCTGAGCTGCACCAAATCATCTTCAGCATCAGTGTAGGTTTCTCTCATGTGGTGCACTAGATGTATGTAAGCAAAAGACTATTTTAACTTTGGGCTTGTAATAGATTTTGATGCCACATTCAGATTTGGCACAATTTAACAGATATAGTTAGCTTTCCTGGAGTTGCATACACTATACAAACTGACTTTATCCTGTCACATTCAAAGTTCCCTGAATTTCAGAAGTACCTGGTACTAAGATTCATTGCAGGGTAGTGAAAAAAATTACTTCCCATTCACTAGCTTCATTCAGAATAAGGAATAAATTGATTGAAGACTAAATAATTGCAATTACAGTGGAAAGACTTGACAAGGATACAGAATTCACGCAAGTGATGTGTGACAGTTCAACCATAGAAATAATGCAAGTTGAAAAATAAGCTTTGCTTCTATCTTTCAGCACAGTAACAGCCCCAGTGCTGTACAAGAGATTTGTGCTGCTTCAGCATCAGGTGAAGAAAGGCAGACCTTTACCTTGTCTTTTATTCTGTCAAGTTCTTTGTAAATTTTTAGCAAAATCACATCCAACTATACACAGTACAAAGGTCTGTCCTACAATTAGATGTCTATAACTGAACCCTTCATCCTACAAGCACATTTAGATGACTGTATTCTTTTTCTGGTTAGAGTTCTGTTTAAATCAGTGAAGCTTTACATAAGTGCAAGGACTGCCCAGGTGATAATTTATAGGCTTGTGTTTCAATGCAGTATTTTTATCAAGAGCTTCTTGTTGTTAGTAAAACCCACCTGATCTTCAATATTGTACATCTTCTATGCAGTACAACACTGCATTGGGCAATATGCCTTCTTGGCTTTATTTTATATGTGTATAACATGTACACAAACAAAAAGTATCACCTGCAAATAATATTTGGAATGTGAAAGACACAAAATGTAAACATTTTATTTGGCAGTTGTTTCAAACAGGTGAATAAATAAACGAAAAGTACATCTTAATATTCTTTATAGCAACAGATGCAGTTGCACATGTATTTACATACTGTGGATGCAAAGAACAGTTAATTTAATTTCTTTTTGTTAAAAAATGCAACTTCCAACACCACTAGACTTGACAATTAAAGATGAAGATACTAGTAATACTTTGTTCTAGCAATCTCAACTTTTAAAGGCATTCATTTGGAAGTAAGATAAGAGAGTCATCATGCATTTAGTTCATTTTGTCCACTTACAGTAGAAAGTCTGATGTAATCTCAGAATTATGAGTGTCATGCGCTTAAGTCAACTATTTCATGTTTATAAATCAATGTAGTTCCCTTAAAACTTGAAGCAAAGAGAAAATCTTTATTTTTATCGATGGAGACATGTATGAAAGATCTTGGTGCCTGTACGTTTAATTCTTGAAACTTCACAAATTCTGCCTTTTCCGCATCCCAATAATAGACTTGAGTGAAAGAATAATCACTTCCAAGAATGGCATATTGATAATTATTTATCTGAAGTGGTTGGAATACCATTGACCCTCGGGATGGCATCCTTTGTAAATCCAGAAATGCTGAACCACCCCATTTCATTACTTTAGAGTCCCCAATAAATCTTGTTAAGCAAATGTATACATCCTCTTTCACTTTGAAATGCTTCACTGCATACGCATCTTCCATATCTTGAATATCAAACCGCTTAACAAATTCATTTGTTCCTTTGTTCCATTGATATATTACAGGTCTTTGCGAACTACTTGACAGAATTAAATGTGGTTTGCCAGATATTTCAAGAAACTCCACATCAGTATCTCTGTACCAGGCGTGCAGAGACTGATGGGAATAAAATCCATTCCCATTCCACTTGTAAACCGTGGTGAAACCAGCCTTTGAACTGTCTGCAACAACAAAATACCAGTCTTCGGCAATCCTGAACGTTTCAATGTCATTGGGTTTTCGGATTTTAAGGATTTCAATATCTTGAATTTTTATAAACTTATTAGCAAAAATATCTCTTTTATATATGTGGGAGCCTCCAAACAGCTGTGCGACAATGACATACAGCTGACTCTCAATAACTATAGGTTTACACACAACCGTTGAAGTACCTATAAAAAGAAAAGTAAAAGACAGGGTTAGTACCACTTTTTGGATAATTTGTTGTAATGTTATTTGTCAAGCAGTGTTCCTACCTGTAATGTTGTCGTAATTCCTGAACATCACTTCCACATGGTCCCATTCAAGAAAGATGCATTTTCCAGTAAAAGGCTGAGCAATAACCACGTGTTCATCATTCATATATGAGAAAGTATCTACTGACAGAGATTGGTATGGCAGGGACTGATAAACCTCAAATTCTGCAAAAGTGCATGTAACAGATGATAATTACAGAGACATTTTACATACTGTACAGGAAAAAAAATCTGCTTATCAGATACCAATTTATTACAAATTACAGTATTTCATCACTAGTCCAAAATTTCTGTTGATAAAGGAGCACTGCAATTTGGTTTTCAATCTTTCTCAATAAAAAGAGGTACTGTTTTATGTCCCAGTTTTACAACTCATTATGTAACATATTCAATTTTGAGTAGATACTGAAATATAGGACCTTGCTCCCAAATGATTCCCATGTCACTCTTAGACCAGCAGAGTTCATATTGATTTTAGTAGAAATTCCATCCAGAATTTTTCCAGCATTCCTGCAAAAATGGGCTCAAGAATGAAGAACTGTAGCTTTGAATTTAACAAGATGAAATAATTTGAGGCACATTACCTGTAATAACGCAATCAAAATCTTTTGTAGAGAGACTATTGATTTTGCGCTCCTTATATTCTGGTGGACTTTCACAGTAAATATCTTCAACAGTTGCATTGGTGCTGCCCAGCCACTCCACTAACCACTTCAGTTTGCAGTCACAATTAAATGCATTGCCTCTAAGATCACTACAACAAATAATCATGCATTGAAAATAAGTAGTCAGCAAATGTATTTCTCCTTGAGAACAACAAAATAGGCTTTTGTTATATATGTGCCCTTTTTCTTATTCGCATTTGAGGCCTTCCTGCCTTGATTTGTCCTGACCCACAGTTAAATCTACACACAGATTTCATTATATTAAGGTAATCAAGGAGAACTTGATTGGTAATAAGTCAGAAATTTTTATCAATTTCCCCAAGTTTACAGGTATGCAAAAGCCTCCCAAACTAATGGCCCCTGTTTCCTTTGGATTAGCTTTTCTCAGTAAGATCATTCTAGATAACAAAATAGGAAGAATGTAACCTGATGGTTACAGTCAGTATTCACTATCTTCTTCAGATACACTCATTTAGGGCTTCAGGA
Source organism: Catharus ustulatus (assembly GCF_009819885.2). NCBI lineage: Eukaryota > Metazoa > Chordata > Aves > Passeriformes > Turdidae > Catharus > Catharus ustulatus. The sequence continues at coordinate 16,180,859 of NC_046228.1, read as the reverse complement.
GACACAAGCAAAGGAGTTCTGTTCAAGTCTTTTACAGCTGTCTTCAGTCAGATTTCCCATCGTATGCACAGGAACAGGCAAGTGCCAGGACCAGACTGTGCAACCACCTGGTCACGACCAGTCGTGCCAAGTAACGCTCCAGATACACTGGCCATGGCCATATCTTACAACTGCAGCTTGCTCTAGGGATTCAGCCTACCTTGTTAATACTGGGAGCAGGCAAAGCATGTTCTGAGCTTATTATACCAGATCAGATGGAACAGGATTTGGTATATATTAAAAAAGATATATTTCATTAAAGCAATTATAAGATTTATCTGTAAATCTCTATTTTGTATTTTTACTGGTATTATATGTGTATACATTTATATAAATGCACTTAAGCTGATGTTTTGATCTGGCTGCAATTAGATTTAATATGGGATACTTGCTTAGACACATGCTTTATTGATAAAAGATAGCTTTCCCAGGAGTTGCTTGCACATTAAAATGTTACTCCTTTAACTATCTTCCACCTTCCCTGCATGCCTTGCTCTCTCATGCATCCCTAAGGATCCTCCCTTCTTATTCACGAATCTTAATGAACATGAACATGCAGCTTTATTACACAACTACTAACAATACTACTTATCTTCATAACTGGTGGAATATTTAAAACTATCACAAATTCTCAACAACAGAAGACAAAAAACCAAGCCTACCCATACTGTGTAGTCTCTACCCAGTAATAAGATTCATTACTGGCTACTGGTTGGAATGGCTACTCAGAATGTCCTCTAAAATAATTTCTTTATACTTCTAGTATAATTAAAAGATTAATTAATTGCTTTCTTACACATTTGTTAAAGAATCCAAGCCTTTAAATATGTCTTTTGGAAGTGACTGGAGATTATTATTTGCGAGACTCCTGTAAAAGAAAACACTTCAGTATTAGTGCCAATTGTTCACGAAACTACACATTTTTGCAAGTTGTGATATACTGTGTGGGGTTTTTAACTTAGACAAAGAACACTGGTATTCTCCAGCACTTAATTCTAAAAGATTGCTTTTAAGAATAGCTCATTTACTTTGTGACTTTTCCTTCCACTAAAATTCCATGCCTCCTGCTTTCTCATTCTTCAGCAGCCTTGCAGCATTTACAATACTTCACTTAGCAGAGCAAAAAATGCTATCACCTTCGGTGTTTTGCCAACACCATTAAATATTTGAAAACAACTAGTCATGATGTTTTCCCTATCAGATCCCAATCCCAGTGGTGCTCATATCAACTGCAATTTCCCCACTTTCTTGTACCTCTTCTGGAAGGAAAATCTTACTAATATGGGCTTACTAATAAATTGCTGATCGGTGTGAATTGCTTTCCTGGCATGTGCATGTGTGTTTGTAAATCTGTATTAGACCAGCAAAAAAATGTTACTAATTCCCAGTTTTCAGTGTTGGGAAATTCAGTGAGTACTCCAGCTAGTAAAAGTGACAAGGAAATGTGATCAGGCTTTGAACAAACAGTATATTACATTTCAGTCAGAATGTCTCTGTGAGTCTGCCAAAGGTCTCAGATGTCATGGAGGACATGACAGAAAAAGAATAATGTTGTAGGGCATAGTCTATGCCCCTTCCAATTAACAGAATTATTTATTACTTATGAGAAGAAACAAAAATGGAAATAAATCATTCTAGATTAAGATCCTAGTTAGAATCTGTAGCTAGTAAGACTTAGAACCTTTTCTGTTTTAACTTGTAAACATAAATGTTATTTATTAACTACAATTTCTCTAGCCAAGCATAGACACTTAGGCACATACTTAAATACAAGAACAAGCCCAGATGTACTAGGTCTGCTGCCTCATTTAAAAATAAGTGTTTGTCTCATCAGTAATAGTAAATTATGGCATGCTTCCATTAGTCCATTCTGACTTCATCACTTTCAAAGTACATCTGATTGTAACACTGTATGTGAATGTATCATGCGCTTCACTTATGTGCAGTTTTATGCTCCAGAGCAACTCTTTAAGTCAGGTAACTCACATGGTGAAAGCTGTACGGACTTGCAAGCTGAGACAAGTTTAATGGCCTACGTTGTTTTCATATGTTATTACATAGCCAAATAAAAGGGAGGATGTACTTGAAGTAGGAGTGGTTCACTGCTGCTATGGGTACATGAATGACAGAAAAATGTAAGCAAGGTTTATGCATTTGCCAATTTTTGAATGAAAATTATGCATTTTATATATCAGAAAACAGTCTTACCTAGATGGTGCTCTATGTGGTATTTGGATTATAATCAGAGAGTAAAGGTTGACTCAAACATGCAGTTAAAACAATGGTGACAGTTCTGAGAGAAATGCAATCTAAATTATGTACTGTGCATAAGAATTACCATCCAATGCTAACTATAAGATTTTGATGTTAAATTAGTTTAAAAAATGCAATCTTTTAAAATTTTTTCTGTTCTTCTATGTACTCCAACCAGAAAGTAAATCCTGTTGCAAAATAATAAATTCTAGATGGCTATCTTTTACAATAAAGACACACTGTAATTATTGAAGTTAATTGAATTATAAAAGTAAAAATGTTTGGATAGCTTACTGCATTCCAAAATTTATGTTGCAAAAAGAAAGTAAATATAATAAATAGAACAAAGTTCATCTTATCTAACTTCACATTTGCATGCTCATTTACTATGATTCTTTTTAATATATTTTATGTACACAAGTACTCTCTTGTTTCTTAAATGAAAAGTGCCTCAGGGTGCCAAATGATCGTTCTTAATGTGTAAGAGCAATTTCTCCCAAAAGATGGGGAGTGGTTCTTCAAGCAGATTAAACTAGTGGTGCCTTCGCAGTTATTTTCCACAAATTTCTCATTGTCTTTGTGAATAGTGCTCTGTGGACAATAGCAGTGTGATGCACAAATCTATGTCCCAAAAATGTGCATGTAAATGGCAGTTGCTTCTCAAATGTGATTCTCTCTTTTGCATATGTTTTCTCTTGTGAAACTCCTGAAGCATCCCCAGAAATCAATGAAACAGGCAAGACAAGATGTTAGCCTTGGACTATATGCTCTGTGGAGAAGAAACTGTGCCTTCCTCTGTTTTAGAAAAGCAACTTGTTCACTGGCAGCAGCAGCTACTAAATAAGTAAATGAATATAATAAATAATGTACCGGACCCATTTGTGAATATAAAGCTATTCATGTGCGTAAATATTTTGAAGATAGGGTCCCAGTTATTATCCAGCTATCTTTTTTTTCTAATAACTGTACAATTCTGCCTGAACCTCTAATATGGATTGTTATGGGATGTGCACAGCCTTTTTATGCCTGTTTCCCTCTCCTCTCTCTTTCTTCTTCCTGAGACCTAGAGCCATTTCGTAAGTAACTTTATCTACACAAGTAGTCACAGTAGGCTTGGTTTCAGCCAGCTGTAAATCTTGTCCTGAGCAAAAGGGAAAGCATGAAGTGTTTTATGGTACATTTATTAGGTGGTGAAGATGTGGTGAACAGCAATTCGACTATTATATTTATGCATTAACTGTTTTAAATGGAATCTTTGCTTCCTCTCCTCTGTCAAAATAAATGAAAGAAAAAGTTAAATGACCCTGTTTCAAAACCCTCTTGGAGGTTATCATGTTAAAGCCAAAAGGTTAGGATCCACTCCCCTACCTATGACACACACCACGACATGCTTCAGTATGCAGATGCTCAGAACTGGGTATAAACCCATGATCAGCCACCCTAGAGATGTTTTAGCCTAATTTTTTCATTTTCTTCTTTTATATTTTTTTTTCTGTTTTCCTATAGTGTGTATTTTGTTTTTTAAAAAATTATTCCTCTCTAAATTATTGCTAAAAGATAAACTTGCTGTAAGATAAGAGACAAAAGCCTATATAAAAAAAACTGTCTCCTTAGCTCAGAGACAAGGAAGCTACTCTTGTTTGCAGTGAAATGTTGCAGGTGTTTGTTGCCAATGTGTGTCTCACCTGCTGAGCACAGTGTGGGAAATGCTCCTGCTGGTGAGGGCATGGGGAGCGTTGCTTCTACAGCACAATGGCATCCACAGTGCCTTGGACTAATTTCCCTTCCCAGCTAATGCAGCAAGGGGCTGCAGCAGGCCAGAGGACAAGAGCTGGCCGTGTTTCCAAGATAGCCAAAGGGCTGAGCAGCACACAAGGAATGGTAAGCAGATCCCAGGGTCAGTGCATTACAGATCCTGACTGTGGGAAGCTCCTGCTTGCATGTAGGAGAGGGTGCAGAGCAGGGTAGGTGCAAAATGGAAGAAGTAGATCAGTAAGCCATAACAAATACATCTTGTTGCAAGTGTTCTATTTAAAATTGCTCTGGGTGGAAATTTTCAAGTTTGATTTAGTCAAATTCTTCTGTATACTATTATTGTCTTAAGTGAATACGGGCACAAAGAGTGATGGCCTGTCCAAGAATGGCTGTAATATTCTCCTGGATCCACGTCAGACTGGGGTACCTGGGAAGAGGTGTGGGTCCATCCCTCAGCCTCTCACACTCCTAACCACATCTCCCACCTTCTTCCTTTCCAACTGGGACTCACATCATCGGTGCCAAGATTCCCAATTCATACTCCTCCCTGCTCCTACATGCTCAGCTGGAAATCCCCTGTGCTCCAAGCAGAGAAAGTCAGGGAACTACTGCCAAACATGTACTGCTTGGAGGATGTTTGTGTCTTTGTCTTCTACACATACCACAGTTTGGAAGTCTTTGGTGGAAACACAAAGATTAACATTCTAATTAAATTACTATTAATGCCACTTAAAAACTATGAACAGTTATATACGAAAATGAGAAATTAAACAACACGGTGGTTCAGTTACTATATTAAATATACCAAGTAATATATTCAATCACTTTACTTACAGATGAATTAAAGATTTCAGTCCTCTGAAAGTATTTCTTGAAATTGACTTAATGTTGTTGTTCTCTATGAACCTGTAATGGGTTGTAAAGTGATTCTGGTCAAAGCAATGCCTGGAACTCGGAAGCCCACCCACTCTATTCAATAATGCCAGGAAATATACTTTTGTCCACTCACAAATATTCTAGATGAGGAAGGCCCATGAAAGCATCATCACTAATAACATCAAAAGTGTTGGACGTAAACAACCTGCACAAAGAAATGCAAAACAAAAGAGCATTAGTTATCAGCAACTTTAGAAAACAGTTCAGCAAGCCATGGTAGCCCAAATTTCCACTGCCTTGTTTCATGTTTTTTCTGTGTAAGGCTGATATATTGCACCATAGTGTGGTGCAAAGGGAAGGATCCAACAGTTGTCTACCGGGGCCATCTGATAAAATTCCTTTGACTTCTGTGGGATGTAAACGTGGGTTTATCATGCCATTAAACAATGGGATTGTTCAAGTGCCTCTGGAGATACACTAGGACAACAATGAAATCTTCAAATACTACAGAGGTTTAAAATGTCTTGATTTAAATTGCTGGTTAGCCAGACATCAGAAATATTGAATTTGCAACACTGACAGGAAGGAAAATCCTTTAACTTTTAAGTTAAACTTCTGAGTGTATTTAACCCAAGGGTACTGAAAGTTACTGGGGAAAAAAAAATAGAAAAATCTCTTTAATTCAGTCAGTGTTCAAGACAAAATGATTTTTAAGACCTCATAATACCTCTTGGAGATACTCTTAGTGTATGCATATAACAGTAAAAATACCAGCAACACATTTAGTTTTATGCAATATTGTAAGCATTAAAAGTGGACTAGCATTGATTTTTCCAGCTTTATTTATGCTTATCAGTCATGTTTGCATTTGTCCATTACAATCTAGCCCTCGTCTGCCACACTTTTAATGTGGTGAGACATCATAAAGTACGATGAACTTTACCCCAGTGGAATAGTACATGCACATCTATATTTTAATCAATTGACCTGATGGATAAATAGATTCATACTGTGTTATCTTTAGACATTCAGAAATGCAAGATTTCCAAGCACTAATTAATCCACTTAATGAGTTAATCTCTTATTTTGACATTTACATTCAGAATAAATTGCAGGTAATTTATTTTCTTGGTTGGCTGTTGCAGACTGTGCTTTTTCCACTTTCAGTATGTTCTTATATGAAGTGTATGAAAAAATAAAAGCAGGAAATACTTCCTTTTTGTCAAAATCAAGAAACACTTCAATTTTAGAGAAAACAAGTATTTCTATAGAATTCTTGAACCAGAAGACCAATTTATTAAATCCTGCAACTAATTTTACCTTTCTGATGTGATTTTACTGGATTTTTCTGCACTCTATAATTTAGAGAACAGAGTGGTCTCTCTTTAAATAGTATTGCTATTTTAGAGATTGCCAGGCTTACAGCATAGGTCTTGCACTTGGTGAGCTCATTTGCCTTCCAGCTTGTACTTCTCCCCAATGGCTATATCAGATATATTTGATGCACAAAGGGTTTTTTCCCCCAGTTTGTTCTCAGACACCATAGTTACTGCTTCTGAGGATAGAGGCTGAAGGTATGGTGCTGTAGCTAGGGACTGCATCACTTGGCAGGAACAGTACAGTGCTAGCAGATACAAATCCTGATGCCATGATTACCTTCCTTCTTTCTGCAGGCTTTCATGTCATCAGTTTATAAGGGCACCCTCAGCATGCTGCAGATACACAGAGATAAAAGTGCTGAAGATGAGAGCTGGGAGGTTTTCTCTACATTTAGGGAACACTCCTGCTGGCACTTCACCATAGCTGTGGAGGTTCTTTGTATTTTTGTTGTCACATAAAGAGCACAGAGCACGCCATCCATACTACACAAGAAGAAAAGCTCTCCTGGACTGGGACTTACAAGTAATGTTTAGCTCAAGACCATGATCTTTCCAGAGACCACTGGTGCTACTACATTAAAAATAGTAGTAAATAATAACAGCAGCAGAATCACAACATATTTAGAAATCTGTGACTGGTGTATTGGAGATATCCAATTACATTTGGACTTCAAAAATGTAATGCTGGAGGGTATTTCTATATGTATTTCTATTATTATAAAAATATATATATAAGCTGCTAAATCTTGCTGTTGGCTAAATTAAACCCACCAATACAGCTATAATCATGCAAAGCTAAAACTTCCTGTAATGTTTAATTAACGTAAGTTTTCCATATTCCTATTTCCCTTACTATCTTCTGCCAAAGATGAAAATTTTTCTTTCCCACGTACAAACTGGAGTGTTGTCCCCACAGACACAATCCTGCTTCTATGGTCTGTGTTAAAGGAGTTATTTGCCTTAGATCAACAGCATGACATTCCAAGAATGGCAAGCAGCTCAACTACCATGTTAAAAATATATCTGGGAAACAGATCACTCATCAAAGCCCACAGTGGAACAAACCCTGCTTTTCTGGGCCCATAGTTTTTGTTGCAGCATTTATAAACAGCAGTGTAGAATGTGCATTTCATTGCACAGTAGAAATGGAAATTATTATCATTACCAAAATGCCATAAGATGTTGCCCAAGCTCACTGTGCCAGGCACTATAATAACTCAAAATAAGATGACTATGTCTGTCCTACTCTACCATGCCCAGTTCTGCCTGCTTTGCAGTGGGATTGCTAAGTGTAGGTGGTGTATCGTAGCCAAGAGAGATGATGTCCTACTCACTCTCTTCAGATACAAGCCCCACCAATGCTGCTCCTTTTTTCCCCCCTCCTTTTTGAAAGGCCTTTTGCAGAAATTACGTGAAATGTGTCCCTTTTGTGATCTATGACCACCTAGAAAAAGCTTCTCTGGAATAAAGCACCATGGAAAAGCATTTGGGTTTCCATAGTAACTGCATTTACCTATTTACCCTGTATCCAAAATTGTACAGTATGTCTGCACCTTCTTATCAGCTCCACTTGAGGTAGCAGAGTACAGCCAGGGTCAGAGCTCCAGCTATCAGTATGCCACCAGTTAAATTTAACAGCCAGAGAGCTCCAGTACATCAACATAACACCTCTGACCACAGCCAGAGTGCACGGGAAGTCGGTTTGGGACAGACATCCGATTTTGGTTTTGATCACACTGGGGAGTCTGCCTAGCCGGATTCCTGAGACAAATCTGGGTGTGTGTCAGGCTGGCAGCACATCCACTATAAACAGTTCAGGTTACACCCCCTCTACCTCTGTATAGCTCACAATTATATAATCGTATGCCCACATTTCTAGGAAAGCCTGTGAGCCTGTAAAAATCCTATGTTGAAATGCAGCTAAGAGTTAAAGATCCCAAAATATTCTCTTTCCATGTATACTTCATCACAGTATTTGATTTTGAAATAACTACTTCAGTCTTTAATTGGAAGAAAATTGTCAAATCGTCATTACTTTTAAGAACACAAAATAATAAACAGGGTCAAATCCAGGTACTATGAAGGCAAAACTCCCACTGAAGTGACTAAACTCCCACAGAAGTCAGTGGCAATTTTACATGGAAAAGGACTTCAGGACCTGTCCCACTGCAATGATGGGTCTGATCTGAGGGGTTCTGAGCTCACAGCCACGGGAGTTGCAAATGGACCGCTTTATACTGGGATCAGGTCCCAGGAATGCACAAAATAAACAAGAATAGTTGTTGCAATACTTAAGCCCTTAATGTAATGTTAATTAAAGTATAATGAAGACAGCATGCATTCTGTCACCAAAAGCTTCAGCATGTAAGCATTCAAAGTAGTACTGACAACAGACAGCCTTGCAAAATACTAAGTAAAAATTAAACATGCACTATCTTTCAAATTGCTAAAAAATTATGATTTAATAAATCTGCTGCTGCTGTTTCTTATACAATTAATACTAAGACCCTTTCTGAAATATTTATAAATACATATACATTTCATGACAAAAATTGTATCATATAAATATTTCTCACAGAAGCTGAAGAGATGGTGTGAGCAAAAAACTCCCTTCTGGGATTTTAGTAAAAGCAGATCTCACAAAGGATCTGTAAAGAAAAAAAAACAACCATACATTAATGTAGCCTCATATATCCATGGTTATAATACTAATCTGGTCATCACAGAAAAATTTATTTATATAAGTAAAAAAAAATTACCTTCCCCTCCCAAATATAATGTGACAGGTTTCATATACAAGAAGGTATAAAATGAGATGTGTGCACATACACAGACAGACAGACAGACAGATGAAAGAGATATAAAAATCAGGATTCAAGGATGCAGCACAATTTTAACACATTAGCTGATGATTCTGAATGCTGGAGGTACTCCCTGCAGCAAGCATCCTTCTGTATGCACTGAAAACACCACACATCCTAGTTCATTTTAAATCATAAATTAAATAACCAAATGCTTACAGCCCTTACAGTGAGATAACATCAGGCGGAACGCTGCGAGGAATAGATCTGGCATTTTCACATAAAGCATTATCTTTGGTACAAGTACACCAGGCAGGACATTTTGGCTTCACTGGTTTCTTCCCTTCAGTCAGCAAAAGCACAGATAAAAGGCATAAGAAATAAGCAATTCTTCTAAAGGGTCTGCTGGCATTTCCCATTCTTTTGATCCGCTCTCGTTCCAGCCAGTTGAAAGAATATCCCAAAACATGAACAGGGTTCTTTATTCAGCCATTGGATGTCTTTCTCTAAGTCCAGGTCAATATTTGTCTCTGCTTTCCCAACCCTTTTCTTTCTCTTTCACTCTGTTTTTGTAGATAGAAACCTGCAGCTGATCTGTATGTTTCCACTCACTCAGGCAACGTACTGCTCAGAGAAGAGACCTGCGAGGTGCTGTAAGATGGGGAAAATCCAACCGGCTGAAGGGAAAAAAAAAAAAAAAAAAAAAAGGAAAGAAAAAAAAAGACTTGCATCACCACAAAAACACTGAGCACAACACAGCATTAGATTGCAAAGTGATGTAACTGAGAAATACACTGCTTTCTGTTTTCACAGGGAGGCCCTTTCCCTGTTTCCAAAAATAGTACAGCATTATGTTTCGCTGGTGGGTGGGTGAGTGGGTGTTGGGTGGAGTGTATGTGTGTGGGGGGAGAAATCAGTCATCTCCTACTGGATCCCTACAACCTCATGAACCTTTCAGAATTATGCTTCACATACTGCAAGCAGCAGAACTAATGGCAGTATCCACAGGAAAATGAAATCAAATGAAACCATCAAAAGCATTGCTGCAAAAACTGTTAGATTAATTTTTATCCTCGGCCTTTATTGCACATATTTGTACCACTGAAAAACAAGCTGCCACACATGGAAAATATTACAATGTATGAGAGAGTGCCTTTGACTGTCATTCCTAAACAAAATATTTTCACATGCAAAATAGACCCCAAATACAGCGCTTTTTTGGTTTTTGCTTTTTTTTTTTTTTTTTATTTTTTCTCTCAGAAACAGAATGCTTCTTATTTGTTGCATGTTTTCTGAGCTGGTTAAATAAAGGCATAGGTGGTTCAAGCACAGCTCTATATGGAAAACATTAATTTAAAGTTCAAATTAAAAAATATATTTTCTTGTACTGGTTTGATTATTTTAGATCGAAAAAAAGAAAATTGTCATTTAAATACCAGCTGTGTTAAACCTGTAGTTAAGAATGGACCTTCTTTGAAGAGTGACAGGATAAGGGCAGATCTTGGTGGTAATAATGAACCTTTACAATACTGCCTGGAGGCTGCAGTCAAAATAAGTGCTAGGTGTGGTATGAGTGCTCTGTCAGATACAGTCCTCAGCCTGAAGACTTTACAGTAAACTACATTAAATATTTTACAGGAAACTTAAGCAGCACCTAAGTATGACTTTATTAAGAATGGTAAGTCAAAACTAATAAATGCCAAATGGCTGGGAAGTGATACAGGATGATTTTTTGTTCAATATAGTATATATTAGATAAGTTTTGCAAACTTTAACAGGTGCTAACACTTCCCCATTGGACTGTTTACATTAGACAGCTCACAAACACTACTGGGGTCAACCTAGTGGTACAGATATTTAATATAGTCAGGCTCACCATTAGCTCCTCCACATGGATGCTGTGACCAGACACCTGGTCTCGTGATGAGGAGATCTCCTTTGACTTCTGGTTACCCCCCCTTGATTTCACATGGCCACCTGGCTCTGGCCCATTGCTCCTGCTCTACAAGCCATGAAATCACAAGATCAGCATCAGGCCATGTCTATCTTCCTCAGGAACAATCCCAGCAAGGCCTTAGTGCATATCCAGGCTCCTACCAGAGATTTGATAGGCTATGGGCAGAACAGCAGCCTCCAAACTGCAAGAAAATCAGTCTATGGATACAAGGCAGGACTCCAGCACTGCTGAATCCTTCACTGGGTGGTGGCTGAGGTCCATCTCCCTGGGATGAGGGGAGACACCCAGAGCTCACAGCAGCATCCTCTGAGGGACTGGGTACATAAATGTCCAGAAAGCTTTCAGAGGCAGATGGCCACCTTGAAAGGCTGTGCAGGGAGAGGACAGCACTGGGCACACTTCTTGCCAGGCATCTGAGCCTGTGGAAGAAGGGGCAGCTCATGCTTTCTTAGCTCCCTTCCTCCCTCCATTGTGTTTTTTAAAGGTCTTTATTAATTTAAGTGTGGGCCCATGTTTTTGCTCTTAAGAAAACATTCCCCTGTCAGCAGTCTCTCCCTGAAGTAGCACCAGCTAAGAGTGACAGAAACCTGAGTTACCTCTGAGCCCATCCACCTTCCGTAAGAAAACGGAACAGAATTGCAGTAGCCAAGGCACTGAAATCATTATTAAGCAAACGTTGATGCCTTTCCATCCCCCAGTATAAAGGTGACTTCTTGCTCTGGAAATGATCTAATTGTTCATACTGAGAAGGAAGTTGGATTTGTAGGGCTTGCCTAAGTAGGCTACACCATCTTCTCCCCTGCAAGATGTCCAATGGCGCAAACATGGTGAGGTGAGAACAAAAAATTCTCCTTTTTTCTGAAAGAGGCCTGTTGTTGTTTGTTTGTTTATTCCTGGCAAAGCTACCCATTGCCATGGCAATATTTTGCCATTGATGGTGAAACCCCGTGTTTCATTTCCCTTGGCTCATTCACTGAAATCCACCATCAATTACCTAGGCACTTCTCTTTAATTAATACTCCAACCACACTGTGAACCTCCTGAAAACTTTGCAGTGTAGTGTTTTCTTCTGTAACAAAAGCACATTCTGTAGCAGAGCAGTAACCTGACTCCAGTTTTGTCCATGCAGAGAACCGCCTGGAAGTTAGTTTTCGATTCCAAACCACATGCCAAAACAACCGCTTTTTCCAAAATTGCAATATTATGAATATTTATAACAGCCCCATCAAAAGAGAGGCATAATCACATTTTCCAGGGTCCTTTTCTGCCAAGCTCAGCATCTCGTTTCCTGCCATGTAGCAGTTTAAAAACAAAGTGGTTCATGGATTTTCAGTGGCACAGCCTCTCTCCAGGCCGGCGACACTTGGCTCACCCTTCGCCGATGCCATCGCTGTTTGTTTGCGGGCCAGCGGAGCGGGCAGTGCCCTGCTGCGCCCACGGACCTCTCACTCCCTGCTTGTTTTCCCGGCTGTTTCAGGGACTGAGTCGGCACAATGGGATTCAAAATTCATTTATTTTTCTTTCTGCAAGGTTCCAGCAGGGGGGATGAGGGAGTTGTGGACGCGCTCCTCGGTCTGCTTCCCATCACTCGTTCTAGCCGAAAACCCCGCACCTTGCCGTGCCGCGGAGGGGGGCGGCGGTCAGGCGCGTTCCGGGCTGGGCGGGGGACGCTGCAGGGGGACACTGCGGGGGGACACTGCGGGGGGACGCTGCCCGAGGGTCCCTGGCTGAGGACACCGTTCGGGGCCGGCCCCGCGCCTCCGCCTCGCCGCGGCCCCGTATCCCGGCAACGCGGCGGCCGCGGGCGGCGCCTGCCCCGAGCGGCCTGGGCCGGCGGGGGCGAGGCCGGGCCCGAGGGAGCGCGGGGGCCGCCCCTCGCCCTCCATGGCGCCGCGGGCCCGGCCCTGCCCGGCCCTGCCAGCCTTGCCCGGCCCTGCCAGCCCGCGCTGTGGCGCGAAGGACCCTCCCGGGCCACGCCGAGCGGCTGCAGTGCTCCCTGCACCAATGTGCCGTCATGCTTCACCTCCGCTGCTGACGAGAGCCAACTACGCCTTAGGGAGCGATGGTTTCCCACGCAGTCGCTCTGCGTGGTAAGAAACAAATTGCTTGTTCTTCCAATGTGTCCAGATTGTTTGGTAACAATTTTTAATGATAATCAACCATCTAGTAAAAATCTTGGTGCAAGTATATTACAGTCAAAATTAAAACTACTTTTGCCTGCTGCCACTAGAGGTATTCACCACCCACCACTGCTTGTGTTCTTTGGTCAGACTTAGCACAACTTCCATGGCTTCGTTTCTAGAGCAAACATATCCATTCTTATTCTTATTCTTATTCTTATTCTTATTCTTATTCTTATTCTTATTCTTATTCTTATTCTTATTCTTATCTAAACATACATTTTCAGCACATTCTCCAATATCTGGTTAAAATATTAATAATTCTACAAGTAAACCTGTTTGCTAAAATACTTGAGGACAGCAAACACAAGGGATCAGAACATAGAACAAAAATTATTTTTAAAAATATTTAATATTTTTAAGGTATTAACTCCATGCCAATGACTGTATTTGTATATTTGCATTAGACTAGAATGTGTTCATTGCCAACCTATGACAAAATTTCAATAAGCTTCCTGTGATTTCGTGCTCAGTACACTTCCCTTTGCAGATCCATATCCTGTTACAGTTGCCCTTAATTTCATCCCGTTTTTAGAAAATTGTGTTGCCTTTTCTCTGTTCAGGATGAGCTGCCTGCACATACATAGCCTAATCTAAAACCGACTGATGGTGATGATGAGACTTTCCTGTGCTTGGTGTTAAGCCCATAATATTACACCTCACAAATGGACAATAGCCCAAATCACACCCAGTATTCACAGGTCTCCTAAAGAACAAAACATTGTCATTGCTATGGTACCACTGTGTTTGGAGCAAAAGGATTTTGAGATCAAAGACTCCTACAATATCTCATGAGTCCGAGTTTTTGCTCTCTTGGCTCCACTCTTTTAAGAAATTCTGCAGCAAATGGAAAATTTAAAGCAGCTGAGAATGAAGCTGTACTTTCAGTAAACAAAACTAAGTCTTGTGAATTCTAAACAGTTCTGAAAAGACTATGCTTCCTGGTGGATCTGGCACCAAGAGTCATTGCCAGGAAGAGGCCTTCTGCAGGTTAGGCATAATAAAACTTGAGATGCCTTTACAACAGCTCATAGCAGAAACAAGCTTGGGAATGATCACAAGACTGCCCAAAACTTTTTATTTGGGAAGTTCTGCTTTGTCCTATCCTATCTATACAGGTTTGTATTATGGGTATCCTTCTTTATTATAACAGTTTCATTAAAAGCAGTACAACCAGGCCAGTCCCTGTGTCAAAAAGCCGAGGAAATGGCTGCTTAACAGCTGCCAGCTTTGGAGGAAAGAAAGACTTGGAGGGTGGTCTCCTTTCCCTTACGAAAAGCAGCCAGTTCACAGTTCACTGTGGGCTTAGAAGTGATCACCTCTGGAATGAGCTCTCATGGCCAAAATTTCATAGTGATGTAGAACACCAGCTCCACTGAGCATATCCTGGTGAATATGCAGGTGTCTCTGGAACTGCTTGCTGTTTTAGGTACACCAGAATTTGACCAATGACAAAAAATATGTCAGGAGAGATGTACTGATAACTGAATGATATCTCTTTAAGACAAACAGATGCACAGTGTATTTCTTTCAAAGGGAAGCCAGGCAAAATTAATCTATTTCTAGGTTTTATTTTGTTTCAGTTAAGAACTTTCAACACCCTTACGACTCTTGATGCTTTGTTTGCTTCTAAGTTCTGTTAAAAACCAGTGTGCTTTGCATCACCCAACCCAGTAGCATCATGTTAACTGCTCTCCTGATAACCAGCTACTTTTCTCCAGACCTACACAAATAGTTCTTGCTTTGTTTCTGTTGTCTGTGTTTTGCCTTGAAAATGCTAACGGATATTCAAAGCTGGGGGGAAATGAAAGAGCAAACATACAAGCTCCAGAGCAAACCAGAGCTGAATTCAAAGATGTATGAAGCTGTGCTACTTCATGGTTCACAGCAGGAACTGATACCACACCTAATATAGGGGGAAGTATAAGAAGGAAACAATATAAAAGAGCACAAGGTTTTTGCCTGCTGCAGAGATCTGGATTTTTTTCAGTCTGTGAAGACAACTCTCAAGAAAATTTGCCTGTAGTTTACTCAGAGAAGATCAACTTCTCCCATGTTGGAAATGAGAATGCTTTTGAGACAGTCAACATGCCCATCCATTTCAGTGGAACCGACATCACACTCACCACCTAGCATACATCCTATTGTAAGATTAATTGCCCTCTATATGAACCTCTCAGCAAGGAGAAGTCTTGTCCAAATATGCAAGTTATGTACTTTTTGCCTTTCTTCCCCCGCTTAGCTCTATCAGACATTAAAACCATGATACTAGTGAGAGAATCTGCTTAATTTGTAATTGCCAACTTCTTCAGAAATGGCATGGTGATTTTAAGAACATATACCTGTGCAACGTTTCCTTAGTAGAATGGATTCTCTCTTCCCATCTCTTGCAAGTACTACTGATTCTGCTCTCTTCCACAGATCACCACTGGTGTTTCTGTTCTAATGCTATTCTCTAAACCGGATTAAACAAATTAGCTGGTAAAACAAGCAGAAAACAAATAAAACCTTAAGCAAGTCCAAATCTTTCAAACCCATCCCCCCACCCTGAAAATTGCCAGAGCCAGAAGAAGCAGCTGAGGACAGGAGTGGGCAGACAGCATTGGTTTCACTGTTAGAGAAAATGCATAGGGATCTGCACACTTGAGGGCCAGTTTCATGTTAAAAATGCTCATATTTAAATGAACCCTAGGACAGAACTGGTAACAAAGTACCTTGGTCTCTACCGAACAGGACAAAATATGGATGTCATAAAACACCCCAGTATTTAGCTACCATTGTTTAAAATTATCATCTAACTGGAGGACAGACTTTCAACCAGTGTACACAAACTGACACTTCATAATTATCATCTCCACTCTGCCAGCTCCTTGCACTCTTAATTTGGTATTTATTCATAGAACTTACTCCTTCAAGCCTACATTCAAAATAGGAGGAATAGAAAATCCAGTCCAGTAAGAACCCTGTACACAAAACAAAATGTCCCAGATTTTCTAGCATGAGCAAGTGCTTTCTACAGACCCAAAACAACATACTACTGTCAGTGTAGCTAAATGCCATTTAATTGGCAGCTAGAAAAGTCTATAATACATTTCCTCATGCAAAAATGTCTAAGCTCTTCCAGTGTGCCAAGATGCTAATTAAAAACAGACGGCGTGTTACAAAATCCTTTCCTTGACCTGTGCTATCTTGCATGCCCTTCTGTACTTTTTCATGGCATTGGCTCCCTGAAGAATTATTCTACTCTTTATAAACTTGTCTTTAATTTTCCTTGTCAGTTTGCAGACAGAAAAGAAGTAACAAAATATTATTTATTTAAACGTACATAGGAAATTTACTTGTTACATGGCAGAGACAACAGGCTTTTGAGGAGAAAGTCTCTACTTGTTAAAAACAGGTTTTTATGTCCTGAATAATTTACCATGAAAGAAATCTTAGTGCCACTGTAGTCACTGAAATACTTCAAGTCGAAGGCTTGCTGAAGTGCCATGGACATAATGAACCGCACAATAGGAAGGATGTGCCTCATCAAACACATATTACTGTTTCATGATTGCTAATCAACATGCTTTACAAAGCAGAGATTTGGATCAGCACTGAAACATTTTAAGGGGTTATTGGTGATAGCTCCACAAGTGTATTTTACTGATGTTTTTATTGTTCTCAACAACTCAAGAAATTTTGAAAAATACATTATTTCAGTAAGAATTAATCCTTTTTACTTAAGCAAATACCAAATCTGCCTGACATCCCACCCTATGTTATGGCAGGCATGCTGCCACTGCACAGACTCTTCATCAAGGAAAGTACTGCACCAAGCTGAACTCCAAGGTCCCTTTTTCTTACAAACCACATTCACCCTGCAGAGGAGACTTTGGAGGGCTGAAAATTTCATTACATCTGCTTGCTCATATGCCAATATGCTACATATTTAGTACTGCTTTAAGAAAAGATTTGCTCTTTTGGCTGCTGGCCCTTTCCCTCTGCAGTGGTAGAACAAAACCAACACAGCATCTTAATCTAAGAACTGACTGTAGTTTTAAATATAATTTTCATAGCAACAGAGAAATATACATTTTAGTTATGACTGCTCAGAAGCTAAAGGATTTTCCCTACCTTGAACATGGTAACATTCATATTTTAAGTTCAAAATTATTCCTAATTATCACATTTGTAAGACAATAATCAAAACACTATACAGCTGATTTTCTTTTTGACACCAATCACTTGTAGACATCTGTAAGTTTCCACTGTTGCTGCCCTTGTGATTAGGCAAAGAGTCATTAAAACTGGAGGGCCTAATTCCCAGCCTCAATATAACACATAGCAAGAAGTAATAAGCTCCTTCATGAAGCAATATAGCTCCCCAGCTAAATAAATGGCACACAGTACTGATTAAACAAAGGCACATGTGGCCTTTTTTCCCAAGATTTTTTTAGAAGCAAATGGATGAATATATAAGAGAAAAAGACAAGGACAAAAAGAAACAGGTTTGGGAACTCAAGAGAACAGTTAACATCACAGAAACTGAAATGTTGGCTCCTAGGCATGGAAAGGGGGACCTGAGAAATTCACTAGAGAATTTCTTGAAGCAAGTAATGGCTGAAAAGAGCTTGGAACTGCAAATAGTCTCCTGCTGTTGAACTTTCTCTTCATTCAGGGAAATGAAGGCTATGCATTCACTGCAAATAAAGACTGGATCAAAGATACTCAATTGCATTAGCAATTTATTTTCTTAAACAGAACAATTGGAAATTATGACTTTTTAGATAACTGCCCAGGTCACAAACAGTAATAATGCTCTACTCTGTTTCTGACACCACTGCTTCCCCCTCAGGAAGGCAGATATCCCTTCATATTCACATTATACATATATATTAAGATCTCTCTCAAGAGCTATACAATAGCTTCTATTCACAGGCGAGCACCACAACCACTTATTCATTCTTTTCATGCTTTACCTGCTGTTTTCAAGGCTGCCCTGATGCTAAAAATAGCTCTGCATATTAGAGGAGGGTTGCTATAGATTCAGAATGGGTGATGTTCCAAAGACAGCTAAATCCCTCCTTGCTGAGGATCTGTGTGGATGCATGTGATGGGCATCTGTGACCAGGGCTGTGATGCCCTTTCATAAAGACTCTTGGGCTCCAAGGATGGGGTGTTTGTGTTGTTCTTAAGGCTGCACTGAACTGCAAATCAATACAAATCATGGATGTCATCATAAGTTTAAGGCTTTGTTTTTCATACTGCAGTGTTAGATCACATATTAATAAAGCTAATATTCACATATTAGCTTCTTTTTAACTGGGGGAACAATCTAGTATTCTGCTTTATGG
This sequence comes from Catharus ustulatus, assembly GCF_009819885.2. NCBI lineage: Eukaryota > Metazoa > Chordata > Aves > Passeriformes > Turdidae > Catharus > Catharus ustulatus. Next base: position 16,162,283 of record NC_046228.1, on the reverse strand, counting down.
GCTTATTTTTCTGCGGGTATTGATGTCTTCAATTAAGAAAATATCAAAATGCTTCACTAGTCTTATTTTTTCTAGTTCCTAACATTAGTGGCTGGATTATGATCATATCTAAGATAAATGAGGTAGTCAGAATAGTATCTTCCTTTTGTTAACAGACTCATATTAAAAAAAACCTGCCAAATACTGACTCTATTAAGGCTGAGGTTCAAATAAAAGTTTTACAGGAAAAGAGTGGCATGGATTTACTAAACCAAGATTGATAAAAAATATTAAAACAGATCCTAATATAAATCTAAATAACACAATCCATCTTTTATGAGCAGTATATTTAAGGCCAGTGTAATGCAAACTTGAGAGAATATTTTATTAAATGCTAAAGGAAACTCAAATCTCACTTCATATCCTGACCTTTATCTTCCATGTGGTTATGTTTTGTTTCCATTCAAGAAAGGCAGTCATCTAGATATGTAACTGTAAACATTTTGACTTACCACTTGCAAATTGAATGTGGTTTCAGCAAGTAGCAGGATCTCCCCCAGTGTACAAGCTGCAATATTTCTTTTTACTTGAAGTAGATAACTTTCCTTATTTTTTTGAGTCTGCCATTTTTACTTCTAGAGTTGTGGCTATTGCACAGCTCAGTGTTGCTAGCTATAAATATCATAACTTGATATTTGTAACTAAGTTAGACTAATGGTTGCCATTTAGGATAGTTATCTTTCCCATTCCACTTACATGCCATGGAATGAATAGTGTCCTGGAAATACTTTCAATAGAAAAGCTGATAGTATTTCAGTACTTCATGTCTTAATGATATTGGTGATTAAATAACCTAAAATTGTATTTAATTTGAAATATAATCCCTATTATTTCCAAACCATGGTGATCAGCAGTATACTAATAAAAGGTCAGTTCTAGCAGAATGGCTCATGGCTTTATTAATTAAATGAGGTCTCACAGTAGTACTCTATAAACATCTTCATTAAAAACTGTGAAATAGGAATTTTTAACTGATTCATCCTACTTCAGTGCTCAGAACAGCTTTTTTATATCCCTGTATCCTTCAGTTTTCACTGAAGGATCAGTTATTGATCACCTCACCCTGGATACTAACAGCCTCTACATGCAGCTACTGTACTACTTTACTGTGTAGTCCCACTTAGTTTTTAAAAATCTGACTGTGAGATTCCAAACAACTGACTGCAACACTGCAAGCAATCTCTGATTTATTTTCGTTTCTTAAGGACATCCAGTAGAAAACTCTGTGATGAATTCATCTTAGCAGGTCGACAGTAGAGCTTTCATGACTGGATTCCCGAGTTAAGAGCTCAACTGTGAAGTTAAGATGAAACACATCTCTAAAAAACAGGTGTTTTGTGGAACATCTTTTGCAGGAATGAGACCATACTTCTCTATTAACATTACAACTTAGACTCCAACTTTGAGGCACCTTATGTAGAATGCTGGGTACACAAATAAGTGCTTAACTGCTTGCATAATTCAGATGACAGTCTGTCACCTTTTTATACAGAAGGCTTCAGATTCCAAACATTCCCTGTCAATGATTTGTACCTTTCCTCAGTTCTCCTAAGTGAATATTATAAATGTATATTCATGATAGACATTATGCACAAACATGATTGTCAGGAAAAGAGGGAATGCATGTCTTTTCCACTATGGTTTAAAAATGCAATGGACCGTAACTTTGCTCATATATTCTTTTTTCTACTTCCAAAAAATCCAGTGGGAAACATTGGGATTGAAAGAAAGTAAGTGTATTGCTTGTCAGTTGTTTTATTTATTTCCACATTACTAGATTTTCCTTCTCTTGCTTATTATTGTCTGTGATTTTTCATCTTATACAATAACTCTGAGATGAAAATGGAAAAACAAATTTGCCTTTCTCTTGTGTTTATGTAATTGGATGCCATCAGTCACTTTCCTCCAAAGCAGATCTAGCCATAAAAGTAAGATTAGGCATTCTTTGCTCTCTTAGGAAATAGTTCATACTTCAGGGAATTTAAGCATAATGAACTTCTAAAATCTCCTTAAATGAAAACTGAACACGGCAGAGGAGTTAGTTTCTATATTCCACTTACTTAGATGCAGGTTGACAAAACTAAGAAGTATTTTGTACATACTGGTAATTACTTTTAAATTAAATTCCTGATAGGCTGAAATCACTACTCAAGTTTATGCATGCCTACATACATGTGCAATCTTGTAGTGAGCTTTTTCTGAGCAGAGTTGCCAGACTAAGCTCTGGAGACCAAAATCACCTGCCACAAAACAAATGTAGAACTAGCAGTGGCAATTAAAGGACACTGGACAAGAGTCTACATAATGTATCTCTAGGGGATTCATTTAGTAAAATTCTGTATATTTTGCAAAAATAAGCCATAACTTTAGAGATACTACGGGGAGTTAATTCCGATAATTATTTTTTTATCAAAGTCTGATTCATTATTTCCATAAATGAATCAGTTGGTCTTTACAGGATCATACTGCTATTATTTACACTATACATCTTAACAAGGACTTGCAGAAAACTTCATTTTAATGAAATTTTTGGACATACACAGAAGTTTTAGGATCAAGGTTAATGCTTTGAGTGTTCCCTTAATTACAACAAAATGAATGAACCAATATGTAGTCATAGGCAAGAAAACGAAAAGAGATGTTAGGAATTAAAACAGTTACAGTTCTTCTATAATGTATCTGTAATTCTTTAGCATGTTAAGAGTGGAAGTAATGCTACCATCAAATAAACTGTGGAGTGGGATTTCACCTACTTCAGTCCATGACAATGAAGACTAAGGCTGCTCTTCTGTCAACAGTAATAAAAAAATCTTGTGAATTGTGTATGAAGTTGAGAGGCCTTACATTCATCACAGGAAGTGGAGCTAAGGGAATAAATCAAGTTATTTAGGCTGTATTTTCTAACATTGTGGCCTCAACTGGGATTCTGTTTACCAAATTGATCAGCTGAGAATAAGGGTGCAATTTCCACAACTTTGTCTTCTTGGGAACAGAAAGTTTCAACTTTATTTTTAATAAGAGCCTTTGATATCTGTTTTATCCTAACAGCAGAACAAGCTTAATCAGAATTCAAGGTGTGCACTGTTGTCTTCTTCAGCTTGCCATGACTGTTTATTCAACCAACTTCCAAACTTTGGTCTCAAAATAAATGCACTGTAGACAGACAATAGAACTGGCAGTGATTTATCCACCCTAGAGGTAGAGGAGGCAGGAGTAACAAATGGGTCAAATTCTACCTTGCATGTCCTTCTAAAATGCCATCATCTGTTGGATCTGCCATTAGACATACTAATTTTCAAAAGAACTGTATTCCAAATTGCCTATCATATTGTAAGTCTTCATGGCCTAGAAATTCCGTCTCCACACAATTTATCTGACATTGATATCCAATGGTGTTAAACAGGAATAATTAAGAGGAAAATGTCCACAGATAACTGGAATTTAGGAAATTCAATACTATTATAACAGGATTAGATATCATATAATTAGCTCCATTTTATCTTATTAACAAGTGAAATGCAATACAATTGTTGTGACTGCTTATACAAAAGTCTAGGATTTTAGAACAAGGAAGGAAACTGATGATCAATCAGATGCTATTTTTTCAAAGGCACTTTTATAACAATGATTATGCACTGAAATGGTAATTGCAACTTCAAAATATCGTAAAACTGCACAGCTGCTGTCGAAATAATGGACATAGCATGGGCTTGTCTATGATTATTTTTTGTAACTGACTCCATACTGGAAATATCTTTAAATACTGAAGTTCTTTTCTTGAAGAAATTACTTTATCAGCCAAACAAATAAAACTGCATTTGTCTTTTAGTACAGCAACATTGACATCTAGTGGCTAGTTAAGATTCATGTTTAATATCCTCTGTATGACACAAAAATATGGAACACAAAATTTATTGAATTTGACAAACCAGATATGCACTGCCTGCTATCTCCACATAGCCTCTAGATGATTACAGAATATCACCAGTCTTTGATAACTGGTTTGGAGTGACCAGTACCTGTAATGGTGAGCATGAGCCACTGCCCCTCACGTACAGCCCCACTGGTTTTCCCTGACTGTCACAAAGACTTAAGCTTGGGAATCAGCTGCCTGATTGTAGAGTATACCTTTCTCAGGATTTATTGGGAGGCACAGTGCATCCCTGATATTGTACACGAGTACAGCTAAAAGAAAAAGAGCTACAGTTACTGCATGTGATGTTACTGGCATATGTGAACGTCCATTTTTAGCTTTACTTGCTTTTTCTACAAATTACTAGGGGGCTTCAAATAAGAAGAGATAAAAATCAGGAACATGACAGATGCCAAAGTACTGTTTGTACAATGAAGGGACAAAAAATAAATGATTTGGCAACTTACTTCATAGACATGTAGGAGATAGGAAGGTGCCAATATCAAATGGCATTAGTAATTTCCTCATTTGTCAACGAAAGAACTGACTTAATGGAGAAAGAGGAAAGATTAAACAAGAAAAATCTCACATTTACTAGCTTTGTTGATGGTTCCACATTACTGTCTCATAATAAAACTCAAACGTAGTCTCCAGCAACAGCCCACAATGGATGTAGTTGCCAGTGACTGCCAGTGACTCTTCAGGCAGCCTTCTGATTTGCTTCATTAAAAATTGGAACAATTTTTTAATTGGTTAACCAAACTAATTTTCATTTAACATATCAGAAGCTGTTGAGTTTAAACAACTTTACCAGAAGATCTTAGGAGGCAATCACCTTCTGCAGCAAGGCTGATGTGTTTCTTCCTGGCTAAATACTGTTAAGGAGTAAGCATCTATGCTTCATATTTCTTAAAAATACATAGACAAATCTGAGTCTGAAAAAGAGCAATAAAATGCAAGAGTTCTCCAATATGTAACCTATATAGAAAGGTTAAAGAACTTTCTCAGGCTGCAAAAAGGGAAGACCGTGGGGATGTATGTCTTCCAGTAAAGATGTTATTCAAATGATGTTCACTTCTTGCTTTCTATACACACTAATGCAGGAGATTAAGAAATTAACTCAAGTAGCAACAAAGAAGATTTTTTGTAGGTAGTAGGAAAAACCCCTTTATACCTAAGAGGTTAATAGATTAAGGTACAAGCTGTGAAATCTCCTATACTTCAATCTTTTAGGAACAGTTCAGTAAGCATGTCAGGTATAATTTTTTTGAATTCTGCATCTCTATGATCTTGTACCATGTCTGACTTACAACTTTTTGGATACACCAGCTCTCATTCTTTAGCCAAGTCTAGATTTAGGGTAGAACTGAAGTTAAAGCTACAGTGATGTTTTCTCCTTTATGTACTACTAAGTTCAGGGCTACTGTAATTTAAGACTATTGTTTCACATTACTGCTGACCTGATCTAAAAGAGAGCTGCTGCTGAAAAGACAGCCCCTGTTTCCCACCTCCCACTTCCCTCCTGTCCCATCGCCCCATCCCTAACCTTTTTTTGCCCTACCAGGGTTACTCATCCAGACACCGCATCAGGACAGTCACAGGAGCTAGGGTGGTAGAAAGTTAAATTCTGCAGTTCAGCAGAAGTGGTCAGATGAACACTAGGGCCAGTTCAAGAAGAATGCTTTTTCATTGGCAGCTTGACTTACTTGTAAAAATTGGCATAGACTGACTTACTTGTAAAGGAAAGCTGTGCTGAGGTTTGGCTGACCAGTCATTGAAATGCAACTTAAAATGTAGCACCTCCTGCCTTGTAAAGAGTTACGCCCATCTCATCTGTTCTTTTTCCTGTATCTTCCAGTCATGTGGGACTCATGAGAGAAGTGCCTTTTTGGTGTCAAAACATACTGTTGCTGCAATTAAACTATGGAGATACTCCCATTGGAGCAAAGTATAATGCATATAGCAAGGGCTAAGGACACGTTCAGTTTCAGCTTTCAGTTGAAGGAGGCCATTTCTGAACCCATTCCCCAGCTGTAGCTTACTGTAGCCCACATATAAAATGCAGTGATGTTCTAAAGCAACACAGGTAGACATCAGAAAAGCATAGCATAACAAGATGAAAATATCTAGCTGCTATTTCCAGAAAAGTTGATATAACATAACTTCAGCATCTACAGAAGCTGCTACAGTTGGACTTAATGCAGAATTTTCCTGTCCCAGAAATGGCATTTTTTCAATATGCAGGTTTTTCTGGCCACAACACAACGAGAGATTCAAGAATTGTAAATCTTCCCTGTACCTTTCCCACTCTTCTTCAAAGTGCATAATCAATGATATGTTGGCCCAGTTTCCAGAATCATGTCAGGATTCATTCACACTAAAGCAGTCTGTCATTTCCATAAGACAGGAACAACAAAAAGATGCCTGCTATTACAGCTTTGAGGGTATACATTATTTATTTTTATATATTTAAATTATTAATTAGGATAATTCCATTTTTGCAACAGAGTCTCTGCCCTTTAGAGGAAACGGGCTGCATTCAGTAGGACATCAGCAGAATACTGCATGCACTCAAATACACCGTGCCACTCAGTTCCTTTCCACCAGACACTTCAGCATCATCTTTGCATCCCTTCACAGCAGTAGTGACACAACAAGTAACACAAACACTAGGTCAGGAGAAAAAAAATCTGAAAACAGAGATTTAGTAGCCAAGGTAAGGAGATACACTGACAACTATGGTGTGTGATTGCCTTACTGCAGAAAAGCAACTACCTACACCTTATATTTTACAACTTGCATATTACAAGGGCAGCGGCAGTATTTAAATTTTTAGTATTTCCCTGAATTAAACCCTGTCCGTGGTTTAACTATACAGGAACCAGTAACACAACTGGAAGCTCTAACACAGTCCAGAAGCACCTGCGATGCACTACAGCATTTCAGACCTCAGCAGTTCAGGTTGTGTTGGATGAGAAACTATCAGCTCATTGACAACTAATTGCTGTATCTGATGACTTAATGTCGAAGACTGCTGCTTCCCAGCTACTTTATCAGCAATACTTTTGGCTTATAAAGCTCCTTTTTATGATGCAACGCACAGGCTCCCAAACTCTTATCGCCCAGTTGCCGTCGGTCCTCACAGGGAAACTGAGTCACATACTGCCTTTCGCTCTTCTAACTGCGAGATGCGACTGAAGAGAAGCCGCTGGCACAGGCAGAAATCGGTGTTACAGATCGTGCCGGGGCCGCGATCGCGCTGTGCCGCGCCGAGGGCAGCGCGCAGCTCCCGGGCGCGCCTGGACCTGCTGCCCACCGCAGAGCGCCCTGGGGGCCTCCCTGCCGGAGGGGTCCCCTTCTCCCGAACAACGACCCCCGCCTCCCCGATCCCTCCCAGGGATCCTTTCCGCCGAGCCCCGACACCCGCAGCGGGGTCTACGCCCGTGTCCCCACCACAGGGACTGCCCTGCCCGAAAGCGCCGGGGATGATGCGGGGGCGAGCCGGGCCGAGGAGAGAGACGGGCACACTGAGGCCCCTCTGAGCCCCTGCGGCAGAGTCCTACCTTCCCAGAGGCGGAGACCGCGGCAGCCGGGGCCGCTGACCGGGTTCCCGGGCAGGCAGACTCCCCTCACCCCTAAACATGATGTGCGGCTTTCCCCTCCCCTCCCGTGCCGGCTCGCCCTCCCCCGCGCCCCGCTGCCCCGCGCCGCCCGCCCGCGGCGGAGGGAGGGACGGAGGGAGGAAGGGAGCCCGCGGTGCGGCCCTGCTCCGCCTCTGCCCCGCTTTCCGGGAGCGGCCCCCACGACAGCGCCGGGGCCGGGAGCAGGGCTGGGGGGCGGAGGCGGCCCTCGCCGTGCCGCGGCCATGGAGCCCAACCAGCTGCGCCTTTCCGCGGCCGTGAGTGGGGCCGGCAGGGAGGGATGGAGGGGGCCTGGCGGAGGCGGGTGGGGACAGGCCCGGCCGAGGCCGCGGCCTCCATGGCGGCGGGGCCGGGGCGGGCGGAGTGGCCCGGCCGTGCCCGCGGAGGGAAGGGCCGAGCCGCCCTCCCCGTCCGCCCGGGGGCCGTGCCTGTGCCCCGCTCCGGGGGCCGAGGAAGGGGCAGGCGGGCTGGGACGGCGCTGGGCCACTCGCGGGAAAGCAAGCGTGAGAGAACGGCTTCGGGAGCTGCGTCCGACCCATACTGGCTCCTAAAAGTCTAATCTTCGCTGTCGTGGTCTGCTGTTACCTACCTTTTACTCCTACTTTTTCTTTCATAGCTGTAATAAAGGGGCAGTGTCTTGCGAGTGCCTTTTTTCTTTGTTAGGGCCATTCACTATACAGTATATGCAGGCACTACTTGTAATGGCTTTTACAAGGAGGAATAGGTTTGAAGCTACTTATACTTATTCTCAGGGCTTTTTTCCCAAGTGGGGGTGGCAAAGCTTCATAGACAACATCAAGGTGGGAAGAACATGTAGCAGTGAAGCATCCTGACCTTCCACACAGCATCCTGTATTCATCAAAGATGACTCCTCAAGTCCTCTTAGATCCTGTGCTTCCTTCAGACCCTCCCCAAATAGTTTGTACTAAAAGGAGCACTCGGGCCTGTTGTGGCCACATCTGGGCTGTGAGCAGACACGGACACAGACCTGCGGGCTGGGCGGATGAAGGGAAGGATGGGAGCGATGCTTATGAGGGCGCTGGCAAGACTGGACCCGAGTCTGGAGCCAAGAGTTGGGAATATTTTATAGTATTGTTTTGCCGTTTTTTCTTCATTTTGACTCGTGTTCAACCACACATTGTGGTCACCAGTCAACACCAACTGCGATGTGACCAGTGTGTATTTACCCCTCTGGAGAGGCTTAAAGAAGGTGCCTTCTCTAGATGCAAATACTTGCTGTAAATGCAGTGCTGGGCACTTTGTAGTGTCCTTTATTGACATCAAGAGTTGGTGTCTCACTCTGACATCAGTTGTGTACAGCGTTCATGCCTTTACTGTGTTTTTGCATTTACTGGGTTTTAGAAGCTGAGAGTTTCGTGGACTCTGTTCTGTCTCCAGTGGTTTCATTATTAAATAATCCAAGATGTTTGGATTACTTAAATGTGAACTAAATTTACCCCAAAGCATATGTGTGCTTGTTTTAATTTTGTGGTTTCAGTTTGTTTTGTTGTTTGGGAATAAAAAATTCAAAGTTGGTGCAACACCAAAGTACACTGTACCATTTAAGTTACATAGCTTTCAGGTTCATGTTTTGATAAAACACTTGGTATTTGTATTAGTAATTTACTAGAAGCGTTCTGAGTCTGACAAATTCCATCAAAGCAAAGTTTATATGTGAGGGTTAATTAAATAGTGAAAGTAGTTACTTTAAATTTTGTTGATTATGCATGTCCATGTCTGTATCTGCTAGGCTGGGCACAAAGCTTTGGTATCTGTTCCTCTATTTCTACAGTTAAATATTAGACAATTAAACATATTTCCCTTATCTGGGATTGTTGTCTGGCTTTTTTTTTTCCTTTTTTTTTGGGGTGCAGAAGGGGAGAAATCTGTCATGATCTGTCATGAAATTTTACAGCATTAAGTAGATGTCTGCTTACATTGTCCTTCCAAAATGGCAAGATTCATTTGTGAGGTTCTTTGATGGAGTTAAATGAAATTAACTAGGTAAGTTTTACCAAAAGGCAGATCATCCTGGACTCATGCTAAGGTGTCAGGTTATAAATCATTCAGTCCCAGTCTCTGCGAGTGTGGTCCAGCACTGCTGGAGCTGCTGCTGTCAAGCCCAGCACCAATGCAGTACCAGTCCATCCTGCCATTGCCTTCAGCAGAGGAGCGATCCAGAAGTGTCAGGACATCAGTCATGGGTTGTGTTCTTTTTCACTCTGAATTTATCTGTGAGGTACTCTAGTGATTCAGAGCAATGTCTGAAGCTGTGAAGAGCTTTCCGGTTGGAAGAGCAGCCTAGTCCTTAGCATACCTGCCCGTACATTCACAGTCAGCTTTACAAAGGGCAGTCATCAACTTCTGAGAGCCCTACACTATGACTGTTGGAGCCTTTTTTCTTGCATCTTTTTTTCTTTTATTTGAATCATTCCTGGAATCACTTGAGGGCTGATTAGTGAGGATGTCTATTTCTTTCCGAGGGAACATCATCCAAGGGCAACTGTTTTGTGAAAATTTCCTTTCGTTTGAGCTTTCCTGTTCTTGCCTGTTTCAGTACTTCATCTGTCTAGGGTTTTCATGCTCATGGTGTTGGCCGGGACTTCCCTTTTGAGTGTGAAGGAAGCTCTTGATGTTCATTTGGGAGGCATTACTAATGCCAATAAAAACATTCCCAGATTAGCATGATACTTTTTAATTTAGAGGCCAAGTATAAATATGTTTGCTGCATGATCATAGAGTGTTTAAACTTTTCTAAGGACCATTTAAGCTTCATTAACAAAAGTAGTGATAGGCTGGTTACTAGAACCACCTAGCTATGTGACTACATCGTTGCTGCTTTTTTGCCAGTGCATGAGGATGGTTTACAGCAGACATCTGCTGCACATGTTTATTTGGTTTGGGGTTTTGTTTGTTTTGTTTGTGGGGGTTTGTTTGCTTTTTTGGTTTGTTTCTGTTTTGCTTGGTAATGGACAATTTTTATGTCTTGTGGGAAATAGAAAATAGTTCAGAAAAAGTTTTGATTTGCTTTTGTTGAAATATATATATGTGTAGGAGAGTTACGTGTTCTTCAAAAGCGTCCAGAAGAGTGGGAGGAACATTACAGTATTTGTTGTTTATTAGTAGTAATAGTAACAATAATAAAAAGAAAATGTTTTAAAAAATCTTTTAAAAGAGTCCTTCACTGTCAGTTTGAGAAGATAGTGTTTTACATACTGGGCACGATACAAACCAATTGTTGGTGTCAGTAGAGGATACAGCCAACTCTTCAGCATGGCATTTCTGTGAGGCATTTGCATCAAGAGAAGGCACCTCATCAAAATCATCCTGAGGAGTTGTGTCTCTTTTACAGATTTTGTTTTTCTCAGCTTTTTGTCTGAGGAGGAATATAACTGTAGGTAGCGTAGGAATCAGCTGAATCAAACGTGTTTGTTTTCTTGTCTTTCATTGTCTTTCTTCATCCAGTCTCACTTACCAAGATACTTTGGTAGTGTGTGTGGAATCTTTCCAAATGCAACTATATTAATAACCATCCCTCTTTCTTTTACCTCAGTTGTGTAAAGGCTTGTTTGGAGTCTGTGCTGATTTATGTGGTGGCCAGCTCTGGCTGCTCTCTCCCTGTGCTGCCCCTTCAACTGGCTGGTGTGGGTTGTGGGGGCTCAGGATTTTAACCTGGGTTAAAATAATCTTTTTTTGCCTATGTTCCTTTGTAACTTGGGTGAGTTGTTTGATCTGGTTCATGTGTACTTTCCCAACTGTAACTGAGCACCTGGAAGGAAGGTACCAGAGTAGGAGCGTTGGAGAGGAGATGGGATCGACTTAAGCCATTGCATCTCCTGAAGGAATTGAACATGGAACTGTGCCTTGAAAAATGGAGATGATAGATCTGGGCATCAGGCAGCACTTGGGCATTTGAAAGCATTACAGTATGGGTATTTTGGTTTCCTTATATACATTAGTTTGACACTGTAGTCCCAAAGTGGGTGGAAAAGAAGGTTTCGTTTTCTGGCAGGAATGTTGTGCTGATGAGGCGATACATTTTTGCAGGCATGTTGTTTTGTATTTTAGTTATTGTTTCAATTGGATTTCCAGCTACCAGTGTAAGATCTAATGATCTAAAATACTGCACCACAGCCCAAGAAACTTTTATTCCCATTTTCCTTCATTTATAATGTGGGCATATCACTTACTGTCCTCCAGCCCCCCTGAAAGACTAGCTCCTGGGGAAGATAGTCACCTTAGCTAACATAAGGAATGTTATTTAGAAAATAAAAACTCAAGGTACTTATCATACTTTTAGTTTGCTGCATCTATGAGAAGATTAATTATGAGGACATATGCATATACATTATTTATAAAGTGATCTTTCTTACAAAGTGATCTTTCTTTGCCGTGTATTATCTGGAATATTCTCTGCTTTGTCTGTGGAGTTTTGTTTGGCTTAGACATGTGAGAATTTGCACTTGCTCACTTGCTCTCTGTCTTTCTACCTTTTATTTATGCATGATGGACAGTACTGATTTGTGATTATGCCATATACATACTACATTACCAAATATATTAACTGGTCTATTATTTTCAGGCACATGGCCATGGAGGCTATGATTCGGATTTTAGTGATGAGGAGAGTGGAGAGAAGTCTCTGCAAAAGACTAAAAGGTAATGTTGTACAGAATTAACACTTTGCATTATGTATCTTGTACAAATGGCCTGTTAGTATGCGTAGAAAATGATGCTGTTGCACGTAAAGTCTGATGTTGAAATGGTTTTTGAAAAAATCAATTTCTTTGATTTCTGCATCTCCTCATCTCAAGCTTGCCAAAGCTTGTCATCTCCTAGGGGCAGCTGATTAAGATCTGTTCTGCCATCTCCATCTGGTGTATATTTGCCCCTCAGTTCATGGAGCAGAGTGTTTTGTTTTTCCAAGCATTAGTATCCACTGCTGGGTTTTGGCACTGCTGTTCACACCACTGTGATCCATCAGGACAAATGGAACTGCTAGGGGAGCAAGGCAAAAAAGGCCAAGTGGTAGCAGGCTTTGTAGATATAAAACACATAGAGATATAAAGTAAAGAGCTGATGCTACTTAAGTTTGTGAAGAGACCTGGGAATTGGTAAATTGTGTTGTGATCAGTCCTTGAAATGTACCTGCACGTCTCTTACTTGAGATGACCTTGGCCAATATTTTCAGTGGTTTGCACAGTTAATGACCTGGAATTTTGTAGTCCAATCTGACTGTATTGTAAAGATTTTTATTTATTTATGTATTTATTTTGCTTTTGTACTGTAGTTCCTTGATACTTTCTGCACCATGCTGAACATTTGGCATACATTTTGAATATACTTTTACTTTTTCGTGTCTCTCCCTTGCTCTTTTATTGGACTTTATTTGAGAAACTTTCTGGAAACTTTCCAAGGACTCTTGTATATTTTTGCATTATAGAAGAATTAAAAGAATGGATTTTTTAGTGTCTGATTGCATTCTGGGAAAAAAAAAATCATGTTTTAATCTTTGGAATAATAGGAAGCATTGTGCAATTTAATTTGTTTTATAAATATAGCTGTTCTCCATTAAAATAGTGTCTGGTTTTGTTCAGATTTCATTTTCTTTCGATACCATTGCACATTCTACCATTCCACTTTCTAGGTGAATATTAACTAAGCATCAGGAACCTTTCAAAAATACCATCATTATCCTTGTTCTGGCATACCACTGCTGATTCCCAGTAGGGCTCTTATGCGGGTTCCTTTTCTTGCTCTATTATGGTATTTATTTTCAGTTTAAAGGAAATAGTAGTCTTAAATTCTCTCCAAATTGCTATTTTATAGACCTTTCTTATGTGAATTTTGTGCTTACAGATCCTTTTGAGTAAATGATACCTTAACTTTCTAGAGTCCTATATTCCATAGCAAGAAACAAATTCCCTGGCTTGCTTTCTCCAGGTTTCTAATTTCCATGCTTTCTGCATGCTGTTAATTATGGGAAAAAAATCTTTTCTTCACCTCAGTATATGAATGAAATTAACTAAATGTACCTTTTACTAGCTAAAATGTATGTTGAACTTTGTTGAACTCTAAAAGTAATTTTAGCTGCCTACTGACAAGTACGGTTCATTACGTCGTAATTGAGTTTTAAATTTGTGATTCTTGTGATTGCACTACAAGAGGCAGAGCTGTTTAATGAGGTGTTGAGACATTGGCATGAAAGGGTGGAATAGGGTTACTGCCAGTCACTGTTTCAGTGAATGCACTGTCCTTCCTGTTCCTACTTTGCTGTGTAGCTGAGATTTGCAAAGGACTTTAAATGTCAGAGTGACACTGAGGAATTTTTCAGGTTTTATCAGTGTGTTTCTATAATGGATAATATTAGTGAAAACAAATATTACAAATAGCTGGTTTAAACAATTGCCTTTAAATGCCAACTAGAAGAAAATATCTTTCTGATTTTGTTCTGCAAATGAAGTAAAGCCCAAGCTGATGTTCTGAAGTTTCATTTTATTCTTGTAGAAAATAGCAATATAACTGTTTTTGTTACTCAAGACAGTGCAAGGTTTAGCATATTAAAATTTTATTGTATATGGAAAGTTCTTGACTAACTTTTCTTCCTTTTTCTCATGTTTAGAATACAGGATGATGTCCTTCTGAAAAAGCCATTCCAAAAAGCAAAACAAGGCAGTGTGGTTCACAGACAATTTGCAGCTGAAGAATGTGATAGGTATCTTTTGTATATTGGTTTTGTGAGACGTTTTCCTCTTAATGGAAAGATAGTTTTCACTGGAACATGTTTGTTATTAACAGGGAGGAAGCAAGAAAAAGAAGATTTCACTTGATATCGATGGATGCTGTATCCTTCTGTTTCGTTTTTCAAGTTTGAAGATGGGGCACAGGTTATCCATTATGGTAGAATACTGGGATTTCTCAACTGCCACATTAGGTGACCATGCAGCACCAGATACTGAGTCATTCTTCAGAGGAGTTTCTTTTTGATGTTGAAATAAAAGTTAATTGAAGAGCTTTTTAAGAAGCCACATATAAAGTTTTTATTCATGAAGACACTTATTTTCTGAATAAGTAATTGCATATTTTGCTCAAATTATGGTACAAAATGTGTTTCAAATTATGTTTCTGTTTTGGCCTCACACTGAGGCCAAAGTGTTCTAAGACGCATTACACATTTTTCCATGATTTTCATTTCCAAACTAAAACATTCAACTTTTATTTGTATGTTGGTGGTAAAAATGTAACAAATTATTCCATTTTAGTAGCCAGAATGTTTTTATAATAGAAAAGTACAAACCTGTTTTAAACCAAAACTGCAGTACAAAGAAGCTGTTGTCTAAATCACAGCTGAAAAAATTAATCAAATTTCTATGTATATGCATACAGAGCATTTTTGATAAAGGAAGACAGTTTTATAAATGATGAATGAGGTTTTAAAGATTAAATTGCCTTGAATTCAAGTATTTGGAAATTAGCTTCTATGAGTGGTTATTAAGTTGCTAATTGATTCCATTCTTTTTTTTGGAAATTACTGAACTGTTTGTGAGAAGAAAGGCTTTTCTCTTAATTATATAAAAATATTTTGGTTGGGGTTTTTTTTGGTTTTAAACTGTGGTAAATGGAAATATGCTCTGAAACAATCCTTAATGGCTTTATTCAGTATGAAAGACATAAAAAGTTTGTGCATGACTACATTTTATACTATGGTGGCAAAATAGAGGATTTCCGAAGATCTGGGTGAGAACTGTTAGCAACCTTTCCCCTCCTGGCCTCAAAGCTCCCGTGTTATGTAAAACTGTTAAATATATATTATAGCTTTGGGGGTAGAGATGGATGTAGCTGTGTATCAAATTACTAATTGTTTTGGTCACAAATATTAACTACAGTAATTGGAAATACCCAAACACAAAACTGCCTTGTTTCATTTTGTTTTCGTATTTTTAAATGAGAAGTTACCATGAGCTGAATTATTCTTGCTTTGTTATGTAAAAGAAGAATGACAGGTGATCATTAATGGAGGGTACATTGAGAAATATCTGTCAGTATCTTCAAAATAACAGTCTGAAGTACTTCTGAATGTGCAGAATTGCTATCCATTGTCCAGAATAATAACTTCTTTAGAGCTATCTATAACTGCCTTTTAACATCACCGTTTTCAATAATAAGTAGAAAAAGTGTTTTCAGACAGGATCAAGTCATCCACAATTTCAGTGGCCATTTTCCACTGTGAGTTTTTAATTTGGGAATAGGTATGCCAGGGAATACATTTTTGATAGTTTTATTTCATAGGAATGTATTCCTTTGTGCTGTGAGGTAGAGATCAGAACTGTAAAATATTGATGCTTACCAAATTTTTATGTGATGGATTTTCATTTTAATGTTACATTGTACTAAAAAAAGTGTGTCCTTTTATAGAGCAAATGACAAGACGGATCTTGATATTATTAGAGAAAACCATAGATTCCTGTGGAATGAAGAAGATGAAGCAGACATGAATTGGTACCTGAAACTATTACAGGATATGTCATTTTTAGATCACTTGTACTAAATTTGTGGTTTCACCTAGAAATTAAGAATTACTGTGCATACTTGGTATGCACATGATCATTCTTTGATGCATTTGAAAATGAAAGACCATTAGAAGGTCCTTCATATTGTAATATTGTTCAAATGCCAGCATGAATTGATGACAAAAAGAACTAATAAATAATAGTTTGTAGAACTGATAAATAATGATAATAGATTCGCTGAGATCCAAATGACCGTTCAAAAACTCTGAAGAAAGCAGTTTGAGAAAAATACAGTTTAGTATGTACTGTGGATTTATTTTACATTTATTTTTCCAGTTTTATGGAAATTACTCCTTAGTTAGTTTAATGACTATATCTGTTGTATTTCAATGTCTACAACCTGTGTTCTTTCAATTAAACAACATGTCTTTGTCTTGCTAATGTCATTACAATGTAAAGTGAATTATGTTGTCTTCTATATTTAATAAAAAATAATACTTTTTGTTTTAGGGAGAAGAGGCTTGCAAAGAAGTATTATGACAAATTGTTCAAAGAATATTGTATAGCAGATCTCAGCAGATACAAAGAGAATAAGGTATCTTTCCTTAGTGTAAATAATCTTGTGTTATGAAGTATAGTCTTTTTAAAAATTGCCTTATGGTTGTGGATATGTTGTAAAACCAGAATATTAGTACCCCTTTCATAGAAAGGAAGTTGTGAGAATTTGTCAAGTACTTAGTAAGCAGCAGTTTGAATCCAAGCATTGTCACTGCCTCAAAAATGTGCTTCTGTGGGAATAGGAACATTTCTGTCAGATGATGCTTTATGAAGAGGTACATTGTGTGTAAAAGGCAGAAAATGCAAAGGGGTTAAAGAAAGAAGGCTGGAGAGGTTGCTTGGAGAGGAGCAGTAGATGAAGCCTAAAAACCCATGGAATGCTACTGTTTAAAAAAAAAAGTCTAAATAGAGTTTTGTACTTGAATGCTGGCAGAAACAATTTTGGAAAAATCCATTCTAAAGCAGCATCTTTTGCTGGTTGTTCTTTTCTGTTTGTGGAAACAGGACTTGTATGTGCCTTGTAAATAAATAGAATTTCTGAAGAGAAACAGCCCAATTTCAGCACCAGGTTTTCTTCTTAACTGGAACAGCCTTTGTTTTTTCCAAGTTTTTGGCTGACTAACTTCTTAGTCAAAGAGTATACATGAATTTTCTGTTGTGGTTTTCCAGAGACTGGGGCTGAACTCAGATGTCTCTTGGTGTTTCTAGCACACAGTAACACAGCCTATGTAGTTCTTTTCGACTATTTACAGTATTGAAAATTACGTTCACTGGTAAATATTTGCAAGGACTGGGCTTAGCTGTATTAGGAAGAAAAGATGACAGTCATCTAAAGACAATTGGGACAGTAAAATACAAAAATTTAATTAAAATCATCAAAAACTAAAATGCTGAAGATGCCTTCCCTCCTTTTTTGAGTAAATTTGATTTTCCTGTAGCTATTTTATATCTCTCAATGTCCTCTCCATCCCTCCATGCCCCCAGCTGATTTCCCTTGAGCATGCTTACAGATTTTGTTTCTCTCACTGCTGTGCCAAGTTTCCATATGTTTGCTGTCTTTTGTGGGAAACTGTTCTGCCCCAGATTTTTTGTGTGTGTGTTTGTTTTGTTGTGTGAACAGTATTTCTCCGTCAGACTTCAAGTGTGTCTATCCTCTATCCTAACTTTGAGGTCAATCTCTGTTCCATTTATGCCTCTAAGTCATTACCTATATTTTTGGAATTGCCATGTCAGGATAACTGCAATTTGTAAAATTTGTAAAATATATGCACTTTCTTTTCTTAAATATGTTGTGATCATATGAAAGTCCTTTCTTAGAAATTCTTCAAAAAATAGAAAAAAAAATGTAATTTTTCTCAGTGACTGATTTATCCATGCCCATGTTTGGTGCAGAAGGATTTCAAAGCAGGCTTTTTTTTTGGAAGTCTTAAATAAGCTGCCATCCCATTTCCACCAATGGAATGCAGTCTGTACTTTCAGATTTCTCCTGCCTTAATTTTTTTTTCTGCATTTCCAGAAATTGGAAGCTGGATATCTTTAGCCCCTGTGCCTTCTGTTTTGCACTGCTGGTGCTATGAGAGGTGCAGGGTAGATAAAAGCTTCTCAGCTAGTTGGCCTTTTACATGATAGTTGTTGATTTTTTACATGTTGATGCCTCATCTTGATATAATAAAGAAATTCTTTTATAGTGAGAACTCTCAGTTGCTGGAACAACCTCCCCAGCGGCACAGTGGAATCCCCATTGCTGGAGGTTTTTCAAATGCAATTGCCCAGGTGGTAGATAATCTCCTCTGGGCTCCCTTGCCCATGGAAGGTTCAGCCTGGTGGTCTGTTAAGGTGCCTTCCAACCTGAGCTGTTATTTGATTCTGTGATTCTATATTGTGCTACTTGGTGTCGAAGTAAAAGTTGGGGATCAGTTTTCTGTGATGTTTAAATACATATATTGCACAGATTGAGACTTGCGCGTGCGCTCATCGATCTTTTCACAACTGTAATTGTTCTGCTCTTGGCCAAAATCTTCTAGTCTTTTTTTAAAGATCTCTACATAGAGATTGTAGCACAGATCTCTTTAGGAACTCTTCTGAAGTAAACCACTGTTTTACAAAGATCTGGATAATGGTAAGGATCAGTTTCATGGGAGCATCTCCTTTGAGAATCGGAAAAATAAGCAGAACCACCTTCTCAAAGACTGAAGCTCAACAGAAAACAAGACATATGAACCCCTGAGGCCAAAAGCACGTTCCAGTTGCTGGTCCAGACTGTTTTACTCACACACACACACACACACACACAAGCACATGTCTGGGACTGCCCTGCTCTCATCCCTAGAGCTTCACAGGTGCTGTCACAGCCAGAGCTGGAGACACACTCACCCTTCTTGTTCCCAGGCCACTTCACCTGCTGATGACCAGTCTGGCTTGGTCTTCACTGGTGTTTCTTTTTAATCAGAAATGCCAATGTCAGCCTCTGGTGTGAGGCTACACCAGAATGTTCTGACAGCTCTTGCTTATGCTGGGTCTGTTACTCCTCACATTTTCCCTAGATAGGAATTTTCTAGGTCAAGGTTGTCTTTGAACCTTCAGTGCATCTTGTCTGCAAACTTTGAGGCTGATAAATGACCGTCTGTATTGTCAGATAGTTCAGTTCTATTGTCAGCTTTGCAGTGCAGCGCAGGAGGGTGTTCTGCATTTAAGTTTCCCTTTGATATGCACTGGACTGGAAATGTTCCCTTTGTTGTCTTATTTTCCTAGAGAATTTCTTATTTGCTGTCTCTGTACTTTGTTTAGTAGCTTAACAGATTGGAAGTGTCTCCTGTTTGCTAAGAAATGAAATCTGTTTGACACCTGGTCATTAAATAAAATACTTTTTATTGTTTTGTTTTTATTTCTAGATTTCTAGGCCAACTTGTCTGCTACTGGAAATATTAATATGTCTGCTTTTGTAATTGTTTTTCAGCATGGAGGACTTTCTGTAAAAATAAAAATAAAAATATTTAAAGTATTTTTATAAAGCAAATACCATTCTGGTAAGCAGAGGCAGAGATATATTTTTATTTAAAAGAGAAAAAACTAAATTTTTCTGATGAGAGCTAAATGGATGAGCCACATGCAGGAAGTCAGTCAAGTGACATTAGTCTTTACAGTGCTTGTATGTTGACTGTTCACAACTCATTTTTGGTTCTTATCTTAACAGTTTGGATTTAGATGGCGACATGAGAAAGAAGTAATTTCAGGAAAAGGTAATGCTGTCTTTCATTTTGTGTTACATTTCCTCTTGGTGCTCCTCTTGCTACTTTTGGACATAATTTTGTTAGATAATATTTGATGGTAAGTTTATCAGATAATAGTGCACAATTAATTTACTTGTCTTCCAGCTTTGCTGTTCTATAGGTTTAGATAGCACACTGATCTGCACATATTACAATTAAAAGAACATATAGTTTATTTTCACATGGTCAGTTTTGTAATGAACACCACCATAATAAGATTGATAATATAGAATTTCATGGATGGGCTTTTTAGCTGCTTTTCTCCAGTAGTTCTGCTACCTCATTATTGATACCTGTAATTGAAGTCTCTCAGTAGTTTTCCTCAGGAAATAATTTATTGATTAACAATTTCTCCAGCTCTGTTCTGCAAAACTTTTTAATTTAAGTTTCTTGTGTCATAGCTATTTTAGCCTAAATTGGTTTTGAAAGCCTCAGTGGGAATGATTATCATGTCTCCCAATATTGTCTCTAAATCAGTACCTTAATTCTGGGTGGGAAGTCTTACCAGTGTGTTACTGGGACTTTGCACAGTGCTCCTCATTCCATGGCTGAGGTGCTTAGGCTTTTTCAACTTGCTGAACAAGCAAGAAGATGAGGTGAATGAGATATTGCTGTTCCTGGGGTGGATTCTCATACACGTGTGGTTTTCCAAAGTCATGGATGCACGTGCCAGAAAATTGCATGGGGTTGTATTGCTGATCAGTTTCACTCAGCTACAGTTCTTTAAACAGCTGTATTCTGTAAACACCTGTATTGTAATATTTTTCAAAAAGTTAGAAATGCATTTTTGATTTTTTTAAAAGAGGAGTATTTCAGAGTCGGAAGTATGAACACTAATGGTGGGGATTTTTAAACTGTAAATATTACAGTCTCTAAAGGTATTTGTAGTCTTATTTTGCATTCAGCACTGCACATTATATTAATGGATACTTATATTTGATAAAATTACATGCTTTATTGAATACTTTTAACAAGATAATGAAAATTAAATGAGAAGTAAAGTATTCTTATATCTTCGTGGGGGGGGGAACTATAGCTTTATACGTTTAATGGGTGGTACTCCATATTTTAAAATGTGGGAGAAAGTGCGGAATTACATATTTCAAACTTTTTAATGGAATCCTAATGAAAAGGGAGCAATTGGAGTATGAGTGGATAAATCCTCTCTGTCACCACTGGGAGGCGCGAGAACCCAACCTCCGGGCGCTCCCTCCAGTGCCATTCCAAACAACTGAAAAAAAGCTGGGGGTCTTTTAAGCTATTTTGAAATATAAATCAGCCATATAAAATGCTTTAATTAATTGTAATAGCACATCGATACCTACCTGTCTGATAATTAGCATGAGCACTGTGTGTTCTTGCTGTGTGCCCTGGTGTGGCTGTGTCAGTACAGTGGTGATGAGAGCTCCTGCCGCTGCGCTGGGACTGAGGATTGGGGCTCGTAACGAGGGAGTGCAGGAGTGGAGTACTCACGTTTGCTTGCTCTGCGTTTAGTGGCTGTTTTTGCATGGTCAAAGAAGAAGGGCTAGGATAAATAAAAGAAGAGGTGACACTTGTTTTACTAATTGTAAATGCCAGACTATTTCTTTGACTTCTTTCCACTCTTTGCTGTAAGTGTTTTTCAGGAGGTCATATTTGGAGATTGCTCTGACACAGGGTACTGATAACCATACCTGACATAGGGTTAAACACACTTAATGTGTATTAATTTGGAACTTGCTTCGGGGGTTTTTTTACTTCAAATGTTTGTATTGCAAGTGGTGTTTCATTACAGAACTGAAGTATGTGAGGACACTGCCAATCCATTAGTTAGCCGCTTAAGCAGAATTTTCTGAGGTTAATCGTTCACCAGCAGTCCTGTTTGTGAGCCTATTAATACACATCCTTTCTGCTGCTCTGCATACAAAGTCTTCTCAAAGGGAATGCAAGTATCTTTATTACTCCAATATTGGGGCTTCAGTGGTGCAAACAAAATTGAGTATGTGCAGATCTGTTTTAAAATCAGTGTTACTTTCACATAATGAACCAAAGGAAGCTTTTAAAGCTTATGTAGCATTTCTCACAAAGTTGAATTTCCTTTTCTTAAAAGAAAGATATTTATGGATAGTCACTAGAATAGAAATTGTATATCTAGTATATCAGGTACACTAGTTATGTAAAAAACTTGTGGGCACCTTCGTATTGTACTTCATCAAAGTATCACATATTTGTGATACTTTGAATAGTTTGATGTCATTAAAGATGCATGTCTGAATCACAACTTCTGATCCATTATTCTCTGCTAAGTAAGTAATAATTTAGGGTATAGGATGTATCCTAGTGACATTCACTTTTTAATGTTCCTATTAGGCTTCTTATTTCACAATGTACACCTTCATCCATGCATTTCAAAACACAGTTATGTGTTTTCCTTTGCAAATAGGCAATATTGTACAAGTATGGTTGATTGCTTTGTTGTTCCCTGTTATTATTTCCTTAATCTAGATGTTATTTTTAGATTTGTGGGGGTTTTTATTTGAAAGAAATGGAAAATGAAAAGCAAAAACTGAGCAGAACTGGAAATAACAACCCCATATCTGTTTATGTTGATCGTTGAACCACGTTTGTTGGTTTTGACTCTTTACAGGTCAGTTTTCCTGTGGAAATAAACACTGTGATGAGAATGAAGGCCTGAAGAGCTGGGAGGTGAATTTTGGTTATGTTGAGCATGGCGAAAAGAGGAATGCACTTGTGAAATTGAGTAAGTCAGCCCCTTCTAGGAGATGTACACTTAAAAGAAGACAAGTATCTTGCACTTTGAATGGTATTGAGTGAGACCCAATAATAATGAGTTCATGACAAATGTGGAGTAGATAATTTTGTCAAATTAATCACAGCTGGTAGTATGGTGGTCTTGATTTAGAGAGAACAGCTGTTGTCTTATATGACAAAGTTGTTACAGATTAAGAACTTTAGTCTGTGTAGTTACCATGTCATAAAATTAGAATACAGTAATTTCACTAATACAAGCTGCACCAATTTGACCAAAAGTTTGGTGGAAACCCGGAAGTGCGGCTAATATTCGAGGGCGGCTAATACATGAACAATATTCTAAAAGCTGCCAACACGGAAGTGAGAGCCCGCGGCAGCCCCAAGCCAAGCTGGAGCCCGGCCGGCCCCGGCTGAGGTGGGAAAGCCTGGCAGAGGCGGGGCCAGCAGTGTGGGGGGCGGGCGGCAGAGCCTGAGCCAGCAGGGGGGGCAGGGGGGCGGCAGAGCCCGGGCCAGCAGGGCGGGGCAGGGGGGGCGGCAGAGCCCGGACTAGCATGGCGGGGGAGCCCGGGAGAACTGGGGCTAGCAGTGCAGGGGAGCATGGCAGAAGCAGGAAGCCCGGCGGGTGGGGCTGCCTGGCAGCGGGGGAAGCCCAGCAGAATCGGGGCCAGCAGCGTGGGGGAGCCCGGCGGTGCGGGGGCCTGCAGTGCCGCCAGGGCGAGCAAACGCGGCGGCGGTACAGACGGGAGGGGGCGGCCGGCGAGCCTGGCGGCGGCCGCCCTGCTGGCAGGGCAAGCAAACATGGCGCGGGGCGGCCGGCGAGCCTGGCAGTGGCGGCGGCGGCTGGCCCACCGGCAGGGCGAGTAAACGCAGCAACGGGGCGGCCGGCGTGCCTGCCAGCGGCGGCGGCGGCTGGCCTGCCGGCAGGACGAGCAAACACGGCAGCGGGGCGGTGCTGACGGGAGAGGGGGGCCAGCGAGCGCGGCGGCGGCTGCAGCACCACCCGGCCGGCCCCGTCGGCAACCATGAGCGGGCCGAGCCTTCCTGGCCCCGCCCCGAGCCAGTAAAGCCCGCTATGCCGCGATCCTGTTACTAATTGGCCAATTTGTGAAAGCTGCGCACGGATTCTCGCGACGAACGAAAGTGCGGCTAATATTCGGGGTGCGGCTTATCTATTGACAAAGACAGCAACATTGTCGAGGCACCGGAAGTGCGGCTTATACTCCGTGCGGCTTGTATTCGTGAAACTACTGTAATTGACTATAAGCTGTTTTGTATAGAAGCATTTCCAGTTTTAATGGACAATACTGCATTGCAAAGGGAATTTCAGCATTGTCATTGCTCATTCAGTTCTTGTCTTAGAAGTCCTTAGGGCTTTGGACTAGACAATTTCTTGCACATCTTCAGCTCTACTGATTTTATTTCAAATATTTATGTTTTCTTACAATAGTTCTATCTTTAAACAATTTTTCATTCTTACATCTTGACTAGGATTTTCTAATTCAATGTTGTGTACATGATGATATGTTTATCAGATAATTAAACTTAGTACAGGTTATATAGTTACTTTGTGTAAAATAATTGAGTAGTGGGGTTTTTTCCTTTGTGCACAAGACACTCCATGTGGGAGCACTTGGTCTCTGACAAAGCTCTAAGAGACATGCACATCTTCAGTATAATTGCAGAAGAATTTGATCTGTCCACAAGGGTCCATATGGGATGTCTGTACATGAGAACCACTTATACTTCTTTAATGAAGAGCTGCCAGTGCTAAACTTGTAGTCGTCCTTCACATACAGTAAAATCTGAGTTTGTACTTCAGACTTTCAGAGTGTGTTTTTTCAGTACTGAGTGCAGTTACATTGTTACTAGTATTTTGAAGGGAAAGCAACTGATACTGAAAGATCTAGTTCTAACTAATTTTGTAGGGTTTTTTTTAAGTTATGCTTATTAGATTCTTGGCTGCAATGTTCTCATTTTCTCTTTTTCAGGACTATGTCCAGAATGTTCCCACAAACTAAACTTCCATCACCGGTAATGAAATAATTTGAAAATAATGGGGGCTGAATTATTGATAAGTTACGATTACGATAAACAGCACACAGGGACAAAACTTCAGTGAGATGATAAGGAACTTAATTTATCCTGAAATAGCATTAAATATTCCGGAGTTCTTATAGAGCCACTGACTTGTCACTGTTGAGGGTTAAGTTACTGTGCTAATCATAGCACAGAGCCCCTCAAACTGGAAGAATTCCATCCCTACCACCACAGAAGTTTCATTTGCTTAATTTCAGCCCAGTGATTATTTTTCTTCTGTTTCTAATAGCACTTTTCTTTTTAACTGAATCAGTTTTTTTCAGTTTAACTACTGATAAGTGTGTGAAAAAAATGACACCTGTTTGACTGAATTAAATACTTCAGATTTACTGTTGCATAAGAAGTACATATAATAGAGGAGGTATACGTTCATCTTTTTTAAAGGAGGAAAGAAGTCAAAACATGCAAGAAAAGAGGCACAGCTGCACAGAACTCTGAAGAGCCAAAAAAAAAGAAGAAAAAATTATCTCGTTCAGCTAAAAAGAAGTCCAAAAAAAAGACCCATAAAGGTAAATTAAAACTTTAAAACTTTAGTTGTTAAAATACTCAGGTTAGTTGAAACTTAGTTTTGTTACAGCTGCATAGATAGAGACATGTAATTATGTATAAATGCATTTAGTTATACATACAGATATATAACTTTCTTGACTGCGACACAGGTAGTCGAAAAGGTAAATTTTTTAGGCAAAATTTCCTAGATGCAAAAAAAAAGATAAATTCCTTATATTTAACAGAGAGGGACAGCCTTTTTGAGAAGTATGCACTGCAAGGGAAATCTGTGCAAGCATTGGATGTTGCATACTAGAAAGGGTTGTAAAGTATTTCTTTCCAGGAGGCTTTGGGTTTGAAAGCCTTTTGGAAATGTCAGATAACATTTTTACACCAGAGATCTTAATTAGGCCAAACTGATGACCTTTGCACTCATGCTAAAAAATCCTTTTATTTCAGTTTTTGCTCACTTTCTTTGAATGTGGTGTGTGCATGCATGCACACATGTTTAGTGTAATAAATTGTGATAGAAATATCTTCATAAACAATTTAAGATAACAGATAAAACCAGAAGAAGCTTACTGTTTTTTTCTATTTTGATGTTTCTTTACAGATCAGGTTTCTTCAGACGATTCAGATAATTCTGATAAAGGTAAAGGTATTTTAATATCATTTATGTTTTTGTAATAAGTTGTATAATATCATAGACAGTTGTCATTGCCCTTAGTTTTATTAGCTGTTTTAATATTCTATATGATAAGAATGCTGCCTTAAACAAACAGAAAAATGAAGGTTTGAATGAATGACTTACATATCTTGGAGAAAAAGTGTAGGGAATTTGAGGAGGAAATTGTTTAATCAAAAAATAAAAATGTGGGCAGATAACAGAATGGAGATAACCAGAAAAATGAGCGGTCAGGTTGTTCCAAAAAAGTGTAGATGGTGCAAAAATAGGTACATTGTTAATAATTTTATGCTTTGTAGACTGTACTGTGTAATGATAGTACTTTTCTGATATAATGACTTCTGCATTTTCCTTGAGGGAGTTATATGTATTCTGCTCAAAAAAAAAAAAAAAAAAAAAGATTTTAAATAAATCATAGACTTTAGTTAATGTCTTTTTCAACTACCACCTGTAGTACCTCAGAGACGTACTTGTTGCTTGTGGATGCATCCAGTGACTCCTTAGTCACTGCTTGTGTCTCAGTGATTCCAGTCTCCAGTTTCTTTTTTCATGAAGCAGGCCCCATCTCCTGGCCACACCAATTCTTATTTCAGACTGTCCAGAAGTGATTGACTGGTTTCACTGATTGCTCTGCTTTGCTGTACATTTTAAAGAATGTCTTCACCACCTAAGCTTTCCCAGTTAGATACAGGAAGACCTGAAGCAGTTTTCTTATGATTTGGACCGTGCCCAAAGTGCTTGTTTTGTCAGGAAACTTACTGGAAGATTCGAGGGGTGAGGGGGAGCTTCTGATATGAAATTCCTGTGTACTAATATGGAATAGTTATGCAATAATCCATGTTTTCATATAATTTCACTGATAAGTCACAATTGATAAGAACTATATTTAAGTAAGGTAATTGATTAATATCATAAATTGAAACTGTATTGTAATTCTGGATTTGTGATTATTTAGTTTTAGGAAAAAAATAGCTATGTTGCTATTGTGTCAAGATCATTGTTTTGACATAATTGTTGTTATGTTTGACCAAAACATTGGTTTGTGATACCTAAGGATCTTCTTGATGCTACATTAATTAACAATGCAAAACATTTTCATTTTCACTTTATGCAAAGTAAAGTGTTCTGTTTATTCTCCTGGTTGCAATTAAACATTGCTTCTAGCAATATACCATCTAATTTTTAAAAAAGATAAATTATTTTAAAATTTATTTCATAAACATTTACATTTTGCAACAGATTCAGATAACAGCAGTGCAGAAGATGGTCCTTCAAAAGCTGACTTTTGGAAAGGTTCTCTACAAGAAGCAGATGAAAAGTCACGGTTAGTTTGATGATCCAGTGTACCTGCAGCTACTGAAACGTACAGGGTCCATTCAAAATTGCAAAGACAGAGTTACCCTGAGTGTTTCAATGAGAAATCACACATAAAAGGTTATATCAAATCTCTTTCCATGCAGTGAAACTAAGAATGTGTTTTTAAAGAGGAGATATATACAACTCTTGAGAAAAACGTTTGTTAAGCCTCTACCAGACCACTGCTGCCTTACCCCCTACTATACCATTATTATCTTAGCAGTAGGTCCTAAGAGTCAGCTCACACAGGGAAATGTGAAGGGTATTGGAATGTAGTAAGTCAAAATTATCTGTACCTGCTACAGTTCTAATCAGAAGTTGGCTAAAACTTTTTCATACAAATATTATCTTCTAGGTACAAATCCAAAGCAGAACTTTCTGACTTTTATTTTTTGTTGTTGTTACAGGGAAGAGGAGTTTGAGGAGTATTTTCAAGACTTATTTCTCTAAAACTTGCAATTGATGATTTTCTTCATGAGTTGTCAAGATGTAAGTCTGGAAATCCAGCCATAATTTTCCAGAGACCTCTATCTGCCAGCATACCTTTTCTACAGTCACTCATATGGACCATTTGGGTGGATTGTCTTTGTAGAAGGCTTTAAATCTCAAAGCTTTCTGTTTCTTGTAGTAGTCTGCATACTCTTGAAATAAGAGAAGTATTTTTTTCAGTTTAGTGAAAAATATATGTGACACCCAAACTTAAACAAATAAGAATGTAGTTTATTAACATTACAACAAGGAAGTTCACAGTTTTTTTTAATCCCAAACTTCAGTTATTGCTGGATTTTTGTAAAGGAGCATTTCATAAGATTCTGTGAGTAGTTTAAAGCCATACACTTTAATATATTTATATTTTTTATTTATTAAACAAGAATTAATAGCCCTAAATTTATTGGTTACTTAGACTTCAATATTTGGGTATTAGACTCTTGTAAATATATTCAAATGCTATTGGAGAAGTTAAAATTTTGTCAAATGTGTATTCTACTTGAATTAAGTAAACCATATCTGAAATCTACTCCTTTAAAAAGGTTACTGTGACTTTTTTTTTAACTTTTAGTTGTAAAGTGATGTGTCTTACAATTCCGCCTGTAAAAATTTGGTTGATTGATGAAATTTTTGGTGTAAAAAATAATGTGGCTTTCTACTGGAGATGTACGTGACTGTTATGTTATCTGTGCCTTCTGATCTCCTTTCCATTGATTGAACCTTAATCCTCACTTCACGTGTAATCCTAAATAAACAAATAAAGCATGTATATTGTTTGAGAAACTCACTGGATTCATCTTCTTCTTTGAGTTGCAACACATCTTTAAACATTCATTCAGTCATGTTTCCAAAGAAACAGTCTGCACATGAATAGATACCATACCTATATTTTTTTTGTCTGGTGAAAATTACTTTGGATACAAAAGACAAACTTTTTAAAATTAAGTTTTCATGTTAATCTGAGGAAGTTAATGTATAAAATATATTTTTGATAAATACTTCTCATTGTAGGTATAGAAAATATTTCTAGTAAGTATTTGATGTGGACAATCTAACAGAGCAGAGATGGTTGTAGTGTATTTATGAACATTTGACATGCACTCACATGAATAAGTTGAGAACTCTATTTACAAATATTACTTAACATAATTACATTTTAAACATTTTGTACTTACATAATAGATGACAGTACAAGGACGTATTTAGGGCGTCCTTGAGTAAGAAATAAACGTATCCTTGCATGAAGGCTTCTTTAGGTAAGCAGGTGGATTTAAAGGTTAATTCTCTGTCATCTTGCATCTTGCCAGCTTGGCCAAGAGTCAAATCCAATCTGCAGCAATCTGCTTAAATGTGTGCAACTTGCCCAAAGGGGCTTTTGTCGACTATGCTGCTATATTTGTTGCCTCAAGTATTGTATATTAAGTAAGTGTTCTGAATAACTAACTTCTCTTGGGTCTTTAAAACACAGTTATAAAAAGTTACACTATACATATTAAATACATAATTTAATACAGTTTGAATAAAATTACATTATCAAACAACCTTGAAATGGTTTTCTTTAGTAGTGGCATTTAATACAGAAAATAACATGATACTCAGTTTTAGGTCATAACTGTTTGCATAAAATATTTGGCCCATTTGTAAGTCATAATGTTGTAAGTGTTTGGAGATTTTTTGTGTATTCCTTTAATTTTGAGGGATAAATGTCCACAGTATCTCTATGTTCATAGAGCATTCTCAGAAAGGTTTAGAAAGAGCAAATTGCTCATTCTTACTTCCATGTGGATGTGGAAGGTCCTTCAGAGGAAAAAAAAAAGTGTGGGTCTGCTTTGTTTAAAGGAGCAGGAAAAGTGGCAGGCTTGAGTCTGAATGTTGAATTTCTCTATTGCAGGAGTTGCATTTGACATCCATCTCCTTAGATTTGAAACTGGTTCCAGTGAATACTCAGGTCTGTGCTTAACATAGTGCCTTCCTCCGTCTGCCGTAGGAGCTGCCTTCCTGAGTGGGAGATATGGAGTGCACTTGTTCCAAAGGTTTGGGGAGGAAGATCAGTGTTCATGAAGAGCTAATCTGTGTGCAGTCTGTCTACTTGGTTGTAGAAAGACAGGTAATGGGAATTTTGATGTGCTTTACTTCTGCTTTGCTCTCCCTCAGAAGACTAAATTGGCTCCAATTAATTGGTTTTCACATATTTTAATTTATTGCATTTTGAAAGAGATGCACTGGGGAGTACATGAGCCTTTTAAAATGCCCTTGAATGCAGATCCTGCTGTAGATACGCTGGTGTATCTTAATAAACTTTTACTTGTGTGTAAAATATGATGTTGTGGTCTGCTATTTTCAATTTTTATAATAAAAGCTAGTCAGTTTAGGAACTGTGGGAGAGCCATTTGCATACGATCAAAATGCTACAATGACTATAATTTACCCATTTATCATTGCTGATTTTGGAAAAAATACAGTGTACCATGGGCCTGCTTTTTATACATAAGAGCTAGGGAACTGTGTTGTGCATTCCTAAAGTGAAAGAAATGTTTTACTCTATGACTTTATATAGTATTGAGAAGGAAGGAAAATTACAGAATTACAGATTAAAGAAATACACATAATATAAAAATCTAAATATCCAAGTTACAAATATTGCAATTTTTGGTTTGAATTTTACATCTTAGATTTCATTCAGTAATTTCATATAACATCTGTCAAAATTATATTTTTTCTGGACAGTGTATAGAAGTAAATATTTTAATAAAAGTACTGTATGTAAATTGAGTGGCATGAAAAAATACCTAGAGCACACAGTTAACTCATTTTGCACCATTATTTTTTCCAGTTTTTAATTGTAACAGGTTTTTTAATCCATTAAAAATTATTTCCAACAAATGGCAAGTGTTTAAGAAGATTAAGAGATGGATCTATACTATTCTATGCACAGCAGAAATCCACTGGGGCTCATTGAAGTTCTTTCTAGATGTCTTTTCTTGTAGCAGGAACAGTGTCTGAGACAAAGAATTACAAAACTACACATGTTTTGGATTTTCCATCTTCACCACCACCACCTCCAGCAGCACCTTCTGTTAAAAAACAAGGAAGGAAAGTAAAATGAGTATTTTCTGTTAATTTTAGCTGCTCTAATTCCTTATTATGGAGTGCTGCTTTTATTTTATGCATATTATGTGTGTTAGGCTGTCTGAAATTTCACTGCTTGTCTGGGATATTGGAATAAGAAACAATGACATGTTATATATACATATGTGTATGTAGTGTAGAAGTTGATACCAACATTTCTCAAGGGAGCAAACACACACTGAACCACTCTTACTGGAAAGTTTCAGTATTCAAATATATGACTCTGTCGCACACATACAAAACTGAGGTATGCAAGCCATGCAAAAGAAAGAAATTCGTGAATCAATATAATCTGTGAATCTATTTTTGAAGCAAATTATACAAAAACTTTAATTTGACCTAATTGCATAAACCTTTTTCCAACCCTGCATGAATCCCTTTGTAATTACTAATTAAGAGAGAGACACTTTTCATGTTTTTCATTATAGCTATTGATTCTATTACTCTCTCTCAAATGATGCCACAGATGTTTTCATGGTCATTGTTAAGATTCTTTAAATGTAATAAATTGCATTTCCAGATTTACTTAAGGTAAGATACCAATATTAGAATTAAAACTTACATTTGAAAGCTGTGGATCACCATGTTACTAGGTCATTTTCGACCCTTTCCACCTGCATTGAAACATGTCACATAATCAGTGTCCTACCCTCTGTAATTTGTGGATATAATCAACACTATGTTACTAAATATGTATTTGATTTTTCTCAGTTTAATACTGTATTTTGCTTTATTTCAGTTTTGAACTTTCCACTGTAGTGGTTCAGTAAACATGTTTATTTGGTGTCCACTGAATGGCTAAGAATAGCCAGGTCAGTGTGTTCTAAAGAAACCACCATGGTTCAGCATGTATCAAATCTTTGTTTGTATGAACTGACTTAACAAACCCATATATTTGCATGGCCTTGATCTGACAGAGTCAGATCTGTTCTTCACAAATGTCTATGGTCTCGTTCCAGTGTATGTTTTTAAAGGATGCAGAATAATTCCCTTTTGTTTTGTGTTGCCAATTATGATATGCAAAGGCCAGATCCTTAGCTTCTGCAAATCAGTCTCTCCATGCTTGCCTGTGTAAGATTTCCTATTTTCCTATAAGGAAAATATTTCGTAATTCAATGACTAAAGTGATTCCAAAATACCAAAGATGTAGGATGGTCCTGACTTGCAAGTAGAGTAGAGAGAGTAGAAATACGTAACTCTTCCTAAATTGATTCTTTAATTTCTAATTTAAGAAGCTTATGCTTAGGAGTAATGGATCTGAGTTTGGTAACTTTTTTTGGTAATATTCTTTGCTGAGAAGCAAATGTATAAGGAGGTTTGCTGAGAAAGCAAAATTGTGTAAGGAGGTCCCAGGTTTTGTTTTGTTCTGTTTTGTTTTTCTGGTATTTCTGTAAAGTTCAGATGGTTATGTTCCAGTGTAAGAAAAAAGTACTTTTTTTCATACTGACAATCAGCTAGTTCTCAGCAATAAATGAATTTTAAATAAAATTACATGATTTTTAAAAAATGGAAGTGTCATTGAAAATAAATTTGGGAGCAAGTAGGAGGGAGGAAATTCTGCGAAAATGTGTGTAAGTAGTATCACAGTGTGTGAGCAGGCCAAAATATTTGATTCATTCTATTAAACTCTTTCACAAATCTGCTTTGATTAAGTAATGTAACTTACAGTACTTCTAAAACCACTTTACCACAACTTTTTGATTTTTTTAAAACATTTATTTTTATTGTAACCTAGTATCAATTTTGTACGAGCCAATAACTCACAGGCTGACAATAACTTGATGGGTGGCTTTAAACAACTTTTTTTGTGTGAAATGTGAAGAATACTCACCTATTTCCCACAGACACTGATTAACAAATAAATTATTCGGTACTGTTTTATATTTTAAAGATGTGTGAAACAGAATAAACTAACTTTTCTTCAAACTAGCTGACCATATATCATTGTTCTAATCACACATGGGTTTTTTTAAATCTTAGAACCTTTTAGTCATCTTAATCAATTGGCAGAGTTGCTCCAGATGCAATAAAAAGAATAAAAGTATTTATTACTTCACTCCTATACTTGAGTGACAGGTTTCAAGTTGCTATAAAATCAGATTCTCTTCTAGGTTATGCTATGCAGAACCATGCTTACAGTTTTAGGACTTGGTCTGACTTTGGAAGATTCATGTTGAATTTGTTATATGAGAGAGTGTATTTCAGCCAAGAAACTGGTGGTAGGGAACTAGAGCCAAAAGCTTTATCTTAAACTTGGAAGAGAAGTGAAGATTGGCACTGTTCTTTTATGTTCCAAATGCATACTCTCTGTTCCCTGATGTTTTCCATTTTCAACTGAAAACAAAGCACCTGAATACATTTGGGGCTGATGCCACACAGAATTTTGATACATCTCTTGTATTTCAAATAAGCAAGTGTTTAATTACATTCCATTTTAAGTCTTTAGATAGAAGAATTGTTACATTCCCTTCACTTTTCTGGTGGTTGTATTATATAATTCTGCAGTTCAGAAAATGAGGCCAGTGTACTGGATTTGTATAATCTTTAAGGGTTACTTCTCTTTCAAGTAAAGATAAAGCTAATTTGGCTAATTCAGAACTTGCATACCATTGGTATAAAGCTTAATACTGCACAACTGCACTGTATGTGTGAATTTGAAAGAGAGAGAGAATACGTTGACTGCTGTAAAGATATATGTAAATGAAAACCTAAGAAGTTACTTAACCTTTTTGGGCAGCTGCTTCTTCTTCCTTTTTCTTTTGTTCCTCAATAGCTTTCATCTTCTCTTCATATTCATCAGCTCGTGTTTTCCATTCAACCCTGTTGTTTTGAAGACCATCAAACATAGGTGTAATTTCCTTGTGAAACCTCGAGAATTCCTGTACAAGCAATTGAAATTAGTAAATTAGAAATTTGTAAGCACTGATGAATTTTTAAGTCTAAAATTGTGGAAATATTGCTGAGAAAACGTTTCATTTTTCTATTAGATCTAATTCCAAGGCATATTGTTGCAAATGCTGTGTTGGGGCAATAGTGCCCGATTGTGCACATAATCTGTTGGGAAAATACTGGAATTTATATGATGCACATTTTAATTTCTTCCCTAATCCCATATATGATAGCCTGACACCTATAATACAACTATGATACATCATATTTTATCATATGATTATCAGTATTAGGATACAATTAAAAGGTCTGTTATCCTGTAATATATTCCTGGCAGATGAGAATATTTCTGAAGATGTTAAAAAATCAGATCACATTTTTACCTGACATTTTCTGATAATATTACAGACTAGAACAGGGATTAAGAATGTGGATATTTCAGTACCTTACAGAAGAAACAGCATATTTATATGCCCCAAATATTGCATATTCCTATTCCCTTGGCTGTGCTATTGACGGCCTTCTGTAATAATCCTCATTGCTTGCTTATATTAAATGGGTCTGGGAAGAACTAAGCTGGACTTTGTAATTCAGTCTTTCAAATCAATAACAAAACTTCAGCACCCCGAAGTTTTACTGGGATCTTCCTCTTTTTATGAATTTACTTCACATCTCTCGAATTTACTCTGTGGGAACAATTCTTTGATGTAACAAAAGACCGAAAAATTTATGGTGGTTGTGACAGTTGTTCACCCTGTGACCAAGAGTACTGCTGCTGTCTAGAATTTTTTGCTACAACATCTTGTTATTAATTGTGCTGTCAGAACTGCTGGAACAGGAAAACAAAACCAGTTATTCTTACCTTGTACACGAATGTACACACAAAGTCTATGAAACCAACTTGGAGCTTAGGTAGTTCATCTCCTTTGTTTCTGTCCATCATAGGCTAAAACAGAAGAGCAGCAACTTAGAATATGTAGCTTTTTGGTATAGTGATCTTTAAAGCATCATGGTTCATTATTTATTCAATGTTTTAATAACAGTTAATATTGATTAACACAGTTAAATTATTTAGTACTTACAATAGGTTGTTGCTGTAGCACAGTTCGTTCCAGGTCACCTTGCTCCCAAAATTCGTTTGCAACCATGAGGGCAACCTAAATAGTTACAATTCAGTTGGATTGTCAGTAGAAAGTAGTACATTTAAATAAATAAAAAATAAAACAAGACTTTCCAGAAAACATGAAAAAACCTAAAGACACTGTCTGCTGTACTTAAGGCTTTTCCCAGCAAATTAGCAAAAGAACAAGTATTTCCAGTTGTATTTTGATTATGCTTTGTTAAAACATTCCTGTAAGGCTAAGTAATGAGTTTCAGCAGGATGGTCAATAAATACTGGAGTACTTGAAGTACTTATGCACAGAATTTTAATGTGTTTAAGCTGCTTTAAATGGTGCCAAGATCTACAGAATATACACAATTCAAACCATACTGTTGTTAAACCTGTGCCTTAAAAATAGGTGGAAAGTAGCAAAAGTGTCTAGCAAAGAAATAACTGAGTGATATTTAAGTGTAAGCTAGAACAGTTGCCAGAATCAGCTGTTTTAGTGAGAGGACAAGTAGAGAAGGGTTGACAACTGTAGAGTGATTGAGACATCATTGACCGCCTATACTCACAGTGACAGGTAGAGGTTCTTTTCTGGAAGCAACAGGTACTTAAATATCCATCAAGTAATAATAAGATTTTGGGTTTTTTTAATTGATCATGCACCAAATGGGCAATAAAACAGAGAGTAAATGCAGTATTGTCTATTTCAAAAGTACCTACCTTACTCTGCACTTCCCAGGGCTTGGTTATTGCAGACAGGTCACATCCAGTCATCATCATAGCCCTTTGAAAACAAAAACCAAAATAAGAGTATGGTTTTGGGTGTCAGGAGGATGGTACCAGACTCTTTTCAGTGCTGCCCAACAACAGGGCGAGGACCAATGGCAATAAACTAAACCACAAGAAGTTCCACCTCCACATGGGGAAGAACAAATATCCACTAAGGGTAGAAGAGCACTGGAACAGGCTACCTAGGGGTGTTGTGGAGTCTGTCTGGAGACATTCAAAACCTGCCTGGACCAGGTCCTGTGTAAACTGCTGTAGGTCACCCCGCCTTGGGAGAAGTGTTGGACAGGATGATCTCCAGAGGTCCCTACCAACCCTAACTATCCAGTGCTAGGATGACTATAAAAAAATAAAATGTCTAGATTTTAAGGAATTTAAGATGAAAAATGAATTAGTATTTTGCTCATTTTGAGAAGGTTATAGGTATCTGCTTCTAAATTAAAATCATGGTTATGCTCATCATTGCATTTTTAGGTGCCCAAATTCTTTTAAAATCTAGTCCTAGATAATCAATTAAATAAAGAGTAAAATATTAGCCACTTACATTATGACTTCTTTTTTCGTTGGGTCAATAGATATATACTTAATTGCCTGCTCTTCTGTTTCCATTTTTTCAATTGCATCCACAATCTTTTGAAACATAGTTCTTTTCCTGTTAAAACAAACCAATAAAGCATATATTACTGAATGTGAGTTCCTGCATTAAAAATTAAATATAAAATCATATTTATGATATTTGTGCTTTTCCCAAGTACCATCCTAGCCATAGTAATACCAAAGTAATACTTTCCTGCTGTTGAATGCAAACTTTTTAGGTAGCTTATACACTTCTTTTTACTGCATACCACTGATATGTGAAGTAATATGTCAGAGTTCCTGACAAAGGAACAAATAACCAATTTCCTACCTCTTCAGATTAAACTCTTTGGAGTAACATTCTCATTTTTTAGCATTAAATGTTCATTACTTCCTGTAACATACTGAATTGGGAAAAGTGAAACAAATACTAATAGATGCTCTACCTCTCTCCCCCATCAAAAATCACAAGAATTGCTAGGACCTTACTGAAAATAACTTTCAAAAATATAAGCCTGTCTTGCTCTTGCTTCATAAATCTTCTAGTTTGTGCTTAGAATGAATGAAATAATGAAATTACTGTTCTCTAAACCTCAATAACTGCTATGAAACAATTTCCCGAATTTTTACCTGTCTTCTGATTGTAAATTGTCCCAGTCACAAAACAAAAGTCTCCACATATCTTTAAGGAAGTTATCCATTATTGAAACATATTAATTCACTAACTTAGGAACAAAATTAGCTTGATTTTTGGAGTCTTTGGCATATTTAGCACTGGGATCAGTGGATATCTGCTGCATTTTTTTAATTTTCAGCATGCTCCTGTTTACTCTGAGTATCTATTGTATGGTATGTAAAATATAACACAGGCACACAACCTTATAATTAGGCTACTGAATCCACACTTCTGGCATATAGTGCTTGCTGTAACTGAAAGTATATTCAAATACCCTACTAAATGTATTACCTACTAAGTATTACACACATTCATGCATTCTCTAATTATCATAAAATGAAGAATGTCTTGGTATTTGCAAGAATTAGACTCAACAACAATGTTAAATAGAGCTCTGTTCTCTGCATATAAACATCTTTGTATGCTGCATATAAACAACTAAAAATTAGTTATACATTCAATAGGATTGAATTTTTTCAGTAGGAAGTTATATGGAATTTAGTACTTACTTGAAATACAAAGCCAAGTCAGTTGCTATTATTGCAACTTCAAATAAGTGCAGAACGGTTTCATACTGGCGCTTATTTAGGTTCTGGAAGATGTTTAAACTCTGCAAGGTGGAAAGTTTAGGATTTCAATTCCTTTTATAACACTGTCTTTGGCTTGTACTATACAGAGTGTCTCACAGAATAGGGTAAAAAATTGTCAATTACAGTCCTTAAATTAAAATAATGATAAAAATTAAAAGTTCACATTCTATTAACCTAATTTTCCTGAATTTTTAAAGCTTCCCAGTTCCCCTTTTTTTCCTGTTAAACTGGGTTGGCACAATTGCCTGTGTATGGGACCTACCATGATACGTGCAATGTCCTTTTCCTCAGGTAAGGGGAATGCAACCATCATCCATCATTTTTCTAAGTGACTTGATTTTATTTCCTTCTTTAACAGAAGGGCACAGTGATGCTGCTGGTGAGAGCCTCCAGAGGCTCTGCCCAAGAGCAGGAGCCAGCCCCTGGCATCTCACATTTAAGTACTTCACCATCAATAAAGGGAAAGGTGTTTGTTTGTTTTCATATCATAAATCATCTGGGTTTGTAATAGTGCTACTGCTTAGTGTAAGGATTTATTCCGTGCCTTCATGAGGTTGGGCAACAGCATCACTACAGGGATTAAGGTGGAAAATGAGGGTGAAGTGGGTGCCTGCCCTACTGCTGCAAACAAGGGATGGAAGGGATGCACATTAAATCACCCTGCAAAATGCATGGCAGAGAGGTTAAGTAGTGTCCTTTGCTGCTGCTTTGAGGGGCCACAGCCTGACGGCGCTGAGGGCAGGGGGCTGGTGCCAGTGGAGGATCAGGGTCCTGAGGGGCAGTGGAAGAGCAAGGCCATGAGGGGCAGGATGCAGCGGGATGGCCTGAGGGGCAATGGAGGATCAGGGCCCTGAGGGGCAGGATGCGGCAGGATGGCCTGAGGGGCAATGGAGGATCAGGGTCATGAGGGGCAGGATGCGGCAGGATGGCCTGAGGGGCAATGGAGGATCAGGGCCCTGAGGGGCAGGCGGGATACCCTGAGGGGCAGTGGAAGAACAGGGCCCTGAGGGGCAGGATGCGGTGGGATGCCCTGAGGGGCAATGGAGGATCAGGGTCCTGAGGGGCAATGGAGGATCAGGGTCCTGAGGGGCAATGGAGGATCAGGGTCCTGAGGGGCAATGGAGGATCAGGGTCCTGAGGGGCAATGGAGGATCAGGGCCCTGAGGGGCAATGGAGGATCAGGGCCCTGAGGGGCAGTGGAGGATCAGGGCCCTGAGGGGCAATGGAGGATCAGGGCCCTGAGGGGCAATGGAGGATCAGGGTCCTGAGGGGCAATGGAGGATCAGGGCCCTGAGGGGCAATGGAGGATCAGGGCCCTGAGGGGCAGGATGCGGCGGGATGGCCCTGAGGGGCAATGGAGGATCAGGGCCCTGAGGGGCAGCTGAGCCCGGGGATGCGGCTGGAGCATCAGCCCCGCTTCTGGGAAGGGCAGCTGGAAGGGCAAGGGAAGGGCAGCTGGGCACGGCTGCCCAATGCAGGAGCATCGATACTGGAGCTGCAGCACAGCCCGCCATACCCGGCCCTGGTAACAAGGTAGGGTGCGGGGCAAGGCTGGCCTGAGGGCAAGGGGGCCCTCCATGGACATCTCCTTTTGTTCCTCAGCCGCCAGGGCCTGCAGCTGAATTCAGACCCCATAAACCCGGCATGACTGTTTCATGCCAAGATTTTGTATGTATATATATATATATATATATATATATAATTTTCTGCTTTGATTTCAACATTGACTGTTTTGTGCAAACAGAAAAAACCTGAAGAGTGTGAGTGAGGCCCAGAGGAGAAACTTTTCTATCTGAGGTGAATCTGTTCTGGACAGAATCACTGGTGTTTCTCTAAAAGCGGAAAATGCATAAGAAAAGTGGAAAATGCATAAGAATTTGTCTTAAACTTCTGAATTGCATAATTTCTTATGTGGACCAAGAGGAATGCATGAGACCCAGTGAAATCTGGAACATTGTAACTTCATAGGATCATCAATGTTGATTGGTGTGAGCGGAAGGTCCATGACGCACCTCATCTTGCAGCAGGGTTTTACTGTACTCTAAGTGATGCCTTTCTAAAATGGAAGATCCATGAAGTTTTGCCAGGGGAGCAGCTGATCTGTGGAAAAATAAGCAATTTTTTAGCATACTATATATATATATACATAAAATATTTGAAGACAATAGTTTTTATTCTGTTTTCATATTATTGCTACGATAGTGTAATCTGTATACATCGGCTATTAGTATGATGCAGGGAGAAAAACTGAACTTGCTTCCCTTCATTTTTTTGATTGAGTCATGATGAAACTTGGAGAGCACTGGGTGTTCAGTGCCCACTGAAGTCAGAGTCATTGTTAGATGCCTCAAAACTCAAACACGTTGGTATTTAAAATATGCCTTCATTTTATCTTGCGTGTTTAGTTTTGCTGCTTGTTTAATCTATGCTACTTTTACGTACCTTAAAAGTAGCCTTTATCCATCTTTTAGTGCTTATTCTGTGGCATGGCTTTTGAACTCTTGTACATCTGTAATGACTGGGCTGTGTGCCCTGGGATTCTAGTTAACTGTAACTTAAATCTAAAATAACAGTATAATAGAGTTTAATTCCTCTAATGCCCTTGGGTTACTTCACTCCCCCAAAATTGCCATTTTATGGACAGCAAAAGTCCTGGTAGTTCAGGTTTGTTCAGTTTTACCACAGGTCTTAAGGCGTTCCCCTGAGATTGGACTAAGCTTCAAGAAGAGGAAATTCTGCATCAGATTATGGTTGTGAGATGAAGGGAGAAGCATCCTACGTACATGGGTCCAGGTAGTTCTACATGCTTGAAAATCTATTTTCCTCTTTTTACCCTTGATTTAGAGCTCTGTTTCCCAGACAACCCGAGGTGGATTGCTACATGGCACCCG
The DNA here is from genome assembly GCF_009819885.2 of Catharus ustulatus. Taxonomy (NCBI): domain Eukaryota; kingdom Metazoa; phylum Chordata; class Aves; order Passeriformes; family Turdidae; genus Catharus; species Catharus ustulatus. Next base: position 16,121,841 of record NC_046228.1, on the reverse strand, counting down.
TATTTTCTGATGTGATTAGGACTGTCGTGGTAAAGCCTGATGAGTTCTATAAATAGCGTTACTGTGTATGACCTCATGTAGAGAACTTTCATCTAGGGAAGACCACAGTGGGAAGATTTAAACCCCAGCTGCTACAACCCCCCCTCCCCCTTAAGTTGTTTGGATGAGAGGCAGTCCCTTGAATAAGAACCAGCATCTGTCATTCTCTTTCCTACGTCACCTGGAGAATCCCTGGGAATAATCAGAAAATCCCTTTGCGTCACTGCTCAAGCACGCAGTCTGAAAAGGCTGAAATGTGAGGAGTGGATTCAGGGTCAGAGGGGTAGGATGAATCATTCTGGAGGTACAGTTGGTGGAAACTAGCCAGGAAATTATAATCTTCTAGTGCACATGGCATTCTGAGAAATGTGTTCTCTAGCACATGGAAACAAGCCCTCACAGATCACATGAAAGACTGAATGTTCACTCCTCAGCAGAAGAGTGGGTCTCACCACGATACGTAATCTTTTAATACAAAGGAAAATCTAAATTAATTAATATTGTTTCATAATAAACAAGGCAAAAATCACAAATCCTTTAGAATATTTTCTCAGAACATATTACAGCATGAATTGCAAAGCTTTAACCTCATGATGTGTAACTTCTGGGCCTGTGGACCCAGCAACAGAACTCAAGCTTGTTGACTCGAACTTTTGTATAATGTGAGGATATTACACCTCAGGAAAGGACCTATATCAGGAAACTGAGTGTGGGGAGGAGCAACTGAACTAGACAAATTAGACAGTGGAAAACAGAGAAAAAAATTCTTTCTCCCTCTAAACTGGCCCTTGTCTATGTCACATCTTGAATCCCTCTCCAGAAAAGTACCCTGTCTTGAAAAGTAATCCAATTATGGATTTTAATTTACTTTACTAATTTCTCTGTGTCGTCATGTGCATGAGGCTGTCTGCTACAATGCAAGCATTGCTAGAGTTTGAAAAAGCTAGTCTTAAAAATGGATTGAAGCTACAGGAGACCCTTCTAAGATTTTGTCTTTGCATTTTGTCTTTGTGTTTCAGCTGCCTGAAGTGCTCTGGGGCACTACAGAATACTTCTGTATTCTACAGAATACTACAGATACTGCAGAAATCTTCTGTAGCATAATTATTTGTCCATGCCAGATGAGTATGGAATATATACCTTATATTTTTAAAGTTTCGATCTTGTTTTGTTTGTTTTCCACTAGAAGTATTACATTTCCATAAATTTGATCATTTATACTTACTTCATTTGATACAAGTTATTGGTCCCTCTGTGATCAATGTCATGGCAGAAAGCAGCAGCAACCATGGCAAAGGCTTCTAAGTCAGTATAGTATTTCTTTATTTTGCCTGTCTGTATAAGAAAACAGATAACTCTGAGCATGTGTTTTCCTGAATTTTCCATCTGAAGTTGAAAAAATACTAATTAATGAATAGCAACATTACCATCAGCAGAGTAAACATTGTTTGTCCCACGTTGAATCCATGTCTCCAGTTATGGTAAGTGATATCCCGATAACCCTTCCTGACTGTGTACATCCATCTTGTAAGGACCTGTTGGGAACAAAAGTACCTCAGACAGCTGTTAACTGAAACAGTACAAAGGAATTCCCATTAAATACCTAGAATATACTATGAAATCACTTAATTCTGCAAATTCTGTGAAAACAAATGTTTTTCATGGAAGTAAACATGGAAACTGCAAATTTTTCTTACACAGATGCATGTGGATTTAATTCTTTACCTAGCTTACACAATCCAGGATTAATTTTATGTTTTTATGACAAATATGTGTTTCATTGAGAATGGAAGATTGTTAAACATACCATTAATATTTTAGTATTGCCTACTTCTAGATGAAAGTATGTAAAACCAGCTATTTTTCTTTTATTTAAAAATAAAAATAAACAAGAAAAATTAACCAGACCTCAGCTGGGACTTTGAATTTTTCAACAACATTTATCTCAAAGAACAGTCGTATTCCACAAGTTATCAGGCCATGCTCTGTAACAGGGAAGTCACTGAAGCGGAATTCATACAGTTCTAAATCTTTTGGATCAGGTAATTCTTCTTTCTGTTAAGAAATACCACAAACAAGGGGTTTTCTGTCAAGAACAAAGTTGGAGAAGCTTTTTTTCATTTTCTTCAGTAGAAATATTGCTCAAGGAGAGTATGCTTACTATGTCTTCAAAAGTCTCAGGTGTCAGTATGAACGAATGTGTATTGAATTATAAAATACAATTATGACACTGCTGGCTTTCTTCTCAAAATTAATAGATAAAAGCCCTGGGCAATTCCTACTCTCAAAGCCAACACAGTGCATTGGACAACACCATCTCAACATTTCCTTAGTTTAGAAATCTTGGTACTTGGAAGTTCTGTTCCCTGGTATAAAATCCCTTGATTCTCCCATTTTAATCTGATCTCAAGGCTATGTTCATCTTTTTCTCAACCAAATTAAATTGCCTGTTTTGTATATATGATATAGATTGACACAGAATAGCCTAACTGGTAATAGTGCTATTAGTGAACTGTTCTCTAACACTCTTCATCTCTCTCAAAGCCTAGGGATAGCAGCATCATATTTTAAAGAATGTGTTCCAATCCAAACAGGAATTCTTCAAGGAAGTCTGATGCAACACAAAAAGTAGCTTATATTATCACAATGACTCCCTTCCTCCTCAGTGGTCTATAAATGATCTTCACTTTATGGAGAAAGAAAAAAACTACTGAATGTAGTAGGCATGTGGTTCAACAAATAAGGCTGATCCTCCCTTTCCTTCTCCCTGGGTTTTTCCTTTATATCTACGCAGGTCTGAGATCAAGGACAGAGAAACCTAGACCAGTGCTGTTTTAAGACCCATTACTTGGTGATTCATCAGATCTAGAAGCACCTGCTTTATCCTATTAGTTATCTGGGATTCCAGGTCTTATAATAGGATAAAGCACTTGCATTGGAACTTGGGAGTGCAGAAGACATTAGACCTTTGAATTTGTGACTCCACAATGTTGAAAGAACAAATTGCTTTTCGTAGATTTAAAATTCATACCAGTATTATGCTTTTAAATTTGGACCCTATATCAGAATAATCAGATTTTGTTCCACCCGTGGAGAAATTTTATAATATGTACTATTTTTTGAAGATTTTCATGCTGCTAAATTAAATTTCCTTTAAAAGGCATGTGAAGCTACACACTGTTGATGTTTTTTATTTCACCAGTTGCAAGCTGTGTGAGCATCTGTTGTGTGCAAGCCAGCAAAACATTAACACCAATGCATTCCAGCATGCACATATACATAACTAAAATGAGTTATATACATAACAAATATGTATATATACATAGTTATGTATATATACATAACTAAAACGAGATCTTTTCCTTATGGCTACGTATACAGCAAATGTGGTGTAGTAAGAGGAAATACGTGAAGTGATTGGTACAGGAAGTCAATAGATTTGTGTATTTTGACCTTTTTTCTTCAACCTAGCTCTGTTTTGATCCATTAACAGTGGAAGTCCATTCAGTGTTTTCATTCAGGGCATGGCTTTACTCTGAATTTAAGGTTTTTTCAAATAAAACAATTCATGTGCCCCAGGACTCAAGTGTACTAAATGGGGAAAAATAGGACCTTGCTTCCAAAGACACTGCCTTCCTAGATTGAAATACTAAGGCAGCCAGAGGACTGCACTACAAACTCATTTTTGTTTTAGTAGTACAGAGAAGTAGAGCAGAGAACTCATTAGTTCAAATCTGTTTTGTCACTGTGGGGTCACCAGTCACTGTCTTTAGACTTCTCTGCCTATGGAAATGTAGGAAAAATAATCTGAAAGTAAGTTTGTTCCACTGGACACTCCTACCTATGTTCTCTTACAAGAATGAAAGTAACCTCACCACAATATCCATTCTTTTATTTTCGGAATTAAATAAATTAAATCCAGTTATAGCATTTTCTCTATGAATATTTTAAGAAATTTAACACTTTAAATGCTAATTAATATAAAAATGTCTATGAAACTCTGACTGACTGTCCAAGTGTCTTCATGTACATTTGGGACAGAATACTTCCCTGTAGGTAGCAGTGGGGTCTGCACAAAGAAGGAGAGAAGACGTTGAGGATGTGTTGCTAAATCAACTCTATCTAGCCTGTGGAACTGCTAACATTGATTGTATTAATCAGGATTTCACCATACACCTTTTCTATGATGAGAACACATTGCTGTCTGATATAAATATACTACCAGAATTTTCAGTATAATGACTTACCAAAATCCTGATGAGATCTTTTTGCTCACATTCCTCTAAACTTTTTGCATTTAATTTCTCCTTGTATTTCTAAAACCGAGAAAGAGTAAGAAAATTCAGGTTTTGCGTGGTAAGTTTCCCATTTTAATTTTGTGGCTGTGACAGAAACTTACCAGGATGGATTCAACTTCGGCAGGGGTGGCCTTTGTCTGGTACATAAGCATTTCCTGAGCAATGTCTTTCCTGTTTTCAAGTTTGTTCATTTTGTCATAAGTGTCAGTATTTAAGACAGACCACCCCAGGAACTGTGTGAGAGTCTGCAACAAGTCAAGTAAAGCAGAGATGATGCCATGACAACAGAATGAACCTGAAAATTTGAACTTAGTTTTCTTAAAGTCTCATTTCTGTTAATGCCCTTTGAAAAGCAAGGCCTTGTTAGAAGCCTTTATCTTCCTTCAGCCAGTTCTGTTAGCACTCACAGCTTCTAATGACGTTTGGCTCAGCTTAGTAACTAAGTCATTAATATTCCCACTTTATATACAGGATTTTGAGGCTTATGAAGCTTAAGTCAGGTAGGTGGACTTGGGTACACTGTGTAGCATCTTATCTTGCCTGAGTGCGATTATGAATGTTCTGTGAACTCCCATAATCACAGGCTTGGTGTCCATTGGCAAGCAGCACACCATACCTGCTTACCCACTGCTAGGAGATGCTGATCATCATTAAAAAGTCAAAGGATTAAAAGCAAAATTATAAGCAACTTTTGTTCAGCATTGGAATGTAAATGATCACTTAAAAATTTTCAGTTTTATAAAGGCAGATTAAATCTCAGAATCTTAAGAAACTGCATTGCGAAAAGATAGACATTTGGCTAAATGTGAATATGGCCTATTTGAAAAAATTCTGACATATAAAAATGATGTTTTACTGTAATTTTTTTTAAACATCATATAGTTCCTCAAACCCTCTAATCTTATTAAGCTTACTTCAATGATCTGTTCATCATATTCATCAAAAGGTTTTCCATCTTTCCTATTGTAAAACGTTGCAACTCCCACAATTTCTTCTTTTTTGTTGACAATGGGCAATGACAAGACATTTTTGATAACCCATCCAGATTCATCCACTGGTCCTTTCTGTAGGAAAACCAAAAACCAGGAAATGTGTATTTCTTTGAAAGTAATAATGCAGCTATGGACATAACAATGTAACAAAAATATTTTGTTTGTACATCACCATCAAATGAGAAATTATTTATGCAATCAACTGTATAACCTATTAGTGGCAAGCATAGTATGTTTTTGTACAATAGTTATAATTATTAACATTACTGGATTTACCTGAAATGTGAAATATTCATCTGCTGGTGCATTCATCATGTTACAAATCTGCAGCATAAAGAAAATGACACATTGTTTAAATTGGATATAATGTGCATCAAAACTTGGTCTGATATTTTAAAAGGAATATTTATTTTCTAAGCTAACAATAGTGAGCATGCTAGCTAGCTACAGAAACTAAAACTGTTCCTCTTAAATTAGATGTGGTTATTCTAAATGACATGATTTTGGAATGTTTGTAGCAAAGTCCTTCAGTGTCTCACAGTGCAAAAGCATAATGGTTAAGAAAATCGCATCCTGTTTAAAATGGCATGGGGGTTTCCAGAAAGAAATAGTTGAGTACTAAGGACTCCATTAAAAATGCCTCAGGGTTACTCACAGCTGTCATGCATCCTGACTTTGAATTACATATGTCTATGCAAAAGATAGAGGAAATTAAGAAAAATTTAAAGCCTTGCATGTGATTATTTTCTTACTTTGACGTTTTTGGTGACATTTAGCACACCTGGAAAGTGACATCAGACACACACATTATTCCTCTGATATCACCACAGTCTGAGGGAAATTATCGTGCTGTTTTCACTATTTGTGCTGAGGCCTTGTCCTCACCCAAAATACTGATTCAAATTATTTCACTGAGAACCAAAGGCACTGCAAACATCATTTTTGTAGAAGATTTTGGCCATGGAGAGATTTGGGATTTTTTATTCAATCAGAACAACTGCATGATTTAAAATTCTAGTTTTTAGTTTTGCCATGAACTTACAAGACCATTTTCAGCAACATATGTTGGCAATCCACTGACAAGACACCAGTGATCTGCTGGAGGTGACCTTTTGAGAGACAATGAAATTAATTTATTTCTACAATGTAGACATGCTATTCTATCCCAGCAATAACTAACTACCTCACATTCACAAGGTGCCAATGAATACTCACGGAATGACTTTGATTTCTTCTTGTCCATGTAACAAATAGTCAATAATCTTATAAAAGTTGACTTCCTAAATAAAAATATAAAACCATCTAGGTGACTTGTACAATTTCAATGTCAAACTTAAGATTCATAAAAAGAAAAATTAATATCCTCACTCGTCCATCAGGTGTCTTGGGGCCTTTGTATGGCTCTGCCTCCCCCAGCCGGATTGGCCACTCGTCATAGAACTCCTGAGAAAATGATACAAAGGGAAAAGGGAAAAAATAAATCAGTTCTGTGTTCATAGGTAATATCATATCTGCGTATTACAATTTGATTAGTCTTCACCTTAGGACTTTCTAGCAAGTAGGAAAAATAGTTGTTACCTTCTCTTTAGTCATGTCCAGCAGACCAACAGAGTATCTTTCACAATTCAAATACATTCGAATAGTATACAGTGCTTTATGAAACTGTCGTTCTATATCTGTTAGCTCTTCAAACACTTTGTTGGCAGACCACAGAAGCATCTATTTACAACAAAAGAGAAAGGATAATGTTCAGAACAGTAAGAAAACATAAACATATTAATCCTAGGCATTCCAGAATTAAATTATAAGGTGTGTTACTGTTAACAAATTAAAAAGGAATAAATAGATTGTATCCTTACTTCAATAAGATTGCAAGATTATAAAATAGTGGGAATGAGAATTGTTCCAGAGAAAAATTAAGAATTTTCATTTAAAAATGTTTCTATACCTGGCTTCTTCGTGATTCAATATTGTAGAGATATGATGTATGCTGATTTCTTACCACCAAAGATATAAAGTTGAGGTATTTTTTAAATACCTAAAAATTAAAAAGATAAAAAATGAGACAAAAGTATTAAATTTAGATACAGAGTATCTCAAACTGCTTGTTGAACTAAAAACTGTGTTATTGTATGACATTTTACCTCTTCATCCTCTTTTGAGAACTCAGGGGCATTTAATTTGTTGAGTGCCATCACAACAGCAAGCACCTCTTTACCCTGTGTAATTGCAGTTGTCAACATATTGACTGTTTTATAACCAGTTTTTTTGTCCATAAAGTCAGAAAAATGGTTGTTCTGAAAGAAAAGGGAAAAAAATCTCAAGTTAAATGCACAATAATTACCATGCCAAGAGCAAATGATCATTTCATTTGATAACTGATGTTTGAAGTGCTGTGAGGAGGTTTATACTTGGAAAAAAACCCCACTATCATTACTTAACTCAATCTTTTAGAATTATATGTACAAACTTAACTATGAAGATAGCTTCTGCATGTCTTTATTATAATGCTGAGGAATTAAAAATATGGGAAATTTAGAATAAATGAAATAATAGTAATATGACCTTGTGACTACCTGTGAATCTAATATATATGGCTTGCATTTTAGAGAATTACTTCATAGCTATGTTAATATTTATTATTTATTAATTATTTCAGTAACTAAAAATAATTATACATTTCCCTCATACAATATTTAAAAGTACTTCCTGTCCTGTATAAAATACTTATGGTGGAGAAGCATTCCAGCAAGTATTCATCTGACTGACCTGTTTCTTATTCTCTCCTGACTGATGCGCTCCCATCCCTATTACTCCCAGGCCTACAGGCTCTTTTGGTGAAAGGAAAGGATATAGGTAGAGGATATAGAACCAGAGCTGCTTTTGTGGAGTGTATGATCCTGTGGGAATAAGGCTATGTGACCAAAGAATGAGCCACAACTCACTACTCCATATTTACATTTTCATCCACAAAATCAAATGCTGAGAAGAGTTTAGCAAAAGCTATTATTTTAATTTTTAATGTAAAAATATAGAGAAGCTAGTTCATACTTCACGGAGAACTGTTTTATTTCCTCATATCCAAGTAATTATTGGTGTTTTCTTCAAAGGCTTTAGTGTTCTCTTTAATAAAAAAGGGATTTAAACATTTTTAGGGAAATCTGTTTGTCAAGGGTTGTTATGTTTTGTTAGGCTATTAGGAAAATACACCTGAATGAGGTGAGTCATGAGTTGGAGGTTTGAAATTGGTTGATGTGTCCGTACTGAGAAATGCCATGGTTCTACTAAGCAGCTAGAATAGCCAGACTCTGTCTTTATGCAGCCTTTTCCACCCCCTCACATTTCACTGATAACATGTCCGTACTCAAACTTCTTCAGAGATGAGCACTCAACCCACTTATACTGCCTGTGTATCCCCAGAGCTGGCAAACATTGCTGCTATTCATTACTGCATTAGCTTGGCAGCTGAGATCTGTGTGGTGCATCCCAAGGTGGCTTCCTTGATGATAGGCTGGAGAATGTTGCAGGATGACACATAAAGGAACTTCAGCTTTCATAGATTATACATAAAGCTACTTAAACAAAACCCCAAACAATTAAGCATTTTCTAGTTATAAAACAAAGCATGACAATGCTTAGAAATGCCAGAACTAAAATTGTTTGTCTATTAATTAGATTTTTCCTCTTCCCTCTAGCAATTGTTTCTAGTATATGTTGAATTTATAGCATATACAACTCTAAGAAGAAAGACAGAATTTTATTATGTCATCAAAGTATTAGAGTTTGGACTTTTTCCTTGTTTTTCATAATATTTAGGTAGTCCATCTTTAATGTTTCCATTTTAAATTTCCTTCTAGGTCTGCATTTCTGTTAAACAAATAAAATGACTGGAAGTAACTCTTAAATATTGTATTTATGGCCTGGGTTCTCTTACAGGGAATTGATTCCCTTAAGGACGGCCTACGTCATCCCCATAAATCTCATTCCTTGTATCAGTCTCTATTTAGATCCCTGGAAAGTGTATCTGCTTTTGAGTATATTGTCCAGGTGAAAAGGGGACACTTTTCTCTGTTTCAAACAAACCCCCTGAGCTGTTATTTTCTGGTTTGCTCAGAGAAAAGTATAGGGGTATCTAATTTAAGAGACAACCAGAGAAAATGACAGGCAATCTGTCTCTTTTGCGTAAGAATCAAATACTGTCCTGCAACCTGCAACAAATATGTTGTTACACGGAAATATTTTTTTTCTGTGGGATGTGTCATCTACTGACACAACCATTCTGGACTTGGGTGTTGTTTTGAGCTTCAGGTTTTGTGCTTCTGACTGTTTTATCCATTGAAAACTCAATAAATTAGACAGGTGACTTGACACTGTTTTGTAGTCCCTCTCTCACTAAGAACATCTGGAATTCCTGGAGAGGCCCAGGTTCCTGGGTTTCGGATACTGTATTCTGCTGTAAAGGAATAGATAAACATTTCAGACACTCCTGGGTTTCTGAACACTTAAAAAGGATCTGTAGACACCAAATGAGCTGAATCAGCAGGATTCAGTTGCTGTGTCTTATTTGTTTAATAACTCCAGAATGAAGGTGCAAGCAGTGGTGGTCAGAAGTGTTTGGAAGAAGCATTTTTTCATGCAAATTTTGCAAAGGATAGAAACATTTTAATACAACTCTCAGTTAGTAAACAGAAAGTTCAGTAATCACAAGCCATCCTGTGCCTAGACAGTGTGAAGTAGAAAGATAAAAATACCTTTTAATGCATGGGCAGCATTCCCACAGCACATACAAAGACTCCTGTCTCGCATGATTTGCATATACAAACAAAACATTGTGCTTAGATTTAGGTTTTTCATTATTGAATATTTTACACATAATTTCTAGGAGTTTCGAAGCCTTTATTTCCGACAGTTTAAAAAATATTTTCTCTTGGGAATATAAGCTCTTCCTTTTAAGCCAAGAAAATCACTTTTCACAATATCTAAGAAATCATGTTCATAGACAAATCAGCAAGAAATGTGGTCTGCAATAGCAGAGCCAGAAGAACATCTTGGTGTTTCCATGACTACATGAATGTGGACACTTAGTCTACTTGAGCCTGATCTTATGAATCAAACTATCTTTTAAAGCAATGTTTTGGACTTTCAGCTCTCAGTTAAATCACAAAATAAGTTTTAAAAAAGTAATTATGGAAAAGAAATCTGCTGCTAACTCCCTAAGTGTAGTACATTTGCAGACATTTCCTACTAGCTCCATTAAATGCTGAGATACCAAGTCATTTACTATACAATGGTCAATTCTTTAAATAGGCCAAAGATACGCAACATATGCTGGATTCACAGGAAGCCAGCACCAGCACCTAGCTAGCACAAACAGCTAGCACAACATTTTTGATGGAGGAATGTTTCCTAATATCCAATCTGAACCTCTCCTGGCACAACTTGAGGCCACTTCCTGTTATCCTTTTATTTGTTAGCTGGGAGAAGTGGCTGACCCCCACCTTTAAGGGATTTGTAGACACTGATAAGGCCCCTCTGAGCCTGCTTTTCTCCAGGCTTAACACTCCCAGCTATTTCAGCCACTCCTCATAAGACTTGTGTTCCAGATCCTCCTTCAGCTTTGTCACTCGACACTGGAGATGCTCCAGCACCTCAATAAATTTTTTGTAGCGAGGGGTCCACAGCTGGACCCAGGATTTGATGTGTAGCCTCACCAGTGCTTGGTACAAGGCAGCAATCTCTGCCCTGCTCCTGCTGGTCACACTGTTTCTGATTCCAGCCAGGATGCCCTTGGCCTTTTTCCCCACCTGGGCACTCCTGGTTCATGTTCAGCACCCCCAGGTCCTTTTCTGCGAGGCACCTCTCCAGCCACTTGTCCCTGCAATGCTGCCTGCAGGTGAAGCCACCCAACGCAAGGGATAAGACTTTAATCCTGCAGGTGAGGTGATAGGGCCAAGAAAGCAGATGCCTGTTTTCCTTTCCCCTTGTAAAGCACAGAGGAAGAAGGGATTACTGTGACCCCTTGCAGTTATGACTATTTTGCTCCTATTGGGTGGAAGGTTCTGCGTTGGATAGATGAGCTCAGACTGCACATATTTCTTTGCGCTATCTCCACATGCTTCTGGTGTTCTTTCTACTAGTTCTACAGTATTTTATTCTCTTCCAGATATTTTGTTCTTCCATTGGTTGCCTTGCAGCAACTCAAATTTCTCAAAATTTTAACCACTTGATAGGTGGTATCAGTGTGCTATAATGCTTCATCCCTCACTTCTACTTAGCCTAATTTCAACTCACAAATGTTTTTGTCTCATAATGATATAATTGTGTATTAGTAGAAAATAAAAAGCTCGTACTATCATCTACCTGACCCTTTCTTAGGCCACACTGCAAAAATCACATCTTTTCAGAAATGTAAATTTAATTTTAAGATGTAACTTACTAGCATTACAGAACAAATTGACTTTGTTATTGTCAACATGACTGTTCTGAACAGTTCTGAAACTGAATCAAAGAGAAATAAATATATATTTAATAGCACTTGAGTGTTGAACTTTTCAGTTATATCAGTGAAATGCCTGCTTGTATTTGCCATATGTATTGACTATTATGCAATTTCTTGAAAATGGATTTGTATCATATCATTTTTTTCATGTGAAACCAGAAAATTAGATAAAAGAGATCTTTTAATTTTAATTTTTAATATACATTTTTTCTTCAGTTTAGGAAACTTTCCTTTCGGAATAGTAAATAAAGGAAAGAATTGGTTGGGGTTTTCTTTGGAAGGCACAATTAATATAAATTTGTTCCTGTGTTAAAATATTTTTTAGTAAATTGACTAAATCCTACCATTATAGAAGATTGAAATGTGTTTCCATTTTTCCAGTTAATATTTGTTGACTATGAGTTTCTGACAATCTGGTGTTTATTAGCAAGATGAGATAAAATGGAGGAGTAGAAATTAACATTTACAGTGCATATTTTTCCCACACGAAAAGCTACCTCAGACAGCCTGGAGTCTGGGGACCAGAACATCCACATTAATCTGAAACTTCTGTCAGTTTAGACAGGCCTGGAATTAAAGTCTTTCCAACTCTTGGGTTAAAGTGTGGAGCTGCTGCTCTGAAGCTGGATCAGCTTACAAAGGGATGATACCAATGCTTGCAAGTTGAAGATGTGTTTAAGTTGATTTGTATCATAGGTTTCCAGTGGTTAAATTAGGTGCCACAAGGATCACTCTTCTGGATGCTTAATCTGAGTTGGAATGTCCCATGGTCTCTTGTTTCTTTGCTTCATTGGGGGTTGTGAACTCCAGTGCAAGACCTCTGAAAATGAGGGCTGGTAATTTCAGCATCAAAATATTTCAGCCCCTTTATAGACCTAGTCCAAAAGTCGCCGCTTCTTTTGAAGCATTTTTTCACCATTTTTGTAATTTTATACTCAACTAAAACAAAGAATATTATTTCTTGAGTTTCCAGATCTTAATTAAATCCTTGTCTTCAAATACCTTTGAATTGAAAGGAAGAGTGCAATAATTTAAATAGATTATGGATTAAAGTGAATATATAAAGTCTTTACTATTGGTTCTTACAAGCGGAGAGTGTGAGATTTTGATTTCCCCAAAAATACATACTCCTTGTAGAACTGTTTTTTATTTCTTAGTTTTATTTGGAAATAATGCCTGAGAGAAAAATGTAAGGTAATTGTACTCTCCTTTGTTGTTTTCTGTGTTATCAGTTACTGTTAAAAGAATATTAATGGAAACACCCAATTTTTTGTAGCCTATTATTTACTTTGTAATATTTGAGGTGCATTCTCTGCTAGACCCTGTGAATAATGTGTGACAAATTATTAGGGTAATGGTCCTGCCTGGCCTCCTGTTTCTCACAACGATTAAATCCTGGATTAAACACTATTAGCTCTCACAGTCAACAGGTCCATAATCTTGTGGGGAGGAGACTGACTGCTAAGTTAATTATTGAAGGTCTCTATCTTTTCCTCCGCTTTTCTTTTCTGGAGCATTAGTCAGGATGAGGAGCTTCCTCACGTTTATTGGTACCTTTCCAGTTAGAAGAAGGAGATAATCCTTAAAGAACTGGTTACCAGGCACTAAAAGTGGAGTCTTTTATTTCTTCAATAATTTATTGCTGTTGTGATCTTTTATTGCATTTACTTTTGTTATAAAGGGGTAATGATTGAAACATGAAAATGTCACACCATGCATTTGTCAATGTTGTCATGTACTTAAGACTTACAAAACACTATGCTGTTTGCATATGGACTGTGTCAACAGCAAAAAGTGGCTAGACATAACATTTTTAAAGTACTATAGCCAACTAGAAGTAATCATTGTGCATTTTGTATTCTGACAAGGCAGTAGGGGCAAAATTATTCTCTAGCTTAACTCTTCCTGTCATTTTGTGTTCAGAATTTGGGTAGCGGACAATCTCGTTTGACTGAAGTGAGTATATAGTGAACTGAAAAATAATTATAATTTCTAAAATGTGATAAAGACTTCAGTGGCTGCGTATTTCTGCTGCCATGGAGTAATTATACACTTTAAACATTACTGACTCAACCTGCAGTTCTGGATTTGCTATGGAGATAAAGATTCTAGTGACATAACTGGGAGCTCTGCTTGTGTGACAAGTGTGAACTTGGACATTGACTTTTTGTACACAAAGAATGAAAATGCTGACATGTTTGAGATCTTTAGGGTTGTTTATAAATATCAAACCTTGGTCCCAGAGAAGTCTCTGTGAGTTGTGCTATTATCTAATAAACTGTCAATATTCTGATGAGATTTACTTACCTAATTTAGATTAATGGGACCATAGTTGAATTGCATTTTTAAATGTGTGCCTAATGGCATAGACCTCAGTAATCCTAAGAGAGTAAATGGGTGCCTAAGTAAAGATTACCTTAGAATGATTGAATACTAACAGATACTCAGCTGACATAAATTAATTTGCGAGTGCAAAACACCTAGCGGGATCAGATGGACAGAAAAGTTCTCTCCCTTAAGCATATATAAATAACATTTGTCACAAAATTTTGAACAAATCCCACTGCAAACAGAGAAATATTTAGTTAGCTCTGCTCCAGGCACCTCTCACATAATGATATTAAGAAGCAGAGCAGTGTCTGATAGGAGGCACATCTTTCTTGATCCTCCTGATCTTTTCCCATGTAATCAGTCTTATGAACTTGGACAGATTATCCTCCAATCTTCCCACGTGGTGGTAAGAGGCAGTAAATCAGACACTTACTTGTCAGAACAGCAGCCATTGAAGAAAGGATATTAGTGGTCGGTGGAAAATTAACTGGTTGTTTTCTCAAATCAGTCAGTCTTCTGTTTGCCACTGTGATTACTACTCACATCTAGGGCAGTTTACTGTATACTGAAATGTTATTATCTTATATATAAATATTCATTTGTTTCCGAGCTTTAAAAACAGTCCTTTATAACTTTTAGCATTATTATATATATATATATATATATATATATATATTTATTTTACTTCCTGCAAAACATAGTTAATTGCAGTGCATAAATATTTTGATTATTTAGGTAGAGCTTAGGACACTACAGTGGTTTCTATCTCTAAAATATTCTGGAATTTAAAATTGACTGTATAGGAAATACTGGGACTCCAGACTGTCATCTTGATAATTTTCTTAGTACAATTTCATTATGTTCAGATTTTCAACATAGGACTAAAAAGGTGCCAGCATTTGATGGTGCAAGGTTAGTTATTTTCAAAGAAATCTTAAAATTCAAAGCATGTTTACATTTCCCCATGTATTTCAGAGCAGTTTCGAAAGCAGACCTCATATATCTGTGTTTCACTTTTGTTACGACACTTATCCTTTTAATTACCATTTGTAATAAATAATAATAAAGATTTAAACAAAATTAATAAATAATAAATAAACTCTCATCAGCCCCTTAAAGAATGAAGGTGATTTAGCATAGATTCAACAGGAACTTCCAAAATGTCAGAACAGCTCTGACTCAGTAATTTTCTTCTATAGATGGTTTTGAACAAAGACCCTGGATCCAGACAGTCAAAATCAAATCCATTTTAAATCAAACATTGACATGAAGCTGAACATATATGTTGACATCGTCTTCCTCTGTTCTCATTCACTTACTAATGAGGATATATCTTTTTTACAAAAGCTGCAAATTAAAGGATTCAGAGATGCATGCGTGGCAGCATGGAATAATAGTAGAGAACCCCTGCAAGCCCATACTGGAAAACAGAATACAAGGCTTCCTTGTTCAGCAGAAACTCAGGTATTTAATGGTCTCTATGAATCTAATATTTTCCTTCACTTCTATAGTCATTGACATTACAACTACTATAAGGACACTGAAAACACCTAACAAGGCTACACGATGTGCTTCTATTGGATTTTAAGCCATCTCTGCTGATGCTTTTCTCATGTTATTCCTCTGGATTTCTGTCTCTGAGATTTTTCTGAAGAACTACTTTTTGTCTCAAGCCCTGGATAGGAAGCTGAATAAGCAGATGCAGATTCTCTCCTCAAGAGAAATCACTTACCTTTGTCACATCGGGTATATTAAAAAACTTCTTGGTATGAGCAACCCATCCCACTATCCCGATGTCCAGAGGAAAAACAGTCTCATTTTCTGGTTTCACCAAATTCTGCTCATAGCTGGAAGTTGGAGTGATATCAAGAATCTTGGAGGCTACCTCTGGAATACCATTCCGGGAACGACAAAGGAACAGACTACACCGATCAGCTGCCAGCAGCTGTGCCAGCCTCTGCAGGGTCTTGTGCACTATCTTTTCCATAACACATGCCTCGTCCTGAATTTCTGTTACCAACTCAAAAATTATGTTACACTCCTCCAGACGGGACATGTCTTTGAAGCTGACTCCTTCCTTCACATCTCCAGGGTTCACGTTAAAGATACTTCCCACCACTTCTGGTCTCATTTTTCGGTCGAAATACTCCTTGGCAAACTGGGGATTGTTCTCCAAGTATTTTTCAACGGCATCTTTATTTACCTCACCCATTTTTGCTGGATTTTTCTTAGGATTTCTTTTAGAAATGCATCACCATCAAAGCAGGAATGGTTGCAAGAAGTTCTAACCTGTTACTAGTAAGAAAAATGTACTTTGTACATATTGTATAGCTCACAGACATAATACATTCATCTTCCTCTGTGGCTTCCAAGCCTTCTGATACTCTTGAGATATGACAGAAGGCACTGGCTTAGCATCTTCTTAGTGTGAGATCTTGGAGACCGCTAATTAAAGAGATGTCAGGACACTAAACCCTTGAGCATTCTTAGCTCATAAATCCTCAGGGAATCATTTAGCATTTTAAACTAACCAATTATTTCTTACAAAATTGTCTGATATGGAGGTATCTATACCTGTATGTTATCTTCTTCATTCACAGTATATAAACTGTACTGTGCACACAGAAGTTCCTATTAAAATTTCATATGAGAAATTCCACCCAGATACTTACCCCACACTATACACGTGCACAGATGTACACACGTGTATTTGCGAGAGGCACTTAAGGGCAGGAAAACAGAATGTTACAGAGAAATCTTTTAGATGGTAGAACTTAGCTTTCCTTGAAATAGTCAGATGATATAAACTGGACTAGTAAAAATAAATAATTATGAAGCTATACATGAATAAAATGGGTGAAATCCTTAAGACCTTACAGAGCTTGCTCAAGTGCTCAAATGATTTACCTAGGTGAAGATGGAATAAAAGAATTAGAATTTGGCTTAGCACAGCCAGATATGGCTTGTCCTTTTTTATTTTTTGTTTTTATATTTTATTATTTTTTCTCTTCAAAAAGAGAGAGCCAAAAGAAAGAATAAAATCAGAAATCTGATTAAATTCAAACTGAGTTGAGGAAACAGTAAAATTTTTATTCTATAAGCATAAATATCCAGTCAGTGTCTATACTTTCTTCAGAAAAGCTAGAGATGTCTGTTCTATTAAACAATTCAAAAAGAGTATTTGACAAATATTAAGCATAGAGGGAATCTTGAATCTGTTCATAGATATACCATAGATAACCATATATATATATAGATACAGATATGTGGTTATATGTGTTTAAAGTTTCCTGCCATTAGAAGCTCAATGTTACACATATGACTAGAAAAGGAATGGTGGAAAATGTGTTGAATTTGAGGAGCAAGCCTTCCAAAGCTATATGAGTGAGAAGGCTGAATTTATGACAGTAAATTATATGTCCTCATTGAAACAGATCTGAATTCCAGCACAGTAGGAGAACTGCAATACAATTAAACTTACTTCTGTTTATGGCATCCACATAGATCAGAACCAATGAGAAAGTCTTGGTGTAAGGAAATAGCACATACACCCTTTGACCATTCTTAATTTGAAATGAGTATTGCCAAAGTACAACATCATCTGTCTGCCAGAAGCCACAGTGTGTTGATATTTGTTTTTATCAACAGATCTCAAAGAATCAACATGGGCAACTGACACAGATACTCTCGAGCACAAAGAACAGGTCACTGATAGATGCTCAATGACACCTAACATTACTTTTCCCTCTGACCATTGGCACTAATTTTTTCCAGACTGCAGATGCTCTACAGATTTTAAATGGTGTATGAAAATCAGTACATTACAAACACATTTTGGCCTGGCTCCTTTTCTCTGATTGGGTTGCTGCCCCCTGCAACCTGGGGGACAGGCCCCTCCCTGGTGGGTGTGTGAGTTTTGCAGCATCTTCTTGACAGGTGACTCGGTGATAGGAACTTATGGCAGCACAGCAAAGTGTTCTCACCATTGTAGAAGAAGATTACAAGAAAACAGCAGAAGAAAGGCACATTTATTCTTACTCAATTTCAATATTAACAGTTTCAATATTTGATCAACATAAAAGAGTAGAGACTTGAAAAGAATTTTTAATGTAACTATATAGAGCTAAACTATTTCTTGTCATCTTCCTAATTTCTAGCTCATTACTTTTCATTCTGCACCTTAAAAGAAGAGGATGTTGAGGAGTCTCAATGAAATCATGAGAAGGAATAGTAACATTTTTTTGCATTATGTGTTCAGTCATATGTTTTTACTGACTTTGGAACATTCCACATAGTAGTTTCTTTGAAGTAGAAGGCACTTATAGAGGATCTATCTCATGCCCAGCTAAAACATTTTAAAAATTAAATTCTATGTAAAATTTACACATTCATCTTTATCACAGATGATAAATCAGTTTAAACTTCAATTCTTTATAGTGTGATCACATTAATTTGGTGAAATAGAGTGGCATGTCACTCTCTGGAGGGAGAATAAGTGACCAAGTGATATCATTCTGCTTGGGGGCAGGGAGGTTGGGTGTTTACATTTTTGTAAACTAATAAATTTACTATCATTTTATTGTCATTTTTTTCCTATGTGCAAGATCATCTAAAATGCTTATCACACTTCCACCAGATCTCCCTCATGCTCATCAGTTTTTACAAAGGATAAACTACAGTATGTGTACTTTGAGATAACAAAGATAATTTTTTAATTAGGTACTACTGTAAGGTGATACATTTTCTTTGTAATAAAATATTTCAGAAGTAGCTGGGCTGTCCCATAATCATTCTTATATCATAAAGCAATTCTAATTGTATTTTCCTTAATTTAGATTCACTCTTAAAATTTCACTCTTGCACTGTCAAGTCTGAAATGACATGGAAAGAAATAACAGAAACCAATAGAAGTTATTTTTGAAATGTTGTAATGAATTTTAAAATTTCTCTGCTGGAATATGACTTTTATTTTCTGTTCTATCTCCTTTATTCTCCTTTTTTTTCCACAGTATTGAACATTTTATCTTTATTACAGCTAATTCACATTTGTATTTTAAAAAATTAATTTCAGAGACTCTCAGAAGTATGTGTGCTTTGTGATTTTAATACATATTATTTCATTTGCCTTTGACTTTCATAGTACCTACAGAAACAAAACTATTTATGGAGTAGTTCTTAGTAGTAGACCGTTCCTGAGCCCTTGTGATACATGGAAACTCCTAAGAAGGATAACTGACAGACATGGTTATTTAAATAGATTCAAGCAGCACTTAAATGTCAAAGGCATTTATAAGGTTTCCCAGTTCAGCTCAGTGTTTGTATCTGAACATCTCTGCCCATCCTGATAGCGGTTAATGTGGTTCGTTCAGTTAAGATTTTCTGAAAGAACACAGATCAAATGTGCCTATTTCAATTGCATGACTTTTGATGTGGTTAATATTGTGGCCACTGTCTGGACATTGGAGATTCATATGTATAGTCCAAGAAATTATTATTCAGAGTTGTTTGGTTTTTTTTCTAAATGGATAGGTTGTGAGAATGGGTTCTGTAGGTTTTTACAACAAGTACTGTGTGACACTAACATAGCCAGGTTTTGGCACTGAAATGTTTTGGTGTCACCGACTTGGTATCTTCTAGGAACCCTTATAAACTTCCTTAATTTCATGTTTCTTTTACAATAATTCTCTATTCCTTTTATTACAAAAATAATCTTAAAATATAAGCACTGGAGATGGTAAGTTAACTGCTTTTTCCATAGAGCTGGAAATGTTTATTTTCTCTTTAAACAAGCAATTATTAGCTCTAGGGGATCATGAAATTGGTAAGCAACAGAGATTATAGACTCAGGGGGAGATTTTCTGAAGTAAATGGCCAATCCAGTGTGAAGGGGTTAACCTGAGTTACCAGATGGACTGCAACTTTGACCAAAAGCATGGATTTCTTCATAGCTCAGCATGAATTTTAGTATACAGACTAAGGAAAAGGCAGCAGCCTTTTATCTCAGCCATTCTCACATATACTCCTGGGCAATCTTAGGTTACTTGACAAGTTTTTACTGTTGAGAATGTTATTCAGCACTGCTGAGAAGGGTCTGACTGTCTCCTTCTTGCTCTCCTGTCAGGTATGTATGTCGTTAAGATCCCCTCAAACCTTTTTGGGCTGAAGAGTCCCAGCTGTCTCAGCCTCTATTTTTGTCAGATTCTCCTATTGCTTTGTGATCTTTGTGGTTCATTGCTAGACTCATTTCATCATGTCCATTGTCTCCCATAATTTTAGAGCTCTTCTCACCTGGCTGGCCAGCCTGCTGACTGTTTAGATCTTTGTTTCCAATTGTTTCCATTTCAGTAATATGCCCAGAAAGAACTTCAGTTCAGAATCACAATCTCAGAAAGACTTGCAAAAGAAAACAGAGGTACCAATTTTAATTAGTTTTGTTAGTAAATAGTGTTTGTAAAGAGCTCAGTGTAAATTTACTCCCTAAACAAAATGTCACGTCATTAAATTACAAAAACAGGTAGTAGACAGGCTGGCATGGAGCAAAGGGCAGTCTTTTCTATTCTGTTCTGTCCTTGACCTCTGTACTCAGACTGCCACCAAGAGGAACAGCTGTGATGGTGACAGCTTACACTGTTGTCCTTTACAAAGTACACGGAGCTCCTTGGCTCAGCTTATGCCGTTTGTTGTTGATGTGAGTCTGGTTTCACAGGGCAGTGGCTACACTTGCATCCCCTGCTCTGTGCACACAGTGGTCATTCATTTGCCTGCAAATCTGCCTCTGAGAGTTCAGTGGATACCCGTGCTTGTAAATGGCATTCTATAAATAGTCAAGAGAAGACAGCAAAAAGTCTTTCAATCTATGTGTAGTCTGGCTAGAAATGGATGGTCCATTTCCTACTAGTACTTTTTGAGTTAACTTTCTCCTAAAAGCTCAACGTATTCTTGTGAACAAAAATAAAATTTTAGTTCTTTCAATATGCAAAGCTTGAAAGTTGCAGCATTAAAAATGTTTTAAATAGTAATTTGACTAGTTTCTTCTTTTTTTTTTTAAGTAATAAATGAAGATAAAATCATTCCTACAATTAAAGGTTTTTTTGCAGCCATTTCCTTCCATATTTTTTCCTTGCTATGCCTAATTGAAAATATTGCAGAGTTTTACATGCTATTAATGTAGAAAATAATCCAGTCATAGAATCACTGCCAGAAGATAGCCCTTTTGCTATCCTCTTGGCAAAATTCAAAGGTCGAAGACCTTCTTTCCTTTTCATTAAATAGAGTTCAAAAAACTAAATAATGACTTTAAAAAAGAAATCTGTAATATTCATAATACACTGCCAGCCTCAGGTATCAGAAGTAATTTATTAAACTTATAAATATTTAAATAATTCATCAATATTTTAATAATTCCTTTAAATATAATTGTCTGAGCTTTCCCAGAACCTGGAAATCCTCGGATATCATTGACTTGATCTATGCATATTCCTCTCAGATTCAATTGATATCCTGGCCCAAGTTCCTTTCCATTTGCATGAGAAGTATAAATCTGTGAGGTGAATATCTAGGACTGGATGAGGATCATTCCCTGACATCATTTCTCAAGCAAACCCAGATCCCAGTCAATCCAAATGATATTTAACTGAGTCAAAGTTTGCACTGTTTATGAGTTTACACAGTTCTGCTGGCACTGCTGTATCTCTTAGGACTGAGGAAGAATTCACCCTTGAATTGCCATAGCGATGCTCGTCAGCCAGAGCCCTTCCATTCCTCTCCCAACACACCCTGATCTTGATGTAACCAACAACAGTGTAGCCTTTTTGCCTAAAATGCTTGTCCCACTGAACCAATGAAGTGCTTAATCTGTAACTCTGAAAGCACTTCACCAATGTAAACTGTCTCTTGTAGGTAGTATTGGAGGTACAGCTAAAGCAGAGGAGGCAGAGAGCCCAGTTCCCTGTGTAACCTTCACGTCATTCTAACTTGCCCAGCTTCTCTTCTGCACTTGTCAAAGTCTGACTGGGAAAATACTGGTGTGATTTCACTGTAGCTGCACTGCCCCAAATTCCCAATGATAACACATCAAAAGAAGAGTTTCCTTGGGCATTGTCTAGAGTATGTAGAGGTCCCAGATTTGAGGACTTGAATGAGTGGAAGTTATAATTACTGTCAGGCACCTCCACCAGATATGAGTTATCAAATATTGCAGAGATCGGTAGAGGTACAAATTAAAGTAATGCTGTGCCATGACTTATACAAAATTACATTAATTTAATTTAATTATAACATCAGATTAATTTAGGAGAGTGCAATATCTCTTGTGCACATTTAGAACTGATCTTATTAAAACTTATTAACAGAAGTAAATTTTTGTTTCATTGACACCTGGTTTCATTTGGTTTCATTTCCTGTCTGTGAATCTTCTGACAACAGCAGTATGTGTAACAGGAACACTGACCTAGAATTTCAGAGGTGGTCAAAACTCAGCAGGTTTTGATTTATGTGGTTGACTGACTGTAGACTCCTTTGAAAATTTCATAGACAATTATGCTATTGAAAAAACTTTAGAGGAATAGATTTGATCCTGCAAGAACCTCTCTAGTAGTATAAAGTAGTATGCAGATTTTTGAACAGGACAAACTTAGGAGAAAGGATAATATTTCACAAATTGGCAGAGAATAATAATAAAAAAAGTTTTCCTTGGTATTAAATAAAGCAGTAGATTCAAAGCTTATGAATTAACCTATAATCCATCTTATTGCTATCAGTCATATGAGACACTGAACAAAGAAAATCCATGTTGATTTTGGTCTTGTTGTATATTTCATATGATGAATTCATATATTAAGATGGTGAGTGTTTTGTAAAGGTTTTATAAAAATGTATGTGTATCATTGGTATCACCATTACCAGACTAGAGCAAGATTCTGAAAGTCACCAGAAGAACAGAGTTTACTTTTGCTCTTCAGTCTTTGTAGCAACTAGCAAATTTGAAAATCTCAGCTTAAAAATAGAAATGTTATTGCAAAGCTGCCGCTGAAAGTTTCAGGACAATTAATATACATATGCTCTTCTAGCTCCCTGTGTTAAATATGTTCTTTACTTTGAATAGAAGCTTAATATTTAATGCAGTAGAATTTTTACTGTCTGGTGTTATCCAGGAAATCAAATGCAGACATGGAACAATAGATTGCTCAGCCTTGAGCAATAGATGTTTGAGAAAGTGAATAAGACATACTCACTGTGCAGAAAGCCTCCAACAGAAAGCAGAAAAGGAAGATAAATCAATCAGACTGTTTGCATTATATGTGAGAAGACTGTAAAGGACAGCAACAGTAAAACATCTAATACTTTTATGAATGTATGAAAGAATATTAACTAAACATCTGGGAAAGGTCATGCTGAATAAATTGGTTAAAGCTGTACATCGGCTACTATTGCGGGGTTTTTTTAATACTACATTGGTATCTCCATATTTAAATTATATTTTTACTTGATTCTTAAAGTAATGAATACCATCCTTTTATATAACAGGCTTCTGTCTTTATTCTTTAAAAAAAGTGAGGGGAAAAAAGGAGGTGAATTAGTTCTCTTGGTAACAATCAGTCCTGCTCTGGTTACATGCCTGGAAAATAATTAACAGATTTTCTCTAATGCTTCCTAAAGATGTTGAAACTAGAGAACAAATATTGACCAAGAGGCAGCAAAACTTGCCTGGACAGGGGAAAATAATGGTTTATATAACTGAAAACAGTTTGCCAAAAAACAGAATAGAAATTATGGAATATCTGATTTTAAATCAACCAGATGTCAAAACAGCCAAATGTGGTGTGTACATGCACTCAGGTATTTGCAGGCCACACTTAAGTCCTGCTACCACATAAAAGGCTCTTTCACCATCCTGAAGATCTGCAGGGCCCTGCAGGAATCTTCTGGGAGCTGCTCTGGAGATAATTTAGCACTTAAGAGAGCCCTTTGGATGCAAGAGGGAACCAATCATGAAGACTGGAAGAGGTTCTGGCATGACCAGGCTTTCAGAAACATGAGCAGAACCTTGCAAGTATTACGGTTGCCAGTGTTTATCAGGATAAAAGAGGAAAGGACTTTGAGGAGGAGGTGAAGGAAACAAGTCCGCACCTTGTAACTGGGTTGAGCATATTGGGTAAGATGGATTTTGGACTGCAGTGTGTAAAATCACCGAGGAGGTGGAGGCAGTTCACTCTGCCCCATGCAAAGGTGGGATGCCTCTCATTCCATTTGTTCTCCCCACACAGGTGTACACCCCTTCCCCCAGGTGTAAGCTCTGCTTTTGGGTTGGGAAAAACAAAGAGAGGCATTTGCTCCTAGCGCCTGCTTGGCTGCAGATCAGGGTCAAAGACCACCTGAGCCCATGGGTGTTATGCAAGAGGCTGTTGTGAAGGGGCCCCAGGCTGCAGCATCCACCAACCCGCCTCCCCGCTGCCCTCCCCAGCGCTGGCTCTGGGGCTCAGCAGGTTGCGAAAGCCCCAGGGGTACATAAAGCATTCCCTGTCTGGGCACTGCCACCAACATCAACACTCAGGCTCTCAAGAGGCTCCAGGGATCAGCACTGTCTGTAAGGACCCTGCTGTTACGGGCTGGGGACAGCCAGCTTCCTTGGCTGCACACTCATCAGGGAAAGCTGCGTGATTTCTGGAGACCTATCAGGGCAGCCTTCCTCCCTTCACTTGTGTGACAGAGCCTGTTTCTGATGCTATTCTCTGTTTGCTGCAGGGACAGGATGGCCCACACAGAGAGAGCTCTGCCCTGGCTGCTGCTGCTGTCACTGGCCTTGCTGGGCAGCAGCACTGCAGAGCGGGACTGCCGAGTAAGCAGCTTCAAAGTCAAGGAGAACTTCGACAAGAACAGGGTAAATTTTCTTTACTCTCCTGGATCAGTGATGTTTTGCATAGTTCTTTCCAGGCTACAAACTTTGGTATTCAGTAGCACCATCGTGGTCACATTTCAAACTCCCAGACTGTAATACTGACTGAGAAACAGCTAAAGTGTGTGATGTCCACACCTCCACAGATACTGGATCCTGATGCACTATGAGGAATACTGCAGAAACTGAGTTTTAGCAGACTGGTCTCAAACTGTAGGGTAAAAGCAGAAGGAGTATATTGACTTGGTTGTTTCTGTGAAAAATAATACTCTAGTGTTTTCAGACACCATTGCAAGGAAAAAATATACATAGATCTGTCAAGATCTGTCAGTTGTTATTCTTTTTTCTGCTATATTTTGTATTCCTTATACTGGACAGCTGCAGATGCAGATACAGATATGATTACCAGAAAAAGGTAAGTATTTCCACAAATTATGACTGCACTAGGATGTATTGATCAGTTTATAGTGCTGAAACACTGAAACAGCTAGATTTGTTTCTTAGGTACACCTTTGAGGCATGGTGTCAAAGACCTGCATGCTCTTCCCTCTGTCACCTCCCCTGTTCTGTACTATTGTAATGTTTCATTGTTCTAGGTCTAACTGCGGCCTCTCTCATTTCCTTGCAGTACAGTGGCACCTGGTATGCTATGGCAAAAAAAGATCCTGAGGGGCTGTTTCTGCAGGACAATGTGGTTGCCCAGTTCACTGTAGATGAGAATGGACAAATGACTGCTACTGCAAAGGGCAGAGTCAGACTCTTCAAGTAAGCTGTTTGCTGTTCTCTTGTTCCATTTCGCTAGCCTACTGCTCCAGTCCTACCTGCTATCCTATCCCTGTGCTAGTCAAACTGAACCTGTGCTCTTAGATTGGAATGTGATTTTTTTTTGTCTCTGGCTACAGTAACTGGGATGTCTGTGCTGACATGATCGGCTCTTTCACTGACACAGAGGATCCTGCCAAGTTCAAGATGAAGTACTGGGGTGTCGCCTCTTTTCTGCAGAAAGGAAGTGAGTACTTAACTATAGAAGATGCAGAATTTCCTGGAAGACTAGTTATGTTGTATGTCCATGCTGGGGAAGGAAAACTGTTGAATTTCTTAAACACACTTAAAAGACATAATAACTATCACATTGCAAGGTTTAATGTGAACAAGGTAATCACTACTTTTTTATGGGACAGCTGGTTGGCTTTCTTTAAACAATTGAAGACCTGGCCTTTGTATATCTTTGTATTTATTTTGCTTGTTACCCAACAATATAATTGAAGGTCACTGTTTGGAAAGAAATGAAAGGCAGATGAAATATTTTAAGACTTGTTTCAGTTCAGAACTCAGTTACCGGATGCTTCTGATCTATCTGAAGCATGATGTCAGAGCCGGTCAAGCAGGAAAGAGGAATTAGAAAATGTTACTTTGTTTGGTCTTGGGTCTGCAAATGTAGAGATTTATCTGTTTTAAGAGATAAATATGGTCATATGTATATATTGATATATTCATACTTTTGTGTCCTCTCGAACCCTATGCAAAATCAGTTCCTTGAGCCAAGCAGAGATTCAGACACTTTGTAGCTCAAGACATTTCTTTGGATTGGTTCCAAGAGAAGCAGGTAGAATTTGGAACTGACAGGAGCTCTAGTCCATCCAAAGACACGGTTACAAAGCATGTTTTGGATGCCAATTTGTCTTAAATAGTTCCCAGGTCTCCTCAGAATATGCTGCTGCGTCATGGGTTCCTCAGATTGCTGGCTGACCCCAAACTCTACCTTTCTAAAAGGTCTGGTGTCCCCTCCACAGGAGAGAAGGGGGGGACAGAGTGTTGCTTTCACCAGTGCAGATGGACTGTAAGGGTACTGTAAAGGAGAATACACTAGGTTTTACTGCAAACACTGAAACAGCCTCACTTCTGTTAGAACAGAGTGTCTGTGTGACCAGGTTTTTGTCAGATTACATAGCTAGAGTTAAGAATTATCTGAAATTGTAACTGTGTTCTAAGAAGAGGGTTTATGGCAGAACTCATAGCAAATAACACTTCTAATACACATGCATACTGCATGATAATATTTTCCCTTTAAAATGCAGTCCAAGTAACATCCCTGGTAGGAAAATATTTATGGGTTTGTGTCATCTTGAGCAGGCCTAGCATGTCCATCTATTTTCTTTTAGAAATAAACATGGAATTAAATACTGGACGTAGGAATAAATGAAAAGCTAATCTGTCATAATTTGTGCTGATCTTCATCTTAGTATTTTCTTTACAGAGTTGTGGCAGTAATCCTTTCTGATTTACTAGATTTCACTGGTGTCTCTAACACTTTTCCTTCTTTGCTATGGTTTCTTCCAGATGACGATCACTGGGTAGTGGACACAGATTACGACACATACGCTCTTCATTACTCCTGCCGCCAACTAAATGCAGATGGCACCTGTGCTGATAGCTACTCCTTTGTGTTCTCCCGGGACCCCAAGGGATTGCCTCCAGATGCACTGAAAATTGTCAGACAAAGGCAGATGGATCTGTGTTTGGACAGAAAATACAGAGTTATCACTCATAATGGTGAGAAGTCTTTTTTTCTGAAGAATTTTATTTCAGGGTTTAATGACTAAAGCATTGGGATTCTCTTGCCTATTACATATGAAATGCATGAAACCTTTTACTTAGTGGCTGCAACATTGTCTTTTGAAAACTGGAGGATGTAGGAAGTTATTTCCAACTTTACTTCCCTTATCTGAAGGAGAGCTGAGGTGTATAGTTTTTCATGCAGCATATCAGATCAGCTGAAACAGTAATTAGAGGAAGTTGTAAAACAATCAAATCAATGTAGTGTGAGTAAACATGGTAAGGATAAACTTCATAGCTACAGTAAAAAGTAATTGGGCAGCTTTTATCATATCTCTTTGCCTCTGTTCAAATACTTTCTTGAGAAATTCTTCTGAAAAGCTTTTAAGGAAAATAGAAATCTTGGAAAGGATACCTTTTAGAAGACCCTTTCTCACAAGTCCTCATGCCACTGTTTCACAAAGAGGTGTGGAAGAGGGACATAGCCCTCATACTGGAAGCGTGACACTATCTTGAGTCACATAGTCAGGCTGAGCTTACAACACAGGGAATTAGCTCACTTATGCTCAAGTATATTACAAAAGGCCAAATGGTAATAATCTAGAAGAAGCCATAAGGTACTTACTCATAAGAATTACACCCAGGGTGGGGAATTGTAAAGAGTGAAGGAGAAAAATCAAAATATTTAGAACTAATAAAATAGTAGTAGCTCTCCCTACTCCCTCCCCATCCTTCACATCCTGGAAGACATGCTATCTGTGAGAGACTTGACTGATGAATTACCTGAATGGGAACTCCCAATGTAATTATGTGAGCAAAAGAGTTAACACAATTCTTGGATGCGTAAACCAAGACTCACATGAGATTGTGGTGCTTGGCATAGGTCTAATTGCTATGTCACGTTTTGTGACAAGCATAACTAGAAAAAGTATTGAGGATGAATTAGAAGTTTCAAAGAAGAGCAGAGAAAATGATTGAAAGTTTGTAAAATGTGTTCTCTAGTGAGTGCTTCAAAGATCTTAATCTTTTCTCATTAGAAAGATGTTAAAGGCTGACCTGAGTAAAGTCTGCTTGTCCACACAAGCAATAGGAATTGGATAGAAAAGGACTTGCAAACACAGAAATAATACATTTAAATGGATGGAACTTTAAACTGGACACATTCAGAGCAGAAATAAACAGCCATTTGTTTAACTCCAAAGGTCATTAACCTTTGGAACAGTTTACCAAGAGCTGTTGCATGCTCTTCATCACTGAAATCTGTAAATCAAGATTAAAGGCTTTTCTCAATTACATGCTAGAACAAACTGGGATTGACCAAAGGAACTTTTGCATTTTATAAAGAAAGTCATAACAGATGAGTGAAGTCATCTGCTGTGGCTCTATTATCTGTTTATCTGATCCGTAAACACAGAGTAATATATTGCTGTGCTGTAAAGTAGTATGCTGATAACAGGGTGCCTTGAAGAAAGGGTGTCACCTACTCTGCTGAACTAGGTGGTGTTTACAGTATTAATCAGTGACCCGGGAAAAGTGCCTGACAACAATGAAAAAAAAATTGTCTTGAATGAGAATTTGGAGACAACATAAGTCAGCTGACACTTAGAACAGTCAAAAATAAGTGATATCATAAATGCAAATGGAATCAACTTCTGTGAATGACTTGTATGATTGCATAAATGGTAGGATAGAAGAGAAACAGTGTCATTATATAAATTGATGATACTTTTCTCTTTTGAATCCTGCATTCCCTGCTTTTCAAATCAGGTCCAGCAAGAATGAAAATTTCTGAAAATGAGAAAGCCAAATAATCATATGCTTTGGGATATTCTGTTTAACATAGTTTAAAAGTTGATCATACTTCCTCTAGTTTGTTATACATATCAAATATCCAATCTACCAAGTCACACTGTTCTTTGATATCCTAAACTCAGCTGTTAGGTGTTGAGTGCAGTGTCTGATATGACTGTTTGAGTTTTGTAGTTTGCAAATGAAAAATAGGAGCCTTGGTACTTTTTTATTAAGGATTATGCCAGAGTTTATAAACCCAAATATAAATTGAAGCCAGCAATTTCCATTTTCCTCTTTACTGATCAGGACCTTATTATTAGTTGATTCTGATTTCCCAAGTATCATTAAGCCAAAGTTCCCACAAATCAAGCACATTTGGGACTGAGGGAATGATTGTGAGCTGAACTAAAAAAAAAACCCAAAACCAAAAACAAACCCAAAACCAAACCAAATTAAAAAACCCCCGACTTTTTAACCGTACTATTAAGAGCTACATAATTAGTACCAAAATAAAACAACTTCAATTGTCTGCACTCACCTGCATCCTATTGTTATTGTGGTAAAATTCTGACTGAATCCTGCAAGAATAGGCTTCTATCTGTTGCTAATTGTGCACACTCTGCCTATGTCTTGAAGCTAAGTAAGAGTGTGTGTGTGTGTGTGTGTGCGCATGTGTGTGTGGCCCCTCAAATAATAGATGTACAAAATTTACCTTGATTTAAAAAAACATTAAAATATCTGTACTGGCTGTTCAATGGAAAAAAGAAGCCTAGGAAATGAAAGTTTTTTGTTCTAACTTACACTGCATTTACGATGTTAGGTCCTTCTGAAACAGCTCAAGCTAGGATGCACTTAGTCTCTCAGAGTAATAACTCAAGTAACTTTCAGCTATGTAATGTCAGTGTCAATATTAAGTTAGAGTACTTGTAAATACAGTGTCATGTCAGTAGAGCTGAAATCTGCATCTGCTGTCAGCATTTGCTAGAAGCAAAAATGGTGAAATAAAGAGTGGTATACTCCTTCTGCTAATTTACTATTGCCATTAGAAGTTTTGGGGGTCAGAAGATTCTTACTTTGTTGAAAGACATTATTAAATGAATTATTTTTAGGCAAATAACTAGAAGCTTGTTAAAATATAGACTCTTATCACTGAAAGATACTCTTTTATCACTGATCTGTCTAGTACCTTGTCTGCAAAAGTATTAAAATGCTCAGGAGACGTGTAACAGATTGGATGAATTCCCATTTTCTTCCAAGTTGAAAATTCCTTGGAATTACAAACTGCAGAGTAAGATAATAGCATTTTTATTACAAGTAACAGACTGCTGGACTCAAGAGCATTTTAAAGACATTAGATATGTATGCATTTTTAATTAGGTGAAAGTTCGAGTAATTAAATTTTGTCTCGAGTGTTTGACAAATACAACTGTGGTTTTTGTGTGTTTCAGGATTTTGCTCTTAAGGAGATCCAACCCTATGGAAAGAAACCATGTAACAGCACCACGGATGTAAAGTTAACACACTGATCATGTGTTCTCTGGAAAATGCTTTTAATGGCTTAATTTAGATTTTCAATATATTTATCTGAGCTGTGTAGCTCACCTTGTTAATAAACCAATGAAGCATTTTAATAAACTTGGATTACAGGGGATGTAAATTGTATGCAAATCTGTACATATATAGACATTGGTTTCATTAGTAGCCCGTTATCTTAGTGCACTATTTTGAACTGATGGCACACGATGATAATTAAGAATATACGTAGTTTTGGCTTTTTCAATGGTTTCAATTTCTGACTAAAAGAATATTTATCATAAACTTCCAAGTATATGTATTTTCTTTTCAAATAGAACATTATATTCTCTCTATAAAATACTGGAAATCATTTAGAAAGAGAAAGGAATTTCAGTGACCCTATATATCACTAAAGAACTTTATTGTATGAAGACATAAAAAGACATAAAAATATGCATATTTTTAAAAGAAATATTTTACACATGACAATTAATATTTTATTTATTTATTCTTTACTTGTAAATTCACATGTATTATTCACATTTCTAAATTGAGATGGAACCAAACTGGTCATTTACTTGGTGACAGCACATGCACATTACCTTGTTTCAGTCACTCTGCCCAAACCTGTGTTCAGGCAGTCAGTAATTCAAGTGTTTAAACAAGTTCCCTTTAAAAACTGGATTTTTAAAAAGCAGGTACTTTCTGAGGATGAATATTTTCACTAGAAAGTTTAAAGTACTTAATTCAACTATTTTACATTCACCAAGTTTACTGCCATATTTCTATTTATTTCAGAATAAGAGGAGAATTCAATCCATTGGATTAAATTGTCCAAATCTTACTGAGGCAAAGCAATGAACTCAAGAGAATTTTACCTGCAGGAATTAAAAATACATATTTAGCTTTTTTTCCACCTCCTCTGGCATGTAATACTATAGTATAATGACCTATGTGGCCTGGGATAGCATAGACAAAATCCAAAGTGTGGCACAGCTGAGACTTTAAATAATTATCTGGTAATGAAAGACAAGTGTGGCTGTTCACGTTTACTTCTTCTGACAGTGGTTTCTGTACCAGCTCCATGCCTTTCAGGGTTCCCTGTACAACAGAGAAGAATTTCCTGAAATTTACGTCTGAAATAGGCAACATTATACAGAATTGGATTGACAGCAGAATTGGCAAAAGTGAATAATGCTATCCAGAAGAAAACTGATGGCAAAATATTTAAATCTTCTTTGAAGTTCTGAACTAAAATTAAAAAAATAATTACTATTATTGGGCTCCACATAATGAAGAAAGAGATCATCAGCAGAAAAAGGGATCGGAATAGTTTGTAGTCTTGCTGGGAAACACGAATCTGATGATGTTCTGAGTAGGCTAAACCAGCATTTAAACTTCTTCTCGATGCTTTTGTAATCTGCAGTAAAAGAGAAGAAAGCAACTTTCACTGAAACACATATCTCCAAATGAAAAAGTAAATCTTGGCACATGATGTTTTCTTTTGAAAAGTGACTACAAAAACATGCATTGCAGAATTAATTTGTACTTTTTGTCAATGGTTCCATTTCAAATGTTCTCACTTCACTTGCACTTCTTTTTCCTCTCAGCTGTGAACTCATCTCAGTATTAGGCAAAGTGGTTGTTCTTTTCACAGTTCTCTACCAGTTACAAATACTTTTCAGCATAAATCTTAATTACTCATGAAATCCCATTAAATTCAAATTAAGACCTCATTTGTTCTATCTAAAGAAACACATTGATTTTTTCACAAATGCAAACTGGAACATAGTTAACAATCCTGCTGATGCACAAGAAGAAATGTGATCCAATTCTCTCACAGCCATGTTGATATTATAAGGTAGGTATTAGAAGGAGCATGAATTTATTAGAATAAATTATTTTAAATACGAATGAGATTGTGTATTGTGTCACACTTAGCTTTTCAGACAGTAATCACAATTTCTTTCTATGAACTAACATGAAATCTTACAGATCCTTACAGTCATTATAAAAATCTGTGTCATGTAAAGGTACTCTCTGATGTGATAAACTAGTCTATGGATAGTTTGGAAACCTAGTATTCATAAATACACATCCTCTGTCATTAGGTAGAATGTTGAACCCAATGGTTTGCAGAAAACTCTAAATCTCCTGCTCTACATCCCTGTCTTCCCTGAAGCTGGCATGACACAATTAAGTTCATTACATTCATACATCTGATGCAAATAAAATAAAACTGAAAGATTTGTGCTAAATAACTGAGATGCCACTTTATCCCCCGCATGCATATAAAAAGGGTGTTTTCAAAAGCCTTGATCAATTAGCTGTCTACACAGGAAAGTGAAAAGGTAAGACTCCTCCTGCCACTTTTCCCTTTAGCAGAAACAGCAGGAAGGATAACACTAATAATGGCAACACTTTTTAACTTCCTGGTACAGGTAAGCATGAAAATGTTTAGAGAGAGAGAGTAATTTGTCATTATTTGCATTTTTCTGAATTTGTCACAGAGATAAATACTCATTAAGAATCTAGATATCTTATAAATATTTCAATAGAATGAAGGTATGTAAATCAAAACTGTGAAACAAAAATGGGTTTCTTCGCAGCTTTGGGGGCTGCAAAGGGGACAGTATCACTTGCTGCTTTCCCGATTTAACAAGAGCAGAGAATTCTGATGTCCTGAGCATGTAAAACCATTCCAGCTTGATGATCTCCTGCTGTGCCATGTGGAATCCAGAAACTACATTAACTCCTCCAAACAGTCCAACCCAAGAGCTGATCTTAGAGAGTTCCTAACCTGTCTTAGTAAGAACGAAGGTTTCACAAAATGCAAAGGACTAATATCCACTTCTAGTACAAAAGTAAGAAAACTGGAAAGTGTGTGCACTTTTCAGTCTCCACCGTTGAAAACTGCTACAGAATGTCCTCACCAAATACATTTTTATCTGTCCCACACAAATACCTTCTTTCCTGCAGGAGCTACACGGCCTAGAACTAAGAATGCAAGAATCACCAGACTGTAAGTAAGACACAACTGCATCTTAAGAAAGTGTTCAGGAGAAATGGGATGTTATGGATCATGGGAGCAGTAGTATGTTATGGATCCCTTTTTGGTCTGCCCAGTACAGATAACTATCCTGGGCATCTGGACCACACTTGGACAAATAGGAACTTAGAAGTCAGATATATGTAAGCATGTAACTTCCAAAACACACATATCTTCCCTAGCTCTAGCCTCTGAAAAAGTCTTGCCCGAGAGGCAGAACAATGGAAAACCAAATAAATTACAAATTAGGGCTTCTATTCTATCATTTTTGCCAGGGTTCTGGGAAATGTTATGTAAAAATAATACTCAGTTTCAGAGTAAATTGTGAAGTACACATTTGTATTAATGTATATTTGTTAAAAAATTTCAGGTCTTATATCTGTAATCAGTCATCACCATCATCATCATCAATGTTGTAAGATGAATACATGAATGCTTGGTACTGCTTCCAGCAATGCTGAGAATCATGCTATGTGTGCACTGGCATAATGGAGCATTCTCACAAAGTAAGAGTGAGTCTGCTCTGGGGAATGACTCAGGGATTGAGACATTCTGCAGTTCAGTTCTAGTGGCTTCCTGGAGAGAGAGAAGATTCAATTATTTCCTGCTATGGGCCTCAAGCCTTCTTCATTTCACAGGAAATTGTAATGTACTTTAGCATCTCTGTTAGCAAGTTAGAAAAGATACAGGAGCAGAGCAACACAGGGAAGTCTTGTAATCCAGTATTTCAAACACTGGTTTTGGTTCCTTGCTCCCTCTGTGCCATTTTGTTTTATAAATTTACCTGGAATCTGTAATCTGCAAAGACACCACAAATACCATTCCTGTCCTGGCCTCTGACCAAGAGCTGTGGCATTTCTTGGCCTGCAGTATTTTGCAGTTCTTTCAAAGGACTCACTCTCCACTGACTTACTCTGTGCTCTTTGTCTACAGCACTATGTGATTGCAAGTGCTTTACTTCAGTAGAAGAGGTTCACCTGATGCATTTACCTCAAGCTTATAGTGAGCTAACAGACAGTACAGAAACTACAGGCTGGTGACTTTCACTACAAGTTTCAGTTTGATCAATAGGCAAAGATGTGTGGAGACCAGATTCTAGGTCCTAGGTTCATTTTACACCTACATCCAGCTCTGTGCATCCACAGCCCCTTGGTGCTCAGCATTTCACCAGTTTCTCAATATTCCATGTATGTTGAGGTTCCTTTCCAAAACCTATAGTTTTCTTAATACATATTATCAGAAGTTAACTGCCCAATAAAGGAATCAAGGATCATGTGGGAGGTTGCTAAAAACTAGGCATTGCAGTGACTAGTTTTAAGTGCTCGGTTTGAAGATTTCTAGATCTTTCTCACTCTGGTTTTGGATAGTATAAAAGGAATTTACATGCTAATATAATGCTTGCTAGACTATAGATGAAAACTCTGTGGTGCTGGGTGGCTTGGTTTCTATTTCAGCATATATGTTAAATATCCATTTTGAAAGAAAGTGTGAGAGTTTAATTTACAGGTTTTGTTGACAAAATTTGAAATTGTGGAGGATTAAGTACAATCTAATGAGATTTGTGTATTAAAGACACATGCAGAAAGCCAGTAGATCAAAAAGTGGACGGGTTTTTTTCTAGTCCTGCCCTTCTCTGCTTTCTTACAAATCCCTGATGACTGGAGGCTCAAGGAAAGCAAAATCCAGTTTTTAGTTATTTCAAATGCCCGAGTCTTTCAGCATTTAGGAGATTGACAGTCTTTAAAGATGAGCAGCACATAAATGAAGAAGTGTATTTAATATTACATATAAGAAGACAAACCATGTGTTGGGCCTCTGGTAATGTGCTGTTGAATCATATTCTTAATTGAAATGTATAGGCTGTTATGTGCAGGTTGAAATGCTTCATTTTATATCACATACTCAGATTTTATTGAACAAATGATGTTTGTTTCCTTTACATGTATTTGTATTCAGTGACAATATGCTGATTCCTAGTGAGTTACTGTTTACTTCCCCTTGTTTTACAACAAACTTTAAAGGAAAAACGTACCTGTAAGATTTTGGAGTAACTGATGACAATGACAACTCCTGGTATCAGAAAGAAAACAACGGCGAAGGTCGTATCCCAGACTATTTCTCCTGCAGTGGTGGGCCAATCCAGGGTGCAAATTTTTATATCCTATTTACAGAAAATGAAGAAGGAAAGTAATACTGTACCATTATTTTCAGTACAGAATTATCCTTCTCTCCCTCTATGCTTATGGAAAAAAATGGCTAAACCGAGACTAAACCAAGACTGTGAAAACTTTCTACTTAGACAAAGCAGTCAAGTAATATACTACTTGACAGTTTTAAAAGCCCATACAATTAGAAATAGATATGTACTGTAATACTCCCATTAATTTCATATCAAATGGTAATGGCAACTTTAAAATTGAAACTTAGAGATCATAAACTTAATTTATTCAAATGTCACATCGTGCACACTTTTGTATGCATTTCAAAATATTAGGCAGAAAAATCTGTGAATGGCCATTTTGTACAGAGGGGGCTGTGGGTGCAGGGCAGCTCTCCCAGGATGCTGATCCCTCGGTAAGGATATGCGAGCTGAAAAGGGGATCTCTGAGCCGCACTGAGAACGCAAAGAGAATCCCGTGGGAGCCGATGCGCGTCTCCCGTCTAACGGGACGGCCCGCGGGAGAGCGGGCAGGAGGGGGCGGGGGGAGCTCCGGGCACAGCCTCGCACCTGCCCGGCTCGCAGAGCGCTGCCCGCCCTGCAGGCGATCTGCTCGCGGGCCGCCGTGCCAGAGGCGGACGAGCCTCCACCGCCGTCGGTCCTCACCTGGCCGGCGGGGCCGGGCAGCTGCACCACGGTGAAGAAGCAGCAGAGCGGGAGGGTGAAGAGGGCGGCGAAGCTCCAGATGAGGAGCAAGGCGGCGACCAGCACCTTGCGGCGGCGGAAGGCGGCGTGGCGCAGCCGGGCGATGCTGAGGACGCGCTCCAGGCTGACAGCCGTCAGGGAGAGGATGATGACGGCGCCGCTCAGGCTCACCACATAGAAGAGCAGGTGGCAGACGGCGTCGCCCAGCTCCCAGGACTCGGTCCAGCGCACGACGGCGATGAAGGGCATGGCGGTGATGAAGAGCAGGTCGGCGCAGAAGAGGTTGAGGACGAGGCAGTTGGCGGCGAAGAGCAGGCGGTGCTGCCTCACCAGCAGGCAGATGCCCCAGACGTTTCCCGCCAACGACAGCAGGAAGATGAAGACCAGGGCAGACGACTCGCCGATGCGCAGGGCCGTCACATTGTGGCCCCTGAAGTCCGAGAAGAAGGGGAAATAGGTCCTGTTCCCTCCTGGTGTGCGCCTGGACATCGGCATGAGGGTGGCCAGTGGGCATGAGAGACCCACCGTGGATGGTGGCACCAGCCCTAGGGGAAGGGCTGCGCTCCCAACCACCACGGCGGTACCTGGGGTGCCCTCCCAGCACAGAGCCAGGGGATGACCGCCATCCCCCTCCCTCCTCTTCCTCCTGCCCCTGCTGCCAAAGGCTCAGCCGTGCCAGCCGGGCGGTTTATGGCCCTCGCACTGGAGTGGAACAAGGAAGTGGGAGAGTAAATACGGTGGAGCTCACACAAAGGCGAGGCCGCAGTGCGTGAGGCGGCAGTGAGGGGCTGCCCGACACCTCCCTGGGCAGGGTGTGGGCCAGCACGCTGCCATCTCCGTGCCCAGGCACCCAGGCCCAGCCACGTCCCAAGTGCCTGCCCCGGGCTGCTCGGCTCTCCAGGCAGGCCCCTGGGGTGCCAGTGACTCTGGAGGCCACCCAGTCTGCTCCCATCCAGTGCGGTGGGCATGGCTTAGAAACACGGATGGCTGCCACACCTCCTGCAGTGATATGTGGAAACAAGCAGCAGACCTGTGTATTGCAGTCCTAACTGTGGAGAAGTGTCTGACATGATTTTGGGGATCTGTTTATGGAATTGATCCAGAATCTCGCCTGTGTTATGCGTTCTTGCTGGAGAACCCTGTTAAAGTAAGGCAAACCTAGAAAATACCTTATTTTCTCCGAACTTCAATTACTAGAAGCAGTTGCTCAGATTGTAAACCAAAGTAGGGCTTTCCACTTAGGCTCTTCACTCCAGATGATTTAGAAATGGACTGGGAGTGAAGCGTGTAAATTGTCACAGACAGGCAGATAATGTCTCATAAAAGAAGATAAGATGTTTTCATGAAGTATGTAAACAGTTGTATAACTTTAGACAGCTCTGGGTGAATTCATTTGGCTGAGTGCCAGTCCGGGTGCTCAAGGGTACACTTACAGGCTCAGTGTGTGGACCTGCACCTTTTGATTAGGTGAGAGTTCTCCCCGTGTGTGGAATACAAAACCGGTGTGCCACGGGGAGCATGTGCCAGGCAGCGCTTCTGCGGTACCCGGGGTGTGACCCTGCCATCAACCATTTACGCAATGGCATTAGCGGGGATTCCAGATTAGTGGGGATTCCAGAAACTCTGTCCTTTGAAGGGGCAATCTCCTAATGGGGGATGACAAGAGTGACATCTTTCCTGGACTGCTTCCCATGTCTTTACCTTTGCAGAATTTGCATTTATTTCAATTAGCATGTTTTCTCCTGAACTACAAGTGGTTCTATCTATCTATGCTGTCTCATCAAACAAGGAGTTTGCAGAGCAGCCTAAGCAGGTGAAGGAAATGTTCCTGCTGACTCCTGCTGACTGATGACTGTATGAAATGTGGGCACAATTGCTGTTAAGTAGGAAAGGCTATGAACTCAAATGAAGACAATAAGAAAACTTGCAAGGATTGGGGCTTTTTAAAGCGAGCAACACAAGTGACTGGCAAATGTCTTGATATAGATACTTTTTTCTAAGTCATTTGATTGGAGAAAAAAAATCAGCACCTATATTGCAAATATTTCTGAAAAAATCTACTGATTTTTTATTAGTATTTATGATCAATGCTTGGCATATCTAGCCACAATTTATGGTGGGTCTGCTATGAACTGATTCTTTAAAATTATTAGTGAATCTTGAAATATAGCAACACCTTCCAGTTGCCACAACCTCACAGGACTGGGACTTTTTACAAGCTGACAAACTAGCCTCAAAGTTCTGGGTGGTGGCAGTAGCAGTGGTCTGGTCAGCTCTAAATAATGGCAGGGATTTGGGAAAGAGCTATTGCTAATAGTCTGGTTGTACTTGTGTGAAAACTTGGGAGGCAGTAAGAGGACAAGGGGACTGCAGGTGGGGCAGTTGGAAATGGTAGCACAGATAAGTGCAAATTTTATTGTTAATAAGATCTTTAGTCCCTTTGACATTAGTGGAAAGTTAAATTAGAAACTGGCCCGGTGAATTCAGGGTAAAAGTAAACTTATTTGAAACAGAATAGAGGAAAGGAAGCGGGGAGTGAAACATCCAAAGCTGCATTATTGAAAAAATTAAGATACTTTTAGTCAGGGAGGAAAGAAATGCCAGAGGAGAAGAAGGTTTGAAAATGAGATGATGTGTGGAAGTGTCTGGGTGGATCTTTGGTATTCTTTAGAAAGGATCACCTTTACCTTTGGTTCTTAGGTGTGAGTGAGAACCTTACTTGGAATAAGCCTGTTGTTTGTTCAGGAGAACCAAAGTAAAATGTTACTTTTAGTATGCTGTTGGTGAGTGGATTTCACACTGACCTGTGTACAAAATCCTTTGCCTGGGGACAGCAGAGGTGTGAAGAAACATTCTCTGTTTCTATCAAGTTTGATCAAAGTGGGGGCTCCTTGCAGGAGCAAAAATAGTCTGATTATTCATGGGTCTAATGGACCTACTATCTAAAAGAGTAACTTTTTTTTCCTTCCATGAAGTACGAAAGTTGTATTTGCTGTTGGGTAGGTCTAATGATAGCAACCATCACAACATGAAATCTGAGGAAGAGAGAAGTTGTAACCTCCATAGAGCTACTCTGGCTTTACTGTAATAGGTGGATGCTGTGTGTGGTATGTGCACCACATGCTTATGACAAGGAAGTGATTAACAGAATGCCTGGAAACCTGTTATGATTGCTTAACCTATATAATTTTTTTTCAACCTATGTTTGCTTCTATGCTTAAACATGGAGTCAGCTCAGATTTCATTGCTCTAAGTTAAATGGAAGCTGCAGAGACTTCTGTGGAGCTCGTTTGCCTAACCTGGCAGGGAAAAATCGTGTTCCTTCTTTCATGTGTGTTTTCTTCATCTCTAATGAAAGCCCAAGGTTTAACCTTCTGTTTCAGATAAGGGCTGTGTTACCTGATACCATTAGTCAAGCTCTGCTTTTCAGATTGTTCCCCTGGCAACCATGAACTATCGTGACAGATGGGGATTGATCAGCTTATTTCTATCTTGAGCATTAAGAAATATTCTCAGAGAGAGGGACCACTTGGGTAGGTGAGTGGGAGATGGAAGTTTTTGTTCCATTTGGACATCATCTAGAAAAGGTTCTTGCCTTATTTATGCATCTTCTTACATGTAGATTGGTGTTTTAGTCTTTGGGTGTATTTTTGTGCACCTGTATCACACTGGGTAAACAGCACTGACTTCTGTAACAGATGTATTGCACATTTAATGTTTGCTAAGTGATGTAAATTCATTTCATTGGAAATGTTGTCTCTGTCTTCACAAGAGAGGTTGCAAGCTTGTAGATGACTCATGTGTCTGCACAAGAAGATTTTTATCATAAGTTTCAACCAACATTAGCTTTCTATTTTCATTTTTGCTCTTACATACACATTGCAGATGTTCTGCTTCTGGATACTATGACTCCTGTGCTTAGAAGATACCATTGTAAGGTATGTTTCAAATACAAGTCTATTTTGATTTATTTTGTTTTTTAGGAAGTTTTCTAATTGCTCACCCATTTTATACTTACATGTCAGTGAGCTGAAACACTTGGACCAGTGTGTGAGGGACAACTTTAAACTTTTAGTGCAAATATAAATGCATCTGTTTGTTTACATGTAGTAGCAAATCCCCACATTCCTGTGTCCACTGAAAATAGCTAGGTGCTTCACTTATCATGTAAAAAACTAATCCCTGTTTCTTCTGGGACATGAGCAAGTCACTGTTTCTTCTGGGAAGTCTCCTTTTGCTGTGGGCAGTACCCATCAGAAGCTGGCATGCTTCCTGGGCTAAGTGCCAATGGTGCTGTAGTTTCAAGCTGTAGCAGCAGCATTACTGACCAAGGCCTCAGCCAAAAGCAGAGCTGCCAATAATACTTTCAGATGTGCTTTCTAAGAAAAGCTGGGTCAGCTTTTAGTCCTCAAGACCACCAGAAGTTTTGCCAACATCAGCATTGTGGCTGCAGTAAGGAAGGGATTTCTCACTGAACTAAGTGCAAAGTAAGAACATTATCTGTATAACATAGACTTCCCCTGGATGGTCACATTTTCTGATTTGCTGCATGTTAACTAAGCTTCACCAGAATGACTCAGCTCCAGGTTAAACTCTTATAACTAAATGAAGCTGTTTCTTAACAGTTTTAGAAACTGTATTACACTTACACATCTAGCCCATGGATTTAGGGAGTTTATCAGTGAATACAGAGTATCAGAGTGATTTGTTTGGACATTGCATCCATTTGCTTGGCTCTGGTAGAACACTATTCTAAGGAATTGAGACCCTGAGTGAGATTTTACGGAGTCAGGTGTTATAGTGCCACTGAATCTTTATTTAACTTTCAGGCGTGCATAAAGTTGCTTACATTCCTGCTAATGAGCTTTGATGCAAAGGCATCAAAACAAAAGTTGTGGTGAACATCTTAAAGGTTTGCAAACTAAATTTGTCACCAGCCTCTCATGCTCCGGAGATGCACTCAGACATTCTCTGAACACATGGTCTGCTGGGCTGTACCCTGTGCAGAGATCACAGATACTATTGTTTCCTCTCATCCTCAAGAACCCAGTGATTAGAGAATGCTCTTATTCACGAAGTTTAAGGAGAATCGGCCCTTTTCTTTCCCTGATGTCTCATCTTAGAAGAGGAACTTCTTGGGAGCAACAGGGGTTCTTCAGCTCCAAATTGGGATAGCAGCTTTACTTTTAAAGCCCACATATTTCTGAAGTAAGGTCTAGAGTGCCTACTATTCCTGCTGCAAAGATTATCTATATTGTCAGGCTTTTCCTTAGCTAGCATTAAGCTAGGGCTGGAGAAACAGAAAAATCAATCTTGCAAAAGCAATGAAAGTTCAGATAATGCTTTAAGTTTGGCTTCCCTAATGTAATGCCAATCATGTTATATCCCACACTGTTTATGGTTGTCATTTTAAGTGGCCATTTGAGATGACTGATAAGATGTGACTTGGAGCTTCCTATAAACTGAGTCTGGAAAGCATGTATGTTTTAATTAGGCTGTAGAGTTTTCTATGTAGTTGCATGAGATAATACTGACCCTATCAAGCTTGTTACATGGATAAAACCATCACTTTCACTGGCACAGTGTGCACATTCACCAGTTTTAAATAGATGAGGAAAATTAAACTTGGTTGCACTTCCATCAAGAAGCCAGCTGGATATCACCATGGTAAGGTCCTGGGTTTCTTTTTGAAACACCTTCTCTTGGTCTCTCTTTTTGGAACTATTAATTCAGTTTAAATACTGAAAATTTTGGTTGGTCATAGAGAACACCAAATGAGTATCTGTCCCTGTCTGCTGGTGGGGAGCTCTGTTCCAGGTCAGAAGGGGGCCTGGGTGTGAGGGGAGGTCTCACTTCATGGTTACATTTTCTGTTTGAAGTCTGCTTTTTTTTGCAAGAGACGTATTTGACATTGACAATGTTAGAAGAGAATTTACATCTGTGATTCCTCTAGAGCAGTGATGTTTCTCATTGTCCAGCTTGGCCAGATCCCACTAAGGACATCAGCTTTCTGAATCTTCTCCTTGGAGCACCTTGTGAAGGGAGCCTAAATGCCTCAAATACGAAAGAACCGTGGTGCTGTTTGTTAAAACAATGTGGGAATGATGCACTCCCCAGCAATAAGGAATTAAGTGACATAAAGTTGTGCTTGTGTCATTTATCTTGTTTTTCAGCAGGATAGCAATGCATGAGTGCAAATACTGATTTGAAACATATTCTGTGGTATTCTGTGTCTGCTTAGGCGAGATGTTCATACAGACATAGGAATACCAGTAATTTTCCAGTTGAGAAACATGAGATTAAACTGTTTTAATGATTTCTGATGCAGTAGCTACTAATTTAGCATGTAGTGAAATAACACTACATGCTAAAGAAGATGAAGTCAGTGCAGGAGAACCACTGTGGCTTTTTTATTTAAACCTTATTGTATCTTTTTTTCTTGCAGGTCTTTATGGGCCATTAAAAACAGGGCTTCAAGGCACTGTGAGAAATAAGTGGCTGATGTCCCTGAGCCAAGGCAGCCTCACCTCTCAGGGTTTAGGTGGTTACATAAGTGTCCCCATAAATCTCCAGTGGTGGTGATTTTACAGCCTCTGTAAGCAATGTGCTTCACTGTTCATCTATTCCAACCACCAGAAAGCTTTTCCTTATCTGTTGCAATTTTGAACATGTTACTCTTCTCATTGAGCATTGGAAGACTATTTTTCTTTCTTCTGTTTGAAATTTTGTCATTTTTCATGTTTTTTTCTAGATTGGATAAGCCTGGTTCTTCCAGGAATTTGATCAGAAATCTGAAAGACTTCTACTACATTCATATCAGTCTGAATTGTTCTTGAAGTACAATATTCAAAATCAACATAACCATGTGAAAGATGGTTATTAAAACTGAGATGAAAAGCTACACAAGCAAGTAGAGTATTAGAAATTGATTCATGGATCTAAGAAAAATAACAGAGCCATCTTTCAGTTTTTATTTCACAAGCAGCTTTCCTTATGGGGGAAAAAAAAAGTGGAGTTTTAGCTGTGTGTCCAGCCACCCAACATTGCATCAAAACCATTTAATTTGCTGTTTAAAAAGACAAGTATGAAAGCTAGGATTTATAAATATGCTACTATTAGTAAACCATTGGATTAGCACCAAAGTTTCCCTAGGTCAACAACTTCAAATAATGCAGTCTTTCTGGTAGATTGAAATTCATTTCCTTGAAAGGGATATATCAGAAAAAGGCTCCTGAAATTGTAACCCCAAAGTGCTTGAAATAATGAAAACATTGCTGTTGTTTCTTGCCTTACAAAGAACTATACTTACAGCTATTCATTCTTACCAGTAAAGCGAGCACGCGAGGCACAGACTTCTCTTTTCCGCATTTAACGAAAGAGAGGAGCAGCAGATCTCCTTTGTTAACATTTAGAAAAATAAATAATTCTGAGATTTCTTAGTTTCTAAGGAATGGAAAAAAAGCAATGATATGATCTGCATACCTTATGAAGCTGGCGTTTTATAGTTTATTTTAATTACATGTAGGTGATGACAATAGTATTTGTGGGTCTGCTTTCTAAGTAAGTGCTTTATTTCACTGGAATGTCATTTTGGTATTTTGAAACATATGCCACAATAATGACCTGTAAAAATTTATCAGCAAGGGCTCTTTTGTGCTTAGGTGTAATATTTATCAGGTAGGACTAAATCCATT
This sequence comes from Catharus ustulatus, assembly GCF_009819885.2. Taxonomy (NCBI): domain Eukaryota; kingdom Metazoa; phylum Chordata; class Aves; order Passeriformes; family Turdidae; genus Catharus; species Catharus ustulatus. The sequence goes on along the minus strand of NC_046228.1, from coordinate 16,077,320 downwards.
GTTAAAGTTCAGAAAAAGTGGAATGAACAACACTTTTAAAACGTTATTGCATTATGAACTTTCCAAGTCTCCTTCTACAGTCCCAGTTTCTAATGTGGAAGTGTTTCATGCTAATTTAAGAAAGCCTCAGAACTACTGAAGAGTGCTGACCTGTAGTAAGCAAACCTGTTTCATTTATAATACATAAAAGATCAGGATTTCCTTTTACAAAAACTATGCTGAGTATGCAGCTGGGAATAGAATATTAGCTGATTAAGGTGTTGTTAAAAGACAAACTTTCAAAAGTAGTTTAATTGGAGATTAAAATTATTAGGCTGCAATGAAAAGCATAGTTATTATCCTGAGCTATAAGATTTTTAAAAAGATATGAAATTAAGACAATTTCATTCATGGCAAAACCTTGAGATTCTGAAGCACAATTTCTGTTTTACTCATTAGTTTATCATATCTTTGGTCAGAAAACCTGTTGCTAGCAATTGAGCAAATTGTCAATTACAAAGATTAGCCTGAGACATAGTGAAATTGAAAAGTGGATAGAGAGTGGCCAATACAATAAATCTGGTAGAGGTATTTCAGATATAAAGATAATACCTTTTAATATTTTCTGTCTTATGAACACCAGATTTAATTGATAATAACATCACTTACTACTATCAGTTATTTTCAATATTTGGAAAACACCTTCATATTTAAGAATAGGATTTAACCATAAGATTTAGCCATCAGGGATTAAGGTGAACATTATGGGGTAAATGCACAAAGCATGCTGCAGCAAAGCACAATGGAGAAAGTTGGCACCAGCTAGGAATCAGAATCAGCAGGCCAGAGAAAGATGCACCTTGGATACTCGTGTCCTCAGCAAACCACAAACTTGTAAAATGAGCAAATTTATTCCTAACTAGTGTATCTTTGTAAAATTTCCTCATTTTAATAATTTCCACTGAAGTAATTTCTTGTTGGGAGTTCACCACATACGCAAGGAACAAAATGCTCACAACACATTCAAGTTTACAGTATGTGCTAAAGAAAAGTAACACTGCAATTGCAAATCCATTAGGGATATTTTTTTTGCCAGTTTCTAATTTGTTGCCAGACTTTGTCATTAACTTTGATATTAATACATTGTTTTGTATTAATACCAAAATACAGTGACACTTCAAATCCACTAGAGAAATTTGTTAAAAACCACACTTTGAGATATTTGTCAAATCTAGGGTTGAATAACTGACATTTCCCAACTAAAATCTCTAAAATACAGAAGCAAAACAAGTTTAATTCAGCATAATTCTATACCCAGATTTCAAAAATGGCCTCTGAAATTGTCTGAAATATAAACTTCCTTCAGCACCAAGGAAGTTTATGTTTGCTAGGAAGTTGGTTTTTCTGAGATTAAACCTTGGTCAGCATTTTAGTTACCCCTGATGCTGGTTCAGGATAATCAGCTACTTAAGACTGATGTTTTGAACATCAATCTTAAACAGCAAAGACCTAACATAGCCCTCCTGAGTTTTTATGTATCGAGATGTTGGTATATTCCACATATATAGGATATATAACAGGTGTATGTATATACTATATACACTACACATACATACACACACCATGTATAAATAAAGATTTATATATAGTGCACCTTCGAGAGCCAAAAATATTTTGCAGCTATTCTTGTCAGTTAAGGTAAAGCACAATCATGAGGATTCAACAACCAAGAACTGGGTATGCCAAAACTAAAATATAGTCTGACACAGTAATTGTGCTTTTACTATCCTTACGTTCAATAGTGCAAAAAAGAAAGAACAAAAGTCAGTAGTTTACTATTTAAAATATTCCTAACTCTAAAAATATTTCGTTCACAAATAGAAAATGCAGTAGCTGTTTTGCAAAAACATGAGGTAAAATAGTGAGGCCAAATGATAATGTTAATACTGTTTTTGTGGAACTGAATTATAAAATCAGCAGTTGTTTATACAACTGAAAGAAAAAAGTTTTAAAAGGTCTTTTGCCAAGCATATTGGCTGCACATATGAAGCAAAGATAGTAAGTCCATTTGAAGCTCAAGCTGTACAGAAGTCAATGTGTGCTAGTAATTCTCTATGCTGGCTCGTTGGATATGATGCTTTACACTTGGGACACTCGAGAAAACTTTCATCAAGGCAGCTGGAATGTTTCAGGGGAGGACTTCTGTCATATGTGGTCAGCTTCTGGTCAAACACAGCTTGCAAATCTTCTTGTGATTCTGTATGTCCAGGTTCCCGGAGTTTCTGGAAAAGGAGGAGCTTGACTGTAAGACTGGGGCATGCATGCACTGATCAAAAATAAATTAAGGCCTGATGGCACACAAGCCTTGGGTGTGTTACACCACTAAGTCCTGTTCACCACCAACTCTTGAGTGGAAGCACATTGCAGCTTTGTCATGGTGCAACAGACAAACCTGGGTCATACACTGTGATACAAAATACAGAGTGCTGCCTGCTCAGCACCCTGACTGTTCTGGAGCTCCTGCTGCAGTGCTCCTGCTCCACGCTTGCTGCAGAGAAAAGCACTGCCTGCCTGTCTGGCACAGGGCTCTGCACCTTGGGGAAACACACACAAGGATGGAGGGACACTTACTCAATGCTTGAAATAAGATCCCAAAGTAAGAAGATGTATGTTTATGCAAAATGCCTGACTAAATTCACCTGCAAGTCATTCAGTACATACCAGAGGTTCCAGACGAGTTATCTTCTCCTTGGCCTTGCGCAGCTCCTTGAGAACATGGTCTAACTCATGCTTCAAATTCTGGCGATCAAGCTTTCCATTCTCTAAGTCTGTGGTGCATATCTGGATCTGGCAGCCCAACAAAGTGAAAAATTAAAGTCAAAGCTAATACGAATTGGGAGGAATGTTTCCTACTTACATATTTAAAGTCAGATTTGCTCTGCAATAATATCTTAAAATGGGATTAAAAGGAAAATTTAAGTGAAAAATTAAAAATTGCTGTTGCTTTCATTACAGTGAAATTCACACATACCCAGTTATTAAAATCTCCCTTAGCAGAGGTGCACTTTAAAGTTATTTTGGTTGGAGGGTGTTTAAATTTCAAATAACAAAAACAGAAAATACAGCAATGCAATTATTTCTATAACTATATCAAAATATAATACAAAACATTAATTGGATGATTAGTTTTAGGATGCTTCCTGTAACAGTCTTATCTGAGGCTTTACCTATTGAACGCTGGAGAAAACAGCGTCAGGTTTGATCACACCCTCTTATCAGTACAAGGTTACAGGTTTTCTCCTGACATTCTGATAGATGTGTGAAAATTTTTGAAAGCATCAAGAGATTATGCACCGTTGAATATTCATGCCTAGCATTACTTTATTTAATATACAAATCATTATTAAATGTGAAGTTAGTCTAGAAAGACTTTGTGCCTAACACAGATTAAATATCGGTACTTTAGCACATAATTGTGTACCTGTTGTTCCAGCAAAGTTATTCTTGTGTGTTCTGCCTCCTGTCTGAGCAATGATTTACGGAGAAGTTGCACCTACAAGGCAGATAAACATTTGTAACAAACAATTTCCATATACAGTGGTTCATAAGCTTAAAAGTAATTCATTTATAATAGGATGGAAGTAAACTCTTACATTTCGATGCCAACAGAAAATGCATTGCTGTTATGAAAAAAGCAAACTCAATTCAAATCACTACTTCCCCAAGGAAAACCCTAATAAAAAATTTTAATTGCATCGAGAAGGGGAAATGCAGGATGATGTTATTGTTAAAAAATCAAAAACTGAAGCCTCCTAGGTGATTGCCAGGATGTTGACAAAAATCTACTCACAAAACCTGTGTTTGCACTAACATGACATGATGTTAATTAAAACAAACTGTGATTTTTTTTTATGTAAGAGAAAAAGTTTAAGGGTCAGAAAGTACTGTATTATAATCATGAAGTAAATGCATACATTAAAATATCCTCTGCTTTCAGCATGTATCAACTTTTATGATAATGCTGTTCAGCTTCAAAAAATAAAATAAAATAAAATAAAATAAAATAAAATAAAACATCTTTTAATCATTATTAACCAGTGACAACCAGTCTGTCTTTAGAGAGCTTAACTGTTCTGGTTTTGGCCTTCTTTGGTGTCTAGTAAATTTTATTCTCTTATTTCAAATATCAGTTGTATTTTAGTTGCCAGATCACAGCAAATATTAGTGGTATTCCATAGTTAGGAGGATATGATAAAATGAATTTTTAGCTTCTTGTTCTCATTTACTATGAGTCTCAAGGATGAACTATATTACAATAAATTCAGTATTTTCACGCTTCTCTTTTGTGTACCTTAAGACCAGCGAAATAAATCAACCAAGAAGTTTCTTGTTTAAACAATTCAGTTTTAACCACAAGGACATGAGTCTACATCTATGTGAAGAACAATTAGCTGAGAGAGGGATGGTGCATTCTGATTAACTATGAATTTTCATCTCTCTTGATTCTTTGTTAATGATCTCAAATCTCCAAATCCATCCACTTACCTGACATAAAAGATCTTCAGACTTTTTTTTTTCTTCTCTGAGCTGTTCTTTGATAACTTCATTTTCTTGTTTTAGTCTTTGTGCTTTCTCTTTCATTTTATTTTCATTTTCTTGAGTCTTCATTTCAGCAGCCCGTTGTGACTGCAATAAGGCACTTAAAGTCATCATTTCTCCTTGTGTTTCTTCATATGTCTTTTTAAGTTCATCAAGTTCAGATCTCAGCTGGGTTATAGTGCGTCTTTCAGTCTTAGGATCTCTCTTAGCAGTTAGTAACAGCTGGTCATAGTATTCCTGCTTTTCCTCTTGTAGATGACCTGAATGAGTCAAAAACAATTGAATTAGTAATGTGAACTAAAAAGACCCACTTAAAAATCAGAGCACTAAATCTTTAACATCATTTTAAGGCTTATTAATAGAAATTGACTTAGTAGGCTATTGCACAGCTCAGATTAGAACTAAACTTTGGTTGAAACAGCTTTCAGTATTTATAATACATTAAGCCTCCTTATGAATATACTTACTGGAAAACACAGTTCTTCTAAGGCCTCATGCATTATACTGACTCATGGGAATCTGACCCAAAGCCACTGGATTCCTACTTCCACTTTTAGGCTCTTTAGCCAAGCTGCTGGCATTACTGCCTCCCCAGAGATACCCCTGGGGATGTGATAGATTCTACTTCAACCTTGTTGACCAAAGCCAGACCTTGCACTGGTGTTTGCTGATGATCTTTGCTAAATAGTATGCCATAATTTACTTCTAAATAGCAAATAGAAAGGACTAGGATAGTTCTTTTGATTAAAAATGCTTGCTTCTTGGTTAGCAACTGTTACTTAAACCAGGGTTAGAAAATTTTTGTTTGTTGACCCAAGGGAAGCTTAATAAGGAGGAAAAATTAAGAGGCAGACTGCAAAAATTCAGGAGCAGTACAAAATACATCCAGAAGCAGAATGAGGGATGCAGAATTTCATTTGCTGATTTTTGGCACTGTCAGTTTTGTTTTGTACTTTTCCTATTGAAAACTTACCCTAATTCTTTACAGTGTAATTTACTAGAGAGTTTCCTGCTTTACTGCTCTCCCTTCCCTCAGCTATGAACTAAGCCCTACCTTTTCATTAGCAATACTTCTTTATAGGGCAGTGACATCCACAGAGATGGCCAGGTTTTTCCTTGGAAAAAGTTTTCCTATATACTTTCAACTTATCCCATAGGTTCTTAGAAACTTGGATTTCTGCTACTGCCTAGCTGCTTGAAGAGAGGTCAAGTCTCCTTGTGGCAAAGCTTTGATTGTAGTAACTCTGGGGTGCATTTCCTGGTGAGCTGAGTCTGCCTCCCTCTAAAAATACTGTTCATAGATTTCTGAACAGCACCAAAACAAGATTATGATGAAATTTCACTGTTTTCCAGAAAGATTCAAACAGCAATACAGAAACTAAGCCACTGCCCATGAATTACTAATGGCAAGTGTGTGGGTATGCTCTTACTCCACACGATGCTAGTTCTGTTTAGTTAATTTACCTTGCAGGTCAGTTGCAGCATGAATGAAATTAATAATTTGCTAATAAGAAAAGCAAGTCAATGCCTTCTAGTTCTTCTGCTTAATATGATTTTAATTTTATTAATACTTGAAAAGGGAGTGCCTTATTAAGGAACTGCACAGCAAGGAAGTGAGCTGGAGGTGGCCAGATCCTTATTGTGAAACACTGCTTTGGAGAGATGCCAAAACCTATCACAGGCTTTCTTGCCCTGTAACAACTGTTCAGGTGAGTAAGGAACATGGCAATCTTGAGTCATTTTTATAATATTTATTTTGAAAAAAGTAAATTAAAAAAAATCTGATCCACACCTAGCTAATAAATCCTTAATGCTTCCATTATGTTGACTGAAAGTGTACTTTGAAGGATGGGAGATGTACATCTATTTGCCTCAACACTTTCCACAAACAGAGAGGTTGCTAATAGAGTGTCAAGGCTGTTAAAAACCATCTTTGAAGTGGATAACAACAGGAAGTTCTGTTGGTCAAGTAACATACCTAGATAACAGGAAGCAGAGAAATATTATTTAACCAAGTTTTACCATTAAGCAGCCAAAGTGTTGAGAACAAAGCCTTGATTTTAAGTGTGCTATAATTCATTTTCAGAAAACTAATTCTATAGATAATTATGGTTTTGGTCACTTGTGAGGGTAAAAATAAAGTTGATACCTTCTGAATTTGAATTAGATTCTTGCTGGCTAACTCTTTCTGCCCTCTGTTCAAGTTCAAAGATCCTTCCAAGCAATCCCCTGATATACGCTTCCCGTTGCTGGTCATACAGTAGCCACTGCTGGTTTTTCTCAAGAGCCTTCACAAAAAGAAACAGAAGAACAACAAAAAAGTATCTGGTAATTAATCAGCTTTTAAAATTATTGGTCTTATGTCTTCAAAATATTAGAAGTTATCTACTAGGCAGTTTAAAGATAAGCTAGTTAAGTCTGTTGCAAATTGTTGTCATCTGTACAATAAATAAATAAATAAATACATCTTCATTTGGAAAGTTCGTTCAGGATGCTGAGCATAAGTTAAAACTACAGCAATGGGAAAATTACTTAAAGAACAAAGGCTTTCATGAGTCATGCCTAGATTTTGAGTCTACACTTTTCAATCTCAAATATAAAGTAAAATATAAAATAACAGACTTTGAAAATGGAATAAAATAAAACTGCATAACTGCAATTTAGTTTGTAAGAATGCGGACATGGATTTTTTAGCTGCTTGGCTCATAGGCTTATTCAGCTTAGAAGGGAGCTCAGGAGGTTTTTGATCCAACCTCATGCTATGCCAGGCAGTGTCAGGTTTCTAGAGGCTCCTGATTTGTCAGCAACCACTTCCCTTTGATGTTCCAAACAAGGTTTTTCAAAGGTGATGGAAATCTTAATTTTGTCTTTTGCAAGTTTTTGGGTTTTTAAATTTAAATTACTGCCTTGTCACAAAATAATTTTAGGGATTATATTTTAGAAAGAAACATACCCTCTGAGGTCCCATACAACCTAAAAACGTACATGATGATAATTTACATTCTTCTGCATGTCAATACACATGGCATGTGCTTGAAATTTGCAGGAAACTTACATCTTTCAATTGTCTTTCAATTTCAGTGCTGTCTGTTGCAGCTTCCTATGGACAAAGAACAACTTGTTAGTGTTGTTGAAAATAGATGGCTGAAACAGCAAAGCTACTCCTGTACAACTATTTATTTCACATAAATAGCGTAAGAATATTTTAAAAATTAAAACAGATGCATTTAAAAATTACAACATACATGCCTTTTGTGTTTAAAGATCTTTATAGTTGGTTGCTGGGTTTCTTTTGAAGGATCTAAGTTATGTAGAAAGCCATTTCATATATTTAAAATAGACTCTTCTGCTAAATATGGGACAAAGATTTACATGGAATTTATTCCCTAAGTCTACAGCTCATAGTTATATTAAAACATTTCCTAAGGAAGCCATAATGTATTTTCTGCTGAACTGCTGCCCTGGAAGTCCTGAACGGTGTTCCGCAAAGAGCTTTTGAAAAATGAAGATATTTAAGGGTACTATTTAAGGAGAGGTAAATGTTTCTTCTGTTATTGTATTCTCATACATTTGACAATGACCCAGACATACAGGAATTGTTGGGAAAAGCCAGAGACCTCAATGCCTCCCTGGGATAACAAGAAGACTGTAAACATCTGGGAAATTGTGCAAGCCTGTCTGGAAGCATAAGGACAAACTGACTCATTTTCTGATCCTCAGTACAGTGAGTGTGACTTATGTACACATATGAATAGGAGAGTTCTTGAGACCCATTTAAAACTGGAGAGAAGTTACAGATTCATATTTCTTTTACTCTGACATGTATGTTCTCTGCGTGATACAAAGTGGTTATGAAATTGTGTAGGTATAAGCCAGAGGGAACTTCAATGAGAAAAAAGAAGTGTAGGTTACGACCAAATCCAAACTACATTTTTTCCAACATTTTTCTATGGCTTTTGGAACATTATTTACAACAGAATTTATGGCTGAAAAATACAGAACTTTGAATGCAATTATTAAACTTAAACACTTCCTAACAAAAATAGGATTCAGAGACACTGAACTTGTTTCTATGAACATCAGAGTCCTGCCTCAGTAAAAACTTTCCCAAAATTGTGTCATGAAACTGTTGTTTCCATTTCAGAGCTCCTATGCCACCTAGCAGTTTCAAGCAGCATTGCTAGACTTGTTTTCAAGTTCTCCAAGACATCCAGTCAAAATATCATTGTCCTCTGTTGATAAATCAGTTAAAAATTTAAAAGAAAACTATAGTTTTAAAGTAATACATATTTTGGTGGTTTATTGACAAAAATATCATAAAAATCTGTTGACAATATAATAATTTAAACACCTCTGATGAAGTTCAAAGTGTCTTAAAATTTAAAATAAATACATTGCATTTAAAGTGGTATTTTTCAATAAACTGTATTATTAGAAGTACTATATATACATGTGTTATCATTCAAAAGTAGATTAATATATTCTGCTATGTATTGGCTATAGCAGAATTTCTAGAAATTGCTCAACTTCCATGTAGAATGCAGGGAACCAGCACCATCTGCAGGTCAAATCTGGAAAAGAAAAACTTACAGCCACCTATTTTTGGGCACCTGTGCCTAAACAACTTCCCTGTGCCCCTCACAGAGATACTGCTGCATTTTCCAAAGAACATTAGAATGGGGCATGGGGGAAAAAACAACTGTAGAATTCTTAATGGACTTGTAAACCCAGCCAAAGATTGGCACCATACCTACTGATCATTTGACATGAGAGGAGAAACTAATCATTCCTGTTCTATCCTGTGTCACATTGAAGAATTTACCACGTGTGATGGCATAGAAAGTAAAGACAATTAGTTTTAACAACTGAGACACAAATGATGACTCATAAGAGCAGAGAAGAAAGTTATTCTCATCGCTGAAGCTGAATTAGGTGAGGAGCTTAGTTTGTCTTTATTAGTGCCCCACATCTCTTACCACTGCTGCCTTCTCACTCTGTCTAATCACTGAGCACACAAATCTGAGAAAGGCACAGTGCCTGCCTAAGCAACAGTGGATCATACCATGTAGTATCACAAGTCATACTACCTGTGTGTGAACTTGAACAAGGCACCTTGCAAAATAGCAGGGGAGAATTCGCTCCCCAGCTGTGTTGCCTGAAGTGTGCTCTCTGACTGTTCCTCATTTAGAACTCAATCTGGATACCATCTCACTTCGTACAAGAATATTTCAGCATGCAACACAGCTTGTAAGAAAATTTTAAAATCATCCTATGTTATAACAGGTATTGGTGCTTAGTGGGCACAAATTCCAGTTTGCAATTGCAGTATTTCGTCAGTGCTTACCTGGGATGCCTGAGAAGTACTACTGGCTTTGTTCTCAAGATCAGAGCATTTTTCCATGACTGCAGATAAATTACATTTTAACCGGTTAATTTCTTCTGATAGAGAACAAAGTAACCGTTCCCTCCTTTCTGCTTCCTTTGTTTTTTCCTCTAGTTGATTTTGTAGTAAGGAGACTTCATTATTCTTGGTTTTCGATCTAAGCTTGTCTTTCAGGTTTTGGATTTCTCTGTCCTTCTCACCAAGAAGATGGTTGTATTTTTCTTTTTCTTTCTCAAGGGAAAGTATTTTCTAAATGAAACAGAATAAAAAATAGTAAGGGTTAGTCTATGCATCAAATGCATTAGCAAGTTTACAATAGTTTGAGATGATCTGAGCAGCAGGGTCTAGTGGAAGGTGTCCCTGCCCATGGCAGAGGGGTTAGAACTAGGTGATCTTTAAGGTCTCTTCCTACCCAACCCATTCTATGACCTTATGATTCTATGATGCTAACTTTCAAAGTTCTCTCTTAGCCTTTAATTAGCTGAGAAAATTATTTTTAACTCAAAGCAGACAATACTGGAGTGATCATCTGAAATATTTCAAGTAATAGTAAAACCAGTCTGAAATAGATGAAACAAGGAGAGAATGCAAAGAACCAAGTTTCACAGGCTTGGTAGGTACTCAGTTTTGCATGTGAATAAAGATCACTACAGTATATGAGCCTTAAAACAAAAGCAGTACAGGAATTCCAAAACACTTCCTCCATAGAGGTTGGTGCTACATTTCTTAGTATGTTTCTTAGCATATTTGGTAGCTTCTGGGAAGTGGCAGAGCCTTCTTGCAAGCTACAGGACAGCAAATTACAAAAGAGTTATAATAAAGCATTCAGGAGAAGGATCCTGTTTTCCATATTATCTGGCCCTGTAGTTTCAAAATGTGTTTGAGTAGATGTTTTCAACATGCACTCTTTTTCCAGTAGGCCTCCAGCCAGGTAATCATTACACAGAGCTAGTACTGCATTTGAGATGCCATGGGGCTCTGCATGAACTTGAGATGTGATAGCATTTGATTCTTCTGAGAAAGGCTGATGTTGAATTCCTGCATGTTGATACCAAGTCATTAGAAACTGAAAGAAAGTGAATTTGAGTAAGCCTCGTTTAGGGAGTGGCTGAACACCACTGCTCACTAAAATTAAAATGGTGACACCAACGAGTATCTGGTATATTAAACATGACGGTGATTCTCCTCATGTTTTTCCTAGTTTATAGGAAACCAGTATTAAATCACCAATACCAGCAAACACAAACAGACTAAGCAAATACACAAAGGAATTTAGCCAAAACTGTGCATGAGCTGCCCAGCCATAGCTCGTCCTTGGCTTAGGATCTCTCAACTGATGTTGTGGTGGCACAGACACATGACAAGCCCTTTTGTTAAAAAAAAGTCGCCTAGAAATATTAGTATGTCTAGTCTACATTAGTTGCATCATTTTCCCCATCCTTCTGGGAAGCCTGACAGCCTTTGACAAGGTCACCTAATAAGTCTTGAACTTCTCTCTCTGCCAGAGGTTTGCTTCGAGTGGAACAGTCATATATGCATACAGATGCTTCAATACCTTGCAGTGCCTTAGTTTCTGCTCTTTAGCTGCAGTGGAAGAATAATGTAGCAACCTGATGACATTTACCTAAAGCTGAGTAGAACTTGACAATTCAATTCAATCAAACACTCTGCACTTCTTGGCATGTTCTTAATCAATGTTAAGATTGATTATGCTTGCAAACGTAAAGTTCTTTGCAGGAAATGCTTAAAATACTTCCCTGAGGCGTTTTCTATTGAACAGGTGAGGACAGGTCTTAATGAACTGGCACCTCTGGCCTCGAGTCTTTGTATTCACCAGCCTTGTCAGATGAGTGTGATTTTATTAGCTCAGCTATCATTGAAAAATATCTCAGAATGAAAGTGTGAAACTAAAAGTTTGTCTAAATTGTCTAACTACCAAACCTGTCGTGACATCAAAAGTTTTGGGAGGAAAGCTGTGGCTCCTGCTCCCGAGGCTGAGTGCCGTATCCGCGGGGCACGGCCCGCGCTGGCTCGAGGAGAGCCCGGCTCACCTGGAGGACCCCGCTCCTCTCCGGGTCTGTTCCTTTGCCTGTGGCCGCTTCCTCCATGGATTTCCGCGGGGCAGCGCTCTCCTGCTTCCCCTTCTCGAGCCCACTGTCGGCTCTGCAGTTGCCCGACTTTAGGCCTCCCTTGCCAATAATTCGACCTATGGCGGTCTTGGCGTTCATCTTCAGGCGCCTGTACAAACCAGATGAGGCACTACGGAACAGCGATCCCTTCTAGCGGGCAGGACGACTCTTCCGACAGCTGGAGTCGAGCGCAGGCTGCGCGGGCCTTCCCCTTCCCGCGGGGCTCAGAGGGGCCGGAGGGCCGCGAGTCACGGTGCGGGACACGGCCCGGTGAGGGGACACGGCCCGGTGAGGGGACACGGCCTGGTGAGGCGACACGGCCCGGAACAGGGACACGGCCTGGTTCGGGACACGGCCCGGTGAGGTGACACGGCCCGGTGCGGGACACGGCCCGGAACAGGGACACGGCCCGGAACAGGGACACGGCCCGGTGAGGGGACACGGCCCGGTGAGGTGACACGGCCCGGTGCGGGACACGGCCCGGCGGTGGCTCCGTCCGGGCCCGGCCCGTGCCGCTTCCGGGAGTTTGAATCCCGCGGCTCCGGGCCGTCACTTCCGGAGTTTCCGGATCATCCCCGCGGGCGGGGCGGCAAGGGGCGGTGTCCCCTCGTGTCGCCGCCCCCTGGTGTCACCGCCCGGCCGGTCTCTGCCCTCCGCCTCCGGGGCCCCCAGCCGGGGGTGAGCGGGCCCCGGGCGGTGTTGGAGTGCAGAGCGGTGCGCCCGGTGCTTGGGAGGAGTCTGCGGGGTCCGCTCAGTGCTGTCTCTTCCGTGTCTGTGTGTTCGTTCCTCTCTGAACTCATGTGTATTTTTTTCTCCAGGAATCCTCTTCATCTACCCTAAATCCAGTTATTTTACAAATTACACAGTAAACTAGCATAGGCCTCATGTGACCATGTAAAAACCAGGCTGAAGTGCTCTCACTCGTGACTCATTTTGCTCCATCTTGCTGGCTGCTCCTCTGTTCCCTCCTTGCGAACACGTGTGGCAGTGGCAGCGTGAACCTCTCGGGTTTTTACATCTGTTCACAGCTGAGAAAAACTAACCCTGAGCACAGGGGAGCTCAGAGCTCCCGTGTTTATTATGTAAGTGTTACCTAGTTCATGTGCCTTAAAACAATACACAGGGTCTTGTCACTTCTAATTTATTTTCTTTTTTTCCCACGCATTTGCTTAATACTTTATAATTTTTAGTTATGGATACCTATTTCAATAATTCTCCAAGAATCTGCTATATCCAGGGTGTTCCATGAGGAAGCTGCAGTGGCGTTGTTCCAGAATAAAACAGGAGGGGGAGAACTTACACTGTTTTTTGGGATCATCGCCACTTTGTGACTAGGCTAGCACGGAGACAAACCAAAAGCATTTGCGAACAATGAAGTTCTAAACATTAGGGGGAAAAATAATAGCAAGCCATCGTGAAATTTCATGCCTTGGTATACCGAGAGGCAGAAGCGGTTTAGCTCGAGCTCTGAAGTCGTGCTTAATGTTCATATTGCTTAATGCTTATTCTTGCCTTAGTTTCTGACGAGAGATTTATCACGCAGTTTAAGAATAAAAGCAGACACAATAAATGAGAGTTTTTGCAGCGTGCCCTTTCTGCTACAGGATTTCACTAGCGAGTTTTTTCTGTGCAGCAAGACAGAACCTGGTGTCAATTTACAGGACTCTTTTTTTTTCCCAGGGCTTTGAGTAGCTAGCCCGTCATAGATCCACCCATAGACCTCCTTTGCTGTAAACCAGTAATTCCCTGCCTCCTCTTCCTGCCAGCATTTCAGTCCAGAAGTTAAGGACTGTGAAAGATTCAGTTCCTTCGGTAGTAGTCAACATTTAGGCAAAGACGGGAAACAATGCTTCGGGTGATTGTGGAATCTGCTACCAATATCCCTAAAACCAAGTTTGGGAAACCAGATCCTATCGTTTCTGTTGTTTTTAAAGGTAAGCAAAACTGTCATAAATGTAGTCAGGGAAGAAGACTTTTAAAAGATAGTGCCCTTTGTAAGTATTTGAAAATCTGGGAAAACATGTTTTCCTGAAATTACATCTGATGTCATTTTAGGGAAGACTTTTTAATTAAGACAGGAGTTACTTGAATGAACTTGGAACTGGGTGGAGCACATAGGTCTATTCTGACCAACTATACTTCTGTTTCAGGATCCACATTTTACAAGCTTTTCCAAAGGATTAGCCTGTTGCTTTAAAAAGAAATCTAATTGTGTAAATGAACCCACTTTTAATTCTGATACTGAGGATTACCTTGTTTTCCATCTGAAAAATCATTGCTGTCTTGATTACTTTGAACAGGCACTTCTCACTGTCACACACATACAATAAAATTGTGATTTATTGTTGTTACAAGTAGTATATTGAAAAACAGTAGTACTGTTTCTGAAGGTGTTTGATTTTATTTTAATTTGGTTTGGGCTTTTTTGTTGGTGGTGGTGGTGGGTTTTTTTTCACAAATGGAATTTCACATCAAAATTTTGCCTGTTGAGTTTATTTAATTACAATATTTTGGAAGGAAACTGTGATAAAATTTTTATCATTTTAGCATTTATATGTAAAACTAATTATGTTTATTTAGAGTATATGTGTTGCCATCATTACCTCACTTGGCTAGACTACAGGAATTTCTAGTATTGATTTATCTTTAAGGTGCCAAAACCTTTAAGCAATTTTGGATCATGTAATACATCAAAGCAAACTCTGACAAACAGGTGTCTTACCTCCTGGTTTCCTAGCTGTGCACTGAAATTCAAATGTATTTTAAAGTGTGAAAAATGCTTGCAGGAGTTTGTCATCTTTGGAAACCAAATCTGAAATCATGACAGCTGTAGGCTGGAAAAGGACAAGAACTGCACATGCAAAGTCTTAACTTTCAAAGGAACAAGTTTTCAGATACATTTATTTCAGCATCAAAAAGATGTGAAATTGTTCAGTTTCCTTTAGTTTCCTCCTTTTTTTCAAGGTTTGGTTTGGCTTTTTTTAACTACCCTGAGTGTTAGAACAAGTGGCAGAGCCTGTCTCAGTAGCTTTTGAAACTTCGTCATCCTTAAAATATGATTTTACTTGCTCTGCAAAAAGTGAATATACTGTAATTTCTCTGGTTTATTTCACATTGTGCTGCTTCTTAAGTGTCCATTTTCTCTTTCCAGTTCCTTGTCTTTCTTTGCTTTCCTGCTAGTTTTTCCTTTCTGTGTTGCCTCTGTTCCTGCAGTTTCAGACTCTAGAGCTGGTTTATGCCTTCCCTTCTTTATGCCTGTGTCTGTTTAATCCCTTCTGGTAATTTTTTTTTCCTTCTATGTGCTCTAATGCAATTAGGTTTTACCTAGTAAATATGAGTTACAGATTTCTTTTTCTTCATTGCTGGATTTCTTTTCCAGTCCTTCAGTTATCCAAACACAGGAATTGGACAACAGGCATTAAAGGAATTAATTTATGTTTATACTTTATATACTATAATTGGGATTTTTAATATTCCCAAGCATACTTAACCAGTGTCAGCTTCATAATTGTGGCAGGTTTTTAGTAGGATATTTAAATTCTCATTATGCTGCCACTTCCATTTATGTGATTTTACTGCATACCAACAGTCTGATTTTTCACTTCCTGTCCAGAGTGATTCAAGTGGGACACAAAATACAAGGCTTTTACCAACTATTAAGCAGCTCTGATTTAATTTGCAAGTGGAGTGCCTGGTTACCAAGTGCAAGGCATAGAGTCATATCTGAAATATGTTCAACTTCTTGCTGTTTGTGTTTACAGATGTTTTTTATATACAGTGCTGGTTCCCCTCTCACCTTGTTAATGTGTAGAGACAGGAAAACAGTCTTATTTTGGGAAGATTATGTCAAAGTGCATTAATCTTTAATTTTAGTCCCTACCCAGTATAAATCCTGGGGGACATAAACAAAAGCATTTGGGAGTGCTAGACTGGGACTATGACCATGGCCCTGCAGCACATTTTCGTGTTCTTCTTTGACTCTGGAGTGTTCTTGGTAAAGTCTTAGTAAACAGCACTCTGACAGAAAATTGCTGTGGAAGATGGCATTTCATTAGAACAGTATTTTGTTAAAATTTTAATTTACATGGTGATGTCAGGTTCAGCCTCCCATGGAAACACTGTCATTCAGCCTCAGACCTTTATATAGCCATGCTGAAGAAAAAGCTCATGATCCTTCAGCTGTTAGTATGAAAGTGACTGCAAATGTTTTAAGACATTAGGTTAATATGGTTTCACCCATGAATAGAAGAGATTAAATCTATTTTATCATTTAATTATATTAACTAGGCAGTTAATATAATTGTTACAGTGATGTATATTAGCTGTATATTAGGAGCAAATAGGCAGCTGTTTCTGTTCTGATATAACAGAGGAGTTTTGTGCAAGCATTTCCCTTTTATTTTTTTTTACACATTTATGTCCAGTCCAATGGGATGGAACTCTATTTACTTTAAGAACAGCTCACAGTTCAAAGAGGACTACACCCTGAGAGTAAATGAATATCGCTATCTGGAACTGGGTGCTGTTCTTGCAGAATTCTGAGTTTGTCACTCAGAGCATGAGACAATTCATTGGTCAAATTGATATAGAAAACTGGTTTTTTTAGCTGTTTGCTAAACTGACACTAAGTGATAATGATTAAATCAGTATAATTGCTTTGGTTTGTTAGAGCCTCATCTCAGCATGTAAAAATTGATTCAATTGCTTGTATGTGCAGTCACTGCTGGGATATTTAGTGCTTTGATGATTTGTTTTGGCTGTCTCATTCCAGTTTATGCAGTAAAAACTGAGGTGAAATGCCATTTAATTTGATTGATCCAACTTGATTCTATTTGTGCTTAATCTAAGAGCTTTTCAGCAGGCCTGCAGTAGTTCAAAGCTATTTTAGTTTGTATTTCAGTGTGTGAAAGAAAATAATTTTAGAGTGTAATTATTCACTAGATTTAAATTTTCTGTTTTGCAGAGAGCGAAATGATCTAAATTTAATTTCCAGGATTTTTGACGTCTGCCCGTTTGATCCTGCAGTTACTGCCACCATACAATCTTAATTCTCCTTATGAGAAAAGTTTTATGGGATACTTCCTTTCCCAAAATGCGATTCTCTCTTGAATCTTAGACTTAGGACTGTTGTAAAAGATAATGTTTACTTCTGCTATTCCCCACCTGCTCATGCAAGTTATAATAGAAAAAAACCCAAGATGGATACATGAAGTATTTTGCTATACTGTAATCTTTGTAATGATGGAACAATTATTATTTAAACAACTCATCTTAATTTTTTTTTTTGGACATTGAGCCACTAAATTCTGATTACAGTAATTTCCACCTGAGAATATTAACTAGCATGTTATAATCTAAGGTAGTATAATGTCTCCATCAAGATAAAGCAAATAGTGATTTCTTCTACAGTACCACAGTTCCTGTAGTTAGTTTTTAAAGAAACAAGTATCCAGTGTTCTACCTGTATCCACAATAATTTATTTCACGGTAGGGCCACACTAAAAATGGTGACTGGCCCTATTGCACAGTTTGTCCTGATGTGGTTTAGTCTTGGTTGCTATAGCTGCAGTCATTACCAGCAGAGGAAAACAGCCTGAGGACCTGAAACTTTTGTGAGCTCCTGGAATAATTGAGCAATCTACCTAACCCTTCTTGGCAGCGGGGATTTTTGATTGGAAGAAGAAAGAGCTTTGCCAAGAGCTTAAAAACAAATAGCACCACCACCCAGTGGATTAAAATACCAATAAAAATGTAATGAAAAGGAAGTCAGTAAAGAGACAAGAGTATATTCAAACTTTTTCCTTGAGGAATGTGGATGTCACACTCTGACTAAGATTATAACTAAAATTCAATGAAAGCTGTTCTTCCCAGTGTTTTTTCATCCAACTTTCACACAGATGCATAACAGAAGAAGGTTTTTTTCTCAGTGAAATCTGGAATATGCATATTAGTGGAAACATAAATCTTGCTTTTGTGAACATGGATAATTCAGAGTGGAAAATTTAGCCTCTTGTCAAGAATTGTTATGACTGTTGTTCAAGCCAGGACTCACCTTAGAGAGTTACATTTTAGCTTAGGCTGGGATCATAGGACTTTTATCCATTAGTTCCGTCAGAATCAGGTCTTTAATTTACTATCCTCTTTGCTAACAGCTGTAGCTGTTCCTTCTTTTTTCAGTGGCAGTGAAAACATCTTTTCATCTGCCATTTTCTAGAGGGACTTGGAGTATCAGTGCCCAACCCCAGATATTCTGGGATACCCAGTACTGAAAATGCTTTGTCTCCTATTAGAAAGCATAAAATTGGATTTCTCTCACTAGCTTGTTAATTAGTGCTTTGTTCTGCAAAATGTCATCCCACAGTATGGTATGTTATGAAAGCTCTTTCCTTTGTCCTACAACGTGAGTCAATATCCTGTATGAATTGTAGACAATTCCTGTTACATAAATGGGAGTCAGTTCTTGTAATTTGCAGCATGGGGCTGACACTTTCAGTACATCCCACTCTCATCCAATAAAAAAGAGCCACCACAGTCAGCAGCCTGACTAGTGGGTATATGAACTTGCCCATTTGGCATATCTTTACCTTCAAATAACAAAAATGCAATTATCTCTACTGGAGTCTTTAAAGATGTGGAGTGTGTCTGAAGCTTGGACTTCTTTTGCTGGCTGAGCATTTTGGACATCAGCAGCTGCTTTACACCCTATACTTAAATATGCTCTTTTCTTACCACTAATATATGCAGTCTCTGTTTTAAAGAGCTGTGTGTTTGTGCTCTTTCATGCTTCTGAGTGTCAAAAGACAGACATCCTCCATTGGAGCTATATCCATATATTGTAACTGAACAGGAAAAATAATGCCAAGCTATGTATAATTTGCACCCTCCATATTCTTACGATTTGTAGCTTGCCCAAATGCAAATTTTACCATGAAGTATGGAAAATTTGCAATTCTTGTTGTTTTTAGGCCACATTAGGTTCAGTGAAGTCATATCTGCATCTATGGAAACCATTTTTTCAGGAAGGATTGCATTTCCTCTTACATGCATGTGTATTTTGTCTGATATTTGCTCATTTAAACCAGATGGTGCTGACACATATCTTCTTAATTTTTTTTTCCATGTGATTTTATTCCAGAGCTAAACATTCAAAAATATTTTGTAACTCAAATATGGTAAATATGTAACACATTTTCTTTACTGCTCTCAAAAGTAGTACTTTACTGCTATCACGTAGAGATTACTGTTTGGTTTGATGTCTCTGAGTCTTTTAGTCTGTTTTTTTCATGATTATGGAAGGTGAAGCTAGGGGTCATGAAAGGTTGCAAAACCTAAATATTTATTTTGGTTTTTGGAAATGCAGCTAGCTGTGCTTAAATGAAAAAATGAAAAGCCTCAACTACTAAAATTGCCCAGGGGACTTCTTGATTGTAAAATATGCAACTTCTGGAAGAGATAAAAAGAATTGGAACATTTGGTTGAAATTTCAAACCTTCTTTAGAAAAGTGAAAGGAAAAATATTATATTTTTGTAGCGCTTTAGCAAAAACAAATACTCACAATTTGTTTGTATTTGCAGATGAAAAAAAGAAAACAAAGAAGATTGAAAATGAACTCAATCCTGTTTGGAATGAGGTAATTTTTTAAAAAATAAATCCTTGCTCATTTTAAGACAATGCTTGTAAGGTCCTTAAGTCAGTTCGAACAGCTGAGCATATTGTTGGAAAGATCTAGTGCTGTGTGTTCTTTGAAGGTGTTAGTAAGTGCAGGTGAATGGATTCATCTTGTACCATATACTACAGTTCATTAGTAATGTGTTAATGAAAAATTAAATGGATAACTGATGAATTTGTGGCCTGGTTTTGTTCCCACTTTCTTTTGATCAAAATGATACTCGGCCATTGTTTAGCCACATGTATGGGAACATAATGGGATAATGTATTGCATACCAGGAAAAGCCATACAGAATTAAAAGGAATTATGTATTGAATGTCCTCATGGTTTATTTGTAGGCCTAGTCTTATGTTGCATCTTCAGTAATATTTTTCTTGGGGAAAATATTTTCTCGTCAGTGTTTTTTCACAAAAATAATGGAAAGTTAGATTTTTCTTACATTTTGGAATTAGAATTATAAATAAAGGGAACACACAACTATTTGTTTAAAATCAATAGCAACTGAGTTCAGCCAGTAGTGGAGGGGATTAATATCAGATATTATGAATGACAAGACAATATGTATGTTAGTGTGAGGAAGTGGAACTGCAAAAGAAATGATGACTCACTATTAAACAATTTAATTGTGCTATTATTTCTAATAATTAGCAAATCAAATACATGCTATGAGCCTTTTTTACTTTACTTTTGCAAATGTAAGCTGGATTTGGTCTCTCACTAAATGCAAAATTTATTTCTGAATAATTTTGTTGTATATGTTACTCTGCTGTTAATTTTTACATAACTTGTCATTATAATTTGGGTTTTATCCTTTTTTTTTTGTTCAGATTGTTGAATTTGACTTGAAAGGAATTGCTCTGGATAATTCATCTTCCCTAACAATTATTGTGAAGGATTTTGAAACAATTGGACAAAACAAGTATGTTCCTTGTTTCCCTCTCCCCACCCACTCCCACCCCAGTATTAAACACAATTTTCAATACAGAAGTACAAGGGGAAATGGAACTGATAGCTGCTGTTTGCTGTGCTCTCTCTTTTCTGTCAATGCCAAGTCATGTTCTTAGTTGCTATCCTGAAAGGAAGTATGATCATATCATCTTCTTTCTTTTCTTTTCATGGCAGATCTCATGTGTGTTAGGCAAACATTCATGTTTACTCATAGTAGCCCAATTCCATTGTTAGCTTTTCTTTACTACTCTCTGCCTCCTCCCAACATGTGGATTCTGGATTTTACAATAATCTAACAACTCTGTTGTAAAATCGCTGTGTATCAAGCCAGTGCCCTCAGGTCTCTCATTCTTGAGATTCCTGCAGGTCAGTTAGGCAGGAATATAGTGCATGTCTCTGACTTCAGGGAGATCTCGAAACTTGAGATAGGAAGCTTATCAGTAATCAGAATTTTGTAATGGACTTTATAATGCATCAGAAAATAAAGGAAACTGATTCTCTGAAGCACCTAAAATGTTTCACTCTGTGCATGGATTCAAAGTTAAGCAGTCATGTGGTCGGTTTCTTCAAATTGTATTTGGAAATATAATCTAGACTCATATTTGTAACTCTTAACTCCCAGCTTCTGCAAATGCCTGTTTGTTTTGCTTGGGTTTATGCACAGAAAGTTGTTCAGCCCAACACCTTCAGTGTTTTTGAACATTGTTCTCTTTGAAACATTGTTCTCTTTGAAAACAAATCCTCAATAATATTGTCATATTTGCAATGTCTGATGTGTTTGGAAGGGATATTGTCAGGGATACAGGGTAATGGGGTGAGAAGTCAGAAACGCATGAGCTGGCATCCTTATTGTAACATGGTAATAGGAAATAGCATCTTGTAGTTCTTTTAAAGACACAAAGCTGTGTAACAATAGAAGAGATGTGATGAACATTCACATTTAGATGAAAGAGTCCATGAAAGGAGGGAATGTGGAATAAGTTTCTCACCCACCAACTGCATGTATGCATAACCTGTATTTCTGTAGAGTTACTGATTCTCTTTACTGAGTTGGAGAGAGATTTAGGACTACCCTATCATAGATTTGCTACTTTTTCACAGTATCCTCTTTTAATAATTAAGAAAAAGTCTATACTTAGATACATATCTGAAGTGCTGCAGCGTTTCAAAACAGTGCTCAGTGGAAGAGTGTGTAAATAACACTCCCATGTTTTGTCAGCAAGCTAGTTCAGGATTGGAAAAGTGGAGCACAATGCCTGTCTAAGGTCCTTACTACTGAGAGGTATTCTAATGACATTTTAAGAGACCCAATGTTTGCTTCTGTCATTCACAAGTAGACCCATTAGCTTGGGAGGTGTATTAGATGTCTAAGTGAAGAGAAATTCAAGCTGAAATCAACAGTATTCCCTTTAGAGATTCATGGTTTTATATATTTTATATTAAAATCTAGATTTAATTTGGATTTAGTTTTTGAGTGTAAAGAATATGTCTAAGGGCCTCTGTTGCCTGAGAACAAGCAATGAAAAGAACCTACACCATGTCTTTGGCTTTATTTTCTTTCTTCTGTTGGAAAATCAGTGGGATTTCTCTTGTCACATGAGTGACAACTTCTGCTCAAGTGTTCTGCTACTATCTGTGTACCGGCCAGAAGCAGAGCAGTGTTTCTCAGCCCAGCCTCCCTCTCTGGCTGCTCACTCACAAAGCTCCTGGCCAATACACACTCTGCTGTTCCTGACTAGTTCCAGACACCTGTCTGTTCCTATGCCCAAGAGGTGACTACAGAACCTCTACTACCCTCTGGAGCAACAGAGCAGGAGATTGCAATATAAGACGTGATTTGTTCCAGCTTCTAAAAGCTGATATTGCTGTTCATCCAGTCTGTTTTTAAACATGCAGGAGGAGTGCAGTGGATGTTTTTCTGCTTTTACACTGTGCCAAGGCACTGGACTCATTGCTTTGGTATGTTTCTGTAAATTAAGCCTGAAAGAGCATTTGGATATTTTTCCACTTCTTTGTTTTCCTGGAGAGAAAACTTACTCCTTCATTTACAGGATCACTAAACTTTTCAAATAGGTTAATGAGTGCTCTTCGTGGTGAAAAGTCACAATAATTGGAAAAGATAAATAAAGCAAACCACTGTATACAGACAGAACATCATAGGAATAAACCAGAGGACTCGTATGATTCATGCTTAGTTAGATTTTCCGGCATAAATATGTTTGAAAAGAGAACACATCTGTTTTCTATTACATCTAATACTGTTTGTAGAAAGATTTCAAATTCTCAGAACAAAAATCTTTATGCAGTTAAAAAAGTCCCAAAACCCCACAGGAATGTCAGTTGTCCCTGTGAGGTTAAGAGAATGAGCTGGAATTATGTGCTTCCCTGTGCCCTTTGTGTAGTTAGTAACCTAGTGAGACGGGAAAAACAGATTGGGCACACCCTTTGCTCTAACAGAAAAATGTGGCTACAATGAACAGTGCAGCAAATTATTTATTCATTACTAAGGATTTCTCATAGTTAAATAATTTCCTGATTGTTTAAATCCTCCTACAGCTGTACCCTTTTATGTGGATTCTTTTCCACATCAGTGTGACTGTACATAGTTGCAGGATTTCCTTGCATCCACTGCATGCAAGATCTAGACAGTTTAAGATTCAGTTTTGGGCTTTTCTTCCCTGTTCAAAATAGTATCCATGTTTTGCTTCTTTTCTAAAGTTTGTTCTTGCAAGGAGTATTATCAAATAAGTAAGGATAACACAATAAAGTTAAAATAATTAAATAGTTAAAAGTAAAAATAATTAAACATAGAAGGAATAACAGAGGGTGGGTGCTGGGTTTTGTAGCATACTCTATAACGAAATATACCCACTGAGATAGGAAAGTTAAGTATAGTAATTATAACTGCAGCATAACATCAAGTTTGCTGGTGAGAATCATAAATATAAACCTCTGCCAAAATAAACCCTTAAAAGTAGATGAAAATAATTTAAATGCTTGACTCTTTGAGTAATTTAAACCTTGGGGCTTCCAGCAGAAGTAGCATGTAAGCAGATAGAGGACATGATAGGCTAAAGAATTTAGTATAGATTGCTAGTTTCTGACCAAGAGGAACAATAAAATGGTTGGTACTGTGAATTGGCACTTCCTGATCCAGACATGGGTGTGAAGTTTCACTTCACTTGGTTATTTAGGGAGCAAACAGGAAGTGCTAACCGCAGCACTAACGGATTAATTAGCTCTGGCACAAATGCAATTCAGTTTTTAGTAGCTGGTCATCAGTAGTTCATTGATTTCATGCTTATAAACTAGGTATTTTTCTTTCATTGCTGTGAGAAAATTGTCATAGGCTTGGTAAGGTTCAAAATCAGCTTCTGAGTAGGGACTTTGCATTTATTTTTGGTGTTGTCTCCAGTGATAGACCAGAAAGTTTAAACTGCTTGTGGCAGATAGGGTTTTTGCTTTATTCCTGCAAAGCAGGAAAAGTTTAAGAGACCAGACTGATTGAGCATTATACCTGTAGAAATCTTAGGGATGGCCAAAAAGGTGCTTAAACAATACTCATTTGCTCTGATCTTCTGCTAAACAGCTGATGAATGAAAGGTCAGAGGATGCATTAAGCTATTGCAGTAGCAGAAACTGTCCCACTTGATAGTGTCAAAAGACTAGTGTGATCTGGAGTTAAATGGGCAAATGTTGATCTGCTCAGGCAGGAGGAAGAAAGCTGATATAGGTCCAGCAAAGAACAGTGTCCTTTGATGATGAACAGGTGGTAGAAAGTCTTTTCAGCTGTGCTGGATGGAAAGGATTCCTTGTCATCTTGTAAGTCATGGCTTCAGATGGAGATCACCTACAATCCTGCCCGAAGGTAAAAGTTCTTTAGAGCTCATAGGAACCCAGCAACTTCACAGTAACCATGCAGAGAACCAGGAGTCTAGTTACCTGTCAGAGGGAAGTACAGGAGCAGACCTTGCAGCAAAGTACTGAACATCAATGAACTGGTGATGGATATGAGCTCCCAACAGCTCCTGAGATCTGACTTAGCTGACAGCCCAAAGATTAGAGACCTGAGAGAAGCACGTCAGAAAAAAGGTTTTCGCTAAGACTTGTACAAACATGACAAAGATGATACCTAAGGATGACTTTGAGGCATTCCTTGTTACTTTGGAATGTATTACTTCAGTTGTTGAGTAGCTGTATGATCAAAACCAGACTGGACATAGTCATGGGGAACCTGTTCTAGCTGATTACGCTTGGGCAGAGGCACTGGACTAGATGATCATGAGTGATTCCTTCCAACCTCATCAGTTCTGTGGTTCTGATAAGGGAGGGGTAAAACATCCCAAATCCAGTGAACAGGATGACCTTGGGAAAGGCAGAATAGTGCCCAAAGTTTAGAATTTGGCTAAAGTTTAAAAGTGGACTAAGATAGTTTATAGACTGAATATTAAATTTCTCAGTCTTGTTAGAGTGGAAAAGGACTGGAGACTGTTGTTGTCCAGCCTTCTAAAGGAGGGAGAAATAAAGGCTTATAGATAGAGGGGCAGTATATAGAGGCAGCTGGTTGCAAGCAAGAAGTCTCTGTAACTCTTCAGTCTGCTGAAGGTGACCACTATTTTAAAAGTGGCTAGTATGCATTCAAATGTGTGCAGTTTTCATTTGTACAGGGCAATGAGGATGTAGAAATGGAAATGTACAGTGGAAAATTTCAAAAGCATTACAGGTGAACAGCAGTAATTGAGTTAATGTCACCAGATAGGAGGGTGTGGTTGCTGCAACATTCATCCTGATTATTTGAGATTACTTTAGGTGGGTTCTGAATTGATGATGCTTTTGAAGTCAAGTCTACATAAATTTTTACAGATGTGCATAGGAAAATATTTTCTTTCTCTAGAATCAGATTTGGCCTAGCTGCTTATGGGTAGTCTTGTTGGGTTTTTCCCTTCTGAGGCACCTCAAAATATGTAAGTTTCTGCAGCTAAACAGAAGTTGTTATGTGTAATACCTGGAAGGTGTATTTGGAGGAAATTGATCTTTTGTACTTAGGTATCCTAATGTACTTTGCAAAAAATTAATTTCTGTTCTCTTGACACAGTATTCAAGAGTAGCTATAACAGTGCTCTGCATCTTTAGCTACTCCATGAAAAAGCTCTGTAACTTCAGGGGACCTCAGTTAAATTCTCTGTGTACAGATCTTTTTTCTGCTTTAGCAGCAAAGCTGGTATTTTATTTGTAACGCATGTTCTTTGAAATATTTACAGGGTAAAATGATCTTGGTTCTTTTCATTGAAAAAAATCTCAGTTATTCCAGCAATCCACTTCAGTATGGGAGTAGATTGCTACTACATACCATGGGAATTAAATACAGTGCCAGGTATCATGACATCAGTGTCACACTAAGAAATGTTGCCTGAACTAAAAGTAGTCTCTTGGGTTAAAAGTACATGCAGTTTTCATCTTTCTGGGAGAGGCTGGGAGTGACAAAGTAGGCAAAAGTAGCTCAGAAGAGTTTACCACATGTCAGGTCTCTTTGAAACCTTCCTTTGATAGACCACTCTAGTACCATTAGAAACATTCTGAGAATTTAGAAGTGAGGAGATGAACCTATTCCAAAATTCAGAGTATGGGCAAGAAGATAAAATTTTGTGATTCTCTAGTAAGCATGTTGATTGCATTTGTTCTGTTTCACTGTTTTCATTACTAAAGACGTGGATGTGTCTGGTTTTGCCTCTCTTTCTGTGTAGTACAACAGCTGTTCTACCTAGTTTATATTCACTACTTCTCACCAGAGAGTTTGCAAATCTGTGTAGGGAAAGAAATTTTTATATTCTTTAGTTTACCAGTGAGAATTCAGTGGTGGAAATAAGTGACTTGGCTGTTGAAAGTTATACAGAAGATTATTTTCAAAAATACACGAAAAATAATTTCATTTTTTAACCTCTTTTAGGTTAAAGCTGTGGCTGCCATAAGGAACACCAACACATTTGAGTGTAATGAAACAGAAATGAAAAATTAACAGTACACATAATTACATGACATTTGCAATGGTCTTTTGCTATGCTTTGTGTTTTCAAGTCATGGCTGGAGGTACTTGATTCCAGCAAAAGAAAAATAGGAACCTCTGTTTGATGTATACTTGCATTCTAATAATGATTTTATTTCATTTCAGATTAATTGGCAGTGCATCTGTAGCACTTAAAGATCTTGTGGGAAACCAAAGCAGATCTTTTCCCTTCAAACTCATACCTCTACTGAATGAAAGGGGACAAGAAACTGGAGTGAGTGACTTACATTTTCTAGTTTTGCTGTATTCTTGGTCAACAGGGCTAATATCAATTTAATTCTTGGAAATTTCTAGCAAAAGCTCCAGACAGATGAAATTTATAACCAAACATACATATGTTTATGTCTATACAATTTTGTTTTCTCTCTATGTATTATGTAATTGTATATATGTGTTATAAATATTATGGGCCACAGAGTATACATGGAAATCAGCCTGATGTTGAAAAAGTGAATTTTCCAAGTTCCATATGCACCTTTATGCTTTGAAACAGCTACCTGTGTCATAGCACTGATTCTGGAAAGCACATGGTCATACACATATTCACTGCCAGCTCCCTTCAGAAAGTTACACAAGAACCTGCTTAACTTGATTTAGCACATGTTTAGATTTAAATGTGCTTAGTTATTAATTAAGTAGTTTTTGGAACCTGGGACTTACTGTGTTTGTGCAGTGTAGCTGTTAAGGCACTTCATACTGCATTCTAGTACACTTCAATAATGAGAGAGAGTAATTTCAGTCTCTCATCAGCTGCAGTTAAATATCATGATTAGTTGGTCACAGGGTTGGGCTTTTTTTGCTGACTCCTCATGTTACTCTGGCAACTAGGAATAATAATGGTTTGTTCAATAATGCAAAACCACAGTCAAGCACAAAAAATACAATTCTATAATTGGAATGGAAAATGACGTAGTGTTTTTCTTCCAGGATGGAGATATGAACAAGCAATTAGTGAGGCCAGATAGGCAATTTTACTTATGGTTCAGACTTGTTAAGTTGTTGATGAGATAGTGTTATTTCTCTACTGCCTTTGTTTTTCTGTATGTGAATTTAGGATGTCACCTTGTCTGTCATGAATATTGTGGAACTGAAATTAACATTTGTAGAACATCTTATATGCTTGTATTTTCACAGATTTTTCTACATATAAACACAGCAATTCCATTTGTTAGATATTATTTTAGAACCTAGTCCATTAGCTGCAAATTGTGTAACCTTTATTATTCCTATGTATATATATAGCTTAGTAATAGTTTATGAATTTGCTAGTAGCTGAACCTTTATAAAACTGTTGTGCCCATGAATAGTTAACTGTTCATGCACAGTGTTAGAGCAACTTACTGCTTTAAATCAACTGCTGTGAATACTGTGGACTACATAAAAAACTGTATTTCTCTACAGGCAACAATTGATTTGGTAGTTGGGTATGAGCCACCAGCTGGACCTGCAAATCCAACTGATCCAGGAGGGACCAATGCACAGGAAGGTATTTCAACCTTTTCTCAGAACATTATTGTTAAAAACTCTAGGAGGTGTTTAAGGTAAGGCAAGAAAGTGATTCAGCAGCACTGTTTGCCAGAAGCAAGCATGTCAAGACTGCCAGGTAGTAATTTTATAGAAATAAAGTATGATTCAGAAGCTAAGAAAAAAATTTGCGTTTCCTGACCATAAAGTGGATTTTAGTATCATTTTCTCTGTTTGCTTAAAAACTTTTCAAAATGGCTTTTACTTATAAAAGAAGGTTTTTGAATGTTCATGGAAAGAGGAGTTATCTGCTGCAATTCTAGGGCTGACCAAAAAGTAGAGTAGTCCTATTACTACTTTTAATGTCAGGGAGCTTTGGGAAAAGATTTTCTTGAATAATTAAAGCTCTTTTCCCTTTTAGAACAATTAAGGTTTGGAAGACACTGTTTTATATTGGGTTGATATTTGACTAGTCAATGAAATACTGTGATCAGTAGGGAATATTCTTTGAGCTCCCTGTATATCATATTGACCAGGCTTTTGCTGAGAGTATTTTTGAGATCTGATCTTCCAGACTCTTAAAAGAACCGTGAAATAACAAGCTTTTGCAGTTGGTTGGAAAATAATAAGCCTAATATCAAGACTGTGTTTGTGCAGAAAGAAGGAAGTTTAGTAAATGTTTTGTGTTTGTGTTTGACCATTATTTGGTGATAGGCAACATAAGAAGGAAAAAATGGAAATCAGGAGTCTTCTGGAGGGAAATTTTGATTGCACTGGCTTCTCTCAGAGATGTTCTTGGAGAGTGGAAGAACAAGTAACATAGACACAAAAGCTGTGTGTTAAATTACTGCACTTCAAAGTAATTTTATAGAAATGTGGACTTGAAGGCTAAAAATGCCAATTCACTTTTATGAGATTATTTTGATAGGTTTTAAAATGTTTTTGAATGGTAATATATAGATAAAATAAGAAATTGAAGTTTTTTAGTATTCAGCAACTGCATGAAATTATTTTAGTGTGAATTATCAAACACACCTTAGTAAGTACTGATTTCTCATGAAAGGAAATCACTTTTCCTGAGATAGCTACAGGTCAATTTCAAAAATTAAATATTAAGTGCTAGGGTATGTGATCAATTAGCTGCACGGATCCATTCAGGCAAATGCATTTGGAGAGATGTTAGAGAGGTGACTGGGGTCTTCTGCTTATAAAATACATAGTACATCAGTGTCTCTGGTTTTATACATCTCTTACAAGGACCATAAAGTTATACAAAGTGATCGTCACCCTGTAATTTATGAAGTTAGTATACATTCGGTTGATGCCAACAATCAGAGATACGGTTCATTCTTCCTCTACATTTTACTGTAGTCACTGTCCAGTTAAGAAAAGCTGGAAGCACGAGGAAGTGACCAGTTTTGTGGTCTAAATATTTATGCATCCTGTTTTACAATACTGGAATCTCAGAGTATGATTCAGTATTGTAGTGTCATGTGGTTGTAGAACTGTCTTCCACAGAGGTATGCTGATTTCAGAACTGTCAAAGAGCCTTACTGAAAAACTTACTCCACACATAAATGTTGTGAAAAAGGATTCAGTTTTATTTTGGACGACAGATCCTAAATGTATTCATGCATTCGAAATTCTGAAGTAAAAACCAATGTTGTGCTGTAACCTAGTCTTGCTGATGGGAAACAGCAGGATTTATTCAACAGCAACGTTTATTCAACTGGAGTAAAATTAGTCCCTTGCGGTGAATTGTGTACTAGTTGGGGGATGATTACAGCTCAACTTCGCTTCAATCAGTTGATTTAAAAAGTGAATGTATTAGACATTGCATCCAGAAGACTGATCTAGCGTTAGTTTGGTCAGGATTTGAACTTGTTCTTAGCAGGCTGAAACAACTAGCTTTCAAAATGAGTTGGAAGAATGTAGTTGGCAAAAACATTGTTCATGTGAGCTAATAATAGAATTTTAGTGGAACCTTGGATATCAGACTCTGACTCCTGTAGCTTTCCCAGCAATATTTGCTATTTATTTATTAATTGCACTGTTTTTTTGCTATATGAGATGGAGAAGATGATGGAGGTTATGAGGATGGGTTGGATGGTCCAGTTGGTGGCATCACACCAAGTGTTCCGAGTGGCACAAAGGAAACCCAGCTTGCTAAACGCATCACCAAAGGAAAGAAAACACGGAGAATCCTCTCTAACAAACCACAAGATTTTCAGGTACTATATTTATTAAATATTGCATGTTCCCTTTTTCTGCTGAGCATAACACTGCTCCTTTTACACAGCCTGAGTATAATTTAATGTCAGCTTGTCTAATGCACCACAGAGATAATTAGCCTCTTCATTTGAAAGCCAGTATTTCAAAATTATTTTTCAAATGTTCCTGTTAATGAGATGTCTGATTTTGTACAGTTCTGACTGAAATAGGGATGAACCTTATTTAAAGTATAGTTTTACAGATTTCAAACTACTGTAGCGGCTTTAAAAATAAATGGTAAAGGCAAGTGAAAAAAACTGGTGAAATAATTAACCCTAACTTGTCTTGTAAAATTAGTTACTATCATAATTAAACTTGCAAAGTCTGGTTCATATCTGTCAGCTACTGCAGGTGTTGGTTAGTATTTTTGGTGGTATTATAAGGAATTGTTGTGATCAGGATTACAGGTACTACAGAGAATGAATTAGTACAAATATTTGATTCTTTTTTTCAGATTCGTGTTAGAATCATTGAAGGCCGTCAGTTGCCTGGAAATAACATAAAACCAGTAGTCAAAGTTCATGTTTGTGGTCAAACACACCGGACAAGAATCAAAAGAGGAAATAACCCATTTTTTGATGAAGTAAGTGGTGTAAGAACACCCTAACTGAAGTGTTGAGGCTATCAACTATAGACAAATAGTTAATGCAGCTTTTATTGTTGATTAATAAGAATTTACTAATATTTATGGGTAATTATGGCTAACATGCATTATGCTATTCCCAGTCCCTTTCTTTATGTATTCACATCACTAAACACATCTGTGTCATGGACAGTCCTAGCAGATAAAACTATCTGGAAGGAAGTCAAACTTCATATGAGACATATGGAACATTTTCTTGGATGCATTGGCCGTGTGACAGAATCACTTTGAATAGTTGTGTGCAGATTGTAAAAATCACAGAAAAATTAATTAGAAATCATTGTAGACTTCTATGGTGTGAGCAGGCAAGTGCTCAGTGCAATGCCATAGAACTGCCACAGAATCTGGAAAATGTCATTGCCTTGCTACCCGATTTGTAAAAACACCTCTAGATTTCTCTGTCCAGACAGGGGGTCTGTGCATCAAACACACTGAAATAGAGGAGAGAATTCAAAGCCACCTGAGGGACACAAGAATGATCCCATAGCTGGAAGACTAATGTTGCAAAACTGAAATGTAATGGAGAAAGTGCTGAGGATAACTGTCAATGTCTGGGCATGTGTGGAAAATTCAGAAGATTTTGGAACTGTGTGGCAAGCATGTTTAACACACACAGGCAAGACCAAGGAACTTACAAAACTTTGAAACTCAAACTAAGCTGTAGGTAGCAGTCAAGATTTATGAAGCCATGGGAAAAATAGGGAGCGCAGAAAATAGGTTGCACCTTATATTGAAAAAATTCCTTGGCAGTCTCAGTATCCATGGTAGTCTAAAACTGAAGTAGGAGGGACCATGTTTACATACCCTTCCATTATTTTGTATAAAATGCTGACTGGAATATATCTAGGATCAAAGACCAAGCTTAATGAGGCATGATCTGTTATGAAAACAAACTAATAAATAATATATATATCCTCATGATATCAAGCTATCAGATTTATTAATGTGGCCTTGAATTTCAAAAATTCAAATCATTACAATCACTACCACCACTAACCTTTAAAAAGGCCTCTTTGACAACTACATCAGAGATGGTTAGACCAGGATTTAGTGTTCTGGCAAACAAACTTTATAGTTTATGAAGCTGTTCCCCTGAGAAAAATATGAAGTGAGCAAGGGGCTGCTGGAAATTTGCAGCACAGTTATGCTGACAGCGTTTGTTAAAATGGAAGTTGCAACTATCTTTTCTGTGTTGTACTGAGTCAATTTACTAAATTCAGTTTTTCATTCTGCACTAAATTACCACAATATGTTCAGCGAGGAGGCAGGGTAAAAGTACTGGACCAGCCATGCTTTGCATGCTTCTTAAAATAATGCTTTTGCATTTTATATTCAAGTCATTATATGTTTATTGTCTTAAGACAGAGCTTTTTGTTTTTACCTTGACAGATATTTTTCTACAATGTCCACATGACTCCTTTAGAGCTACTTGATGAAACAATTAGCATTCGGGTAAGAAAAACCAGTGCATATTCACAAGGATCCCTGTAGCATCCTCTGACCATTTCACCAGGTTGTTTAGGAACATTCCTGTTTCATGCTTCTCTGTCTCTTCTAGGTGTATGATTCTCACTCCCTACGAGCAGACTGTCTAATGGGTGAATTTAAGGTGGGTAAGCTCCATATCTAAATTAAATTAAATAAAATAGGAGAACAGTTTTAAGTACTAGTTTTAAATGTTTAAATGTATACTTCTTTATCTTGGGACCAAAGAATTACCTGATGATGTCTTTCATCTCAAACTAGAGACCATTCGCTCAAAGCACTAGTATGCAGGTTTTTTTATTTGGGTAGAAGACTATTGTTAAATTTGTGTGGTTTATATACCAAGTTCTCTAATTTGCATCCAGGTGACTTTTTTTCTTCTTTTGTCACCAGGTGATTATTTGGTATGAGGTAGGGTTTGAAGAGATAATTTTATTAGGTAACTAATAGGCAGAATAGTGATGTGTATGGTGGCATAAAGATACACATTCCTAAGTTATGTGGAGAGGTGTTCCTTTGGTCAGAAGTTAAGTGAAAACGATGGTGGAAAATTCACTTAGTTAAAGTAGTTTCTGTGGTTCTGATGATATTAGTGAGATGGTCTTTATTTGCATTTGTTGTGGTCAGCTCTGGGAAGGAGACATCTGTCTGCCAGGAATTCGCATGGCAATTGTAATGGCTACTGGGATCCACTGTTCCAACATTTCCATTATCAGTGCTGACTGTCTTTTCTGCTTGTTTATTTGGTACTGCATAAATTCAGTGGTTCTCTGGACCAGCTTTTTAGGAAAATATGCAAACAGGGAAGACTGCTCTTTTCTAAATGAAACACTTTCTGCAACAAAGCTGGTTGCTTTTTGCTTCTCGCTGCTTATTTTCTTTGTGATTTCTAGTGATTCAGACAGTGGTATATTGCTCTGTGGAAGGTTAGTCACTAAGCAGGTGACAGCATGTCACTCAGCTACTTTTTGTTCCTGCAGGCACACATTCCAACAGGAAACCGCAAGGGTAATTCTGGCTAGAAAATCATCCCTTCAGACTTTACCTGCAAGGAATACTAGCCCCAACTGCCATGAGCAAACATACTTACATTCCTGAACATGTTTAACATCTGATACAATGAATGAGGCAATCTTGTCCAGGTTTGACACACTGGGGAAAGAAGCAGTCATATTCTTAATAAAGAAAATATATTATTCATTTTAAAATTTTCACTTCTGGAACTGAAGGATGACATGTTGAGCAGGAACAAAAGAAGTGTTCTGAAAAGCCTTTCTGAACATAAGATAACAAGTGAGCATAGGGAATGCAAGAAACAGTAAGCCAGCCCCATCTTGTGTCTCTGGTAAATGAAAAAGCTAGGGATCCAAGAAAATAAGAAAGTATCTGAATGTGTTAGTTCTAATACATCTTTTCTTGCATTTTCTTCTTGGCTGCTCTATCCATTTGAAATCTCCCATTTTTCAATGTGAGGCATTTTCTCTTTCTCCTCCTAGTAATACTCTATGTAAACTACTTTCTGTTTGTGACAAGAGAACAATGTAGTACTGCCCATTAAAACCATGGGGGAATTGCCCAACCATTCTTCAGTTTTGGTATTTCTTCAGAGGTAATGTCTTTGATCTTTATTTCAGATTGACATTGGCTATGTTTATGATGAGCCTGGTAAGTAATGGTTACTTCAGAACTTCCTTCCCTGAAACTACAAGTTGAAAAATTTCATTGAATTTCTAAAATAAAAGAAGAAACTTAGTGTAAAGTTATGTAAGTTTACTGCTTTAAATATTAACTTCAAAATATCCAATAATATATAACTCTTTTCAGTGAATTCACAATGAAGTACAAGCCCCTTTTTTATCAGATACCTAAACTTTGAAAAATAATGCAAAAATATTTGATGACTATGTCCCTAAATTAGTATGCTGGAGTAGTTTTACTCCAGATTTCTTGGTTTGGATGGCACTATTGAGACCTGTCTAGGACAGGATTATTTTGTTAAATGATTAGGGTAATTTAGGATATAGCATACTTTTGAAATAGCTCACTGCTTATATGATGTCTGCCATTTTGTAATGGCTGTTAATGGGGCCAGAGGTGATGTTTGTTTTATTTCAGGCCATGCAGTCATGAGAAAATGGCTTTTGCTGAGTGATCCTGAAGATACAAATTCAGGAGCCAAAGGCTATATGAAAGTCAGCATGTTTGTTCTGGGAACTGGAGATGAGCCACCAGTAAGTTTAATTTAAATATTTTTCTTCCCCTCTACATCCCATGGATATTTATTTATGTCCCCCCAACATTGTTTTAATACTGTATCTTTGCTCTGTGAGCAGTATTTATAAGACAGAATTTACTAGTGGTTTCAAGAGCATCCTGTACTAAGTGGCTAACTCAAAGCTTGTTTTGTTATTCTGCTCAGTTACGCAACCTCTACCATTTGTGGATGCTCCTTCATGTACTGGAAATAGAGATGTATTAGCCTGGTTTTGCATGCAAGCTGATATGTAACTCTCCTTAGCATAGCAAAGCAGGCAGAGTAACACCAATACCAGTTCCAGGACTGATTTAGGAATGTCTCCACTGCTACAAAACATAGACAAGCCCATAGAGAACCCAGAGTACCAGAAAGCTCCAAATTTTTCCTGTTGAAGATCAGACCCCTCAATAATTACGAGTCAGGCAGAAGTAATTTGATGCAGATAAAAGCAGTAAGTAGTTTTAACAATCCAATCCTTCACAGTTTGCTGTTCTGTAAAGGTGAAAACAGGTGATTTTTTCTTGTAAGGCTTTTATTACCTGACCATTTCCTGTAGTTTAAGTTCTGCTTTTCTTCGTGTCTGATATTTTTTGCATACCATTACTCCTTAGGTAAGTATAATGTGGTCCCCAAAACCATGGTAGATTGCCTTTTAGTTTCGTATTAACTATTCCTCTCTGCTATCCTCATGATTCTTGAAATCACAAGGATATGCATAGTTATTTGTGGTGGGTTTATTTTTAAATGAGGAATCAATAAGTTCTGGTAAGTTGTATCAGACTTGTAAGCCTTTTATAGATGTTGTAAGTGCCTTCTCTTGACGTGAGTATGAAATTTGCATGGCACATTATACATGTGCCAAAGTCATTGTCTGATGATGATGATTTTGAAAGTGTGATTATAATGGGCTCCTGCAACTGAGTACTGAAAGCAAAATAGTTTAACTAGAATCAAAGTTTTGTGGCTTGATAATTTGATACAGTCTCATTCATCATTAAACTGACAAGTCTTTAGCTGATAACAGAAGTTTACCTAATCATCTTAATTCTAATTCTGTACGTTGCCTTGTCTTTTTTGTCTACAACTGTATTCCCTGACAGGTTGAAAAAAGGGAGAGAGATAATGAAAGTGATGATGTGGAGAGCAATCTTTTATTACCTGCTGGGATTGCACTTCGATGGGTCACTTTCCTTCTCAAAATCTACAGAGCTGAGGACATTCCACAAAGTATGTAGCTGCTCCCTACTTGTCTCTTAGTGTTTGAATACCACTAGAAATAGTTGTGTTAGCTGTTCAAAATAGAATATAGGTGACTTTTTATCCTTTTATAGCATATTTTTTCACCTATATCTTTGCCAAAGAGCAGTCTTCACATACATGTATAATGCTTTCCAAATACAGTGATGCCATTAAATTCAGCACTTCTTATGATATTTGAAAATTCTGTATTCTAAATTGCCAAAATTCTCAATTTTTACCTGCAACAATTGAAAATTTTGTTTATCAGGTTAGACTTTAGCCTTCCTAGATCTGTGAACTGGTTGATTTTGGTAAGATTGCACGGGCAGTTTATTATTTAGGAATAATAATAATAGCAATAATAGTAATAATAATAATAATAATAGTAATACCTTAATTTATTCTTTGACACCTCTCCAGTGGATGATGCTTTTGCACAAACTGTCAAGGAAATATTTGGAGGAGAAGCAGACAAGAAAAACCTGGTAGATCCATTTGTAGAAGTTTCTTTTGCTGGGAAAAAGGTAATTTAGTAAATATCTGAACCTTTTTATTCTAACTGTAGTCCTGAGAACAGATTTCCTATGCTAACATGAGTTTTTAAGTGTACTGAAATTATAGAAATCTAAAAAAAGAGAAAAAATTTAGTTAACTTTGTAAAATGGCAAACTTCAAGGTACAATAGGAAGGGTGTTAAACTGATGACTAATGAAAGGAATGTATGACTAAAGGCTAGAACATACATATGCCAGTTTGCTTGCCTACCTTATGTTCCTGATTGCTTTTAGTAATTGGTGATGCAGATCTTTCTGGACAGATAAACCACATTTGTACATTTAAATGATAATGCATTCCTTAGAATTTCCAATTTCATCTGGAGCACAATTGCACAACTTACATTCATTACTAGTCAGTTTTTTGTCAGTCATTTAAAACGCTATACAGTCAGATTGCCCCACCCAGTAGTGTAGAAAATCTTTAGAAGACATCACTAACAAATAATGCAGCCTCTCCCCTACATATGTTCTTCATCTACCCTAAAATTTGCATAAAGAAAGCTGAAATCAAGTAATTCCTTCATCTCATTTCTCTGCTGTGATAAAAGCACATTAATGTGGCTTGTGGAAATAAGAAGCCATAATAATTTCATTTAATCATAGCTAGTGAAAATAAAAAGTAGGGTAACCCAAATCTTATGCTTAAACACTGCTTCAATGTTTTCTTTTCCTCCAAGTCATTAATGCTGCTTATATGAATTACTCTAACAGTAATTATCGGTGGAAAACTCATTGAGCATCAATGACTCATTGCAGCATTAATCCAGGATTCATTGGCTACTATATTAAATTTTTCCAGTCAGATGATGGTGTGTCCTAAATCATAGCTAGTAAATACTTTTTTTTCCTATTTTATTTTTGATGTGTTGTATATTGGATTTAATTTTTGGCAGGTTTGCACAAATATAATTGAGAAAAATGCTAATCCAGAATGGAATCAAATTATTTATCTTCAAATCAAGGTCAGTTTTTTACCCTTGTTTCTGTAGTAAACAGCCATTTTTTTGGAACTTGGGGCATTAACATTACAGGGGTGAAAAAATGACTTATTTTACTTTCATTGGTGGTTTTTTTCAGTTTCCCTCCATGTGTGAGAAAATAAAACTTTCAATTGTTGACTGGTGAGTTTTGACTTTTAATAAAATTACTTAAGAAGCTAAATTATAATAAGCAGAGTAAAGTTTGGTTCTATAGATGTCAGGTATTTTTACAGTGCATGAGAGTATTTAAGCAAGTGTTTAAGTACCTTTAGGGTTTCTTTACAAGAGATCTGATTAGTGTAACCTGAGATTATTTTTTAATTGTGTGTAGTGAGAACTGAGCACTGTCACTGTTTAATGGTAGTATAAAAGGTGACATATTCATGGTCTGCAGCCCACTTTTGTAACTTGTCATTACTGGTTTTGTTAGTAATATTGAAGCATTTCAGGTCATAGAACTATGACCACTATGTGTGATGACCAGCATTATATTTAAATAAAATCTTTCTTTTTTGTTTCTTTTTTGTAGGGATCGACTTACAAAAAATGATGTAGTTGGAACAACATATTTAAGTCTCTCAAAAATTGCTTCTTCTGGAGGAGAGATTGAAGGTACGTAATTCCTTGAGCAATGTGTAACACACTGTCTTTTCCTGTGTTACACACAGTGGCAAAGATCAGTGTTCAAAGAAAGTATATATTCGTCTATAGTTTCTCAATTCCCTTGCAACAAGATTATCTGTTCCTGAAATTTTCAAAAGAGTGCTCCTAGAAAATATTCTATGGACTTTTAAAAGTAAAGTATTAAAATTTTAATGACAAAACCACATCATCATGGAAATAGCAATAATTCAAGATTTGGTTTTATATATATATGTAAGTTAATGAACTAAGTAAATTTGTGGGTACTTTCTCAAATTCAGAAAACAATGTGATATCACAATCTACCACGTGTAAGATATGCAAATTTACTTAGATGCTTAATAAGATATTTAATTTCAAGACAATTTAGAGTCACTGTTTCAGAACCACTTCTTTTTTGGATCCTGGTAAACAAGACTCCTTTTGCTACCTTATAAGAGTATCTGTTGTATCTCTGAGGAGAGAACCTAAAAGCTGTGGAATGTTCCTGAGTAGTTAAGCCTAAAGGAGCAATCTAGAACCACTTACTCATTTCCTGGACACCACTAGGCTGCTTTCATATGCTCAGAGAGCTTGGGTCAGTCTCTGCTCTGATCTGTAGCTGACTAGAAGCATCTCATTGCCTGAGTGCTCAGTATTCCTATTTTGATTGCACTGCTATGTTTGCAGACAATTGATTTATGTGCTTCAATCAGTAGAGATGGCTGGATATGTAATTTCATACAGTTAAAATCCAAAACTGATTAACTACAAGAAAACAAGTTAGGCAAGATATGAGGTGCCTAACGTGGTTGGAAACTAGCTTTGTAATAAAACTTTTCTTTAAAATATTATAAGAAATACTATTTGTGCCAATATTTTGGAAAATATTAGAAAAAATCCAGTTACGTTCATATTCTAATTTAATCTTGTGATTATTGATAATTTCTTTGTGATCTGTATCTATAATCACCTCTTTTTAGAGCAAGATCTTTCATACAATTGGACCGGCTCCCAGACTAGGATTCTGTGTTAACTTGCCAGAAAAATTGTTTTATCTTTTTTAAGAACATAGCTTGGCAAATTAGTTATCCATATAGAATTATAAAGCTCTGGGTTAAACAACCTTAGCATATATTTATCTGACTGTGTATGCTAGTTTGAAGGAAACTCTCAAAACCATTTTCACCATTGTCGTAATAAGAATCTAAATTACTAATTTTTTCTGTTGTATTTACAAAATCTATATGATATGTACTTGTCTTAGACAGACCAATTTATCCTAAAGTTGATGGCTGTATCAGGTGTTTAAAAAGAAAGTTAGTGGCTCCAGTCCTGTACTGACTTGAGGGAAGAATTGATGGAATTGTATTTTCAGTCACATGAAACTACTTCTTTCACTACTTTATAAGCAGTCCTCTTAGAAGGATTGCTGTTGAAGTCAAACTTCATGCAAACGTTCTTTTTATATATCCCATGTGCAACCAGAAGCAAAAGAAAAAGGCAATGGGAAAGCCAAGACAGAAGGGTTGGGTTGTTGGGGAAAGTTGAGCTCTGAAGCTTGTACTCCCCAGATGAGTCTGTATCTTGAACTGCAGCTGAGTCACAGCACATTTACACTTCAAACCCAGGCACTTAGGAACTGGGGAGATTCCTTTAGTTTCTCTCTCTGCTAAGGTAATGACATTGGAATAGCCATTTCTATTATCTCTAGTGCTGGCTTCTAAA
The DNA here is from genome assembly GCF_009819885.2 of Catharus ustulatus. Taxonomy (NCBI): domain Eukaryota; kingdom Metazoa; phylum Chordata; class Aves; order Passeriformes; family Turdidae; genus Catharus; species Catharus ustulatus. Next base: position 16,037,303 of record NC_046228.1, on the reverse strand, counting down.
GGATTGTGAAACTGAACTAATCTATAGTCCTCAGTAAATGTAAATGTAGATACCCTAAGGGGCCCTGAAATGTAGTGGGTAAAAAAAGTAAAACTTTTTTGTTTTAAATTTACTTTTAGAAGTAGTTTTAAAAAAGAAATCTGTATTTTGTGTGGAAGACAATTGTACAAAGCTGAACAATAAGCACCAAAGCAAGATGTTTTGTCAGATATATGCTGGTTTTTTTCCCTTTGAAATTTGTACAGGAAGAGTAATGCCTTCTTACATTAATCAGAAGCAAAATTCTAACCCATAACAACTTTATTTTTTCTCAGGCTTTCAGCTTTATTTTAAAAGGAGATTGCTTTGTGATGTGTATTTTTTAAAAATGCTGTTGTCACTCATCATATAACTACTTCTCTTTTCATAATATAGATTTTTCATCTTCGGGAACAGGGGCTTCATCATATGAAGGTTTATATCTTCACCTGTTACTGATTTTGTGTTCCATTGCCCAAACTGAAGAGAATTGCCTAAGATACTCCGTCGACTTAAAAATATTTTAAATAATTGTCTGAAAAATTTCACCATTGTGATTAAAGAGTATCAAACATAACTAACTCTATAAACCAGTTTTGGCACTGGAATTGGTTTGAATATATTTCTGTTTGGCTGGTGCTTCAAGCTGTGTGTTAGAGATGAGCGTGTAGTTGCTTCAATTACAGAAGCAACTCAGTTCAATTGCTTAGACTAACAGTCTAACAATGGCTTGACATTTTTAACTTAGCTATGAGATCACAAGTATATTTGCACCTGCAGAGCCCTGCTGAAGTAAATAACTGCTTAAAATAATTAGTGGCTGTTTTGCTGATGCTTAGCAAGCTATATAAACAAAATCTGGAAAGCAAAATCTAATTCTGTTACTACCTGAGAGGCAACTTTTTCCATAACTGTCTAGGTTAACATCCAGGTTTGAAAGACTTTCTGTTAAATATTTAAATAGCAAGAAATAAATACAAGTGGAGTGCAGTTGAAAGGTAATCAACATTCATCCACATGGTTACTTCATTTACTATCCTCCTTTCTTAATAAAGGAATATTAAAGGCTGAAATAATTTCTCAGAGTCACTTTCTATTACACATGATCATTAGCCTTCTAAAAGTAAACAATTTATTTTAAATTTAAAACAATAGAAAATAAATTATTTTTATTCCAGTTTTGGGAGAGGTTTTTAGTTACCTGTCTATATGTTTTTAAATTTAGATCCTGTTTAATTTATTAGCATCAGTAAATACTGAATGTATTAATTTAACAAATATCTGGATCTTAAACCTAGTCATACTGAGGTCTGATGTGAGCAGTTCAGTCTTTGAATTTTTAAAAAATTGGACATTATTGCAGTGATTTTTTTTCATTCAAATTTTGGACTCTTTCTGATTCAGAGGTAAGGGTGTGAAATAGCCAAATGCAAAATAGAGAGCTGCAAATCTTTATTTTATATTTTGCAGGTAATAGGTGACTTCATGCTGACAGGAAATTACATCAAGACATCACATTCTCTTTTACAATCCACTTATATCTCTCAGTGGTGGCACAGCCACACAAGGCATAACCCTTTGCTGGCACAGTCTTACCTCAACCTTCTTTTCCTGTGAGAAATAAGTGTATCCCTCTCTGTGCTGCACACCACTCCGGGCAATTTTGGTTTCAAAGTTGGCCTGTTTCTCATGGGTTTTTTTTCTGCTAGAAAGCACATCTTTTCTGTGGCTGTTTAGTTTGATCATTGGCCTGAGTGTTTAAGTGATTGCAAGTGTTGTTTTACTCAGTTCCTTTTTTTCTAGAAAACATGTTTTCTGTTAGCCTTACATAAATTAGAACCATATATTTAGAGTGGGACATAAATTCTTCTTATTCAGTAGGATTTTTGCTGCATGAAGTAGTATTTAGTGTAAGTGTTGTACAGTGAAGAAAGAAGTTAGGTACAAATACAGTCAGTGGTATAATTGCTTTAAATTCATGTGGTATATCCAGAGAATAAAGTGTTCTTATATTACTAATACCTAACTAATATCTAACATTTCTTCTAATGGATTTGATAGTAATGTTATTTGTTTCTTTCTGGCTCAATATGGTAATTAACAAAGATATAATGGTAATCTCTTCTGTTAGTTAACTCTGGAGAAACTGAAGTTGGCTTTTTACCAACATTTGGGCCTTGTTACCTGAACTTTTATGGAAGCCCAAGAGAATACACTGGATTCCCAGACCCATATGATGAGTTAAACTTTGGAAAGGTAAGTTTCTCTGTTAATTGTTTTTCATTTTAAAATTAACCCAATTCTTTTAAATCAATGAATTATTTTATTTTTTTCACATTACTCACCTCTTGCTCTTTATTTTTGAATAATATTTTTTAAGATTAATAAGGAAGTACTACAGTATTTTCCATTCCTATCTGTTTTTGTTTTAAAAGATATTTTTGAAGGAACACCAATGATTTTGATGATTGTTACTAACTGCACCTTTGCATGCGTTTGTATTTCTTCTTTCCTTGTTTGCATAAATATGTTTTTCACTTGTAGCCTTAAGCCAACTGCTTTATTTCACTTGTTTCAGTATGTACATGCATGCCTCTTCAGGAGTTTTGAGAACACTTCAGTAAAGCCAGAATCATGTACAGCTAAAAAAACTGTATACTTCTTTAGGACACGTACATAAAATTTGATCTGATATGTGTTTATGTTACAGGGAGAAGGAGTTGCTTATAGAGGGAGAATTCTGGTTGAACTGTCTACATTATCCGAAAGCAAGCCTGTTAGTAAAAAATTAGAAATGATTCCTAGTGATGACTTACTGGTTGTTGAGGTAAATTCTTGTTTGATTGTCACTGTTGGTAGTGGAGATGAGCCTTGGTTTATTGTTTTTAGAGAGTGATCTAACTAAACTCAGTACAATAGAGTTCAATCTCCAAGTTAAGAGAGGTGGTTGAGGAGTAGTGGCTACAAAAATGTTGTGCCCTTGTAGCAGGAAGTGTTAATCTGAAAAATAATATCAAATACAGTAATTTATTATACATGTTCTATTTTTTGTTTTCTTCTCAGAAAATGGTAAAAATATTAAAGTTACTATTTCCATGTAGATATTGCTATTGTTTTCTATAATTGTGGATGCTGTTTTGAAATACAACTGAAAAGGTTGTTTTGGTAGAAATACCAGCGCAGACGGAAGTTCTGCTTGGCTGCTGTGTTTCATTCTGCCACAATGCTGCAAGACACGGGGGAGCCCATCCAGTTCGAGGTGAGCATTGGCAACTACGGCAACAAGTTCGACTCCACCTGCAAACCTTTGGCATCAACCACCCAGTACAGCCGCGCTGTGTTTGATGGTAAGGATGCTCCGCTCTGGGGATGAAATACTCTCAAATTGTCTTTTGGAAGTGCTGTTCATAGCTTTGGAATGTCAGCCCAAACTGCACTGGACACTTCCTGAAAACGTGACAGAAAAGAGCGCGTGGCTCTTCACAACGTTTGAGATGAAGTTGCATTTATGGAATATGTGCTGCAAGGCCTACTGAGGTTATTAATGAAATTTTGACAGAATTCAGTGAAAGCTTTTGACCATACTAGATATGCACAAACTTTGCAAGGAAAAGAAATCATGTTGTTTTAGAGGTATTTAGAGTTAAGTAAGGAAAACACGCTTTGAATATTCTGATTTAGAATAAAATAATAACTTGTTTTTAAACCATACATCTCTCAGCCAAGAAAAAAAACAAATTAGCTAGATCACAGGAAAATACACTTTAGCTATATTTTTTTCTTATTAACTGCAAAGAGTAGTTACTTTTTTCCCCTGCATATTAAATGAAATACTCCGACTTACTCTAGAAAATTATTATTTTAATATTTTATTTCGAAGATAAATTATATTAATGTGCCATCTTCATCAGCATGTTATGGAAAGAATACGTTAACAACTAATTTATTTTTAAAAATCTGTTGGATTTTGAAACCATTTGAAACAATTTGAAATGAACATTTACCATTCAAGCTATAGTGGCTTGAAAATATAAGTCCTTTTGTGAATTTGGAGTAGCTTGTGTGTTCTTAATGATTTGTAGTAGATAAATGATGTGAATGTAGCAGCAGTGTACATTATGTATTCCTGCCATGAATTCTAAATCTTACATACAAATGTTTCACACCAGGTAATTACTATTACTACTTGCCATGGGCAAACACAAAGCCTGTTGTCACGCTGACTTCTTTTTGGGAGGACATAAGTCATAGATTAGACCCTGTGAATGTAATCCTAAACATGGCTGAAAGACTGGTAAGACATTTAAAATCTTTCTTTTTCTGATAGGCTTTTCATTTGTACCCTTTTACATTTAGAGGTGTAATCAAAATGTGGCATTTTGAGCAAATTATGAACATTTTGTGATACTTTCTTTTTTTCTTAGTCAAAATTAAAAGTTGCTTGGTGGAACAAATGGCACTGTTAATCATAGGCCTGTATTTTAGCAAGGCTCAATACACCCCTTCTTGAATCCACAGGGAATTCCCATGGGGAAGAAGAATCCTCAGTGCTGGTTAGGAGTATGTCGAGTCTTTGGGACTGATTGTATGTTTTGTTAAATATAGTGGGGGACAACATCAGAACAGTCCTGTTAAATAAAAACTAAGTTTAAACATAAACCTTTTTTTGGTTTGGCCTTTACACAGATGAATAAGTAAGATCAAAATCTTGAAACTCCTACTGACCTTAAACCACAATGGAAGTTTATAACTGCGAATTCTTTTCTTTTAAATTCCTCAGCAATCCAACTTAGCCACCTTAAAATCAGGAATGCAGGCTAAAGTGTCAGAAAACCAGTTAGCTGAGATGTGGTTGAAGCTGATTGATGAACTTACAGAAGATATAAGGTAAAAGAATTTTTTTTATCTCTTATGTTATCATTCCAGGCCTGCTCAGAATCTTCATTATTGCCTCTGCTAAGTCAGAAAACATTCTGAGGACTATAAAACTGGCTAATCTCATGAATTGACCTAAGAACTGAAATTCCAAAAGTGTCTGAAAGTGGTGAAACATCATGGATATTGCCAGTCAAATAATCCATCTAGTTGTGTAATTCTCCATTATTTCAGGATAGTTTTATTACTGACAGTGATAAGACCAAACAGTATCACTTGAAAAAATATCTGAAGGAGGACTGTTCTGAAAATGGATATTAGGTCTCTCTGCTGCCTTTCTTCCATTCACCCTTCCTTAGAATTTCTTGTGTACCTTTGGTTTACCTGTGTTTCTGTGTTATTTCTGAAACTGAAGAGGGAAGAAAGTCTAGTACTTTACTGTTACGAACAAAATAAAGAAAAGTTAAAAGGTGTGTAGGAATTATGAGCCATAAAGATCATATTTTTGAATAAGCCTCTAGTCAATATGTCTGTATGTGTGGGGGTGTTCAGAGAAGGCAACAGGAGTCAGCATTTAGAGTTTTGAAAGATAATAAATTCTAAATAGAGAGCAAAGGATTGTATGAGAAAGAGATATTTAAAAGGAGATATTGAGATGTGGAGTGTAAACAAGTGGGTGATAAAACAGCACAGGAAAAGGAAAGGGAAAATGACAGAAGAGTTATTGTCCATAAGAGGAAATAACAAAGAACATGAAATGAGAGAACAAACTCATCAACTTGTAGAGCCAATATAAAAGCAGAGGAAAAAAAACAAACAGTGGAGATCAGTATATACTAGCAAAGAATTACATAAGCTTACAGCTTACACAAAAATATAAACTAATAACTTCATAGAATGCTGTGATTTGAAAGAAACCAGAGAGAAAGGACTGGCAAACTCTAGGAAAGTAAAACGTGAAGGGAATACTATTGTCACATGGCACTGACTAGTCAGTGTGGAAACTTCAGGTCAGTTCCTCATCCTGACACGTATATACACTGTTATTAATTCAGACCATTACTTTAAAAAGTGTCACTCAACAGTTATGGAGCAATAGCACTCAGCCACCAAATGACCTTTATGTTGCTCCTGGGATACAATGCTCTTTTTGGGCTTTTTTCCAACAAACTCTAAAAAACATATGCCAAAGACATATCTCCCTTTTTTTCCTTGCTGTGATAAGAAGATTTTTCCTTGCTGTGCTAAGGTTTAAATGAATTAAGGGTTTGAGAGAGTTTTCAGTGCACTATTTAAACCTAAAATGATGTGACTTTCTGAAGGTTCTGATCTGGTACATTTGATTCATGTCTCCGTAGCTCCCAGGGCAGACAGCCCTTGCATTCAGATTAGTAGAACTAATTGTGGGGAGGCACAACAGTCAGTATCAAGGTTTTACAGAATCAAAACCCTTAAAAGTTCATAGCATGTCATTAAATGTAGGTCAGAGAAGAGTTAGTCTTTTCAAACTAGGCAGTGTCTTTGGAAATTTTTAAACTTTTTGTAAAATATCATATTAAAGACATTTTAATGAACTCTGCTAAAAGGATATAGTCATCGGTCTTGGAAAAGCTGCCTTTGCCTCAAACCTCCACTCATTTTTTCCGACAGAATTGGACAGCATTGTAAGACACGTGGTGTGATTTTTTTGGGTTGTTCTGCGCAGAGGCAGGGCTCAGTGATCCTTGAGAGTCCCTTCTAAGTCAGGATTCTACGATTTCTTGGTTCCATTGAATAGCTGCTCTGCCCTCTGCTGACTCAGAAGTTCTGTGTCACAGGTTTTTTTTAGATTTCTTTGGTGTTCTCTTGCCAGTGGGTTAGATAAATCTAGTCATAGCCACAAGCCATATTTGTGTATTGAGTTTCTTAGAATATACAGTTTCCAGTGAAGGAAAGGAACCTAATCTTGGTCTGAAGGCCAAGACTAGTTTCAGTTTTGAGATGTACATTTTGAGACAATAATTTTTTTACTGTGAAAATATAAAGAAGTGGATTTTCCTTGGTTTGATTGGCAACAATTACATTAAAGCAAACACCTCAAGGTGTTATACCTTGGTGCTTGTTATGTAAGTACTTTCCCTTGCTTACTATAAATGCCTTGTGAGGTGAAAATCTCTGCAGAAATAGATGCAACAGCACTGTTCAATGTTTTTCAATCACAGGAAATGATGGCACTCGATCCGTTGCCACTTGTTTGTGTCTCTGCATTTAGAGTGTAGCTGAATAAAATCCACTTAGATTATTAACCATAACAAATATTCTCTTTTCAGTAAACCATTTCCCCTCATAGAAGGCAAATGCAATATAACAGTCCTTGACACTCAGATAGAAAAACTGCGCCTCAAGTCTCTCAAACAGATTGGAGAAGCAGCAGCAAGGATGAGAAGTGAAGCTACTGATGTGAAAGCCACTCTGACAGAAATTGAGGATTGGTTGGAGAGATTACTGCAACTGAGTGAAGAGGTTAGTGCTTCACAGTACTGGAGATTGGTTTAGCAGTACTGCTTAGTTTAGCAATGCCTGTCTTAACACAATTGAGTGCAAAGTTCACTGCTGATCAAGCAATATCCACTCTCCATAGAGTAGTAATTTTAGATGCTGTGAAAGTAAATGTGTTCCCTGCTGTAATTGCAATTTACTTAAACAAAACTAATGTGTTAGCTGTTCTCCCTAAGAATGTGTTGAGTAATGATCACCCAGTGATTGGTAGAATAGACCCTGTTCTGTTTAAGTGACTATTCTGTCCTCTCCTTTCTTCCAGAGTTGCAAGCCACTTTTCTGGTTCAGGGACTGCAGAGTATATGCTGGATTTCCACAGATTGTTAGTCATATTAATCAGCTTCTAAAAGAGTTAAATCTGTTTCTGTGGATTTTTTTTTTAATTTTCAGCAATGTTTTCTGTTTTCATCTTGGCTATCTCATTACTGGTTTTCACAACACTTTAGAAATGGTTTTATTTTTAATTTGTTGCTTCAGCTCTGTAGGGCTACGGATTTAAAAAAAAAAAGAGCAATTAATTGGCCAGACTTGCAGCTAGCTCACAAAGGTGGGCACAGAACTCTTTCAAAAAGGTAGTTTCTCTCTTTTGCTAAAAGCCATACAATGACATACCTTCAATGTGGAAGCATCACAAGGACTTAATATGCAGCAGGTCAGTCCAAAGCATCAGGCTATGGCATCCAGTCACTATCATCACCATAAGGGAATCAACATACAAAATGTCTCTAGAAAAATTTATAAAATATGTAAGGATAGGTTTTTAAATAAAACTTACTTTGCTTTCTGAAAATCTCAATGGTATTTTTTATGATTATTTCAGAACTATATATTAGTTTACTTGCAAAACAAAACAATTCCCTCTATTTATCCCAAGTTTGTCATGGTTCACAATTCTAAATGATGAATCTTTGACACAAACCCTAATTTAGGTTTCTCTTTTCTAGATTAGTTTATTGTTCTATTAATTAGTCTCCTTAACTCTCCTTTTCCCACAAATAATCCTCAGCCACAAAACAGTATGCCTGATGTAATCATATGGATGATCAGAGGGGAGAAAAGACTGGCTTATGCTCGTGTTCCTGCACACCAAGTGCTGTACTCCACAACAAGCCCTGAATCATCTGGGAAATATTGTGGAAAGACCCAAACCATCTTCTTAAAGGTACTGGTTTTTTCTCCTTAAGAAACAATTAACTGCCTAAATTGTGATACTATCTGACATGAGTGTGAAACGTGCAAACAAACTATGAACAATGAGGTCATACTCAGAACAGATTAGAAGCCAACTGCATATAGCTTTTTCAAAATATCACAGAATTTTAAAGTTTATCATAAACCAGTTAGAACCAGTATTGGCACCTATCTCTGAGACTTTTCTAAAAGAGCTCAAAGTTATGATAGAATTTTTAAAGTCTTACTGAAGTTGGTATTTGTGGATTGGACATTATTGGAAATCTTGAGAGGGAATAATAAGTGTATGTCAGAGAAGTTACAAAAGCCTATTCAAAGTTTTGGATGGTTTTCTGTAACCAGTAGAGCTTGTCTACACCCAGAAGTTATCTCTCAGAACGAGTCTTACTCTTGAGTGGAATAATGGCCTTTCTCCATCTAAGTTGACATTATATTCGACTGAAATAAATTTATCCAGAAATAAAGCAATCTGACAATAAAACAGTAGCACTTACAGAGTTTGTCATTTTACAAGTAGTTATATTCATGAATGCCTCAATGCAGACAAGCCTGTGTCTTCATGGTTTTATTCAAACCCCCATTGATTCTGCTTCTACTGAACCATCCCTGCTAACCTCTGCATTTCCAGCATCTCCCAACAAGAAACTCAAACATCAACATTGAAGTTTTAAGTTATTGTCAAAACTAAAAACTCATTGCTGAATCAAACTTGGGAGAGAATATACAGCAGCCTGGATGATACTACTGTTAGTGTGTTTGGTTTATATATGCCCTAGGCAGGTATTATTTAAAGAATGTTTTCCTCCTGACCTGCTTATTATTAGCTTTTGAGAAAAAGTAGTACAGGAAGAGATAAATAAATATTTATTGTGACTCATATCTCTTTGTTGTTATATATATTTTACTGAAAGCTATGATACCTGCACAACATAACAAAGAATAACATTTTTGTTTGTGTGCCAGTACCCACAGGACAAGACGAAAGATGTCAAAATGCCTGCAGAGCTGCGAATTAACATTTGGCTGGGACTCAGTGCAGTTGAAAAGAAGTTTAATAGCTTTGCAGAGGGCACATTCAGTGTTTTTGCAGAAATGGTATGTCCATCATTGCTTTCTTACTCTAAACTTGGATGTGTCTGTTGGGACTTTGGTGAAGTTGGAGCTGTTTTGAATTTCTTTGTGTGCCAGACCGAAAAAGAGAGAAGTGTTGATTATAAAGAAAAAAAAAGTAGAACCCATTCAAGGCAATTAATGATAAAGTCCATTGTGCCTACCAGAAGAACTTCAGCAGACCAGATTGTGAACTGGTTAGTCAAATACAAATCTGGTTAACTCCAGTGGTTTCAAATACGTTTATTTTAGATTTTTGTCAGTGTAATTAAGATTGAGATCTAAACTATTATGTGTTGGCATGTGAATAATCCTTTTTTTCAAATTGCTTCTTTACTTCTACAAATTATACTTGAATATGAGTGGTTTTGCTTAATGATGGTTCTTTTGTAGCAGTGGAAAATTTACTGTTGCTGACAAAATGATAACATTTCAATGAGAAGTGTTAACAAATTCAGAATACAAATACTTGAAACAGTCCCACAGCATATAATAGAGGTTTTGGATGGTAATTGTAAGTAGCAGGTGTGTTTTATATGCCACATCACCTAATGGTGCATATAATCCAGTATCAGTAAAATAACTAATAAAAAGACATTTTTACCATTTTTACATTGATGTCACTGTTGCACCTATGCTTAAATATTTAGCAGTACTGTACTAAGTCACAATGGGTGTTCAAAGCAATTATTTAAGCATACAGTTTAAGTGGCTCTTGAATGTCTCATTTGTTGGTCTTCAATATTCCAACAATTTTACAGGAATAAGGGCAGAAAACTCAAGACGATCATAAACTACAAATAATCCCAGGAGGAGAAATAGACTGGCTGACATCAGAATCATGCCCCTTGTAACTACTGTGATTAGATTTTGATTCAGTTCTACAAGTTACAAAAGAAAACATTTTAAATAGGAGATTTGAGATGGAAAAAAATGACAGAATCCTGCATTTAGGGAACAGAAGTAACTTATTTGAATAATGTAACAGAATTTTATTTAACAGAGCTTTAATGTTGAGAAAATTTTACTGTTATTGTAGGGAGGTATTACATTGAGAAGAATGTTTACCAGGCAGCATAGGAGAAAATAAAAGAAAGAAATTGATGATGATATTGCAGAGTAATGTGGAAAGGGAGTACTTAAGTTCAGAGGAAGAAAATTTATAGTTAAGTGTTTCAGTTATAATACATAAATATTCAGTTACATAAATGCATTACAGTTGCATAAGTATTTTTTTCATTCTAAAAGCTATTTATAATTCCTAAATAATAATTGGATTTTTGCTTTCTTCCCCCACAGTACGAAAATCAGGCTCTCCTTTTTGGAAAGTGGGGTACCTCAGGACTTGTTGGTCGCCACAAGTTTTCCGATGTTACAGGAAAAATCAAACTGAAAAGAGAATACTTTCTACCCCCAAAGGGTTGGGACTGGGAAGGAGAATGGATGGTTGATCCTGAAAGAAGGTCAGATTTTTTTAATTTTATGCAGGTAGGAATAAAGGCATTTGTGGCATTCAGTAAAAACTTCTCTCTGTTTTCTTGGCTGAGAAAGGGATTTTAAGCTGAAGGTTCCAGGACAGCAAAAACCAGCCAATAGTCAAAGCTAGTTAATAGTGCTAAAATTAACATCACCTTTTTAAAAAGTAAAACAGGCAACAGAAAGAAAGCATCCATTTCTAAGAACTAGCTTATGGTTTTGCAGTCCCCATGTTATGATGGCCATATTGCTTATATTCTCTGGGTCTCAGTGCATCATCTTTTAAATAAATAATAACAGTGTTTCATGCCTAGGAAGCTACTACAAGGCTTATATATGTCTGTGTGAGATTCACAGATCCTGCTGTGATGGTTTCAGAGATCCTTGGTTTGGTGAATCTTCCCTGGATAAAAACCCTGGCATCCAGTATTATATCTGCAGTTCACACTGTAGCTACACCATTACAGCATTTGCATGGGCATTCACAAACCCTGGATGGTTTTTTGTGTTTATTTCATTAAATTTTGAAAAGTTCCATTGCCATCACTAATCAGCTGACACAGGTTATTTCTCAAACTGACTCAAGGCAGGCATTGTTTTCAGTGGGAGGCTGTGGTACCACGTGGCAGCTCCTCCCCTGGCAGACCAAATCCATGAAGTGTCAGTCCTTCCTCAGCTCTAACAGGTTCAGTCTTGCTCTGCCAGAGGTTTTCAGCTCTGGAGTTGTGCCAGTCCAACTGAGTTTCCACACTTTAAATCAGACTGGGAACATTATTTGTTTCATAAACAAAAACCAGCATGAGAAAGAGACTGTGTTCTTTCTGTCTAAAAGAAAATATTTGGCCCATTTTAAATTCTTGTGTTCTGATGGTGAAAAAGATACAGAACTGTTGCTGTAGAAAAACTATGTGGGAAAAATATGTGCTATTATCTGATCCATTTAAAGATTTTATCAGTTATATGTATGAATAGATGGGAGTTTGTTTATATTGTTTCTATTAAATCAATCGTTTTTTATTAATAAGATGGCATGAAGAAATTGCATCAAATCCTGTTGAAATGCATGTTTTTGCAGCTGCTTCCACTGGGAGATGATCTGTGGCTCAATTTGGCCAGCAAATGGCAGTGTGGAACACACTTTGGTGCCTTCAGAACCACAGTGAACCACCAAGGGATAGCAAAAGCCTTTTATTTGATTTAATATTCTCCTGTTCCTTTTAGTTGCAAGTTAGAAAAATATTAGCCTACTCATTTATTGCCTTGTCAACAGCATAAATGAAACAAAATTAAGTACATTGCCAAATTTTAGTGTATGCACAGATGCACATGCTTTAGAGATGCATATAATTCATACATAGTCCATTTCTCCTACACTTAAATTTATTATGTTTTTTTCTTTTTCCAAGAGGATTGAAAGCAGATCCTGAATAAAACAGCAGTTAGAAATTCCTGCTCGTCACTCATATTTATGAGTAATGTTCCTCCTATTGCTTACTCCTATTGCTTACTATTGTTGTTTCTTCAGTGTTTTTTTCTAAGTTTACTTTGTATAGCTGGTCAATCCAGAATATCCCCATGTGTGCACATTCTGTACTATGTTTCTGTATGTTTTCTGTAGTGAACTAAAATGGGTTTTATTTATTACTGTATTTTCTTTGGACATGTAGTCTGTTGACTGAAGCTGATGCTGGTCATACTGAGTTTACTGATGAAGTATATGAAAATGAGAGTCGCTATCCTGGAGGGGAATGGAAAGCATCTGAGCAGAGTTTCACAGATGTGGTGAGAATTAAATTTTTCACTGGATAAGTAAAGGTTTAAGAGAAAGAGTACTATGTTTTGCTACACAGTGTATTTACCCTACTAATGCAGAAAACTGTTTTATTTCCCTTACATAAAAGAATGGAGAAAAAGCCCCACCCCCACGTGAATTCACATGTCCTTTTGGATGGGTGTGGGAAGATGATGCTTGGAAATCCGATTTAAACCGAGCAGTGGATGAACATGGTAAGATTTAATGTTTATCTGTTATTAGGACAATCTGCTGTAGTTCACAATGAAGGAGGACACATGTCAAAACTGTAGCAATATTCTGGGTGTGATATTGGTTGCCCTATGGCAAAAAAACCAAGGAGATATTTGGATAAAGTTGCTTAAGGAACTTTATGATAATATGACATTATCTACAGATGTTTCTATTTCCATTTTAATGGATTAGTGAGGGGTTTTTAAAGAAGTCAGAAGTTTGAGACCTGAAAGCTCTGTAATTGCACCAAGAATATGTGGCAAAGCCAGGTTTGGATCTGTGTGGTAATTTTCCTGTGAGCCTTTAACCATGGGATGAGTCACCAAATAATGCTACAAAGAGAATCAGGAGGTCTGGGGACTAAAGGAAGTGGGGAACCAGTTTGTGTTGGTCACACACCACACAAGTGTAGGAAGGATTCCTGTATTGCTGAGAGCACAGTAGCAGCACTATTTGTGGGAAGGGAGCCATGCAGTATGGAACATTCATCAGGATGAAACATTGGTTATTAAGCAATTCTTATATTAAAAAACTTAAAAATCTTTCCATGAAGAGTCAGGTGCAGCTAGACAGAGGTTTTCAGATTATATTGCTAACATGATTAGGTTAGAAAATCCTAACATGTTTATTACTCTCAATAAATTAAGACTGCTGTCATCACAGAAAGCTGTGATATAAACAAGCTCACAAAACCATAATTTGGCTTCTACTACAACAGGAAAAAGTAGTCATAGCAAAGTATCTACAGGACATTGATTTGATGGTTTGAAAAGAAAACAGATAATTTTTACAAAAAGAGAAAATCATGGCAGTGAATGGAAAACCTAAAATTCTGCAAAACTGTAAGAAATTTTTGTTTTGTTCTGAACCAAATTAAAACTCTCAAATACTTACTGCTTCTAAATAAAAAAATAGCTAGCTATTAAAGTAGAAAAAAAATCTTATATTTATCTCAAGTACTGATAAGTGTCTTAATTGGAACTTCTGGTAGGAGTCTGCAGTAAGTTTTTAATGAGATTAATTTAAATTAAATTCTGAGTCTTAGTTGCTTGGCAAATGAATTATACATAGACCAAAAACATAGTAACAGACTTACCAGTTTTATGATCAGAGTTAATGTGGCTAGTGTTTGTTTAAATGAAAAGCTGCTGGAGTCACAAGAGTGCACAGAACATTTGACTCTTATTTCAAATTAAGGGTTAGATTTTCCTGCAGTGGAGTGTGAAAATGTGATATCAACTTCGGAGAAAATAAAAATGTAAAGAAAATAACTTGAAATTTATTGTATCTGTTTTAATGTTGCGATTTTTATTGTCACATATATCATAACACAGCATGATTATATAATGTCGCTTGCCCCCTGGCTGTTGGACTGTAAGGATCTGCAATTCTCAATAGTCTTGTGTGATAAAGCTTCATCCTCTGTAGATGCAGTCACTCCATTCCCCATGCTTCTCTTCTTTGTATCTTGCTTGTATTTCTGAAAAAATACCAACTCATCAATTCTGTTTTAGGGTGGGAATATGGAATTACTATTCCTCCAGACACTAAACCCAAGTCGTGGGTTGCTGCAGAGAAAATGTACCACACACATCGACGACGAAGACTGGTGCGGAAACGTAGGAGGGAGCTGTCTGAAGGAGTGGCAGCAGGAAGGGTAAGAAGAGAGAGATCCAGTCAGGGCATTGAGCATTGTAACAATCAGAGGTTTTTGGTTTGTTGGGTTTTTTTAAATCTGCATGAGATTACTCATTACCTGAGTGAAGAAAAAAAAATCTAGAACAACCTTCTATATTTTCATAATATTCACTTTCTTTATATTTTCATACATTGTTGTTTCTAACTTTGGTTACGAGGGGGTTTTGAGGTTTGACAGAGGAAACACTGCTTTTTTTCCACTACAGTTACACAACACTGTGTATAACAAGAATTTATATCTTCAAGGGAAGGTCATCACATGAAGATCAAGAAGGATGGGAATATGCTTCCTTGATTGGCTGGAAATTCCACTGGGAACAACGCAGTTCGGATACTTTCCGTCGAAGACGATGGAGACGAAAAATGGCTCCCTCGGAGACACATGGTGCTGCAGCTATCTTTAAACTTGAAGGTGCTTTGGTAAGGGACAGTGTCAAAAACATATTTCAAAGGTCAACCTATTAATTTGCAATGAATAAATAAATGTATCAGACATTTAGCCTCTGAATTGTTAACTTCTCAGTTATACACTAGTTTAAGCCAGTGTACATTGTTGAAATTATTTAGTCAGGAAGGGACCATTAAAGTTGAGGATGAGATTCTTGTATTATTACTATTTTTTAATATTTTTATTACATATGCAATATTATATATTACATTATATATAATTAATGTTTTATATTTTAAAAATCTTACTTTTTACTTTATTTTTCAAATTACTTTTATTTTTGCATTATGTGAGATTTACTAGATTTACAAATTACTAGATGGGCCTCCTGTAAGTGAAAAGATAGCTCAGGCATTTCAAGCATATAATTTTGATGTTTTAACATCAACACAAAAGATAACAGGCTTGCAAAAAGCTGCCACTGTTGAATATTTGCTTGAACAAACAACAAAACACAAGAGAAGATAGAAAAAAAAAAAAACCACAAGAAAAGAAAATAGTGTTGGAGAAGCCAGAATTTCATGTAACACAGATAGATGAGCAGAATGCTCATTCCTCAATGCTCTGAGGAATAACACAGCCACAAATAATCTCTATTTACCAAACTACAAACTGTAGCAAATAATGTGATAAGGCTCCTTTGTTTTTATAAACAATAATAGTTTATAAAATAATAGTTCTGAGTGTATAGCATTAACAAAAATTCACACTTTTTCTTAGTTTCTTTCTCTTTCTTGCATCAAATGTTGACCCAGGATTCACTGATAGTGTTTTCATTCTCCAGTTCATTTGGTTGCACCGTGTTTAATAATTCCTATTTCAGTTTTGCTTACAGCTATAGTTCCTGGGCTAGTGCTGGGATAAAACGTTAGAGCAGTTCTCTGCCACAGCACAGTGCAGAAGACCTGTGACCTTTCCTCCACTAGGAGCTCACGGGTAGCTAGTACATCTCCAGAAATAAGACATTCTGGAAGATGAAATGACCACATATGATTTTTGCAGAGCCTCAGTTGTCGACAGGAAATTACCTCTGGACATGAGTAAACATCTTGTAAACTATGAAGTTAATTTCTCCTTGTCCTTGAAGAGAGATGGAAACCCATAAATTCCTTGACATAGTCCATTTCTATCAACTTCCTTCTTTGTTTGTAAATACTTAATACCTTCTCTCTATTTGCAATTTCAGGGAGCAGACAATAGTGTCGATGATGGAGAAGGGAAGAGTTCAGACAAAACCAAGGAGTCAGCTACAACAGTATTTGGTGCCAACACACCAATGGTTTCCTGCTATTTTGACAGTAGGTTCTTCAATAATTCCTGTCTCAGCAATGTTGTCTGTTTCATTTTGGTCTCAAAAAGAATCATAAATCTTTGTGGTTTACATCTACCTTTATATGCCTTCTGTAGTAATTACTATCAGACCCTTGGATGGGCCCTATTTAAGTTGTTAAAGAAAAATTGCAATTATTCATTTTGGTATTTCAGTCCACTGTCACACAGATATTTTAAAAACCTGATTGGGACAGGAATTTTAATGCTAAATTTAACTTTTTTGTTGGTTCAGGTCACTTAACCAGCTCAGTGCAGGATCAGACAATGCTGGCCCAGAGGAAGCAGTACCATGTGGTTGAGCTGGCAAAGGGAACAAAACTTTGCTGAGTTGGATGGGTTTTAAATTCTTTGTAATCACTGCAATGTGAGTCAAAAAAGCAGAGATGTTGAGAGTACTAGTTAACAGGAACAGAGGCCAAGCCTGGGACTTAACATGCTTTTGGAGGAGCTCTGACTGGAACACTTGTCTTTATTTGAACTCTGTAGAATCTGATCAACCTGCTGAGAATGGATGTCTAAATCTTAAATATTTCAGAACCTGGGGAATATAATGGCCATAGCTGGAGGAAAATGGTATTTTTTCTTGCCGGAGGTCAGAGGTTTCAGCCCATTTAGGCTATATAGTGACTCCTATTTTTTCAAGGGCTGAAAGGGTTACACCTGACATCTTTTAAAGAAAAGCCGTAGTGAGTTCACCCCACACGATCTTGGGTTTGGGCCACTCACATCTTCTCTTTAAGCTATTCCACCTAACATGTAGTGGTTTATTTTTTAAAATCTTTTAACTAAAGAGACAGAGTTACAATCGGAATAACTTTCTAGGCTAAAAGCTAAAAATGTGAAACATCCAGGATCTTGGGAATGCTGTAATGAATACTTAAATTAAGGAAAGGAGTACCCAGCTCTTGATTCTGTTTGGATGAGCTAGATTATCACACTGTTTCAAACAGAAATTTCTGAATACAAGGATTTTTAGATGATTATATGGTGAAAAAAGACCAAATAACTTTAGTGATTTTTTTTCATTTCTGCTTTGTGTAGGAACAAATGTTCTCAGATGTTAGCTCATTGGTGCTAATACATCATGTGAAAAGCAAAGGTGTTAGTACAGTGTTTGTTTAAGTTAAAATGTGTAAGGCATTTGTATAAACTCAAAATATCTTCATCACAGAAAAGAAGCCTGTATAATGCAATTGAGCTGGTTTTTATTTGTTTGATACAGGAGTATATACTTACCACCTTCGCTGTTACATCTACCAGGCAAGAAACCTCATGGCTTTAGACAAAGACAGCTTTTCAGGTATGGAAAAATCCTTCTAAAGGTACAGAAAACCCACTTTTGCCATGAACTTGTAGCTTAGTTTATTTGGATTCTTTCTATTATATATGAGGCTATACAGTTGGGTATCAATGGAGACAATAAAGAGTTTCTACAGACAAGATTTAAGACAAAATGAACAGTGTTTCATTTTAGCTTTCTGGTTCTCTTTCTGCTTTGCAAGATATTTTATCATTTATTACTCTGTTAATCAAGCCTTGTATAAAGGAAGTGATGTAGTAATCAAATGGAAGTTGCTCTATTAAATGTAAATTATGTGTACAAGTTCATTTTTGTTTTACACAGAATGGCTTATAGAACTTGTAACAAAAGTAGAAGAACAACTTAATTATATTTGATAAAAAATGTGCTTGTGTGCCTTATGGCTTGATGTGGTTTTCTTTATCTGTAACTCTGTGCTTTCAATGTTTGTATGATATTTCAGATCCCTATGCTCATGTTTCTTTCCTCCATCAAAGTAAAACAACAGAGATCATTCATTCAACTCTAAATCCTACCTGGGACCAAACTCTCATATTTAATGAAATTGAGATCTATGGGGACCCACAGTCAATAGCCCAAAACCCACCTAATGTTGTTATTGAACTTTTTGACAGTGATCAAGTGGTAGGTGAAATCTTTTTACCCTGATTGCTTTTTTACTTATTTATATTAGTTGACAGTACATTAATGGTTATTTTTGCTACTTTTGGTTGCAGGGTAAAGATGAATTCCTTGGAAGAAGTGTTTGTTCCCCCATGGTCAAGTTAATCCCAGAAGATGACATCACACCAAAACTGCTCTGGTATCCTGTAATAAATAATGGCAAAGCTAGTGGAGACATTCTTTTTGCTGCAGAACTTATTTTGAGAGACAAGGTATGTATTTCAAGACACAGCATATATTCTTTCATGGTGAGACATGGGAAGAACTGTCTTAGTCTTTGCAAGGTATTTCATCTAAGAAAGATGAGAGATACTAATACTCATGTTTGTGTCTTAACAGGGTGGTACCAACCTTCCAATTCTTCCATCACAAAGGGCCCCAAAGCTTTACATGGTCCCTCAAGGAATCAGACCAGTAGTTCAACTCACTGCTGTTGAGGTATGGTTATTCTTAAACTAACTGAATACAAGTGCAGTCTTCTCATCCTGTAGACAGCAATTTCGTGTATTTACTTACGGAAAACAAAAAAAAACTTGTAGTGAGAAGTATTCTTTCCTCTAAGTAATTCTTTCCTTTAAGTTTGTGAATTTCACTGTTTCCATTAATTTTCCTAGAACTAGAACCTTGAAATATTTTGCCAGACATATATTATTATTGAAAAGACTTCATTTCTTTCCTACTTTTGAATATTGTATTAAGCATATTGATATCCCTTCCCACTTTTGCTTATATTGGATTTTTCTTTACAGATTCTGGCCTGGGGACTGCGAAACATGAAAAACTACCAACTGGCACCTGTTATGTCTCCAAGTCTAATTGTGGAATGTGGGGGTGAAATGGTGGAATCTGTGGTGATCAGAAACCTCAAAAAGACACCGAATTTTTCATCTTCTGTTCTCTTCATGAAAGTTGTACGTTAAAAAACCTGTGTGCCAGCTATCTATAGCAAAATAGTCCTCCATAGTTTAAAAGGTCAAGGATTTGTTCTGAGTAGAAAAGCTCACACATCTTTTATGATTTACCATAATTTATGAGCCTGAAAACTACAATAAGGATCATGTAAACATGTCTGTGCAGTCACTGGAAGATTGCAGAATTTTATATGCACAATCCAGTGCAATATATGTATTTTTATTTGAAAACGCATCAATTTACCTATAGATGTTTGGCTACTTTCTTATTGCTAGGATGGGCAAGAGTCGAGAAAATGCAAGATGTGGGGCAATTATTCTTAATGACTTTGATTGACTGATAAGATTAGAAGTTTTCATTCACCATACAGCCATAGAACATAGTGGTTCAATATTAAATAAATGAAGTAACAGCCCTAATTTAATGGGGAAATATTTCTTCTTTCTTTTTCTTCATTTGCATTGTAAAGAAAACCTCTTATTTTTCTATTTTTAGCTTTTACCAAAAGAGGAGTTATACAGTCCATCTCTTGTTATTAAAGTAATAGACCACAGACCATTTGGAAGGAAGCCCATCGTGGGACAATGTACTATTGATTTACTGGAAAGCTTTCGCTGTGACCCCTACACCACTAAACAGGACATTGCACCACAACTGAAAGGTAGAAAGCTGGAAAATGAAAACTTTTCCTTTCTTGTAAGATGCTAGAATTACCTGCTTGTTTACCCTGCATGCCATGCTGATGAATAGCCGTTTCGTGTTGGAAATAGCCATTTTTCGCCGGTGGAGATAATGTCATCTGAGAGGAAAAACATCTGACAGAGAGTATTAATTACTGTAACGTTCTGTGCAGTATAAGAGGGCATAATGCAAAGGCAAGTCCACTCCTGGACTTGATGTGCTCATTCCCTGATGTTCCTCTTTAGTATCAAATTGGAAGTTAACTACCTGCAGATCACCTCAGCACTGGTGCCAAAGAAATAATCCAGTATTCCAGAAAATATAGTGAATACAGTGGGGACACTTCCTCTATGTGTTTTCATGTTTTACTCTTAATTTTAATTCTATATATTTGAGAAATGTTTGCATATCCTGCAAAAAAGTATTTTGTCTGTTTTTAGCAAAAAGTGGTAATGAATTGCTTTCTTTCGAGGATCAAACAATGAATTATTTTACATCTTCTGCAACTGTCTGGATTTAAATCTGATGAAACTGTTTAGTAAGATATTTTTCCTAAATCATATTGCCCTAATAAAACCTTTGGCTTACAGTTAGTCTGCTCTCTGCTGCACTTCGCCAGGATACAGTAATTGATATGGAAGACACACAGCCACTGCTGACAGCTCAGGTAATCTTTGAAATTTGATGTTTGACTTTGTTCTTAAGATCTTTGATTTCTGAGGAACTATCTAGACAGAAGAATTCTCAGAAACATTTGCAACCCTCTGGTAAGCCAGATGGGAGAAAGTTACTTGGTGACACGAAAGCAAAGGAAATTTGTTAATAATTTTAATCTTTGTTTTCATATAGTAAACACCAAACATTTTGTCCTTGATCAAATTCACCAGTAGCTTAAGAATTAATTCACTTGTTCAATAGCTACTGAAAGCATGTGATAGAACAATACCCAGTTCCCACTGATGGTGGTTAGAGCAGCCTGATTTTGCACAGACTGAGCAGTTCTAGATAAAGGAGTTAGAAGCAGGTGTATGCTCTGGTCCTTCAGCTCTTCATTTTATCAGTCACGGCTTGGCCTCTCCTGCCTTGAAGCCATCCAAACCCAATTCCACTGAAACAATTTTCTTCTTTATCCTTTTCTGTTGTACCTTGTCTCTTTACTGCTCCGATTCTTTCGGGACCACCACAATACAGTTTTACTTGCCAGGTAAAAAATAATTCTGCTTACAGGATTTTACTCTTGAAACATGACTAAAGACAGATTCCAAGCAGTACAGTTTTAAGGAAAAAGTGTTACTTCTTTAAGGACTGTAAAATGTTTCCCCTGCCTAGAAGGTGTTTTCATGGATTTCTGATGGCCTGTTACATTAAAGGAAGCAGAGAAGTTATGCCCTTTAATATAGAGCAATTTTGCAGGCTCTTAATCCAAAATTTTGACTTTTGAAAATGCAGAATATTTTACATTGTTACAGCAGTCCCAAAGCAAATACTACTGAATTTAAACTTTTGAACTCTTACTGCTGTTTTAGTATTTTAATGATTTCCTTTTTCTTCCTTCTTCTTATCATCATATTCAGACTCTAATTTAAGTATATCATAGACCGTGATCTTGTGGTTACTGGCATCATACATGTAAATTGTCATTAATGTTTAATTTAGAACAGTCTCTAACTTTTATCTGAAATAGGTTTGCTCTTCTAATATAAGTAGTATGTATTCTAATACAAACTAGAAAAGAGAACTATTATTTTATTTAAAAATTATAAAGAAAAATATTTAGAAAATAAAGAACTCCAAAGTCACCAATAAAATGAATTATATTTCTGTAGTTTATTTCAACTAAAAATGGAAAATTTTAAATGCTACATAAGCAGAAACACAATTTCTTTTAGTTTGACATCACCCAAACCAAATTAGATACATTATATATATGTTTTACTATATAATATATATTATAAATAATATATAATACATATTATATATATATAATGTTGTAATACTAGATACAGTGAAAGTATCCATATTAGAGGAATGAAAACTCAGAACAGTCCAAATTTAAATAAGTAAAGCTGTGGAAAGTGTAAGTGCTATGCAGACAATACACCAAGGACACAAAATGCCAAAATTTCATCAATTACATTCCAATTTCTAGTGTTTAAGCAGTATGTCAACAGCACTCAGCAAAATGGCTTCTCCAACCACAGTGCATGTATGTACCAAACTGATGCATGCAGGTGACCAGGAATGTTATGTTAACCCTTGGGGCCTTGAGGGGTTCTTCTTTGGCAGTTCTGCCAGAGAGAGATTTTGGAGGAGATGATGCTCACGAGTCTAGTAAGATTAAGTATCCTTGTTCTGAAAATCATACTATGCATATACAATATGTACACTTCTTTTGTGTATCAACTTAGAATCTGTGTGATAAAAGCAAAAAAATAAACAGGAATTATTTCACTATGCTATTAATATTTAAACTTTGTTTAAAAGTCTACTTCCTGGAAAATTAAATCACAGTTAAAAAAATTCTAACTCTGACTGCATCTCTTAGATTTTTTTCCATAATTCCAGATTTTTCAAAAAGATAATAGTTAAATGTTAATGTCTTGACAACTTCATGTCAAGACATTTTTAAAAGGACAATAACATTACATTGTTTTTACCATGCAAATATTTCACTCCAAAATCTCTAATTTATCATATGGCATTTTATTCTGTGTTTTGGCATTCTGTGAGCACATCCTGATTACAACTTATAGTAACAATAATATCTGAATATTAAAGACTATTATTTGCTCTGCGAATTTTTAAAGAAGATCTTAAGGTTTTGATTTATTTTTCTCCTTAACTACTTCTTCCCAAAACTACCAAGTGCATTATTTGAAGAGACATTTGGAGGTATATCAAAAGAAAAAAATACAAACCCAAAACATAACCCCTGACTTAAACTCTTCCAACATTATGTTTTGATGAAAGAGTCAGAGTTCTACATAGTGTATTTTTTGAAAAGGGTTTAAGTTTGGTCGCTAAATTATGATTGCATAATTATGCAAGCTAACATTTGCATTGCCAACATTACAAACTAGTATTTAAACAAAGTGAAATTTAAATCTGGCGAACTATTAAAAATTACCTTATGAATTCTGCCAATAAGTTTTGCAAATCAATAATTATGTTGTTTCCAAAAAAAAATCACTCCAACTGTCTTTAGAAAATGACAGTCCCATGCTAATCTGATAAGAATATGCTGTATTTATGATTTGAAGGTAGACAAGACTAGTAAAATATGATAGACCTGAATATCCCAGTGAAATAATTACTTAAGAGAACAAAAATGGAAGTAAATGAAAATGATATACCTGAGTGATGTCCTGACCTATAGATGCATTTGGCTTGTATTCGTAAAATGTTTTGCATATTTCTTCTGCTTTGCACAAAAATTCATTGCTAATGCTTTTAAATGAAAACACAAGGTATAATGTATAAAAAGTAGTAGAAATTATACTTGCTAATGGTGGTTTCCAGACGGGATGCATGATGCTTGCTTTTAAGACTAGTGGGTCCTAATTATGGTATCTGTGATTTAACAGGTGAAGCATTTTGGATTGTGCGCATTGTTTTTACACTTACATGGAAAAAATCTACAGGCACAATTTTTTTTGTTGTTTTGTTTTGGTTTTTTTTGTTATGTGAAGAACAAAGCACAGGGTTGTAATGTCTTATATTCCTGAAAACCCACTTTCTAAAACGTGTGTGTGTATGTGTGTGTGTGTGTGTAAATATATGCATGCTCCAATTGAATACCTAGAACATTTTGCTTTTTCTGACAGCACAAAAAAATCAAGTTAAACACATGGTGTTCAAAAGCATTTCTAAATTATTAATGTTAGTAACTTACTTTGCACACTTTCTATATACAAATTCCTAAAGATTTAAAGCCTCTTTAACTGATGTAATTCTACAAATCATATCCTTACCATTGCTTTTATTTTGCTCTTTTTTTATGACTTGATCCTCATGAGCAGCTCACAGAAAAGGTAATGTATACTACTTTAAAAAATCTACACTTTGCTTTCTCCAGTTGAAAACCAGTATATCAATATTGCTTACAAATTATAGCATTTTAGGCATGTAGGTGAGAACAGTAGTCTCTGAAAGTGCTTGATATAAAACCTACAGTGAACTTGCTAGATGGTAAATTTAAGAAAAATATGCAGGACTGAAATAGGAAGCCCTATATATTTAAAAAAAACCCCAACAAACCCAAAACAGCCCAAACAAATCATCACCTTTAATGATCTGCATAATACTTTAAGAGTCTCTGTAAATCCAAGTAATCTTAAAAAAAAAAAAAAATCATATTTACACAGTGGATGAATACTACTCTTTCTGTTAATTCATAGAGAACGAATGCTATTTATTACCATTGGAAATTTGCTTTCAGGGGTAAATAATTATATTATACAAAACCTGAATACAGATGATAGCACTTTCTTAAACAGTGATTATCAGATTTAAATAAAAATAGAAAAAAAAAAGCATAGAAATACTGTATTAGTAGAATGTATAGATTGCTAGTATCTAGATGACATGCTGCCATAATTATTGTATTCTAAATTTCTTTCAGATAAAGCTTTAATATTACCTAACTGATAAGTTTTAGAGTATATTATTTGTTACTATGATTAATTGTTCATTATTTCTGCTGTACAGTATGACAGGAGAGAGGCTTTATCTCCCAATAAAAGCTTTTTTTATTTGCTTTTTTTTAAGGAGGAAGAAATCGTTGACTGGTGGAGCAAATTTTATGCTTCAATAGGAGAACATGAAAAATGTGGACAGTACATTAAAAAAGGATATGACACTTTAAAGGTATTCCTTCAGAGTTTATAGGCCCAAGACCTGATCAAAACCATCCCTTTTTTTAATGCTCTTCAAAATTTAACTATACGTGATTTTCTATAAAGGTTTCTTTACTAATTCATATGATTAAATTAAGATTTTTAAGAAGAGATCTTGGCTTCTCTTCTACTGAACTACACTTACTAAGAGATGTGTTAATAATTTAATCTTGCCTTTGGTCAAAGGGAATTTTACTCTTGACTTCTTTGGGCGCCAGGCAGATCCTAAATAAACATACACAATAAGTATGAGAATCATACAGAGAATCAGCACTTTTACTGTTTGTTGGCTGAAATCTGAAGTGTGACTACTTTCATTTCTTATCTAATACAGTTAACAAAGAAAGTAAAGGTAAGCTTACAACATGCTACTTACTCTGGTTTTAACCGAGCCTAGATGAAGCTTTATCACATGTTCTCCAAAACATTGCATTTTCTCACACTTTGACATGAAAATATTTCCAAAAGCTTTAGTTCCTTAAAATATTCCATCAAGCATAAAATACTTTGCAGTGCTACTATGGTGGAGCTGATATATATGATAATAACTGATAATTTCTACACTTTTTTTTTTTTAAGGTGTATGACTGTGAATTGGAAAAAGTACCTGAATTCAATAACTTAACAGACTTCTGTGATACATTTAAATTATACAGAGGGAAATCTGAGGAGAGTGATGATCCATCAGTGGTCGGGGAGTTCAAGGTAAATTTCAAATGATGGGCAACAAACAAATGCGGGTTGCAGTCTTTTGTCTGTAAGTGGTTATTTCAGTAGTTCTACATGTGAGCATTTCAGCTTAAATATGGATGTGTGCATTAGTAGGGGCAACAGATATTCATAACTACTTAGCTATAGGCCCATTTTTTTTAAGGAAAGTACAACTACACATTGCTCACACTAGATGTGCTACAACGTTAATTGAAAATAGATATAATTCCTGCTAATGTAACCCTCCCCAGTAACCATGGGACAGAACCTTCACAGATAACGTCTTAAACAGGACTAAAATTCCAAAAAGCATATTTTTAGAATGATTTTGGAAAAGGTATTTTGTACTGTTTCTGTGAGCATTATAGATTAAAATAATGCTAATATAGATAAAACCAACCAACCAATCAAAAAATGTCCTAACCTTAAATTATGTGTTTGGAGAGAAACAAATACAAAGTATTGGTTCCATATTTTTAGCTGGAGCAAAACTGAGTAATTGTGTTGTCATCCAAACAGCTGAATTGAGTTAAACTGGCAAAGGATATAACCTTGTCTTTTTAGTCATATCACCCAAAACCCACTAAAACAAAAGACTTCTAAGTCACTGTGGAGCAGGCTATAATTTTGCTATTCCTCTATAAAACAGAGC
Source organism: Catharus ustulatus (assembly GCF_009819885.2). Lineage (NCBI taxonomy): Eukaryota > Metazoa > Chordata > Aves > Passeriformes > Turdidae > Catharus > Catharus ustulatus. The sequence goes on along the minus strand of NC_046228.1, from coordinate 16,010,756 downwards.
GTGTCAATAAGAATAAATAAGAAAAAACAGGCTTAGCAGAGTGACTTTTGTACATTTATCTTGACCAAGTCCTTACCCTATTTTCAGGGATCGTTTAAGATCTATGCACTGCCGGAGGATCCCGCTATTCCAGCCCCTCCTCGGCAGTTCCGGGAGCTGCCGGACAGCGGGCCCCAGGAGTGCATTGTGCGAATCTACATCGTCCGAGCCCTGCAGCTCCAGCCCCAGGACAACAACGGGCTGGTGAGGCTCTCTGCTTCCCTCTGTCAGCTCACTGCTCTCCTGTCCTTTCAATAAAGTTAGTCTTGAGAGCTATTTCTTAACAATATTCTTTTTTCTTGTTTTAAATAGTGTGATCCTTATATAAAAATATCTCTAAGTAAAAAAGTAATTGAAGACAGAGATCATTATGTGCCTAATACCCTCAACCCAATCTTTGGCAGGTAACATACTTTTTTGTCTTTCCGATTTACTGTATTTTAGAATGTTTTTCAATTTTTTAGGTCAACCATTTCTTCACTGCTCTATTCATAGTTACATACTGACAGTTAATTGTGAGTAAAATTGCATAAGGCATTCAATCATTCCAATGATTGAAATCATTGGAAAACACAGATGTTTGGCTAATCCATAGATTTTCTTTGTCATGTGGGTAAATTGCACAAAGTAAACTTAAAACCAGTGGTGTTAGATATGCTTGTGGAATATGGAAAAAGTTTAAACTCTGAAAAATAGATGGATCTCACAAGTAATCAGCTTAGCATGCATTTCCAGTACACTGGTCTTTCCATCAAAGGTTAATGACATTGAAATATGTGAATAAAAAATATTAGTTAGGAGTGAAAAGTTAATCATCTGCCCAATTACTGTGAAATTCTGGGTGTGGTTTAAAGTCGTAGGAGGATTTTGATAACTTAGAAGATTCAGAGAGGAGGAATAGAAGGATTATAAAGGGTTTGAAAAGCATAATTTGCAATTATGTGCTACAGGTTTTAAATTGTTCAGATTATGCAAAGAAATAGACAGCAAAGATACCTGATTACAGACACAAAATAACTTCCTTCCTTAGTCCCAGTTCAAACTGATGCACAGAAAATAGAATCTAAGTAATACAATGTGCAGAAAGGAAGGAGGTCATATCCAAAGGAGTAAAAATGAAATTATTTATAAGTGCAAATAGAAATTGGAGCATGAAAGATAACTGCTGCTAGATTCATCAACATGGAAATATGCTTTTAACACCTTCTTAAAGTTATTGCTTAAAAATAAACTAGCAAGTGCTTTTCTCAATTTGTATTTTTAAGTTTAAAAATAAGAAACATTTCTTGGAAGAGCAATAGCCCTAACAGGAATTTTTTATGTTTAGAATGTATGAACTCAGCTGCTTCTTGCCTCAAGAAAAGGATCTGAAAATTTCAGTCTATGATTATGACGCATTGACTCGTGATGAAAAAGTGGGTGAAACCATAATTGATCTGGAAAACAGATTCCTTTCTCGTTATGGAGCTCACTGTGGCATCCCCCAGCAGTACTGGATGTAAGTAATTTTGTTGAAAATTTTAATCTGTAAGACCTAGTACCCAGCCTCTAAAAAACCTTAATTCTGTGGTTAAAAAACAATGCTGTGGCTTCTCAAGGGTATTTGTTGTGCTCGTTCTATCATCTAAATTCCAAGTGAAGCTGTAAATCTTCAGAAAAGCCTTTATGGAAACCAGAATATTTTAATATTTTCTTAATACATTAATGTATGTTATTTCTGTCCAGAGAACTCACACTTAACAGAATTTTTCTGACCTACTGTTGCAAGTAAATATGAAAGCATTAAATAAATATCTGTGAGTGTAAATTATTTTGATACATAAAGAAAAAAAAACACTATCTTGGAAGTTAATTGAGCTGATAAAAAATTATGCACTGTATCAAGCTCCAGAGCCTTCAATCTAGGCAGTTACAGTGCTGCTTTTTCTGAGCTAGCTTAATAAACATGTTGTACATGATGTGTAAATGCCCTGAATGGTGAATAATTTTAGGATATGTTTCTTTTGCTTTCATAAAAGTTCAGGTGTGAACACCTGGCGTGATCAACTGAAACCCACCCAGTTATTGCAAAATGTAGCAAGGTTTAAAGGCTATGCTCCTCCTGTCCTCTCTGACAATGGCAGAAAGATTAACTATGGGGGTCGAGCCTATACTTTGGAGGAAGCTGGTGAGTTGTTTCACTTATTTTATATGTAGGTCGCAAATTCACATTGATAAAATATAAAACCTTCCAGTTATTTATGGAATACTAGAAAAATGTGTTCAATTTTTCTCCAAGATACACATACTTTTATGCTCAATTTTAAATATCTGTGTTTAATTTTTTTCAAGTTCAAGTGCAGACTTCAGCTCACAAGCCCCTACATTTTTTCTTATTTCTTTTGTTTCAGAAGCTAACAAAATCTTGCATCAGCATCTTGGTCCAGGTGAAGAGCGGTTAGCCCTTCACATCCTCAGAACCCAGGGTTTGGTACCTGAACATGTGGAAACAAGAACCTTATATAGCACTTTCCAGCCCAACATCTCCCAGGTACTGTGAACTGGCTTGGTGATGGTTTCTCGAAAGCAGAAATGGAGTATTCCAGAATTCATGTCATGTTGTTAATGGTGTGGTATCTCTCAGGGGGAGAGGGCTACAAATCATTATTGCTTGGCTTAAAATGTAAAGCAGGTTAGTCTAGAAACATAATAAAACACAGCTTTTTAAAGAAAGTTTCTGTAGAAACCAGAAAACTTTTCTGAAAAATAAATGGGCCTTAACAAACCTATATGCAACAAACAATCCCTCATCCGTCTCTTCACTGCTACAGGGAAAGCTCCAGATGTGGGTGGATGTTTTCCCCAAAAGCTTAGGACCGCCAGGCCCTCCGTTCAACATCACTCCCCGAAAAGCCAAGAAGTGAGTATCCCCACACACCAAATATCCTCTGGTAGCCTTGACAAAACAATCCAAATCTCTTGCCCCAAACGTCTCTCTTAGGTATGTCTTGCGTGTGATCATCTGGAACACCAAAGATGTCCTTCTGGATGAAAAGAGCATCACAGGAGAAGAAATGAGTGACATTTATGTGAAGGGGTAAGAGCATTCTTTCATGTAACACTTAAAAAGAATAACATTCAGAATGTCCTGGAAATACCTTGACCATGGGTTTTAAATATGATTTGGTTCAGTTAAGTCAAATGAGAAGTACAGAAATGTTATGAGATAAAGCACAACCAGTTAATGTGTGGTGAAAGATCCCAGAATTTCATCTCTTGAGACGGACAGCAACTGAAAAGGCAGAGAGTTAGCTTCGGTGCTGCATAACTTGCATTGCTAATTTTTACAGTCCCTAGTCTTATTATAAGAAAGCAATAGAAATCAGAGAAATATACTACCAGGCAGATCTAATTTCTCACTAAAAAAGAACTCAGCAACTCACTGCTGATACAGCACTGGTCTTAGATCAGAAATTCAGTTCAGATGTTCCTATTTACAGTGCCAAATTGGAACCAAACTGCAAAGGGGCATGAAAAATTCCCCAGCCCTCTGTGAGCAATTCTTACAGCTTGTCTGCAACCCCTTAATGACGCAGTTCCAATACAAACAGGCACCAGTGTAGTTCCACTGCAAACACCACAGACACATCTCTCCATATTTTCAGATGGATGCCTGGTAATGAAGAAAATAAGCAGAAAACTGATGTTCACTACCGATCATTAGATGGCGAAGGGAACTTTAACTGGAGGTTTGTTTTTCCTTTTGACTACCTCCCAGCAGAGCAACTCTGTTTAGTTTCTAAAAAGGTAAGTATTTCTAAAGATTTCAATGCATAGAATACAGATTCTAGTTAGCCTGGTAATTTGTACCTACATATTGAAAGAGATAATTTGGCTCAGTTCCATATACTATCTCACATTGCTGTTGTGAACAGATTCATTTTGCCTTTGGGCCAGGAACAACACACTGGCAGCACCAACAGTCTGCTTTTAGCAGGGCAAGATTAGATCTTTTAATACTTCCACCAACCCCAAAATTCACAAGTACTAGCAGACCCCCAGCTAAAAATTTTCTTAAGTAATTTTTAAAGGTGCTTGGTATTTTTTTTTTTTAATTTTAGGAACATTTTTGGAGTCTTGACAAGACAGAATTCAGAATCCCACCTAAACTGATCATTCAAATATGGGATAATGACAAGTTCTCCTTGGATGACTATCTGGGTAAGATTTTGAATTAAAGTAGTTACTATTGTCTCAAAGCAGGATATCAAAGTAAACAATTTTTAATTATTGCATAAGGATTGCATTTACAATGAGACACTGAACATGGAAATATACTCCATCTTTCCTTCACAGTGCAGGTTTACTGAATGAATAAGTATTCACTCAGTAAAGGCCTACTGGCAGGTAAACCAAGATACTTTTCATTCAGGTAAACCTTCTCACATGGCACATGAAGTGATAATGTACATGAAAATTTACTTTGCTTCTTTCTTTAGGTAAAATTACTTAAATAAGGGCACTTCAGTTCTAAATAAGAGTATTGACAGTAGCACATAATATAGATTCAAGCAATCTACTTCACTGTTATTAATCTCTACCTTTTCTAAAGATACTGCTCTGTATGGGATTCTTTGTTCCACATTAAGAGTGCTCCAAAGTCTTTAGCTTACATACAAACTATATAGGCCTCAAAGTCTGAAAACAAGTAATTGATTTATAACCATCATTCAAGTTTGCTAAATTATGCATTTAACTGTCAGAAAGTACTTATTACATTTCTGTATTTGGGTATCTTTCATTTAGATGTGTGGAGAAAAAAACCCTCTATTAAAAAATAAAAAAATATTACATTAAAGAAGGAGGAGTCAAGCTTGTAAAATCAAATTTATCAATACCAGCAAGAGGGGTTTAAACACAATGTGTCCCACTTCCCTCACAACATCCTTAGACAAACAAGAATATAATGTGTCTGTTGATTGTCTTTCCTGTATTTTTATATGTGTATGTTTAGAGATGACAAGGGTTGATGTTGAGCTGCTGTGCTGTGTGGTTGGTTGTGATATGCAGTGTTAACTTTTGTATCTGCTCCTAGGCTTTGTGGAACTTGATTTACATAAAACAATCATTCCAGCAAAAGTTCCTGAGAAGTGCAATATAGACATGATCCCAGAATACAAGGCAGACAGTTCTCAGAAGGCTCCCAGGACTGCCTCTCTCTTTGAACAGAAATCCATGAAAGGATGGTGGCCATGTTATGTTGAAAAGGATGGCTCCCGTATTTTAGCGGTAAGATTATTACTACTTTTAAAAGTACTTCAGACATGCTTACCTTACTTTTCAAATTACAAAGAAAGACTGGAAAGAGTCTCCCACTTAGCTGTTAGCTTTCAGTGGATAGACAGAGGAAGGAGAAATAGGACATTTCATGCACAAGTTCAGGAATTTGGACCAGCAACAATTTTTTGTTTTAAAATGTGAGTTTAGTACTTCATTTATGTAGTTTGTTGCTGACTGTGTTTAACTTGAAAGACCATGGTGCCAGGTTGAGTCATGCTATCTTGCCAAAGCACCTGATGAAGTCATGTGAGTGAATGCATAGCCTCAAGCTGTGCCAGGGGAGATTTGGCTTGGACATCAAGAAAAAAAACACAGAAAGGGATGTTAAGCATTGGAATGGCTGCAGAGGTAGGTGGTGGAATCACCAACCTTGGAGGTGTTTAGGAAAGGACTGGACATGGCACTTAGTACCATGGTGTAGATGACAAGGTGGACTTGGTGATCTTAGAAGTCTTTTCCAACCTAAATGATTCTGTAATTCTTTAGTTTACCACATTATTGCTCAGAAGAACTTCAGAGACATCCAAAATGCATTAAAGATCAAAGGAAAATGTTTAAATCCAAAGTATTTTTGTACACAGCAAACAAAATCACTGTACTGAGAATCCAGACTAGCTTTGTAATTATGTATGCAGTCAGAAGACCCAAAGCATTCTAACTTGTTCTACAGAGAATATAAATGTATATTTATCATTTGCAGAATATTAAGCCTTTCAATGGTGTCTTCTTCTTTCTAATGTTTTTTCCTTAAAACTTTATTACTGGAATTTAATAAATGAGGAAAAAGTATTTAGAAACATTTACAAGCCACAGCAATATAAAAAATTAGATGCATGGTCATTTGGAAAATACGCAATCCTTGGGTTGCTCTTGAAAGAAAAGAAGAACTGTTTCTGTTTTGCTAAATTGGAAAGAAAAATTGCAACTTAGAACTATAGCTGAATTAGCAGAGCAATTTTATGTCCAATGATTTGGTTTTTTCTATGTGCCTTTTCCTGATACTGTGTTGTGATAGTTTACTGTCATAGTAAAGAAATCAGTATATTTTGAGGAGGAAGTCAGAAACACAGATGTAGAGCATAAGTTGATCCCAGCTATTCTGTATAAGTACCAAGCAAGTCCTATTAGTATAATTTCAATAAGATACTTGTCTCGTGCCACTTTTTTCTGAAGGGTAAAGTTGAAATGACATTGGAAGTTGTCAATGAAAAAGAAGCTGAGGAAAGGCCAGCTGGTAAAGGAAGAGATGAACCCAACATGAACCCCAAACTGGATCTACCGAAGTAAGATATTTTTATCCCACTAGCTTTAGAAATACTCAATATCTAGCTACTCTGATGCATGCAGTAATGTATTAGTCATCAGTTATCCTTTGCAAAACTCCATTTATAAAAACCAATCTTGTTTTCTCCTGCAAGCATTAGGATAAAATGCAAGGTGGTTTCAGTACTAATGGCACATGTTTACTGCAGCTGCTACCTTGCATTTCAAAACTGTCTGTTTTCTTCAACCTCCAGACCAGCATGTTTTAAAGTGTTATAATCTCATGCTTAAGTATTCCCTGGTTTTAGAGTATAAATAATACTTACTTCTTTCAAAATGCAGCCGGCCAGATACTTCCTTCCTTTGGTTTACAAATCCCTGCAAGACCATGAAATTTATTGTGTGGCGCAGGTATAAATGGCTCTTCATAGGCCTTATCGTCTTGCTGATTCTCCTCCTGTTTGCAGCAGTGCTCCTCTATTCCCTGCCGGTAAGAATTTCTGAATGTTTCTGTTCCTCAGCTGTGGGATGAGCTTAGACAGGCGTCATCGACAGGATACACTCCTGACTCAGACAGAGTCTATCACCTATATATCCTTATAGCTGTAAAAAAATTCAACTGATTTGTATTGAGAAACAATTAAAATTTAGGTTAAAACTAACGTATTAACTAAAGATGGAACAAGGAACTGCTTTAGAGGAGTTAATAACTTACACAATTAAAATAGCTAGTAGCTGGCCTAGAGTCTACATTAGTCTGAAAAAAATTACCAATTTTCAATATATTTTGATCCATTTTAATGTCTTTTTCAACACTACACTGAAGTATTTTGTGTACATCATTTTACCTCTTGTTTCCTTCCTCCTCCCCCAACAGAATTATTTGTCAATGAAGATTGTGAAACCAGTTTAAGGAAGATTTTTTTTACCTCATTTTTTTTAAGCAATGCTGAAATTTCGCCCCAGGCTGTGGACCAAAATCAGCAAGGCTCTCCATCCTTTGTATCTGCTTGTATTTAGAATGGTAAAATAGATAATTAAGACTTTCAATAAGGTTAGCCAAGGTCCAAGAGGTCATGGAAGATGCTTTTTAAAAACAAGGAATAACCCACAACCACCTTTTTTTTTTTTTTCCCCTCAGTGGTATCTGTGTATGGTAAACTTCTGACTTTGCTTTTAAAGTGGATTTTTCATAAGAATCACTCAGAGGAGCTGCCTGTTATTGCTGTCTCTGGTTTTTAACAGATACTTCCTTCTGAGAATCTTTTCTGTTGGTCACACTTTGAAACTTTGCATTTTAAATTAAAGAAAACAATCACTACTTACAACTATGTCTACCAAAGAAACATCACAGTGCAACCAAAGGGTTATACATGTTTCTAGTTCCAAAGTTTTAATCATCATGCTACTTAAAATTCTTATTTGCCATGCTGTAGACTTGACAACACTATACATGTATCCTGACAAGTTCATAAACATAGAAATGCATTATACATTTTTTTTAGTATAATTACAAAATTTTAAATAAACTTATCCACAAGTAAAATTTAAGTTTCCAGTATTCTTTAACTATTACAGAACTACAACGTATTAGGACTTGTGTAGTGTCTATCAGAGGATGTAATGTCACAGACCTGGAATTTAAGGCATGTTACTGTTATCTGCACAGTGAAGAATAAGGAAATGCTTCTGCATTCTGCAGTTCTCATTACTTTATTCATTAAATTGGAAACTAGTAAAGAAATCTGTTGACTAGTTCACTATACTCCCTGTATTCAGAGATGATCAAGAATCACAGCACAGGAGGATACATGACCTAGAATCAACCCTTGTTTGAAATCTGATCTGCACATGGGAAGTATCTAATTTTGCCTCAATCTCCTCTCCCGATGCAGAGTAAAATACAGTCTGCACTAAAAATCAAGTTATAGTCTGTGGTTCTGTCTCACCTTTATGGAAGGCTGACACAGAAGCTTCTGTGTCAGAACATCCCCTGAACATCCTTTGATCCTTGAAATAAAGGAAATTTTCAGCAGAACCTGAAATCAGCATTTGGTGTGATTGTCACATTTTTGACTGGATAAAGACTTCAGCTATCTTTAAAAATATGTCAAAAATAACTACAAAAATTAATTAGTTTTTAAAAACTTCTGTCACTGTATTTAATTACAAACTTAACACTTCCGTATAACATAGTACTGTAAAATAATAAGTATGCACTTCTCAGGCAAAATAAGTAAGCTTATTCTGTTGGAGGACTTAGGGTAAAGGTCTGACATTAAATAGGTTCCATCATGTGAAGTCCCAGTGGCTAGAGTGGAACAAACAGCAGTCACCCTGACGAAAACATAACACCACCCTTGGTCTTTTGTTGTCAAGAAACTCTCAAGCATCTTGACCCTTGAATGAGAGCCTAGAGCTGGAACTAATCACTATCCAGATGGATTGTCCCTCCACTAATGATGAAATAGCACTCCAGAAATAGCCACCAATTTGCATGAGCTACTGTTTGATCATCTGCTATTAAAATCTGTCTCAATCAATGCCATAAATCTGACAAGTGGTAAAAATCACAGCAAACTTATTTTCATGCAAGACAAGAAAGTGTGTTGCTTCTAAGAGTTGTAATTAGAAAGCATTTAACTTCAAAGAGCGTGGAGCAGAGATCCAAGCAAGCCTGTTCACAGTGAATTTGAAGAGTGGCAGGTACTGCCCTTCTGAGTGGAGTTCACCCTCTTCCAGATGCTTTTTTGTTCAAGCATGCATAGGCTTGATCGTTTCACTTCCATTAGACAGTGCTATTAAAAACATAACTGAAAAGTCTGAGAAACCATTCTGTCTGTCAGCCTGCTCCAGTAGCAAACAAAAGGCAGCACATCTTCACAGGAAAGAAAAGGATGATCATTTATGTTTGCATACGGTGCTAGTCAAATCTGCAATCCCTGGCACAGCTGCTGTGCATGACTCCAACATGCAACAGGTTTTTGTCTAGCTGGAACAGCTACTAAAGATTTAGCCCTGTGTTGGGAACAACTTGGTGCTGCTTTCACTGTGCGCTGATGACTGGGATGTTCACTTTGGCCAGTCCAGCTCTAAACCACTCCAGTTACCAGCAGCTGAGGCAAATGGCCTTTGAGGCCACAGAAAAGAGGGCAGAATGTAGATGTGCCTGATACGCTCCTACTTATTACAGGAAATTACTTAAGCCTGGGAATTCCTCCTCCCGTGAGTTTGTTTTGCCAGGAAAAAAGCTAAACTGAAAGTGCTTATAACAAAAGATGGGTAACTAGCAGCACATGTCAGAGTCCTTCTGCCTCTGCCATCCATTACGTTCAAACACCAGTGGCTGCACTCTTTGATGCACTCAGATATCCCAGCAGTATCCAAGTGTGACTTCCTATCAGTGCTTGCTGTAGTCACCCCAAATCCTGCCCACTGGGGGCGTGAAAGGAAATCAACAGCTGCTGTCATGTACTTTACAAAGAAAGAGCCAAGGTGTAATTCAAGATAAAATACTAGAAGAAACTTGCACCAGGCTCAGCATAAAGAGGCAGTAAACAGGCACACTTACAAGCTGTTCCTGCATTTCTTTGAACAACCACAAGATGACATCCCAAGTCTCGTGTGTGTTCACAAAGGCCTTCCAGTACTTCTGTTTTATACCTACCCTAAATACATCTCACGTATGGAGATGAACAAGATACATTTAATAGTCAAGGGATAGCAGTCCCATCAAGTCCATGGCTTCTAAGGGTATTTGAAAAACACAGCTGTAAGCACCTTCGGGACCTACCTATTATATACAAAGTGACCCAAGCCTGGTCCTCACTGACCTCTATGCTGTTATATCCCTTCCCTGCCCCTACCTGCTTACGTATCTATTTAACAACTTGAAAGCAGTACTAAAGTGTGAAATGGCAGCATTCAGACTGCATCATGTGTCAATGCTAGCTCAGCTAGTAAATACCATGCAGCTTTTTACACAATACTTGCCATTGCCCAGAGGTACCATGTCATGTATACAGATAGGGATCTCAATTAGAAAGACAATTCTTTAATGGAAAACTATCAACTTCTTTAAAAATTCATATATATAGAAAAAAGGAAATACACATTTTATCTGTTAAGTTTGACCGTGCTCTAACCACAAAATTACCCTCTGAAAAATTTATTTCCCTTGTAATCTTTACTGTGGCTAAGAGATTGCATTCACTGACAAGTGCAAGATGAGGAACACTGTAGGGAAAAAACACTTTCCTGAAGCCTGAAAACTCTGAATGCATTGTGGGTGCTGATCAATGACTCCAAGACAGTTCTGTTCCTTTCCCAGACTTACAAGGTGTCAGGACTTGAAGCAAAAAGCACCGGGGCATTGAGAACACAGCAGGAGGTACACAACGCCCAGAACGAGCAGTGGGACTGCCAGCCACCTCACAGGGATCCTGGAGTGTCAGCGCAGAAGGGAGTGGTGCTCATTGCATTTGGGAGAGTTGGCAGAAGTGAGCCTCCAGCATGCATGCTGGATGCCAGCATCCACTTGGGGTCTGCAGACCACTTCCTCTCCATTCCTGTCTGCAGCAATGGTGCTGCTGCAGCACAGCACATCAGGAGCAGTCCAGCACACTCAGCCAGGCACTAGATTTAGGTTTAAACTTTTCAGGCAGAGAAGTGAACTGAACCTTTGCTTCCAGTCTCCTGTGTAATTCTTGTCACTGTTAGGCAAATATAGTAAAACAAAAGAAGACACTTGGCACCACCCTCCAGGAGAAATTGTGGTCAGTACCACAGACAGTTTGTATGAGTGAAGCTGTCAGTCCAGTCTTTAGAGACACTGAAGCTTTTGGTCATGATGCAGGTTCAGTGCCAAGCTGGGTAGCTGTAAAAACATACAGCTACTTCCAGAAAGGAAAAGATGCAGAACCAGGAGAGACTAGAGAGTTTATATAAACCTGAAGTGCTGTTAGGCAGTAATGGAACAGTTACAGATTTGCACCTAAGCACCTGAACTCCCAGTAGTGCCTCTTCACACAGCTGTGTGTCTCTTGGGTCATGTCACTGATCTCTATAAAACAGCAGTTAGGAAAATTAATGGAGTTAGATGTGTCATCAAACAGGAAACAATTAATAAATTCAGGATATGTTAACAGTGTTCTATCAATCATAATCCTCTTATGTTCAAACCCTGTATTCTGCTATAGGTCTCAAAAAAGGCACATTATAAATTAATAAAGATTCAAATGTGGATAATGAAAATAATTAAGAGCAAGCAAGTAGGATAAGGCTTCCTGTACAAGAAAAGCTTGAGACATCAGCAGTAGTCTGGAAAGTGGCAGAACAACAAAAAAATAACAAGTGTCTAAAGTAGGCTACAGAGAGGTAGAGAACAGAAATCAGATGCATTTCTTCAGGGAGTATATTAAAAACATGCACATCCACACATAAAGACTCCTCCCCTCTCAAAACCTTCAAACTAAAAGCCAAAAGCTTTACAAAAGATTAAAGGAGATGTTTTAGTGCAGATTTTAGGTGTCTGTTGGAACATACTGGCAGGGAATATTATTAAGTTTAATAAGGACAGAGAAAGTCTGCAATGCCTCCCTGCATTTACATATTAGGACAACATTATGAATGAACTAGCTCTGATACATCCTCTCTGGAATTCCACTCTAAAATAGCACCCTGCTTCTGAGAGGAGGATTATGCACCCACAGCTGTGAAAGATGTCCTTCCCTGCTGAATTCCAAGTTTTCCAGCCTTAACTGCGCACTGCCTACAATTCAGGTTATCAGATCAAAGACCATGAAGAACTGATCATGGACCAGCCTCAGAGTCACCGTTCCAGTTGGGCCATGGCTTCACAAAGCATTGGCACTAGTGGCATGACTAACTTCAGGTATTTATTCCCATTCACTACCATCCTCTTGACTAACAAAATCAAAACAAAAAGAAACACTACCAACCTTCCTACACCCTGAGTTTTCGTTTCATGTGAGACAATCCTCCTATTTCCTTCCAGCCATAGTACTATGGTGTATTGAAAGAAATCATGGGTTATGGCCTTGAGAAGAATATCTTAAGCTGGTGTAGTCATCAAACAAAATATTCTCAAACTGAGTCATCAGCAAGTTCCTTTGCCACAAGACTCCATTTCAGGACTGCAGACAAACTCAGGGAGACAAGATTACATCAGCAGCACAGGGGAGACCCTCAAGAAGAATTTTGTCGCTCACAGGAGGACAAATATAATAAAAAAAAAAAATAAAAATAAAAATAAATAAAATATAAAATTAAGGTAACAAAAGATGGCTTAGCTACCAGTACCAAAAATCAGAATGCACAATGCAAAGACGACAATTTATCAGTTGAGATTAAGAATGCATAAGAAGGCCAAAACTTACTCTAAATGTAAAAGACACATTAATATGTGCTAAAACAATGACAGTTCCAGTTAGCAGCAAAATATTAGGTATCTTGGAAAAGAGCAGCAGGCTTCTACAGCAAACTACAGATTTCTTAATACTCCCTTCCATGTTTTCAAGGGGAGAAGCCTTGCAGAAGTATTTTTATAAAATTCTGCTCTGCTTTTACTCCCAAAAACACGAAGCCTTTGTTTTAACTGAGGTAACTCCCTGGGTGAGAACTGATAGCACAGTTAATTAGCACCTTCACTCCAGCCAGAACACCTCCTGTGCAGTCACACAGCAGTCTCTGAAGGCAACCTCTGGGACCAGCCATGAGCTCCTGCAGCAGCCCTGAGGCTCCCTGGCCTGGCAGAGGAGATCCATTTCAGTGGCTGCTTTCAAAGCTGAAGAGTTCTTGTTTTGGAGTAGGGGGCAGTGAATTAAACTTTTAAAACTAATCCTGCACATGTCAGAACAGTCTAGCCCCAAATCTACACACTCTTCCATGTAACCCACTTGCCCTCATGCAAAAACCTGCATGCACTATATATGAATAACTGCTGCTGCTAGAATATAAAGAAAGTTTAAAAAAGAGAAAAACAAACCCCAGAGACAATTATTTGTGCAAGAAAGACATGAACTGGAACACCTGGCAAGATCTTCTGGTGTTGCCTTACATGGACTTTGTTATAGAGGATTTGTTCCACGTTTTTGCCTTGAAATATCCTGAAACAAAACGGGATGGTCCCACTGTGCTGTGAGTGTAAACACACACACGCACAATGTAGACAGGTAAAAGCACTGAAAGCAATCAGTTCTGAGAAAGGATTTACTTTTACTTCAGTTGCACAAGTATATGTGGGTGTGTTTTTAAATAGAAATAATATGTCTCCACTCATCTTGCTCTAATCCATGCTGTGCCAACTTAAGCCCTGCCAATGCATCTGAATAGTCAAACAAACGTCTGTCCCTCCCCAAACATCCACCATTCACATTAAATAAAACACATAACAATAGAGGGAAAATAGACCTGAAAAGAGCTTATTTCCAAATGCAAAGGTCTAACCTTAGGATAGCTATTTTCATGCAAATCTGAATTCTTCTTGCTCATCTACATGAACCCAGAATTATCTGTTCAGTTAACATTCTTAGCTTCTCTTATGCAATTAGCAGGGAGGAGAAAATTAAAGGAAAAGGGAATGGAAATCCCCCAAAGCAATGAAAGAGAACCTTAGCTCTGTTGCTCCCAACTAGCAAAAGACCCTGAAAACAAACTACTGTGCTGAGGGCAATAAGGAGGGGAGAAAATGGATTGAAACCCCAAATCTGTCTTGCAGCAAAAGCCAGGCCAGCCTGCCACATCTTGGGAGAGTCCTGCTGTCAGCACCAGGTTAGTGACTGATCTGCTCCTAGTCCCTTTTGGAGCATGGGGGAAATGCCTTCAATTCAGCCAGCCTCCAAATCAGTCTTACCTTTGCAGAGGTCAGGCAGCACAGATGCTGATGCACCACTGAAACACCTTCCCACAGCAATTGCTCAGCGTGTGGCCACCTGCTCCGTGAAACTTCCCTCTATTATAAATACTCAATGCAGCATGCCACTACTGGCTTAAAAGCTGAGTTTCCAGTTTGGAAACTGGAAATACCTTCTTTTTTTCTTTTTATTATTTTTTTCTTCTTTTTTTTTTTTAATTTTAAATCTGAATGCAACAATTTTTTAAAAACTCTGTGAAAATTTGCTGTGAAAGCAAAAAGGGGTAAAGAAAAAAAATCCATTGCCCATTTGGGAAAATACGCACTCTTGATTTTGCCATGAGCAGCAGTTGCAGTGAAAAGCAGGAGAAAGCTACCAGAATTGCCTGTGGTAACAGCAGTGACATCTAAACAAGCTCAGGGCAATGCTGGAGCTGTAACAAGCTCTCAGAGATACAGGCCAGGCTGTAACAGACCCTGTGTCTATATAATGAACAACACCTCAACTGAAATGTCAAGATCAATGAACTTTTGTTTTCTTTTTTTGTCTATAACAAAGTTATTTTATTTTACCCCTCTTGTGTTTCGTAGTTCCTTTAGGTAAGTACATGTCTCTGCAAGATATATCTGACAAATATGACAATTTTAAACTGATTTTAAATCAAAATGGTAAATTTCAAACAAAACTCAGTTCTAAACTCATTTGCCTTGCCTCACAACTCAGAATTACCCCATTAAAATCAATTATTTGGCATAGGACAGAATCACTAAGCAGCTGAAGGAAGGATGTGTGGTTTAGAGAGGACTTGAGGGAAAGGAAGAATTTGGCTAACAAACATTTGTAAGAAGAGCATCCATAAACAGCGGTGCCATTATTCTACCAGAGAAAATAAAATTAAATCAGCATTTGTAAAAAGCATTATTAATTTCCTCTTTTTTTCCCTGTTTATTTCACAGAACAGAATGTCTAACTACACATAAAACTAGGTCAGAAAAGGTCTAAGGAGGACATCATTACTCCTAAGGATGTTAAGGGCAGGCACAGTCTGGGTAAGAGGAGTTACCAGTCCCACACCCTGCTGTTAAAACACCAGAGTGGAAGAACGACCTGACCAGGTCCCCTCATGACCAGGCTTGTCTCAGCAGCCTCAGCTGCCAGGCAGCTCTCTCTACAGAGCCTCCTCTTCCCTACACAGTCTTTGAACAACAATTCTCTTGTATTAAATGCAGAGAATAACAGTGATAGCATCATGTATAGCTGGTGAGAACAACCTGTGTGGCTAAATTTAATCAGCATTTCCTCCAAATGTGTCAAACAATCCTGTGCTTTCATTGTGTAAACCATCTACAGAAAGCAGTGCTACACCAGGTAAGGAATCTCTTAAACACGTTTCAAGGTTATTAGCAGATGTTAACCTTTACTGTGCTACCTAATGTTTATAACAAGCAAGGTTACTTCACACTCTGTGTGCTCCAGTTCACAAACCCACAGGAATTCTTCCTTCCCTTCTCTGTCCTTTGACATGAAGACTGGGAGGGTCACGTTCGTAATAAAGGACAGCATATGCTACCTCCACATTCCTGTGTAACACCTCTCAAAATTTATAAACACCTGAATTGTGAACTTTACTCAAATTTCTCAGAAAATTTTGTCCAACAAAACCCAAAGCTGGTGACATTTTAGGAGACCTTTTCAGTGGATTATCTTACCTTTTGAAAAATTGCAACAGAAGAGCTAAACCATATTCATTAGTTCTCCTAGTTATGCATCTGTTGAGTTTGGAAAGGGACTTTTTATCAACTCAGAATTCTGCCTGTGAAAGGCCTGAAGGGACTCTCAGAATCCTTTTGGTTTCATCCTTAGCTCAAACTCACAGGGAGACTGTCTCAATACCATACTGATATTCAAGTATTTTAGCTTTTTGTCCTGAGGGCTCCATCTGCAAGCCCAGTTCCTTTGGTCCGGAAGAATGGATTGCTGGACCCATTATTATCAGTCAGGTGTTCTCTTACCACCCAGCTACCTCAAGATAAAAGCTTGCTGTTTAAAATGTAATCAGCATCCTTGTTTGAGCCCAGCTTGCATGCACTAAAAAGGGTCTGAACTCTAATTAGTGCCAAAAGCAGTTTTATACTCTCAAGTACTTATGGCACAGAACCAAGTACTCATCTTTGAAGATGGAACATTCAGACTGGATTCATCACCTCCTACCTCTCTTCAGTAAAATTAGTCTGCAGCCTCACCCCGAGCATGTCAGGCACAGCTCGTGATGCCTCACTAAGCATCCTGGGAAATTCTCAACAGTTGCCTATGGCAAGCAAAGGCTCATCTGCTAATTTTGTTCCTTCTACACAAATATTATCTATGATTTCTGTTCCACAGGATCCACCCTGCACTCTCTGGATTTTAGGAAACTAACATTCATTCCATTTTGCCGTGAAAGGAAAGCATCATTGTTAGACTGTGCTAAGTGCTCTGCTAACAGGTAACTGCAGGCTTGACCTCACTGTCCGTGGAAATGG
This sequence comes from Catharus ustulatus, assembly GCF_009819885.2. Taxonomy (NCBI): domain Eukaryota; kingdom Metazoa; phylum Chordata; class Aves; order Passeriformes; family Turdidae; genus Catharus; species Catharus ustulatus. The sequence goes on along the minus strand of NC_046228.1, from coordinate 15,993,739 downwards.
GTAACACCCTCCAAGACAGCATCAATAAATAGTTTGATACGTGTATTTTAAAACAGTATTTCCAGACACTAAGAGCACTGTTTGTCAAATGAAATATATTATGCTTTAAAATTCCTTTACATGTATTTCAAGGGACAGAAATTTCACTGCAGCCAATATACTACTAAAATGTTTCTGAGGTACAAATAACTCATCCCCAGTTCTTTCAGAAACTTGCAAACAAGTAATTAGCCCTTCTGAACTCTAGAGTCTGTAGCCTGTAGCTAATGTGATGTTACTAATGCATTTATAAACATCAGGCTCCAAAGCCAACACTGAGATATTCCATCATAATTTAGATTTCTCATTAACTTCACCACCCTGACCAACATGCTGTCACTGGCAGAGTGTTTGACAGTTTAGATTACCTGCAGACATGAGTTCATGTCAATTCAATTAAGAAAGATTAATTCCAGAACTGACAATGCATAAATATTTTAAAATTACACCTGGCCTTGTTGGCACTGCTTATTCCAAGACTGACTTTAGAAGAGAGAACACGTCTTTAGCCTCCTGGGCAGAAAGAAAAACTCGAAGGAAGGTGAAAGAAAGAATTTATCATGAATTCAGTATTCCATCATACTGTCCAATCTATCTTTTGTGATTCCCTTTCCCTCTCCCCCCCCCACCCAATAATTAAACAAGCTTATCTCTCACTGTCTGTTACAGAATGAAAGGAAACAGGGAAGATTCAATGCAAACAGGCACTGCCAGAAAATTGCCAGCGACATCTTTGTGATGATCATTTGTTGACTGGTTTAGGTCTAATTTGTGTACATCACTGCTTTGGAAGGCATTCAGATACCATGGTGATAGACATCCTGTGAGAATGTAGATAGATAATATTTGACATTTATCTTCATGAACAAAGATCTGGGTAACTCCCCACTGATTGCACTTCTGATGAGTGAAGATAAATGTCACATCAGACTAAGCCATCCAGCATTCTAGTGAAACACTCTTACTCTTGGCTCTGATGTGTAAAAATATCCAGCTTCAGTGCATGTGAACAAGTTTAATTAGGTAAGCATCAAGCATACAGTGATAAAATGAATTGCTCGCCTTTATCAACCTGGTCACGATTCTGAGTAGCCAAATTTCTTAAATTCTGGTCCAAGGTTTAATCTACTAGAAGAAGCTTTCTCTGAGATCTCAATGTAACAATTGCACAGCCATTGCCTGAAAAGTGCATTTTAAGAAGAAAAACTCTCCTGCTCTAGTCAAATCTGTGCCATACCCAAATAAACAAACCACTGAGAAAGTGAGCAGTCCCTCATGAGCATCACAACTCATCCTGCTTTAGGGACCAGAGCTTTGTCTTTGTGATAAATGAGGTTGAACTGTGCAGATACACCAACTCCAATGCTATTAACATTGGCTGATGCTAAACAAGGCAGATGTCCTTACAACAGGAGTGGGGATCTCTGCTAAAACATAAACTAGGAGCACAATGAGGAGCATTCAGACAGTAATGGGAAAGGCAGGCAGAGGTAACATTTTTTTACTATTTATAACCTGATGGTTCATCCCATGGACTATTTCTTCTGTCCCATCGAGTGAGCTTGGTATTAGAGTTAAATGAGATGGAAGTAGTCATGGAATCCAGAGCTACCTGACATAAGCATTCAAGATTTTAATGCTTTGACATGACTTTACTAATTTTTCTGTGCACGCAGGTTGAAAAGTTGGATTGAGTGGCTTGCAAGGTACCTCAAACTCATCAAATTCGAGTACTTCTGTACTAGCCAACAGGAGGCAGCATTAAAAAGAGACAAATACATCAGGAGAAGAAACAAATTCAGAAAGTGTTTTCAAATCCCTGCTAAGGTACAGGTTTGAGCAGATATTAAATACTGAATCAAGTATGTAAAAGTGGTACTCTTACGTTTTGTTTTGTTTGGGGTTTCTCAGTATTTTGTTTCACTTTCAAATCCTGTATTGTATTTGCAAGAGTATTAATTGTTCAACACTTCTGTTATCATAAGTTATAGAAACAACAATTTCCAGTTTCTTATCATCTAATGGGAGAACTCTTAAGTTTTAGTTAGAATTTGAATTTTTTTCAATGGATGGTTTTTAGAATGTGTCAGGAGAAAGAAAATGCTTCAGAGGCTAGACCTTTTTTAAAAATCACTTCAAAATTAAAAAAGAGAAATGCCAAAACCCAAACAAATAAAAAAAATCTCAAACTCTTTTCATGTGTTCAACTTCACCCCCACCTCCCCAAAACCTAACACAATTGTGGGGGTGCAGGGAAGGGCAGTTCATGTAGGGGGTCTTTGTATGAACCAGAGATGCTTCAGGGTGTCTGGAAAACAACACATGTATATACACCTATTACAGTTCTCACTCATCCAATCAAGCTTTACTATCACATACTGCATCTGACCTGGTCACTGCACACATCAAAGCTTTTTCACCAGACTCTGTTATCCTGTCTGACAAAGGCACCCACCTGTGAGCTTCCTGTTTGTGAGGAACATAGATTTGGCCTTTTGAGCACTGAAATTCGCTAATCTTGGCAAAGCAGAGAGAACTACAGCCGAATACCATTTCTTTAGAGGTCTTTCATTTGAGCAAGATTTAATTAATTTGTATTCTTAATTCCAGAAATGCACTAAAGAAACCTGGAGTTACTGAAATTCTGTGAAAATAAATTTGAAAACAAAACCACTTAAGCTAATAGTAGTGCCAAGTCATTAGAAATATGTAGATGCATTAGGGAAGAAAAAACAGAATTAGAACCACCATTGTGGTTCTAGGAAATGCTGTCTATGTGGAGTGGGAAAAGACAGTCATAAACTGCACTGAAGCCACAGAGGGCAAAGTTTCAGCTGCATGGAGGTTATTAGCCCAGGAGTTACACTACAGAAAATAAATTACAATTTCTGTGAGAATTTTTGGTTCAGACACAGATAAATTTGTGCTATTTCATCTAATCTCCTAGATTAACACAACAATTACTTCAAAATCAGCGCTAAATTAAGTTGAATTTCAAATCTCTCTAAAGTACCAATTTGTTAATTAACTGTTGCTATTTTCTCTGATATTAGTTTTGGAGGGGATAGGTTTCAGATTGAATAAAATTTTGATGATATGCTGAATAAATAGTTTCCTTTTTTTTCTTTTTTTTAATTTTAACTAGAGCACCTTATTTTACTTTCTGTGTCAGTTTTTAAAAATCACCTTTTTTTAAAACAAACCACCTCCAGTGGAAGGACAATAACCTCGGGAGCCAATGTACAAACTCTTGAGGCCACTTTTAGGGTGAAGGCAGTAAAACTATTAGACTTTAAACTAATAATACTTTTTTTCAAGTTTGAGAAGATATTCACTATTCTCACTTTTTCTTCCTTTCTAACCTAGCCATTTTTAGACAACTGACTTGCTCAGCTATGCTATCTTTCACTGGAATATTGCCTTTACTGGAGCACAGCCAACATCATCACTTGGTGAGGGGTGCTTACACTGGATTTCTGTCAAGGATCAACAACAAGGCAAAACTTGCACCTTTATGGATTTGAAAACCTGCTGTTCTGAGCTTTGGGCCAGAAGCCTTGACTCATACCAAATTTCTCTTACTGCTAGTAAAGTAGGATGCCTGATAAATCTCTTATTTGATTCAAAATTTTAGGAAATAGGGTTTTTTAAGGACTTAGGAGTTCTAAGCCCTTTTTCATGTAATGTCCATTTACACTGCTCCTTCCACTGCACGGTCTGTGCAGGTCACACTATTACTGTTCTTGCAGCCAAGTGAAAGAGGTTCCAGGCTGCAATACCCTGGGACAAACGAGTACAGAGTAGAGCAGAAGAAATAAGGACAGCATGGTTTTCCTTCTCAATTTAGGCATATCTTTCATGATCACAAAGGAGATACCCAGTGGCCCTGGCATAGCAAGGTCACCAGCAGCATTTTCAGCAGGAGCCTATGTGCTGGGAATTGGTTTCTCCAAAGTTCCATGACAAGCAGGTTGAAGCAGAACGCAGACTAATTTTGTTTTGCAGCTGAAAGAAATGTAGGTGTACAAGTGCAAAAAACAGAAGAAAGCTCAAATGAAATGGAAAAACTTGTAAAAGTTGTGTGATAGTTTAAGAAAGAATTATACAAGAAACAACAAAGCATGTGTGAGCAGTTAAATCCCCAGTAATAACAAGAAGCAACTATAAAATAAGAGTAGCTACAGAAAACAGCAGAATGGGCAGAACAAAAGAGTTTTAATAAGAAGGGCAAAATATCTTCCCTTCCACTTGTTTAACTTTAGGATCTTTAGGTCCAGTGCTACCTCCTTATGTGCTTTTAACACCTATCCTGCAGCCCAAACTTTCAGACACTACAGAAATAAACACTTCATGAGAATCCCAGTGTAGCATGTGGCAGATGGTGCAGTACCAGAACAAAGAAGGCACTGAAAGGCCAATGCACTTAAGGTGTCTTAGAGTTTGGTTTCGGTCATGGAGGGCTGGTTTTGTTCTGACTCTCTTTGAAAAAACATAACCTGCACTACTGCACGAGTAGCCTCTGCATCAGGCAACAGAAGACCTCCCTCTGAGATGTTTAGACCCCTCTATGTTTTCCTGAGTCAATCCAATACGACCACAGGGACATCTAAGTTCTCTAAAAAGAGCCATGAATGACATCAAGCAGCATACCTCACTGCTAGCTTTGAAAGCAGCATTTAAATTCTTTATAGGCTTTATCTTAATAGTTTGGTTGGTACAGATTTTTTTTTTTTACTATTAACAAACGACTGTGGAGAATTTCTTGCATTTATGTTTTTAAAATCTCAAAATATTAGTAAGTTCCTTAAATTAATACTGTCCCACACATTTTGAACTACTTCTCATCTGCATGAGCCATATCTAAATAGCTTCTTGCAAACACAGACTATCTTTGTCATCTTTCAACAAAGTCAATTCTAGGCTATGTTAAGATAACCAGGTTTGGGGTTTTTTTAAAGGGATTTTTAAGGTTTTTGTAAAAATAAGAAAAATAAGTATTCTTTTTCCTTGTACTTCTCAGTTTTTTTGCAGTTTTCTTTCTATACTGCAGGCAGTTGTGTGTTTCTAAACATGCCAGAGCAAGAGTCAGATGTAAACAGCTGCATTAAAATATCACACTGATTAAATAACACCAAATGACCTGGATAAAATAATGCCAAAAGACCTTGCCTAAAAGAAAATAGGAGGAAATTAAAAACTACATCTGACACTTCATCTTTAACTCAAAGGACTGAAAGAAGATTTAAAGGACAAAGGTCCTTTTAGCTATGAAATTAATCCAAGACACTCAAGAGTGAGATCGAAAGTAATAGACTGTCTGCAGGTTGTACCATCACAGTCACCTAAATAGTTTACTGTCAACCTGGACAGGCAAGAGAACACACAGGGCAATCCAGGATGCTGTAAGCAATGGAACCCCACACTCAGCTACAACAGGCACAGCAATATTCCTGATCACTTAGGCCATTAAATGTTTCAGGGGAATTTAGAGGGGTAAATATATCTATTCCACTGCACAATTCTACTCTTCCTTCTATTCTCCTTACAGCACCACTGAGTGCATATCCTTCATGCCCTTTGTTGGAAATGGCATGGTTCTGTTTCAAAAGCAGATGAAGTGATTTCAAATGAATTTATAAATCTCTTTCAACTGAAAACATTGTCCTACTCAATGTCCAGCAGTTTCTGTCTGATCTATTTTGATGTTGTTGAATAGAATCTCCAAAAGTTGGTAAATTTTAACTGCTCTTAGAGAAGCAAAAACATAAATGGAAATTACAAGACAACTGACAGATCTAAGACCTGCTCCTTTCAGAACATTCCAAGAGAGATTCTGAAATTAGTTGGAGCTCTCTGAAACATCACCACAGTATCCTTGGTTTCAATGTACTAGAGTTTGGAAAGCACCAATGACCAATGAACTAGTGCTCAATGGACATCCAAAGGTCCAGTTCATCCAATCACACAGTCCAAGAGAAATTATCATTTATCAAAGGCAACTAAATATTTGGGTCTTTATGTTAATAATTAGGATTTCTTAGATACTTCTACCTGAACAGATAACCAAGCAAGAAACCAGTCTTTCCAGTGGAAAGCTGATATACATCCTGCTGACTCGTTTCATAGTGAGGTGATAAGAGGATATAATAAACCACAAGATGTTGCCTTGAACCATAAAAACTATGTTAAGTGGAAGTGTTGTCCTAACAGTTAATGGTCTATGAAGAAATATCCAAAAGGTTATGGGTGAACTCAGCTTTCTCCTGAAGTGGAAGACAGAAATCAGTCTTCATCTGCCTTTGTGCTTTTCTTCAGTGGGAGGTCCCTGCCCAGAAGCTGAGAAGATTACAGACACATGGATGGCATTAAGTAGTTTCAGTGGATGCAATGGACACACTTCTGTGGAGATGAACAAAGAGGCACAGGGCTGAAACTGGAGTATCCATGGGTGGTTTTAGGTTGATGATCACTGGATATGCTCAGTATTGAGTGGTGTCCTCTCTAACAGAGCGAAGGATCTGATGAAGTTCTGCTGAGAACCACAGAACTCGGTGCACCTGAGAAGCAGAAAGTGCTGTTCTGGGATAGAAACACATCTACCCCAAAAGCTGAGCACTTGGACTTATCTTCACCAAAAATGAACTAAGAAGACTTGAACACATGACTGACACAAGAGAAGATTGATAACCAAAGTTATTAACAGAATTTTCTCCAGGTTTTGTGTTTGGGGATTTTTTTCCCCAGCAGGCATTTACATCTACTGAAGACTGATCATAAACCAGCAGCAAATAATAGTAGGACCAAAATCATCGTGATTTCTCTGCATGGGACCTATTCAGCAGAATGTTTTATCCTGCAGGCAGCCTGAGAGGAAGTGGAATTGTGATAGATATACTCCTCCTGCACAAGAATGGGAGGGATAGCAGAATATGAAAAAAACCACTACTTTCATGTGAAGGCAAAAAACTGGTCAGTCTCAGGAACAACAGCACTGCACACTTGCAGTGTTAATGTAGTTACAGACTATCACTGCAAAAAGAACATAGTTGGGTCCACATATCAGATATGATAATATAGGATCCTGTATTACGACCCCAGTGCCACTTATTTAAAAAGATGAAATCTAAAATATTATCACTCTCACAGAAAATATGAAATGAGTAATTAGTAACACTGTGACCAGACAGGAAAGAAAACCAGAAACAGAGAAGTCAGAAGTTCAAAAGCAGAGAAGAACAAAGACCTGTTAAGAGTGAAGACCTATAACACAAGCAAGAAAAGAGGGCACAACTGTCAGGAGTGAGAGGCCAGCAGCTAAATGAAAACAGGCTGAGTAAAGACCAAGTGAAAACAGGACATGTGAAATGTTTGAAAGAGATTCATCCCCAAGAGTCCAGATAGAGAGAAGAGCATGAGACAGCTATGGTCTGTGTTCAGCATGATTCCATGTCATACAGTAGAGTCAAAGCGGAGCAGCTGCCCAGTGCTGCTCAGCAAAAAAGAGGTAAAAAAAAAAAGGTAGTCTAGTTTAGTGGGATTGTGACCTCTATCACATAAGGCTCACTGATCCCCTGACAAGCAGGCATGAGTAATCCAACAGAGTGATGATGGGATCAAACCGAGCTGTGGAATTAGAACTGAGAAGTCAGGTTGGGTGGCCTCCTGTGGGCTTCTTTACAGGAAGGGCAGGGACAAGACCTGGATAAAGATTATAAGAAGTTCTGTGGAATAGGAAAGAAGACACTGGATGCAATGCACATGTAATGAGCAAAGAAAATACAAGAAATTTAAAAAAATATTTCTCACAAATGTGAAGGTTTAGCTTTTGAATTATCTTCCCTCAAAATACACTTTGAGAGAAGTACTTCTTGCTTTCCTAACATTCAAAGATTAGACAAAAACAAACCTCATCTTCAGTAAAAACACCTGAAAATCTGTGGGTAAAGGAAATCAACAAATTTTACACAGATTTGATGTCAAACCCCACGAAGGCTTCAATGAATGAAGAAGTTATAAGGAAAACTATCAATGGAAGATGGTATCAGTTTATCCCAGAACAGTATTGCACATCTCCAGCCAGCAGATTTCTAATCATAGGAGAACAGTATTTATTTTCATTTTCCCCCAGCAACACTTTAGACACTCCCATAATGCATTTTAAGAGCCCAGAGACACATTCCCATTGCTAAGTTTTTAACAACCCCACAAGAAATTTATGTCAAAAAGCAAAAAAAAATTGTCTGAACATACCTGTAGTACAAGGAAGATTTTTGGTTTACTGAACAAGTGCCATTAATATTGTTACTACTTGATTCATATTATATTCCACTCTGACTCAAAATATTTTTGCCCCAAATCTCTGTAATTAAATGTATCATAGCAAACACACACACATTCATAATCTCCTAGTTGATCATGAAATTTTAGGGACTCTGTATAGCCCCTCAGTAAATGGTAAAGGATCTTATCTCTGAGCCTTGTTATATGGGTCATGAATAATACTAGAAAGCAGGGCTGTGTCTCAAAACTGAACAACAACAAACAAGGGAGCTACAGAAGAGGAATAACAAACACAATAGACCAAAAGAGAGAAACATACATCCAAGGCACTATGTCACTGCCCTACTTCATTTATAAAAGGGTTGGTTAGTAATGAGCATTAATTTAGTTTACAGTTTTTAATGGTATGACATTATTCTAGACATACATCTTCAAAATTGAGTAGTGGCACATTGGCTACTTTTGTTACTTTTACATCCAGTCCTAATTCCAAAATTAGCTAAAAAGTAAAACCATTTAGGAAAGATATGAAACTCAAATAAGACACACAGAATAAAAATCTGTTTTAATCACATGGTGTACCCAAAAAGAAGAGGGAAATCAGCAAAAACAGGTCCATTTTCATTTTGACTCTCTGTAAATGTTTAATGTGAAAAAATGTGATAATTAATGTTTCTATACTCTTATGCTTAAGGAGTCATTACAATCAGCCTTTGTTTGCTACAGAGTTGGCAGCGCAGACCTGCTGCATTTGAGAAGGGAATGTTTTAGGGTCATTTAACATTATATCACTCTTGGTGATCCAAAAGCTGCTATAATTCTGCCAAAGAGTATAGAGGGTTTCCCAGTCAAGTTTCATCCTGATTTTGATTATTGTTTATCTCTAGTCCATGTCTGAATAGTTGTAGTAAAATAGAGGAAGTTTTACTCCTGAATTTGAGGTCAGCTTGTAATGAACCATGGTTTCAATCGCATGAACAGCTGCTTCTTTTATAAGCAAAAAGGGTTCACTTACAGTTCAGGGTAACACAGTAATAATTTAAGGAACAAGGAAGCTTCTATTCATTTCTTTATTTTTTATATGTTTTTGAAACATTTTGACATCTGAGTGCCTATAGTGGACTTGTCTGAATAGAATGTAATATTCACACTATTCTGCTTTACCAAAAAAAAAAAAAAGAACAAAGTGAATTTTAAAACCAGAAATACAGTAGACCTATCAATCACCGTATAAAAGCCTTTTTTCATTGAGAACTTCATTTTTCATAGCCAGAAAAACTATTATTGATCTTCTAAAACTTTGTAACTCAAGTTAAAAGGAACAAAGTAAATCAGATATGCTCTCTAGAAACCAGACCAAAAATATCTGGAAATTACAGGAAATCAAAAGGGGAAAACATCCCAAACTAAGACATAATTAAAGTCAGTGGGACATAAAATTTCTTACAATTAACCAAGATCTCAGCAGAAATAAAGGGGTTGGTGTTTTTTCCTTATCTAATTTGTAAACATCCTTCTGGGTGAGTAGAATTTTCTACTCATTTGTAGAATTTCTACAAATTACAAAAGTAAACAGGAGAAGATTAGCAATTAATTTTTCGCTTCTCCAAGAAAACACACTATCAGGCAGACACAGAAGTAATCCATTGTCCCAACTCACAGCTGTCCTGAAGAGAACTTTACTCATTCTTCTTTCTAACCCTTACAAAAGATTTGACCCTATCTGTTCCAGCCACCGTGACTTCAATTCAGCTTGGACTTTTCCAAGTTATTCCATACCTGTGCAATGGTGTTCAGGGGATTGGTTCCTTACCTGCAGCAACAAAAAGGTGAAGAAAACCTGGTGCTTTTGCTTTACCTGACACATTTCATCACTCAGCCATACACATCCCTTTTTCCAGTGTTATTTTACTGATATAGCAAATGCCTTAATTTTCACCTGTCCTATTAAATAAGATTTAACTTGCCAGTGCCAGCACACTCACTCACATCAGGCTTGCCTAGTTAGGGCCATTCATTTAAATGTATCCAATTGCTTTGCAATGCACTTCAATTTATGTTCTCTTCTCTGTTTACTAAGTAGCCATCATCCAATGTGGTATATGATTTCACTAATTACTAAAGTTTTACTAGAAGTTAGTGGTGGTGGGATTGGTTTCTTTGTAGTGCATTTTATCATGATGATAGGAAAGGGAATCTAAATCCAAGACTCAAAGTTTATTTGCCTGGGAGATAAAGCTGTGCCGACTTCCAGCTCACCCGAAGGATGACTGTCACAAGGCATTGTAAAACCTAAACTCAATTCCAAATGGTCCTGTGTCCTGAATTTAGAGGTAAATTGCTTCTTTACCACTTGGGAAATACCCAGCTGTTCACAGCAGAACTAGCTGATGGAGAGAGAATCCCAGGAGCAAAGCAATGAGAATTTCAACTATACAAAAGGGTACATGACTATCACACTGTGCCTTTAGTCCTCTCTCATGGTTACTTCTCTGCTAACTCAGGCTCTTGGCTCCTTTCTGAAGTGGCTGAGGTAGAGATGAGCTAATTCAGGATTTTATGTGACCTAATTCAGAAAACACGCAGCTATTTCACTTCAGCATACACTGTTCTGCAACTATTTTTATTCATGTCTATGTATCTCCAAGGCTTTGGAACTCAGAAACTTACATTTCTGAAACCTGCTGCTCTCCACATGTCCTCCTTCCTCCCTAACATTTGCTGTAATTCACCTCTTTACCAGATGAAATAGTAACTGATTGGTCAGGGTACACTAACCTCAGATTCCTTGTTGGGTTGGTCATTTTTAAAATGTCACAGCAGAACAGCAGGACACACTCCCTACCTTACACTCAATGGCACTACATGCCACAAGCAATAAGTAGCACAATGAAAGCAAACTTTCCACATCTCCTGTCTGAGCAATAATTCTTGGAGCACACATATATATGGCCGCTGGCATACTGGATTTATGAAATTTCCATATTTGAAATCTTATTTATTCCTTCATTTTTGACAGAGAAAAGTCTTACAGCATCTTGATGTTTTTTATTCACACCACTCCTTTTCATGTCCAATTAGATTTGTTCCCATTATTCTTTTTCCTAGCCTCACATTTTTCTATTTTTGACTTGCTAAAGTAAGGATGACTTCCTGAAGCAGAAGTATGACCAGCAAAGCAATGTTGCTCATCATTCTCTTTCAGTGGTTCATACTGTGCATTACAATTTTTTAAAAAATTTTTTCACTATGTTAAACTAAAATTTCTTGGTAAGGTAGATGCTCCACCCCACAGGTCTGTATATGCCCTGTTATTTCTAACTTAGCTTAGGATTCTTGACTTGAACTTAAAGCAATATATACTTACACAGGTTTGCCCTGCTTAAGCTAAAAGGCGTACTAGGATTGATTTATGTAGCAAGTTTTTAACCTATTAATTATTAGTCTCTTCTAGTAGTTAAAGTAGAGATATTTTACTTTGTCAGCCTAGAAATCTAAACCTAGGATCAACCTGTAAAGAAGTAACTAATAAACAAGTATAAACAAAACAAGAGGGAAGAAAGCAGTAGCTAATTTTATTATTGAAATGGGCCTACTTTGCAGTATGAAACAGAATAACCTACATTTGTAAGGCTGGTAAACAAAATAAGAGAAAAATTCACCTCTGGTAAAGGCATATTAGGTGCCAGACTCCTTGAGAGACCTGGTAAGATTTAGGCACATGTTTTTCTTAAGTCTTTTGAAGTCTCTCTCTGAACTTGGTTAACAAACTACTCTGCCGCATCTCCCAGCAGCAATACAAACCATTTTATCTCTGTGTTCCCGTCAAGAAATAAAATCACATTTTATGTGATGCTGCTTCCTTTTCAAGCTTATTACCTGTACTTCAGGAGATCATTGGTTTTAGGTAGCAAGACCCCGCCCTCTAAAATGTTCCGTTCTCATATATGCCAATTTCTAATATTCTGAAAAGGAGAAATATAGAAAACACACTTTAGTCGAGATCTGTTAAGTGCAGAACAATTCACAGAACAACTGTTTATTTCTCAGTTATAAACAGCATACTATAAGCAGGCAAATAAATATCCTTGTGAACCAAAGTTTAGTGACTCGTTTTCATTTCCATTTGAATCATTGTGCATTTTTCTGCTGGGTTAAATGCTCATGAGCTTGTAATAATTCCTACTACAGTTCAACTGGCAAACCACCTTTGCAAGTAGTTCCCTACTTAACTAATTGTAGTTGTTATAAAAGCCAGGGAATCCATGGCTTTACCAGGTACATTGTTTCATTGAGATGTTTGTAATGGCAAGTCATTAGCTAAAACCATTGCATTCACATTTAAAACAGTGTTAAGACTCATCACTCATTCTTCTTTTCCTCTTTTAGATTTTAAGTTTACTACTGTCTTTAGTTTTACTTCCATTACCATTTGCTTTTCATATTAACAGTACTTGGGTTTAGCATGGCTCTGAAGCTCTGCTTTTCCTAAGGTAGCACTGTGGTAGATACCTGTTATTTTGAGGTTGCAATTTACAATCAGGATAAGGAGTCACACAAGGGGACAAAGCAAGTGAGCTCAAAGAAACAGAACAAAAGCTGATCAAAACCTGGGGTACTGTTGGTGGGTTAGTCATACAAAGCAATGTGACAGAATGCTATTGCAAGTAACTAGAATAAAACACGTGAAATTTCAGGCTCAAAAATGGTGCAAAGGGGCACTATACTGTGACTTCTGCTGCTGGAATTCAGAAAGCTTCACTGGATCCTGCTCTCAAAGCACAAAACACATGACAGGGTTTCAAGTAGGAGATGCACTTATGTGTCACAGCAGGGAGAGAGTTTTTTAACTAATCATAGCACTTTAAACAATATTTAGACGCAGAATACAATCCCAGAGGAAAGACAGCAGTGCTAAGATGTAAGGCTGAAAAGGAAACTTTAATGATCTGTGTGTATAATAAGAATGTCAAGCATTGCACTTCCACATCATGCCAAACATGGATTCCTCTGGATTTTAAAGAAATGGACAGCAAACACACACTCACATAAAAGAATGAGAATGTTTTAATCACTCACACTTAAAAAAGGTGCTGAGGTCTCAAACTTAATCACAGTGAGTGAAAAAGTAACTTCTGTGCACAGGGCCTGCTTTCTACAATTACAAGTTTCCATCCTACTTACAGGTACTGTTGTGTAAAACCAAGGAAACAGCAGCTCACTGACTTTCTGAGTTTAAATCCATAGAAGAGTTAACAGGAGTTACAGCAGCCTAGCTTGTGGGGCTTGCAGTGACATTGGCTAGTTCTATAGAAAACTATTTAAAAAGAAGTAAACAAACAATCAGAAAATAAAACTTACAAGTATTACAGTTTTCTTACTGGACCAATGAGAACATGCAGATCACTCTTGGCCCAATACAAACATTTTTGTCTGTCAGATGATGTTTTATTTATATGCCTCCATTAAACAGGAGTTTCCTTTATACAGATAAGACTGCAACATGCACACGTATGTATGTTTGCATATGCACAATGGAATGTGTCTCAGCCATGGAAATCCCATCAAACTGTAAAGGTTTATGAATGAAATCCAAAGGCTACATAGCATACCATCGATGATGAGCTATTTTATAAACTGGGAAATAACAACAAGACATTTAAAATCCTATAATCTGTAGCCAGAGATGCATTAATGTAAAACAGATGGCTTCTTGAATTGTACGCTTGAGAGAATCACTGAAACTTTCTCTTGATGGATCCATTCACAAACTGTGCTCAAAGTATTACAGCACCTGCCAGTATGCCATTATGCAGGTATTAAGGTAAACAAAACCCTCAAAAACAAACAAACAACCTCCCCCTCCATCCCTCCAAACTAACAGCTACAAAATGCCAACACTATACCAGAGATACTGGTATTGTCATCCTTTGCCCTCCTAACCTGTCTAATACCATAAAACTGTAAACTATGAGCAAAAGATGACAGTTTAGCTTCTGTGGATACACTCAGGTTATCCAGACCCAGTTTTCTGCCAACATATTTGAGTCAGTATTGTGTACGTTTGAGCATTGTCCCATCACTCCGATCTGTTTTAGAAATACAAAATTACTAAACCAGGATTCCGCTACAAACGTCTTTAGAGTTGTAAAGTTACATAAGGAGGAATAAAGACACTTGATGTAACTAAATACTAGCTGAAATAAATGGCAAGCTGCTTTGTTTAAACAGGTCAAATCCCATGGTCAGGATTCAGAAAAAAAAAATCAGAGTGAAATTAATGGGATTCCTCCCTAGACAATTGTAGCAAATTAGTCCTGTGATAATGAAAATAAATTAATTCTGTAATTTCAAAGACTTGAAGCAGATTAGAGCAACCAGAACATGGTTTTGTACTTCCATCTTAATACACGTCTGGCTGTATTATATTTAGAGGATAACTGTTTCTTCAAAGTTATGGGAAAACACAACAACATTGCCTGTTCCAGTCACTAGTCAAGTTACTGCATTCTACATTGTTTACTGCATCACAATGATCATATCCTTCTTTTGACCCCAAACCTTGAAAAAATACCACAGACTGCTAAAATACTTACAGTAAAAGCACCCATCAAATCTTTCTACTCGAGCAAAACAGTATGCTCTATCAGGAATGAAAAACTGGTTTCACTGAGGCTCACTTGACATAGGAATGAACCCACTGAGTATGTGAGGTAAAGACAAAGGGTGTTAAAATAGGAGTGAAATGTTGCAAGGAGCGTTTCCCCTTAATGAATTACTGGGAGATTTGTAGCAGGCCAGCCAGGGTAAGTCTTTCAGCATGTGTATCCAGAAGTGTCATGGACTTGCTGCACTATATCGTTGCTGCCCTTTCCATGAACTGGGCAGTTTCCTTTCACCAGTTTATTTTCACTTCTATTCTGGCAGCTGTCTACAGCAGTAGGCATTTATCTTAAATAATTTGCTACTTGTTGAAGAATTCATGGAGGGTGGGGGGAGAGAGAAATGGTCACTCTTGGTGCACCATGTCATAACTGATTTAAAAAAAAAAATCAATAAAGATTAAACAGATTTCCCCCCTCACTTTATAGGAAATCTTACACATGAAGGTACCTTCCCCCTCCCTCAAACAAAACACCACTAGAACTTGCTGAATTTAATTCTCCAATTATTTAAAATAATTATTTAAAATAGCAAAATTTGTGGAAGCTGTGCTTTCACTTAATTAAATCAAAGTATTTTGCTTACTAATTGAAAAAATAAAAAGCTCAGTGGTAACTGCAATAAAAATTAAACCTGGTAATAAAAAAATTAAAAAAACGAGTGTTTTCACATTATCAACCTTTTTCAATAACAGGGCAGACCCTTTGATGCAAACTAACTCTTCCTATGTTTGGCAACTAACCTCAAGAGCAAAATTTTTGGAACAAAAAGACTGGGTAGTGGAAATTCAAAAGGTAAAAGCATCATTTAATAGGGAATGTTACTAAAATGTACTTTACATTATCTTAATCTGTGTCATGAACAAAATTGCCATTTGCCAAGTTAGCAGAGTACTGTGGAAGAAAGAAAAAAATGTCATTGTTAAGTGTCATTGATAATATAAAGGGCTGATAAAAAAAAAAAGAAAATAAAGAAAAAAGCAAACATTTTAATTCTCCTTATTGGATACAGTTATGGGAGACTGGCAAAGTACATTGCAATGTAGATCTTACAAAGTATTTGGCAATTTTTATTAAATGGGAGTGAAAGCAAAATGGGAAAGAGTGAAAGTCAAATTATATTCTTGTGTTGCATATATGAAACCCAAGGGAGCAACGGGTATTTCAGTCACATTTCAGTGGCTACCAACGATTTGATGAAAGACCGGTAGCTGTAAAACTTTAATGCTTTTCTAGGCTTTACACAAATTCTGTGAAGTCAGGAGTTCACTGCAGCAGGTGAAAAACCAGGCAAGCCTCCCTAGCCCTCATTTTCTCTCATTTGCATGCAACAGTTTACACTGCAAGTGTGCATACTATAGCCCCACAATAAAGCAAGCAGAACTGTAATTTGCTATTTAGAGTAACCTGTCTTTTTAGACAAGCTTGCACTAAAGCAAAATATTTTTCAGTTACAGAGACCAAAAAAAATTCATTTGCATAACACATTCATCATATTTATATTTTCATTCCACTATCCTAGAAAAGTTTCAAAGGCAGAAAAACAACAGACAGTGTTGAAAAACAAAATATTTTCTTTTCACCATAATGTCTGAGTAATAACTAAATGACATTTTTCAAATGGAGATTAACAATATTGAACCAGATGTTCTCCATTTCACAAGTGTCTGTGCCTCAAAAGTACTCAAGACAGATATTCTTTGGAAAATCCCACATTCAGAGTGCAAATTCAAGCCTAAACAAAACAAAATCAAGTGGAACCAACACTCCTTTCTGCAGTATGTGACACTTCCTCACTCAGTGTAAACTTATAGACAAAATGAGTTTTAAAAGTTGAGTGCACATGATTACATTAAGTAGGTTAGAGAGGTGTTATAATCAGAACCTTGACTGTAATTCTCTGATTCATCTAACATTTCTGAAAAAAATTAGCTTCAGCTATGACACTCAGTCTCCTCAAAGTTGTCCAGTACTGAAAGAATAGCTTTGACTCCAGTTAAAATCAAAACCAGACAGATTTTCTTCAGTTCATGTCTGTTAGGAGTGGGTTGAAATTTTCATGAGAATATGAATTTCCATAAAGATCAAATTTCAAAGCACAGACATCTTATAAGAATTGCTAACCTTGAAATATTTCCCTTGGAATCTTATGGAATGTGGATGCCCTTTCATCTATGCCCATTTTTTTCAATGTAACCTTAAATTACACTGGGCCTAAACCTCTTTATTCAGTGTTTTTAGAAATACAGCAATGAGAGTGTCATTTGTATTACCCTCCTGTATGGAGATTTACAAAACTATTCAAATTTTTAATTCAAAATTAAATTAAAACTTAGCTTGTTCATTTGCATGTATGGAGGAAGGGTCACAGATCTGCTGCAGTGATGTTTACCTAGGAGAAATAATCTAAAGGGAAATGAAAAATTTGTGTGTTACAAATTTTGATAGTTAAAAATTTTGATGTAGGAACCAGTCATCTCCAGAACTTGCTTAGCTGACCAGAAGCATAGAATCATTGAATCATTTTGCACTATAAAAGTACATTTTCAACTGCCCATAATTTCACTACTCTCTTTAATCTGAACATTCATGTTCCTCAGACATCTTCTGGAAAGCTGCAGTGCAACTGTGCCACTGCTCCCTGCAACAAGAACACCTTTGCCCCACCAATACATTCAGGTGATAACGCTCACCCAGCACTAGAATGCCTAAGAACAAAGACTTAAGACTCTTGGGAGACCACTATGTCACACTTGCATGAAGTCAGCTTGGAGACTAGGATGAGGAGCACTGGATAGGGAAAGAAAACAAAAAGGTTTGATCAGACCTCAGCAAAGACTTCCTGTCTGCAGATTATTTCATGTCATCTTCACTGAGTTAGACAACAAGCTATAGGGCTTGTCAGTCCAAAACCTGTGACAAAACTTTCTGTGGGATCATCCCTATGAAACAGCATCTCATAGACACACATAGATCTTGTTCACAAAAAAGTCATTTTTGTATTCAGTTTTTCTGCTGAATCAGACTGGAGTCACAAACTTAGCAGAAACTCTTGAAGCAACTTCCCTGCACTTTTGTCATACTTCATAAGATGAGGGCGTATCCTCTTCACACTGTAGAGCTGCTATGAAAACAAAATGTCTTAATTAAGATATTAGCTAAGCATTCCAGAAGGTCTCCTTGAGAAAACTCAGTATTTGTCACAAATAAAGAGGAGGACTTAACCTCAAGTTATAAACAGCAATATACTCTAAATGGAGGAGGCACTCAACTGCAAGCAGCTACAAAAAGAGCCAGTCTGACCAAAATAGCTGATAAGCCATGGCCACTGTTTAGGCCAAATATTTCTAGATTTCTTCCCTTTCACATTTTCCTTCCTGTATTAGCTGCTGATAAAAAATATTTTGCCACTACTTAGCTGGGCAGAGAAAGAGACAAAGCTGTTACATGGTTTATTTACTAAAAACAACATGTTTTCATTGTAATATGAACAAGGCTCAATAACTACATTCTGGGAATTAAAGATTCAAACTCAGTGTTCTTAATTTGTATTTTTCCATAGAGCCAATCCTTTCAGAGATGCTGCATGGTCTAGTGATGGTCAGAGGAGAAGACTGGGAGCCTTTAGGATACTGGTACTTATCCAAATTCATAGCACTGACTCATAGTCTGGGACAAGTCACTTGACCTCCTATGCCTCAAACAGTCCAGCTGGAAAATACAGAAAGAAAAGCAGCAACCCTGAATGAGAAACAGTTATTATGACTAAGATGAGCTCCTGGATAAATCCAACATCAAATAAAATGTGTTTCCCATATGGAAGTTGCTTTCCTAAAGTGAAATAAAATGTAAATGCCTGTCAATTATAATGATCTGAGAGGCAAGTGGTGAGAAAAGCAGCTCTGCAACAGACCAACAGGAAAGACTCTGCTAGGAATGAAGGACACTTCTTGAGGTGCAGAGAGAGGGAGATGGAAAACAGTCAGGCATCTGGCAGCAGCAAAGGTGAAGCCATGATTTGAGGAGGTCAGAGACAACAATGTGTCTGAGTCAGAAAAGGTCACTTATTCAATATTCCAGCTGTAAGATGAAAGAATGCAAGTGGAGATTTTTTCAGAGCAGAGATCACAGATGCAAGAACATCTAAAAGGTGGACTTTTTGAAAGTGCCACTGACAGATATGATGCATCCATCTTCTCAGGCCAAAAAATTTCTAAACTCTTGATTTTACCTTTTCCTTCTCTTCTCCTGCACTTCTCTAATCAGCCACCCCTGTTTCCTAGAGTTTCCCTCCTACTTGCATTCAAGTTAGCCTGCTCCAAGCACTCCAAGTCTGTGTGAGGAGATAACCAGCTCCCAAAGTGGAGGTAGAACACGACATTCCTACTCTGCCTGGGCTGTGCTTTCTGTGGATTTTTGTGACAACCATTCCATTAAAATACAGTGTTACTGAAAAAGCTTATTTCCTATGCTAACAGAACAGTTGAGGTAGCTGTGTCATTCCCTACTGGAATTTATATGGGGCTTATGTGAGATGGAATAAAAGAAAATGCTAGTAAAGTAGATTAATTTTAAGGAATTACAGACTAATACCTTATATAAGCACATGGAATCCAAACTGCAAAAGAAACAAGTACAGCAGTATTTGCCCTTGGAATAGATACTGATCTCCAGCATGTCCACAAACGTTCACATTCACCAGCTGAGATCTCTTGATTTGTCTTTTCAGAGAAAACAAAAAAACTACAAAAAGTTCAGATGTCCCTGATGTAGGCTGAAAAATTAGTCAGTGACAGTAGGGAATTGTGAACCAAGGGAAAGAGATAGTCTGAGAGGTAGTCATCTACAAATTTCATAATGAAATGCTTGAAGAAAGTAATTTATTTCCTTGGACTGACTTTACAAAGCCAAAACCAATGATGGAAGTGTTGCATGAATAGCACTTTCCAGTTCAAGCTGGAAACATGCCATCAGAAAGTCCACTTCTTCCACAGCTCCTGTGGAAATTGGTAAAGCTTGTTCAAAGCATTTAAACCAAACAGAACTTGAGTTTAAAGAACTGGCCATATCAGAAACTGCAGCAGTGGATGCCCTGACTGTTTCAGCAGCGTTGCCATTACAATGAAGTAATGAATCCACCTGAGTTTTTACTGGAGTACAGGACAAGCAAGCGACAGTTCTGGCATCCCAACGTGGATACAAACAAACCAGCAAGGAGGTCACTGTACTATGTGGCCTCAGGCAGGTCCACAGGGTACAGAAATGCACCCTGGAAGTTTCCTACAATAGTATATTTTCCAAAATACTGTGGTGAAAACTATCAATAGCACGGAGTCTTTTATGGGCTGTGAAGCTGGTACTGACAGTTTCTCACTTCTATCTAGCCAGTTTCTAGCTAAGCTAAAAAAAATGCTTTTAGCAGTTATAGTAAAATCAAATTGAAGAATAGGGGAACAGAGGATAGCAGTTGAGCAACAGTCTGAGAGGAGGCAGTCCTGAAGACTTACACCACCTATAGTCTTGCAGTCGGCAAACAATGCAAAGAATTTGACCTGCTAACCACAACTTGCCCAGGTACCTGATCTGAGGATGAGGAGGATATGAAACATATGTTAATGTATGGCTAGCCTGCTGTCAGTGACTCTCCTTTGACAGGAAAAGGGAAAATAAGTTCAAAACAAAGATCTCTCTTGACAGTATCTTTAGCAGGGTGTAAAAGTATTTGAGAATCCCAGTGCAGACAAAAACCAAGACAGAATTCTTGGAATTCTTACAACTAACATTCTCATTTATTCCCTGTTTTTCTCATAATCTACTTCTTTGCCATTCACAACTATGCTGCTGTGTATTTCATCCCTCCTGTTAAGGCAATTAGAGACACAAACACTTGGGCAAGCCACAGAAGAAAGATCTCATTGCTCCTGCAGACCAATGGCAAAACTGGAATTCCAGCAGCCGCCTGTCTCTTTGCCCAAACTAGTGCAAGACTTGACCACACTGACTTAGAGTTGGGACTGCAGTTTACCACTTCCCACTTCCCTTCTGGGAAGGCACCTTACTACCAAATTATTTTCGGACCTCTGAGCAGTCAGAGGATCAGGTTCCTGTACCTTTGATGTGTTTTTTGTTAACACAGTAAAGACTTACACTAGTGCTCTAGCCCGGTCTCTGTGTTGTCAGTGCCAGTCTCAGCTTTTTGTTGTTCAGCCCTCAGTTTAAGTGACTTCACTTTAAACTCCATGTCAGCCCCCAGAAGACCAGTAAATCTAACAATTAACCAAAGTAACAATGCGTTTATGAAGTAAAAAGGTAACACTAATATTTACTCTTAAAGGACACTATTTGAAAAAGAAGTTCAAAGCCTCTACTGCATTGTATAGATAAGACCAGGAGCCACTGAATTAGTAATGGGAAAAGGTGTACAAATTTTCCACCATTGTCATCCAAAAATATTTTAAATGCTTTTATGTCAAGTCTAAACAGAACGTTTCTGAAATCACCTTAATGGTTTTTCAATATTACTAAACTTGCAAGCAGAGCCAAAAGGATAAAATACCACTGAAAATTCTCTTTCCCAAATATGTGCAAAAGGACCAGTAAGAGGTTGAAATCAACTTTTTGTTTCAGGTTTTCAAGTCAACATTTGAAGTCTCAAGAAGTTTGAGAAAAACTGACACCATTTTAGGTGCTTAAATCAACAAACCCCAGAATTTCAGCATTCTCAAAGCAGGCAATGGGCTTTCTTTCTGTGCTGAATATGAGTAAAGTTGTTGATACAATTATAATTAATAGCAAAATTTAGAAAATATCATCATTTTTACAACAAACAACAAATTAAAATTAAGTAGAAAACCTAGTAATTCCAGCTTTAATGAACAATACCATGCTTATGCCCTTCTTTCTCCCATCCTGGACTTATTTCCAGTCACTAAATAATTTGGTCACTCCCATTAAGAGCAGTCTGAATAGAAAAATGTATTGCATTTATCACCACTATTATTCTACTTCAGTCAAAACAATATGAGATGAATGCAGTCTAATTTATGAATGGTACTAGAGGAGTCTGACCTTTTTCACATAGCTTTAGTAATTAATCTCAGTGGTTATCAGTTTTTTGGTATTCATACCACACAGAACTGAGATGACCTAGAGAAAGAAGCGAGTTGCACTTTTTTTTTTTAGGATTTTGACTTCCCTAGTCTGACTCTAAAATACATTAAATGCACTGCATAGCAATTACTAGACTTTTAGGAGAAGTGATGATAAAAACAGGAGCCCTATTTAGCTTTCACCTATTAGAATCCACCACAATTAATTAGATCCTGAACATCTATTTGTGCAAGAGACATAAAGAATAAATATTGTTCTGTTATCTCACTGAAGTAGAATAAAAGAGACAATGCAATGAAAAGTATGGTGTTGCATTAACATTATCTGTGTTGCAGTCTGGTTTCAGCAGAATATTTTTTCAGCAAAGTTCATGTTCCCAAATGGAAAAAGAAAACTGTATTTACACTCACAGGCCATGTCCAGAATAGAAGAAAAGTAGCCTATCCTTCCTAGCTATTCAAATGCTATACCAGCCCCAACAACTGCAATCAGGGAAGGGCCACCTCATCTTTAGTTGACTCTCCCTTCAGTCAGAAACTTACACAGGACCCTGGTCTAAACTGCACCTTGCAAAAACAAACCAACCAACCAAATAACAACCACCACCACCCCCGAAATTCTCTTCAGCTTACAAGTTACACAGCAGTTAGGAAGGCTGTCCATATGTTGCACCTCCTCTACAGAGAGCTCTCACAGAAATGAAGGCGCAGTTGGCTTGAAGCCATCTCGGAAGCCAGTCTGTATCACAGTTTCTGAGGTCACTTGCTGACCATGCTATGGAAGGCTGCCCAGATGTGATGAAGTGACTGTCCTACTACCAACCCACCTCCAGAAATGCTGGAAGACAGGGCAGAAGAGCTCTCAGAAGACAGTCTTCCTCACCTCGATCTAAAATCCTGGAAGCCTGTTGTACTGCTCTGCGGTTTTTACCCAGCATAAGGGGACCGAGGAAAGATTTACATGCATATATATAAAAATTAGGTTATAATCAAAACTTCCAAGTAGGTTTGTGGCTCATGCTGAAAATCACCGATGCATTACATAAAGCTTCCTGCTAGCACTAGTAGGAAGCTATTGCCACAGAAATGCATGGCTTGTATTCTGGAAATTTTACTTTTGTTTTCCTTAAATGAGAAGTTCCTAGAGTGCTATAATCAAATGATAAGCCCCCATATGAGGTCTCCGGCCTTATACAGCATCAAGAAAAGTACAAAAATTCAAAATTATTGTAAAGCAAAAATCAAAAAATATATGTCATACTGTAAAATATATTCCAGATAACATCCTGTTGGGTGTGGAGGTTTTCTACTTGAGCCTTGAATTACAACTTACGAACAGTTAGGGACAACAGCCTGAAGTTGCTTATAATTACAAACTGAAGTCTGGAAAAAAAAAAAAAAAGCTGCTTCTTCCTGATAGATTGAGACTCCAGACCTACTAGGAGGAAGAAGATAGTATGCATAAGGAATTCCTTTTCATGGAAAATTATTATAGGTTCTTCAGTTTCTGGTAAGTTTCCACATCCAAAAAATAGTTTTGCACAAACTGGTTTTGTCCACACAGTTTTATATTCTAGCAAGTAGGTGAAAATTGCATTGACTGATTTTTCATTCCTACCAGTCTTATGCTGCACACAGGCTTGTAAAACCTTCTCAACTCAAGACTATATCATGAGATGACATCGATTCAAACTTTAAACAAATACATAAAGCCATGACCCATTTGTTTTGATATTCTGCAATGTTCCAGACAGGGAGAAAAGCCATCACTGAAACCATGAGACATACAAGACTTCACAACTTATTAAGAAGATTAGCTGGGTTTAACTTGTGCAGTAATGATTAGTCACTGAATATGTGTTGGTTTGAAAGCCTAAAAGGTCAGGGATCAAGGAATTATTTGGTTTAATTGTGTTTAGGGTTTTTTGTCTTTTAAATAGTTAAAAGTTTTTTTAAGTCGAGCAGAACTTTGCAAATGCGGAACTCCAAGTATATTCCACATAGAACAACAAACGCACCTTAAACATACCATGTTTTTTCACTTTTGGATTATATTTGTAGAACTGCCTGCTGTGAAATGACAAAGTTCATGGTTCATCTGAACTTTTGAACTCAAGTGAGTATTTGACACAGCAAAACAATCTAAATGAACCTAACACAAAGTTTTCATAGTTTAAACCTAGCTTTCAGGCCTTTGTCTGGGGCAATTGGGTAGGAAAGTTCTTTATTGATGTTGTAAAAACTACCAGTTTAATAACAGGCAGAGAGAGTGGAGCGATCAGTGGAAAGAGCACCTTAGCATTTCTGAAATAGTGCTGGTTTGGTAGTTCATTGAACTTTACCTGACCCCATTACGAAGGCTTCCCCAGGACAAGTTGTAGCTGCATTTGTGACAAGACTGAAGCTTCCTATCTTATTTCAAATAGGCTCCAGGGCTGAGAACTCACAGATAAAGTTAGTTAAAAAAAAAAAAAACAAAACAAACTCTGCACACATGAGTTCACTTGGCTCCTTGCACTGCTATTCCATTTTTGATGTTTAGGCTGTATTCTTTGTATTGTAGAGAAGTAGAGACACTTTTTTCCAAAAGGAAAAAGCTTGTTCCCTTCATTCCTGATATATATCAGGAAAAGCCTTTGAAAAACTGAGAAAACACTTAAGATTCCTAAGCTGATGCTCCTCCTGAATCTTGGCCTGCATGCACATGATTACTACCATCCCTTCTTAATGTTATTAGAAATTCAACAGCAGCCTCAATTCATGCTTTATCAGTTTTAGACTTATCAACTAACAAAACCTGGAAAATATTTTGAGGCTTTTAAAATTACTAAGACAAGATGTTCTGTACTTCAAGTTCACAAGCAGTTTCATAACTCACTGGTGCATATGACTGACAAATATTTCTGAGCACATTAGAAATGCTTACTACCTAGGGTTCAAACAAGCCCTACAATATCCAAAGAAGAGTGATAAACTATACAACTGTGTAAATTCTGTGTGAAAATAATCATACCACACAAAGCCCTGTATTTCACCAGCCTGTAAGGCTGAAGTTACTCATTACTTGCATCCAAAAGAATGAGGAAAAGCAACCCAGAGATTACTTACAAAGAGCAGCTGTAGCAATCACTAACAGTCTTACAGTTAATATCACCTCTGTGCTGCAGCCCACTAATGCACTTGCATGTTTTTAATCAGCTGAACTATGACAGGAAGACAAAGCCAAGATTTAGAAAATTCTAAAGCAATTTCATGACAGTTTGCATTACTAAGTTTCTTTTCTAACTAGGTCTTCCAAATTTACCATTTAACTCCAAAGCCTACTTATACAGCTCTATTTCTAGCCCTTCCACTTCCTTTGCTGGCAAGTTTTACATCCAAGATATCTGCTCTTTTTTTCCCCCACTATTCACGCAAGAGGTGAGCATTCAGCAGGAATGAGGAAGTATCTCGCTGCTTAAAAGAAAAAAAAAAAAAAGGGTGAGAGAAAGGGTGATGGCTGACGGTCCTATTTATTATTATTTACTTATTTTCTTTTTCAGAACCCACCTGTGCTCCTAAAATATGGGAAGTACCTGACAGCGAGGCACTGTTGAAGGGCAACACTGAGCTGAAATTCCATACAGGGATGTGATCTAAAGCAGTAACATTTTGTACGCACCACTAATTATATTGCTACCAGAGATCAAAAAAATAATCACCTGAATCACCACTTGATTAATTCTATATATTCTCCGTGAAGTCTCTAAATTGACACCTCAGATGTTCTATGAATTAAACTTCTGAATTTTCCAAGGGATAAAGTTGGGTTTCTCCATTGCCCTGCCTATTGAACACCCTGAGCATTCCCTGTGAAGAAGCACAAACCCTACCAAGCCTGAGCCCCAGGTGCAGTATGTGCACCCAGTCTGTGCCAACACAGATTCACCCCACGGTTTTCAAGATGGTTCTACTAAGTGAGCCTTGCTGGGCATGGCTTTCCAGTCAAGCCTTTCGGCATGCAAGAAGGAGAATTTCTTTTCATCTCAAATATAAGGGAGTGCTTTTGCTTCTTCCTGCCGCTCTCTGAACTGGAGGAGTGGCTATTGGCATCCATTTTGTGACCCAGAGAGAAAGTGAGCTCTGGCATCTGGAATGATAAGGGATAGGAAGGATTTTGTTGCCAGCACCCCTGAGGCTGCTGTTACCTTCACAATGACAGGTGTGGATGACCAATATGTGTTTAATCCCTCAGATCCCCACGTCTTTCTTCTGGGAAGTTCAGAACAGTATATCAAACTCATTCCCCCACCGAAACACTGAAACCTCTGTGAGACTTAGGAAGTTGACCCTTGCTCTGTGGACCCTGTGTGCGCCCCTGCTCTCCCATTTCTTTCTAATTTGTTGTAGGACTTGTACTGGCAACCTATTACAGAAGCATCAATCAAATCAGCTCCTAAAATGGTTTGTCAGACTGCTGTGTTGATTCATGCATTTTTAAGAGATTTGGAGGGAGAAAGTTAGAAGCAAACAGTGCCACTGAAAGGCTGGGACCAGTTTTATTAATTCTGGAGTAAGCAGAATCAAAGTAGCTAATGTGTGCAGAATACAGTGTTTGGAACTATGCAGCAAATGCCACAGGCTTTTAAAAAGTCTGTGTTTAGACATGACATTAATCAAACAGAATCTTCCTGCTTGATGCTGAAGAAAGGCTGGGTATGCAAGGCAATTCAAGACAGCCAGTAGATCATCCAAAAGTTAGTATTTCCATTTATGGGCTGTTGTGTGTACAAGTTTTGTACAAGTGTTATTAATTGTTCTTCTGTTAGCACTGCTGCAAGATCTAGCAATGTGACATAAATGCAAAGCAGAAAAATTCCTGAGTCCCTGCCCCAAAGAGCTATATCATTAAGTAAAAAAGCACAAATTATAACTGAGCTTTACAAAAGAACACCAGAACAATACTCATCAGCTTGAAGAGCAGGCATCTCAGGACCCCAGCAGTCTGTTGTTGGCAATTTTTTTGTAGGCATTGTATCTAAGGGCAATGAAGATAAATAGGTTGCATTTCTTTAGAAGTTCTCAATGGAGCTTCTGCCAAATACATGGATGAAAGCACTTCAGTGCTCTTTTGAACATGCAACAAGTGGAAAATAGACACTGGCATCATTAACAGGTTAAAAATAGGAGTCAACCTTTAGATGCTGAATGAGATTATATAAGCTATGAAACTCCAAAGGACAAGTCACTTCTTCTGACTTCAGTTGTGGAGAGAATGATTGTGAGACAGGTGAGTGAAATAACAGTATAGAAAAACAATATTTTAGGTATCTTTCTGAGCAGAAATTCATGGGAAAGAATTGAATTCATGAATACCAGACAAAAAGATGTGTTAGAAACTGATATGAGGGGGTGAGAGTTTCAAAGGTTTTTGATGTGTAGGCATCTGGAGGTCACAGATCAGGAAGAATCTATAAGTTAAATTTAGCACCATGGTTAATACTGGTACTAATTTGAGCATGTGGTGTTGTGCAGACAAATGGGTGAGGGTTGATTACATGGAACTCAGCTGTGTACATGGTCTGTAGACCAGCTCATTGGACCGGACTCCTGCTGTGATCAACTCTTTGGCAGCTAATCCCAATGATTTGTTCTTCAGATGGTATGTTGCCCTGGGCATTTGTTTCTTCTCTACCAGTTTTGAACTATTTCAGGCAGTAGTAGAAGTTAAAATGTTAACACAGGTAGAAATACAGACCTGGCACTGAAATAGTTCAAGGCTATAAACTCCAGGGCAAAGAATATTATGTTTTATAAGCATAATGATGCTTTTATGGCTAGGATTTGAAAGAATGTGTGTTAGGTCTATGCTCAGACTTTTCTGGAATACAAAACTCTGAAAAATATTATGTAGAAGCTAATAATTTGGTTCCTCCCACTGATCTCATTGCATTTCTTTAATCATCAATTACGCCTTTTATTCAGTTAGGTTTGATGTACCCAAATCACACTCTAAGACAAATATTCTAAAGCACAGAATCAATACTTTCAGAAAGATGTAAAGAAATGCACTAAAACCATCCACATTTACCACCATAACTGCAAAGATGTATTTTTCATACATTTAAACCAAAGGATATTTTTTTTATCTACTCTTTCTGGTATTTCCTGTGGTGCTTTTATGTAATCAGTACCAGCTGTATTGTTAATACAGTTCACAGCAACGTAGATTTCCAGCTCAAATAATTGACAGCTTTCTCCACTGACCTCATCCTCTATTGAGGCATCATCTCTAAAACACTTTCCACAGACACAATCCTACTGTTTGCATACTCTTAACTCCTGCCTCTGGTTGCTCTACTGTCAAGTTACATTTGGGTCTCTGTCCATCCATTGTTCTTCTGAAGTTTTTAGAAAATAATTGGGGTGATATTGATAAAGTATTATGAAATATTTTCTTGGTCATCCTGACATCCACTATAAAACCATGATTTTTGCAGAGCATCCTTTTTATTTAATATTCATAGCGTTTTTTCTTTTGTCACTAATTGTCCTTCCTCTCTCAGTACTAGTACTGCTCTTACATAACAATCTTAATAAAAATTCAGGGATCTTTATGGGTCACAAAGTTTCTGGTGGAATGACCATTGACTTCAGCCAATTTGTGGTCTCCTCTACTGATTTTGTTCTGTTTTCCACTTTCCTAATTCTCTCAGGAGTGTGATTACTTTCTTAAGGACATATTCTGCTGGCCAGGATCTGCCCACCAAAAGAGTTTTCAATGGAAAAGGTACCACTGAAGTCTCTACAAACCCTCTGTTTGTGGTGTCAGCCCTGCCCTTACTGTGACCATGCTGCTCTGATATGCTCTCAGATAAAACTCTTGAGAATAGATGAGGTAGCACAAATAGTTTCTCTGCTGATCATTCAGCAAAGATTTCCCACAAGATGATCTTGCATCTTTTATCTGTAACTGATACAACTGACTACCCTAACTTATTTGTAGCAGTAGCTTTTCTTTCAGAGCCTTTGGCTTATACATTTTATCTGTTTCACATTTCTCCATCTGATCACGTTTGGTTTCAAATCTGTGTGCAATCTTTAGAAGTTGTCATTAAAAGCAGCTAGCACCAAACACTGTTAACTGCTGCCTCCTTTTGCAATGAGCCATGCTGTGCTGCCTCTGGATCTATTGCCCCAATAAACATCACATCTGTGACCTCAGCTCATTCTCTTCTATGGACCTCTGTGTTTCTCTCTTGGGAAGCACATTTTTTGCTGAGGAGTTTTCTTTACCTTTTGAACACAGTTTATCACCGTTTACCCTGTGCTGACAGTTTTGATTTTAATGGGATGATTGGTGCTCCATTACTTGCCCCAATTCATAGTCATATGCCAATCAAATTAGTTTAGGAGCTACTGTTTAGCATAATCATCCACGTGGCGTTTCTATCAGATATCACTCTATCTCACCTAAGTGAATCCTGGATTGAACCTCTTAGTATTTAGTAATTAACCTGATCAAGTTAGATTGTACTTTGCAGAGTAGTTGATGACAGAGTTTTCAATGGTTTTTTCGTATATAGTGGAAAAATAAGTTCTATTTTAAGAGGTCTAATTCAAAAGACAATCACAAAATCAAACTTTATCCTATGTGTCTCAAAAAGGCAAAAAAAAACCCAAACCAAAACAAAATAAATAAATAAATAAACCACTCAAAACACAGAAAAAAATCCCAAATCCTTCTGTGAACTGACCTGTGAAAGCCGTACTGTTCATATGTATCCTCGCTTTTCATGTAACAGAATTCACTTTGATCCGTGGATTCTACGCTGTCTTGGCACAACTGAAGCAGGACTTGGTTGTTAAATCAATGCCTGAAATACAGATTATTTTATGCAACAGGATGAACATTTTGCCTTACAACTATGCAGTGATGCTTAAAGATAGCAGGAGTACATTATAGCATTATCTAGGAACTTCTACTTGAACTTTTGCAAACTTCCACTGAAGTAAGTGGGATCACTCACCTAAGTAATGTAAGCAGAATTCATCACCAAATGAATGTTTTCAACAGATCTATATGTAGACATCACAAAAGACTGTTGCAACATTATTCAGTAAACATCCATCCAAAGCTTTACATATTTTGCTGCTGAATTTTCTACCTGATTTTTGAAATTTTTCTGTTCAGTATTTTACCATTTTTAGTCTATCCAAAAAGTAAACAAAGGAAGAGGTGAAGGTGTTTCACAGACACAATTGCTTCAGGCAACTGTCAAATGTAAAATTCAGTGGAAAACTTCAGCATGTCTCTAGTTTAACTCAGTTGAGGAATGCTGCAAAAACAGGTGTTGTCTGACACAAGCAATAATTATCTTTCACCTTGATGGATGTTAGTTTAATCTGTTTTTTACATGGTAGCTAGGTCTCAGCTGGGTTAATGCCAGAAAGCAGATGAGATGTTTTACGTACTTTGTGTATGACAATATCCCAGACTCTTTTTACTTCCCTTTTTTATTGATTATATGGAACAGTTTTAATAATCTCAGTGGTTTATCCATTCAATTTTAGTTCTAGATTCATTTTATTTTACACTATCCATGTATTTTAAATGAGTTTAAACTGCTGGCTGTGGAGTATTTTACTGCAAGAAAAGAGACTAGTGAACAGAAAATGCTTCTAACATATGGATGGTTACCTATGCAATATCAACAAAGTAAAATAGATTCAAGAACAAGATTAAGGGTACAAACTTCAGAAAAACAAGAAAAAATCCTCTGACTCCTTGTCATTCCTTTGCATACATTTAAACTAGAAAATAAAAACATGTAATTTCTACCTTTAATCTAAAATGCTTTATTACTTTCTAATATCCAGTACTTCTATCACATCCTGCCTCATATTAAGTCACTCCAAACTAGACTACACCCTTCCTATGACCTTGGGCAGATTTTCTAGCCCTGTGGGCATGAGAATAGTCTGTAAACCATGATAACATTGAACTTGGCACACAATGTCAGGGATTCTCTTTGCATAAACAGTGCTTAAACAGTTTCTTAAAGGTGTTAGGCAATATATACATCACGTTAAACAAAAGTCATGTGGGGCCTCCTGATTTGGCAATGTTTTACAAAGCTTAATTTAATAGATATGTGGTACACCACCCTGATATAAGATTCTTGCTGGTAGTTCTCACTTGTGGAAACATATGGTGTTGAAATTATTTCAAATTTACACACGTACTAGTCACTGGTGACTTCTATCAGAGCATATACAAGTAAATTTCCACCAGATCCTGTTGTTAAGTTTGCTCTTAATAGCTCTTGTCTGACACAGAATTTCAGCATGACAGGAATCTTGTGCACTGAAAATGGTGGGTTAATATGAACAGCATTGGTTTCCTCTGAAAGTACACTGTACTTCCCCCACTGTGCAGAACAGCCAATGGTTTAAGTACATTCCTTGGCCTACATATTTTTCTCTCCACAGTCTGCACCTAAGAGTCTCATTTATTTCCTCTTAAGACAACTACCATTATTCTTCTGTTATGGCATTAGGCTAAAACAGTAGGAATAAACTGTTTCAAAAGGACAACATATAGCAGGATTAAAAGACATGACTACCTGAAAACTTGTCTTGAAAGCAGACTGTTCTGCAGAGCTTGCAGACACACAGGGGAAATTGTCTCAAAGTCATATTTCTGAAAGACACCATGAAAAGGGATTTCTAAGCCCCCACGAAAGAAAAACACTAAAGTAACATGGAGACTTTCTATTAAGAGTTACCAGTAAATTTGAATGCTCCAGGCCAGGGGTAGATTTTGTAACTGTGCATTTTGCCTCAGGGAAAAAAAGTCAGGCATTACAGATGAAAAGATGAAAAAGTGCAGAGAACATTACAAGAAAGACCTACACAGAAAGGCAGAAGCCTATCCATTCACCATATGATAAAAAACCAGAAAAATAATGAAGCATCCTTCAATGTTGATTAATTGGATTTCATTTGAGTACCTACATGTAAAAAATATGGAAGTACCATTAAGTTATTTCAAAATCCTATCCCATGTATGTTTTCATTCCTTATTATTAAAACATGGGTAATACTTATTCTCTAACATTCTCCAGCAGGAAATGATTCTATGATTATGTTTTCATTTCTAGAGAGCAGTACAAGACAAATAAAAGAGAAGTGCCTGCATTTTATGTATTGGATATACAAACACAGTTTCATAGTTTTACATCCATTTTTTTCATCTTGCTGGTTACCCATTTCAACATGACTCCCAAACCACAAACTTCG
Source organism: Catharus ustulatus (assembly GCF_009819885.2). Lineage (NCBI taxonomy): Eukaryota > Metazoa > Chordata > Aves > Passeriformes > Turdidae > Catharus > Catharus ustulatus. The sequence goes on along the minus strand of NC_046228.1, from coordinate 15,961,368 downwards.
CACAGAGTAAAGTACTTGGCAGATGATTTTACACTCTATGGAAAAAAAACAAAAGATAAAAAGAGATGACCATGTGTGCTTAGGTATTTAATAAAAATACTTATGGATATCTTTTAATTAAAAGTGAAGAGTAAGTCTTATAACAGGTGCCCAGGAATTTCTGTGAAAGACATTCATATGAAAGATTGGCCAGCTTTCAATATGGAATCTGGTTCTATTTTGTCAATGTTTTTAAGATGGCATTATGATTTATTTAGCAGCAGCTGGAGATATCATTACTAACATGTGCGCCCCTCCCAGGGTAAGTGTCGGAAACGCTCAGCAGGCACCTCAGATACAATATTAATGTTTTTGGATGCTGCTACAATAGACAGAGAAAGTCCATACATATAAAGCCAGAGAAGAAAAAAACATGCACCTGTATAGAATGAAAATATGTCAAAGCAGGACTCAAGTTTGTAATCAAATTTTTAAAGTGATGGATAAACATTTTTCATCCAAAAACTCAGGAAATTCAGACTACATAGGATCCTCTGTTCTTATTTTTCCTTTGAAAAGTGGAGTTAGAAAGCACACCTAAAGCACAGTAACCATACTAAAACTGCAGCAGTTGGGACATGAGTTGAGGAGTCGAAAAATCTGTGTTGAAGTATGCAGGCAGTCATAAACTGAAGCATGCTGAGCAGTATGTGAAACAAGAATAATGACAATTCCTTTCCTCATTATTAGAAACAAAGAAAATGCAGTGGGACTGCAGTACTCAGGTATTACATTCATAGTGGTTCTATGCAGGACAGACCAATCTCAATCTACATCTCAAATGGGGCTGCTCAGGAAACTCCCTAGTTTGTCAGTACAAATTGCAAAAGGATGATCAAGGTCTGTGTAGTCATCACTCAGAAACACAGACTGCTGAATTAATACATCTTCAGGTACACATGGCAAATGTGGAGGGGTTAAAAACCTCTCAAGAGCATATAAAATATTTAACTTCAAACAGTTACCAAAAAAAATTTGTCTAACCCTGGAAAAATGCCACCCTTTGTGGAAAAATGGATGAATAAAAGACTGAGCAGAGTTAGTGAACTTTGGGTAAAAAGGCAAGTAAGGAATAACACAAGGGGACATGTGGCACCATTTCTTATATGCTTTTAAATAAAAGTTAAAGGCCTAAGGAAGAAAGAAAACCAAATACTACTCAGAGCTTGGCACCACTCAGGGAGCTCAGAATTTATGGTAGAAATATACAATCATTAAAATTAATGAAGAGTAGGAAAAAAACAATGTGAGAGAGCTAATCTTGCATATATATTTATATATATATGTAAATATATATATACAACCACAAAGAACTAAAATATATTGTCAAGCTAATCCTACTCTGCAGACTGTTTAAAGGAAAACACAATAAAGACTTTATTGAAAATAAGTGAAATTAGAATGAGGAGGGGGAAAAGGAGAGAGCAAACATTATTTGTAACATTATTGTAAACAGTATGAGAACTATAAAAAGTAAACAATAACTAACATCTGTGACAAGAAGCCAGAGACTTATTTGCAAAAATAAGCTTATTTCTTTCCCTCTTCCTCAGTCAGGCCAAAAGGAGTTGGAGACATGGAGATTTCTGTTGGGAAAAGGGATGAGATAAACCTTTCCAGAGCAGGAGCAGCAGAAGTAAAGTGACCAGTCCTGGGTGCTGCTGCATGTTTGGATGCACATGCCTTGGGAAAAGCTGACCACTATTCCTGGTTGGATCTTAATATAACTTGACTGCTGAACATTCAGATTTGAATTAGATTTTTGATGTGATAAACCTGATGAGGTCTACAACCTTCTCTTGTTTCCCACCATTTAAAGAGATATATGGTAATGGAGAAAACATTTTTAAATACATAATCTTGTCTTATTGTAGTTTAAAACCAACAATCTTTAAAATGAAGCTGAAATATAATAATTTCTAGCATTTTTTCCTTATACAGATCTCATTATTGGTTGTAGATCACTCTAAAAACTGAAGAATGTCATGTAGAAATGAAATGTATCTATAATCATTATTTTAAACAAATATACTCTAATGTTTCATGTTTCTTCTGCCTAAACAGCACATTTTTACCAGAAACAAACTCTTTGCTTATTTAACAATCTTCATCTATCTAATTAATCACTGGCATTTTATTACTGAACAAAGCATACAATATAAAAGGAGAAAGATTTTTCTCTTAAATGCAAAACCCCAAGGGGAAATATGCTTTATGACATTTTAAAAGAGGAGCTGCAGCATTACAAAAGGAACACAAATGTGTGAAATCCTTTTCTTCCCTTGCCTTGCAGCTGATCTACTTAGATCAGTCATTTTGGCATCCCTATGGTATGAAAGGTATGAAACCCCTGCATCGGGGAACTTGACTATGATTAAGGGATAATAAGAAAGGATGTTTAATCTTTTTTCTAACCCAACTAATACATTAGTGGTCATCAAGAGTTTTTACCCTTTCTTGTTAGCATGACAAGACTTTCTACTATTTAAAAAATAATCACCTTATCCAGTGTTGTTTATACATTTGACTTGAAACACAAATGTGTATGCAAACCCAGAACAAAGTATGGAGTCTATCTGTTTATGCTACATGAATTTACGAACTATTCAGAAATTACATAACAGTGTTCATATTTTATTGAAAGAAAAACATATGTTCAAAATCAAATTGCATACCTGCTAAACATAGTAAACTCATACACAGCTGAGATAGTTACAGTTGTATATCTGTAAGAAGTAATTTGGTGTTCAATTACTTTCTAATTTCTGGTCTTGACTACAAAATACCAATACAAAATTAATATGAGGTACTATTTTACTAGAGATGCTACCAAAAAAAAAAAAAAAGTATATTCATTGTCTTTCATGTTTTGCCCATATCTTCACAATTGCTGGCAGTTTCACTAATTTTGAATCCACTCTACTGAACTCACCCTCCCCTATGGAAAAGTTTATATAGGGTCACTTATTGTGTGATTGCTGAGCATGATATGTGTACATAAGAGTTTAAATTATCTTAAGCTTTTGTCTGTGATTTAATTTCATATATCTATCACAGATCCAGTTGCTTCATGTTTTTAAAATACAGGAAAAAATACTTTGTAAGATTTTAAGGGATAACAGGACAGTAGTTCAGACTGAGCTTCTAAAAATCAGTGGAAAACTATTTCCCTAACAAATTTTGTTATTAAATGCTTGCATTGTAAAATATGATAATGACTGGTTTTGGATGATGATTTATGAGTCACAGTCAGCAACATGTAACAGGAAAAGATCAAATTTCTTTTAAAAATATGCCTAAGAAGAAAGTTAAGGCTTGGTCTCTCTGGAAGTTGATTATGTAGTTTATCCATTAAATAATTATGGGAAAAGATAACTATTCCTGCAGCACATGCAGGTATTAAAGGTTAATAGTAAACAAGATGCTGTTATACAAACATTTATTTTCTCAAGCAAGTCTAACAGTGCTATTACAGCATTGACATACTACATGGTTTCTTCTCCCTTCTTTTTGGAGAGAAACATGCAGATTGAACAAAACATCCCAAAAGGCCTCAGCTGCCCTTTAAATTATTAGCATTCAGATTGACTATGTTACTAAATGTACTGCCTCCTGCAGTAAGTGAAGCTGGGGCAGGCAGATATAAAACCTCACAATTGCTGTTTCATAGGCTGTTTCAAATGTCCCTGAGTTTTAGAAGCAGGACGCTTTAAAGAACCACTCATTCACTCCATACTAAAGGCGTAAGACTAATATTTTGAAAACCTCTAATTCAAAGACCTGTTATCTTTGCTTGACCTTATTTCCTGTCATTGGCAAGAAGAGAGTTGCTTCTATTCACTCTAATAGCCATATAGTATAACCCTTGCTGTGAACAACTGCTATTTATGCATCCCTTTGTAGAGAGCTCCAGTGTTGGGCAGTCATACCCTGCCTCAGAAGGGTCATTCACAAACAGCCTCTTGTTTGACCTAAGGGATACATCACATTGCCTTGCCCTGTACTTTTTACCTTCTGTACTGTACTTCCTTCCTCTCATGTTTGATGCTGCACAGGTGGTTCTGTGCTGCAAAACCAGGTGTCTGAGCCTGAAGTCACCTGCAAAAAAGTTTACCTTCTTATAATTTTTAGCTGGATTTCAATAGTTATAAATGTGCTGTTGTGATTTTTTGTTTATTTGGGCTTTTTTGTGGTTTGATTTTAATTTTGTTGGTTGGTTTGTTTTTTGAGGAGGAGAAAAAGCCTATTTATCATGGATTCTTTCCATTCGTTAAAGAAAAGATTTTGGTGCCTTACTACATGCATTTTTTATCTGACCAAATATGAGTCCAAACCACCTATTCATTCTCTTTTCCAAATAAATATTAATGAATAAGTCATTGATTTAAAAATATATCGGAATGAACAAGAACTAGGAACTTATATCTGAGAATTATAAATCTTTTCCACTGTTAAATGAATGGCTAATATACAAATTACAGAAGGTATTTTACAAGAGATTCCAAGCATGAAAACTTTTTGAAGCCTTTCTACATTTAATTTGTTTTTTAAATATAGCTTTACATATGTAACTATATCTGCTTGAAGTTGTCCTTACCAGAAAAAGAGAAAATCCTTCTTTTTCTTTCTCCATTCCATTGTGCTTCACAAATATCTAAATCTCAAAGTCATAAAATGGTACAGAAATGAAGGCATTAACTTATGTATTAAGAAGTTAGTATATACATCATCTCTGTGTAATTAGGAGAATATTAATATTTCTTGAATCTTATTTTTCTGTTAGTACAGATCAACTACGCCAGATCTGTATTCTAAAGATTAAATCAATAAATAAATAAAGCTGATTTTTTGCACAACTGTAGTCACAAAAATGTTTTTCACTCACTTTGAAAGAATTTAATAATTTTAAGTCTCAGTGGAGAAACAAACAGACAAAAAAAGTAAGTCAGACAAGCATTTAAAAAGCATTATCCTGCTTCTTCTGCATTCTGTCGCCTCTGTTATGGGAGGTATTAGCTATTGAATATTGCAGTCATGTATCACAAAGCTGCAGCTGTTAACAATACCATTTCCATATTTGAAATGCATACATTTTAAATTTTTCCTGACAAGTTAAGGATTGTTTCATAGGATGTTGTACAGAATTGACATATGAAGCTCAGTTCTACCAGTGAGAATTCATGGTAAATATATCAGACTGGATGAGGCATTTCATGGTGGTTTGTTTTGAAGAAATAACAGAATTTCTCAGCACAGAAAAAGCATGCAGTGGTGCACTTGGTGCTGTATTTTGTAGGTGCTGCTAATTAAGGTAGAGAAGGTAAGAGTTGAGCGCTGTGAGGTGGATGAGGATTTTGCTAGGGGGGAGATTCTAAAAGAAGTAATATTTGGTCAGAGATGGTTGGGTGAGAAATTACTACTGTAATTTCACAGTGATCAGTTTTCTGACCATCTCATTTCATAAGAAGGCAAAAAGTCAAGAGGGTGGTAGTGTCCAAAAGAAAATGGCATTCAAGAGTGTGTTAATGGCATGAAAAGTAATGTATAACGGGAATGTTTAGCAACTAATAGCAAGAATTAAAAATAGACTAAGATGAGACCAATAATTCTCATCAGCTGGAAACCACGGAAGGAAAAATTAAAGGTCAGGAGGTATTACCTGATCATGGAAAGACTGAGTTGCCAACATGATATGGCTGTGAAAAGCCAAAAGTGATCCTGGAATATATGAGGTGAGGCACTACCAGTGGAAATAGGCAAACATTCATAACACTGGAGAAGGTGTTGTTCGAGCCTCATCTGGAATACTGTTCACATTAGCCCCTGGAGAAGAGAATGAAAAGGTTTGTGTGGTGCAATAGAGTGAAGTCTGCTAGAATGGTTCTCTATACTCAAAATGGAAAAAACTTTATTACTTTTAAAACCAAATTAGTGCAAGAATAGACAGTTATAATATAGCTCTGAGTAATTTTTTTCTGGATTTTGAAGAAGGTTTTAACTATTAGAAAAGGGACACTGAAGAAGAGTTTTTCTTTAAGAATAGTAGAAGCAAGTACCATACCTGTTTTGGTGGCCAAGTTTGATACATTTTGAGAATGGGTTTTGTGACTAGATAGCAATTACCTGCAACAGTAGTGTCAAAGAAGGTATTTGATAGAGCAGTGCCATGACAACATATATTGCTTTTGACAAAAATTACTAGCTCTGATATAAAAATTACCACATCATTGCCAAACTAAAGCTATCTGTAAAATAATTCCTGCAAGATATTGACATATTAATATAGTTTCTCTCAAAATTAAAATTTAATAACAAGCTCTTTCTCCCTCCACTTCCTCCCCCACCTTGCATCAGCAGATAGTAAACTTTGCAAGAACCACTTCACCAAGCAATAGTAATGGTAGGAATATATTATACATTACTTCCAAAAGAAAACATACCTTAGGATGTGGTGAAGTGTAGAAAGATATTTTTATGGTCAGTGTGAATATTTTAGTTTCTAGTTTTTGTGGCACATGATGATATTATGTTAAGAAGTTATTATTCTGCAGTGTATGACTTACTGCCTGGTCCTGCTGTTTTAATTCAGACCTTTCACAACTTGTTTTCAGACAAGGGGATTCTTTTACATTAATTGTGCATTTGAGTAAGGAATGCAAAACTGGATCCCCATTTACTACGTTGAAATAAAATGAACAAACCAAATAGGGCATGAGAGAACAAGGAATTTGTATTTTGCATTGATTCAGCTCATAACACAGCTGTTTTCCAGATTTAACCCTCATATTGAGAATTCTCCTACTACTTGATAAATCACTCAGAAAGGTTCAGGTCTATGATAATCTTTTATTCAATTCCTCTTTCCAGACAGAGATAATAAAGTGGACAATGTTCACATTCAGGCACAGAAAAGGTGATAGTCCACTAGGAAATCTGAGCATTTCTGCAGTAAGTCAGAGTTGCTGTTTCTTGCCTCAGTCTTGTCAGATTTAACCTCTATTCCCAGGACTGCAATGACAAAAGACTCCCCAGTGCACTGACCTGTACTGTCATCTCAAGAAACAATTGAACTACATCACGGAGGGTAAAACCTGAGCCTTTGGAATTAGGGTTCCTAGGAGCTTAACTTTCATCTTTCAAAGTATTCTTCTTTCAAAAATCAAGCACACTCATCATTAGAAATCTTGGGTTATACAGAGCTAAGGTTGCAGGTGGCACTGTGAAAAGCAGAGTTGAACACTCCAGCTCCACGCTCAAGTAGCCATCTCATCAACATGGTAACCAAATTGACACCAAACTCATCCTCAGCCTAATCAAACTTCCTTCAAAAGATGTATAACTTCATTAAAGGTCCAGCCAAGCCCCTCACTTGCAGAGAAGCACTACAGCTCCTGTGATAGCATCCTGCTTCCTGACCAGACCAGTGAATATTTATAATCATGGTCTGGCACAATTCCAGGTAAGGTCAAAGTTGTGCCCTGGAGCTGAACAGTCCAGCACGCTGCTGGAGGCTCTGTGGTGAGAAATACCTTCCCAGCAAGAGGGTGAAGTGTGTCACCCAGCCAAGGTATGACTCATATTTCCTATGGCTTGGATGGCAACTTGCATTAGCAGGCAATTAGATGAAAGAGAAGCATAATTGCTATTTCCTCTCTCCTGAGTGACATCCTGAGCATATCTAGTAAAAAATTAATGCATCTAGGGCCCTCAAGATTTGTAGCTTATTGAGAACAAAGATGCGTCAGAAAATGCTCTTTTGGACTCCTAGCTCATGCTACAGATTCCTAGATGATATTTTAAATAGTAATAAAACAAATAAGATAGTCTTTTTATAAGACTCCTGACTAAATGAGTTTCTAGAGAAGTCCTGGAAGACATTTTGGCTAGATACAGCCTGTTTTTTCAAATTCAAGTGGAATTTTGCTTATCAACTCAAATGATGTTGTCTTCTGAGTTATACCTTGTTTTTGTACATAACATTGCATGGTCCCTGCATTAGACAGTGCTGTCTTGATATCATATCACTATCATTATTATTTTCAATTTTGTCTGCAAAAGCCTTCTGCATGGTGTAGACACTGCTCAAGGACAGGCTAGCACGCAAAATCTGGTCAGGAGAAGGATGCTACACCCTCTGTGTTCCTCTGCAATGTGTTTGTATGAAGGACCTTGGCTTCTGTAGAAACTGTCAGCCTGGGGAAGCTATACAATTCCAATAATGTAGAAAATAACTACCCTCTCTTTGAGGGAAAGGGTCTGATGATCAAAAATGCTTCCTAAGAAGTTAACATTGTTATCAGAACGCTGAGTGGATACCACTGTCATGTAAAACAAGAGGGAGTATTTGTACTTAATGTACCCCTAATATATCCTAAATTAAAAGCTATTCTTAATCAGCCTTTCACATACTTGTAGGTGCAGGTAGAACACACCATTTCTTTAATAAAAACATTCAATTATTCCATTGAGTGCTCATCACCCATAATTCTGAACATACCAGCCTACATCATGATTGGCAAGTACAAGACAGAATATCCATCTGGGAAAAATATATGCCACAGATCACTCCTAGCATGCTGACATTTTTCCTTACCTTTCCATGCACTTTGAATTTAAAACAATTAGCCAGTTAAATTACTAGTAAAAATATTACCTAAATACTGAGAATACTGCTGGTTGCACAGGAGCTCTGAGAAACCCTTCTGCCTTTTGTCTGAAAAACCTGACCTACTGACTTTTTCTGCTACCATAAAATGTTTCTGTTCTGGAATTGCCAGACAAAGTCAGACCCTGTGCCTCCATAGTTAGCAGGCAGAGCAAAACCTCCCTCCAGGTGCATAAAGAAGGGTTATATGGGATATATAACACTTCTTGCACAGCTCTGCTTACAACAGGCTGATTGTTTGTGTAAGGCTAGGCACCTTTCCTTCAATGAATCCCATGTATTACTGTGTGACAGTTTAAGGGGAGCTGATATTGCTACCATAATTTTATATCCAAATTAAAGTACAACATGTGTAAACACGTGGGGTTTTTTTGTGATGACGTGTGTAAAGCACTTACAGAAATACAAGTTTCACCATAAGTTTTGCCATCCCCAAAACAATTCAATGGCTCCATTTTTTGCCTGGTGAGAGGAAAAGCTATATGAATCCAAGATGGGTGCTAGTGTCATTGTTCAATGCACTTTTGAATGGTGCTTAAAGTGATTAGCACGCCAAGGAAACCTACAAGAACATAACAGATGATAACCTAGCACAGAAGATTAACAGAGCTCTGTATTCAAGCAGCTAATGTGATAGAGCTGCTGGTACAGGTTTGCTGACAACAGTGTTTTGGTCATTGGCTTGGCCTGCACACACCAATCTCTTCTTCCTAGTATCAGGACAGTTTGATAACAACATTGAAAAGAGAAAGGTTAATGGTCAGGGACATTTGAATAATTTTTAAGACTCCATTTTAGTCATATTGCTGCATTTTACACCAATTATAATAATGCCCACCATCCAGTTACTTATCTTCAAAGGTCTTACACTTTCAAAGGAGAAAAACATTTTCTGCCAGGGCACACAGAGCTGAAGAGCCATACTCAAGGTGACAAAGAAGGAATCCACAATCCCAGGAAGGGAACTCAAACCCCAGCTGAGCAGTCTGGGACCTACTCAGAATGTGTGGAAACCTCTTTTTCTGCAGTAAAGAATGGTGAAAAGGGTACACACATTTGTCAATAGATAGTGCGGCACTCCGTGTCATAATGGTGCTATAATTGGCATCCAGCAGCCTCTGCATAAGGCCACATGGTTAGAAGAAATTGCTAAATTATTTGACTTGTAAACCCAGTTTGAAATGCTAACTGCAGAGTTGTCTGAGTGATAAACTCTTTAGGGAGAAACCTTTGATCTCCAGTCAAGTAAAGACCTTTAAAAGTCCTGAAGTCTGGAGTAGCCAGCCCTAAAGACCTTTGTTTGCAGCCATCACTGGAAGAGGGGGAGGGAAAAGCATTTTGCAGTGATTGCCCAGAAGTTTGGCTTTGCTTGTAAAGTTGGAAGGTGAAAGGCCGCACAGCTCCCTTCCCCCCCCAAAAAAAAAAAAAAAAAAGGTTTACCAGCTTTATGGTATAAGGTAGTCCTTAAGTTTAAACTAATGAATTTGGCTTAACAAAGAAGATTGCAATAATCAGGGAAAAAAAAGAAAAAAAAAATTTTATAGACAGTGAATTTTCTTGTTCCTGAAAAAAGGAACTTTAAAGATCAAATCTGAAGTGGCCTGTAGCAGCCTTTAAGCAGACCGTGTTGCAATAGAGTTTTGATTTCTGGCACTAAAACGGGAAAGAGTTCAGGCTGTGCACAATTTCTGTTAGAGGCACTTACTCACTTTATCACCCAGCTCAGCTCCACAGGGCTGGGGTTTACACGTGTGCTGGCCGCCATCCTTCAGCATCACTCCAGCTAAAAGCAGCAGGGTGTTGGACTGCCACTGCAGTCAGGGGACACTTGAACCAGATGTGAACTCTCTCCTGCCACTGCACAGGCAACCTCTAGGAGAGGCAGGAGGGGTTACTAACCTTTTCTTCCTCACGAGTTTATTCATGGATAATATCCTTCATTGCCAACATTTCTTCTGACAGAAAGAGCTAGAGTTAAAAAAACCTGACCATAAATTGGTAAGGCCCAAGTGTCACTCCTCCTACTTCCTCCTGCGTCCTTTCACCACCATCACCCCCTGGATAAAAGTTCACAGCTCACTAGCAGTATCTGTAAATGGCAGATCTTTTACTGCTAGCTTTAGCCTCTGCTGAGCTCCCAAATGGGATGGTGTTGCTTGATGGGGTCATCTGTTTACTTAAAACAGGACTGGGATCAAAAGTTCATTTTCATGGACCATTAAAGGACAACGATAACTGCGCCAGCCACTGCTGAGTTGAGCTGGATGTGACTGGAAGGGGAATAACACCATATGCCAGCCACCCTGTTTCTTATAAGATTTATTTCAAGTGCCTTCCCTGTACCTAGTGGGGAATATGGAAACAGCCATCTTCCATACCAGTCTACAAGATGTATCTGTAGGCAATCTCTGACACATTATCTTCCCTTCAGAGGTCACTAGTGATTCATTACAGCATATTTACCCACATTCCAACAGCCACTTGGATTTGTTTCAATGAATCAGTAACAGTCAATTTCTGACCAGAAAAATCTTACTTATCTTTCAATTTTTTTGGTCACAGGAAAACGCTGAGAGACTTACTGCTCGTGTTGAACATTAAAGTCAGCATTTGTGATCCAGAAAGAGAGTGAGGCAGAAAGAGAAAAAAATGGGAGAAGGTGAAAATTTGAGTCACTGACAAGTCTCCACGCAGCAGAACTGAAAAACTGAGCCAAAATTCACATTGCCTCTAACAGGCAGCCCCATGAAAAGTAGTTGTATGACAATGAATTATTTTTGTTGTAGAAGCCTGAGTTTAGACTTTTAAATTGACAATGGTTTTGCCTAATAACCATAAAAGCTCCAGTTCAATCATGAGTCAAGCCTAATTTCTGCAGAAACACAAAGGAAGACTTCCTTAATCAAATAAGATCACTCAGACCATGCAGCTGACCTACACATCTGCTGAAGGTGGCACACCTGCCTGTAAAAACAAATATTTTCTCCTGGAAAATGGGTTGGTTTTTTTTCTAATGGTGCATTTAAATGCTCAGGACAACATAAGGGCCTGGGTCGCAGAATCCCATCCTCTCCACAAAGCCATCCCATGTCCAGGTGGCTCCAGGCAGATGCAGAGGGAGCCCTGTCTGCAGCTCCATGCACCACTTTATGTAATTCATACAAGTCCTTCCCACCCAGGACAGGGCTGCCAGCTCTCCAAAGCCTCAGGTCTTTGACAGCAGGCATATCATAAAGCCTTTTCTCAACTCCAGGATGTTTCTCCCTCTGTAGTGTGGTGTGTTTTGACTACTCCATCAAATTCATTAGAAAATGCCAAGGAATGGTGCCAGACCAGCACCTACCAGACGAAAATTTGAAAACGGAGAAGGGAGAAGAAGGAAACCCTGGTGGCCTGGGCAGTCCCTGCACTGCTTTAGGGACTTCTGCTACGGTCTGTAGGTCGCACAAGTGTCTGGTGGCACCCATTAACTGCTTTCAGCATAACAATGGCCCTTTCTCATCCCTGCCCAGCCTCCCTGTCCCAGTTAAATGAGCCATTTCCCAGACAAATAAAGACTGGAGAGACTGCCTTCACTAGGGGTAGGGGACTGAGGAAGGCAATTCAGACGGGAATGGTGGGGAGGGAGACAGGGCTACCGTGAGCTGAGGGACGCGAGGACAAAGGGAGAGCCGGCACCGGGCAGGGAGCAGGAGGGACCCGAGCTGCATTCAAAGAGCAGCGCCTTACAGGAGGGAAGCCACCGTGCAGCAGCACACACGAGCGATCAGAGACACGCAGGAGGCCAAAGGAAGGTGGAAAGGATGAGGCTGGCAGGGAGGTGACCCTGGTGGCCGTGCCCGCTCAGCCTGAGGAGCTGCAAAGGGCACGGGCAGAGCCGCAGCACAGCGCCGGGTCCGTGTCGCGGTTCCCTTAGCGCACCTCTGTGCCCCGAACCAGCTGAGCAGCACCTCTGCTGACCTTGGCACAAGCTGCTGGCCCGACTGCACTCCTGCCCCTTTGCTGCTGCTGTCTGACCAAGAACTGCTGCTAAAACTCTTGTTCTTCCTCCAGCCCTCAGGAAGAGCAGGCAAACAAGGAGCAGAAGCCAGTGGGACGCACACCGTGCTTTGAAAGTGACAGGTTAAGCTTGAAGTCCACAGTGCATCTGTGTTTCTTTGTCTAGTGTAGGTGATACAAAGTTAAAAATATTTTTTCATATTTCAACCTGACTTTATATAGTTATGTGTAACTATGTGCATTTGCCCACATACAGTGGGAGTAAATATTTCTATGTCTAACCTGACTGCAGGCTTCACGCTGCCAGATAAAGCAATCCATTTCAATTCAGGAATGCAAGATTGGTTTATAATATCTCAATTGTATTTTTGCCACTTGTGGTGAGAACAACTGTTCCAAAACCACAGCCAGCCGCACTAATAGAGCAGAGCCCAGAAGTTGGGCTTAGACAGCATGAAGTTCAGAATACAAAGAAAAAAATAACAAGTACTTAATTTGTTAAAAGACATTAGGCCAAATCTTCCTCTATGGCAATGTTAATTATAAGAAGCCATTGTCAAAATAATTAAACCAAACCAACTCTGAGTCTGCAACACTCACAAGCCAGAGGGAACAGAGAGCCTTGCACAAGATTGGGGAAACGTATTTGGGAGCATTTTATGGTAGACCTTCTCAAGCACAATTCTCTGCTGAAAGGATGAAGCTGATCAGCGCTGCAATCAGGACACTACTGACCAGCACTGACTTAACCTTCCCTGGATTTCTCCTTCCCACTCCAGCCACTCCTTAACTCCCTGTTAGACAGGTACTGATGCTTCTGTAGGCACTTCTCAGCCTTTCTGCAGGCTGCAGGAGCAAGGAAGTCAGCTGAGGGCACACTCGGAGGAAGAACACCTCAGGAGAGTTTGTGGCACAGTTTTCCCCTCTTCCAAGTGCACTCTCTTCAATATACCCCTTGTTTATGTTGCTGTGACTTTCTTTTCCCCCTCATGCTGCAATACTGGTGCTGAATTTTGATGAGACAAAACCAGGTGTAGCCCATGGCATTTATTTATTTAGAAGCAAATACTAAATTTTAGTAAATATTTTTGAGTTACAAAGAAGAACGACAGGTCAACTGCTTCTCTCAGTCCAGAATGGGTTCTTGTATTTTTATCAGTCGACTAAAGGAAATACTTGCCTTGAATCCACAAATGTATTTTTCCTTTTAGATATTCCAGACACTTTTGGTCTTACATTAAAGTTAATGTTGGCTCTTTATATAATTCATACAAGTAGCCACAGGCACCAGAAAAAAAAGTTAATTTCTTAACTGTAGCTTTTCTCTCTTTATGGTTGCAATTTCAATTAACTGGTCTAAATAACTGACAACATGGAATATAAAACATTCCTGCAACAATGTAGGTCTAACAGCAATTACGTTGATTTACTCTGGACCATGTTAAGTTCAGGGAGTAGGATAAAGAGACAAGAGTTTAAAACTTCTTTCACACTGATGTAATAAATTCAGTACATTGCTTTAAAGTTAGGGCAAAATAGCTGGTAACTGAAAGTCAAAAAAACCCCCTTGTTTTGTTTTCCACTGTGATAGAAAACAATAGATTATGGGAAAGTTCTTCAGAAGGTGATCAGAGGAAAAGTTCACCAGCATCTATCATGGACTGTGTCTCTGTGGCCTGCTGGGATAGGAGGGAGGGACATAAAGGTGTCAGCAGTTGAACTGATACGGTAAATCACAGTAGGGCTAGTAAAGCGCGATGGCAGCCTCGTGTAAATGCCTTCAGACTTCTATTTCTTCTCCGAGGTTGTACTCGGGACACGTCCCCTCTTTGTGACCTTATCTCTGGGGCACTGGGTTGTGCACTGGTCTCTTCTCTTTAGTTTATGAGGGCTAATCCATTTGCAGGTTAATAAAAGGTGAAAAGGACAATCACCAAGGAGCCACCAAAATAAACAAGTACCTTTGACTGCTTAAGGATTCTTGGTTTTCCACATCAGCATGCTCAGCCTGTCTCCTTTCTCTCCTCCTGAATACTTTTATAATAAGTATATCTGCAAATTGTTGATTTAAAAAATTACTAGCAGTATGCAAAAGAGGAGAACAATAAGACAATTCCAAAGAAAGTGGATGGTTCTGCTTTGCAGGCAAGCAACTGGTCTCTGTAAAATGCACTCTGCTATGCATGTCCTTGTGGTTGAAATTTGGGATTTTTTTCTAGAAGTACTGACTGACAATTTGTGAATTTAAGAGGCCAACATGCTCTTAGTCCCAGTTAGAGGAAAAGTTCCATCCAAAATGTCATAAATCTGAGCCATTTCATGTCATAAAATGAGCAAAAAGATCACAACATGCCATCACTTCAAGCAAAATTAATTAATTTTTCTCTTTAACTGCTAGATTTATAATGCATGTGCTAGCTTGTTGCAGTGCTGTAGGCAGCATCATTAACATCAATAATATGTATTTAATATAATGACACCAAGAGCCAGAGACATGGGACAAGGAGGATGACACCAGGGTGAAAATCACCTGCATGTCAAGCAGCCAGGGCAGAAGTTGGTGCTGGAGCAGTGGGGCTTATGTCTCACTGCTGGTTCCCCTTTGTTCCCACCCTATCTCCTTCCATTCTTGTCAAAGTTAAGGACAATTCACACAAGAGGAGGCTATTGCCAGGTCAGGGAGCAGTTTCCGATTACTCTGTGGTTCCTGGGCTCCCAAGGGAAGCTTGGGAGAGAAGCAGAGTTTGATGAGTAGGTGTATGATGTAGATTTTCAGTAAGACGGGAAAAAAGCCCAGCTCTAGTCACATAGGCAGGCACTAGTCTTGCCAGCAGGGCAATAAGCAGTCCCTTCCTTACAAGCAATTAGTTCATTTAGAAGGGCTCAGATATAAAATAAAGGCTGTCAGATAAAGCACACCACAACCTCTTGCTTCTTTAAGTCAATTAAGTCAGCAAGCCAAGGAAACCAACACCTACTATAATCCCATGGAAAATTCAGATTCAATCTTGAAAACATATTTGTTCTGCTGATATTTTACAAAAGCAGTATGTTTCTGAGATACAGACACAACAATTTATATTGATGCCATAGAGCTCAAGCAGAAAAAAATCCCAAACCTAAGTTGTTGCTTTTCCCCTAGAAATAGCAATTCCTGAAGAAAGCTATTTCATTTACAGCAGCATTAACAAAGATGATTTAACAAGTCTTGGTAGATGTATGCCTGTGTTCATCTCCTTAAACTGTACCTAGAGCACTGATCAGGACCCACATCCCTGTATTGACACCAATCTTTTCAGCTTCCCACATCTCACAAAGTAATGGGCCTGCCTCCTACTCAAGAGTGCAAATGGTACTGACTGCATTTTGGTTACTTTTATCTCTAGAGAGATCCTGTGAGGGGCCCTCAGCCCTGGAATTTATCCCCCCGCTTTGCTCAAAAACAGCCTCCAACAATCTTTGACCTCCTGCATAAACTGTGAGGCCCAAATCCAAGGATTTGCTTTGGGAGAAGCCTAAGAAAGGTTGGCATTTATGGGTGTGGCAGGAGAACTTGCTGTCTATGCCTGGTTTAGTCCTGGGTTCATATTTTCTCATGTTATCCTGCACAGCAGCATAGTCTTAACCCATGGGGATTTTAAGGCTTTCCTAAATGGTCATAAACTGGGGGAAAGCATTGAAATCTAGCAACATATGAATGATTGTGTATTTGTGAACAAAATGACCTGGCAAACAAGTACATCATAAGTCACTTTGGCTAAAATGATCCTTCCAGTCTTGCAAATCACATAAATTCTGCATGTCTCCGGGGCACAAACAGTGTGCAAGTGAAACTGCAATGTTGGGACTGCTGATAAAGGGACAAGTAACACTTTAATTAACTGAGAATACTTAATATCTTGCTCTGCCTATGTTGCAATAAGAGGCAAGCTGTAAACACCTATTAAAACAGCACTATTATGTCCTACTACGAGAGTTCTCCTGTCTGTCACCTTTTAAATATTTAAATCTCAGATTCTTTAAAAGCTGTTTCCGCTGCTTTTACTCTTTGGATGTAAACAGATTTGTTAAATATTTTATTTCTAACCCACCCACGAAGCTACATTCATTTACATAACTTAATGAAGGCTGCATTATTCATTGAACTTCTCATATAACATTTTTTGTAAGACATTATTAAACAAGTGAAGCAAGCCAGTTTAGTAATGAGTCTTCTCTAAACTTGCTGCCAGTTACATTTCCTTTCTCCTAATCTATCACTCTAATGGTTGCAACTAATAAACTTTTTGAATTTTTGCTGCTAATCTGTATATGTTTTGCATTGCATGCTGGATGTATAACTTGACAGAAAATTTACAATACAAACCACCTGGCAAACAAAATGATCTCAATTAAATGCTATCCAAACCCACCCCTCTCTTTTTTTGTTATAATAGAGGACAACTACATGTAACATAGCACCTCTGAGCCATAAATAAATTCACTAATTTGGGCCTGGAACATACCAGCAGTGTATCTCAAATACAAGATTTGTGTCTGCATTTTAAAATTTCTAAATCTTTGCCAAAAGTCAGTATATTAAAGTTTGGTTTATGCAAATGTCTCCTGCATAGCCTCGTAAAAGATCCAGTAATTTTGCATACAATCCTGTTAGACTGCTCTAGGAAGGATGATATGCAATAACTTTCAGGTAAAGAAATTCAGCAATAGGTTACTTATACATGGGGTATTTAATCTGTGTTTAAGACTATATCAAAAGTAATATTGGATTTTCAGGGAGCCTAAGCAGTGCAACTCCCTTTGAGATAGATTGCAAATTTTCAGAATTTATACTTCATAAAATCAATTCCACTGATTTAAAAAAAAAAAAAACCAGAGAGTTGGATCCAGGGTTATAATTTTATGCACCTTAGTTTTTAAAAGACAGGCATATTATTTTATCAGCATCCACCCTAAAAATTTCTGCAGTCGTGTAGAATTAACATAACACAGCAGTGTTCTGTTCTCAAAGATGGCTAGATGTATGTTTGTAAAAACATTTTTTAAAACTTCCTAGAGCACTTAGAAAAGTACAACTTGAAAGTCAAAGATGAAATATTTTACATATTATTAAGTATTTTTCTTGGTACCTCTCCTAAGGTTATTCTAAATCACTGAACAGAATAAAATTTTTTAAATCCATAAAATAAAAATAAAATGTCAGAAAAGTAAGTTCAAAACCTTAAGCACACACGACTTCAAACTATATTGCCCCTTGAATAGGTGCTTCTATGAACTATAACAAAAGAAAATCCCAGCTCAAGTGCTGAAAGCAGCATGTCTTTGTTTCACAAGGGCAAAATAAATAAACCAAATCAAATTAATTTTAACTATTTCCAATGAGTCTTCAGCATATTTTTTCTTAGTCATAAAACCACTAGCAAAATTCACTTTTACCTGTTTTGTCCTTATGTGGAAATACTCTTACCTTTTAATCAAAGATTGATTTACCACGTAGCATTCCTCAATGCCAATTTACATCAGTGTAATCCTTAAATGGCCTTTTGATTAAAGAATAGATACAACTGTGTGTTGTTAAAGAGCAACACATTTGGCACTGAATAGATAGTTCAGAAATTCTAAGCTTCCTAGCTGCTGCTGGCTGGCAGGAGCTGTTACTCACATGGTTTTAGGAGAAGTGTGGGTTCTATTAACTCACCTTACCCTCAGGGAAGAACCTGCATGTTACATATAAATCATGGTTTTTTACTCCAGGACCAAAGCACAGCACCTTCTAAATTGTGTGTAATTTTTCGAAGAGAGACCTGGTCAAATATTTTTCTTTTAAATAACAGGCTAACCAAGAGGAGGAATATGAAATACCTTGCCTCCTGTCTCAGTGCAGCACCCCAGCACAAACTATGCTCCTGTGGGGAGCTGGAATGAGGACCTGGTCTGCCCAAAAAGCAATTAGTTTTTTTGATAGGTAACTTTTTAACAGAATCAATTCCTGGATCCGGCGTAACAAGAGGGGTGGGGACTCGGGGTGCAGCAGACAGGCAGCACCTAAACAGCAACCACAGCCCCAGCATGTGCCCACCCCAGGCTCTGCTGAGCAGGCAAGGCTGCACTCACACCAGAGCTCACCTGAAACTGGTCTGCAGCCAGCATCCAAGCTGTCAAAATACAGCTGCATACAGGAGATTAGCAGGGGTTGTAAAACCTGCTCAAGAAGTTGGGCAAATATTTTAGCAATTAACCCACACTGAGCTCCGTTTTACTGTAGCTACCCTGCTACCATTTCTCAAGATAGCTTGTTTAAAGCTAGCTCCAGGATGCCTAAATTGCACAGCAGTGACAGACCGCTTAGCTACAGAGATAAATTATTACAGGGGCAGTACCTAACATAGGTTATGTTGTCATGATTTACAGCAGCTGAGGATGTGCCCCCAGATGTCCAGACAAAATCAAATAAAGTATATGATTTTTTTCTTCTTCAAACATAAAAGTCATGCAAACTTGACTCGAAACCAAAAACGAAAGACTTGCATGTATGACCTTAGACTTACACTGTGAAAGTGTTTGTATTCTCCAGACAGCACTCAGGCTCCCATTCTTTATAAAATTAAAATAGAAAGTAAAATAATATAAAGACCATGCAAAAAGTTCCCATATATAAAAGACTTTAATTAAAACAAATCAAAAAATATTAAAGAACATCAATATCTATTTGGATTTGGAAAATGTTTTGATATTACAGAAGAAAGTGTTAGTAAAGACTACCAAGACAAGAGTTCTGCTGTTCTCCAGATCACCTCCAAATCAAGATCAAGGTTTGCAATTTTCCATTACTATATTGGTAATAAAGGGGTCTTAAACCGAGATTATTCATTAAATCCCTGAGAAACACAATGGTACAAGAAGTTTTGCACAGGAAAGAACATTTAAGATTTTAAATGTTGCCAAGAAAACTCAGGTACTTAGGTGCAATCTAAAAAGAATGCATTTTGCATTTTGGTGCTACAAAAAATTGAATATGAAAAATTCTTGATATTTATGCTCAGATGTAGGTTGCGTCTAAAGCTGTATGTTAGCAGCTCCCATGTTTAAAATGCTAGCTGGAAATATATCAAGCACTTTATAGAAACACTCCTTCAAAAAAACTCCGAATTTCATAGATACTATTAAGCACCTGCAGCTATTTTGGGCAACTTTGCTCTGTCCTTAATTTTGATCTTGGGAGAACATAATAAAATAGTGACTGTATTCCAGAAGCAAACAAAAAATGTAATTATTCTATATGGTGCTACAAGTGCTCATGACACTGAATTACATTGGTTTACTCTGTAGATGTTTATAGAGCCAGCCTATGTTGTTTGACTTTTGAGGGAAGACTAATAGGTGTAGTAAGTGGGGGTGGCCACAAAACCCTTATGGCTAAGCCAAAATAGGGGTCATGCCCAGGGCATTTTATCTGCCCTGCTTACACACCCCTGGGGAATTGCATCTCAACAGTTGATTCTCTGTTAATCAATTCACATTAGTGCCTGCCTTTTAGTTTTCACTTTGTTGAATTCCAGGAAAGAAGTTCTTAAACCAAATGCATGCTCTATCTCTGACCTAGTCAGAGCTGTTGCATTTCAAGGAGAAATAAGCAGATTTTATTTGCTCGACCAGCTGATAAGAGACACCTTCGTAAGTAAAGATTCATAGCCAGCAAGCTCAACACAGAACAAGATTCAGTGGTGTGTTTACACAGGTCAGCAGTAATATGGGAGGAGAGGACATTTATGGAATTCTTTCCTCAACCAGCTCCAGAGAAAGACTATGTGTTATTATTCTTATTTCTTTTTCTTTCTTATTTACTGTGGCTCAACATGATGTGCTTGATAAGACCTGTGCCCCTTGCCATCACTCCATGCATGGGGTTTTGTACAGTTCTAGCATTTACAAGCTAAAATTTTTAACAACTGACTACTCACAAGCAATTACATGTAAACAGGGCAGAGTTATGAACACAAAAATAGCAAATATCTTGTTCATAAAAGCAGATGTGACTTTACATCCAAACCCTAGAGCCACATCCACTAAGTTACTGTCTAGCATACACACAGATCTTCATACAGAGGATCATCAAAAATAAACTTTATTATCAAACTTAAAATTCACACATTAAACATACAATCTAGACACAAATAACACTGAAAACATTCTCAAACAAAACCATTTCAGGTAATTTGGATGAGTAGCTAGTCACCATTGTTTTGAATGCTTTTTGAATATTTCTTAATACATACACCATCCTGAAATGTCTTCAAATGCTTAGCTAGCCAGCTCTCAATTATATTTTTAAATAGGGGGAAACTTATTTCTATAGAAATAACATTATCTAATTATGAATCAGAGACCCATAATTGTAGTGCTTGGGGGAAAAAATATCATAGCCTCTTGAAATATTTAGAAGACATAAATAACTATTGTACATTTACAAGTTTTAAATATTTAAAGGCCTTTGTTACTATAAAAAGTTACTATGTACATATTAAATGCTATATAGAAATCCAGTCAGAGGTGAGTGTTGAGCTCTCAGATTTGGCCACTGAAACCTATGAATTTGGTAGGCAGATTGTCCACAGGGTACACTATGGGGCCCGTTTTCATTGTAGGAGGTCCATTCAGCAGCTGCCAGTCACAGCTCCGAGCCAACTCCACTGTAAATATTTTTAGAAGGACTTTTGCAAACTCTTTGCCCACGCAGCTCCTCAAGCCCCCACCAAAAGGAATGAAACTGAACCTAGAGGAATCCTCTGGAGAGGGAGACATGAAGCGATCTGGGTTAAATTCTTCCTTGTTGGTAAAGAGATCTGCCACATCATGTGTATCACAGATACTGTAAATAACATTCCAACCTTTAGGGATCTGGTAACCCTATAAAAAAGAACAGAAAGGAGATGTGGAGCACCTTGCTGTGTTAAATAATGTGAAGTGATAGCACAGGACACATCAGCGCACCCCACCTCCCCTCCTGGCTTCCTGCAGGTCACTCTAAGGCAGACAGACTACATGAACACAAAATACTTTGCAGCTGCTCTGAGGAGTTGTGCCCAAACCTTGCTTACATTTAGCTCAAGGGTCTTGAGCGCAATCCGAAATCCTCCGGGAACAGGCGGGCTCAGCCTGAGGGTCTCTTTGATTACACAGCCTGTGTACTTCAGCTGCTCCAAGACCTCCATGTCCAGCTGCTTCTCTTGGTTGGAGCTGCACAGTAACCCCTAGAAAGGAGAATGCTGCCATGACATTCATGAACCATGCAGCGAGAGCTCCTGGCACTGCAAAGCTGCTGCCCCTCAGCTGCAAGAGTTATTTTCCTGCCACTCCTAAAAATAGGGCACCACCTGGGTCAAAGGAAGTCCTGTCTGGGATACCTGTCCTGGAGGTACCTTCCTCTCACTGCCCCCTCCCGTGAAATGCCCCTGGGGAATTCACACACCTTCATCTGCAGTTCTTTCCTCACTTTCTGCAGCACTTCGTGGTGGAGCCCTAGGAAGGCGATCAGCGACGTGGCAGCACTAGCAGTGGTTTCATGGCCCCCGAACAGCAACTCTGTGGCAGACTCCTTCAGCTCCTTACACAAAGGATAGAAGAGGCATAAACCAGGCCTTGAACACAGTATCTCTATCAGGCTCACTCTACCACTGCAATGCTGTACATTGTTCCCAAACTGACACAGATCCCCAGGGGCCAGGATGGCGGTGCTTGGTGGTGCTGTGCTCCCCATGGACACATCTCCCCATCCAGCAGCCTGACCGCAGCCTCAACACACTAGTGCCCAACACAAGCTGATTTATTTCATGGGGACAGAGAGCATCTCCTGCTCCTTCCTCTTGTCTCCACAAAGTAAGTGTGATGCTCTCAGAGGGCCTGAGGGAAAGAGATAAATCCATGCCTGGGGAACCTTACCTGCATGTTGAGCTGCTCCCCGTTACCCTGTGTGTGTTCCATCAGCAGCTGCAGCGCATCCTTGTAGCCACCCTCAGGCTCCTTGCGGGCCATCTTGGCACGGATGTTCTCCTCAATCTTGGCATGGATGATGTTGCGTGCCCGCAAGCCCTGACCAAGCACAAGGGAGAGCAGTGTGGGTCTCGGGCTGTGCTGCCATCCCTCCCGCCGGTCCCCCCGTGCTCTGGCCGCTCTCTCCTCCTGGCCCGCCGTGAGCCTTACCCGGTAGAGCCCACTGAACGGCACATCGATGGGCAGGGAGAAGAGGTTGCGGATCATCTCCTCGAAGGCCTCGACCAGCTGCTGCTCGCCGTCAGGGCTGGCCTGGCGGGGCTGGAAGCCCAGCAGGATTCTCATGGCAATGCGAAACATGAGGCGCTTCACCTCGGGGTACACGAGCAGGCAGGGCCCGGCGGCGCCCAGCCACCGCGCCAGGCAGGCGCTCACCTCCTCCTGGATGACGGGCACGTAGTGCTGCAGGGCGTCCCGGGAGAAGGCTCGCATGATCACCTGCCCGGGGGGACGAGGAGGAACGGGACACGGGCTCAGCCGCCGCGCCCGGGGCGGCCGCGCCCGCTCCCCGCCCGCCGTCGGGCCGTACCTTTTTGCGGTGCTTGTGCTGCCCGTTGTGCAGGTTGGAGAGGCAGCCCGAGCCCAGAATGGTCCGCACCGAGGCGGGCCACTGCACGGACACGAGCCGGTGCTCGCCCAGCAGGATGTGCCGCACGTTCTCGGCGCCCATCACCCGTACCGTGGGCCGCCCAAAGAGGTGAGTCTTGTAGATGAAGCCGTATTTTCTGCGTTTCATCTGCAGGAATTTCCGCCTCTAGACAGGGAAGGAGAGAGGGGAAATAGCAAAATAAATTTTAGAAAGGGTAACAGGAAGAGACAGGGAGAGCAGTTTTTTTCCCACCTGGGCACGGGAGCCTGTCAAAGTTGCCGCTCATCTCCCTCCCCTGCAGCCAGAGGAGCTCCGGCTCCAGAGCGGAGCCTCTCCGCGCCCCACGCCATCGCCTCGCCTTACCTGCAGCACTAGCTGCAGCGTCTCCCCGAAGAAGGGGAGCCCCATGGTGCCCGGGGGCAGCGGGAGTGGGCAGCTGGGGTCGCGGCTGCTCACGCAGTATAGGTCCCAGAGCTTGACCGCAGCCAGGAAGAGTAGCAGGGGCAGCAGGAAGGTGCACAGGGCGCTGGCGACTAGGGCGGAGAAGCCCATGACTGGGGAGCGACTCCCACCCGGCCCCCCGGGAGCTGTGAGTGCGCGGGCTGGGCTCGCCGCGGGCCGCCTTTTATACCCTTCCCAGGTTGCTGCCCACCCCTACCTTTGGTCCGATAAATTAGTTCACCCAAAGTTCATCTTTAATTGCGGATTGCGGCCTGGCTCCTCCCCCCGAAATCTTTAACTATTTGCTTTGCGTGGTGCATCCTACCCGCCGCAGACCACTGATGGAAAGGTGCTGTCGGGGGCGGCGGCAGCGGCTCCGGGCTCGCTGTCCCTGCACCGCGCTCGGCGAGTGGGCTGTGGACGCCGTCGACAGCTGACAGCCGATGGTCGGCCGCCACCACCTCCTCTCCTCGGATTTATCGCCGATGCTCGTTGGAGACCAGAGGCTGCACCCCGAAATTGCCGCGCGGCACCCGGCGGCCCGGCTGTCCGGAGACACTTACTCCGCGGTGCTGCATGCACTCTGCCGAGCTCCCTGCCCGCCCGCTGCCGCCGTCGTTGGGAACGGCGAGGTAGCAGCCGGAGCCGGGAGATGCCGGACCGGGACCGTGGGGCGGCCGGAGCGGACGGTCCCTCGTGCTGGGGCAGCCCGGAGACCCCCGAGAAGAGCCGAAGCTGCGCCGGCGCATCGGCGGATGAGCCTCCGCTGTCCCCTGGCTCACCTCGAAAGGCACGGCTTGTATTTCTGCCGGCCGCGGAGGAAGGAGCTGCCGGCAGCAGTCCGTCTCAGCCTCCCGATGCAGGTTCAAGCGCGGGTCACCGAGGGAAAAGGAGGTGAGCGCGGAAAGGAAACACCAAACCCGCCGTGCCCAGCTCCTCTCCCTGGGATCCACTGCCCGCCCTCGCCTGAGGCGCTCCGGCATCCTGTCGGGGCAGCCGCTGCCGGGAAGAGGCGCTCGGCACGGCCGGGCACTCCGCGGTGCGGAGGGGCTCCGGGCGGGCGGGCACTGCGCTGCTCTCGGGAGGGAGCGGCGGCTCCGGGCAGGAGGAGGGCGGCGGGAGGGCTGCGCTGGCTGGAGCTGCTGCTGGCTGCCGGCACAGGAGCCACCGGCCGCTGGGGAAGGGGCGCCCGGCGCGGACCGCGGAGCTCTCCACCGGCCGCGGCTGCTGCCAATACGCTTTTTCTTCCTCTGCGATTTTTATCTTTTTGTTACTCCCTGTTACTTTTGCTTTCTTGTTCCCAGACAAGCTCAATAAACACTGGAAATTTTGTGTGTGTGTCCGTATGGGGGAGAGGGAGATGTCACTTTTGATTATTATTTATCTAACAATCAATGCATCACACGAGACCCGCCCTCCTCTTACGATGCCTTGTCGGAGCGGGCCCGCCCGCCTCCGCAGCCGCTTGCCCAGGAGGGCACCCCCGGAGGGTGCTGCCGTAGCCCCTCGGGGTTCTCCGCGAGCCCGGGCGGCTCCGCGGGGCTCGGCCGGCGCTGCCCGGGAGCGGCGGCCGCGCCCTGACCCGGCGCTCTCCCCTCGCCGGGCGCTGACCTGCTTGTGACCTACAACACGGACCGTGACATCTGCGTGAACCCGGCCGGCAACCGCGCCAAGTTCACTGTCTATCAAAATAACGAGATACGGTGGCCTGAGCACCGATAATTGCCACAGGAAGGCTTTATTATCTCCCCAGCTGTGTATTCCCCAGCCATCAGCTTGAAAAGAATCAAATGGTAAAGAGTGAAAGGGATAATTAAAAACATCTTGGAAGGGGGTCAAGAAATTAACAGCCTAATATGAACAAACTTTGATTACAAGTAACAATTATTACACTTCATTTGTAAATACTTGTGTTTATCTGCAAACAAAATGAGTTTATCAGTTTCTTTTTTCTTTCTATTTTTTTAAAACTAGATTCATGTTATATTTTTCAGTGGGCTTGTTGGTGCTCAGGGTAATTTTTAAGTGCACTGTTGGAGGAGCCCTGACCTTCCTGCACCAGGCACTGGGATGCTGCAGGCCCAGCCCTGCCCGCAGTCTCAGCCAGCCAGTAGCTCCTGCTAATTAAAGTTAGCCATTGGCACTTGCAGCCACCATCTACTGATTTCACCTCTGATAGGCAAAAAGACTCACCTTTCAGGACAAGGTCAGGAGGGCTAGAGGCTCTGGTTCATTACAGGGTCGACTTGCCAATAGCACTTAACTCAGCCCTGTAGTTCAACCTCTTCCAGATTTGACCTGTCACATTTGGGAGCCAGGTTTCTGCCCGTGGTAGCGTGGTGGTGGCTGCACAGCCCTGCTGCAGTGCCGAGCACGGAGAGGGAAGGGGGATTGGCCAGGGCAAGGCCAGCTCCAGCACTGAAGCAGGATGATGATAGTTTCAGGAAACTGGAGAGCTCCCCAAAGCTTTTCCAAAGGGACGCTGTCTTCATGCCATGTTTTGGCCCTCACGGGTCCAGCTGGTTCTCCACACAGAGCACACGACACCACCAGGCATGGGATGCTCTGGTGGGACAAGGAGTTTTATTTTCCCATTGCATTCTCACAGAATGCATGACAGTGGGGATTAGAAGTGAAGCTGAAGAAATGTATAAACACATGGATCAAGGACCTGTGTCCAGCTCTGTTCTCTGTACACAAGGAACAGGACTCATTTAATTTATTTTACATGGGAGAAAAATACCCGGTGGGGGTACTCAAAAGCCATCTCAAAGGGTGCCCTCAGCACCCTGCCACCCAGGTTGTGGCTGGGGAGAATATCCTGGGGTGACCTCAAGGAGCTTCATGGCAGATCCTAAGCAGCAGCACAGTGCTAAAGCACAACATACACAGCTACTACTAGTAGGTGAATGAGAGATATCCTCTGTGCCAGCTCTAATGGGAAGTGCATGAATGAGATTAAATATTTACAATAAAAACCACTTTACACCCTATTATTCTAGCTAGAGTTGATGCCATGGATTGGGCAACTCTGGCTTGTGTCTTCCTGCAGATCCCCCCACCTTCCCTCTTTTCTCAGCTAAAAAGCTACAGTGTGCAGGATGCTTGTCCTGCCTCTCCTATAACACGCCTACAGGAGATAACCCTGGGAGTCCTAGCTGTGGGTCTGGAAGTTTTGCTCCCCATCCCTGGTAGCTGGGGACCTGTATGGGGCAGGGGCTGACTGAGCCCCCATGGCATATGCACCCTGCCAGCAGCTTCAGCAGGTTTTGCCCCAGTGCTCAGGAGTGGGACTCTGTAGGACACCCTGCTGCAGTACCCTGCACACCCTACCAGCCTGTACCCCAGGGGAAGAAAAATAGAAAGACCTTTAAGGTTTTGTTCAGCAGTGACCCAGTAGCACAGCCAGCCTGGGGCAGCAGAAACCTACTCCCAGCAGCTGTGGACGAGCTCCCAGGGCTGAGGGGAGCAGTGTACCCCTGGCTCAAGCCTCGTGGCCCTGGCTGGGGTGCAAGGGGTGGAAGTAGAGCTGCAGCCCATCATCGACAGGGTGCACAATGGGCACAGTCTGCATGGAGGGGTAGCCAGGGGTGGCCAGCTCCCAGCGGGCTGTGCTGACCAGCTCAATGGCCAGCAGCTTGAGGATGGCCTGTGCCAGCTCCTTCCCGATGCAGCTCCGTGCCCCTCCCCCAAAGGGGATGTAGTGGAAGCGCCCTGCAGCCTCCGGCCGGCCGGCACCGAAGCGCTCTGGGTCAAAGCTGCTGGGGGGACTCTGGTACACAGCAGCTGTCTCGTGTGTGTCACGGATGCTGTACATGACGCTCCAGCCTTTGGGGATCTGGTAGCCCTGGGCAGGGAGAGAAGAGGAGAGACTGTTACATACCTGTGCTACTGCAGAGTGAGCAGAGAGTGCCACGGGACAGCCCCATCACACTGCTCACCTGCTCTACCGTCCTTTTTCCCCCAGCCCAACTGAGACCCACAGAGGTTGCTGGGTGACACTTCCCCTTGAGCTACACTGCCAAGCACCACTACTGTGCTGAACACAGGATGCTTGCACACAACGGCAGGCAGCAGCTTTTAGCAGCCTGCCAGAGTGGAAAGCACTTACATCGAGCTCAAAAGTCTGCAGTGCCGTCCTGTAGCCTCCGGAGACTGGGGGCAGCACCCGCAGCACCTCCTTGATCACACAGTCCAGATAGCGCAGGCGGCTCAGCTTCTCCAGGCTGATGTCTGAGGTGCAGTGACAGCTCTGCCCTGCTGATGCCAGAAGCTGGGGGCCAGTGCAGGGGTTGCCCCGGGGGACAGTGGGCTCCAGCAGGGCACTGGGCTGGAGGGAATCTTCCTCCACTGGGGCCGGTGGCTGGCTCTGGTCCTTGTGAATGTCTTTGGCCATGGAGTGGGAAAGTGGTTTCTCTCTGTCCCTGCTCTGGATGGTCAGGGTGTCCAGGCAGGGTCCTGCAGGGCAGCACTGACTCTGCTGGTACAACTCATGGGACATCAGCTCCTGCCTTATTTTTTCAATCACTGAAGGATGCTTCAATAGCAGGAGGATCAGAGAGGTGCTAGCACTAGCCGTGGTGAAAAAAGCAGCAAATATGAGCTCAATTGCTGATTCCTGGGAGAGGAATGAGAATGACAAGTTTGAATAATGTTTCAAAGTGATTGTGTCTCAGAATGTTCTCACCTTTTGCAGGTTTTGGCCTGTGCAGAGGGCCCTGGCCCCCACTCTGCTCTCCCCAAACTCACACCCATCCTGGCTTGGCAGGAACCAGAGCATTTCTGTGTGAACTGGACACCCACTTGCCAAGTGACTGATGCAGAACCACAGCTGGGATGAGTACACATTACCTCCAGTCCAGCTCTTCTGAGGTTTCCTCACAAGATTTACCAATCTTAAGGAAGCGCTTTGGCATGCATTATAGCACATTGAGTGAAGTTCAAGTATTATCTTCATCTGCCAATTCTCCTTTGCATTCATCTTTTACTTTTCTGCCTAGGCAGTGGATATGGCCAGTGCTTTATGCACAAATTCTAGATGGACTGGCAGCTAAAATGGGCTGGATTTGACCCATCTCCAGTTATGATTGATTTTATCTGAGAGGGGACACAAGGCAAGAGTCAAAAGCATAAAGGCCCCCTGCCAGAGCAGGTCAGCCTGAGAAGTGCTGCAGCCAGCAGGGAGCACATACCAGTAGGACTTGCTGGCTTTTCAAGCTCTACAGTCTGAAGCACAGCAGAGATCCCAATAGCTCCACAGCAGATGCATCCATAAAAAGTTATGAAGTTAACCAGCTCACATACATGGACCACAGCACAGACAAATCTAATATGTGCCTTGGCCAAGGTCAGGGACCTCCCCACAGCCTCCCAGCCTTTGCGGGACTGTCTGCAGGGTCTATACGGAACAGTACACGCCAAGTTGCTGGGGGCTGTTTGCAGCACCCTCTGATCAACTTCTACCAATGGTTTTCTAAAAGTTAAGGGTTGCCCAGAGCTGGTTTGTGGCATGAGACATCTCTGACAGCAAATGTAATGCTCAAACCTACAGCACCATCTGAAGGTGCCAGCGGCTCCATAGCACAGGGCTGGGAGTGCAGAGTCAAAAGCCAAGGAGAAGCCAAAGGGGGGGAGTACCAGGAGCTGCCCCCTTGGGAAGCCTGGGACCTGATGGGTACTACAGAGCTCTAATTGCTCCAGCCCAGGGGCAAAGGGGAGCAAAATCCTCCAGGGACACAGAGTAGTTTCCTTTCACATTACTGTGTCTGGACTTCAGATTGTTTTGACACAGCCAGTTCTAGAGACGTGAAGCCATAAACACAGAGAACACTGAAGGTACTTGGATTCAAGTCTGATAAAGTTAAGAATAATGTAAAAAGATGACTCTTTGCTACCATCTTTAGTACCATATATTGGCTGGACTAGAGGCTTTTGCCAAAGAGCAGGTCTCAAGGGCATCTTTCAGCTGAAATAAAACCCCTGGAACAACAGATCCCTGTCAACCCCTATCACACCTCCTGCAGGCATTAGCAGGAATTTTTACATTCATAAGGTAGCAGACCCAGATGAAAAGAAACGTCTCAGTTCCACCACATCCAGTTAAACCCCAAGACATTTCAATAGCATGCAAGGAATTTAGGGCAAGCTCTTAGGTTTGAAATAACAGCCCTTATGCTCTTTGCATCAACCTCTGACAGTGCTGCTGCAGAAGTTGTGTCACAGCGGCTGTCACAACTTTCCCCCCCTGATTCTGCAAGGCCAACAGAACCAGTGGCTGGAAGGTAGAATATTCCCAAGCTTCTTCACCAGTACTGTCCCTGTCCTGGGATGCAGAACAGCCAGCATTACACCCAGCCAATGACACATTATGCAGGATGAGTTTTTGAAAAATCTTCCCGAGGTTTAAAATACTTTCAAACAGTATTGTTGGCAAAGCAATATATCTCAACGACCTTTACATATCAAGGGCCCTGGTGAATTCATGGCAGCAGTGATAGCAAATCACAGTGTATTTAGGAAAATTTCTGTGAAAACTCTCTTTCCAGATCATTTGAACAAAAGGCAGATTAGTGACAGTTTGTACCAGTGTCTGGAAGGTCTCTCAAAGACAGATATATCCACAACTGAGACAGCTTTGGACTTTTTATCCAATTACACCGTTTCATTTAATGAGACCTCTACTACTGTTTCATTAGGGTGGAGAATATTGCCATAATTGCAAGCATAGGCAGTACAGTTTGCAAGTAATTTTGTTAAATACAGAAATTTTCTAACCATAAAGGTACAGAACAACATATGAATATATTATAATTTGAATCAGCTGTTCCATGGTCACTGCCATATCACTCAGTCTATGTTACATACTTAATATCTCCTTATTCCATTTGTGGTTAGAGCCAAGGACATGATGAGAGATTGTGAAATTATTCTTGCATAATATTTATGTGAATATTAATAGAGATTAATTAATCATAATCAATCCCTTCTTGAATCTGTCAATTAATTTTTAAATTTTCATTATAATAAAATTTTTAGAATAAATAATATAAATAATTATAATAAAAATTTATTTAGGAATATATGCTGGTTCTATTTATATCTAATAGTTGCTCAAAGTTTTTCAAATATTTTAGATTTAGAGATTGCATTTTTACAAAATATTTACAAAACATTAGTCTTTCTATAGTTATCCTGAAATACTTAAATAAACAGTAAAACTACCTTTAAACTATATTCAAATACTTTAAAACCATATCCAGCTGCTACACCCATGCAAAACTGCTTCAATACTTGTCATATAAATGCAATGTCATCTATCACTCACTGATACCAAGTGACCTGGAACTATGATTGATCCAGTACTAAAGACAATTTTTTTCCCAAGATCTTTTGAAAAAATACTTGTCCCATTCACTTGGTGGATTTGGCTCAGTAAGGACTCCTGGGTTCATCCCTATGTCACAGTCATACACCACATTTCATCATAGCGATGCACAAGCTACATGATCTGATGGATGAGGAGGTGATAGGG
The DNA here is from genome assembly GCF_009819885.2 of Catharus ustulatus. Lineage (NCBI taxonomy): Eukaryota > Metazoa > Chordata > Aves > Passeriformes > Turdidae > Catharus > Catharus ustulatus. Next base: position 15,930,054 of record NC_046228.1, on the reverse strand, counting down.
AATGACCTGGAATCCATCGTTCTATCCCTGGACCCATTCTGATTTATCACCTCAGAAATTTCTGGGCTCACAGACCTGAGGAGCCCAGTGACATGATCTACATCCTGCCCTAGGCTGGATGCTGGGCTGTGTTTGAGAAGCACACAAACAGCTCTGAGTATTTCCAGGAGTGTCCTGGAGGTTACTGAGTGCACAGACATGCAGACCCTTAATGCAGCCACATAACCCTACCAGCACCCTACCTCAGGCTGAAGGCTGGCAGCCATGAAGAGGAAAGGTAGAAGGGGCATTCATTCCCTTTTAAAAGGGTCCCTTCTAATGCAAAGAGACACAAGACTACAAGAGCATGAGAGTGTGCCGAGTGCAGGCTCCCTCCCTGCAGGAGCTTGTGTCCTCACTGCTGGTAAGAGAGGGGCAGGAGCCAGCAGCTGCAAGGCAGAGGTTCTCCTTACCTTTAGCTCTTGCATGCTGAATTCTTTGCCATGCTCCTTGGCACTGTTCATTATGAAATCCAGAGCATCACTGTGGTCTTCGGGGTTGTTTCTCTGCAGTTTTTCCTGTATAGCCTTCTCCATAAACTTATGTAGCATGTCCCGTGCTTTGATTCCCTGTGAGAGGCACACACAGTTCAGGAGAACCTTAGGAACTGATCCCCTCTCTAGTGACACCAGGGGAACCCAAGTGCAGTAATCCTTAATCCCAGGACCTGTAACAGCAAGAACTGTTTAGTCTGCTGCCCAGCCCCAGAGCCTTGCAAGAGGCAGCAATCTGAGGAAAATTCTGCACATTCTGTTGCCTTCCTGTTGTGAATGAAATTCAACAAGTCCCAAGAAACTCTGTGAGAAAAGACAGCAGTAAATCCATGCTACCAAATTCAGAGGCATCTGCACTGACCACACCTACAATTGTCCAAAAGAAGCTTATTCCAAGAGACAAGAAAAGGGAACAAGAAAACTGAGTCCAGACAGCAAGGCACTAATGGTTTTACAAGGGTATAGTGGATAAAGACACATTAATCACAGTCAGCTCATCCTCAGGTGCATTGCAGTCCAGCACAGCAAAACATTCATTTAAAATGTCAGCAAGTCAAGTGAGCTTTGCAAAGTGAAATGGATGGAGTCACAGAGCATACAAGCCTATATAAAAGTGTCTCCTGCAAAAGCCAGAAGGACCAGAAATTTGAAATGAAAAATGGCCATGGCGAGATGTTGGGAAGAAGATACAAAGGCTTAGATTTGAGGTGGGAAGGATTGGACAAAGTAAAGGGCAGGAAGCAAGGAGAAAGACAAATGGGCCTAAAGGAAAGTTGAAGATGTTGGTCTGGGGCCAGACAGTCTTTGGCTGACTTGAAAGAGGGTAGGCGGGGATAGGGCAGTATGAAAGCTCATACTGGCAACAACCTGCAAAGGGAAACTGGACAGGGAAAAAAAGAGCTTCGATGAAGAGCAGAAGGGAGGCCAGGGGAGAACCAGGACTGGCTAGTAAGGTGATCCAACAGGGCAGAGCTCACAGTAGAAATAAGAGATGAGGGAAAACCTGGCTAAAGTGGACAGGATACTTCAGCTGCGGTAAGGGGTGGAGAACCCAAAGCCAGAAGGAGGGAAGAATGTGAAAGGAAGAATGGTACTCAGGACCTATACCTAGAGCAGGAGTGTGGAGAAGCAGGCAGAGGGGAAGAGCAGCAGGGAAGAACTGCAGAGGCAGAGGAGACTGTCCCTCTCCCTGGGATGTCTCTGGGCTGCTGGACTACAAGAGACTGAGGACCATAAGAGGGTCTTAAGTTCTCAGCCTGCCTGAGTTGCAGAGGAGGTGCTGAGGTGTGCTGTGCCCACCTGTCTTGGTGCTTATGCCCACAAGCCCCTCTGCCATGGGCTGACTTCAGCTCAGATGGGGTAAGATGGGACAGGGTGAGATATGATGGAGGTGTGCATGAGGGAGAAGAGGAGCCCCCGTGCTGTACAAGGTGCTGGAAACCAGCCAGGAGCAGGTGAGAAGTGCAGAGAGAAGGGGAAATGGCTGGGGAAGGTAAGACATTAAGTCCTCAGACCTAGAACCAGGCATTGCAGATATCCTGGCCCATCAGATGCCCCTTGGTGGGCCTAGGGACGGGGTCTGTGCTGCCAGGGCCCAGGCCCTGCCCCCGGGCAGAGGGAGCAGTGCAGGCGGCAGTACCTTGCGCAGCCCACTGAAGGGTATGTTGAGGGGCAGGGAGAAGAGGTTCTCCACCAGCTGTTCAAAAGTTTTGGCCAGATCCTTGAACTGCTTTTCCTCCAGGCGGAGCCCCAGCAGAATCCGAGCTGCAATGCGGAAAGTTAAGGTTTTAGCGGAGGAATAAACTGCGATAGAGCCTGGCTCCATGCACCAGCCCCGCAGCTCCCAGCTCACAACCTTCTGGATCCGTGGCAGGTAGCTCTCCAGGGCGGCACGGCTGAAGACTCTGGCCAGGATCTAGGAGGAGAAGGGGGGGAAGAGAGGCGGGGAGTTAAAGCAGGGGGAGCACACATGGCACCGAGGCCCAGGCCGGGCCCCAGGTGCCGCCTGGGCTGTGTGCCCTGTCGGGGTGGCTGTGAGGCTCACCTTGCGGCGCTGGCGGTGCAGGTCACCGGTGGAGCTGAGCAGAGTATGGGAGCCCAGGATGATGTGGGTGCTCTGGGGCCACTGCGTGCTGACCAGCGTGTGCTCACCCAGCAGGATCTTGCGGATGTTCTCAGCGCCTGTCACCCGCACCACCGGCCGGCCCAGGAGGTGGGTCTTGAAGACGTTTCCGTACCTCTCACGCCGAGAGCTGTGGAAGCGGGAGCCCTGGGGACGAGCTGCGGGTCAGCTCGTGGCTCCCGCCGGCCCCTTCCCAGCCCGCCCCGTCCCCGGCGCCTCACCTGGAGCAGCCAGTGCAGAGTCTCCCCGAAGAAGGGCCAGCCCATGGAGCCCTTGGGCAGGGGCAGGGCGCTGGCGCGGTCCCGGCTGAGGCTCCAGCGCAGCGCCCACAGGTGCCGGCACAGGGTGACCAGCAGAGCCGGGGCCAGCAGCCCCAGCGCCGCCGCCTCGGGCCAGGAGAGCCCGGCCGGCATCTCCTAGGGCGGCGGGGACGGCGCGGGCGGCGGCGGCTGTCAGGGACGGGGGCCGGCGCCCCGCGACTCGGCTGCGGGCGCTGCGCGACGGGCCCTGCCGGCTGTGCCCGCCCGGCCCCGCTCGCCTCCTGCTGCCGGTTCGCCCCTCGGCCACATTTATATAGATATTGGCCACTTACGCCCGATCCACCTTCGGAGATGACGTATCCGCTGCATATTTAAGCAGCGCGGCCAAGTGCGGTGATTGGCGCGGGAGGGCCGGGGACAGCGGCCGAGGGGCTCGGGGCGGCGGCGGGGCAGCCCCGGGTCTGGGGGCCCGGCGCCCCCTCCCGCCCCCGCCCAGCCCCTCGGGGCGCCCAGCCGGGGCCGCCCCTGGGAGCGGGGTACCCTCCCCGCGCCCCTCGGGCCAGCCTGCCCAGGTAGCGAGCCCCGTCCCGGGCTCCCCCAGCCCCGGCTCCCGGCCCGCAGCCGCCGTCGGGGCCGCGCGGATCCCCGGCCGCCCTCCGCGGGGTAAATCACCGATGAGTCGGGACCTGCACAGGGCCCGCGAAACCGGCTCCGACGCGTGCTCCGGTGTGTGAAATTAAACAGGAATACGGGTGAGGTTTATATTACTGTATTTAGACCGTCATATAACTTAAAAATACAGCGAAAATGTACATTATTTTTACACGTTCCATTTGGTTTGTATTTGTTAGACATTCTCTCAGTGTCTAAACTAGCCAGGAGGGGACAGTGCAAAGAGACCGGCAGTGGGACAAAATGCTAATCGCTGGGATGGGGCTGGCAGGAAAAAGCGCAAACTAACAAACAGATGCGGCACGAAACCAACAGCGGCAAACCTATTCCTTACTGCAACCTGGGATAAAGAACCCGAGATCTTACAAAAGTACAGTTAGAAATAGTAACCCTGAGGAACAAAACCAAAACGAAACAACATGTCACATTATAAAGAACTAAAATGGTTATTTACAATCACAACCTCAACATTAAACCCTTTTGGAGAACAAAGCCTGTAAGTCCTAATGCTAAATAGATATCAAGTCTAGTTCTCAGGTAGTTTTCAAAGGTACTAAAAATCAGAAGACTTTTTCATACCTCCAGACTACAAAACCTGGTATAGAAAATTATGTCCAATCACTTTAAGGCTAATATACATTTAATGCAGGAAAACAATAGGCGGCATCTGAAACACAAATATCTCAATGCTTAAAAACATTAAATTAGGATTCAACCAGAAAACAGCAACTAAGGGATCATTTCTCAAATAATTCCTACTCAGAGCAAAGTTTCGGACACCATATCTGCAGATATTTAAATAACATATTTACAGTTCAGCTGTTCCATGTACAATACGATTGCGCTGTTTTTTATTGTACAACCTCATTTATCACCATTTGTTTACAATATACAAAATAGTATTCGATCCATTAAAAATACGTACAAAGAATTGTTTGTTGAAGACTACATGTACAATCCATCTACTGCATTTTTCCTCTTCTCGGTCAAACAAAAGTCCTAACTGGCATCAGCATTTTCTTAGTAGAAATAGTGGCTAAGAAACACCTCTTGATGTGATGAGATACTGTTGATTTAAGAGGCCTATGTGTGCTGGGACATACCATTCACTAAACTCCTAAGTTGCTTTACTACAGTCTCTATTAGCTTCTGCTTGTCACGGTCATTCTTCCTGAACTGAGCAAAAATGTTGTTCTTTTTGCTGGAGTCTTTCATTCTAGAGAAATAAAAAAGCAAATGACAAACACATTAGAAACGTAAATTGAAAAGGAAAAATCCGACTATTTAGGTCGGTTTAATACTATTCTTCTTTTGATCTTTCTGCTAATAAGAACTAAAAGATTACAAAACCTGTTCACTGTGTGTTCTTAAATTAAATTTCTGCAATGCAGAATTCGTTTTAACAAATACTACTTTACAAATAACCTGTAAGTATTAAGCAAATACCCTTTCAGCAGGACCCAATCCTACCAATTGCCTTAGGAGAGAAGCAAGTCAGAAAACCCGTTAGTATCATCTGCTTCCATGGTAAATTCAGATTCGGTGAATGGGTGAGTTTTGTTCACCGTCAAAACCGGGCATCTATATTACTGATTTCCAGTACCAACGGATACAAAAACGAAATTCGGGAAATTAAGTAAGTTACAGAAACAATATTTTGTAACAATATAGGTGATACGTACCCTCTGTGAACTCTGCAAAAGACATTTCCATCGCAGACAGGAGAGAAGAGAAAACACCGTTAGAAAGCGTCTTTAAACCGCAACGTGCTTTGGTGCGGTTTTTACAAGCAGGTTGGTAGCGGGATGCCGGTACCGTGCCCGGCTCACCGTGCCCTCCCTGCCCGCCCGCCGGGCCGGCTTCACCACGGGCAAAGCTGAGCGTGTCCCTTCCCCAGAGCGCCAATTCGGACACCGCTGGCTGCTCCCGCGGCACCGGCCCCGCCGCTCCCGGCACGGCGGCTCCGGCTCCGGCGCCCTTTGCATCCCCGCGCCGGCAGCTCCGGCCCGGCCCCCGCACTTACTTCTCCAGGAGCGTGAGGGCCGTGCTGGGGTTGACCCGCAGGTACTTGGAGGTGGCCTGCCCGTAGTCAGCCAGGTAGGTGGACCAGTCCCACACCATGAAGAGGTCCAGGAGCTGCGGGGGGAGAGGCGGGTGAGGGCGTGCGGGGCGGCTCTGCGGAGAGAGGCCGGGCGCAGCCCCTCGCCGAGCCCAGCCAACACCCCCCTTCACCTGCCCATTTCTTTCTTTAACGTGTCTCACCTCCCTCAGTGCGCGGGGAGGCGGCTGTGCAGGTTCGGCCCCAGGAGGGGATGCTAATGGCTTCACGCTTTAGTATTGGGGAACTTGGTTTACCATAGGGAGCAAGACAGGGATGCTCGTGTTTGCTGCTTCTCACAGTAATTTAAACGAGAGGTTCAGGTAGTCTCAACTAAGTGAATTAAACACCTCCTGGCTGCACTGTCCATTGTGACTGATCCCTGAAACTCAGCGCCAAGCCCCGGGCACACTTCTGGCCCACACAAACCCAAACACTTCAGTGGAGGAACAAGAAATCCCCAAGCACAGTCCTATGCTTGGCTGCAGTTTCAAATCAGGTCTTTGACTCATGAGCTCAGAGATGCTGTTCAACAAAAAGCCAGCCTGCTTTTACAATCAGACGCAATGCCGAACCTCCAGCAGCCAAGCACCCTCACAGCCCTCAAAGCCCAATTCCCCCTCCACCATCACGGGGTGCAGGCCAGGCACCGCTGGGCACCCTGCCCAGGCTGCCAGGGGCCAGGGCACAGGCAGCCCCGCTCGGGGATGCCTTTCCCACGGCTACCTGCGGGCCAGCGGGCCCCACTGCCATTGACGTCAATGGCGGGGCGCCCCAGCTTCCCCCTGCGTCTGGTGCCTGGCCCCGTCCTGCTGCTGAGGGCTAACAAGGGCTTGTTCTCAGGCCGTCCCGTGTTAGCCAAACCCACTGTTAAAATAAGCGGTGAGAACCATTAACAGCACTTTGCCCCAGCGAGCAGTCCCCGTGGCTGCTCGGCTGAGCTGGGTCCTCAGTGTAACCCAGAGCCCCGCTTGCCTGGAGACCTATTGCTTCAGTAATGCTGGAACAGGATTTTGTGTAACAAGACCACTTAAAAAAATGTAATTGACTACTGCAAGTCACATTATTTTGCTATTTCAAGGAAGAACGTGTTCACTTCAGACATTTGCTTCTGCTAAGTCAGACCAGAGCTGTTACAGCCTGGACAGAACAGTAGCAGCCCCTGCTCCCACAGGCAGAGCTGCAGCAGGCGCTCACTCCTCTGACTTCTCAGGTGCACTAAGAGTAGGACTGCACCCCACAGAACCTTACCTTACTCAAACTTCTCAGCCTGTCAGGTGTGTCCAGTAATGCTCATGCCCAAAATCGTAACACCAATTTATTTGCAGAATAAAAGCATACATCCAGTCTTCCCAGCTTCAAATTTATATGCCTCTTTTTTTGCAAATTTTTCCACTTCCTAACCACTTTCTTATGTTAGTTTCAAATATAGTGTCTAATTGAAATACATAATTTTCTAATTAATTACTCCCTCCTTATTTGTAGTGTAGTCTTTTAGGACTAGGTAGCAACATTTCCTGGGATTATAATGGACCTCTGACACACCTACTGCTCTGTCATCCCAAAGACCTTCAGGGACTCTTACAAACCTCAGTGACACTTACATTTTACATTCAACTATCTCATAGGGGTGAAAGGATCTAAAACCCAAGGTGGCTATTTCATTCTCTGCTGACTAGATATCCACGATAACCATCAAAGTAAAATTCAAACAGTTCTTTCCCACAAAGCCCTTTCTCAAGATGGACATCACCAATTTTACTGAGTTGCTGAGAATACGGCTTCAGTCACCAAGGCTTGATAAATCAAAAATCAGCCTCAGGAGTGAAACACAGCCTCACTTGCTACTGCATGTTACTCATCACTTGTTATCACCTGAGTTACATAGTTTGTGGTGCCCAGCCCTCACAGAGGTATTTCAAAGTACAACCAAGAGAGTGGAAAGATAGGACAAGCAGATGCACAAGACAAGCTGTGAGGATAAAGCTGACAGGAACCCAAACTATATAATCTGGTCATTAATAACTTACTGCTATTTACAGTGCTACTTGCCATGGGCTGCACATGGGACATGGTCCTTAAGGATGGAACAATGTTCCCTGCAGTTGTATTCAGTAAGTCAGAGGTGAAAGATTTCATTTTTTATCCCTATTATACCATTGAAATTGAGGATTCTGGGTAAATCCTAACAAACCCTGAAGCTCATATGGGTGAAAGGTATCTAAAGGTATTCTGCTAGCAATGTGCAGCCCAAAGCCATTGATGACTGACACAATTACAGGGCTGACAAGTTCAAAGAAACTTCTCTGACCATACAGCATGAGTGAGTGGCATATGATGCTTTCAATGGTTGACTCAACTGACTGTGCCATGGCTCTGGGAAATCTTAGTGATAATGATGGCTGGAAGATTACTCCTCATTTGTCACCTGGCCAAACACAAGTAAGCACGAAGGGCTCTAAACATACCATGAAGTCTGTTGTTTTTCAACACAAGGTAAAAAATGTCACACAGAACATGAAGCATATTCTGTGCACTCCAAGACAGTCCTGGTCCTAAAGAATGAACATCCAGAGAGACACTATTGGCAAGGGAGATGTACCCAGAGCTTCCTCCCGGCTCCAGGCATGGTCAAAGAGATGCATGCAACCAACCTCATGCTAATAAATCTCTTAAGTTCAAGCAGATGTCATTACATGTGGCAGGTATCTCAAAGGCCCAGACATCCAATCAAATGACACATGCCACTCAGTCACAGCCCCCTTCCCTCCTTCTGTGCATCTGTTCAGGGGCTGCAGTGTGACAATCATGTCCTGGCTCTAGATTAAATGTGGCAGGGAGCTGCAGACACTGCTGAAGACCAGACTGCTGCTGTGCACGATTATGCACTGTACATTTTGTCCCACTCACAGCTGCAGTTCTGCACTGTGGCACACTGCTGTATGCAGTGGGCTTTGACAGCAAGTACTGTATGCACTGTATGCTGTGGGGTGGGCAAGAGCTGCCTGGTGTGCAGCTCTTAGGATCTATGTCTGGCCATTCCTATCACCTGCATCTGCCCTGGCACCCAGGCTTGGCAGATGCACAGCCCTTGCAGGAGCTTTGTGACAGGAGCAGGTTGGCGAGCAGCCAGAGGCACAGAGCACAGTCTAGCAGAAATGACTCACTGGCCCCAGGACCACCACATGGGTGGTGGAAAATAACTTCAATCCATTCATGCAAAGCTCCACTTGAGCACAACACAACAACACTGAATTCACCTTCAGTCCTGCAGTAACAAGGCAGAGGTGTTAGCTCACCAATCTGTTTCAATTTCTACCGCTCTGTTCCTTTCTGATTTACGCCATATTTTGCTACACAATGGGTGCCCTATTTAAATTAATAATTTTAATTCCTCTCCCTGCTATAGAGTAAATGGGACTGTCTTGGCCACAAGCAGATGTTGTGCATGAAGCACAGGATAGTTTGCTGGTTCTGTGACAGTAGTTTTTATTGCAGCATGTAGGATCAAAACTGATTAAAGGCCAAGTTAAAGAAACTTTTCCCTACTACTATTTTATCTATTAAAGCTTTCACTATTACTGAGACAATAACTGAAAATGAGATGTATTGTCTAACAAAGAATGCTCCACACTGGCATACACTGTCAAAACATAAATATGGGCACAAAGAAGGTCCCAGCAGTATTTCTCAGTCTCAAAAATCAGTCAAAGGCCACAGAGTGTATCACATCATACTGGTGCTACTGGTTGCAACTCCATCAAGCAGTGCACAGCTTGCCATGAAATTACAATAGGAAAAATGTTTATTTTGCACATACATCTTTCCTAAGTTAACATGTATGGGAAAAAACTTTATACAGAAAGGCTGTCTCCCTCACTTCTCAGTTTGGAGGCAGCATAGCCCATGTTGGCTGTTAAGAAAGCTACTCTGTCAGCCCCAACTAAGGAGTCACCCAAAGGTGTTCAGTCAGAACCAGCTTATCATGCAGCCAAAACACTGTGAAGCACTGAATAAACTAAATAGATGTACTCTGCTACCAAGAACAATGGCCCTGCTGTGCTCTTTATCCCATAATAACCGTGAAAAATAAGAATAAGCTCAGACAGGCAATACTATACCCGAGTATTTTGTAATGAAGCAGAATATGCTTCCCTAGGAGCAAGGAGCAATTATTCCCTTCTGACTAGGAACAATTTGCAAAGATGTGTGTGAGTCTGAGTCATTGTTTATATTTTAAAAAAAAAAAAAAAAGAAAGAAGGGAAAAAAAAAATAGAACAAGCTTTAGCCTCTCCTGTACATCACACAGAACTTCCTATATGTTGTTCACTTACTTACATTTACAAGAATAAGGCTACACTTCCACCTCTTTAGAGGATTCTGCCTCTTCTAGTGGTGTAACATAAGGGGAATCTTTATCCAACATCTCGGAACCATCAGGGCTGATGATCAGAGAGCAGCATGTTTCTTCTACTTTACATGCAAGTGTTGCTTTCCCAAACCATTACATTATTAGTCACATATATACTTCTAACATTATAGGTAACTTAAGCCTCTGGTTGCTGTACTTCACCTTTACTTTGAATTATGCTCTACAGTGCTTTGATTTTGTAATTTTCCCTTCATGTGCAGGTATTTTCTAAATGCCTTTTATGTCTAACATTAGGTCTCTCTGTAGAAATAAACATCACTTGGAAAAGAAAAGGTGTTTGTATGTACTTATGTAAAAGTTTATAGTAATTTCTGATATTATACAGATAACTGCCATTTTTAATTGAAAGATTTTTATTTTAAAAGATACTAAACCATGTTTTGGTTAAAAGAGCTCCTACTGCAAGACCTTGCTAGCTAACATGATCAGTTAACAAAAAACATTATAATATCGATGCTATGAGGGGAAAAAAACTTTTAGTGACAGAATTCTGATTTCAAATAGGGTTCTTGCATCTATTCTTCAAAGTCAGTACTCTAGCATTTTCCCAGTACCTAGGTGATATAGCCCTGTTTGAATGGAAATTTTCATCATTGCTCACTAAAGCTTTGTATTGTATTACCTAAAGTTCAGAGCAGCTCAGCCATGGTCCTGTATTTAGGCCATCTTGTAATTACGTGAGAATTTTGTGCACTGGGAACTGCTGGAATCGACCATCCGGCCCTTTCAATGCCATTTGAGCCTCTTGTCACATCCTCAGATATCATACAGATGCCCCTTCCTTTTTACTTTTGGGCAACTGTCAGGAATAATCTTGGAAGAGAATGCAACTTTGGGAACTAGCTATGCACAGAGTGAACACAGCAACAGACAGAAGGAGGAGACATGAGCTTTGCAGATGGAAATGGGGGCAGTGTCCATTAGACACTGAGCTGGTTATACTACAAAACTCCTAATTGTAAATTATCAAGGTAGCTTAGTGCAAGTTAGAATGGTGCAAGTTGGAATCTCTTTTGAAGCACCATGAGCATCAGTAAATATCTTTGGTTGTACAAATGGCACCAGTGATTCAAGAGCTGGAAAAACTGAGTTGTACACTTAATTTCCTACTTACCTTTTACTAAAGTCAAATATTCCATCCAAAGAAAAGTAATTTTTTTAATATATCACTGTCAGTTATGTCAGTTCTGGCCCACTCTCCTTGCTCACAAGCTGAATATCTTTTATGCTAAACAGTTTATTAACCCCTAATCACCCAGTTACTTCTGGACTTGATTGCATGTGTAATTACCTTTTGTCAGGTACAATTTGCCTGATAAACATGTCAGAACACTTGCTGCTTAGTCTGTTGAAACAGATAAATGCTGTCTTTCCACAGCCTTGGGGCATAATTAACAGGGAAAAAAAAGGCAGTTATAAAAACACACAGAAGCTGATTCAGTGAGGCAGGAGTTCACAGCGTGCAGCCCGCCAAGGCCCATTGCCCGGCCCGCTACGCTTGCCTGAGCTCTTATTGAGTTCCAGCCTGCTGTGACAGGGCAAAGGGGGCAGCCCTCAAAAACTGAGATTTAAAGTAGGTTTCCACGTGAACTTCAAAAAAGAGTGGGATGATGCCTGTTTGAAAAAAAGAAGAAAAAGAAAAAAAAAAAAGAAAAAACAACACAGTGAAGCAGCAGATAATGAAATTGGTAGAGTCCCTGTCATCATTATGTGTTATACGCTCAAGCAGACTCTCTGGGATGGGACCAGGAATGGAAAAACTAAAAGAAGGCAAAGGAAAAAAAAAAATCAGGAAAAGCAAACCAGTCAGGATTAACTAAAAATGCTTTGTGGCATCCTTGGGCTCAATTGCTTCTGATTTCTGCCCTGTAGTGTTTGCAGGTTATGTACCCATGCGCTACAGGGAGTGCGAAAAAAGAAATCCTTACCTGACCTCTGGATAACCCAAACAGGAGATTAGCCCATTTCCAAGCAAAGCAGGTTGTCACACTGTTAGGCCAATTGCTTCTATTGACACTTTGCATAAACATCTTACACAGGGTGATCAGAAAGGACTGTTACGCCATTAATGCTCTTTTTATTTTTTTATACCTAAGTCTTACAGAATAAAGGCCTTTCTGAGTAAGGGATAACAAAAGGGTCAAAAGGTCACAAACATTCTTTTAAGCAGGCAAAAATCGGGGAAGTTTAGATTCATTGAAAAGTGCAAATTGGAATTTTTTTGTGTCTTGAAACATTCCAGCACACTCAGTTTTTTCTAATTTCACTTCTAGTAAATTCATTATCTACTTAATTGTGCGTTTTTACTTTTATTTTTAAATAAGAAAAATGCTAAAGTCTTCATTTTAGGAAATAGTAAGCTGTCTAACCTTCTCAGCTAATCAGTAATCTAAACAGACTTAGACATTACCACTGAAATCCTTGTGAGGACCAGTGTGAAAATATACAGAACTTTTTCTTGAAGTGGGATGACTTAGCAGTCTCTCATGTACAGTCTTCACATAATTTACACAGCATGTGGTTTGCACTGTGTACAGCAAAATATTCTATATTTTCTTTTGTTTTGCTTTCCCTTTGATCAGAGATGGAAACAATCTCCCTTTAATAGTATAAAAGCCACCTGCTGGGCATCACAGACTACAGCTAATTGGTAAATTCTTTGAAATTTTGATATAATGGATTTTGACCTCTTTAATTAAAAAAAACCCAAAGCCTAGAATACGGTGAACTCTTCTGGGAAATTAATAGTGCCAAGCATATACAACTGCAAGCTACACCCAATCCTTTCTTAAGAAAGAATACAGAAATAAGATTACAATTTTTTCCTTTAGAATGCACAGCTTTTAGCCTAGGAAAAAAAAAAGAAACTATTGCTAGCTAGGTATCATTTAAGTCACTAAGATAAAGAAAGAGAAAACACATAAATACTACAATTATTTCTGCTTTCACTGGGCTTTGGAGCTAAAAAGCACCAAACATAAAGGTGACTTTTTCATTTTAAACACAGTAAACTCACAAAGGCCACTCACAAATGTTCCAGTCCTCAACATTTCCTACTTCAAGGAGCTCACACTGTACCAACCCACCCCACCCTGTTTTAAGGAGGACAAATGGGTTTCAAGACCCAGAAGGAAGCCTGTCAACCAGAATAGTTGCTGTTTCATAATCTCTGACATAACATTAACCTTTCAGTGGAGCTATAATCTCACTGCATTGGGAACTCTGAGGCAGCACTGTCTTTCTTTTGTTAAAACACTTATTTATATTCTGCCCAGAATAATGGGGCCACGGTCTATGACTGGGACTCATAGGCACTGCAGTAACACAGCTACACAACAACAACAACACTTGTTTAATCTCTGTTTAGGTTTCATGCACAAGTACACATGAACATACGCTACACAGGTATACACTTATTTCCAACAAAAACTGTCTGCATGACCATGAAGATAGCACCATCATTATTCACCAAGTTATGCATCTGTTAATTAAAGCATGCACACCATGAAAGCACTTACTAAATTGGAAAACAAAACATAAAGGACCAGGATCAGAATCAAAACCGGACAAAGACAAGTCTTGTTTACTCTGAACATCCCTTAGTTGCAAAGGAACAACAGAACTACTTAAAAAATATATACCTAAGTCCAGCTTGAAAGAAAAAAAGGCAGAGTTTGCTAACTGTAGAATAACACTGTACCAACCAATCACAATTATCACTTAATCAGTAGGTGTTCATTACTGCTGACAAACATCTTGTTAGCCTGGCTAGCAAGTCTGCCTGCCACTTGCCAAAATATTTTGTTTTATTTAGACCTGGTGACTTATTTTGTGAATGTGGTGAATTTCAGAATCCCCCCTACTGATCACTTAACTGGAATAATGTACATTGGTCTTGTATTTCAAAGTGTACATTGCTCTCTTGATCTGTGAATTTGTCCTGTAGTTCATGCTATTTTTTTCTGAATTGGTACAACAAATGGATTTTCAAAGTGATGTTATGGGGACTTACTATGCAATTCCCATTAGTGTCAATGGGGGTCGCAGGCTAAATTCCTAGACAATGCTTTGAAAACTGAGCCCTGGATTTTCAAAGGAAGGATAGTCTGTGTTAGAAAGGCAGTGTCTTTCAGTTTTTAAGCCACTGCATTAAAACGTGCCTTTTTCATTTAAGCATCATGCATTCAGAAATTGTGTCTAAATTTAGGACACTGAATTTTTCACAAGAATGAAACAATTTTGTATTTCAATGCTACCATCTGTTTCAAATTTATCAGTGAAATTGTATCTGTCACTATCTTGAATGTTGGGATACAATCTTCAACACATTCATAAACGTACAACGTATGATGTTATGACAGCTAAACCATTGGGATTTGTTGCTATGCTAAGAAAAAACAGAAGTTATTTCTTATAACAGAAGTATTCATGTATCTTTTATAAGAAAAAAATCCTTGCAAAAGGCAGAATTCTTTCCTAAAATCTGGACTTTGTGGTACACTTTGAGAGATGCCTGGTCTTGTTACATTCATGAAATTTTTTTTTATTCTTTGGCACTCCAAATAAACTCAGGCTTGCCTGCAAAATAGAATACTTGTTGTTGAAGTCACGTGAACAAGCTTGTTGCTGTTACCATAACCAGAAAAACACTCACAATGTATAAGTTTTACAAATCCCATTAAAACTTCAAGCAGCCCAAGATGTAACATCTGAAGACACAGAGAAGTAGTTTCTGAGACAAATGTAAATAGCTAGGCCCTATGAAACACACAGTACAGCAACAAGTAATACCTCTTCAAAGAAGATTTCTTTAATTACAGTGAAAATGTTTATGATGAAGTGTGTTGTTTTTCATCATTAAAGAATAAGCTGGACTAATAGCAAAAGAACCATCTTTTGAGTCTAGAAGCAGGGAAGAGTTTGAAAAGCAGGAGCCTGGCAGACAGTCAGGCTCCAGAGGGCACGGGCTCGGGCCAAATTGCTCCTGTCAAGCGTGTTAGTCCGTACACAAAGTCCCTTTAGACAAAGCATAGAACTATGTCAATGGCAAAATTTGTGTGGATTAAAAATTGTGTATTATGCAATGTTCAGGTCATTCACCATTTTTTCTGGTTTTGAGCTCCTGATGCAGAGGTGTACACGCTGAAACAGCATGCAGGGGTGGTAAGTGCAGCTCCCCAAAACAGACCATCTGCCTCTCACCTGAACAAGACTTTGAGAACACAATTTCAACTGTTAAAATTATGAAACATTTAATACAGCACTGTTAAATCCCAGCTGGCATTTTCACTTGGCTTCTGGTTGTTTTGTAAAACACAGGTTTTCCAGTAGTACTTAAATATTGACATCTACCAAAAAGAAATTTTATATTTTAGTTTATTTAATCTTTAATTTTCTACAGGCACTTCTTTTTCACTAGCACTAGACTCACAACACGTTTGCTTTAAACTATTCACTCGTCAATGAAATAATGCCATAAATAGCATATGATGACAGTATTCTAAAATAAGCTTCCCAGGGATTAAAACTGTATCATTTGTCTCAGTCCTTCCTGTAAAAATCCATCTGAGATGATTCACTATAAAAATGTCATCAAAAAGTTCAAAATTTAAAGTTAAATTTTAACCACCTTCTCTGGTTTAGAGGTGGGTCTAATTTAAATTAATCTAATTTGGTGTAACTAGCATAAAATTCAAACACAAAACACATTCACTTTCACTTTCATTCTGAAATTGAACACTCTTGTCCCATCTGTCACATTTAATATTTAGCACTATCCATAAGAGTAACTCCAGATGCCCGCAGTCTTACAAGTATGTATATACACCATACCACAAGAAGTCATTATCTGACAAATGCTAGTTTTAACTACCCCAGAACTGTCCTTGTAACACACACACCTAATCTAGATAGTCAGGCTGCTGTACCCAAGAACAAATCATCTGCAGTGGTCTGCCCAAGTATACAACCCCAAGTTTAAATTTCAGCCCAGTTACTTCTAGGATTGAAGCAAGGAGCTTCAGACACACAGCCCTGGCATGCAAATGCAAACTGATGCCATAAGAAGACAAGTGAGTATGGGGCACAGTTCCATGGTATCAGTTTTGTGCTTACAGAGGGAGAGAGGATTTCAGCTCTTTATGTGAAGCTGTAGCTCAAGAAGAGACCCAGGACACCGCCAGTACGGCACTGTTGGGAACCAGGGATTCAGAGAATGGGGCATTTCCCTCTCCCACCTCTCCAGTCATTTCTGGTAATATTCTGACTTGGACAAAGACATCAGAGAAAATTACATCTATTAAATATACTGAAATTACATTGCTGCAGCAATGGATTCACCTTAACAGGAGGATACACATCATGTCTATAAGGTTTATGAGCACTCTTGAATCTGCAGCAATTGGTCTTCACACAAGTCCATGATCTGCAGTGTGTACTATGAATCACATAATTTCCATTGAGATAACCTGAGGTTCTACAGCAGTTAAGGGGAAATAGTTTGGTTCAACACAACAAAGTAATTATTTTTTCTTTAACAACTTTCTTTTGGCTTACTTTCTTTTAGCATCTGTGCATTTCTCAAAAGCTGCACATCTGAAATAAAAAATTATAGCCACAGTGTGCCAGATTCTTCTCTTAGGCAGCCATTGAAACACTCAGAATTTTATATACAAGGTGCCTCGCTAAAAAGCTTCTGCAGGAAGCAGATACAAATACAGCAACTGCTCAATAAAGTACCTCCGCTGATCTTGGGTGCTGAGCTAGATTATGTGAAAAGCCACTGAAATACACAACAGGCCACAAAACAGCATAATTTTGTTTGCATCCAGAAACAAAAATCCATAAGGCATAGATACTTACAGATGTGGCCATCATAAGTTTACTGTAAACAGATAATTATTTCTTCCAAAGAAGTGCACTCAGGGTATGGCTGTATAACCACCCTTTGTAGCAGATGAAGTTACATCCCTTAGGGAAAGCTATGCTAGACCTGAGAACCTCTGGACAAGGAATTCCACAATCAGTAGCTCAGGAATGTAAATAGAGACAAGTTAAAAGGAAAGCCAAAATCACTAGGAAAAAACTTTCATATTCTTTCACAGACAACCTTCACTTTCCTCTTCAGCTACAATAAAGCATTTACTTCCCTATTTGTATCTATCAAATGACTCTCAAAACATTTTACCAAATACTATAGCCCATATAAAATCCTGGTATTGTTTTCTTAACTTGTTGTCTAGATAACTTGGTTTAACAAAGGCTTCCAAGCCCAGCAAGTTGCAACCTGAATACCTCAAAATTTCCTTTATTTTTAATAGGGTTTTTGCAAAAGATGTTTCTCCTCTGGTTGTTGTTTGCAAACATATTAGGAAAAACCCCATTTTGCTTAAAGGCAATAATCCAATATAATTTCTTTTCTAAGAAATACATCTTCAAGAAATTATACTCCTTAGAAAATGTTTTTTCTCCCCTTTAGATTATGCATTTTCTCCTCAATTCTATAGACAGTATTTTACTTAAATGCTTTATCTAAAAAAAATATTTCTTATGATTTCCCTGGAAAACCAAGTAATTACAAATTATTTCATATGTCATTTGCAATAATTACTCTTTGTATTTTAGCTCAAACAGATCCCAGTACACATGGAACTTTTGCTCCGTAATGATGGCAAAATTCAGCCTCTAATGCCTCCTGCAATTTGAAAACATCTTCCCCTGATTTTACTTGCCACTTTGAAATGTTATCCCTTTCTAGCGAGTAATCCTGTGTTAGATTCTTTTGCTTCTTAAACGAACATTATTCTCACCCTTTATTGACTGACCAGATCTATTATCACATGTAAGCAGTGTTAATCCTCTAGTAATTAACACCCTTATTAAAGTAATTTTAACTCAAAGAAGTTAAAATCGCATTATTGGTTTTATTTAATTAAGCTATGAGGGCTGTTTTATAGTGTCATTTGAGTTTTCAACTAGTGCCTTTTCTGCCAGTTACTCAGGTCCCCCCTGCAGCTGCCACACCCTGACACACACAAATCACCACCACCCCACCTCACCCAGTTACCAGGGCATTTCTGTCTAGGAGTTATTCAACATTATTCCATTTCGCTGTGAACTTTTTCAACTATTCTGCACGACGATGGATACAAGACGTAGACACTATACTAGACATTTTGCCATTCCCAAAACTATCATTTGGACGTGCATTGGAATGACAGTATCACATTCACCCTTCCAGAGGTCTCAATATCTTGTTAGCACCTAAAGTGAAAGAGCCACTTTTAATGTCCTCTTCATACATGCTAAGCAAGGGCACATATTTTTCTTTAAACTTCAGAATGGCAAAAAGAAACAGACTCCAAATGCACCGAGTTGCACCACTTATAATGGCCACTTTTTCTGTTACTTTGACTTGTCCAAGTCAGGTTTTAAAATTGTGGTTTTGTGTGTGCGTCCTACTGCATGTTCCTTTCTATGGGAAAATAGCTGGTGGCCTATGTTGTCTTACAGATCTCAGGTAAGCTGCTCAACTGACACATTTGACACAGGGTCAAAAGATGAAAACTGTCTTCTGGTTTAACTGCATCAAGTTACACTGTGCACTCTGGAAGAGCGTGGGCTAATTACGAGTCCTGAACGATTTCCTGGAGGCACACTACTGAAACTGGGAAGGCTTGAGTTCTCCAGGGAATAAAGCAACCTGATGGTATTCTGGACTTTATACACCATTAACTGTGTACTGAAAGTCCTTTCTTTTCTTTGGATAAAAACATCTCTTCAAATTTCTACTGTTCAAAAAAGAAATGTTCTTATTGGATCTCAGCATAATCCATGGAAAATTGTAAACACAGAAAGAAAAGGGTAAGAATAATAAAGTACATTTACAGACACAAATTGACTTATCTTTTATTCCCCTCATCCCATATTTTTATGTTCTTCTTTTCTCCCCATCACCTGGTGCTTCCATCTACTCATATTTTGATTTATTTCTGCATTTCTGTTATTATTCACTCTTCATTTACACTTTCTGTAATTGCAGGGTCTTTTAAGTTGAACCACTCCTTTGCTACTAATGCTCTAGAGAAAGTTCTCTGCAGGGAGGACACAATCTATATGGTGAACCTTCAATGTGAACTTCGTTGTTTCAATATTCTTTAAAATAGCACAATTTGTAAAAGGATAAATTGCTCCAAACCTGACAAACCCATGAGAGCCATAAATATTAGCATATATGATAAACTGTGCCTAAGAACATGCTGGTTCAGTCATACTGTTTACAGTAATAGTGCTCTTTGTTCAGAAACCAGTTGTAACAAACCAGGATGAAATTCAATGATTTCTTTTGCCAGTTTTTGGTATCTTTGTATTAATCTCCCCAATTTCACTGACTGGCTGAAGGCAGTCTAGTTAGACAGAGTAATGCTTTTTAATTTGTATTTCTGCAGTTCTAAGACAGCCAACTGCAGATCAGTGTGACATTATGGTACACCATATACGAAGACTTTTGAACATACAATCTTTTTTCCCAAGATATTATGATACAAATGAATAAACATTCATTAACTACATTTCACCAATTCAAATCATTGCCTTACTATGTCCATTCAATTCCCTCCTGGTGTTGTTACTGTCCTGAAGCAGAGAAAAAGTTTTGTTTTCCTGATGTAAAAGATTCCTTTCATTTTACTGGATTTTATATTTGCCTTGCAGTGACCTCCAAGCATGAGATGGACTTTGTTTTTCACAGAAGAAACTAGCAAAAGGAAAAAAAATGGGGTATTCTGTCTGCTGCATGTGATTGACAGATAATTTAGAAAAATAATGGAACCTAAGTATGTTGATTGATGCAACTGAAAAAAATACTGAAGGCAAATCTGCAGGGTTAAAGGGTTAGTAGTGCTGCTCAGTACGTACTACATACCAGTGGTACTCCCAGTTTATATAAGGCTGGAGAATGTAAGCGATTTTTGGGCAGAAATTACTTAATACACTAACACAGCTACCAGTTCCATGGCTCCCCGATGGGAGACTAGGACTCAGAAATGTTAAGAGAATACAAATAACATGTAATTTGAAGGAAAACAGTAATTTTCCTCTCTTGTGCTGCTCAATTAACAATGCTTATTCATTACTCATAGGAACTACATACTGCTGACAGAATTCAGAGGAAGTGCTGGGGAGATGGGGCCTCCAAAACTGAACTCCACCCATCAGGTCAGGGCTACAGAAGGGCCCAGACATAATGGTGGAGATCTTGCTGGCTGTCAGCAGGAAGAGAACAGCTGGATAATGTATTCACGAACTTTGGAAAGTTCTGCACCCAAATCTTTCTTCCTTGCACGTACATAATTTCTTACATGACAAAGGCAAGGACTGGATGGGAGCAAAACTGCTAACAGAAGAATAACCAAAGAGAATCTTCATTACATTGAATAACTTTCACTGAATGGAATGTGTATCAGTGACTTAAGGGTAAGTAGGCTTTTACAAATATAACAGGCACACAGATCAACTTCTAATTCAAAGATTATATTTGTTAATTGAGAAATTATCTGGAAGTGAACCTTCTGAAATTTTCCTACCAACAGATCCTTCTGCAAAAGAATAACACCTTTTCCACATAAAGTTTATTTAGTGCCTTCTCTCATAATGCCATTGGAAATTCCTGCTTCACAAAGTGTTCCACAGCATGCTAGTTACTAAAGAAATTTAGTGTCATGCCCAAGGAAATGGAAGCCCTTGGGTTCTAACATTATGTGCAGAGTATTCTTGGGATTTTACTTCAACTAACAAGGACAAAATTTAGTTCCTTTTAGGTCGCAGTCTTACAGGAACTTCCTCTGCAACTATGGGATGAGCTTTCTTGAATGGAAAGGTTTTCCAGAGATATGAAGTTTTCATCAAGACAACAGCTCTTCAGGTTTTGAATTAATTGATTAACTATTTCTAAACTGTGTCTTGAAAAAGTAATGATGACCAAGAAGAGCTTAAAGCTGATTAAATGTGACAGTTGGTAGTATTCAGACAGGGATTCAGATATGTCCATCTAAATAGTCTTGACAGCAGCTTTTGCTAACTTTTTCTTTTCTTCTTTCTTTTTTTTTTCCTTTCATATCTGCTTTGATCAACCTCTCCAGTGAAACTTCTAGTGATTTCCATTATGGTAGCATTTAAAGATGAAACTCCCCTGAACAGTTGTAAGTCAAGCGTTTCACCTGCACAAATGTGATTTCCTGTCTCAGTTCCCAAAATTATAAATTCACCTAACAATAACAAAAATTGCCCTAAGGCTTATGTTCTTATTCAAAAACTGTTATCGGCAGGTCTCTAAGTCAGGCTCAGTGCTTCACAGGTTCTATGTAGTTTCTAAATACACAGTACAGACTTCTTGTCAGCTCATGTAGTTCTACCTTTTTTTTTCTTTTCTTGCTAAGTAAGAGGAGAACTCAGAGAACTGTGCCCCTTAACTAGTTTAAAGAAAAAACAAGGAATTTTTAAGTTTTTTATAACTTCCATGATTTAGGTACTTACGCCATTCTTTACTGTCATTTAAGAGACGGCATTCTGTTTATGCATTACAGCTTTACACTTCACAGCCTTTTGTGCACAATATACTGTACATCCATTTGGAGAAACTGCGAAGGTTTTTGCCACAGATGGAATGGGGTATCTTGTAGTTAAATGGCCATATGTGTATAATTTTTGTTAAGTGAGGTATTGATAGAGCTAGTGAAGTAACAGCATTTGTACTGAGGTTTTTAAACCTGTTTTCATGTATGCCCCCCCATTGTTAGTACACCATGATCTAGAGCAAAAATCTGGTACATGACCAGCATGTTATTTACACTTCTCTGCTGAAAAAGGAGCATTTAGATGAACTGGATACAATCTGTTTTGCTCTGAATTTGATGAATGATTTAACGTCCTAAAGAATACAGACACCTAATACCCGGCATGTGTGCTTTTAGTTTCTGCCACTAACAGGGTAGGAACACTTACTACCAGGAAATGACTAACTTGCCATTCTGCTTTGATTCTGCAAATCCTTATCAAGATAGTGAATCCAAAGCCATGCTTGTTTTTAACCCCCTGCTGCTAATTTCTGCGCATTTGTTTCCCAAGCTTCCTAATTCCTACCAGCTGGCAGGTATAAATCCCATCCCAGTAATGAGCCAGCTTGCTTCTGTGTACAGAGCACTGATTGAGATCTTCCTCACAAATATCTATACACACAGCTTGTGATCTGAGCCTACTGTGACTAACTACAGGCTTTGCAGAACCTGGCTGAGAAGGAGAAACCAAAAGTAAGATAGTTCATCGGGGAATATAGGTACTTAGAAACAAATTGTCACATTTGTGTGTAGAATTCCTGTTTACTTGGAAGAATATAGTTATCTGAAGAAATATTGTGTCTTCCCTGCAAGCCAGGTAACACACATTTTGCTTGCAGTCACACTCAAATAACTGTGTCATTTTAAACCCAGAGATGCATATGCATGTTACCACTGTATGATGCAAATCATGAGATACATGAGATACCGAACCCCGACTTGTGCCTGTTCTCTCACAGTGTGTCTCAAGCCCCCCTCCTGCCTTAGTGCCAAGTCAATTCATGGAGAAGGGAAAGTCCATGAAGAATTGCCTTCCTCCTCCAGCAAAGTGAGGCTCTATGTCTGAAATCCAGGGAGATGCAACTCCTGCTTTGTTGCTGTCTGAAACCTGAGCTCCTTTCTTTAGCTAAATAAGCAGCATTGCACTGAAAACTAGAGAAGCACAAATCCCATTACATAGCACCCTGAGGCTGGGCTTCATGTTACAGATGTAACATGCTCCTCTGCTTGATCAGAGAAGCTGGGGAGTGCATAACAGGGGGAAAGGGATCAGTAAGCATTGTGAAAGAGCCTCTGTGAAGATGAAAGTCTCAGCAACCATTTCCCTCAGGAAGCAAAAGATGAAATGTTCTATGTACTTTCTAATTAAAAATTAAAACTGTTGCCTTATAAAAATGTCTTACTTTTATCTTCAAACTCTGAAGTTTATAAGACTTGCTCCTAAACATACAGTTGGAGATTTCTCCCTCTTGAAAACTCCTGATGTTTTTTCAGTTCAAGATTCTTTCTCGGAACAGAGGTTGGGGTGGGTGTACTCCACTAATTTCAAAGCCTAGGCACTCTGTGGGCTGGCAGCCTGTAAAGGAAGCCACACCTTTAGAGCCCTCAGCCTCCAAGAGTTATGGTGAACAGGTTTGCCAACAGGCTGCAACTTATTCTCTGAGGTCTACTGAAGGGCTCAAGAGCATTCTCCACGGGGAACACAGATGGAAGAGCTTTGGCAGGCTGCACATTTGGGAACTGGAGACAAGCCAGAGCTGAAATGTAGTTACTGCCACAGGAAATTAATCCAAATTAAACACTGCAAACCTTACAGTGGGGAAGACTGAACTGTCACCCTGCCTTCAGTGGCAGAAAAGCCTGTGCCTGGGATTGAAGCCCAGTGGTCTGTTACACAGTTCCTATCTACAAGGAGTTACTTCTGAGCTTATGAGAAGGACAATGCCATGTCTCAGTAATGAATGGGAAGAAAGGGGAGTAATAGTAGTAACAACAATTTCCTCTTTCAAATAAATTTACATTACATTTGTTGCATGGAACTGTACAGTTCACAAGGTTTGTATTGTTTCTCACCAGAAAACACATTACAATATAAATGGACAAGCAACCCAATAAACTATAAATTATTTGGAATGAGAAGAAAATGTATTATACTTCTAAATATCAGGTATCAATTTGCAGAAGGAATACATGTTGTGTACTACCAGTAACTTCAGTTCACAGATGTGACACATGCTTATTTACACACATCATAAACAAAAGTCTGACAAAAATGTATCTTCTAATGTTTCTATGATAAATTACTCTCTATATTAATCATATTGATTGGGTCATTACTTTGTGTCCAATTTATCTCTAACACTGAGATAATACAAACAGAAACTACTGAAAATCTTCTAAAATTTTCCCCCATGCTTAAGCAGAGCTTATGGGCATTGTTGATCCCAGCCCTTGGTCTCCCATCTGAAGGACACCACTATCAGACTGCAAACTCTGCCTTGTGGGTACAGATACTGCTACTCTAGTTGCTTAACTCTGGAGTTCCCAACAGCATATGATTATTTTCACTTGAGACTGCTGCCCATTGCAGGACCAACACTGACAGCAGCTGGAGGGTATTAACAGCAGGTACTTAAGTGCCAAAAGAACACAGATAAGACACGGTTCTCCTCAACCCAGCAAAACAAGGAAATTCCACAAATCATCAAGCTAGCTGAGTACTTGTTTGAGATGAGACAGTAGAGGAAGAAGCCCCTAAGCAGTGCTGATGGTGGAGAGAAACATCAGGAACAACTTGTGAAAAAGTGAAACAATCAAGTTATGTTGGCAGCTTAGTTATATCTCTGCAGGAAATTATTTGATTTCAAGAATAGGTATTTGTAAGCACCCACTTGGTTAAGAATCAGGATATTTGGCCTAAGACAGCAACTGCTGAACTCTCAGCCTACCACAAGGTTATTGTTCTTGTCCGCTACATACTACACTGGCTCTCCAAAGAATAACACACAAATTATAATATTCATGTTTTATCCTCACAGTACTGAAGTGTACAAGACATACAAGAAACTGCCTCACATTCCAGAACTGTAACCCTAGTCTTTAGGCACTAAAGAACAGGTCATAACCAGGAAAAAAACTAATTTGTCGGAGGCTGTGCTTCCTCCTCAGAGACGATTCAAGTAGGACAAACTAAGACTTGTTTACTTTAGAAGGTTAATTCCAATTGACCTAAGATCTGAATTAGTAGCAAAATCCCCAAAGTTTATTCCCCCTCATTTTGAGCGACTGCACTATTTACCCACGTTCCCTGTACAGACAGTAGCAAGAAATGACTGTCAGAGAGCAATGCAAGTTGCAGGAGAGCTGGGTCATCTTCACAAGATGCCAAGTCTCTGTAAAGCAGCACATGCCACTTTGATAATTGCCTTGCTGAGATGGCCCCTCAATGGCTTTAAGTGGGGTCAAAGGGTACACCTAGGTGTGACCTCAGGTCATATGCTAAGACAAGTGGCATAAGGCATGACACAATTACTGCAGCTGCACAGAACCATGGATCTGCCCCAATTTTCTACCTGCTAAAGTACCTGGAGCTGCAAGCTTCTATATGATCAAGTGTGATCAGCTAAGTCACCTGTGTAAGATGCTGAGATAATGTGGTTATGGAAATAGCACCAAAATTTCTATTAAGTAGGGTTTCTACAAATTGCAAAGATCTTTAAAGAGCATGTTAAATACGACAAAAACCTAAGTGGAGAATAGTATAAAGAGACAGAGGTCGCTCAAATGGACAATTGGTAAGTACTTGCTCCTTTGTGATTTCTGTCCTCTTAGAGCTTCCTGCTACTGACTACTGGTGTCTTCTTAGACACAACTCTTTCTCATGCCAGCTGTTTCTGTTTGCTCTTCTATGTCTGTGGAAGGAAGAAGGAAAGTGGGCTTGCTGAGGACAACATGCTGCCTACACATTGTCTTCAGGGAAAGACAGAGGATCAAGAACTGTTAGGTTGAAAATACCTATGGCAATTCTTTTCAAAGCTGCTCCTCCCTATGTGGTAATCAGTCAAGTGTAGCTCCTCTCTGTGTCTTCCAAGCTGGCTCCCTGTAAGTGACTTTACTTCCTTAGTAAAACGTGCTATAATATCCTACTGCCCAATCCTCATTAATCTCACACATTGTACTAGTACAGCACAGAGTGAGTAGCTGTTGTTGAGATAACTGGCTTCCATTAGCAACCATGTGATTGGCAGGAGGATAAAGTCTTTTCCCTTGCAGGTCAGCTGCTTTTTAAGAAGAGGGCAATCCTGCTGATCCATCTTTTAGCTACAGTCTCTCACTGAGTCCCAAATCTCCTGCCTTTTAGCTTTGATACGGTTCAAGCTTTCCCCCTTGTATCAGCCCCTACCTGTCATCAGCTCCTCTGTACCAAACAGCCAATATCAGGAGTTTGACCTCAGGGCACAGTCCGGGTGGGCAGGTAAAACCTGACCACTGGACCTACTTCCTTATCTTTCATATCCTGCAATTCATGAAGAAGTATCAAATTCAAACTAAAAAACAGAAGCATGACCTTTTATAAGAACCTTCTAAAAAAGGCTCTGTTGCCTTTCTAAGTATTCTTGAAAAGAACTGTCATCTACCCTATTAAGACAGAAATGGATCACAAATAAGGAGAAGAGGGAAAGCACTGAAAATCCTTACTAAATGGTAGCTTTTGATGTGTGCCTGCAATACTTTTTGGTGATGCACACAAAAATATAGTAAAAACCAAATCAAACCAAACATGCTAGAACTGTTCTACATCTGCAAGCTCCAGTTGCAACCCAATAGAAAGTTACCCAACTTTTTCCTGTTTATAAAGTATATTAAGTCAATTAAATTCACATGACATACAGAGCATCCTCTATAAAGTGCTTGAGAGCATTCTACTTATAAGCTGCTAATGCAAACTAAGAGCTATCATCAACAAAATAATACCTATTTAAGTGACATACTCCCCAGTTAGTGCTCCACATACAAAAACATTTATTTCCTGTCGCATGTACACACCCTGCCCTCTTGCATAGCTGGAAATCATGTTTTTCCTTGAAACAAACATAGGCCCTGCAAGGGTTCCACTTAGGTGGATGGCAGAAATGGTGCCAAAGTCTCAACATCCTTTCCCTTCAACTGAAGTGATCCAAGTAAAAATTGGAAGATGTTTAGTCTCTTTTAACACTGACAAGAAAAAGAGAGTGTAAAAAGAATCCAAAAGAGAAAGGCTGCTAATCAAGGCAAGATTTGTGGCATGAGTAAGTCTTGTAGCCATAATCCTGTATCCTTCTCACATAGTACACTTATCCAACTGTAGATATTGTTCATTATTATATTACAGAGAACCCTACCTTTCAACTTTTTCATTTAAAAAGACAGTTCAATGAAGTCTTTTCTAACTACCAAAAGAAATCTGAATACTTTTGCCTCAACAATTCCGAAATGCCCTTTAATAATCCTTGCTGTGAAAAACCTACTAAATTATTAAAAGTAAAAGTATTCTTACTATATAGGTAATTTGGTATAGAATTCTGTCTACCTTCTCTTATTTTTTAATGACTCTGATAGGCTCATAATGGCACTGAAAAATACCATCAACATCTGCAGAAGGCTGAAGAACCTCCATATGCAGTTAATGATTCATTTCACTATTTAAATGATACTTACACCTAGAATTTTGTGAAATAATAAATCCTTTGTAAAAGTTAACTTCAAGCATGAAAAGGTTTACAAAAATTAAGTAGATTTTAGTCTGGGAAAAACTTCCTTTTGGCAAGATCTGTGGAAAAGTGCTTCCAATATTACAGCATTTTAAATTAAATAAATTTTATGTAGAATAAAGATCATCGACTTGGAATAAAGCTGCTGTCCAACAGTTTAAAAGAATTCTATGTAACAAATTCAAGGAAAGGAAATGTTAAATAATTCAATGCCTGATTCTGCTACACAGAGAGTAGTTTTTGTAGACAGGAACAAATGCTCAGAGTGGAATCAGACCAGCATACACCAAGATAACACATGCACTCTTGCAAAAAGGCATCGCAGGATCTTCACAAAATTGCCAGGACCAAAATTCAATCCAATATTCCTGTAACGGTACTACCAGTAGCACAGTGCCCCCTAACCACACACTGGAGAAACAGTTTTACGCTAAATTACAGGGAATAGTGCCACTAACAACACTTCAAATAACTGCTTTTCACAACTAATTACATGGGAATGCAAAAACATGAAAGGTTCTTGAATTTAATAACTTCAGCATTGGTCAGAAGGGGAAATTAGTAGGATAAAAAACACCAACTAGTGTCTTACTTGTCTGAGGTCGATGAAAGCTAACTGCAGGGTGTCTCCCTGGAATCCTGGCACAGGCTCAGAACTAGCAAACACTGCAAAAAAAAGGGTAAAATATTACGGATGTAGATTTTTGTTTTTAAATCTAACAGAAAAATCAAGTTCTATGCAAGATAAATGCTAGGTAGCATAGTTTCATAGGACTAGTTTAATAACTCACAGAGATTAAAACCAAACAAACCAACAAAAAACCTTTTGACAGTTTTTCCAATAATCTCAAAGAATAATACTTTTAGGAGTATTATGCTTAAAAATTCTTTTTTTAAAGAAATTTTGTTTATAATTCTATCCCAGTAGTAATGCTACAACCACAGAAACCAAGATATTTTTTAGCCTGAGGTGCACGATTACTGAAGAATTTCAAAATAATGCCAATTCCATGGCTGTCAATGTATTTTCAAACATTTGCCTTTGTTACAGAATCCATGCTGTAAAACCTCCACCTCCAGCTAAACAGCATTAAAGAACAAACATTAAGGTGGAACTTAGTTTCATGTGTAAGGAACGGATAGAAAGCCCTATGTGCCAATGTCAGAGCACAGCTAAAATGCCTGCTCATGCCTTTTAGCCTGCTTATCAGTAATGAACTTCTGCTCATTTTGCACCCAAACTGGCTGTCAAAATTGGCAGGCAAAAATATAGTCGTAATACAAAAACCAGCAACACAGTAAGTGAAAGAAAGTCAGCTATTTATTTAAATTAGGAAGAGATCAACAGTTGTTAAACCTAAAAATAAATACATTTTTTGTTGTTATTATCCCAGTCACAAGTTAATAACAAAGACAAACAACCACTGGCTCACATCCTCACTCAGATTAGTTCTCTTATTTCAAAATAACTTAAGAGTATTTTTCTTACACCCTTCAGGTAGAGCTGTCAACAAAACAAAGTAGATACTACTTCAACAGTGTTAGAGAAGCATCATAAGAGGTAGTGAAAGGTTGTACTTCTTTCCAAGTCTGAGAAACAGGTCATTCAATGGTAGAGGAAACAAAACATGTATCCAATTTCCAGACCCAGTGCTAAACTTTACTGTCCTTAATACTAACATTTAGAAGTAATATGAAATCCTTAATGTATTTTTTTAAATGGCTAGTCAGAAAATGCAGATTATGTGGAGGTAAAAATTCAGAAAACCTCTGAGCTAGCACGATGGTAAAATAATGGCCTCAAACATTTATTTCTGAAAGTATGGTTTCAATTTAAAGCAGACTAATGAATACAGATTGACTATTTCGTAAGTCCAAAAATAACTATATGGAATACAATTTTAGATAAAGACTCTTGCTTACAAGAAACTACTAGGATACTTAAATACTTAAAAACAGCCCAGTAGTAGATGTATATAGTATTAGAGTAGCAGCTTTACCAGTGGAATTTATTATTTTTATTACACTAAAGCACAAGTTATTTTATGAGAGTCATGTAATAGGATAATGAATTCAACTGTACTACAACTTTTCTTTATCAACTAAAGAAATAAAAAATAGCAATCAAATGCCTTAGGGAGACCACAGTAATGTCACAGACAAGTACTGGTAACATTGGCAAATGATTACTGTATAAAAGTGTGAATGTTAAAATTGTCTGGTCTTCGTATTTTATAAATAACACCAACTTTCTAGAGGCGTTTTCAGGGAATTTTAATTTACCACAAAGATGCCAAAAAAAAAAAAGCTAAAAAACAGTAGAAAAAACATACCTTAAATTCAGTAATTTGTAGGGAGCATTTTCTCATAATAAACTCCTTAAATCAACAAAGACAAAAAAGCCTGTACAATCACCAACCTGTAGAATTACAAAGATGCCTTAACCCAGAAACCTTAGGCACCCTTCTGAACAACTTAGGCTAAAGGCCTACATGTCTACATGGCTGTCTTCTGCAGGTATTTCCTTTCTTATGGACATGAAGCTGGGCTCTGAGGTCAGCCAAACCCAGAGTTTACAATGGAATACCACACTCCAGCAGGGAATCCTAAGCAAAGCTCCACAGCAAACAGGTAAGAGATACATGAGTTGTGAGCCATGGCAGCACATTAATAAAGAGGATAAACATGATGGTCAGAAGGTGTCTTTTCTAGACCCCTTAAACCAGAAAGGTAAGGCCCATCAAATCATCTGATCTGATCCTAACTTTCTGTTCATACACACTGACCAGCTTCCCCACCAGAGTCTCAGCTCTTCCAGCCACTCCACAATTCTGGCTAGCACTGTGAGAAAGATGAGTGGTTAAAAAAGGGTTACAGTACTGAAAAGTAAATATAACTGAAAAATGTGACCTTCAGAAAATCTTTTCAGCTAGCTTTTGGCACTTTATACTTCAGGAGATATCTTCCTACAGCAGAATATTCTTAATACTCTTACATGCCACAGGGCAAATATTTGCATCTTTTGTGTGCTCATCAGGCTAAGAGAGTTTGGAATTTATCCTAATGCATTAAATAATGCAGAACAATTTTGTTTCTCTACATAATACCTCCTAGCATTGCAGGTATAGAACAAGAATTACACAGTGCACCAAACTTAATTGTTGTATAAGCTTTGTTCTCTTAAACTACATTTTTATATTATGAATACATTTACAACATTAGGGATACTCATTATAGCACAAGCATTTATTCTCACATTTGGAACACTCTGACAGGTTGACTACAATAGAATTTGTTTCATTATTATAATTTCATGAGTTCAGAGGGCAAAAAGATAATCTACTTATGGTAACAGTCCGACAGTTCCACCTCCGCCCTCAGCACAGGGCTTTTAAGTTTTGCTAACAATTTTACAAAGCTAATTAAATATTTTCTACTGCGCAGCATATTAGGACGATATAAGAACAGGATTAACATTCTTAATGTCTTTGTCCTAAGGGCCCTTTTCTAGATAGTAATGAAACACTGTCATATATACATCTTTTAAAATATTCACCCCCTACAATCATTCTAGGCTTAAAGAGGATTTGCAGGGGTAGGGGGCTGGTTGGTTGTTTGGCTTAATGTGCATAAAAGCACTCTGGAATTTTATAATACAGGAGAATGAAATGCAAAAGTCACTATTAAACTGTCACTCACTGCTTGTTTGGCAGTTTGAATCTGAAACTCAAACGTTTCGG
Source organism: Catharus ustulatus (assembly GCF_009819885.2). Taxonomy (NCBI): domain Eukaryota; kingdom Metazoa; phylum Chordata; class Aves; order Passeriformes; family Turdidae; genus Catharus; species Catharus ustulatus. The sequence goes on along the minus strand of NC_046228.1, from coordinate 15,898,834 downwards.
AAAAATCAGTTGAAAATATACATTATATGAATCTGGTATTCACAAGGTTTTTGTTAACTCTTCTCTTCCTCTGCTTTGCTGACACTGTGTATGTAGAACAACGTGGGTCCTCAATATGTACAATCTCAACATACTTCCTGTAACAGGCAGTTTAGGAATATAAAGAAGCCAGGATCAAATGAAACAAATACATAGTAATACAAAAACAGGCTGGGAGGTAACACATAAATTATAGTGATGAATATAAATGTTGGAAATATTACTTCAGTCCATTTTCTTTTGAAGATTTTGCTTTGATCTTATAATTGCATTTTGTATACAGGATATATGAGAATTGACATATACATACATAAGTATTAATGGAGATCTTAAGATAAAGGCTATATCTACTAAATGGAATTTAAGACATCTTTAACTGTAAATTGCACTAAATTTCTACACAATTTTAGATTTATTAATTTAGGTCTCTAAATTTTATTTTCTCAAAATCCTGTATTTTGTGCCTCTCTGGCAGTTTGGGAATTCAATACCTAATTCTTGACAAACAGTTTTGCTGCTCAGTGGAAGAAATTAAAAACCAGAGTCCAGACTTGGAATCAAAAGCTAAATTAGGATAGTTTAACTCCAGTCCCATAGCACTGATTCACAGGCAGGACTGCAAAGCTACAGAAGTATTTTTAAAGGAAGAGCAGAGAATCAGGTGACTATCTCAGCTGCCTCAGCCACTTTGCAGCCCTGTTGGATGCTCCAGCTGTTCAAACACGCCTGGAGGGAGCCTTGCTGAGGGAGCTGCCAGCTGGCCAGGCAGCAGCCTCAGTGCCAGCAAGGTCTGGCTGCTTCCTCTCCCGCCCGTGCTGCCATATGCGAGCGGCAGATGAAGGATGGCTTCCAGCGAGTGAAGCTAACCTGACTGCCCAGACGAGACAGCAGGCAGGTAAAGCCAGGGCCTCCAGACAAGAACATGGTGCCTTTTCAAGGAAAAACAGGCTCTGGGTTCCTCAGCTTCTGGCATGCCCACCTGCAGACTACTTTTGTGTGTGCTCAGCAGAGAACACTTCGGTGAGGCTGTCACTTGCTCTTGGATACTGCCGCTCTCCATGCAGAGGGTGAAAGGAGGGACTGCCAGGAAACCACACGCAAGGCTGATGAGGAAAATACAGAGCACCCAGCTTTGCACTAACTCTCCACTAGCCCTTGATTGTTTATAGGCAAGACACAAAACCTTTTCACCCTTTCACATCTGGGCAAAGAAGGATGCCCACTCACTCATACTTCATTCTGTTAACTAATCCTACCTCACAATTCATCTATGTTAAAACACATTAAAATTTTTTTTAAAAATTTAGCTCTTCCAACAATTACAACTTCAGACAAATTCTAATTCCTTAATAAGAAGCTGATGCAAGCTAAGTAGATCTGGACGATGTCTCTGAAAAGCTCATTTCTTATTATATACAACTTTCTTCCTATAAAGTGAGATAGAGTAACCCACATTTGAATTTAATCATCAAAAAACAGCAAACACCCACTTCCCAACCCATTTCCTTCCTTGGGAAACCAAAATGTAACACACTGAAGCAAAAGAATACTCTTTGGATTTTATTCAATGGGACTTAGTACACTCTATTTTCTGAACAGTGTTTCAGGAATCTCAATCATCCTAGTGAAAATAACCACTGAGAAAGAATGCTATGAAATACAGGGGTAAAACACTGCTCTAGGTTATAAAATTCACAGAGAAAGTAGAGAAATACTTTGATTAGAACAGGACAAACTGAAATAAAAAAATATTTTAGAATGTTTGGAAGGAAACAAAAAATATGCTAGAAGAAGAGCAAGATGATGGTATTTTTTTTTCCCTTACAAATCATGAGATAAGACCACCTGATGTTGTTATTATTATTGTTGAGCAAAAACATCAGATATTTACAGATTTTCTACTCTGCTTTTTGAAGTTAACTATTATAGGTACTCCACTGTATGAAAATTTAGTGCAGGATAACAAAAATCCCAGTTCACCACCAGATAACTTCCTTCCATTCCACCTTCCATTCTTGGAAGTCCATTTATCACTCTACCTCTACCTATCCTTTGCCACTAAGAAGAGCACTTATTGACTTTGACAGATTGCTGGATTGTTGTTTTGACTGTTGATTGTTTTTTAACTTACTAGTTTTTTTCATTACTATTATCACATTTTTCTGATTTTATTTGTATCTCCCAGTTTATATTGGAAAGAATAAAATTATAATGTTAAAGATCTGAAAAAAAATCTACAATATTTGCAAGAATTTATAACAGTTTACTTTCAGATATTAATAACTTTCTACATGTCATCTAAATTCTTAGTTCAAAATTCATCTGATTATACCCCATTAAGTAAAATGTCAAACCCATTAATACAATACAGTAGAAAACTCCCAACAGTTGTGAATAATTCGCACACTCTAAGCACTAATTGAAATGTCACTGTCGTATCCATTAATCCCAAAGCATCAAAGAATAAAGCTGGGGGAGGGTGATGAGCAAGAACATAAATCACAGGCATCACAGTGAGGCCTGGAATGTGCCTGTGATGGACCTTATGAATGAAACCACATCAGCAAAGCAATCTGAGCAAAATCTTGTCACTTCTTTATTCCACAGACTGCAAAATGTGGTTGCAACACATTATTCTGACAAGCTTCCATAATTGTATTTAAACTACTCAAAGGGTTTCTGTGGAAAACCAATTTTTTTTCTAACATGCTTTAAAAGCTTTTCACAAAGGAAGAAATTAAGTTCATTCTACCAGCAGTTGTACAGCCCATGCCAGAAATTACACAGTGGTGGAAGAATGCATTTTTCAGTTTTCAGTTACTAGCTTTCTGAAACTTTCTTATTTTGGCCAAAGTTTTGTTATGTCCTGTCCATGCCATACACTCAGAATAATAGATACATATGAAAAACCATGTCATCTTACAGTTATTTTATTATTTTAAAATAATGAAATGTTATCATTTTAGATCAAATAAAACTCTACTAAGATTTCCTCACCGAGTAAAGTTTCTGATGTGCATCAACCAAAGATGACAGACAGAATGGTAAGAGAAATCAGGATTACACTAATCAGGGCACATATCAGCCTTTGCCTAAGAAGAAAAAGGTCTGAAAACAACACAAAGACCAGATGACAGCTGGAAACAGTGGAACTTCTCCCTTCTTTGCTGTGAATATACTGTTCATACTGTGAAAGCCACCTGCAAGACATGCATCTTATCCCCTGTACTGCTAGAAATCCCAGGGTGAAACAGGGCATCGTTAATCTACAAAAAGTAGTGAGGTACTGTGTTGTTCACAGCTGATACTTTAAATATTAGAAACAGAATAGTACTATAATGGATAAATTTTCTTCACTGTTACACTATTTGTTCAGAAGGCACATGATGGTTTAATGGTTGCATTAATTCAGCTTGTTAAGATGGATGATTATGATGTCAGTATTATGAATACTGTATAATTTCTCCTTTAACATCTGGTATCATTTTTACATCTAGGAAACTACACAAATGCACAAACACACTGCTGTGTACCTACCTGAAAAGTACACCGTTAAATTTGCAACATCAAACATATCAGAAGTAAGAAAAGTCAAATTATGATCTGTTTGGTTAACTTGTACAATCACAGAATTTTAATGTCACAATCACAAATATTCTATCAATTTGACCCTGATAGTCCTGTCAGGTTGCTCCATGCCCTGAAAGGCCTTAAGGCTGGACAGTGAGGGACTGTCAGAAAGATGTCTGCTCTACCTGTTACTGAGTTCAGCTGGAATGTAACAAATAAGGCAGGAGAAGGAAAGACAAGTATATGGTTAAAATGTCAAAAATGCCCTTTAAGTCTGTTTCTGGACTCCCACAAGAACCTTTTGTGATGCTAACCAAATTGCTTGAAGTTAAATTTTCAGTTTCCCATAGGTGGCTTCTAATAGAGTAGTCATAAATTTTTTTCATGTATCCAAACTAAAAGCCTCAGGATATGACCCATTTTATAGCTCTCACCAAAAATCATTGAGACCTATGCTTCAAACATATAACAGGAAAGATACTTTGAGAAAAAAAAGCAACAGAGTAGAAGAATCTGAAAAATACACATTGAAAAAAAACTCTAGTGAGCTTTTCCACTGTATCTCAGTCATCAACTACAAAGCCAGTTCTAACACCTCCTATTCATGGAACTTCCCTCTTACAGACTAACAACTCACCCTGAACCACGAGCTCCACGCAACACGAGGTAATTAATCCTGCCTTAGTGCTGCATTGAACCAGTTTATAAAACAATTCTGATACCATATTTTGAACAATGGCAATAAAACAACAGCTAATGTTTACTAAATGAGCACTATTATTCTGCACAGGAAGGTAGTGGCAGTTCTAGGAGTGGGAAACCCTACATAACAGCACATTTAACATTTTTATCATAATAGGTAAACTCAAGAGGAAATATGGAAATTTCATAGACATTTGATCTTTTTTTCTTAACCAGTAAAACATAATATTTATGTAGTAGTTTTGGGCAATTTTGTACTAAACTAAATCTTTACTGCTTGTAGTGATTATGATCCCATTAGGAGTAGCAACAATGTATGTCTCAATTTAAATATTTTAGTTAAAAGTTTCATTTAAAAATTTCCCAGGAATGCCAACATACTCACACATAAATACTTTTACAAGAAGATGTACTGTAATACTATTTTTTTAAATAAAAGACAAAGGTTTAATAGATTACAGAGAAGGATCACTGCATATATATAGCTTACATTAAATAACTTTTTTCAATGTTAATACAATACAGATGGGAATATATACTTACATTCACACTGTATCACATCTAAATTAAACTGCTGAATTGCTCCCATGCTTATTTGTTTTAATTCACTGTCCAGTAGCATCTGCATTAGGGACATTGAAAGGTGCTGGCAGGCTGACATGCAAGCTGTCTGGGCCACTTTCCCCTAGTAGAAAAAGCAACAAGTTTTACAATAGAAACAAATGATACATCACTAAAGAACAGCTCATCTGATTTGATTTTAATATGCATTCTAAGTCTTAATGATACAATACTTAGATTAGAAAGAGAGAGATTATACTTCTGTTATTTCTTTGACCTATTAGATTGGTTTCTACTAGATCAAACAGAGAACTAAATTAAATAGATGTTAAAGCAACAATTACTGAAATTCTTCCAGCAATCCAACAGTCTTCATGAATACAAGGACATTTCCAAAACAATGACAATTAAAGTTGCTGAAGCATATGAACAGCTTTGTGGATTTATTTAAATATTTTTAACCCAAAGAGAATGAAAGCAAGAATGTAATGAAAATCAACATGCTGCATATTTTTAACAATAGCAAATTTTAAAAAACCTCAACTTTATATAATCCAAAATGACTGCAATTGTTTGGGGCATTTCTTGTAAGAGCTACTGCTAACTGTTGGTAGTTTTACTGCTCAGATTCCATCTCAAAGTTTGCTGCTAAATGATTTTAAAAATTCATGCTAATCCACCATCTCAGGTGCTTAATAAACTAGTGCTGTCAGTGATCAACTGCTTGCAAAATGAAATGTAGCCCTCTGCTGTACAAAATAGAAATAATTTCCCAATCACAGTCTAGTTGGCAATATTGCGCTGTATTGTCTACATGCAATTCAGACAATTTTCCCAACATGAGATCAAAAAACAAAACACAAAGCCAGACATTCACCTTCATAAATTATTTAAAATTTAGTACAGAAAAATGTAAAACTAACAAAATTCATTCTACCTTAAAGTTACAAAAACCTCTTGAGACCAGATACCAAACCAGATGGCCCCACTCTATTCACAGCACTGCCATCTTTTAAAACAGAGTGAACTTGGGTGTCAAATACAACTATATGAATCTCTGTAGTTTAATGTACTGAAACCACTCTCTTCAACTGATGTGTATGTTATAATGATATTGAAACAAAGGTAACAACACATTTACACAAAAGAAATCATAACATAGCAGAGCTACTGGAGCACACGCCACTATTTTTTTACTTCTATCCATCAGTACAGTGATGTCACCTTTTTCTCTAAAATCATGGTTCTCCAGCTGTTTTCTACAAAGTCAGGTTGATCAATTCACTGTTGACTCCCAGAAACAGGTATAAGTAATGAACAACTACAATGGACACTTCACTGTCCCAAAAAGTTCTGCCCCAGCATCTGAAGAGCCTGATCTTGTCCTTACTAAGTTAACTTGCTAAGATGATTGAATTTTCATGTGCACAAAATTTTCGTAAGAGAAAGCAAATTTGGCCCCAAGCATTTAATGCTTTAAAAATCCATTATTTGTTAAAAGGTAATTAAAATATAGTGAACACAACAGAAAGCTTTCAACTCTCTTCACATTCACACTGAAACAATAAATAGCTGTTGGTAACTCTTTTTTAGCATTAGGACACCTTGAACTGTAAGGAGCTTTTTATCTAAAATGACATGTCAGTTTCTTAATTGAAAATCTCAGAAAAGCAAATAACATATTTGAGCAAAATAGATGAACTGACAACAAAGAATGTAAGAAACAATGCAAGAACAGCATGCTTAAAAGTCTCCCAAACCCAAGAGCAATTACACTGGGAGACATGCAGCTCTATTCCCCAAGCAGAACAATATCAATATGAATGGGGGAAAAAGAAGAAAAAAAGAATAGGCAAAAAAGGAAGGAAAAAGGGAGGTGAGAAGGGGACTAAATGGGCCACAGTTCATGTAATTACAGTGTAGTGCGTTTGAAATACTTAATGGAAATGTCATTTTGATTTAATGGAACAACTAGTGCATCTCTGTTTAATGTACTGCTCCATCAAATCAGCTCCATGTCCTATTTATGCTGCCACTATAATGTAATAAAAGTTCAGCCAGATTAATAGGCTGTCATGAAAATTTTTAAAGTTCAGTTTATTTCATATGGGAACAATGCACACTCCTCCGTTATCTTAAATAAATGACAGAATTTTATATTTCTAACAAGCATGTGTAGTTAATTGCTACAATCTGGCAAATATCAATAGTACTGGAGCACAGGATAATGGTTACAATACAGAAATGACACAACTAAAGCCACTCAGACTTCAAGTAAGTATCAATACATGTACATTTAATGTTGGTTTTAAAGTTTCATAAAATGGAAACATCCTAACATAAAACCTATTTCCAACTATGTAACTTGAACTACAGGCTTATTGTTCAAATGACACATCAACAAATACTACAGGTTTATTATACACAGTTGATACTTAATAGAAAACACTTAATATTCTCAAATTTAGAGAAAAAACAAAACTACACATATCTATCAAAATGCTGAATTTTAACTAAGAGAAATGTGAACTATATTGTTATCCTCTTCAAAATTCAGTGTTTACTAGTTCAAAAGACACTGGATGTATGATAGCCAGAAAAGACTGAAATTAACATTTGTGTTTGAAAAACAGGATCTAGTTAAAAATTAATCTCCAAATTTCCAACATCTACCACATCATCAATTCCTTGCCAATTTTTCATAAAGCATTTTGAAGAGGAAATGTAAGGATTCATGAATATAGCTGTAACACTTATTTTTCAGGATTGAATAAATGTCAGTTAATTTTAAAACAGTCTTGATGTTTGTTATTTTTGCTTTTTAAAATTACTATTATTATTATTTAAGGGGGTGGGGGTGGCCATGGTTATCTAGCAATTAAATACCTATATTCAGCAGCATGCAGAGATTCAGCAGGCTTCTCACATTCGCCCCAGTTGCCTCCCATTTGGAGACACTACTATTGTCTCTGCTGCGCCTATGCTAATTGCTCCTATCTACAAAACCTATTCTTCCACTCAATCAGTGTAAAGTTTAGGAAACAAGGACCCTATTCTATACACAAAAACACCTGCTAACAGTGTTAAAGGCAACTGTTTTTTCACCCAGCCTTCACATTTTGCTGAAATACAAGTTTGTAAAAGGAGAAAACCCTTAGACAAACTTCTTATATTTCAAAGGAGCTTGTAAAGAGAATCTGCTGACATATTAAATCCTTTTTTATAGGACCCAAAAGCTTTTCTCCTAAGAACAATTGTAGTAAAGAGACATTTGGCTCCTAGGAAATTCCCAAAGGGTCAGCCATATGCATCCTTCCACGGCACCTTCGCGGTGCTGCTTTCTAAAACCCATGCTAGCTGTCTCAAAAGCAGCTTTCATCATTCACTATGGTGTCAGTCAATATGATTTATGGACTGCATTCAGCAAAGTCAAAGCATATAGAATGAGAAATATGACTACAATCTGCTAATTTGTTTTGTATTGAGCCACTTAGGAGTCAAAGACCTGATGTCAGGCTGAGACCAGCAACACAATTAACCAGCCAGTGACAGATTCATCCATCCTCCCTGCCAGGCTGTGCCAATCAAAGACAGCATGAAGCAGCAGTTGGAGAAGTCTGTAAGAAGACCCATTCTCTAAGTAGCCTGTGGAGGCTGTTGATTGACAGTTTTTGAATATAGCTGCAGAAAACCACCACCCCTGCACTCTCACTGCAAGCTGTGAAATTAGGCTTTTGCTGCCAATCACAGAAACAATAAAATAACACAAACTGCCATCCTCAGCATAAAAAGAAAATAACAAAACTTTTCCGTTAATCTAAGATGCTAAGGTGAGGAATTATTTAGCAATATGAAATAACATAATGTTATTCTCTCTGAATGCAAATAAATTAAACATACAAATTTTAAGGTTAAAAACTCCAGCTTTTAAACTACTGATAGAATAAAATTATTCTAAAAACATGAATGGAATTTTAAAGAATCAATTTTATGTTCAGTCTCTGCCCCAAATGCTACTGAAACAATTTAAAATACCTAATTTAAACTAATTTGCAACAGTCTCTTTTCAATGGCAACTCTTTTTCAACTTTGCATTGACAAGGCAGGTATCTAGAATAAAATTTCAGCTAATTCTAAATTTAGATTAAAACCACTTACATACAGACCCACTATGATTTCAAGTTAACTGATCTGGAAATACAAAGTAACATTTTTCCCTAACTCTTCAAAATAAAACTAAAGTAGGTAGTTCCTTAATAACAAGTTTGATCATCTAATTTATTTCATGAGATTAATGGCTGTATAATGAAACTTTAATTTGCTTTATGATTTAAAGCATCTAATGGCACCATGAACGGCAAGATGAACTTAAAAGGGGACATAAACATAATCTCAAAAGATTAAATTCTTGTGAATTCAGAAAACAAATATTAAAAACTGCACGACTTTTCAATTTTAACCTTCCAAAAGCCACACGGTTTCTGTGTTCCACGTTGCTGAAATTCTGCTAGTCCTCGATCATAAAATAACCAGCAGCCTGAGACCTTTCCAATACTAACAGGAAATATTTCTACACAGAACAGAGAGCTCATGACCTATTAGCCTGACAGTTCACCCGGATACTGAGTGTTCAAATGACAGAAGTGTCGGTTGGAATGAACCACCATCGCCATCTGGTCCAACCTTCTACTTGGAGCCTTATTGCCGACACTGCTTCAGGTCCATTGACCTTTCTTCCTGCAGACTCTTCAAAGTAACTGAGGATGGGAATTCAGCACCCTCTGTGCAATCTCCTTCAACACTGCACTGCTCTATTCAAGCACTCTTTCCCCCAAATATCAAAGCTCCACCTCCGAAGCTTCTACCTGGGACCACAGCCAGGTCCAAATCTGTCAGTCCAAGAAATTTGGCTCCACCAGTTTTGTATTTGTTCTTCAAGAGATTGTAGGCTGTCACTGGATCTCTTCTCAGCCTTCTCTTTAACAGACTAAATACTCCACCCTCCTACACCTCCACTTGTAACAACCCATGCTCTAGGTTCCTAACAACTTGGGAGCCCTCTGCTAGATCCATTCTCCAGGTTTTAATAATTTAGTAATATTAACATCATCACTTTCATTACCACGGCAATGCTTATGCCAAATCAAAATAAATTCCTCATATGAAAAAAATTACAACCTGAAAATAATCACGGGATGGGAAAATGCTTAAACGCAAATCATCAGTTTCTTTAAAAAAAATTTAAAAGCAAATGAACACCAGCACACACATTCCCTTGACCCCAGACAAATGTAGCAGAGGAACGATGGAACTTTTACTGATTCTTTATTCAGCTATATCACTCTATCCTAATTCTGTATGCATGTCTCATAGCTTATTTTGATACCTGACCTCTCTTTCAAGAGGTCTCAGTCTCTAAATTACCTCATTTGGGATGCAAGGCACACCCCATCAACCTTCTGCAAGGTTTTTAGGACTCCCGCTGTCTGTCCCAGTCTATGAAAGCCCAATGTTAGTCATTAACCTGATCCCTGCATGCATCCACACAAGGTACACAGCAAGTTATCAGCAAAACAGAAAGGGTCTTTTTATTAAATGATTAAAAACTGAAGCAATAAGCCTGCAGGCAGTTCATAGTTTTTCCGTTCACATGCTTTTTCTTCATCTTGCATCTACTTACCGACATAGCTGCATGGTCATTGTTGTTATGCTGAGAAGGAAACCAGTAAGGCAGTCAAAACAAAAAAATTAAGATGTACTGTCAACTTCAAAAAAAAAAGAATAAAAAAATTGGTAGCAATAAAAGATAAGAAAAAGTGTACAAAAAGAACAATTACAGCTATATCATAATAATTTTTTAAAACCACTAAACTTCTATTGTATTTTGTTAAAGTGTAACAAAGAGTTTATAACTGAAATAATACTAAGTTGGCAATAATATGTTTTTCTGTAATAAGGAACTGTATGCCAATGTATCAAAGTAGCAAACTTCAAATGACAAAGTGTCTTTGAAATGCCTTTCCAGAAACTCTTCATTACAAGAAAGAATATACTCCAAAAGTGTTAGGTTAAAAAATAAAAGCCATGTTTACCATTATTGCTTACAGAGGCTACCTGTATGTTACTAACATACTTTGTTTAAGCAAGACTTAAAATGGCTCAGGATACCAAGAATCTAACTACAACATGACCTATTAATAAATTTTAACATAAAACTTACGGCAATATAACTATAAGGTGGAAGAAAGCTATTTTCCTTTTCAAAATTGCTTCTTAAGTACAGCAAACAAACACTGAGAAGAAAACTAACATGCAAAACTTGAGAGAAAAAAGCGTTGGAGACACAACATTTGCAGTGATTCAACAGAGATATCAGACCTCAACTAACTTACGTCCCTCTGTGTGCAGATTCAATACAGTTCATGGTCTACCTGATTTAGTGCTCCAATATTCCAATGAAAATAATACAACATACAATGCTGTATGAAGATTGCATACAACAGATACACAACATAAGATGCATTTTTCAAAAGTTCTGCCTAAACTGATATAGAAATATTACAGTACAGTCCCACATGAAAGCACAAATGCACATCCCTGTGCATTTACACAGTTTATACATACAACGAAAATAAAACAAGATTTTAATGACAGGAACCCAATGACTGCACCAAAAAAAATTGTTAAAGAACATATTATAACACTTCTACAGGCAGAATAGCATTTGAAACAATATCAAAGAGAAAGTCAGTGACCCTGGAGTGTGATGACAAAGAACTAGTGTGGCCAACCTGTGTCCTCAGTCTTAGCCCAAGGCCCTCTAACACAATTGGGGATGTAAAGGTAGAAGAGAAGAGCTCTCTCTCTTTGCCCCACTCTTTTCCTTATTAGAATTATGGCCAGTGTGCTAGGAATTTTTTCTTTGACTTCTAATTCCAGAAAAGGCTCTGATAAACTATTTTGAGCAGTGGAATGTTTCTGCCACCCATACAAAAATTAGTATGGAAATCACACTGTAACATTAGAGGAATAATTCACAAATTAAAATTAATTCTCAAACTATTACAAACCTTAATTACAGCATGTGAAAATCTAGCTTAGTTTATCGCTCCAAAGCACTTACTATTTTAATGAGTTATAGAACCTGGTTTGAGCTACTCTTGGAAAACACTTTTACTATAAATTTTCTCTTAACGAAAATAACTTCCTAGTACAAATCTAACAATAATCACCATAGTGTGCACACATTTTCATACAAACTCCACAGCTCACACACAACACTCCCTATCCAAGATAGGAGAAGGAATGAGATGCAGGGTAAGTAAAAAATTACAAGAAACCTGTTGCCATAGCAGAATATTTGTCCATACAGTTCTACATCCTGCTTGTTACCTGACCAGAGTCTGAAATTACACAATAACCTCTCTACAGCCTTTCTCCAAAGGCTGATTTGTACCCCCAGGCACAGAATTCTATACCTTCCACACTTCTTAAGTCCTAATGCCACAGCTGCTTCTTTGCATTCCTTTTAACACATTACTTTGTTTTGTCTGTGGCTCATTTTTGAACAGCCATTTAGTAACATGCATTCACGACAGACTTCTGTACATCCTGCTCTACAAATTTCACATCCCTTAACTGCCATATGCATATGGCCACTGAGGAGCAGTGCCATTTGTTCACACTGTTTTGTATACCAAATTACAATGAATTACACTATCTAACAAACTTGCTGTTCTTTATCAAAAAACGCTCCACTGATTTGGCACAGAAGCACATGCCTCACATGACACATTCACATCAGCATCACATGATACATTCTGAGTGGGCTTTGTCGTTGAGTCAGTTAAAAAGAGACTGAAGAATCACAGTCTCTGGCTAAGATCTGGAAGACAAGATAAGCCTGCTATGCCAGCAACTTAAACATCTTGCTGTGCACATACAGAAATTCTTTCTTTTAGTCAGAAGCCTCAAAACATCTTATGCATTGAGGACTTATTCTTTGTAAGCACTGCAGGTGGGCAAAGACTTGGACATCAATGCGACTGTAACAACCAAGACCAGCTGATAAAAAGCAGATGTAGCTTGAATTACCTACTGAAGTTACTCCAGACCTATAAAGCTATAAACCATTATGATGATAAGCCAAACTAGAAATAGTCTTTTTTATTTAAAAGCAAGGGGAAATCAGACAACAGAAAGTAACAATTCATACACAAGACAGGCTAACATTACCCTTTTTCCTGGGACAAAATAACACAGGATGTATTTGAATACGAACAAGAATTCATTCAATTAAGCCCTTTTAACTAGAATCAGATAACTTTTTATGATAAAAAATATTTAGCTAAAAACCTTAGAGAGTAAGACCTCCATAATCTTACCACAAATGCAGGATTTACACCAATTCTGCATTTCTTGAACCAGCACATGTGCACACAAAACCAAGATGGTGAATCAAAAATTTCTAAAAAACTGCATGAGTTCTTACACTATTTGCAAATTAGTTGCTGGTAACAATATTTAGACTAAAGTATTTGAAAGTATTTTGTAAGTATTCTGATACACATCTGACAATATTTCTGTGCTGAGAATAACTTAAAAATACATCTGCCAACATGTGCACATACAAGAAAACAGAACCTTTCGTTCAAACCTTACTGTTTTAAAATAAAATTATGTTCAAATAGTTTGAAATTAAACTTAATTTTGAACACTTACAGGTAAATGAGTAAAAACTTGAAACGTGCTTCTTAAAAAGTTAATTAGGTCCATTAAGTATCCACTGGCTCTTCCATCTGATTCAGACATTGTCCAATCATAATCAGCAATCTGAATAAATTCATCTATTTTTTGGTTAAGTTTTGTATATATTTCTCCTTCTGCAGCATGCCTTGCATCCTGAAAAAATAAAAGTGTGCAATGCTTGTCAGAATTCTAAAGTATTAGTAAATGCAGATAAAATTATATCCATCAACAAAACTGAAGTTGTGTGTTTTTCTTAGATTAAAAAATATTTTATTGAAATTGGTACTTTAATGTCTTCTTACATCTGAGGCTGTGGTTTTCAAAACACTCCCATAATGCATACTATGAGTATTTATAACACTATGAGTGTTTACAGAATAATCAAAGTCTTCAGACAAATTAAGTTAATTTGAAAACAAAGCAATTAGTTTTTTTTCTTCACAACAACCACCTTTAATTCAGCCTTACAAATTTACCAACCCTGACACAAAACTGATTTTTCTTTTACAAAGAAAATAATAAAATAACCTAATAATTATGTTTTTTATGGACAGAGATCAAGCAATCATATGATTTTTATGAAATTACTGTCTTCAAGCTGCACATATGAAAAATACTCGTATTTTTTCATCCTCCTTTAAATATCCTGATCATCACACACTGTGATGCAGAGCACTCCCCTAACTGCACCTACTTTTGTTCTGCCACACCCTGGATTCTACTTTTTGGAAAAGTAAAGTCCTGCATTTACTGTGAACTGAGCTTACAATGCTGTCTCTGCCTCATTTGTACAGGGGACATCCTCAGAGATGCAACAGGATCTATGTGCAGATGCCTGTGTGTGTTGCTGGAAAGTTGTGCCATCCTGGAGTTTAAAGATACCGAGTATCCTTCTAATTTAGGCTCAACATAAAATTTTCTTCACTGATATGGAGAAATAATTCAATTAAAACATCAGATTTAAACCAAATGTATCATTCACTTAAGGTTTGTAGAGGGTAAAAAGAGCCTGGATATACTGAAGCAACAAAAAACCAGATGAAACTCCCATTGCTACTTTCCTCTAGAAGAAAGCAATGCAAGTAACATGGCATTTGAGAAAAGCATAAATAAGAAACACAAAAAGAAAAAAAAATTCACATTTATCTGAGCTTAAAGGTGTCCTCACATTGAGCACGCCAAATTTAGTCTTTAATCAGGCCCTAGGCTGAGAGGCACTTCAGGAGTAGGCAAGAAAGCATGCAGCCCTGCCATAAATGAATATCAAAGTATGATTCCCTAAACATAGCATTTTTACTGCCAAACCAACTTGAGAAAGCCTCCAGTGAACACCTCTCCAAATCCAACATGCAAGAATCTGGTAACCTGTCATCATGTCAAAGAAGAATGGGGATATCCACAATTCTATAGATGGCCATGACCAAGAAAGTTTCAGTTAAAGTCAAGTCTAAATTTAAAGTTTCTAATCAGCAAAGAAATTTCAGTTGCAACAATTTATAATGATGGGACTTGCAAATATATCTGCCTAGTTTTAGAGCAAAATTGCTTCAATTTTTTTTGTTTGGGTTTGCATTTATTTTTTTTAATCTAAGTTATTTGTGGAATGGTTGTTATCACCTTTAAATGCTAAAATTATTTTCTGGCAATGGCAAGACTAGTCCTTCTAGTTTTGTCTTGCATTAAAAAAATAGTGTAGATGTAAAAGCTCATCTCATGGAATGTAAACGTGACCAATGCCGCTAATAAAAGGAGATTTTTGACCACTCTGAAAGAATGGAGGTGACACAATTTGCCACCAGGAGATGAATTTAATAACAGTAGAACATACCAAACTCTGTGAGGGCCCAGTTGGGAAACTGTGAGCAGTTTTTCATTACAATAGAGAGGGAAAAAAAGGATTAACAAGAAAAGAATTTTCTACTATAATTGGAGAACGTTGTGCTAACAAGTTCTCCAGGCAAGTAGACAAGAGAGAAACCACACACACATTTATCTCGTGTTTTTCCAAAGTGCATACATGCTGAACTCACTAAGAACAGACACAGTATTGAATCCTTCTAGCCAAACTTAGTTTGTAGGAGTGTTAAACATAGCTGTTAAACAGCATAAGCAATCTACAAAAAATATAATGCAACTTGCAAATGCACTTACTCAATTAAATTCAAGGATAAAGAATATCTCATCTCTTAATGAAAGACTTTAGCTGTATTAAGTGTTTTTGAATGCATGCTTGATAGGTAAAAATATAATGAATTACCATTAGAGCAAAATAGCTATAGGCACACAAATTCCAAGACACACATGCACTATTGGTACACAACAAGCAAACTAGGCACCCTAGACCAAAATCAGTACAATTGTTGGGAAGGCAATACCAAGTATGGTTGCTAGGCCACAACCTTTCTGTCTTGCCTTATGCACTAAATCCTTAGCAAAACAAGCAACAGCAAATGGGAGAATCATTAGCTATTAACTGGAAATACGAAATGTCTTGCAATTATGGTATTTTATTCCACCTCATCCACCTTTTAACATCTATGCCAGAGGGTATATTGCAGTAGGATAGGCTACATATTGCATCAAGAGACAAATGAATTGCAGAAAATAGAACTCCCTCAGTAGGATCAATCCTCTTTATCCCATAAATACAAGAAATCACTCTCCATTGTTTCAGTGTGCATGGAAAAAATGCCAAATACCTAAAGTTCAAGTTGCAGCTGCCATAGAATCCCTGATGACTTTTACTTTTGTTTTGCGATTTAAATTCTAAAAATTTAGAATAATTTTAGTTTGAGCACAAGTTGTTAATACTTCTTTTATACTAATACGTACACCCCTTGAAAATACATCACAAAAGAATTCTACTGTAGAATAAAAAATAGGTTCAAACATTTTAGATTAAGGTAGCTGGTTTGCTTGATTCCATCAAGAAAAAGGGAGAAGTTACACAAACTAGAGCTTAATCTTTTAAAAGTTTCTGGTGAAGTTAAGCTTTGACTGTCATTTCACAACTTAATAAAAAATGCACTTGAAAGATAATATTGAGGCTTCTCATGTACTGACATATTCCAGATCATACCAGTAACATAAAAACCCACTGTTTATCTGCTCAGTGTTACAACTGAATGCTTAACAGTTCAGAATTATTTTAGAGACAAAGATGAGAAGACATGCAGCTTTGCTCCCACCCTTTTTGTTCTAAAATGCTTTATGCACATAACTTTTCAGACATAGTCATATAATGGATGAGATATGCCATACCTTAAATGTAGCAAGTCCATAAAGTCTTGCAGTGTGAACAGTCAATTGTGAAATATTTGTAATATTAGATATAAAATCCTCAAGGTATTTACAGGCTTGCTCCAAGTGTGTTGTGTTTATGATGATTTGAACAAGCTACAAGAGACAAAAAATTCTTGTAAAAATCTTTTTGTATCACCTATTGCAATCTAATTTTGTAAATGGTTACTTTTTTCAGGAACAACGCTACTAGAAACTCATTGCATTATTTCAGGTTACCCTCTATTTCCTGCTAGTTTTCAAATTTGCTTTCAAAGACCACTAAGGAGTAATAATGTAGCTTAAATACAAATTTACACCATTTCAAAAACATAGATTTCAGATATCTACCCAGTAAATAAATAAATCCAATTGAGAGTTTAAAATTTAAAAAGGGAAAACGGAGGAAAATTAATTGCTGAAATAAAATCACTAATTTGTGCCATTTTGGTTTTTTTTAATTTACTGCTCTTAAAAAGTCAAAACACTGTCTGGAGAATGACGCATTCAAATATATCTTGTATTTCACTCCACTTTTTTTTTTATAGAAAGAAAGAGAAACTCAACATTAGCAGTACTAACTGCTAGACAGAATACACAAATCATACTCTGCACATAAACAAAAATGTAAATGTCTTTGGTTTATTTCCTGCAACTCTCTCTTAATCACAAAAACCACAAAACTCTTTGATTGTCATGTCTCTCTCAAAAGGCATCCCTGGGCCCAACTAGACCCAACATGTATTGTTCTTATGTATGTAACAGATAATGATGCTTTTTATACTTATTTTCATGTTTAATTTTAAAACAAACACCACTTGATTTTCTCATACTGTAGTGTCAATACTTGTGTATCTACATTTACAGAAATAGTTTTAGCATGGATTGTTTTAAAATCCATAGTTTTGAATAGGTGTTTCAAAACTTACCTCTGTTAAACCTATATGAGGTTTTTTAATTAGGTTCTGTAAACAACTGCTTAGAGTTCTTGTAAGTAGCAAATTCGTAGATTTTCTGAGCATGTCATCTATTTCTGTTGAACTGAAAAAAAAAGTTTATTTTTGTAATTATGCTGTACATAGCAATACTTTGACAGCAATACTTCATAACTTTAATTTTTTTCCTGCAAAGGGAATTTTTGATGCTAAATATTCTCTACGTGCATTTAAATTCCGGCTGCTCCAAGTTTTCTGTGATCTAACAGGCAGAACACCTCTTTCACCTACCAAATTATTCATTAACTGAATTTCAACACTGAAGCAAAATCTGTTATTTTTAGATTCTAGACATGTTTATTGACACAGCAGTTCGTAAAGAGTAATTTGTGGGTTTTAATGAGTTACTAAGGAGGTCAATATGTGCTCATTAGTACGTGTAAATTATAAACAGTATCAATTAAGAATGTGTGAAAGGGAGTAATTTACATCTTTAACACTGCAGAAGTGGGTGACAAGGCCACAAATACCTTCCAGATTTCATATCTCTGAATTCTATTTTATGCAATTAAAACTAAGCTTTTGAAGGCCAAAAGAGGAAGGAAATGGATGAATTGCGACGTTTTCCATCAGAAAAAGGTGGGATAGGAGAGGGAGTGAACAGACAGCACGTTTTGTTGCAGGAGAAATCATTGCTAAGGAAACTCCAAGCACTGAGTAGGGAAACATTAGGAAGTAATCAGGGATGCTAAACAATTACTTCTGAAATGGTCAGCATTGATGTATGCTTTTCAATCTTTGCATGCTTTTTAAAATAAATAAATTCTCCAGATTATTCAATCCAGTCAATACTGTTTAAAGAACCCCAGCAGTGTTTTAAACTACTTACCAAGCCACGCTCACCAATGCACATATTATACAGTATATACATACCCACATATGTATAAATATATGCTACAGTCTTGGGAATCATAGATAAAATATACATGAAAAATTACACATGTAAATTATTAAAAGCATAGCAAGCAAGTACACAAAAAAGTATATTTTCATTTTAGTGAGTATTTTTAGGTCATCTGAAAGTCACAAGCTACTTTATCCTGATAAAATTCAAGCTTACCTGCGGTGAAGTGACTCTGAAAACTTAAGGCTTGCATAAATAAACTCCTTCACCTGCATATAAATTTGAGGCACTGACTGAGACATCGGAAGCTTCTTTGGAAAGGATTGCTGAGAAAATAAGAGATAATGCTGTCTTACACACAGAGAGCTTGGTACTAAACACAACAATTAGAAAGCTACTTAACATTATCATCATTTTAATCTATCTAAACCTTTTCTGATTTTCATCAAATACAAAGCTGCATGTGTTGAGCTAACTTCTACATCTGTTTAAACAGTTTATAAGCAGAATAGAATTTTATCACTTCTTTAAATTACGATAAAGTTTGGAGATGTTATGTAATTTAAGATGCCCCTGCAGAAAGCAATTTACAAACATACATTAAAAAACAGGTCTCAAACTGCTTTTAATGTGAATGAACAAGATAGAAGTAACAGGGATAAGAGGTTCAAAAATACAAACTTTTTTTTTCCCAAAGAAAGCAGTGCAAAAAAAAAAAAGTTTGAGAAGTTAAACACGTCTGGGATTCTCAAAGTACCTGAGAATGCTTAGAGTATTTTTTTAAGGTTCATAAAACCAAAGCAGTTTGAATTATTTTCAGGTATTTAGATTAACATGTAGGAACTAGTTGTAAGTTTGTAATAATAAAATCATGTTTCTTACTTTGATTTTAAAGCTGATAGTGTATTTGGGAGAACAAAAGTGAATAAATTCAATTAAATCTATACAGACTAAATAGGTATTTCTGCACTGAACACAATTTTTGACATTTACAAAAAATATTTTTTGTTTATGACTAATGCATGAAAAAAAAATCAACAACTGGTATCATCCATGAATAATTCAATTTCTCTTTAGGAGAAAAACATCCATCAACAACAGCCAAAACTTTGTAGTAATCACACATATAAGTATAGCAGATAAAACTATTTAGTACAAAATAAAAATTTCTCCAGTTTATCAGTAAAATATGCCATGCTAAATAGTATTCAGGGTATAGTATACTTCCAACACTGTAAGGGATTTCCATTCTACTTAACTTATTTTAGTATTACAATGGCTAAGGAAATTAATTTGATGGAGGAATGCATCCAGAAAGCACTGTGGAATCTCATTTCAAAAATCAGCACAAAAACCTCCTTTAATCTTTCATCTTCATTGCAACACTGTATTAATGACATGCAGCTGTTAAAATTGCTGGCAAATCCCTGCTGAACCACAGAATTAAAATAGCTTTTCACTTTTGCAGGTATCTGTAGCAATTGGTCTTGTATAAAACAGCTTTCCCCTACAGCAGTTACTCCCACTGTCATGTGATTCTCAGACTCCATCATGAGCCTCCTGTTTCTTCGCTGGTATTTCTAAAATCATACTCGAATAGCAGAACAGAAAAGGTTAGTCACCTTTCTGTGAAGAGAGTTTATAGTGAAAGAATGGCTGAAGATACAAAAGGACATCCTACTGTAGTGCTATTACAGCAGAATTACTTAGTCCCTTCATGTTTATTTTGCCCCACATACTCAAACACAAATATTTAAATTTAAAGCGGAATTAAGAAGTGGTTGTCTCTAACCAATCTCTATTTTAGATATATTTTTGCAATGCAACCATGAATACCGAGTTATTAAACACAAGTTGCAACAAAATTTAGCTAAAGACAGATTGCATTACAATTACATAAGGACTTTATCAATTAAACTCTATTATTAATTTGTTTACAAAACAATGGGTTTCATTACTCAAACATCTGAGCAAATGACTCAACCTTTAATTTTCATATTTACTTATGACTAGGTAATTGCACAGAAAGAAGGTGATTTAGCCTCTTAATCAACCTAGCCTTTCAAAATTTAATTATTTTTTAATTACAGAAATCATTACTGTCCCTAGTGTCTTCAACTGGATTTCCACAAACTTTTAATAACATGAAAGTTTCCCTTACCTTATCAAGTTCTGGATCTTGAAAAGGAAATTTGCTTATGACAATTCTGTATTCTTCTTCATTTGCTACAGGGATAGGGCTGTAGTTGTCTGCTTCAAAAATATCCCTGGTGAATAAGTGAAGTGAAAAAGCTTTGGACATGTAACAGTATTTTCTGGTGTTAAAATGTGTAAACAAATATAAATTTTACTACCACACTTAGATCTGCATCTTCAAGAAGTTTTAAGAACTGTACACATCCTAAGTATTTTTGGTTACTTTGGAAATATTTCATATACATTAACTCTTGACTGTATGTATAATCACAGAGGAAAAAAATACCTGAAAGTGATTTCATATGTGCGTAATACAGCAAAGGAACCTTAGAGCAACTAATTCACTCCAGAGTAAACTGTAATATATCTATTGATTAAGGAACCTGCACTATTCCTACTCTGATATTCAGTGTCTCACTTTGGCACCAGAGCTACACATGGTCAGTGGAGATGCCTGAAAGAACTTCAAGCAGGATATGGTCACAGCATTGTTTGGGCACCCTCTGCACTTCAGTTCTAGTCAAATGTCTAGAATAAAAGCACAGGGAACTGGAGAACCTTAAGTGGCCAATTTATATTACGGTTTTCTGTAATAAAACATGTTATGGCAAACAATATCTGCACATTGAGACATCACACCCTATCTGCAAATCGGCTTTGGAGTACAGTCTCAGGCTGACATATACCTAGGTTTAGATTTTATTCAACCAAATGATCCCAAGGAATTGGTGGAAAATGTCCTTCCTTAACAAAACATAAAGACATAGTGGAAATGTCAGTAGTCTGTCAGGCAGATGTGCATATCAGCCAACAGTAAATATTAAGACAACATAAATTAGGAACTTAAAGCCCTATTGCAATAACCTGGAATTATCAGGTTCCTAAAGAAGAGAACCACGTGTCTCTCTCCTGCATGTTTTTCTGATAATGTCCCTTTGGAGACCTTCCTTCTTTCCATTAACTATAGAAGCAGACCTGATGTCTCTTCTTCTAATTACTATTTACATGTGATGAATATCTCAGTCCTAACCAAACTGAAATTCATAAACAACACTTGAGTGAACAAATTCTTTCTGAATTAGATCATAAAAACTTGAGTTCAGACAAGAACAACAGATGCAATACAAAAGGCACAACTACTTTGATATACTAACCTGAACAACCCAGACCACTTCTTAAGAAGTGTCTCATTGTATTGGTCTCTTATTTCAAATAGAAGATCAAATAGTCGGTTCACAGGAAAACCATAGCCCTAAAGGATGAAAATGAAGATGGGATAGTTCAAGAACCAATACACTCAATTCCTATCACAACACTTCAGTCACTCTCACCTAATGAGGTGACACAAATTCAGTCTTATAACCTCTATAATACAAATTATAGTACTTTTAGTATACTACTACATGCTGATTTATTAAATTTTTACCAAAGTATGTATCCTATGAATTTGGAAATTTGCCTCACTTCTCCTTGTTTGTTAAAAACTGCAGCAATACTTTCCAATGATGTTCACCAGTCTTTCAGCTAAAGAGTTAATGGTAATTGAAATGCTATTCTCTCTTAAGAAGAGAAACAAAGCATTTTTAAAAGACAACAGCCTACATAAATTAAAAAACCAACACCAATTTTGCACAGATATGAATACAGTAATTTCACGAATACAAGCCGCACCAATTTGACCAAAATTTTGGTGGAAACCCGGAAGTGCGGCCAATATTCCGGGGCGGCTAATCTATTAACAAAATTCTAAAAGCTGCCAACACGGAAGTGAGAGCCCGCGGCAGCCCCAAGCCAAGCTGGAGCCCGGCCGGCCCCGGCTGAGGTGGGAAAGCCTGGCAGAGGCGGGGCCAGCAGTGTGGGGGCGGGCGGCTGAGCCTGAGCCAGCAGGGCGGGGCAGGGAGGGCGGCAGAGCCTGGGCCAGCAGGGCGGGGGAGCCCGGGAGAACTGGGGCTAGCAGTGCAGGGGAGCATGGCAGAAGCAGGAAGGCCGGCGGGTGGGGCTGCCTGGCAGCGGGGGAAGCCCAGCATAATCGGGGCCAGCAGCGTGGGGAAGCCCGGCGGTGCGGGGGCCTGCAGTGCCGGCCAGGGCGAGGAAACGCGGCGGCGGTGCAGATGGGAGGGGGCGGCCGGCGAGCCCGCCGGCGGGGCTAGGGAACGCGGCGCGCCGCGGCCAGCGAGCCCGCCGGCAGGGCTAGGGAACGCGGCAGCGGGGCGGTGCTGACGGGAGAGGGGGGCCAGCGAGCCCGGCGGCGGCGGCAGCACCACCCGGCCAGCCCCGCCGAGCCGTGGCGCTGAGCTGGGCCACCCGGCCCCGTCGGCAACCATGAGCGGGCCGAGCCTGCCTGGCCCCGCCCCGAGCCAGTAAAGCCCGCTATGCCGCGATCCTGTTACTAATTGGCCAATTTGTGAAAGCTGTGCACGAACGAAAGTGCGGCTAATATTCGGGGTGCGGCTTATCTATTGACAAAGACAGCAACATTGTCGAGGCACCGGGGGTGCGGCTTATAATCCGTGCGGCTTGTATTCGTGAAACTACTGTATCTGATGCTTGCTGAATAGCCCAGAACACACATGTTCAGTTCATAATACTGAAAATGAGGACCTAAGGCAATAAATGCATTTTTTTAATATTACTGCACAATTTTGGGTTTGATTTGTATATAGGATTAATGAAAACACAAACATTGCACTCACCTCAAGTTCAAATCTGACTACAAGAATTTCAGTTAAATTAATAAACACAGTATGTACCTGCAAAGTATCAGCAAATACTACAATGAGATTCTTCAGTTCCAGAACAAGGTCGGGATCATTGCAATATGACTGAAAGTGAGAAATTCTGGTTTTATTAAAAGGATTTAAAATATACATTTTCAAAGAATAGTGTCACATGTTAAATTCTCCATCAATGGTGTAAATTTCAGAAAAAGTCAACTAAAATATGAGATTCAATAAATACCAGCATGGTGTACTGATACTGAAAAATCAGCAAATTACCTTTATTTTAGCGGAATATTAGCAGACTTGTCTGAATCAGTATCAGAGAGGTTCCACAGGACATTTTTTGATCACCAAGCCTGGTTCTAACTAATGCTGTGCCACCTCAGACAGATTTTCCCAGCTGTATGGGTAAAACTTAGTAAAATATTTTCTATACAATTTCAAATTTAAATTGGCTGATAAAAAGGCCAACACATTAAGTTATTTACTAGATGACTAAAACGGAAATCTGATTTTCAGAGGTGTACAGTTGTACAACTAAGGCTTTCCCCTCAGCTTCACTTTTTGAAATACTGGATAAAGTAAAAAGAAACTTTTAAAAGAATTTAAAGCTGCATGAGAATATAGTATTGGTTAAAGACAATATACATCTGTTTCACCTTTCTTGAAGTTTAGCTCTTACCATGCTTTATTAAAAAGGAAGGGCTTGGTTTACTTATCTAAACACTGGTCTTCAGTAGGATGATGTTAGAGAGATTCTGATAGAATTGGGTTTGATAGGAGTTACACATATGGAGAAGAAATATTGACCAAGAACACAAGACTTTGAAGATTTCTTCAGAGATTACATTACTTTCAACCTTTAAGTTATCATATTATTATATAGATGCATAAATCCACATGGAGACAATTAACTAGGAAAGTATTTAGCTTTAAAAAATGCTGGATGAATAGATCTCAATATTCCTCTCAAAAGAAGTAAAAATGTACGAGAACATCTCATGTACCTCTGTTAATAAAGGTCCTATGATAACTATGGTTGCAATCTCAACTTTTTCCCCATTTCCCCCCAGTATATATTAAATATAAAATATTTATTGAATTAAGACAGATTTTAACAAAAATTAAAAATAGCACTGCATAGAGGAAATGCTGCTAGCGAACATTCAAAAGGGAAAGATAAAGTTCTCACACTTTTTCCGACAGTAAAAGTTACACCAATAATAAACTCTGAAGCAATTTATTATCAGTCAATCTGAGTGAAAAATGTGTATTCCATTGGTTTTTCACAGAGGAATAAGAAATAGCATCCAGCAGCTAAGGTAGGAATATAACTTTAGGAGACACAATTGAATGCACTGAAACACCCAAGTGATACAGAATTTTTCTAATACCTTTACTTCAACATAAACATAACACTACTATATCATTGAAAAGAGAGCTGCAAGGGTTTTGCTGGTGGAGTTTATTTTGGAAACACAGCATTTGGAATGATAATTAGGAACTATTTCCTGGTGGTGCTTTCAGTGCTGAACTATTCAATCTGATCTAATGAAGAGGTCAGTTGAGACTAATGAGGAAGGATTGCAATAATAACAGCAGATTAACTCTGCATATTCTAAACTGCTGGACTAAGAGAAGGTTTGGAAGACCCAGTGAGTTGTAAATCAGTGGAGGATTATGCAAATAGCCCATGGCTGTGGATCACAGCCTGATACTGTTGGGAAAAACAAAAGCTTGGCAGGCTCCTTCCCAAATCTGAGCAATTTTTAATCACAAGAAAAAGAAACATGAGAGAGGTGTAATTTTTCACTTTGTTGCTATCCCTGCTTTAAATACACAGAGCTCTGAAGTAAGAGGATTTAAACTGCAATACTGATGAGACTTCTCACTTACTGAATGTGTTCGAAGAACAGCAATGATCTTGGAAAGGGCCATGTTCCAGAGTTCATCAGTGTATGTCCTAGTTACCAGTCCTTGGGTTACATGTAAAATGTGGTCTTCTACTACAAAGAAACTAAAACAAAATAATACTTAAATGATTAAGTTGTTTCTAATATTAGAGCAAATACCACCCTTCACACCCAAGCATAACCAAAACCTTCCCCACTGGACTTTGGTAGGTTTGGTGTTGTGCTTCACCCAGAATGAAGTAAAAATGTGAAAAGTTTGTTTCATGCCATCTGGAGCCCACGCTGCTGCAGGGTCCTTGGAGGACACCCTGGTAGGATGCAGATGCTCTTTCCTGCTCAGATCCAGCCATAACCACCCACATGATTTGTGCAGAAACTGAATCTTGCAGAAGAAAGTTCTTGGACAAAGGAAGAACACAGGTTGAATTAAGAATCAACATCGTAAAACTGAAATATATTTTCATTTAGAAAACTTACCCTACAATTTGACTGAAGTATCTTCTATAGCCTTCCACTGTTTCATGCTTTCAATGAAAAAGAAAACAAGTTTAGGAACAGAAATACCACTAGCATTAGCTTCAACTCAAATCATTGCAAAACTGAAAGTATTCATTACCATGCTTGACTGTGGTTGCAGAACTAATCTTGCTTGTTTCCTCCTTTGTTTTCTGTAGTAATTTTCAAATATTTCTCCATCACCCTAAAAAAAGACATAAGTAGTCAAAAAAAGAATACCATCTCAGTGTGAAAAAAATCCCCTCTTAATTTAAAGGCAGAATTCTCTTAAACTAAGTACATATTTTGCCTTTATTCCACATGTAAACCTCCAGCTGATACCAGCAAAGTTTTGCATGCATTAAACATGCAGAAATTACCTTTTTCTGCAGAGAACCTTACAGCCTGTACTGTAAATAGAAATTTTGCTCACATGCCTACATTTGCCAAGCAACATTATGCATTTTAAACAATATGCTCATTTTTAAACTACAACTTTCAAAGTATATTAATATTCATAGACAAGGCATATTGCGTACTACTGTATAATTGAACTTCATTGTCTCCTAACACATTTCTCTAAGTTATTCAAGAAAGTAGCTACATCATAAAGCTGTTACAAAAATGCTTCTGTGAATATGTGAAACCTCTGAACACTGCCTGCATTAACTCTGCCTGGGAAAAGACATATATGAGATTTATTGAATATTTGTTTATTCTCTTTGCATTTATAATGAGTCTGGCTTTGGATTTTTTTCCTATCACAATCCTCAAGAATACAATACCTTCTGTGCCTAAAGATTATATGATGAGGAATTCAAGTGACATCCTACTCATCTCATTAAGATGACCATTCAGTAGAAACCATCTGTCCATTTGAAATCAGTGCTACATTGACTCATCTATCTACCAAACCACATGCAATTTGTATGCAAGCAGAATAAAGCAGCTTAGCATTTTTAAGGTTTGTTTTTACTTTATGAGCCTATTATTAGGCCACTGCTGTTTAGAATTCCATTACTTGGTCTTCCAAAAAATTTCCAAATCAAATTATTACAGACATTTTATCCTACTAATCCAGTATTACTTACGTAACTCCTTTATAAGATATAAATTTAGTTCATAATGAGTATTTAGTTATCATGAATATTTAGTGATATTTAGAAATACTGCTAACCTAAGAAAGCTTAAAAGAGAGACTTCGCTTAAAAACAAAAAAAAAATTCCTCTTGAAACCAATATGCAAATTTACGAACAGTCTGTTGCAGAACTTTACACAATATGCTCCAGCTCATGCAAACACATCAACCATTCCCCCCCAGCCCAAATACTCAGTGCAGTTTTTAGATTATTGATTTTACCTTCAGCATCAAATCTCTACCCAGTCCTGACAAAAGCCTCAAGTGAAAAGGACTAGCTGTTCTCAAATCCACACCACAAGTGGAGATGTAAAATATCTTATGATATTTATCTTATCTTATGGACCACACTATACAATCCAGTCAGGATTAACAATTCAGGCATAACAACTGTTTGACCAGATGTGTTGAAGCAATCAGCAGAATACACCAACAACCCTGATAGTTCACTGAACCAGCAAAGTCTAGGCAAGATAAAATACAACAAAGCAATACATTTGTTTTGCACAGCTTCCAAAATTACATGAGTTTCTATCAACAGAAACAATAAATCAATTCATGTCTTGTTAGAAATTTTAGGAATATTGCCAATGTATGAAGTCCCACTTCACACCATAGATACACTTGCTTTACATTGATATGGTGTTTCATTAAAAGGCAACATTACATACAAAAGGGGCAGGGGTATCTTCACAAGAATTTCTATATGCAGGACATCACATAACATACGGACTAAAAAAAATCCTTTATATATATTTCTCATAAGTCCCTAAGGTTACTGGTCCATAAGTGCAGTCTGTGTTTGGTATGTATGTATCTTGCCATCACTAGGTTGGAATCACAAGATGTGTAATATTCTGAGGTAGATAAAAATTGTGCTTTCTTCTTCAATATGAAGAAGCAAAGTAGAAAACTTCTGTCCTATGAGAAATTAGAATATTTTCTACAATTTTGTAGCAGAAACAGAATCCATTAAGAACGTAACACTAGCTGCGATCCTTACAGAAATTAAAAGCCATCTGGTATCAACTCCCCTTCTTTGCCATCATCAAGTTCTCTAAACTAAAAAGAGTTGGTTTGCAACACAAGGTAAAGGAGAAGGACTCCCAAAAGTGGCTAATGCACAACTCTTAATGATGCTATCATGGCTTATTAAGGAAATTATGCTGGCAGGAAATACAGAAGTCTACATCAGCAGCCTTTTTGATATCAGGGAACACTCCAAGTTGTTTTCTGTCTACAGTAAATTTGGAATCTGGAAGACTTCCTGTGTAAACCCAAAAAGCATATATTTGGATAAAGGGCACAACTTCAGGTTCCTTGACAAAGTGAAAAACATAATTATGTAATACTTTCAAATGTCATCTATCAATTTTACTTCCTGTTCCATCGTAATACTAAAGAAAAATCAGCAGCTGTTGTCAACTGGTATGCTTAATTCTACACATTCTTTTTAATGTGTATTTCACACTGTTCTGTGAAAAACTTCACTCTTCCAATAGTTCTGGCAGCCTTTCTTTTCTTCCAAACTTGTCAGTGAGATGAACAATTAATTATGGTTTTATTTGCATTTTTTCTTTTAAAAAAATAAAGTTATAGTGAAATTACATTTTAAACAATATTTCAATATACAAGCTTTCATGTAACACAGCTGCAAGGATTCCATAAAAAGAAGACAACCCAGTCTGAATGCTTAAAGGCAGGTGCAGCTGAGACTGTAGGATTAGCAATACTTACAAGTACGTCATCTATGTGTACTGATACTCAAATTCTATAAGTAAACTCACTTCAAAAGTAACTGAGACAAAGGAAAGATAAGAAAACAACAAATAATTTGATACCATGTTTCCCAAATAAAGTTTTCATCGTTGTAACTTGTTCACTGAATCTCTTTTGCAGAAGCTAAAAGAGGTTATTGTGTCTTTGCCATTGAATCCAATCTAATCTGCTTGGGCACACCCTGTCAGAATCTCCAGATTTCGCTTCCTATTTTTTGCTACTACTCTAATTTCCACAAGATTCAGACTGATTATTCCTATGTTTTGCAACATTCATCAAAATATTTGGGTAAGATGGAACATTTGTGGGAACTGTGAAAGTGTGGATACCAGAATCAATGCAAACATGCATATTTTACAAACATACTTAGAAACATCTAGGTAATAAATGCCTTGTGGAATGTCCTTTATTATGCATACAAAAGAACACACAGGTTCAAGTCCTGAGTACCCATACCCATCTCAGCTGGCTCATTCAGAACTACTAACACTACAAGCAATACTAGAAGCAATATACTTGCCTGTTTGGGAACTATTAAGAGTATGAAAAATGTGAAAATGAATATGTCACTTTAAAAATGTAAATCTCTTTTTGAGGTCACCCTAATACATACCAAAACTGAGTAGATGTGCAAACACCTATAGACTGGAGAAAAGTCTACAAGATCTTGGGCAGTTAAAACCTGAAGAACAAAAGGAAAGAGGAGTATATAAAAAATAATAAGCATGTAATCTGCATTACCAACAAAAACTGTCTACATAAGAAGGACTCAAAAATGGATGGCTTCTATCAGAAAACAATTAAACAGTTGCTCCAATTTCTCATCCTTTTGCATTGCAGTCATAAATTTTGTGTTACAATACCACACTTCTTTCTCTGTGTTTCCAGAGCATCAGATACAAAGGTCTAAATACTTGCTATTGTATTCAATTTAGAAATACTGAATATTTGACAGATGGAAGAGTTCTTACCTAAGCTGAAGTCCTCAATACCAAAACGCAGGATTTAGCAACACCAGAATATTCTAGTGGGCCACATAACACTAACAGTGGGCAGGTAATGTATGACATAAGTTGCAGATAAATTCCAGAATAACTGCAGGTCCTGTCCAACTGAACTTCCTCAAACATAATGCTAAAGCTAGCATTAATACAACTAATATTTTAACACTAATTTTTCACCCTAAAATGCTGATCTGGACTGGTATTCCTTGAAGGCGTTCTGTGTATTTTTCTAACTAATGTTAAGCATATAAAGCCAGTGTACAGACAGTAAGTTTTGTTCAATAAACCCACAAAATTCACTTTAAATAAGATGAACTGATTTAGTAGAAAGTTACCTCTTCTTCATGTTCATCCTCATCTTCAAATGTTCGCTTCAATGTGATTTCATTCTTGGATTCCAAAATCCTGTTTCTCCCTAAATGCATATTCCGACCATAGTTTACATTATTCTGCTTCTGAAGAGCAGTACTAAAGGTTTTCTGCTGCTGTGCCTGTTTTAAAAGTAGAATCAGTTAAGAGGCATGAAATTCAAATTTCATCACTGATGAGTATATGCTAGGAAATTATAAAGAGGTGGTGCAATTAAATACACATCAGTGTAACTGCAATGTACAGACACACCCTCAGCCTACACCAGTGATATTGCCTTGAATCAGTTCGGGACGAAAAATAAATTCAACAGTGAATCCTGCATAACTTTTCCCTAATTGCCAGAATAAAATTTTAAAGGCACAAAAGTGTAAAAATATCCACCTGTAATTTCCCTGATCATAAACTGCAGAGAATCAATATTTAAATGAAGTACAAGTACCTGAGTTCCAGATACCTTTTTGCAGTCTTCAGTTAAGTCTAAGTGAGCAGACAGCTACAGAAGTCAAAGGCACTATATTGCCCTTGCTACTGAACGCAGCACAGCATAACCTTGCAATCAGGTTTCATTCATAATAATCAATGCTGCATTTTACAAGAACCTTAGATGACAAAATGGCAACCCAACCTGAACTGTGTCAATGAGAAGTCAGAAGAAAACATTATTTGCTCTCCAAATAAACTTGAAAAGCATTAACTGCTTTAAACCTTGCCTAGCAGTAGTGCTCTGAAGTGGCAGATTATTTTGTGATGAAGCAGGCAAGGTCTCCTTCTGGCTCTTACCTCAGTCTTCTGTACAAGTAGCACTTCAGAGAGAACTAGCAGTTATCTCAACACTTCTTTTGTCTAATTCATCCTGGCTAACTGGCCAGATAGGCTGCTTTTGGTTTGGTGCAGTACTGCTGAGACACAGAGTATCCAGGAGCTGACTACTCAAAGTAGTACTTAATAATTTCTTGAAACCTGAGATACACAGCATCTCTCCTTCTTTTCTGCAGAGTACACTACTTCTTGTCTAGGACACCGATAAAAAACACAAAAAATGTTTAATTTCACAGCTCTCCATGTTTACCCTCAGGTCTGTGGGATGACTGTAATCTTTGAACAAACCTTCTGGGATAATTTGAGACTAGTGAAACAGAAATTTTCAGTAAACCACAGGACTGAAGTAATTCTGTTCAGCTGGCTTACCTGTTTCATGGCAGTTTCCCCAATTCTGTCAGAATGCTTTCGAATACTCTCTAAGAAATCCTTCAGATCTGACATGGATATTTCTTTTATTTCTTCACGCAGTTTTGGAAGATTTTCTATCATTATCTGGCAAAAGCGGTATTGGCTAACTCTAGGAAGATACAGATTTTCTAGTTGCTCCATTGTTTTCAAAGCAGAATAATATCTACAAAGAGATTAAAATAAAATCATGTAACTTCTTATAAAAAGTTGGTAAAATAATTTATCAAATAAATATATCAATATCACACATGGAATCAATATGCATCTAATTAATTTATTCTTAGAAAAATCACAAGGTCATCAATATAATGCTTTAGTTTGAAAAAAACCCAGTGAAGTGCCAGAGTGACTCAGCCAAGTCAAAACTTTAAGTAGGCTCCTATAGTATTACCTGTTCTGATCAATAGTCCCAGTATCACATGGAGCATCCTGAAGAATGGAGACACTGCAGTCACAACCACTATCTTCCCTTCTAGATTGAACTGATTAGGGTTTTTTTATGATTTGGGTTTTTTTCTGAAACACAAACTGCCAATCACCCAACACTGCAGTATATGCACCAAACAATAAAAACAATCTTTAAAAAGTATGCCTGCAGGTATCTGCCTTCTTCAGGTACATGTGAACACATACACACATCTATGCTAACCCTCTTTCTATGACCCTTAGTCAGAAAAGACACCTATCCTGACCAATGCTTTTTCCCAGCAATATATCATATTTTGCTGTAAATCACAAACCTATTAACTCTTCTGACAAAATACAGTCTATCCCATCTATCCCACCTAGAAAACAACTACATTGAATTAACTAAGTACCATAATCAACAAAGTGGTGATCTCAACCACAGTTTAAAGGGACGCACAGGGACCAGGTTAAACATGAGTATGACAGCAGTCAATTGCAGATGAGACAATAATTTCCCTCTATATAATATTCTTATTCTTAGCAGCTACTCAGCCCTGGAGGGAGTTGGGAAAATTAATTTCGTTTGTCCAATTAGAACAGAATAAGGTAAACTGATGCCTTCTACCTTGGTCTTAAATGGGAAAAGCAGAAACACCCAGATCACAGGGAGTTAACTTGATGCTAGTTCCAACCTTTCCTTTCCACAAATATGGAATAATATCCTTAAACCATTTTCAGCTTTTCTTCCATACTTTTAATTCCTTTTTCTTCCTTAAAAGTCCAATATAATATGTTTAGAAAAATTATCAAATTATTTTGAGGGAAAAAGCTGAATATTATGAAAATCCCTTCAAATAAGAAAACCTAGATAAGTGTCCTTTACAGTTCTTTAGTTTCTGGACATAACTTAATAAATATAGTGAGTAAACACTGTCAAAAAATGTAATTCAAGTTTTTGGTTTCCTTCAGTAGACAAGTAATAACAAATTACTAACACTAGAACCATGACTTCTTGCTCAATTCTGAAATTAAGACAATGTTTTGAATCTTCTTAATCAAGACATTTCTAAGTTAACAAATCAGCATAGATGGAGGATGGGAAAAATCTTCTCTTTTATTCCAGAACAGAGCTGCTTTCAGAAGACTGCAAATAAAGAGGCTTCAAGTGTAAATTAGGTGCTTTTGTTTGTTATATGCTTGGTTTATATAAAATATACATAAGGTGACGGGAATGTTGCACATAAGAAAAGGTCTGGGGGGTTTATGTGTGTGGGTTTTGTTTTTCTAAATAGAAAATGGCCAAGAGTGCCACATGGTGAGACTTCTGGGGAATAAAACCATAATAGCATCAAAATCGTATAAAAGGTTTTTATTTAAATTATACAGATCAGCTTATCAGAACACTGTTAGTTCATCTGGAAGGTTTTTGACTGCTGGCTCTAAGATCAGAATTAACATAATCCATTCTAAATCCATTCTAGAGTCCCTCACTAATTATACATATATGGAGCTCAGGACCTTGCCCTTTTAACATCTGTTCTGATAAAGTCTTATTAATTTGAAGGTCATGTGCAGGTCAGGATTTAAACCAAAAAGTTTTGCACATAATTTCATAAATTATGCATTTACGTATTTAGATTTTTAAAATTCCGTAGATTTAACTCAATGCTGAAGGTTTTGACAATATTATTAGTTCCCAGCATGTATTATCACATAAAGGTGAAGGTTGCCCACTTGACTACAAATGAGTTAAAGAAGTGTCCTTGAAAGTTATTTTTCATATAAATATAGCATGCTTCTGTCTATTATTCTGAGTTGATCTTGTGAGAGTATGCTCCCTGATGCAAAATCTGTAATTTTTTCAGACTAAAAGACACAAGTTTGAAACATATAACCCAATGGGTCATATGATAAGACTGTGCAGAACTGATCCATTTCAAAACCAGAACAAGAAAACTATGGATTTTGAACAATGGATTTTACTAAAATCCCTAAACAATAAAAACGGAACCTTCTAATACCAGCAAGAAGCAGGAAAGAAAAAACTAACACACAGCACAAAAGTAAATTAAAAAAACCTCACAACACAGAAACAGCCATCCTCCCCCACTCCAAAAAAATTAATTTTAGTGTTTTCCATCATTTATCCTTTGCCAAATTGCCCCAGGCACAGAACAGTCAGGTCTGTATAGAATATGAAACATCAACACACAAAACCCCCAAAATTACAATAAAATGACCATTACTTCTGTGTACATGAAGCATTCTTTCATGCTTTAAATGACAATTAAACTTTTAAGATTTTTATCAGAAGAGTGTTGATTGGAGACAGCAAAAAGAAATACCTTAACTTACTAAAAATGTGCCATCAAGTTAAACTACAGCAGTAAAGAAATTAGATCAGGAGCAAGATATTCTCAGCAAAATTCAGTCTTTGAGTGTAATTTATTTGCACACAAGCTTATTAAGTAAAAAAACATGTGGTTATATCCCAAAATTTCGTGCTGGAAAAGAACAAGAGACAAAATCCTCATTTTATTTTAATTAAGGAAACAAACCTAGTTTACAAAGAAAAAATAGTAGTATTCTCCCACTTTAGTGTTTCCCTTCGAGGAAATACTGCATATTCTTGCTTACTACATTACCACTGAGTAAATACCTAAAATTTTGCTACCAAACACATTTAAGGGAGTTCCTTGGGGTATTTCAATAATGCTACAGAAAAATCATATTCAGAAAGATCCTGAAGGTGACATGTAGAAATTGCAATTAAAATCCTTTTACCATAAGTATTTATTTTGTTTTTAAACCCACTTGCCTCTCCAACTTTGAACCTGTTTTAAACTTTCCCAGCATACAAACTTTGTCACCTGCCCAAAGGACCATGAACTGAGATAAAGGCACTACTAACTCTGAAATTTCTGTAAAATAAATCAAAGACTAAGTATTTCTGAAAATCAGATTAAAGAGTCACTGTGTGGAAAAAAACCAAGATATGTGGAATCCCTTCTTTGTCAATAATGATGTAGGAAACCTTTTTAGAAAGTGACATTATCGAACTAACAATACTTGAGAATGGTGACAAAGAAAGCAGCTGACATTTCAGTATCAAATAGCCCCATCATATAACTTGTGATGAGTTTTTTTGCCAGATCCATGGTACCTCTGGGAAGTATTGATTTGCTGCTGGTAAAATCCAGTGCTTCATTCTGACACTGTTACAAAACAATGCAGAAAACAAAATCAAATTTATATGGGTTTTTTTGTTCCGATATCTTCCATACCGGCATGGGTAGAACCAAATTATAAAAATCATTTCATATTAGCGTCCTTTAAGCCTTAAGGTTTATTTGGATGCTTGGAAGATTTATGCAGAGAAAGGATGCGTTGTAGTAACCTAAATACCTAATCAACTCTGCCTTTCCCACAGTTGGAAAAAAAACTTACAAGGTCAAAAAACAAATCCATGTCTTTCAGGGCAAAAACTCTGAACCACTACACTTGTTCTTCAGTCCATCTCACAGAAGATTCAAGAAGATTCAGCAACAACCTTTGCAATTGACTTATTGAATTATTTCCATTGTATGATGGTTTGGGTTTTTTTTAATATTTATTGTGGAAAAAGACTTGCAAGAACACCAGTTCTAACGATTTCCACTTAGACCACAATCACTTGAAGCAGCTGGGTCCTGCCTCTCAAGATACACATCAAAATTCAAACATTAAGGCCATGGTAACAGAGCTGTATGAAATGTGTGATGACCTTATCTCTGACTCAAAATTCAAGCTCAAATTGTGTAACTACATAGCCACCATTAGGCAGCTGGGAGAGCAGCAAAGAAACCACACTTCTCCTTTGTGCTTCCTCAGTTAAGACTTTAAACCCTCTGCAGCTCTTTCCAGCCAACTGTGTCTGTTTAGAGCAGATTCTGCAGTTACTTCCTCTCACTACTACAGTTCTTGTCAACTTGTGTTATCCATGGCTCAGGAGACAGATAAATAGGATACAGAGCCTTTCACCTCTAGGTCATCAGTTCAAATGTTACCAGTATTGGTAAAGGACCAAAAGTTGCTATCAAGAGATGACTTATTGGACTTCTCTGTAAAACTCCATTCCGCCTGCACAAACCAATATATACTCCAGATCTAAAATTCTGCATTATCTTAAAAAAGCTCTGCCACAGAAAAAGGAAATTAAATTCCAATCTTTTTCCTGTAACAACTATCCCCCAAACATACATAATATCCATACTTTTGTTTTTCCTTCCTTTAAACATTAGAAATAGTTATATTCATTATATATATAACATTTTGAGAGTTTTATTCATGGTGCAAGACTGTAAGACAATGGAATAATGAAACTATGTTCTAAAAGGCCACAAACAGAGAAAGTCAAGATGTCTTTTTATAAAAAAAGAGAAGTGAAAGATTGGCTCCATTAACAAACTTCAATGAAGGTTTTTGAGAAATCTTCGCATAAAATAAACATTTCTCATTGCTTTGTTATGTTAGATTGTGACAGCTACTCTGACTCTTTCACAAAAAAGTTTCACAGCAAAACTTGGGAAGATCAATTTTGAAGTCCCTTGTATGTGCACGTATCAGCTGTCAGGTGTTTGCACTAACACTATGGATGTTCTTGCTGTTGCTCAATCTTTTAGTAGTGATAAAGGCCAGAAC
Organism: Catharus ustulatus; assembly: GCF_009819885.2. Taxonomy (NCBI): domain Eukaryota; kingdom Metazoa; phylum Chordata; class Aves; order Passeriformes; family Turdidae; genus Catharus; species Catharus ustulatus. The sequence goes on along the minus strand of NC_046228.1, from coordinate 15,862,160 downwards.
ACATGCACTCTGCCAAGCCACAGGTAAATTACCTGCAAGTTCCATGGGACAGCCACCTGTAGGCTGTATTATAGGGCAAAATAGTAACTGTAGCGTAGCTAATGGAAGAGTTACCTGAGCTGCAGCAGTAGCCTGCAGCAGAGTCTGAGCCTCCTGCACCCCATGTGATTTCAAAGTACATCAAAGCTATGGCATCTCCCCTCTCCTTTAGATCTCTTTATGGTATGACAATAACATGTCCAAACCCCTCAATTCAAGAGTCCTTTGACTTTTAAGACTTCCTGTCTGGCAACAATTTCCACGGGAAAATTGTCAGATAGAAGTCTTTTAGATTTGAAGAGTACTGATGGTTTCTCAGAAAGCACATCAACCATCAGTGAACTCTACAAAAGCACTAGCAAATACAGAGTCAAAATTCTATAAAGCACCAGCAATTTTATCCCATGTAAATGACCTTTACATGATGACATTAGGAATTACAACTTCCCTTGCAATTCTAAAACCAGGATGCTGCTTGCCTTGCCTGGTAGAGCAAGGGTAGGGCAGAATGCAGGCCATGAATCCAGTGTTTTCAGTATTTTTCAGGACACTAAGTGTAGCATTAACCATAGAAGATCTTGCAGAGGGAAGTGGTGTGATTCAGACAGCACACTCTTCAGTCTGATCTCCGACTTGAGTAGCAAGGGGACTGTTCACATCTTTCTGAAGAGCTGCTCCAAAAATACTGCAACATGCTGCTACTACTACATGCTGAACCAGTGTCCTGTTCAGAGGTAACTATTGTATAATAGTCAAGCTGATGAGATCTACCACATTGGTTCACATACCGCAAGTTTTAACTGTAATGAAGAGACGCCATTGTGCCATAGCTGTAAGGTCATTCTTAAGATTTTGTATTTCTGCAGAAGACCTCCCAGAGAGCAAACATGCATAGGTATCACGTAGCACATATATCACTGTCAAAGATGCATCAGATTTGCTGCAATGTTCATAGATCTGATGCATACAGTTAATCTGAAGCATTTTGGACATGTCTGTACACAGGCTCTAAGAGGTGATTGCTCACACAGTGGCTGCTGAGGGTTTTCAGATGTCCAACAGTACGGCAGAAGGTGTTGGCTACTCAGAAACCAAAATCCAGACAAACAGTCCAAAAGAAAATCTGTATTACATAGCAGGCCTGCAGACAACTGACAGTGCACAGCTAGTTCCAAATGGAAACAGTCCTGTCCAGACAGACTTGTCAGCAGGAGCTCCCTGCAGTGGTGCCAAGTGCACAAAGAGGCACTGCCAGCAACCAGGAACCCAGAAAGGGCAGGCTCAGAGCACCAGTGTGACTGAGGCACTGTGAAAACCAGGCAGGGATCACGGTGGCAGTGATGACACGCAAATCATGAAGAAGAAAACAGCAGCAGTGGTAGTGCTGGGGTGGGTGTGTGAGGTGCAGGCAGCAGCCCCAGTGGGACAGGATGCAACTAAAGCAGGGGGCAGGGGCAGCCAAGCTGCCATGGAGGGAGGGAGAACTGGAAATACTGAGACTGCAGAAGCAGTGAATGGTTCCCTGAGAAAATAAAAAGTAGAGACACAATAGGAAGGAGCAGCTGGTCATGTACCAGTTATACACTATTATTCTAGAAATTAATTTTTAATTATAGTTTTAATTCTTTTTAACAAGTCAATTTGTCGCAGAGGGAAAAACCCCAAACAACACATTATCTGCACTTGAGTCTCATTGTCCCATTTACACAAAAACCATAGAGAAACCAGATAGGCCTAAAGAAAGGTATAAGGTGTAAAATGTCCCCTCTTCTGGCATTATGAGTTTAATTTAAATATATAACGATATATTAATCAGATATTAATGCACTCTCAAAGACCTTTAGTCCCTAAGGATCTTATTCTTGTCACTTCTTAAACTACTTTAAGTAGTAAAAACCAGTAAACTTTATTTCACATTTTATAATCATAATTCCACTACATGTCATCCCCATTTAAGTAAGCAGTATTTTTCATGGCAATCATTAAGGTCCTAGAAGTTCTTTAATACAAAATTTTCAAATATTCTTGAAATACAGATCATTATTAGGAAACAAAGACTACACGTTTACCAAGCTACAGACTAAGAATACTTACTTGTCTACATAAGTGTTTGCTATTCTGTCGATTTACTTACAAATGTTACATTTTTTTCTCACAGAAATAGGTTTACTCACCTTTTCACACTCATCTGTTCTTTTAGTTTGCTGTACATTTCCAGCACTGCATAAAAGCAAGCAGATTAACTTGTGAGTTTTATTTGTGGTTTTAGTTAATAAAAGAGGAAAATAAATACTGTAAAGGACAAAATTAGAAATAGAAAAGGATATGCTATATTTACTTTATTTAATTCCTACTGTAGCATAAATGTGATAAAGCTAGCAAAAAATATTCTAGAATGCAGCTAAAAAAATTTTAAAAAATAATGGAACTCTTAGCAGCTTTTAAATTAAAAAGAATTAAGATTAATAAAACAGTCAAGGCTATACATATCAAGCATATTCATTCACTTACTACACACCACAACCTGATCTGCATCACCAGTCCATGGCCATCTCCATAAAAAGGCAACAGTACCACCTACTGTACTCAGAACACGTCAACAAGAAGACTTCAGAGAAAAATTCTCAAATCTATTTTACACCAATATGACAAACAGGATAAAACCCTTATGGAGCTGTGTGTAATCCTACAATAACACCTTCCTGAAACAACATTTAGAGCCATTTTGTTTTATTTCAGAACACCTGCAGTGACACAGAGCTGAATGTACAATGCTGAAAAAGCATCATTAGTATTCTCCCCAGTATTCAAATGCTAAAACCCACCCTCTCAAGCAACAAATTAATTGTTTACCACATTAAAAATATTAGTTCATTGAAAGCTGTATGTGGTTACACTGTTTGCACCATTTAAATGTCTCACCGTCTTCTGACATTGTCACAATTGCTCTGTGTCAAATATTGCAAAAGATGGAACCTACATGCTGACATCTTTTAAAAATCTACTTTTTTTTGTTAAACTGGATGTTACAGGACTGGAACTTAGAAAATATAGAAGACTTTTCTTTTTGGCTATTGTGACTTACTTTATTTAATTTGCCATCATACTTAGCTATAGGTCTCTCACCTGGAAGACATAACTGTAGTTTTTCCACAACTGTAGTAATATTCCGCTGTTGAACTCTACATCGGATGATTTCCTCTGTTTGGGCTATCACCTTAAAGGTTTGTGTTGTTTGGGGTTTTTTTTAAAAAAAAGGAAAGAAAATCACACTTAAATTATGCAAATAAATTTATTTTGCTACAAATATTCATAATGTCATATAGGAAGCACCATTTTCTCACCTCTTTCCCAGCATCCTGAAGCCTTCGGTTGGTATCAGTAACTTGGACCTTAAAAATAATTTCACCTTTGTTAGACAAATATGCATATATTGCCCTGATGTGACTGCTCACCCTTGTAATCAGATCATGCTTCCTGAGAAACTTAGAACAAAGAAATGCAAATTCAAATTAACTCTACAGCTTGAACTTGAACTTTTGATCGCAAAGGGCTTTTGTTAAATTCAATTACTTATGACAGTTCTTTCTAACAGATTCTGTGGCAAACTTCTCAAATTTACTTGGGATTTTTGAACTTTCCTTGTTTCTGTAGGTCTGTCAAACAATTCAAATCATTGACCCAATTGACCACTGGTCCCTTTTTGATAACCTCAATGAGCTCTATGGGCCATTCATTGTCTGTAAGAAATGGTGATTGCATTTTATGGTAATTAAACATTCATACTTTGCTGAATGCAAACACTGGGTGGTTGATTAACATCAAACGTGGAAATCTCCAAACCACAGCAACATTTTAATGCTGCAGGTGCAGGCAAAGCTCAACCTCAGATTTTCCCACATAGTAAGTGACTCATTAGGTCATCATAATAAGGAAGCACATTCTAGTTTATTAAAAATCTCATTAATTTCTGAACAAAGATGCTCAATGACCTCATTGATGCTGTATTTGGTCTCTTGTTATCTGAATATCCTTTATATAATGGTCTTCTAATCATAACCTCTGATGAACTATGCTCATTCTGTCTGGTGTGCATATTTTGCTCTCAAAAGTGTAAGGAGAGCTAAAAGGGACGGATCTCATAATTCACTATTCTGCATTCTGATCTGCAAGGAAATCTTGGTTCTCATATCTCATGAAAACTACTAACACCACCTACTCTCCTGATTAGCACAAAGTAAAAAACAGGGTTTTTTCCCATGCATAATTGTACTATTTTTAGTTTTGTAATAAGGACCTTCAATTCTTCTAATGTCTGACATATAAACACATGATTAGGAAAAGACCTATTTAAGAAATACTGTGTTTATCATTTGTTGCCCTTCATCTTCTGAGAAAGCCTTTAAAAAAAGGCAAGATAATTTGGTAGCATTTTCTGAAAACATACATTAAAAAAACCAAAATGAGATATAATAAAATATTCAGCTTTGTAAATATAAATTACTGTATCAGGCAACACAGCTCTAATCACAAATTCTGTTCAATTCACTTCTAAAACATTGCTGCAAACATCAGAGTGCATGTGATAGACACTAAATTAATCTCCAGTAGAAGAGTCCAGCTCCTCCTAATTTCAAAGACAATAATATACGAAACTCTGAAAAACTTGTTTCCTTACCTTTAGTTTTTCTGCATCAGCCCTAACTTTAAGAAGTTCTGTAATAGCATCCACAAAGCCCTGATGGTGAAAATTGCACATCTTTTCTATCTCCCTGTCATGGTTACGTATGCAGGCATCAAGTTTTTCCATAAACTTCTGATGTGCATTTGGTTGGTCATCATATACAGACCTATTAAATACAAATAAGAAAATAAAAGTTTTATTTTTTTCCCCAGTTGAAAACAGCATGTATGCAACAATCTTTATTGAAACCTCTCTCTCAACAAGAAAATAAAAGCAAACAAACTTGATGTTACTGGCATCTTTTGGTGGATCCATTCCATCAAAACAGCATTTAAGAAAAAGATGGCACAAAATTGAGAACTGATGGTGCAAAACCCAGCCCTTATGGCATTAATCCAGGTGCTTAACCAGTTACATCATGGTTGACCTGAGCCTCACTGGTCTGTTATTTATGCCCTAATGCTCAAATATGGGTACAAAAGAATCAGTTTCTCCAACCACCTCAAATAGCATGGATCGCTTTTCCATCAAATTCCACTCTTTGCTAAATATAAAGAAGTGCAAACATACAAATCTGCTTTCCTGGTATTCCTAACAGCAGAGTTATCCAACTAAATCAGGGTTGGATGCCTCCAGCCGCAATGACCGGAGCATTGTGCGGCTGCAGCCGGACCCCTGGCAAAGGCAATCCCCAAGGCTCCGTCCCCTCCCGCCCATGCCAACAGCTCCCAGGGCAAAACCATGGCATGCACACACCTAAGGCTGCCTCCTTCACAGCACCTGTCAGAAAGGTCAGGTCTTCTCGCTTATTTTACTAATTCTTGAATAGCTCACTTAGAAAACTCCAGCAGGAAACATGGGAGAAATTATTGGTGTAGTTTGTTAAGCAGTGTCAGAAACAGAACTCTGCATGGAAAAAGTTCAAGCATGAGAAGGAGCAAAGGAGGCACAGGGCAATTTAAAGCTCTAGACTTTGGCAGAGTAAGCAAGTGAAGAGGTTTTACAAAGAACTGCACCAAATCCAAAGGGGTATGGAGTCTCCCAACAAAGGTAAGGCACAGACAGCTCCAAAAATTGATTAGTAATTTGATACAGCAACAACAGCAAAGACTGGTAGTTTTGAAGTAGCTTTGCACATAGAATGAGAGCAGCAATACAAAGATGATTTAATCATACATATGAAAACACGTTTGTACTGCAAACTGCAAGTGTTTAAAAAAGAGGGATCAAAAATCTTTAAATTGCTTTTTTAGCCTCTAGTTTACTTCCGCAATTATAAATTTTTCTCCAGATATTTATAAGGAGAAAATCATTTAGAAAAACAGAAGAATTAAAAAATGTTAACATGAGGAAAAGAAAAGGCTGAAACTCCAAGTGTTTCAGCATTATTTGCAGAAGTAGTCTTAAGTTCAAGACCATGAGTCAAGGCCTCTAAAACTCTTGAACAGCACAAAGCATTTCCCTCCCAGTCTTCTTGGAGAAGTGTGATTTCCCATATTCTTCAAGATTCTCTTTTCTAACCAGACATCTGGGCTTTGCTGAGATCTGAACTCATCATCAGCACAACAAACCTATAGCTGAGTAGTTGACAGGAACATGACCTTTCAATGAAGGAAAGGATGCAGAAGAGATTGAAAAGAGTCATGTAATAACATTCTTTATACTTTTTGAGTTTCTTTTGACCTTGTACAATATATTCAGAGAAGCAACTGAACTTAAGTGACAAAAGAAAGGCAATATCCTGTCCTACATGCCGAAGGAAGAAAGCCAATTCCTTATATTCTACTTGTTAAAGATACTTTTCCAGTGGAAAAATCTATTGAATAAAATTTTCCAATAATAGCCCCTTTTGCTTATGATAGGAAAATAAGGCTATGGTAATAAAAGCGGGTTCTTTCCTCCAAAGTGCACCAAAGGAAAAATAAGATTGTTGATGCATAAAGTGGTTCACCCCTCACCATTTCTACCATCACATGATGGCTGGAGGGAGCAGATGTGTGCTGCCCCTAAGTCTCTCCTCCTGAGGCTCCCGTCAGACAGCCTGAAAGGGCTCCCTCAAGGCTGCCCAGGATGGTGGATGGTCATAAGTGACCTGCATCACCAGGGCAATACCCACACACAGAATCCAGTGCTGGCTGAAGGGAGAAGCAGCATCCTGGCCTGGGAGGAAAGAAAGGTGCAGACAGAGTGGGCATTGAGTTCTGCAGGAGAAGACACAGGGACAAGCACGTGGACTATAGCACTGTCACCTGTACAGAAACGGGGAAGGGATAAGAAAATTCAGAAAGAAAGTTCAATGACTGATGTGGTAGCACTCCAAAATACACACTGCAGTTACATGAGTGCTGCTCTGTTAAGAAAGGGTCAGAGATGCTGGAAGCTACAGGGTGGATACAGAGGGGCATCCAACTGTCGTCAGAGTTCTTGAAGAAGAAAAGAAGATTAGGAGGACCAGAGGCATTAAGGTGCCTTCCCAGACATCTGGCAAGCATGAGCCTCCTCAAATTGGGCTATACTGCACCATACTATATACCTGTAGTATACCTATACTGCACTGCATGCTAAAGAAAAAAAAAATCCAAAAAAAATCAAACCAACAAAAGCCCAACCAAAACCAAAACAAACAAACAAAATAAACCCCAGCCAAACAAAAATGCAACAAATCCAACCAAACATACAAAAAACCCAAACACACACACAAAATACCAAACAAAAAAACAAACCTTAAACAGAAGAGAAAGTTAAATTTATTACTGCTTTCTTTAGGCCTTTTGTTTAAGGGTGGAAGAAGCCTCCAGGTTTAGGTCTCCTTCCAGTGTTCTCAAAGAGAAGTGAGAAAAGAGCATCATTATCCAAAAGACAGGGAACTTCTATCACCATGTGCCCAAACTGCAAATTGTGTCATGCAATCATAAATTAAAAGAGCAGTAAAACTCAGTAAAGAAAATGTAATTAAAATAAGAATGAGACTGAGAAAAGATTGTACAAGAGGAACTGCATACTTGACTTTGTACCACCAAACCTTCTTTGATAGTAGCAATACACTGTGTTTTTGGACTTAGTTATTGCAGGATGTTTTGGCAGTACCCAATAACTGCCTTGAAAACTTTTGATCCATTTCACACTTTCAGACATGCTCTTACAATACTGACCAAAGGAATCAGAAGATTTCTCTTTAAAATGATACCAAAAAATTCCAGAAAACACAGTCAGAAGTTCCGGAAGTACATACAATATAGACTAGGCAATACAGTTTTCACTGTTATAAAAATATGTGTTGATTATGTTTTCCTCAACATTAAGGTCGCTTTAGTTTAAAGTTAATTATAACAAAGTACTGTTTTTTAATCTCAGGGGTATTATCATAACATTTAATTGAAAATAATACAGGGAATAAATGTTCAAAATAAAGGGGAAGAAAGCAATACTTTCCCAATACCTTAATCACAAGATTACCCTACCTTCTTAAAATAATAGTTACTATTTTGTGTACATTGTACCCTTTTCTGCAAGGATACTAACAAAATTGTGATCTGTGATTTAAACCAGTATTTTGACAGACCTCCCTAAGATGCACTAGTACTACAAATTCCATGTTAATTACCTACGCAAACAGCTCCACCTTGTGGGAACAACAAACCAACGCTTGTCAGCACACGCGTGAGAAAACCCCCGAGACAGAACTGCTTGCCTTTACAGAAACAAATCATCAGAGTACTGAAAAGAAATTCACTCTTTGTATCACAGTCTTCTCATATACGTTGAGAAGAAGATTAATAAACAGGTTTATTGACTCCCTTAGGATACTTTACACACACAGTTTAGGGGTTTCAGAACTACATGTGGCCTAAAACAACCAGTGTTTTTGAAAATGTAAGTGTACACTGGAGAGCCAGGCCATCTTTGTCTGTGGACAGAAATTAGGTTTTTTTCTCAAATCTGCTAACACAACCGAGACAATACACACTTGATTTACCTGTTAGGGAACATCACACATCAGAGCTTATTTCTGATACTGAAGCTCATTTTCCATACATACACACACATATTTCAAAGATTACCCACACCTATCTAAATCAAGATATAATAATAATTATTATAATTAATAAAGAATTGCTACCTCTTAAAAATTATCTGAAAGTGTACTTTTCAACAGATAATGATACTGCAAGAGATGTTGATAACAATTCTCCACTTTTGAGAGCTAAATTATTAGGCAGACAAATCAAATCACCAATACTGCAGTATCTTGGAGAGACACAAAATCCTAAAATCATCCTAGAGATAATTCTTTAAAATTTCAAGACAAAATTAACTGAATTTACAATACACACAGAGTTCTGTTCAAAAGCAAGCGAGGAAGTAGTAACCCTTCTAGCTCCACTTCTTCAGGAGATGACAATGCAATTATGTCTACTCTAAAAATCTCTCTCTCACTGTAAATCGCTTCACATCCAGCAGTAGGAAAAGTCAAAACAAGGGACAAATGTGCCTAGGATACCAAAGGAGTTTTTACATGTGCAACACACGGTTCTTTCAGGTTTTGTTTACATTTATACACCTCTGAATGAAGAGCCCCAAGGATCTCCTTTGCTTTTGGGCCCCTGAAATGGATGCTGATGGTCTGAAACACAGCACAAATCTGAACTGAAAAAAACTGAAAGACATGATCCGTTTTTATTAAAATTGCTTTCAACCTCTGATCTGCACAACTACAGGACCCTATAGACTACTAGTGGTTGATTCATACCATGAAACTTCAACAAGAAAGTTTTTTTCTTGGTATGAGTCTTCAGACTGGATTTTAAAAAAAGGAGAAAATCACTAATGTTGGAGACAGAAGTTTATAATTTATTTTGGTACCCAAAAAACCCAAACCAATATAACGTTATCATCTTAATTTTCAGCCTGGAATGAGAGAACTTTAAATTAAATGACTACTTAGCCACCAGTATGGCAAATCAGTGACAGGACAGGTACTAATTTCTTTCCTAATGAATAAGGCAAGCAGAGACCCGTGAAGAACATACGCAGAGCTGAACAGCTTTCCTGGTAATGTGTAGCAGGTTATCTGTCTATATTCCCAGAACCCTGTATATAAACTGAGACACTTGTTTTTTTGACTCATTCCAAAAATTGGATGAGTCATTAATGCCAGTCTAGGCAAGAAGAAGATAGCGTAGAAAGTACTTGAAAAAGGAAAAAGAATAAACCAGGAGTAGTCAGAGACTGACCTAAACGAGAAAAATGTCCGAGTTCACCGGATACATTTTATTGCAATAGGAATATTTTTACCTTGATCATTCTTACCAGGTAGGCTGAAGGGAGAATGACAAGGATAAACAGATTTGAATTCAGATCTCAAGAAATAACGAAGGAGGATTTTCAGATGTGTGACCATTTTCCAATTGAAAACAATAAATGTGTATTTTATAGGTCTTACTGATGACTTTTTGTGTTTACATGCAAAAATACACTGAAGCACCAGAGGGCACCATCCTATGCACAAAAATATCAACGGTTAAGTAAAAAAGCTTATCTCCAGAGAACTAAAATTAAGTTAAAAACGGTTAAACTTTACAAGCCAAGAATTCCACACAACCCTTAAAAAAAATTAATATTCAAAATAAATTATCCTGAAATAATCTGATCTATTCCATAATGACAACTCCATACATACACACGATCACTCTAAGTGAGCATCATAAATGTCTTCACAAATGGTTACATCTCACTTCAAAAATATATTTCTATCATTTCATACAAATATTTCTCTGCATGCAATCAGGATACATATCCTTAAATGCCTAACTGTAGGTAGGAGTAAAAGAGGATGAGAATTTCACCAACAAGGAGGGAAATAAAAAGTTAGAAGAAAAAAAAAATTGTATAAGCCCAGAAATTAATTTAATACATTGACTGGGAAGGGCAGGCAATAGAAGTGCATATAGACTAGTAAGTGTAAAAGCTGAAGAACCCAAAATCACTTTCTGGAAGTTGAGTAAATATCTCAAATTTGCTTTTTTCCCTCCTTAACTCCAGTCTATCTCCACATCTATGGCGTTTAGAGGAGAAAACTACGATAACCACACCTAAGTACAACTTCTACTGTAATCTTCTTGTTTGAGCATGGAAAAATAGATTTCAAGAATCAGAATAGGAACTAAAGTAATTTTGTCTCATATCTATATAGCAATAGCTGTAACTTTTTGAAGGAGAGAAGAACTGCTCAAGAACTCAGGCTTCAGGCCAAAAAATGAAGTTGAAGAGTTTATTTTATTAAAAATAAAATACCTATACTTTCATAAGAAAACAGAAGATAATATGAATTCCTGGTTGGTGTTAACTCTCTCACTTGAAAATTATTACTAGAACAGTCTATTAGATAAAGAAAAAAGTAATATTTAACAAATCCCATGGGAGTTTTAAAAAAATTATTATTTCTTGAAGGTTTTGGGATTTTGTGTGGTTTTTTTAAATGGGCAATGATTCAACTTTTAATTGCAATCTATATTCAGGAAAGACAAATCTGAGCTTATGGAGCATTACTGTAAACTTTTTGAGAGAACAATTCTCCTCCTAGTAATCTTTTATAATAGGTTCTAGCAGCAGCAGAGACTTTTAAAACAGACCTCATACTTTAAAGTAGCCAAAAAACATGTCAGAAGAAAAGAGAAAAAAACATCAGTCTTTTTAGAGGATGAAGAAACTCCTTATTAATGACTTGCCACCTTCCACCATTTTCACACCTCCCCCAACTCATCCTGTTCTGTCCCATTTCTAGGAAGAATTGCAGGTTTCCCCACCCCTGCCTATATTGCCACAAAGTCTTTCATTTCCTGATTACACAAGACATATGAAGCAATAAAAAACTGTATGTACACATTCCTTTCAGGATACTGATAACCACTCAGTAAGTGCCAATCAGTTACAACTCCATGAATGCTGTGACAATGACAGGAATTACACGTATCTGTACAACAGTTGCACGAGTTTGACATGGAATGCAAGTCTGACCATGCAACTTCTGACCTCCAACGGAAGCAAAAGAAAAAGATTCATTTGTAGAGCTTCAAACTAAGCAGCATGGAGGGGAAAAAAACCTACTGATTACTTTGATCAATTAAACGAAAGCACAAAAAAAAATCCCCCCAAAAATGCACTTTTTATTAAACGTTTCAAATTAATACTTTAAACAAAACACACAAATAACCAACTCTCAAATGAAGAAACTGTGTTTATGGATAATAATGTTTTTAGAATTCATTATCTTGCTCCCAATGCCAATTTTGTCCTAGGGATGCTCTCAACTAGTCATACACACACTTCAAGAAGTGACCCCCTAGATGCTCTCCCTATTTTTCCTTTCCTTGAGAAAAAATCCCAAAATGAAACAAAAAATATATTTTTTAAAATAAAATTCTAAAATAAAGTAATAATTACAATTCAAATTTGCATGCTGAGTTTAGTGGGATCAATGCAAGCACAAAACACTGACAATGGAAATTAAGATTCTGCCCTTGAAACAGCTCTGTCACACTGTGACTATAACCATTGCATCCCTAACCACGATACTGTATCACACACTCCATTTGAGCTGCATTTTCACAGGAAACACTGCAGAAACTTCCTTTGTCCTACAATATACAAAGATATTTTCTGTTTACACAAGCTACAAACTTTGTAAGGATTTTTCCATGGAGTAATGTCATATAGGTGGCTGCATACACCCTAAAAAGCTTTATAAAATAATGTCCAGGTGTTTCCTGTAATTCAATTGCAGTTATGGTAATAAGCACATTTCTTAAAACCTAAGCAGCCTTTCAATTCCAGATGCTACCTATGTTCCAGTTCTGCCATTCTTACTCATAATTACACCTCACCACTCTATTTAAAAGCTCACATTACATGCCAGAACAACACAGACCTCAGCTATGGCCTATTCAGAGAAAAGATTTTATTAATCTTAGTTTAGCTGTTATGCTTTGCTTGCCTGCTTTTCCTGGATGTGCAATTTCTGTGAATTGTTCTCACTAATAGTATCCTGTTTCTATGAGCAGGAAAGGGCCGAGTACAGTTTGTTAGTTAACATTACTTCCTATAAGCAGGGTCCTTATTCTGTAGTAGCAGCACTAGAGCAGTCATTGCTCATGTGGATAAGCAATGGATCATGCTGATGGCTGTTAATGGACATCCTCTGCAGCGAAACATGAGCTGATAATCAGTACACCCAGATTTGCAATAGACTTCCTCCTTCCTGTTTTTACACTGCTGACCAAGGAGATGCCTCTTCCTGCTGAGCCTTTGTGCGACTTACTGATGTATGAAGCAAGAAACTGAAAAACAAGTGCAGTGCTGCCACTTTTTTCCTATAATTTTGTGTTGTAATAGCAGATAAAAAGGCAGCAAAGGAAACGGCAGCTTTGCTTGCTCTGGTACCGGCTATCGGCACGAATGAAGTGCCAAGCTTGGCCATCTGTTTCATATGCCTACATGGATACAAGTGGATGTAGCTGGAACCTGTTATTTCCTAGAATATGAAGTAGGAAACTCAAGTCTACATAGCAATATTTTTATCTTCCCTTAATATTTCCAGAGACTGTTTGTTACATAAATTGTTATCTTTTAGGGAGCAATGGATTCATCTGTAAACCAAATTGTGAGCTTCTACGTTATTTTTTTAAAAATTAGAGAGATTTATATTACACGTGTACCAGAAATAATTTGACATCTATTACAACATCTAGCTAATCTGTCAACTTTATCTAGAGCACTTGAGACATAATCTTCAAGATAAATACACACCAATTGTTTTGGAAGAAAATAAATTTCATATTTCAACAATCTCATATATGTCTCTTCACAAGACATATGAAATAGAGCAGAATATTTAATGTCAGAAATGTGTAAGTTACTTATTTCAATAAGCTTTGAATATCAACGCTACACAGATGTAAATACATAATTTCAGAAATTAAAGAACTTCCAGATAAAATACCCAGTAATTAAAAAGTTTCAAAAGCAATTTGATTAAGAATATATTCTATTCAATACAGATCAAACCAGACCATTCTGTGTCACACTCCTCTGCAAACATTATAACATGAAAGCTTGTATTTTAGAATGACTTTCTATTATTCATTTTTGTTAACTCTGTGAGCTCACACATACATAAAAATAAATTTTAAAAATCATCATGTATTAATTCACGTAAAACAACAGCCTGTGCTGCATATTCTTTGCGCATCTCCCAGGATCACTGAAGAAAATAAGACATCTAAAAAAAAAGGCTGTTTTCAATTCAGAAGCTGAACTGAAACTCAGAGTTTCTCTCAGTTAGGAGGCCATTAAGAGTGTGATGCAACTAACTCCAGTTCTCTACCTGCTTGAAAAAGAAAATATGTTTCTTTGCAGCTTCCTAAGTTTATGAAACATACCAGAACAAATACACAGTATAAAACAGTATCTACTATGTCACTTTAATGTTGAAATTAACTGAAAACAAAACTTGTAAGAAAACATTGCTTCCGTAAACAAAATGGGTAAAAATCCTCCAAAGTCACACTATGCCTATGGAAGCGTGCAAACTGTGAAAGTCCCAAAACTTAATAGTTTAAACATTTCCTTTTGAAGCTGAAATGTCTCAAAAGTATCCCCCAGGTACATATATGATAGTACATGCTTTATTAATTTTGTATTACTCTGATTCACAGGAGAATTGCAAGTTACACTCACTGCAATTTTGCAAGCAAATTACTTTCCCTGAGACACAGTGAAAATCCCACTCGCACTATTAGAACTGAACATTATTCTCATGATATAGTGAAAAAAAATAAATAAATCCCCAGTGTCCTTTAGGTCTTCTTTGTCCAATCCTATCTTTCCATTAAGGCTGATGCACCCTAAAATCTGTTTCCTTCCTTCTTAATACCTCCATCAGTGATTAAGTTCCCTACTAGTTTGCTATTACTGGCAAAGGTTGAGGTGTGGGAAGGGCTTCAGCCAGGGCCCAGGAGACATCATTAACTCCTTCCTGCACAGGACCCAGTTTGTCAGGAGTACAGATAGCTCCATAGTAAACAGGTACAAGATGAGGAAGAGAAGCATTGTTGAAAATACTTCATCAAGCTGAACCTCAAATTGAACTGTTACTGTTGTACCAAGCTCTGTGATGACAGGGATTAGGCTTGGGCATTTCAACCATCACCAGAAAATAGCCAGAAAGACTAGCCACAGCTAGATTTTACAACTAGCCACAGCAAGCCCTTAGCAAGATAAAATGCCCTGTGATTACTTGATGCTGATGCAAAGCTAGGTCTGTATTTTTGAATGAGTTAGTATTTAATAGTTTACTACAACCCATGAAAATAGTTTCCTATTTGCAAATCCTTTTCTGGTATTATCTTAAAAGCATTATTTAAGACATATGACTCCTCTTCAATTTGAATGAGCTCATTTTAGTAGTATAATACATAAAATGCAACATAACAAAACTTGCAAATACACCAGCACTTACCAGTCAAAACCAGGCTTCTATGTAACTGAATTATGCTAAGGTTCCTTAGGTAGGTATCAATAGTTCAGCCACACACAAAGCAAGCTGGAGCACAGGCTATGCTGCTGGCTTTCCAAAAAACTCTGCAAGGAAGTAAGCACCCGTGTGACTGGCATTTGTGAAGGATGTAAAATTATGCACTTCCTATGCACATGGTAGGTCCAAAATCTGGGTCACCAGATGCTGAATAAAATCAGCTTGAGGAACAAGTCAATGAAGAGATGACAAGAGTAAGAACTGGCTTTTCTGAATGTCATTGATGTAAGAGTGCACAAGCATAGGCTGTTCTTATGAAGAGAAGGCTGAATTTAAATGAGACAATGACACAAACTGCATGAAACATCTATTAAGTATACCACTCTGATGATGATGTATCAGATGATTCCCCTATTTTAAAAGCTTTAATGTGTTTTGAAGTTTGTTTCCTAAACACTGGGACAATTTCAAGCTCTTTGGTAATGCTTGTGAAATTGGAGAGAGCTATTTCAGAACAATTCACACAGGTTACTAGCTAGGTTAAAGCTTCACTTGACAGTTGCTCATTTGGAAATCACTGCAAGAACTGAGTCAGAAGCTGATGCATGAACAGTTAAAAGATCAAGATAACCTGATCTGCAGACACGTATTTCATGAAAAACTTAATCAGCATTGAACTTAAAGATTTTTTCACAACAAAAAAATGCAGTGCAGATATGATTACCTGCAAATGGTTTCAGGCTTTATAAAAACTTGAGAAGTAATATATTGAAACTTGCAGCAATGTAAGTGATTCCTTCTAAAACACTTTTGCTACCAATGGCAAATATGACCAGGCTACAGAAAAATCAGTACTTCAGTTCTGCTGCTGAATGCCAGATTAATCAGTCTACAGAATACACTCTTCATATGCCCTTTTGACTCTATATAATGGACTAGCAATAAAAAAAAATTGCTCCTTCATGGCAATATACATCACATATACAGCTGCTTTATCTGACTGTTGTCTTTCAACTTAAATACCTGGAATACCATCTAATCCTGCACCAAGTAACAAAATATGCAAGTGACACTAAAGGCAATCCTCTATTTTTTTAGGATATGCTGGTTCACAGCAAGTAGGTCATTCTCCTTACTCCATAACAACCCAGTCATAAAACAAAAGTTAGCTGTTATAGTAAAGATTAACTGATATATAAACATATGTGCTGGTTTGGGTTGGGGTAGAGTTAATTTTCTTCACAGTGGCTGGTATGGGGCTGTGTTTTGGATTTGTGCTGCACACAGGGCTGATAATACAGAGATGTTGTTGTCACTGCTGAGCAGGGCTCACACAGAGCCAAGGCCTTTCCGTGCTGCCACGCTGCTGAGGAGGCTGGGGGGAGACACAGCCAGGACAGGTGACCCCAACTGACCAAAGGGATTTTCCACAGCAGAGGGCATCCTGCTCAGTACATGAAGTGGGGGAACAAGGAGGAAGGGGGGAACATTGGGAGTGATGACATTTTGCCACAACAAGCCCCTGCAGTGCTACAGGCTGGAGATAGACAGGCTGGACAGTGCCCAGGCAGAAAGGGACCCAGGGGTATTGGTCAACAGCAGGTTGGACATGAGCCTGCAGTGTGCCTTGGTGGCCAAGAAGGCCAATGGAACAGTGTGGCCAGCAGGAGCAGGGAGGTCATTCTTCCCCTGTACTTGGTACTGGTGAGGTCACACCTTGAGTGTTGTGGCCAGTTCTGGGCCCTCAGTTTAGGAAGGACATGAAGATACTTGAGTGCGTCCAGAGGAAGTAGCAAGGCTGGGGAGGGGCTTGGAACACAAACCCTGTGAGGAACAGCTGAGGCAGCTGGGGCTGTTCAGCCTGGAGAAAAGGAGACTCAGGGTGACCTTATCACTCTCTACAGTTCCCTGAAAGGCGGTTGTAGTCAGGTGGGGGTTGGTCTCTTCTCCCAGGTAACAACTGACATAAGAAGAGGACACAGCCTTAAGCTGTGCCAAGGGAAGTTTAGGTTAGAGATTAGGAAAAAATTCTTCACTGAAAGAGTGACTGGGCTCTGGAATCGTCTGTCCGGCGAGGTGGTAGAGTCACTGTCCCTGGATGTGTTTCAAAAGAAGACTGGATGTGGCACTCAATGCCATGGTTTATTTAGTTCATGAGGAGGTATTAGGTCACAGGTCGGACTCAATGATCTCAAAGGTCTTTTCCAACCTACTTCATTCTGTGATTCTGTGCTCCAAAGTAACCACTATGTGCAATGGGGTCCTGCTGTCCTGGACAAGGCTGAACACCCATGGGATGCAGTGAATGCATTCCTTGCTTTGCTTGTGTGTGTAGCCTTTGCTTCTCTTATTAAACTGTTTTTATCCTAACCCACAAGTTTTGCAGCTTCTACCCTTCTGAGTCTCTCCCCCATGCTGCATGTGGGGGAGTGAATGAGCAGCTAGGTGGGCTTGGCTGCTGGCTGAGGCTAAACCACAGCCAATATACATGAGAGTACAGTCCTGATCCAAAAGAGATCACAGCTATCACACAAGGAATTTCCAGTTCTTTGGGGCTCCTTTGTAACTTCTCTTTGAAAGGGAACCAAGAACAAAACACATTAACTTGAACACTGAGAAGGGCTTGAAAACTGACCACTAGTAAAGATACGATCTACCGATTTTCAAACCAATAGCTTACAATTCTGTAAAACATTATCATATTATATTTAATAAAAATATATGATCAAACCATTAAAATTCTAAAGCACTGGCTGATGATCTCAGAGTACTCTTACATCTGCTCTTTATTTGAAACAAGACTAAGCTATAGACAAAAATGCCAATTGCTGGCTCATGCTCCAAAACCAAAATAATGAAAACACAGAAAAATTACTTTAGACAATTGTACCAGACAAGTAAGACCACAGGAGAAAAATGAAGGCAACCACATTTTGTTATTGGATAACCACATTACAAATCCCAATAGACCACAGGCAGAAAAAGTATTTCCCTGCCTGCAATTCTGTAAATGCTATAAAATCTTCCCACACTTTAAGATTTCATTCATACTGCCTATGCTACTGCTTACTAACTGCTGTGTTGAAGACCCACAATCACAAACCTAAATCATGTCTGCTGGAAACTGCAATGTACACTTTCTGTAAAACTGAAGTTACATAACATTTAAGCACCTTGCTCATTTTGCTTTAGAAAGGCCAAGAATATCTCCAAAATACAAATTACAGACCCAAGTCCAGGCAAAGCACCTGCAGTTGCAATGTGTACCATAACACAGTAAAAGCAGCAGAATTAGACTCTCACTCCATATCTCTAATTTCGAATTTTCTTAGAGACATTGATCAGTAAAGGACAAAACAGTCTTGCTTAGTTTTTGTAACGATGTCCTACCAAAGTGCAGCTTTTACCTTTGGTTTTTCTGCAACTCAAGGACAGAAGTCCAGAATGAACACCTATCAATTGGTTCTAACACTTTAGCCAAACTCATTTATGACGTCTGACCTCCAAACTCTGTTTAAACTAAATGAGAAAAATGCAGCACCATACAGAAATTATTTTGCTTTGAGTCTCAGCTCAGTGCTGCTTTTTACCAGTGCAATGCAGTCCTAGATCAGTGGAAGGTGACTGCAGCATACTGCAGCATCAGACAGAAATGCACCAACTGCTTGTGGGTGTGATTGCTGCAGCCAGAGACAACAGGACAGCAAAATGTTTTCACAGGAAGCTCTCTAAGAACTCAGCAAAGAAGTTTCATGTATAACTTAGAGCAACCTAGAAGAGGCTCTAACATCTACCAGCCAATAGCTTGGCGATGACATTTCAAGAAGAGAGAATCTGATTAAAAGCATTATTACACTGACTTTTGAGGAGCACTTTCCAAGCTGTGATGGTGGGTTAAAGCTACAGAGTACATTCCACTTACAGAAACATCTGTAGACATAGCACCTCCTTATCAACTTCACCTTAGCAACAAAATTTCCATTATCAAATCCCCCACAGTTTTTATATTTAATTTTACTTTTGTATTTTTGTTCAGTCAACGGACTGTGGGCATGGAGGTACTCCCCCGACAGGCTGCGTATGGGAAACACAGAACACTGCAGACTTAGTGACGCAAAGCTCGCAAGATAAAGTGTTTCGAGAAAGTCTACCATATGCTTATGAAATATATTGCCAAGCTAGAGTTTAAGAGTTAATTCATTTATCTTTTAAAATAGCTTTGAAATACTATACATTACTACAGACTCAAAGAGACTCATAGCTATAGTAGACAGGCCACTGGCAGAACAACTTCTCCTCTGTCAAGTTCCACTTTGACCTTTTTCAACTAACCATAAACCAAACATCAAATAAGGTCAATTATTTTCCTCTGAAGAGAATCTGTTTTACTAGCTATCACAGCATGTCCAACTGACGATTCAAGAAGTGTTAAGACATAGCTTTAAGTGAGGGCCTTAATTTTTTTGTTATTAACTTTCTGATTTTTCTGCTGTTGTTGAGAGGATTATGGGAAGGAACTGCCTTTATTTTTGTCTTTCCTTTCTAAAGATTAAAAATGTGATAGTTCTGAGAGAAGCTCAAAAGTATGTATGCAACAGGAATTATACAATATTAACATGTTATATACAAAGGTGAGAGTGATGAGCCTTTAACAAGTTTTGTCATTAATCTCATTCTGTTAGCCATTAAAGCCAAAAATATGCTGATAAAAGCTTCACAGAGTCTGATTTTAAAAAAATAATCCTGGCTTGCTATATACAGAGTCTGCCTATTTAATGAAAGGCATGTTGGCTTAGGTCTCATTTGTAATGATTCAGCATGCGTTTCTGAATTTAGAGATGCAAGTAAAATAGCAGCAAATTTATAGCAATAAATTCATCCAGTTAAAATCTAAAAGGAAAATTAATTTAATCCAATACAATCTCTTCATTTTGTGAGATGCAGAGCAGTCTAAAGCAGTACTCTAAGCAGCAGATAACCCAAACTGCACTAGTTGTATGTTGATTCTTCCTAAACAGGATCTGCATTTCACATTCCTCTTTATGGGTAGATCTCAGCAGTAGAAAATCACCTGCATGATCAGTCTGTATGCTGTTCTTTTCCTGTAAATTATAACAAAACTATTATATATCATTAAATGCTATTATTTTTTATATCGTAAGAACAAGTGCTGCCACTCTGGTAGCAGGGTAGGAAACTACACGCTGGCAGGGACAGCTATACCCAACCAGCAAGAAAACAATGAAGAAAAACAGGAGGAAAAATGTATTTCGGGCACACAAGGAAAAAAAAAGTACACACTTCCTTTGTGAAGCATGGATGCACTAGGAAGACATTAAAATCTTGATATTAACAATTAAGGATAAGTCAGATCTTGCATATCTGACAATCTTCAGCATTTAATATTACCTCATGCTACTTATCCAAACCACTCACCTCAAGTCCCTTCTTTTGTTCTATTTAAGTAGGTGTGTTGGTACTTTACTTCATGTGGCAACGCTATAAATATTCTCCCAGCATTACAAATCGGAGATTACAAAAATATTCCACTTCACATAATGAAATTAATGTAATCTCAGTCATTATGCAAGACAACTGGCTTCAATAGCTTTTGTGACTGGAAATCAATGGATCATTTCATGTTGTAGCCTTATGCAACTGCACATAGAATTACTCAACTCATTTCTTTGATTCATATTGTTTAGCAAGTAAAACCTAGATCTCATGCAGAAAATAATGCTCCATTTTACATTCATGCTTCTTTCATTGAAATAGATCTTGCAGTTTGATGTGGGACTTCAGACTTTTCAGTTTCACAATTGTAATTTGTGAATTGCAATTCACAAGTTATAACACAGAGCTGAGCAGACAGCTCAAGTTTTGATCTTAAACACTGCTGTTCTTATGGAGTAGAAGTATATTTCTGTGGTGCTTGGTGGACTTCTTTCAAAACACTCAGCCGGGTGTAACCACTCTTTCACCTCAGGTTTTTTTATTTGTAATTAAATACTAGAGGTTAAATCAGACCAACATGCACTTTTTCCCTAAAATCATCAAAGTCAGCAATGCAAAATTCCCTTACTGGAAAGTCAGTGATAGGACAGGAACATGTAGGAAAAAAAAAAGAAATTAAGTTTTAGTATTTAAAAAAACATCAGCACATTTTAAAATGCTTAATATGAATAAGAGATTTCTACAGTCCCTTCCTCATCCACACCTGTGGATGCCTTCTTCTGCTGTGTAGCTAAATACTCAGTTTGTCCCTTGTACAGGTTACTCTGATATAAGCTCTATATTGAAGATGGTGGAGAAACTGCAATTAATATTTTGTTGTGGTTTTTTTGCAGGCACCAGCTTCAACCTGCCTGGGCTTGTTAAGTGAAACATGGTGAAACTGCCTCCAGGGACAGCTCAAGTCTGAAAGCACTCCAGCTACTTTCTGTCAGCCTAAGCCCACAGACTCTTACAGGTGAGGCTCCTTGTGATGCTCAGCTTCAGCATCTCCACACTGTATTCCCAACAGCAGCTGTGTTTAAGGAGCATAAGGGGAGATCAGAGCACAGTTTGCTCCAAGCTGACCTCCAAGACCAGGCTGAGCCAGCAAGTAGCTCCCGTGTGATGTCTAGACGAATCCCCCACACTCCCCACGGGGGCTCTCAGAGGACTGATTAGCCCCAGCCTCACATAAATGCCCAGACTGCCACCTCCAACACAGCTTTGGAGGGTCCACTGCAGACACACGCAGCCAACCTCAAAATCAACTGCCGTGATGTGCAAAATGATCCATTTGGCATACAACAGAAACTCTTCTTTCACCAGTTCTCAGGACTGCGTTGCTCACTCATGCATGTATCCTTTTCCAGCCATGTCCACACTCTCCAGCAGGCACCATTCCCACTGCAGGAACAGCCAGCAGCACCATGCTCACTGCTTTGCAGCACGCTACCACACAAACTGCCTTTTCCAGTTTTCTGCACACAGGCTCGCTGTATCTTCTCAAAGAGATAACATTCAAATCCACAGTTCTCTCTCCCCCGTCTGGCTGGTGCCTATGCTTTTTTACTTCTTTCAGACATCTTTAATCGGGGAAGCACCAGCAAAGCTCTATGATGAAGATCCCCTTTCCTGTGTTTCCCCTACAACCCAACTCACTCTCCACAGGCCCTGCCTTTATCTCCCCAGCTCTAAGTGTAAGGCACTTCCACATTCGCCGCGAACAAGAAAGGTTATACAAAACCTTGTCTTCAACTGCAGGTCAAGCCATTTGGCAGTATGTGGAATCGGAGGAAAACGACAGCAAACCAAACCATTGAAGTCATGGCACACCAGAAATGCTCTGAACACTGTCACATTTCCAAGGAAACTGGCCAGGGGGGTAGGTTTCAGACCGCATCCTTTAGAGGTAGCATAGTGGGGCACTGCAACACCCACCCATGATACAGTTTCGGCCCCGTTCTCAGCACAGAACCGGGGGTGCCGGCACAGCCAGGGGGCTGATTCGTGTCCAAGCAAAGGCCGGCACTGGGCCACCCGCGCCGGGCCCAGGGCCGCCCCGGCCCGAGGCCGCACTCCAGCCGCGCCGGAGCCGCGCCGTGCCCGGCTGCTTCCCCGGGACACAATGCCAGAGAGCGGCCAGCCGAGAGCAGGGCCACGGCCGCCGTCTCCGCTCGGCCTCCGTTCCCTGCCAGCGTCCCGGCACGGCGTGACAGCCCCGTTCCCTGCCCGCGTCGCACGGCCCCTTCCCTGCGCCCCGCAGCGCCCGGCGCGGGGGGCGGCGGCCGGGCCCCGCGGAGCGGCACCGGGGGCTGCGCGTCCCCTCCGCGCCCGGCGCGGCCGCTCTCGCCGGCGGCGCTGCGGGCGGCCCCTGGGGAGCAGCTGTCAGAGAGCGCGGCCGGGCCGCGCCGCGGCTCCCCGGGCCGGCGAGCGGGCAGGGCCGGGGAGCTTCGGCCGCTGGCGGCGCCGCGGCCCCCACGCCTCGCACCTCAGGGTGGGTCCCACGCAGGCCGTGTCGGTGCTCTCGATCTCCTGCAGGATCCGATCATGCTCGGGGAGACTCTCCGCCATCTTGGATGGGAGGGACCCGCCGGCCGCGCCGCTGCGGGAGGCGCCGAGGGAGGAGCGGCGGCGGAGCCAGGCGGAGAGCACGGGAGCCGCCGGGGAGGCTTTCCCGGTGCTCGCGGGGCGGCGGGGTGGCGAGGAGGAGGAGGGAGGAGCAGGGACAGGTGCAGGTGAGGGTGCGCAGGTCGTGCCGGGCCGCGCTCCTCGGGTTCCCACCAGCTCGGCGGTACTCCGCTGCCCCTGTCAGGGTCAGGGCCAGGCCGGGGAGCCCAGCAAAGCCCCTCTGTCCCCATGGCACCTCCGCGCACTGGTGCCCGGCAGAGACCGCGGGCAGCTGCGTGTGCCCGGCGCCAGCCGCTGCCGCCCGCTCAGCGCGCTGTGACAAACGAGGGACGCACCAACCGCGGCCCGTGCCCTGTCCCGGCCGGAGCGGCTGCACGCCGCGCTGCACACACACCTCGAGGGCTTGTAGGGTTCAACACCGCCTTTTTCACTGAGCTAGTTCTGGTTTGTTTCGTGGTATGGTCTTGTTTTATTTATTATTATTATGTTTGTTTTGATTCGACCGCTGCCGCACACGCGGGCCGTGCCCGTCCCGGCAGGGAGGCACCGACCCCTGAGGCGGAGGCTCTGCGGGGGTTTCTGCATTCAGGTTATGTCACTGACTTCGTTCCTCCCATCCTTTACATGATAGAAGCTCGAGTGTCCGGGTAAAAATAGAACAAACCCAAGCCAACACAAAAAATGTGCACCTTTACGTGCAGTGGCTTGCTGGGTTTCACTATAAACTGCCATCATGTTTCCTACTGCTTTGTACAGCAAAGCTTCGTGTGCCGATGAAGGAGGAATAACCTATATTCTATTTAAATTTTACACTTTGTGTCCTGTGGTGAGGGATTAACTGATCCTTGGGTTTTGCATGCTCAGGAGACAGGATGCACCTGCTTTCTGGGCAAAGTTGTCTGCACACGAGTGGGAAGCTCGTCTAAAGAAATAGGCCAGATATGTAAAACTTCAGGGTGATGTATAGCTACTTTTTCCAGTAAGGAACTGTCAGCATTTGACAAATGTGAATGCATCGAGGTCTACAATTGCATTTGGCATCCTTCCAGTTACTGTTATCAAGCTCATCATCTGTCCTGCCCTGGTGCAACTACACCTGTACATGAGTTAATAAATAGCACTGAAGACAGTGCACATCTTGTGTATGCTGTGTCTTTCTCATTTTCAGTGTTGATTCAGATGAATTTATTGATGGCACCTACTAAATCAACAAGGACTATTCTGAATGTAGACAAGTGCTTGCAAAGTGCATGATTATAAGAAAAAAAAAAAAAAAGAAAAATCATACCACTTGTAGTATTTCCTTGAAGAAATCTCTCAAATGCAGTAACAATCTTCCCACATTCCTTTTTTTCCCCTCATCACCAAAATACTGAAGTTATAGATTGATACATTTACATTTTTCAGGGTAAATTTAATTTTCTTTTTTTAGCATGACCAGTACTGCAACCTGATGCCTACAGTGCCAGGCAGGTTATTTTTAAAACTCTTCTACAAATACTGACAATACACCTAGACAAATTACATTGCAATCTTATATGTATTACTTTTTTTTTTTAAGGACAACTATGCAGAGGCATTTTTTCAGTTGTACTTTTACCATTAAACAGTTTCCATAAGCTGCAAATGAAAAAAAAAGACCCAACTTCAGATATTTAGAAATATCAACAGTAAAACCTTAAGTTAGTTGTGTCTTTGGTGATTAAAATAAAAGTTGCGTTTATTAAAAATTTAAGAGTAAGAAGCAGTTAATTCTTTTAAAATGTAGATGTTAACTTTAAACTAAAAACACTACTACACAAAAGAGAAAATTTCCCCTTGTTTCCATTTTTAAGAGCACTTGCTACAGCCAGCCATCAGAAACAGATCACTTTATCCTGGTGAAAAGGAAGAGCAGAGTAGGTGACCTTGGTTTGTATTTTTTCACTTAGGGCCAATCGCATTGAAATTAAACTCAGCTTTCCTGTAGGCTTCAGGGTCAAGAAAACAAAGTTTCTAATATATTGTGCTGACTGAAAGACCAGCAATAAAATGGAACACATCCATCATGAAGAGCATAATACTATTAAAAAGAAGCATACCTTAGGGTGGTTCCAAGAGGCAGCTCAAAGGACTGGATCTCAGCAAGGGCATTTTCATATATCTGATCTTTATTTTCTTCTAGATACAATTCTGAGAGATTTGACTTGCTTTTCCTTGCCATAGAATAGCATAAAACTAGTCTAAATTCAGGAGAAGACTTTTATTCTGATTAGTATAGTTGACTAAGTGACTCTGTAGTCAGCAAAACCAGGCATAGAGAAAAAGATCCTGTGCTAACCTCGTGACTCCTGAGGACTTTGTGTCCAAGAATGGTGCACAGCTGCTCTTTTCCTGTCTGCTGCTAACATTTGCCTCGTATGCAGTACCCAGGCCTGCACAGTCTTTTCTCTGTGTGTCCAGTATGTATTTGTCTTAACAACAAATTTCCTGACAAAATGATAGTTTTACATCCTTGAAATAAATATTAAACCTGAAATTTCATCATTGTGAAAACATAACTTTAAAGGAATTTCAGATACTAGACATCAATGCTTAATTTCTCTGTTAAGTTTTATGGGGTTAGAATTTTATTTTTTTTTAATTCTATTTTCCTTTTGCTGTATAAAAAGCTTGCACACAAGGACTTAGCTGGATTTATGAAAAAGGTTTATGGATCTTCTAAAGCAGATTAGAAAAGCAGAGAAACATTTATGTTCCCATAATTTTCAGCATTAGTAGTTGCCACTTATAATAACAAATTGCAAAAAAATGCTCTATGATAACTGTGTGAGCAAAAAAACCCCTGTTACTGATTTATTACCTGCATGGGAAAAAATGGATAAACAAATGTTGAGAGCAGTGCTGCTGTCATGTAATTTTCATGATGTTGGCAAAGAAAACACTTTGCACAACTGCCATTAATTTCAGGCAGTTATTTCAAACATGAGGCTGGAGTTCTAGATCTTTAAGTTTAAACAACTTTTTAGAAGCCTAATTCAATATCATTCAGATAATCAATATATTTTGTTTTTTAAAACATTTCAAGGGATTTAATCAAAATTTGGCTCCTACTCTCAGTACTGTTCCTGACAAAATTGGTGAATCCGGACACTCATGGTGCAGTCAACAGTTCAATGCAGGGAAACAGAGATTACTCATTTTCGAGCAGGGTGATAAATAGCTTATTCACTTCTCTGTGCCCAGGGGGAACTCTGAGGAGATGAGCTCACATCAGTAGCAGTGGGAAAGAACACTGAAGGCTGCAGTGAGTTAAGGCTACATAAAAATCTGCAATGTGTTTCCTTGAACAAGCTGCTATAATCACCAGTTTATTTTTGAACCAAAATTAAGCAATTGCTCTGTTAGCATTACTATGCAATACGTTTCCTGCTTTCATGCTCTACATGGAGTTGAGAGTAATTTTTACACTTTTCACCAGAAATGGGAGCCTGTGATTGACCCATTCAGCCACTGGATGTCACACAAATGCAGATGAAAGGATGGATATTGAAACTACTCATTCTAATCTTAACAGTCACCGGATTGAGTATTAATTTAACAATTATGAGGTGACACTGTGAAAGTAAACTCCAAATATTATAACAAGCTTAAGCTTATTTGAGTGATAGAAGAAAGTACATCTGCTGCACTGTGGAAGAGGAGAGTAAATGGCTCAGACATCTACACCCAGGCATCACACACTGTGGCTGGCAATAAAAATAGAATGCAGTGATGGAAGCATGACAATTTTTACAAAATGCTTTTATTAATATATTTATGTGATTTTAAATTAGTTTTATTCTTACAGAGGTTTTGGGTAAAATTTCTTCCTCCTTTCCCAAAAATTCAAACAGTATCTTGCTTTAGGAAATCAACTAACCAAATAAACAGGACTCTGAATCTGTTGTGCAAATGTTCTTGTTGGTATCACAGCTGCCTGGAAGTAAAGATGGTTGATAACAAAGCAAAACAATCTAAAAAGAAGCAAACAAATACAAGGTGAATGACCAAGAAATAGGGAGATGTTGCAGTCTCTTGTTGTGGCAGTGGGTGTTGAAGTACCTTGTTTCTCTGGACAGGATCAGACCAAATTGCACCAGACCTGGCTGCTCAGCTCTCCAGAGTGTTTTACACTGCGACTGAACCTGTCTGAGACCATGACATCCAGAGAAGGATCCAAGGTTCAGTGGTGGATCTGTGTCTGACCTCAGCTCCGTGGGCAGGAGTACATCAACACCTGCCAAAAGCCCTTTCTGCTGCAGATGACCCTGCTTCTACCCTGTGCTGTCTGTGCAACCTGTGCTCTCCCTCCCCACTTCTGTCATCTGCTCCTCCCCACCATAATTCCAGTACTCATCAGATGTGCCCAACATCTACATCTTTCAGTCATACAGGAGCTTTTCCTTTTTCCAGCTGAGCTCAGGGCCACTCTCAGAAAGCTTTAGGGAACTGTCTTGTTCAAGGAAATAAAGTATTTTTGTAAAAAGACAAAGGGACAAATTCAGTATAGGCACTTGACATCGGCTTCTGGGAGAACAGTGTATCTTTTCTTCACAACTATACATAACATACTTGGAGGGTGCAACTAAATAGTTTGTCATCAAAAATAATGTAAGTGCGTTTTTTTAATTTATAGTACTCTCCATGCAGAAAAGGACGTTAGACGTCAGTTACAGTAGACGTTATCATTTCTGAGGTATCATACTTGTACTAGTTAAGATTTAACCAGGTCAAGAAGCCTGAGAAGGTATTAATCTTCTAGAAGTTCCTGGCAGAAAATGAGAAGATAGTTTCTGAACTGGTTAAACTCACACTATTTCTGTGAAGGAAGTATTTAATTATCTGAACAGGTAGAAACCTCTGGCCCTGTTAGCTATAAAGAGAGCTGTTGCTGTCTTACCAATCATCCTGAGATTTTCCTTTGAAAAAACTATCCAAAGCACCTATTTCTTGCTGAAGGTGCAAAAACAATTCATAGCTCAGAAGAGAGCAAGAGGGGAGTTTGAGGCAAATTATCAACAATATTGTGAAACAGGATGCAGAGGCTTATCTAAAGCAAAACCACTTTCACCATGTCCTTTCTCCCCTTCCTCCCCTAATTCCTGCTCTTCCCCAACCCTAGTGGGATACCAGAGGGCCAAGAGCTGCTGGTTTAAATCTTGCCTGCTTGTGTTGATACTTTAAAAATACATTTTACCCACATGACCATTACAAGAATGTGCTATATAATAGGGTCCTTACAGGGTATGCAATTCCAGGGTAGATTACTTCCTTTTTTTAAAATTGCCAATGCATGATTAGCATCTTTGAGTCTGTTTAATTTTCTTTCCCAGTTGGATTGGAATCCATTTTGAATGAATCATGGAAAAGAGAGAAGGGGGAAAATGTCCAGCCTCAAATGGAATTACTATAGATAATTTTCACATGCAATGCCATCCATAACAAATTACTTCATTGGTCATTGCCCAGATATCTCCTGTTTACATCCCTCCACAAGGACAACAATGCCATTAGTCATTTCTCTGGCATCTCCTGCTCTGCTGCTGCCTTCTTTCCTGGGCTCATCCCCAAACTGGACCCTTGCAAACCAGCTCATTCTCCCTAAAAACTGAACTGGCTGCTCCCATTCCCCTTGTGCCTGTTTTTCTGATAGCCAGATTCATTTCTGCCTCTTAGATGAAACATGGTAGCAACAGCCCTATCGAATGATTCTTGAAGAAAACAGGCAGAAGGGAGATGATGGAATTACCATTGCCATTTTTTGCCTTTTTACGTAATATATGACCAGTACATTCATTAGGTATCAGCAGGGAAATTACCTTTTTTTTTAATTTCAAAGCATTTAAGTGAATTATGTTCTCTGAATAGTAGTCAAAATCAAATTCATTGGTTTTTTGGTTTAGTTACACCAGATTTAAGAATTGGACAGTGTATATATCCACGTTCACCAAATACTGAATGAACAATGTTCTATTTCACATGGGGGTTTTTTTGTGGTAAATTGTCAGAACAGCACGCGTCTCTCCCACAAGGAAGGCAGTGCATCACTAACTGCTTTTGACATTTCACTGACATCTTATAAGTGCCTAAATATATCTGGAGATCCTCATCTCATGCTGATGTTATCTTTGTAAGAGTCAATAAAGGCATCAAAACTGCTGGTTGAACAGAGGCACTTCTGTCTGGCTGCAGTGGGAAGGAGAGGAGAGTCACTGTCATTACATGTGTGTTTATATAATGCTTGGTGCCATTGAAAACAAGTACTATTTCATTTTCATTGCAACATACAAACCATATGTTTTAGCATAGCATTTGAATGATGCTACAAAGTAGTATCTTTATCATTCTACAGAATAAAACACACAAGCACAAAAAAATTTCTCTCTGCTTACCTTAGGGAAAAGGCATTGACTAAAACTGAGTCAAGGACATGTCCTGGGGGCCTAAGGGCTTTGCTTCTTTATAGGCAGCGAGGAGCTCTATTACAGATATTGTAATTGTAAAAGGACATTACTTTCCTTACGGTTCAGGAGGGCTTTTTTTTTTTCTCTACATTTTTACGAGCATCCAGTCTTAGACAGCCACAGCAATTATATTCCTTATGTAACCCAGGAGAACTTTCCTGAGAAAAACAGCCCCTCTTCTAGTTTGGGGTATGAATGAGTCAGAAAGTAAAACTACTTTTGGGCTTGGGATGAGTGCATGATGGACATGTGACTGGTGATGGCCAAGTGATCCCAGCTTGAGGAGTTGCTGTGTCAGCTGAGCCCCAGTGAGTGACAGACATGGTGCCCACTGTGAGTCTATTCTCACTTAAAACTTAAATGCTTTAACTGAAACTACTACAAACAGAAGTACTACTTAGAAGTGTGAGCATTTTTATCATGGCCTTTATTCTTTTAATACTTCAGGAAGAAAAAAAAAAAACTTGTCTGAATATAGGCTTGAATCACTTTAGCTAGTAATTAATTAAACTAAGTATCTCCATAGGCATTTTCAGTCTTTCAGGTTCTTAGTTTAGTTAGAACTCCACCTAATTGGTTTAAGTGAAATAACTCTGCCTTAGAAAGGAATACTATCAGTTTTTTGCACCAGTTCTGTGCAGGTCATGCTTATGCTTCTGCTATATTCTCCACTCATGCTTCCCTTAAGTTTGTAAGAGGGAACAGTTAACATTAGGTTACCACAGCATGGTGGCTGGTATTTAATTGTCCTTCTAGTCAGATCTGGCCAGAGGAAATTTTCAGTATTCATTTTGCTGAAGAGCCCATGCCTATTCAGTAGTGTTAACAGCAATCAGGAAATTTAAAGGAAGTACCTTGACTATCTGCTGCTTAGATAACTGGGTCTTAATTACTATGAAAGAAAAAGAAAAACCTACCAAGCAAACATTGCCAAATAATACTACACTTCAAGAGAAAATCTCTTTTCCAGTAAATGAGTACAAGAATCGTTATTTAAAGTATCATACTACACTAGCTGCTTTTTAATAATATTTCCTATATTATGCAATTAATGTAGCACATTAGACCTTGCAAATCAACACCATTAGCTTTGAAAGGAACCGGTTGTTTTTTGAGAACATTCCAGGCCACAAACCCTTTTTCCAGTGAAAACTGAACAATTACAATAAGACTCTGTTTTGGTATGAAAATAGGAAATGATGCTAAACAAAAGGGAATGTTTATTTAGAAATTCCAAGGCCATTAATTTATATTAAGAAACTGTTTGTGCTCAGAGACTATAATCAAAAGGTGGTGTGAATCATTGATCACGAAAGGACTTTATAGATAAGGAGCAAGTGCAGTGCTGGGTGATTGTATTATATATTAACAACTTTCATGACCAGCTTTTGCTGATTCATTTGGCAGGAAGTGAGCTGCCAAGAGAGATTTCTACGGGACGAACAATCAACAATATTTTCATATAAAATAACCTCCAGTTACTGTATTGTTCTCACAACATTTGATAATGAATGTTTTCCTGTTCAAGAAAAAAACGCATAAATCACAAAAACAAAGGCAAATCTGGTTTAGTGTTACACTGCTATAAATACACACAGTCAGGCAAAGTAAGGGCAGGGTCTGATCAATTAAAAAATTGGAAAAGACACTAAGATCTTTTAGACACTTGCAGGTTCTGCTCTGGCTGGGTACTGGTTAGATGCTATTCACAACCAGTTTATAGTTCTTTGACACAAACTTTCCTATTGTAAAATTTCCTACAGTAGTTCTCCTTAAATGGATAGTAACTTATTGGGGCAGATTTAGGAAGAAATCTGTTAGAATGACTAAGAAAAGTTTTGAAGAAATTAAGAAGGAAAAAGCCAGCAGCCAAATATGTTGGCAGTTGTGGATTTTCATTCAGCACAGATCTGGCAGATCTCTGGTTCTTTATCTTTCTTTTTTTTTCATTATGAAACATAGCTGTTCTCTGATTCAGGAAATACTAATCAGGCAATCATGGAAAAGAAAGGCAACTCTTGCTAAGGAAATGTGCTGTGCAATAAGCTGTCATGAAATTCTACTAATCCTGCTACAAATGATCATCAGAGAAAGTAATGATTATCAAAAAACCTGTCAGTCAAACATATAAAAATACCCTAAAGTAAGGATTTAGAGGGATTTCAAAATTAGAATATCTTGAAATGTTGTGTTCAGTTAGCAAAATTATTAGCATAACTGGAGTCTGAAATCAAGATATAGTTTGTATACAGTTAATGTAAATTCAGACTTTAGAAAATGGTTTAAAATATCACACATTGATGCCAAATGAATACTCACACTCTCACTTCTGCTGGGTGATCTCATTTTGAGAACACAGATAACAATCCATTGTGAGATTTAGGCTCTCCTGATAATGTAGCTCATCTGAGTGACAACTCAACAGCGAGAAGCTATAGTCTGCTCATCAAGCACTGCAGGAAAGACAAGATTAAATAATTAATCATGGCAAAAGCCAGCTAGTGGGAATATCAGAAATTCCTGACTTAAGAATCATTGTTAATAACATAAAATATATTAAGCCATTTGCATACTGAAACTTACTAAGACAATGAGGATACTATAAAACAAAATTTCAAAATTGTAGAACAACAAATTGCATTCTACAATGTAAGCAGATTCTGGTAATTAAAAAATTTAAAGTCCAAATGATGATTTTAATTGTATTTCCCCCTTTGAATACAGCTATCTATCTGAGATACTAAGATTTCAGGAAATATTGTCTGTTCAGTAGAATTAATTAATAACAAATTCAGATATTTAACATGTCCTATCTCCAAT
This sequence comes from Catharus ustulatus, assembly GCF_009819885.2. Lineage (NCBI taxonomy): Eukaryota > Metazoa > Chordata > Aves > Passeriformes > Turdidae > Catharus > Catharus ustulatus. The sequence goes on along the minus strand of NC_046228.1, from coordinate 15,829,480 downwards.
TAGCCAGGAATACATTAAAGATATCTGGGTCACATTAAGAAGAAAACAAAAATATTTTTTCACATCAGCTTTACACTAGGAAGCAAGATGGATACACTGAATAGGTTAGAACAGAATAATTCCTCTTTTCATTATCCAGAGAGGTACATTTATAAGACAAACTAATAAAAGGGACAGACAAGATGCAATTCATGGAAACAGGGTAATAATGAACCTTTAGCAGTACTGGGAGGATTCAGATTTGCACTGCAAATAGGGATTCTAATAATGTTAGAAAGCTAACAATTATTTCAGAAGAATTGTTAATGATAATTTTAAAATATTTTTATTTTCTCTTCTCTTACTTTATTACTACTAGATTAAAGTGTCCTACAGTTGGATGGTCCTATTGTCTATTCCAGAAATTGACAAGCTGAAATAAATGGTATTTAATATATTTATATGCTCATAATACACAACTTCTGTGTTAGCCATTACCTGCCACTCTCCTCCCCCGTCTCTCAGTGTAATATAAGCTTTACATTTATAGTTTCCTTTTCCTCTTAAAGGCAGTGTATCATTTTCAGAGGTTATGAGCCCAACTGTATAAATTTTGCAACTTGAAATGTAGCATGCAACGTTGTCTCCCACGTCTGCTGCAAAATCTTACCGGAAATTTTGCCTGATGGAGACAAAAAGCAATTAAGATTTCAGTTTTGAAGGGGTTTTAAATGCTTTGACTACAAAATTTCAAAAAGCACAGAGGTATTTTCCTTGTCCAAGACAAGCAACCGACGACTTGGAGCCCACCACAGACCACTGCCCAGGCACAATGGGAAGGAAAAAAATCAGCCTTACCTCTGAATTTTCCTGTGTGTTTAAAGCAGACACTTAATGATTTTGTTTTAATGTAGGGTTTGAGTTTGAATAGTACTTTAAGCACTGAACTGTCTCCTTAATGTTTGGAGGGGATTAAGTTCAGAGTTCATTGTGTTGTCTGTCATTTTAAAAAGATTAGATAGTTTAGTTCGGCTCCTACTGGCTATGTAAAAGTCTCTGTATTTATTGACTGTCTGGAGTCATTATCAAAGCTTCTAAAACCAATCGACACCTTGTAAACAAAAGTCCCATTATTTTAGTGATCCTGATAAGATTTACACGATATCCACATTTTTGTTATGATCGATTTAACTGTTAGAGATATTCATACTGTAACAGGTTATGTGTGATAAATGATTACCAATTCAATTAGCAAATTAGGCTTTACATTGGTTTGGAAAATACAAATGAATGCAGCCCATCCTAGTCTGTGTCAGATATAACATGTAGTTTTGGGTTTGGATCAGGAAAATTCTGAAAAGTTTCAAATATTCTTCCAGGAGAAAAAGATCCTTTTGAAGGGAGGAAATTATATTTTAAACTTGTGGATCACTCTGGTGACTATTAGTAAACTGAAAAGCAATAACATGTGGAAGAATCTGCTGTCATAAAAGAGTAGATTTTCTTTCATGTAGTATGAAAGGTGTGCACCATTAGACTACCATATACAATTGTTTAATTGTATGAATTATTTATTTTTCAAATAGCTATACAAAAATCAAGTTGAATTAGTGAAATGACTGAAGAGTTTTGGTTGGTTTATAAAGGGGCAAAGCTAAATTACAGTGCTGCCAATTGAGTGATCACATTGTAAATACCATTGACAACCAGTCCCATTTCTGATGCCCCAGGACTTCCATTTGTAAGTCAGATGCTCCAAACACAGGAATGAATTTCAGTCTTTCTCAAAGAGAATTATGCATTTCCCTGTATTTATTTAGAAGATAGGTTATAAAATCATAAAGCATAACTGACAGACTAAGCAAGTTACACTGGCTTTGAAAAACAATGGATTTGAAAAATTTGAATAATTTTTTACAACTGTGCTGTCAATAGCAATTTTTTTTCACTGTTCATGTAAGGAGGTAAGTTAAGGTACTCCAGGAGAGGTAAGAGCATTTTTTAGACCTGATAACATAGCTGGTTTAAACAAACCAGTTTCTCAATACCCAGCTTATGCTGAGCATATCATGGAAGGGCTCTCACCTAAACTGATTTTACAGAAAGCCTTTTCCTATTAAACTTCAGCTGACATTGTGCAAGAAGTCATTTTTTGTGGTGACCCGTCTGCTGAACATTTGTTTGCTGACATTTGATAAATACTTGCTACTTCAGATGTTTATCAAATGGTGTTAATAAATCAAATCAGTTTGTTAAAACCTGGTATGTTGACAGTGCCAAGGTATCCTGTAATCTGTGTCAAAAGGATCAATAGAAGCACATGAAAACATTACCACTGTGGGACAGTATTGATTTTTGTCTTAGAAATACTTACTTAGCTCCTGAACTAAATCATTAAAATCAATGAAAAATCTTCCATTGACTTCACTGGGCATTGGGTCAGGTATTTAGACAGACAATTTTCATTTCAGGTACTGTTTTTAAGTTTGCAGGTGTAGAGCAGAATGGGGCCCTGATCCTTAATGGCAAGTTCCAGGCATGTGAGTGATGCAAATTACAAGTAACTCCGGGAACAGCTCCATTGCACAGTTTCTCAGGAAGTACAAATTTAAAAGGTTTGCATGATAGGCAAAAGTTTAATCTCCCTCCATTATTACTACTTCAGTCTGTGTGACTTGGTTTTTCGAACTTAAATTACCTTTGCCATCATTTTGAAACACAATGTTTAAGTAATGCACCTTTCCATTAGAATTATTTCTCAAAGAATTTATGGCCTTCAAGGTAAAGGTCTGTGTAATGGGATTACAACCATAACAACTACACAATAGCATCATTAAGGGTACTTCAGTTGCATTTACTTTCCCAGTGCTTGAATTTATTGCTATACTGCAAAGTCTCGATTCAGAAAAAAAAATCTTTAGTTTCATTTACAGAGCTGACTTTGCCTGAGAGAGATTAGAAGTAAAATTATTTGAGATAGAATCAAAGAATTCCATCTTTTTAATTAGTCTGTTAAAGGCAGGAGCACCTAAAACAAATATTTAACTCTGTTGTTGAACACTACTGCCAAAGTCATGAAGAGGAAATTTATAGGGAGCTCTAAAGTCACTTAACAATTATTTCCTTGGGTTATGACTTCTCAAATTGCTGTTTATTGCCAATAGCACTACATTTCAACATAAATAGGATTCATGGGATTAGTGCACTGTCCTGGTAAAGATGTTTAATCTTCACTTTAAATGAAATATGGTGATTGAACCCCTTTCTTCTTGTCTAAGAAGTGCCTTTAAACAAGGCTGGCTGTTTTTATACACACTAATGAATCTCCAGCTAAAATACCTTTTTGGTCAGAAGCCAGGTTTGCCTTGTTACCTGATGTTCTCTGTAAATATAAAGCATGAGGTGAAGAGGGGGAAGAGGAAGAGAAATGTTCTAATAAGAAAGAAGAATTACCCAATACTACTTAAAATACTTCATCATCAATGAGATTAAAAATGAGGAAAAAAAAACTTTGGCCAATAAATAACTAGTTCAAATCCAGCCAGTTAAACGTTTTTTTTTTTAAAAGTAGTTTGAACATTCTTGTTTTGTTTTAATAAGTTTGATAAACTCCCCCCTCTCTTTTTTTTTTTTCTTCTCCTTTTTTCCTTTTTCATTTTTGTTAGCTGGACTGAAGTCCAGCTTAGTTTAGCAGAGAGACAGAGACAGGATTACATCTTGGTTTTAGATGACCCCTTGCAAGCAGCGTTAAAGCAAACTCATCATTCCCAATGGGATTTGCTTTGTGAGAGCTGAAACAGAAGGGACCCCATCTCCCTGTCTGCTACTATAACAGTTCTACTGGTTGTAAGATAGCAAGCATTTTAAGATCACTTTAAATAGTTGAGTGCATCACTGAGATGCTTCTTGCTGGGGCCTCTAAAGTCCCCTGCCAATGGCAGTCAATATCTTTGAGAGTCTCAGAACATTTTTTCCTGAGCCCTTTAATTCTTCCTTAGCTACAGGGGTCATTGCAGCACTGTTTTCAGGGCGAGCATCCCTCACCTGGGCATCCGCCGCACAACCTTTTCACCTGGGGGGGGTTCATGGGGCACAACACAGCCCAATCCACACATCAGTCTCCTGCTGGACTGTATGGCCTCATTTTTCCTGACTACTGGGACTGAGCAGTGCCTTCTGCCAGACCCTGAGACATGCCCAGGTTTTGCAGTGAGGAAAACTGGTTGTTACAGGTGACAACTGCCAATAAAACGAAACAGAGATTATGGTGTGTGCCCTGTCCTGGTGCCCACCCCACATGGATGCAGCCAGGCAGATGACCATGAGCTCAGACTGGTGCAACCACTGTCACCCACAAGTGCAAATTCTGAAAGGATCAGAAGGTCAGAAATCCACCATTTCTGCAAGAGTGTACTAGGAAGGATTTGCTGAAGATCCACTCTTGTAATCCCTGTCCCTAAATATCCCATCAGGTCAAAAACCTTCCCAGGGTCTCAGAACAAATTAACTAAGTTCTCCTCCCTCAAAAACTTTGCTGAATTGAGTCATGGGAAAAAAATAAAATGTTTTCTCAGTATTTAAAATCCCCACAGCCAGCTGTGGAAGATGCCTATGAGGAAGGTAAGGAAAGAATCAGGAGAAGCACAGTCCTCCCTTTGCTTTGTAGGGAAGCCAAGCCTCCAAGGTGGCCCCAACACACTGCTCCAGCTTGGGCCAGGTGTGTCCTGAAGCTGGATTTGGGAACTGTGTGGGTTTCCCAGGCTGAAGGACTCAGCAACAGAAGAAAAGCTCTCCCTACTGTGTCTCTTCCTAGAAATTCTCATTTTGTACATTTGGACAAGCTCTTACCTTACAGAAAAAATGTCACTTCTCTTTTATGTCATGAGGACAAGGACATAATGTTTTTTGATTTAGTGTGAATATCAGGAAGCTACTAAATTACTTCACCCCGAGGATTGCAACAAGGATGATGAAGGGCCTTGAGGGAAAGCTCTATGAGGAGTGACCTGAGTTACTTGTGCAGCCTGGAGGAGACTGAGGAGAGACCACATTGCAGTCTACAGTTTCCTGGTGAGGGGAAGAGGAGGGGCAGTCACTGATCTCTTCTTTCTGGTGCCCAGTGATATGACCCAGGGGAACAGCCTGAAGCTGAGTCAAGGGAGGTTCAGGTTGGATATTAGGAAAATGTTCTTCACCTAAAAGGTGGTTGGGGACTGGAATGGGCTCCCCAGGGAAGTGGTCACAGCACCAGCCTGACAGAGCTCAAGAAGTGTTCGGACAGTGCTCTCGGGCACATGGTGTGACTCGGGGATTTTCTTGTGCAGGGCCAGGAGTTGGACTTGATGATCTTTGTGGGTCTCTTCAAATTCAGGATATTTTATGAATTGGTGATGATTCTGGCTGATGTATTTGTATTTACCTTTTGGTAATGGTACAGTACAGCAGACCTGGTGAGATATTCCTCACTGCACTTGCTGGTCAATTTAAGAGTAAATCACTCATTGACTACTGCCCAGAATTTAGAGTTAAGGATTGAGATGGCATTTATGCAGTTAACCAAGTCTATACACACTCTCAGCCATCAGTTGTTAAAGTGCTGGACACTCCCAATTTCTAGAGGTCTAGACAGGCTGTAAAAAAGGGAGTGTTTGGCAGAGTCCTGGTTTTTATAGGCTTAGAAGCATCGTACTCACAAACTTGAAGCAGAGAGATTACACAAACAGAACCCTCAAAAACCAAACCAACCTCCAAAATCAATTCCTCAAAACAGCTTTACAAGCAGATTTTGAAAAAATGATTGGTGTGAAGAACATTTGTCACCCACAAAAACTCTTGTCTAGCATAAACCCCCATATTTTCATAAATAAATCAGACTGTTCATAACCATACAGACATAGGTCTTCTATACACAGTTCACCAGATAAGAATTTACCCTGACAAGGACTACTGTCAAACTCTTAAAAATTTTGGAGCTAACTTTGAACTTGTTAATGTTGGTTTATATTCATATTGAATCCAATCTTAGGACCTCACCCCCTACTTCTGTAATGCAATGCAAGAGTTTAGAAACATATGTGGCCTGTGCAACATATCAAATCATAACCCCAACCTGTTTGCTTAGGTTTTCAAAGGTCAATTATATCATGTCACAACACCTCAGTAACCAATCATGTTTTTTTAATTTTTTTTGGCCAGCATTTATCTAAGAATGATAAGTGTGCCAACACTGAAAGCTACATAATATTACTCCAGCTTACTCAACTTCTGGTTTTCTTAGTGCTTCTGCAGCAGCTAGCAACAATTTCAGGTTCCAGGTTTTACATCTATGACAAAAATACCAACTGGCTTCAAGTTCAAAGTAAACTTTCATTCATCATTAGAACATATTGCAATGAAAACACTATTTGACCTCTACTTCAGTCTTTTTAACTAAACTCACGTGTGCATACAGATGTTCTTTCTTGCAGATAGTTTTTCAAAGACCACATAATAGAAAAGTGGTCTTCACAATACCATGAAAATTTTAAAATAGAATAACATAGTAATTGCATGATGGTAATATATTTATACAGGTACATAGCTAAGATTCAAAAGATAGCTTAGTCACTGTCTAATGAAGCCAAATGACTCAGTGAGTACAGTAGCACTTAATAAAGAGCTCAGTCATTTGCTTGAGAATAATTTTAAAAGTCTTGTTTCTTCTTAAGCACAATGGAGAAATATGTAAACCATTACACAGCAATGTTATAATAAACTTTGGTACTAGTCTTTTTTTTAACTGCTGAGGCAGCTGTGATTAAATTTTTTCTGGGAATCTAATTATTTGTAAGGCTTTCTTTTGCAATGTGCTTTGCTGAGTAGTTTGCTACAATTAGTTTTGTTTGTATTGTTTGAATTTCTAACTAATGGCATATCCAGGATTAAATGTTTGGGGGTTTTTTTATTTATTTAGCCCTTTCAAAAATTTGACTCATGAAATCTAGCAGGATATATTCAAAGTGCTAACTCATGAAAAGAGGTAATGTGTTAATAATTTGTTGTTTGTACCTGTAATAACTTACACCCTTGCCTCCTAATATCTTTTGACTGAAGAAAGACCATGGAAATCAATGTAATGTAATAATAATCATGTAATAGCTGAGGATTCTTGTAGGGCTAAAAACTCCTTGTCAACACCTGGCTCTGTGCTACACTTATTCTATTAATTTTTGTAAATACAAGTTCTAAAAAGCAAAACTTTCAGTAAAACTGGCAGGTGAATGGATTCACCATTCCCCAAGATAACAAGCACGTTCTTCAGATCATTAACTGGAGTCAAGGTTGATGAGAAGTCGTGGCTACCCTTTAGACACTCATTTATGTCCCACCTTACAGATGCACCATTCTCCTGGGCACCTGGGAATGCAGCTCTCCATGGGCAGACACTCAGGCTGGGTTATCAGAAACTGTGAGATGACAAGATGATCTCCAGAGGCAGGATCTCTAATCTTAGGGTCAGATCATCCCTTCCCTGCTTGAATTCAGAACCAGACATGTAGCTTATAGATGCACTGCTGAACAAGTCACACTGCTGAATACAAATATGAATATACTCATTGCTCAAGATTTGCTAACTTCTACATCTTAAAGGAAAAAAAAATTACAAATGTCTTACTGAAGACAGTACATCTTCAGTGACTCCCTATAAAAGCCCCATTGAGGCGGGCACATCCCACTCCAGGCCCCCTGGCCAGCAGTGACACTGTCACCACACACACACAGAGCTGTTTAGGACTGGGATAACATGTCTGCAGAAACAAACACAACAGCTTGTTCTCCAGCAGGTTGAAACAAGATAAAAATAATGATTTGGGAAACAAAAACTAATCTTATGCTCATTTAAATGTGATAGCATTTTGTTGTTTTTCTTAAAGAGCCTCTCTGTGCTCACAAACAGCTCCAATCACCACAGCAGTGTGGAGCCACAGATTAACTACTGGGAATCACAGAATATTCTGAGTTGGAAGGGACCCACAAGGATCATTGAGTCCAACTCTTCAGTGAATGGCCTGTACATGGATTAACCTGTGATCTCAGCATTATGGATCCCTGCTCCAACCAACTTACCGCTCCTTCCAGGGATGGAGATAGCAGCAGTGTCACAGAGGGGTGCCTGGAGCATAGACTGATTGTATTAAATACTTTGTCCAATATCAGACTGTAAATGAGTGCAAAGCAGAAAACTGAACCCAGATTTCCCAAGTCCTAGACCAGGATTCTTAGCACAAGAAGACCTATGCTTTGCAAAAGTGGGCACCTCTGATTTATTTCTGGTACTTTCAGGTTCTGATGAGGTGGAAATGTTCCAACAAAAGAAGAAAGTGGAGATGAGTATGAAAAATGAAACAAATACACATGCAACCAAACTTCTTTGGCAACCTTAAGTTTGGTTTAAACTTAGGAAGAATTTTTCCTGGGACAAATTAATCTCTAAATAAAAGTCTGTGATTTATGATATGAATTTTCTTTTTAAAGCAGGTTAATAACTTAATTAAAAATAGGAAAGAGAAGAAAGCAATTTAGAAAGTCAAACATCCACGGTTCAACCTTAATCTAGTGGTGAGCATAATTTTATGGAGCATTGTTGTCCAAAATGCTGGATCTGTTGCCCAGGGCAAAAATTTCCTGACCTTCCATAAGCAGGATCAAGGAATGAGAACAGCAGAAAATATATTGGATACAATTGCTTTTCTTTTGTCTGTCCATCTCTTAGCTGTGTGGCTGTTGGGTCAGACAGCCACTGCTCCTGGTGCACACAGAGCAGCAGAAAATTGTGGCACAAAGATTGAAGGGGGACTGTGCTTTGTCATATTTGTGGCTGCCACGAGTAGCTAATCTAACACAAAAACTCCATTAAGTGAGAAAAGTTTGGTCCCAGATTAAGGCAGCCATTTCTTTCAGACCGAGATGAAGAAGGGCTTCTCTCCTTTGCTATTACTTGCCTAAAGTATTTTTCCAGACTGGTACCACCATGACTGTGCAAATGTTGTGGTTTCTGAGCAGCTACAACTTCTGTGGGATAGAGAAAGCCATCTCAGACAGAATCATTGAGTAAAAACAGACACAGACTGAGGATGTGGGTTCACCCCTAGACAGGCTAGTAGGATGAATTCAGACCTGATCAGGCTTGATGGTTTACCATGATCACATACATCTTGGCAAATCTGTTACATTTAATCTTTGAAAAAGAATCAAATAAAAATAACTTTAACATTTACAGAAAGACTGTGTGCTGTGCTTTATGTTATGGAGCCTACATTTCTAATCAGGTACAAGGTTCCAGGAACTCGAATTTATCTATTGGAACCACAGACAGAAATTTACACACATTGTATAGACGCTTGTCTGCTTGCTCCACTGTAATTGCTTCAGCTTCCAAAAGGCAGCAAATTGGTAAGCAAATAGGTGTTTTGCAGTTTAGCACCATGCTCCCAACAAGATGAAAACAGCTTGTGGTAAATGTAATAGCTAGCAGCCAGGACAATGGCAATTAGGACAACAGCCTAAATCCTGTGGTGGCTCTGGAAAATGTGTGAACGGTCTTGCTAGTGTAGTGATAAGAAGTTTAAATTAACATTCATTACCATCCCTGGGAGTCCTACAGCAGCCCCAAGCTAAGAAATCATTAAGCTGCTGCTTCTTCCTCCTGGCTAACCTTGGCTGGATTTAAGCAGAGTTGACATCACCTTACCTGCTTTTCCAAGAGGAGATGTGGGGCTCTGAATCAGGAAAAACCCCAAATGGGATGACACTAACCTATCACCTTCCAAAAAATTACCACCCTTCTAAAAATAAAATTGAAATAAACGACATTTAAAATAACTGCTGAATTATTTCTATTTAAAGGCATCATCTAAATTGGCAAGATTAATTAGTAATTGAGTTGTTTAGACCTTTCATGTCTACTCAAGTCCATGAGTCCACAAACCATAGACTCTCCAGAGACATGGACCGGCTGTACATCCTCAGTGACACATAGGGTACCATCACCCGTTTAAACATTTAAGACTTTATGAATACAAAAAAAAATTGGAAAAAGGGGCAGTTGACTTGTAAAGTGCAGTTGTAGGGTAGTGTGAGGTTGCACAAAGCAGAACTACACCAAGCTTGCAGTTTTCACTGTGCAAATGTGTGTGGAAAACTGTATAGCTGATTAGTAGCTGTAAAGTCTTTTTCACAGCACTGATTATTCATATTGACTAACAAAAGCAGGGTTTCCCTCACTCCCAGTGAAAATGGACATATTCTTCATGAGGCAACAGTGCAAATTTACTTCCTGCAAAGTACTGTTATTTTCAAAGTAAAACTATTTTGAAGAGCAGGACAAGTTTTTTTGAGGTAGGTTCCTGACTTTCACTTTTGCTATATAATCTAACTGAAAGAAAAGGGGAAAACAGTTCAACTTCTTAAAAAAAAAGTCCTTGGTTTTATGCACTTTCCTGTTTTCTGGCCAGCACTGAGAGTTCATTCCTCAGAAAGGACTGACAAGGCTCAAAATTACAGCATAGAGCAGCATGTCCTACGTTTATCAAAAATTTCCTTAGCTCTACTGAGTGCTAAGGGCCACACCACCCCTTCTGTGGAAAAAGTGGTAGGAGGCAGCAACCAAAGGCAGGAAGACAAACTGAAGTGCCTCTCAGGGTTTCCTTGGCACAGCAAGGCAGAGTAGAAAACAGAGGAATTAGAAAACTCGATTATTTCCCAGCTTGCACCCAAGGATTGACAGGATTCCACCAGTGTCTGCCAGGAGATTGAGTCACCCCTGCAGGTTTGGGTTTGGGGCACCTTTGTTCAGATGAGATGGCTCTGCTCAGGTCTCATTGCTGACTGGCTCCCCCAGCAGCTGCTTGATGGGATTTAGAGTAATCTCCTGATCGTGTTCATCAACTAATACACAGTTAAAATAATTGGAAAAAGGAGAGGGGGAAAGCCCTCAATCAGTTTCTGTGTCCACCTTATAATAATAGCAACTTCTTTTTTTTTTTTTTTTTTTTTTTTTTCCCACTGGTAAAAAAAGAAACATGAAGAGAAGAGAGACTTTTACTTTGTCTTTTACTGCTGAGTAATTTAAACTTTTTTTTCCTCTCTTGTATAGTAGTAGAACATTTTACTAATCAGAAGGCATGTTACATCATGGACCTGAGAGTGGATACTATTTTAATTTCGTATTCTTAGTTTTGCATCTATCACATGGTTAAAACACACACCAGAAATGTGTGGGAAGGAGCAGAAATGGACCTGAAGCTGCAGCTTCCCAGCCTGGCAAGAGGGTATGGGGCTGTGCAGTCCTGGACATTTATCAGCCAGCATGAAGCCAGCTTGTGAGGAGCAGAAGGGCCAATCCAGTTGAGTAAGATACTGGAAGGGGCGTGGGACAGGGTGGTGTTAAAAACCAGAGTCAGCGCAGAGGAGCTGCTGCTTGGAGCAGAAGTGTTGCTACAGAGTTTGAATAGACTTCCTGTGGCTGCCCCGAGCCAACATCTGGCAGTGCAGCCTGCTGTGCTGGAAAGGGAACTCCTCTGGCAAGCCTAGAGAAAATAGAAACATAACCACAAAGGTGGGAGAGCAGGTTTGTAACCTGTACCCAACCTCCTGCAGTAACTGCTGCTATTTGTTATAGCCTCATTAAGCTTATTTGACACAGAATTGTCTAGATAGCCATCTACCGTTTCAGATTTGTGGGAACAATAGACAGCTGAAAACACAAGGATTCAAAACTTCAGAACATTTTTTTTGTAACATAAGCAGACACCCCAACAGTGTACACCAAGTAAACACCATCTGAGTCTGGGGTTTTTGAGCTTTTTTGATTGTAGAAGCAATATTTTTGTTTTCGTTGTAGTTTACATAGTAAAAACAGGCAAACCGTGTCACTGTTTAAAAAGTGATAAATTTAAAAACAAGAAGTGAAACAGTGCAGATACCTGAAACTACAGCAATTCTGCTAGCTTTGCTACACTACCAACAGAAATAGTCCTGTCCTGTTTAGATAGACTTTGTTTTGCTACATGACTGCATATGCAGTGAAGTGATATCAAGTCCTGAGGGTCCACTCCTTTGATGAGTTAAGCACACAAAGGCCCACATTTTGATGCAATCTGATATCATATATTTAAGTCCTAGACAAACTGCAACTGTGAGGAAGTGATAAACAGAACTTCCTGCACAAAGCTGCCTGAGATAACACTTTCCATGGACTGGAAAAAAAGAGACATGATTGCTACAGAACTAAAAGGGAACTGTTCTGCTCTTAATAAATAACCCTTTCTTTTTCACGTGGCTATTGCAAAAGCCAAAGCACAAGTGACTAAGATTCAGTAAGCTGCGAAGCAGTTCTACTCACACGTTGCTGAAATGATTCTTTGAGGAACTGCACTAAATTGTGAGCTCCTGATCCATGTTCTCCCAAAGGCTGCTGTGCTGCAGCTGCAGCCCTGCAATTCAGAAACCTCCTAGCTAATATTTTACTTACATTTTAAAGAAAGTTTTAAAGCAAGCTAAACTAAAAACTTTAGTCAAACGGAGAAATAAGGAGGGATTGTTTAATGAATAAGGCTGGATTTGTCTTCTAAGAGGGAAAAAACCTGTAGGAAATAGGATTAATTCCTTCTCATGGAATTTCCTCCCAATTTTGCATTAATGCCACCTCAAACTCCAAGAAATTTAATACATTTATAATGACTTTGAATTCATTTTGTGATTGTTTGAGCAGCCAAGTTTTTCTCACACTGAAAGCTGTGAGGGAAATGAGCTTCAAACGTGAGTATTTAACATACACCAGAAGTTGTTTGGGTTTTTAATAAGAATTTTTTAAATGTTTGAAATATGGAGGTATTGCTTCTTATACAAACTGACTAGAGCACAAAATAAAAACCCATGGAAGTTAAAGGTCCAAAGCAAGTTCAATTTCTAATACAAAATATCAAGAATTCATAATAAACTATTCAAAGGTGAACCAGCACTTGAAAAATACTTACACATTGCCAAAAGCACAGAGAAATCCCCGAAGCCTGGCAGATATTCCACAGGTGCTTCTACAAGAGCTCACCTGCTATGCAGACACCTCCTCTCACTGCACATGGGGATGTGCTAGAACCAGCCTTGACATCAACTCCTTCTTCTGAGGCACCAGAAGGCTCCAGACTTTGGCCATTACAACCTGCTCTGTAGAAAGTCTCTTTGCTAGCATTCATCAGATGCGTGCACCACTTTTTAACCTTCTGTTTACACTATTTTTTTAGGAGTTCTGACTGTGTTACAAGTGAGAGAAGCAACTGCAGTATTAGAAAAATCAACCAAATGCCAGCTATTTTTGAAACATTAAAAAAAATTCTGCTGCTGTTGCAAGTTTGAGAAGTAACAAGGGAGCACAATAACTGGTTAAATTAATGTCACAGCTTTCTGGTGATATTCTCAGGGACTTGCCCTGTACAGTATTTCTCGACACATGAAGAGCCATAATTTCATAATTTCTTCTGGTCCCTCTTGTACCCCACATGCTGCTGGCTAGGGCTACACCTCCCCAGTGTCCAGCTGTGTCCACAGCAGCCAGCTGTGCTCAGAGCAGTGCTGAAGGTGCCTGCAGCACAACCAAGGCAGAGCTATACAGGGCTTCCAGTCTGTGAAACACCAAGTTATTAAAGACCCCTTTTCAGCAACCTTTTTATTTGTCCCATTTCAGAAGGCTGGGTGAGAGCAGAGCCACAGCAATGGGGCACAGCCCTGGCAGTAATCTGTGCGTCAGGCACGGGGGAGAAGAAGAAAATCAGATTTGACTCTGGAGAAATGGTAAATGAAAGCACAGTCCAGTGATTGCTGATAACTATGGTGTCAGGGTATGCTGCTGCAGAAAATAGCAGGCCAAATGATTCTTGTTCTGATAGCCACACACTTGAGCAAAGAAACAAATGCTGTGGATTACTACGGGCTTCCTGTGATTTGTGAGACAATAAGTACCATAGTGGCAGCAGTAAGTAAAAAATTTTAAAATAAATAATAAAATACAAAAGTGCTTGTCAATTTAGGCCTCTTTTCATTGTCTCTGCATTACATTGGAAATATGGAAACTCACTCATTTTTAATCAAATTCAAAATGGATTGCTTTCCCTTAAACCTTGCACACTTCCTAATCTTATTCTGAGCTCTTGTACATTCCCTTCTCTGGAGAGATTTCTCTTGCAGATAAATTATTGTAATCAGTTAGATAGCAATTTATATTTTTCAGGTGCAAGTTGTTTTTGAATAAAAAAATAATTAAATTACTTTTCTTTGGGGAACTCACGGGCTGCTTATTCACTTGGGAATTGTGGTTAAAATTATTGAACAAACATTTTTATCATTGTCAAAACAAGTTTCATTTTCATTATACTAAGTTATCTTGAAACCAATATTTAGTATAACACTTGAGTGACTAGCTTATTGTTACTTAGATAGCCCAGTGATAGGCACCTTAGAAAGAACAAAAATAGGTAATAGACTAAACTCTAAGTGGCAAACATTCTCAGTCTCCTCCCCCTTTACTGTGAATACAACTGAAAATCTTCACATTGGTGGTAATCTCTTAATGGGCTTGAGCTCTTTATCTTAGCTATGAATTAATTATTGATTTTTCAACTGCAAATACAAGCCTGCCATGCAGACACTTGTGGTTGCAGAAAGAGTGCTCATCTGATGTGAACCAGTGGACAGAGGAATATTGTACGTCAGCAACTTATCCTTAAAATAAACAAAATGTCACCTAAATATTGTAAAAACAACAAACAAAACCCATTTGATTTTTACTGTTGCAAATGGAGCGCTGTGCCAACTTTGCTTTGCATAACAAGTCTCAAAAAGCTCTCCTGGGAATGTTTATATTGTGTTTCTATCCAGACTTCATATTTGCTTTGAATTGTGACAACAGTTTGACCGTTTTCATGTTAAAAGTTTCCTGCCTTTGTCATGAAAGGCGCTTTTCATCAATATAGACAAGAGTCATAACAGGAACTCAGGAATGCTGCTGCAAGCTTTATGAGCACCTGCCTGGAAGTGCTTGAGCCCCAGTGCCACCCCCACATTCCCCCTCAGTCCATGTCTTCAGGCAGTGGCAGGACCCAAAATGCCCCTGAGAGAGAGCAGAGGGCACCCCGGCCCAAATCCTGAATCTGCTCTGGGAGGGGCAAGGGCCGGGCAGGAGCCACCACCTGAGTCTGCAAGTGAAAGGACAAAGGGACATGGGAAGGACAGGAGAGCTTGGAGCAGGAATCTGAGTGCAAGCATGGCAGAGAAAGGGCTCTGCTAAAATGCTCTTGGAGATGTCTGTCTCAGACCCCAGTCCGTTTTGGTCAGCATTTATAGTTATGAAGGTGGTTCTTTCAAAGATAATCTGACAGAGGATTTCAGAATGGACTGTAACTGTCCTGCTAATCTCAACTGCACGTTTCAAAGCCACTGAGAATGCCACAGAAATGCTGATAACATTAAGCTAGCTATGCTATCAGTTACAAAGCATGTTTAAAAATTGGGGGGGAAGTATTATTAGTTTTCTATTCTAGTATGATAGAGTAAGAACTTTAGCAAGTGTGCTCAGATCCTTCTGCAGTGTGAAAAGCAAGCAGTACAAAGCATTTTAAAGAAGATTTTACGTACCTCAATACACATACACTTGCATGCATAAATGGAAAAAATTTGGAAATTAAGAACTCACACACATACTTGCAGATCAGTTTGTGTTTTAATTTTTTACATTGAACACTGCAGAGCAGTTTGCTGTTTCCACACATACCCTCCAAGTCAAGTAAACTATTCACGTCCCAGTACCTTGAAACATATTGACTTCCCCTTACGGAAAATTCTACTTGAAAGATAAGACCATGCACAAGACTGAAATAGTACTGATCAGGCAGAAGCCAGTGTCTTTGACTAGAAGAATTAGTTACCTCAAAATTCCATTGCAATGAAGAGAAATCAGAAAGTATGATTGGCCTTTTAGGTTGCTTTAGTTGAGTAACTAAGAGAATGAACTTCCTTTTTTTGTCAAAGTGTAGTCAAATAGTGATTATGCAAAGTGTACAATTCTAAACAGCTAATTAAGCAGCAAACCCAAATCTTTACAGCTGAATAAGCTGCTTAAAGAAAAAGGAAAAAAAAAAAAAAGCCAGAAAACCTGTGACTTGTGTACAAGTTTTAAAATATCATCAGTTTCTCTGGCAATTCATCTCTCCACAATACCTGTGCAAAAACCCATGATCTACAGGATTCAGTATATTTTCCTGTCAGAGCACTCTCTGTCTGAAGCTCCCAGGGGAAACACTGTTTCTTAATCAAGAAAGAAAACCATTAAGAAGGTAAAAGAATAATGCAAACTACTGTGATACACCTCAGCTTTCCAGTATCTTTGTTCAAGATGTCACAACAAAGAAACGAGAGCATCTCAAACTTTTCCAAAGTTGTGTGTACTTTCTTTGCATCATTTATGTACAGAAAAAGAAACAAAATATAAAAATAAGTTTGAACAATTTTCACATACTTTGGGAGACATAGCAGGATCTCATAATGACTGCAAGTAAAATACAATTTTGAACTTTTCCTTGAATCAGACTAGACCTCTAGGACCATTAATTCCACTGGGTTTAAAGAACTATTCAGCACAGTGAAAAAGCATGCTCCAAAACTGATGTATTTGTCTATGCTTCCTACGCAGTGACCTTTATAATGTTATCATAGGCTTACTCTGGCAAAGCCAAGAGTAGTGGCAGGGTTTGTTTTCAATGCCTACTTGAAAAGTCCTGGGATTCTCTGGACGTTGATCAGCCGAGTGTGATTTCTTTAAACTTCAGCAAAAAGCTACCCACTGCCATGGTGTAGTACTTTTTCTGAAACCTGAAGAGAACCTGAAGTGAATCAGTTCTTGGTCAAGCACCACATTAGCCCGTCACAGCAGCTTAGCCCCTCAATGGTGTCATTGAATGCCTTTAGCTTCGCTGTGCACACTAATGGACACACTTAACTGGGAGAAAACAGCCATCACTGCCCAGGACTCGTTTTAGCAGGAATAGCACTTGCAGTAATTTCTTTTTGATCACCTGTAGACTTTCTTTCCAGATACCATTATTGCTGGCAGTTGTGTTCAGAGCTGAACAAAAGCTAGCAAGCGTCACACAAACAGGCACCAAAAACCCTCTCTCCTACTTTCTGAGGGAACACTTATTAACCTCTTGTCTGGATTAGGATGCTTAATTACCAAACCCATTTTATCAATTTCATCTTCAGAAACCTCCCAGCATTTGTTTAAACCTTTTCTCCACATTTATATTTGTTTAATGGTGCACTATTTTGTGATGCAGGTCATCCATTGCTGTCGGGATACATACACTTCTAAACAAAAAAGAAAAAGTTATTCTGAAAAAATACTTCTGTAATAAAATAAAAGAGACAACTCAATGCTTTTCCCATCTTTTATGATGGAAGTAGCACTTTGAATAGTGGGCACTATTGCTAGATCGTTACCTTAGCAGCTAGGAATGCTGATTCAAGTATTTTGCTTATATTATCCTGTTATCTGGGAGTGGGGTCTTCAACACTGCAGAAAACTATGTGAGACATTCTTGATACTCTATTTAACTTACTTTACTGTGTCTCCAAGGTGTTAAGTGAAGTCTGTCACTGTCCCAGAAAAGTTCCTTAACTCTGTGGCTTTCACAAACTTATATAACCCATTTATCTTCCAATTCACCTGGGGATTACAGAAAACCTCAGCTGAGTCGCAGCTTTTAATGAGCTTACCCAGAGCACAGGGCTGAGATACCGAGATTGCTCCTCCTGTGCAAGGCCAAGGCTCACACAGGGGTACAAAGAGAGCTGTGTCAGAGCACAAGCCAGACCTGCTTCCCTTCTGCCTCTAGCAGCACAGCCAGGAAAAGCTGATACTATACAATTTGTGTATTTCATTGTTTCCTAAACATGGGGCATCACTGAATTTCAGCTAACCCACAACATCAAATTTTCACCTGTGCTGAAGGTTAAGATGCATGGTTAACAAACATTGAGAGGTTACACGCCTCAAAGAGCTTGCTCAGGTTACCTACCACTGCCTGGAGAAGCTTTGCTGAAAATGAGATTTCCCAGCAAAATTTAAACT
The DNA here is from genome assembly GCF_009819885.2 of Catharus ustulatus. Lineage (NCBI taxonomy): Eukaryota > Metazoa > Chordata > Aves > Passeriformes > Turdidae > Catharus > Catharus ustulatus. The sequence continues at coordinate 15,811,344 of NC_046228.1, read as the reverse complement.
AACCTGAATGTGTGCTGTGACTGAAAGATGCAGCCCTGTACCTGCTCAGCAGAGTGTTCTTGGTGTGTTGTTTCTGAGTGGGAGCAGTCAGGAAACCATGCAGGCTCTTAGCTCAGGGAACTTCTGCTGAAAATTAACCTGAAAAAATACAAATAAAGTGGTTTTCACTAGCGTGAGTTTTCACTAAGCGTGTGGGAACAACGACAGAGAAGAAAAGGGCCAGAAAAACTATTTTGGCTGCAACTTCTTAAAGGAACGCTGGTACCATCGGGAAAGACAGAGCTATGCCTGGGCTTAGTGAGAGCTCTTTGCAATGATTTAAAACTGGGTTGTTTTGAAATAGTATGTTTGCCGTATGTTTCTATGCTGCCTCCTGCTGAGGATGCTAAAGAGCTCAGCAAAGCTCACAAACAGCTCCTTGGTAGGTATTATCACTCCTGTTTTACAGGACTGAGGATGTGGACAGAGCTTGAATCGTTTGCCTGAAGCAAAAAAGCAAGTTAGTGGAAGGGAGACAGAAAAACAAAGCCACTGATCCTTGATACCCACCACTATGTTAATTAATAAATCGATTGTGGCCAACATGCAGAACATTGAGAAATGCCCCCTGAGCATTTACTAGCAGGTTAGGCAAATGAGCAGCTGCGTAGCCACACCAGTGCTTGCTCTGCTGCACAGGCAGAGAGAGCAGAGCACCCAGGAGCAGCGCCCGTGGGGCTCTGCACCCTCCCTGGGCAGGCACCCTGTCACTCTGGGGACAGCAAACAAGGGTGGGCAACCAGGAAAGGCACAAGGTGGGATTTGGATGTGAATACAGCCCCAGCAGATTCTAACATCAGTGTCGCATCTTGAGGCTGCAGGGTGCTGGCTGCTCTAAACCTTGTGCTGCCCGTGGTGGGGCTGTGCCCCCTGCGCAGCATCCTGCTGCTCACGGGACACAGGACGGAGCCACTGCTTTGTCAGCCCTGACGAGTCAAGAGGAGTGTGCACAGCCCTGTGTGGCTGGTGTCAAGTTATACCACTCCCAGCTGGGAAAACAACTACAGCTATAACGCTATTGAAAGAGGAGGAAGTATTTTATTTTATTCCGTTTTACAAACATGAATTACATAAGGGTACAGAAATCTTTGTCAGTGCTTTAAAGCCCGTATGAAGCCTTGCAAAAATATATATTGCAACGGAGAAAACAATACTTTACTGCTTTGTATAGAGTGGTAAAAATCAGATTAACACCCACTTTATCATAGTTTCTGAGCCTGCACTTCTGCCTTTCCTTCACACCACTTTGTATTGACATGAAGGATGGCACACACTGTGGGGTAATGGATATTCAGCTCTCACCTGTTCGAAAGGGAGTTGCTAGTTGGCTGTTAAGTATTTTTATCTTGTGGTTTTATAGCCTCCCCTACAACAAGCAAACAAGGTGCTTCTGCCCTTGGAACCATGAAGGTTGCAGAGTTAACATGGCCCTTTGGGGCCACACCACTGAGGTAACAAGAGCTGATGTGCACAAAGCAACTGGGTCCACTGAGTAAGATTGGTGTGTACTGACTCATTCTCACTATTAAGTATTAATAGTGGTACTTGTAAGTATTTTTTCTTTTTGCAGAAGTCATCTTAACATCCTAATGTATGGAATTCTGTTTTCATCTCTCAAAAATTTCCAGCTGAGGACCCAGTTATTTATAACATATGCTTAATTTAAAAAAAAAAAAAAGTCCAAACTCTTCTTTCAGCAAGTTCCAAATATGCTATATTTCATTCACCTAGACTTTGGGCAATGTCTACTGTTCATTTTTGGAAAAAAAATCACACACAAGAAAGACTTGGGCAGAACTGAGGCACTGAAACTTCAAAGCGTGTAATACAGCTCCTTCCCCTAACAGTGGGAGCAGATTTAATTTCCCTGGCATTGACCCTTTGCTGTGTATGAGCAGGCAGGCCTTTCCCAATCTGACCACTGTTGCCTGCCTCAACACATCTTAGATATCTTGTCTCACCGGTTTTCTATCTGCTGCTATGGAGGGCTTATTTTTCACAAGCATTTCTAACCACGAATAGAAATGCTGGACCCAGAAAAAGGCTCATCAGAATCAGGTATTTCTGTGAGGACTTTGCAGCAGGACAGCACTGATGGCAGCCACAGGGGATGGGGACATTACCACACAACAAACTTGAGGGCTCAGGTGACACATTGCTTCAGGGTTTCTTTGTGTCCAGCTCATTCACAGGGGCTCACATTTCTCTACAGTCGTTCTTGTTCTGCCTTAAAAGAGCCCAGGAGTGGGAGCAGTGACAAGGAGGGGACAGAAGTTCTTTGGAGGAGAAGGGCAACCTATGTCCTTGGCAGACAACAGTTCAGGTCTTCATCACTTCCCAGGCTCCAGGGGAACACCAGTCTGGAGATCTTAATCAAGGAAGCATCTGGATGTCCAGTTTTACTGCCTTTCCCAACTAGCTAGCATGCCAAGTGCTTCCTCTCAGTTCCTACCCCAGGATGTGCATGAAACTGGCCCATGACCTTTAGACAAGATAAAGTTGTAAAAGGGAGCAGAATGTCGGCAGCCATTCACTGGGCATGGATTGCAATCTAAAGTGATGTACATTAGGAGAGCTTTTCTAGACAGGAACAGGAGCTGAAAATGTAGGCTCCAACATCTCATCAGTGCCACAGAGTTTAGCAGCTTCTCTAAGTTTCCCACTGCATAATACCCCAGGCACACACACTAGCAAACATTGTGAGAGGAGTGATGACAATAATAAATAACCTGTGTTAATCATGGAACTTTATAAATTAAAACAAACCCTGTAAGAGTAGTAATTTCCTATGTCATTTTATCCTCTGAACTTTCTGGAGCTGGTTGAACTGGCATTTAACAGATATTTGCTACACCTTGATTTCAGATGCATCTGCATAGATTCAGAATAAACAACATAGAAACAGTTCAGGAACTTTGAGCTTCCACTACCACGACCAAGAGCAGAACATAACCCAGTGAAGGACATCCTGAGACCAGGCTTGGGAAATACTTAGAAGATCCAACACAACCAAACTCTTTCAGGCAGGAGTGCCATACTGTAAACAATATATTAAAGGCAACTTCCTAAAACCTTTCCTGGAAAGAAATTTCTGTCATAGTTCAAGGCATTTCCCCAACATTTTCATCTTTGTTCTTTCAATCTTTGATAGTGTGGGAAGGAAATCAGACAGCTTGTGGATATTGCTGCTACCCTTCAATTCTACTGATAATAGTTGTGGAAACATACACATAAGAATAACTTCCTGAATGAAACAATATTTAGCGCATATAGAAGCCTTTGTTCTTGCTGCCTAGAGAATATACAGTTCTGCACAATTACGGTGACTTTTACATGACCATTAGGATGTGTGAATTCTCTCTTTGAAAAAAAGAAGCGGCCAAATCAGGTGGGTTTTTCCACACAGAAGGGACAAACAGACATGTGCTAGCTCCATTTTTCTTAAGCCAGTTTTATCATAACAGGAAGTATTACTCATTCTAAAATTAATGCTGAATTATTTTACAAAACCTGTGATAGACAGTGGACAGAACTTTCCCCTTTTATTTTAATACCTGGAACAGATTGTTCAAAAGGGGCAGCCAGTGTGTCACTAGCTGATACACATTCAGTCACAGGACTGAAGACAATTCTGACCTCACAGTTATAGAGAATCTGCATGGAGTTTTTTTACTCAGGCATAAAAAGAAGAGAAATTTATGACAAATCTACCTGTCACAGCAAGATGACAAAAAAATACCAAGCAGTTACGTTTCCCCCGGTGTTTAGACTTTCTAATTTTGTAAGACAGTAATAACTGAGAAATATAAAAATGGCCATATTGGGTCAAACCAAAACTCCACGTAAACAAGTATTCTCCAGCAGTTACAACTGTGCTGAATAATTAACAAAGAGGGCAAGAAGAAAACAATGGGAGAAAAATAAAACTAAACGGATCAAGGTGAAATAACTTCCTACACTTACCTACTTATTTCATCAGAAATGCTAAAGGCCAAGAAGGACCCAAGCACTAGTCCTCATAGAAGGTCTTCAGAAGAAAAGCAAGGGAGCAAACTGGAGCAGAATAAGTAAATTAAGAAAAAAGAGACAACAGCTGTTCTTTATTTTTGTTTGCGGCAGGTGAATGGTAGGATTGTCGTTTCCTGAAGCAAAATTCAGACCCCATAAGAAATCCTGGGGGATATGACTTTATTCGGCTTAGCTTTTCCCTCCTCTACACTGGAACATGAAGAGATTATTACATGCTCATGTTTCACCTGTACTATATATTCAGCAATTTTATTTTCTAGGCTACATGATTTTGACTTGGCACATGTTAATGCAGAGTGCTGTCTTTAATGCCTCTCTAATTTCAAACCAATACAAAATTCTGATGTTACCTAATGGGTTAAAACCCACATAATTTTCCCCTTCCAAGCCAGTATATGACACAGTTATCCAACACACCTCAACAGGATGATTTGAATCTGTCACTGAATGGAAACAAAGCTTATTGTTTTTTCCAAATGTTAGTATATATGCGTACATATGTCATATTTAAGTGCCTTTTTTTTTTTTTTTTTTAACCTTTTGTAGACCATCTTTTGCTTCAAGGAGGAATTTTCCTCACTTTATTTCCCCTCTGGCTGGCAAAGTTAAGAGATATCTTTAAGTCTTTGGTTTCTTATGTCAGACATGACAAATTTCAAGTACAAAGATTCTAATTCCCCTCACTCTGGACACCTTGCAGTTATTCACCCTAATCCTATGTCTGAATTAACAGCATCTGATATTTATAAAATTAAATATAGCAGAAATTAGACCTGCAGATTTAAGTCTACACTGTTTTCAAGTTCTTTACGCCTTGTCAGACAGTCATAATAGACTTCCCCATGTAACAAAACCAATGTTTTATTTCATTTATTTCACCCTAAGATGGCAAGGACATAATCATATCTGTTTCTCCCTCCTGCCAGCTGCCTGGGTGAAGAGTAAGCGTTTACAAGATCAAGGCATGTGCAGAACTGTCTCTCAGTGTTTAATTAGAGAAGCAAAGTAAAAATAACTCTTCTGCATTAAACACATTAGCTTTAAAGTTTGATCAAACTTAAATGATTTTTAAATTGAAGTCTATAAAGCATCCTGATTACTGCTTCTTTATTCTTTCTGTGTATACTTGAGGTTATAACCTTTACCTGCATTTATAATTTTATTCTATGTCATAATCTAAGAATGTCTCTGCCCTTGGTTTTCTGACTGGAAGACTGAGCTGTGTTACTATCAGGACGAGACGTTGCTGACAGTCAAATCTGCAGGAGGAGAACAGGATGGCTTTGTCCACCACATAGGCAGGGAGGGATTTTGTTCAGAAATTCAGTAGAGGCAGTTAGGCTAAAACAAAATACTTTTGGAAATCTCATCCTAGTCAGGCAATTTCATCCTCTGTTTAGCTCTGTTAGGTGAGTACACAGAGGATTGGGGTTTAGTACTATACCTGCCCCATCTAAATGGTGGTTACATAAATAATACACTGTCCAGCCACCACGAGTGTGGCATCAGCAGCAGGGGTCGTGTGGGAAATCAGAGGAGACAAGAAGTGAAAAAAGAAGTTGTGTGAGTTCTTCCTGCCCTTGGTTTGTATCTTTTTTTTGTGGTGCCTCCACCCACATCATCACCCCATTAAAGCTGTGGCCAGGACAACCCTGAGAACTGTGCATGTGAACAGGAGCATCTTCAGCACATTAGAGGACTTCAAAGCATGACATTCACCATTTCCAGTAACAATGTCAAAACTGTGAGTTGCCCGGTTCCAGAAAAGTCAGAAAATTGAGAAAAGCATATTTGTTTTACACATCACATAGGTTCTTAGTTGCGTTATGATAATTTTAATCCCTAGCTGCACATTTTCTAATTTCTCTTTGACAGTGTCACAGGGTCTTTGATTTTTTTTTTTTTAATGAAACACCAGTTTATCACACAACAGCAAGAAACAAGACTGAAAATGAACTCTAAAACGTGGTGCAGTGGAGTGCACTGTGAAGAGCTGGCGACACCTCTGCTGTGTGACCCTGGGCAAGCCTGTGCCTTTTTGCTCCCTTTCCGCTGAGTAAATAGATGCCAGAGGGGCAACTCTCTGTGTACCAAGCTCACATGTGAAAGCTGCTGAGACAGTGAGATCACAGAGACCTTTGCTTTGGTGTCATCATCCTGGAAAGACAGAAGTACTGAATCAAAGGCATCAGGTCTTTCATGTGAATAAAGTGCTGATCCCACAAGCTCTGAGGCCTCTGCTGACTGGCACTGCTGAGCACAGAAGAGCTGCCTTTCCACCAGGTCAGCAAACAAAAGGTTCTGGCTGTTCCAGTGGTCCCAGAGGCTGATGCCACCTCTGCAGGTTCCCATGAGAATATCAATCTCCTCACCAGCACAAGTGCTGACCTCAACCCACCACGCAGATAATTTTGTCTTGACAAAGACCCAGAAAGATACATTATGTTAGAGATTTTGTAGCTCCAGCTGTTGGGCCTGGAACACAGGAGGAAAGCAGCTACCTGGGCTTGTCAAACACATACCATGGGAGCTGCTGTTGGTGGAAGGAAAGCTCTTTACTTTTAGCTACACAGATGACTCCATTTCCTAGCTGGGGGAGGACTCCTGGCCCCCAGAGCATCTCTGCCCTCCTCCTGGGCCCTGCAGGGGGGACAGGCTCTCTGAAACCTCCCAAATGCTGCCACAGCATCCAGCAAAGGCAGAGCCACTGCGCCCCTGGGGACAGCACAGAGGGCGGAAGGGTGAGCCCGGGGAAGGAAGGAGTGGGTGGACTGCAAGCATGCACAAATATGCACGACTGTCCTCCCACCTTCTAGTGGGTCTCACTGGAGGGATTGTTTTTATTCCCCGTCTTCTGCCCTTCCCAAAGCAGAGGAAGAAACCAAAGCCCTGTTGCCCAAATCTCCACCGGTCGCAGGGGAGGATTATGTACCCTGGGGCTGCAGATGGCTGAACACTATCACCAAGGACACGAAAAGAGATAAGTGGCACCCGAATTTCTTGAAACAGGTTGTGTCCTCAGATTTTGGACATCTCCACAGAGTATAAGCTGTCACTGCTGAAACTATTCTTCCTTCTGTTTTGGTGGGGGAAAAATTAATTTGTGCCCATAAATTGAAAAGCACTGTTTTCAACATCCTGAATAAGTGACTCCACATCCTTTCCTTACCAAAATCCAGCCACGAAAGGTAAGTGCTTATTTAGCTCATGAAGATGCTGACATTGGCTTCAATGGGATCAATCAGAAAAAAAAAGGAAAGAAAATACACAGGATGAGTTGTACTCTTTACACGTCAGTGACTTGACTGTCCTTGCACTTCTGGAGACAGAGCAAAGTTCAGGCTTTACCTGAAATTCTGCAATTCATTTTGTTTAGATAATTGTAAAAATATTCCTGTCTTCCTTAACAGACACACATATCATATTTCTGATGGTGTTACTACACTGGACACAGAGGCTGTTGTCCAACTAACTCACTAATTACCCAAGAGAGCTTCAGCCAGTCCTGCAGGAAGCCATTCCCTGCCAGGGCAGGTGAGGGACCAAGCACTGCATGCTTGGGCAGCCCTTCTTGCTGGTGTCACATTTGTCTTTTTATTATTATTTTGCCAATTTTGATAGGACTAATAAAGCTCCAATTATGTGAGCAGAGCCTGATGAAATGGAAGATATCAGGGAAAAAACAGAAGTCCCTGTCTCATTTTTAATTCCTCAGGCTGTCCCAGCAGTGCTGCAGCCCAGTCAGCAGCTGGGTGACACAGCATCCTCCTTTAAACCCAGGAGAGATGGAGGTGGATTAGAAATAAGTGTTAAATAGTTCTGCTGCATGTATAACAAGATATTCCCAATGTAGAGATTCTGAGCACAGGGTACCTAGCACTGGCATGCCCACACTATATGTAAGAGCTGGGGGGCAGGGTGATATGCTGTCCATTCTGACAACCCTGCCTGGGCCAAAGCACACACCTGGAGGGGGTTTTAGAGCTACAGAATTCTCTGGAATTATCTTGTCTGGTCAGCAAGGACCATATAATTTGACCCATTTCAGTTTTGCCATTTTTTGTGGAAAACCTTTTTTCTTGCTACCAGTGTAAAAAATAAATTATTTAAAATGCCCAAGCAAGGGGATAAAAAGGTTCCTATGAAGAAGAAACTCAAAATGAGGGAAGAAATGGAAATCCAGTGATAGTTTTAACTCCAGTTTCAGCTACCTTAACAGAAAGAATGCAGTATTTAGATAACTTTTGGTCACTTAGTCAATTTAAGCTATTTTTGTACCATTAAAACCTGATTTATAGTGTAGAACTTATCTACTGTAATACAGCCAAATGAACTTTAGAGATCAACCTGTTATAAACTTATCAAAACCAAAGGGTTTAGGCAAAAGACAACTGACCCCTCTCCATAGCAGCACAAGTGCTACAAGAGGCAGCTGTAATGGCATAAATGGACATTTTATCAGCTTTCTGTCAGGGACTGACAAAATCATGTCAAATGAGGCATTAAAGCTCGAGTTTTGAAAAGTGTGATAAATACCAGCTAATCTACTGACATAATATATAGTGAGTCAAATATTTAGTTTTGCATTAAATCTAAATCCAACATTAGAGCATTTCCTCTTGATTAAAAAGGATAAAATGTAGATGTTATTTTATGCTCCAGTTCCCACATGTAATTAACGCTCAACTTTCAGAGCTCTTTCTGACATTATAAATGTGTTAGTAAACATGTCAAGGAAAGAGGGGAGGCACAAAGGAAACAAGTGCAAAATCTATATGCTTAATTCATATTCTTCCATTTGCAGTGGCTAATATGTTATTGCAGAGACTATTTGCAGACACTTGCCCTGCCAGTGAGCAGCTAACTTCCCTGATTGCTTGTATAAACAGTCTTCCAGATCAGGAGACAGACGTTGTAAGGGGGTTCATAGCTAATTTAATTTTAGTATCATTAGGAATTAAAAGCAGGGCATTAATAGATTCACAATAAATGTTGGCTAGGCCAATATAAGCATTGCATGATGTGACTATTAAAAGCCTTAGTATTTGTGAGTGATCACATGGAAAGGTTTTTCAGAAATGTTATAGTCTTGGGAATAAGATGTACCTAGTTAGAGAAAAGATTACTGCTGAGATATGATGAAACATTTCACTGTTTTTGTATCATATATTACTGACCTTAGTGGGCCAGGAAAATTCTGCTTTTAAATACATATATATGCATATGTTTAGGCTATTTAATGACCTACTCATATCTAGAAATAGAATGAGACAAATCATCATGAATCACTGAAATATCTTTATTCATTATACATTATATTCCCAGCATTACGCTTTAGCGGATTCTTGGAAGACAGAAGTTTGAGAAATGTGTTTTATAGGCAAGTACTTTAACCTCAGACTCTCATAGTTTCAGAATACACTGCACTGTAATTACTTCTTTTCTAGATAACATATTTTAGAAAACTTAAATGCAATCCAGCACTCTATAAGCCGGCATGAGCTCAAGTCAACTGAAAAACTAATTAAAAACACAATATAAGTAAACATCTGCCACCTTCATTTTAGGAAATATGTTGATTTATTTGTTAGGGAAACGACTTGTGTAGGCTGACACTCCTTGCTAAGTTTGATACATAAATCAATATTAAGTGCAACCTGCAGGTTTTGGTATAGCTCATGCTACCAGAGAAATAGTTCTTCCTATTCTGAAGAACATGAAAAATCACTGAAAATAAAAACAGAATAAAAATAAATAACCACACAAACACAACCAAAAAAAAGAAAAATACAGACTAAGGAGACCTTAAAAGGTGGACTCTGGAAGTACTCATTATATTCAAGAAAATTACACCTTGGTTCTTCTATTTTACTTCAAAAGTAGAAATTAAATGTATTATTAAATGGATGGTTGTGTACCAGCAGGTAATCTTCAGGCTGCAGGTTACAAGATATTTGGCATCTAAGAAGCTGCATGAACTTTAATGCCAGTCAAACACCTCAAAAGTTGTTTACCAAGAGTAGCAAGGCAGCCTCTGCCAGTGCACAGGTCTGCAAAGGGGAGGTGACAGCGCACAGGAGTGCTACCCTCATATAATTCACCCTTTTGGGGGTAGTTGTTTTTGTTCAGTTTCCTCATTTTCTTATCTCAAAACCACAAAGACCCTAAGCAGAACGATAGTTCAGAACAGTTCTGCAAATATTTGGCCCCAGGCACTTTCCTGAGCTGGCTGCTCCCTGTAGCTCCTCTCTGCAGGATCTCCTGGTGCACAGGGCTCTGCTCACAGGAAACCTTCCAGGCTCTCCTCTCCACCAGGATGGCTTTCCTGGCCCACTTACCCTGTAGGAAGTCAACCCACTGTTGGTATCAGCTATCACCAAGAATTACCTTTGAATTGGTGCTTAAAATTGTTTAATTGTTCCTGTAAAAAAAAAAAATCATAGCCAAATCTGCTACCATTCCAAAAACTGCAATGGTAAACCAAGTTACACAGGCTCTACCCTGTCCAAAAATGGGTTTGTGCTATTTTAACCTGAGAAAGGTTGCAGCACCATTTTGGACAGACTGGTTGATCACAATAACACTGACGCAACAAACTTCTCTGGCTTGACAGTATGAGTGAGTCTTGGAACAGCTCTACACAACTTCTACTCTTTCTGCCCAATTCCACAGTCAATAAAGAACAGTACAGGATCAAAACATCCCCTTCCCCACACCCTAAAAAGGAAATATGAAAAAAAATGGAAAACAAACCCAAACTCCTGAGTAGTTTTGCCGTCTGAAAGACCGAAATCAATGTTGTTTTATTAAAAAATGGGTTTTGTCCTTTTCATGCCCACTGTCTTGTGTTTCAATATAAAATACTTTCTGGCACCTACCTAATATTAAGGACGACTCCCTGTGAATGTCCTCAAATTTGGGTTGATCTCATAATTTATATCACTACCTTGTGCAGAATGTAATTGCCAATTTACATAACATCAAAATGCAACACTAGCAGCTTTATTTGCCTTGCACTTTGCACTTCAAGTTACTAAAAACCTAAGTTACAACCAAACTGATAGTTTAGGAGCTACTCATGGATGAGAACTTCAAGCAATAATAGGTAACTATAGGAAAATATTTATATTTTCTGAGAAGTTTGGAGGTATATGCTCTAAGACTGGGGAACTGGCACATTTCCTTGTTAGTGCTGTGTGCTTTTGTCACTTTTTCATATTTTGACAGTCATTTTTCACTCCAAAGAGATTTTAAGTAGCATGTGGACTGGCACAGAATTAGAACCAGACATTAGTGAGCGTATCCCCAAAAACTGGGAAGTTTTTGTGTTACTGAATTTCTTCTAAATTATTTCTCTACTACTACTATGTCTCATTAACCCTTTGTGAAGGGAGGAAAATACAACCCAGGTCTTCCTTCATGTCTCATTCTGGGACTTGTTCATAACCTCGTTACATCTTTGCACTGAGAGAAAAACATGTCTAGCTCCTTTCTAAGAGTTCAGGTTCATGTGACTCATGTGACATTGCTTGCAGGAATAAAGAAATTCATCCCAGATTCCCTCTGCATGGAAACCAGCTGTCTTTCTCTGAACTGATTTAAAACCCAAAGTACACAAGCACAGAACCCTTCCACACAGGTTTGGAAAAGGCTTTCTATATACTGTATGACTGATCACTTACCTTTACTGGGACAGGCATCCTGCAAAATGAAAATGTTAACCCAAAAGAATGTGTTCCTATGATGTCTGGAAATACAAAAAATGCCAGTGATTGCTAGCAGTGCTCACATCAGTGCACACTATAGCATATAGAATTCAGGAGGTGCTATGCAAAGTCCTCTTTCAGCAACTTCCACAGTAACAAGGAGAGGCCCAGGATGAGTTGTCCTTCCTGCTCTGGAGTCCTCAGAGCATCATCACCTTGTGCTGTCATGCTGGCATCTTCAGCACCTTCAGCATGGGGCTTCTTCCTCCACAGGGATGCCAAATGCTGTCTTAGTTTACATTTATCCTTAAAACAACCTCTGTTATCTGATGGGCACTGAGTAATTTCTTACATTTATGTTTGAAACAGCTTTAATATTAAAAATCGTTCTTTTCTAGTTCTATTGCCACCCTGTTGATAAGGTTCGAATAGAAAAAAAAACTAAAATATTTAGAAGTTCAAGGTTCATTTAAGCAAACATAAAAAGACATTTCATATCCTTCTTTGCCCTTACATACCTGGTGCATGGTAGTCATTCAAGATCTCTCACATGGAGAAAGCTTATTCGGATGCTAAAAATATCACATGTTTACACTTGTTAATCACCATTAGCAAATGATTTTCCTAATGCTTTAGACAATATAGTAGCAAAGTGCAGCTGCTTCAGCCAGAATGGTATTTTAGTGATTTTTAAGAACTTAATGAGATCAGGTAATTGACTAGTGAAGCTAAAAATTTTACCTTCAATTAAACAATCAACAGCTCAGTACATCAACATAATCATCTTTGCCCCTCCACCTCTCTGTTATTAAATCAATATGTGGGTAGCAGTTGTCTAAGAAACCACTTCCTCTGTGTTTCTAAACCAGTGTTCAGGACCCATTTTAAAGCATTTATTCAATCTGTCTGGTGTAATTTGCAAATAATGGAAAGTATGTAGTAATGCAGATTCCATAATCAACTAAGAAAAAATAAGGCCTTAATTCATTTGTTATTTAATGGCATTATTTATCCTACATCTGTTCTGGTGCTACCAACAAATAACTTAATACTTTACATACATTTTAAAGTATCATGGTGTGTGCCTTATTTGCCAGTGCTAGATTATTCCTCATATACATAGGAAATAAGATTGTACAGGTTGTGTTATTGAATCCTGCAGTTGATAGCTCAAGAGACAGTCATGAGGCAAAAGTATCATCTCTGAAAAAAAAAATACAAAATAACAGAAAATAATTTGGTCAGGAAACCCCTTGCATGGGTTGTATTACAACACAGCAATCTCATTTTGGAGTAGTTGATGATGAATCAATATAAACCACCTTCCCCAACCACAACTGTGAATATGTAAGATATTTATTTCTTCAAGCACAGGGAACTTCTGTTTTGCAAAAGACTCTGAAGCTGGCCGGTTGCATCACACCACACACTGCTTTCAGAGGAGTTCTGGTGTCACGTCATCCACAGGCCTCTGTGGCATAATTCTCTTCTCTAGAAAAACATTTGTTTCCGTGTGCAGGTAGCATATATTTGCTACAGCAAAAATACCAGGTGAAGGTTAAAAAGGGAGGAAAAACTGTACTTGGGTAGTTTTTTAATTAAGACATAAATATATTCTAACGTATGCTGATATTCAGCATCTGCACTTTCTGTGAGTACACCCTGACTCGCCCAGACACTCCCAAAGGCTGTGTGTGGGGTAGGGGTAGCTGGTGGAGCAAACCAGCACCAAGCATGAACAATATTCATTATGAGAGTAACATAGGCAGAAAATGGGTGTCTTTTATTCAGCTATTGCAGTGTCAGCATTCTCTTCCTGTACCACAGCATGGGAAGTGGTGAACAACACAAAGACTATCGGCATACGGTTCTGACTGAGATTTTCAAAAGCAACTAATGATCTGATGGGCTTCAGTCCTCCCCAGAAAAGAGGTACCATGAACAGAAATGGTTTTTGGGAAGTGCTGCGCATCTCCTGCCTGCTAGCAGAGGTGAGTTCAGGCAGCAGAGACTGCCAAGAGCTGCCATCTTTGCTGCTGCCACTATTGCTGCTATTCCACTGAATCAAATTAGGATGCTTCACTTGGAGAATGAAGTTGCAGGGGGTATTGCACCAAGGAGACACTATTGTACCGTGTGCATTACTGGTGACCAAGCCAATGTCTGTGCGAGCTTCCAGGGCCAAAGCCACAGAAAAGGGTTTAGCTCTGCAGGGCAGATCTGACCCATCTCCTAGGGATTGTAATGACTGCTAGTTTATCCCAAAATCTTACTCGGATGGAAAACTTCAGTCTGGTCCCTGACAGACTGCCCTTTACACAAAACAATAATTTTCCATTATTTGACAAACTTCAGAAGAAATTTTTGATTTGCTCCATCGCCCACATCAGGATGGGGCTGCAGAGCTACTGTTCCTTTCCATTATTTTTGCCTCTGGGCCCCTGAAACCTCTACTACTACAGCTCAACTCCCTTGGCTGTTCCCACCCTGACTTATACAGCCCTGTGTTTGTTTTCAGCCAACAGAGCAACTCATTCGCAGTTCCTGCCCACATCTAACTGGCACTGACATGCTCAGAGATAAATTTAATCTGGTGTCTTACTACCATGGAGCCCAGAATGAACCAACGAAACATCCTCAATGAGCCAAACTTTCTCTGGAGGGCTGGCAGGGCTTCAACACCCACCAACCAAAATGAACCAAATTAGTGCAGGCACCTTTTCCTTAAAGGGTTATCATCTCTAAACTCCTTACAGCAGCTTGGGCTATTTCCAAGGTACGTTTGGGAAGAACTTCCAGGATAAGGCCCTGGAAAGTAACCTCAGCCACTGGTTCATCCCTTTGCAGAACTGGGTTCTTCTATACTTTAGGACTACTCCAGGTCTCTGATTGACTTTGTGTGCTAGATTAGGTTTTTGGCTGTGTAAGAGAGTTCCTTATTACACAAAGAAGGAAGTGGAAGAACTGATGTGTGTTAAACAAAGTTACTTCTTCCCCTTTTAACCTGTGATTTTTATCCTGATAGCTGCAGTAAGTCATTGAGATACAATTGCAGGGTAGTGGGCAGTCCTGACTCATTTTAAAACGGCTCTACCCTCATGTGGGTGTATTCCAGGACAAGAACTTTCAGTATGTCTAGACTAGGATAAAAGCTGTGTTTTAAAAGATACTAGCTAACAAGACTTGACTACCATGATTTGAAACCTTGCACAGACAGGACAAGTCAAATGCTAAAAGGTGTTTAAAAGTGTTTGCTCAGTCATTGTAAAAATACAACTTTTATACTTGCCTAGACAATGACAGAATACTCCTTACAATGGCATGCCCACTGCAACAGCCAAGGAGTATAATAGCACAGGAAAGGATCAGTAAGAATTTTCTCCACACAGGTCTTCAAAGCAATGGCACAGACTAAAGTGCAGGGAAACCCTGAAGGGTCTGTCTAGACAACAAGGGAAAAGGGATACTTTTTTCAGTAGATTTAGTTCAGTCAGGAACTCTTTTTTCAAAAGCAAGACCTACTAAGAGTCTATTGACATAATCTGCCAAGTTTTAGCAGGTCATATTCTGGGCTCCTCACTGACTGCAACTCAGCCTGCTGAAATCAGCCTGTTAAAAGTTTTGAGGTCTATGTGTCTGTCAGATGGGATTTTTAGTCCTTAAATAAGCTTGATTGAATTAAGTCTCCTGGAAATGGCCCCTTCCCTAAGGCTGATGAGATGGCCGATCATTTTTCATGCCCATTCAATCCTTTAACCAAATCATTTGCCTAAACTGTACCAACAAATGCAAAGTTCAGTTTGTCTTTAGCCGTCGCCGTCAGTTTTTCTAGCTGGCTGTAAGCACAAATTCATTTCCTACAGGCCACCACTTTGACTTTGTTTTCATCAAAATGTACTCAGACAAAACCCTTGATCAAAACCACTCCTTTAAACAGCTACTTGAAAATGTCTAGCCCATGTGCTTGCACACATACCCACTCTAACAATTGTCTTGTAAAAAGTCAGCAGATAAATTCTTAGTCATTTATACATATCCTTACACTGGTTTGCTGCTACCAAGCTTACTGGAGAGCAGTAAGAGATATAAGAATATCTCTTTCCTAGAATTGTGCTGTATCTTTGATATCTTGAACAATACTTTCAGGAAAGAAAAAAATAGAATGAAAAATGAAAATGTCACTATGACAATTCTAAAACAAGCATAAGCAAAGCCTCTCAGACTGTTTAATATCAGGTTCTGTTTTGCTATGTTAAAAAAAAAGGCCACAACAACAAACCAAAACAAACAGAAAAAAACCAAATAGACAAAACAAAACAAAAAAACAACAAACCCGAACAAAATTGTTAGTTCTATTTATTTTTAAAGCTTAATGACATAGATGGGTATTAATCTGATAGGAAAAAAGATCTGCCTCTCAATTAGTCCCATTAGAGATTATGCCTTTATAACATGGGTGGGTATCTAACATTCAGGAGAAAATTCACAAGTCACCAACTCAATTGAAAGGCTAAGCAAATAATAATTTGCTGGTATAACTCCAAGTGACCAAAGTAGCACAGTCTGGATGTGCTTGAGACTCCCGGGATTTTCGTAGTCATTTGTCTATAGCTCTCAGAAAATGGAGCTGTGAAACGGAGCCACTTAAGTTAGCATGAT
This sequence comes from Catharus ustulatus, assembly GCF_009819885.2. Lineage (NCBI taxonomy): Eukaryota > Metazoa > Chordata > Aves > Passeriformes > Turdidae > Catharus > Catharus ustulatus. The sequence goes on along the minus strand of NC_046228.1, from coordinate 15,794,911 downwards.
AAGGCTTTTACATGATTGTGTAAAGTTTTTTTGGCCTTGACATGCACCATCTGAAATATTTTAGAAATACACATTGATTTCCTGTTTTGGATAAATAGGAATAAGCAAACCTCCTATGCTCAGGAGGCCTGGAGCTGGTCCATGTTTCAAAATAAGACAGAGACTCAATTGTCAGCAAAGGCGTTTCGGTAAGCTGCTGTCACCAAAGACCTGGACAAAGTCCTTACTAAGCCCAAACCAGTGCTAAACGTTAATGGAAAGTTGATCTGAATCAGATTAGCATACTCTGACCTGCTGTTCATACTTCTTTCAGGTTTACAGCTCTGTCTTGAAGCTTTCTCCTGTGCTAAAATAGTGTCTTCAAAAACTAGTATTTTCCATACATACATGCATAGCTAAAAGACAAAAATACATAGGTATTATGCATAGAATTTATCGTCTGACTGATTTTTTTTTTTTTTGTCCTCTGAGGAGACATTTAATAGATGTCTTCCAGGCCTAATACCATTTCTTGTCATCCACTGAATTGAGTGGATGGATAAAACTCCTTTTATCCGATATGACCACAGGAAGGTCCTTTTCAGCGAAAGCAAACAATTAGCAGTCTTGAGTTATTATTTCCTATTATTGTGCAATAGAAGAGGCTCTGGACATTTCAGTGTGAAGGATTAAAGTGACCTGCTTTGCAAACATCGCGTATCCGCCTTCCTCCTCTTCCCGCCTCGGCGGCAGCGCTGGCGGCGGGCGCGAACGCGCAGCCCCACGCGTGTCCTGGCCGAGGGACGGGCTCGACTTGCCCTGCCCGTGGGCCGGCTACCTCTCCTGTGGGCCAGCTGCACGGCTCGTGGGCCAGCTGCTCCGCCCGTGGGCCAGCAGGGAGGCTCCGGCCGCTGCCACGGCTGCCCCGCCCGGCCGGGACCGCGCATCCCGCGCTGCGCCCGCCGCGGGCCCGGGAGCCGCGCTGCGCTCGGAGTCAAAGTACACAGCGGCTCGGTCGATAGCCTATTAGGCTAGAAACAGTTCTGCATATCAAAGGCCGACGAACCTAATGACTAAAAATATAAGTACCTGACCCAGAGGATTAATCACACACTGTCAAGCTGAAATTGGTGCAATTCTTCCAATCATTAACGTTTTGCTTACAAAAATGTGCTTTTCTGTTTGTTTTTCTGCTAAATGATAACCATTTTCAAGTTGAATCGGCTGATAAAAAAGTCGAAAACAAGACGGGAGTTGTGCTCGAAAGGTCATACGTGCCAGTTCGGCATGGAATAGCCAACGGGCAAACAAACAGGACAGAGCAGGGTGGCACGGAAGGGGCTCGAAGGTTTTCCCGGACGGTGTAAAGTGCTTTGGTTGTTTTTCTCCTGCCAAAAATAAGAGACTTCCCGTGAAGGGACACTCGTCCGCCCCACCATGGTCATGCCCACGTCGGTGTCCCCCGCGTGGAAACGAGTTGGGAGGAATTAAGGACAGCTGCTGGGGTGTTGCTTGTGACCGGCAGCTCGGGCGGTGTGTTTTACCTCCCTAAACCCCCTCCCCGGGTGGGCTGGTGAGCAAGGACATACAGGCTGCCCGGCCTGGGTTACAGCGCTGTTTGTCACCTGCCGCGACACCCGGGAAATCCACATCCCTGGCCAGGCGGCTGCAGACGGCGCTCTGCGCTCCCCACCTGCAGGGAGCCGCCAAATCCCTCCCACGGCGGGGAAAGCGCCCGGGCTGGCGAGTCCGGCTTCCCTGGACCCCGATGTAAGACATGCCCGGGACTCGACCCCGCGCAGTGCCCTGGGCAGAGCCCCCGCCCCTCCAAAGCACCGTGCCCGGCCGGCTCCCGGCTTGTCCCGGCCGGAAACGCCGGTATCAGCCCCCGTGGAAATAGGGCTTGCCCGGTGTCCGCTCCCACGGGCCGCCGCCGGCTCCGCCCGTCACGGCCGCTCTGCTCCACGCGTGTCCCCAACCCCACGCGAAAGCACAGCCTTAACACGAAGTCGCGTTGACGAGGTAACGCCAGTTTCGTGCACCTTGATATCGCTCGGGACAGATAAACAGACAAAGACGCGGACGGCATCTTCCCGAGCGCTCCTTGCTCTGCTTCCGGCCCTCCCAACCCCACCATCCTCCCCCCCGCAGCTCCCGGGACTCACCGTGGGCTGTCCCCGTCCCCATCGGGACCCGCGCTGGGATCCGCGAGGGGAACCCGAGCGTGGGGAAAGCCGGAGGATGGAGAAGCGATCTCCTCCTCAGCGCAGCCCCGCTATGAGCTGTCCGCGCCCGTCAGCGATCCCCGCGGGGCGCGCACCGCGCTGGGGCTCGGTCCCGGCCCCAAGGCAGAGAGGAGCCCCAGGGATGCCCTGGAGCGCCCCGAAGCTCCCTTTGTCACGGGACGCGTTAAACCGGGCCCGGTGCCCGCGTCCCCGGGGCTGCCATGCAAGCGGAGCCTGGGCACGGCGGGCACGGGCAGGGGCACAGAACATCCCCATCACTTCGTCCTTTCGGGCCCGTTCATGAGCGCCGTTTTCGAATGAACAAAAGTTAAAGGCCACTTATTCAGAAAACTCAGCGGATGTTTCTCAAAGAATTAACTCACTTAGAAGCAACATCGTGTCTGCTCTAAGGGCTATCCTCCCTTGCCAGTCATGATAGTCACTTGTTGCTATGTAAAAACAATTCTTGGCACTAAAAGCCTCTGTGACACTTGGCCAGATGTAAATCCCGTTCCCTGGTTGCTCACTGTGGCACCTGGAGGGGCTGAATACCCACCCAGGATGCCCGCTCCTGAAAGTAATTCTTGTACCCCGGGTCCCACGCTCCTTCCCCAGGTCGATGTAATTTCGGAGAAAGGCCGATGAATAACCACTGTTGACTCAAGTGGGTCAGCATGTGCCGTGGCTGGGGTCGATGCCCGGCCCCAGCAGGCTCTGCCGGCCCCGTCCTCCTCCAGCCTGCACCCCCTCTCCAGCCCCCCAAGGTCAGGGCGACTCGGGGGTAAACACCCACACTTTCAGCCACGTTTTCCCCCTCCTGTCATAGAGCCCATTCCTGTGTGGGCACGGGCATGGACAAAACAGAAACACGCAGCGGAAGGCTGAAACACAGCAAAAAAATATAGCAGGGAGCCCACACGAGATTCCTGCACCAAGGGCAGAAAGCTGCGGGGTGGCTCAGGACTGGCACAGTACTGAGGGAAAAGCCACTTACAACACACCTGGCAGAGGAGAGGTTTGGGTTTTCTCCTGCCAGTAACTGGACAGCCAGAGTGGCGAGTGTTGCAGAGTTTAGGTTTATTTCACAGATATGTCCATCAAAAATTAAATACCAGGTTCTGTCATTTTTTTTTAACACTGAACAAATATGTACAAAATATGAACAATGTGAGGTATAAAACCACAAGACTTTTAAAGAAAACTAGTATGTACAGAAGCAGATATGTGTACGATAGGCATTATCTTCCCACGGCTGCGTGCCTCACTTATGACCTGCAGCTATTGCCAGTTTCTGTCCTGCAGCAGGGCCCTATCCCTCCCTGCATTTTCTCCTCAAATACAAAATACATAAAAAACAGTGCTAGATATTTTAAAGGAGAATTTTTTTTCCTGCAAATGGAATCATCCAAACTGTGAGGCAAAATTCTCAAAAATCTGAGAAGGCACATTTCAACTCACACAAGAAGAAAAAGGAATCTGTCTGACCACTCTACCTGACAAACGGAGGGATGTCTAGTAGAGAGCACCATGGCACATAAAAGGCTGTGAGCATAAGGCACTTCTTGGGATGGTCAAATCCCTCCCTATTTCAACAGAACATTTCTCTGCTTACAAAGGGCGTTTAAATTAATCTATTTAAAGTAAGTTTGTTTACACATATAAAGGGCTTAGTCCTGCAATCCATACTCACTTCCACACTAGTTAGAGTTTTGCCTGATCACCGACAGCAGCTGATTCAGACCCCCTCCACCACCATGAGTAAGGACAGGGTGCAGGATTATATTCCAGTTAGAACACTGATTATTCTACAAACATATCTTACAAATAATTAAATACAAACCATGGTCCTTTAACCAAATTCAAGATGCCAAAACTGAACTGCTTGCAGAAAATACATCTTTCTTTCCTTCTCTGCTTATTATAAAATTAGTCTGTTTGGTGATGCTTTTTTCTTTCAGTGTAACGGTGGAAGTTTTCTCCTGTAGCACAATATTTTTTCAAACCAGCCCCTGGTAAAGTGCAAGCCGAGTTAGGGTCCGCTCTCTGCATGGGACTGTTAGTGGGCAGCAGTGTAATAGCCTTTATCACCTTCAATGTCCACTTCTTGATCAGAGTCATCAGAGACATCTGACTCTAGGTCCTCCTGTGAGGCTGGTGAGGGCGTGTACTGTGAGCCATCCAGAGAGACCTCCTTACCCTTCTGCTCAGGGCTCTGGCAGCTCTCCGGCCTTTGGTCACTGTGACTGTCAGCACCTTCTACTTCTTCTTTTTTGGTGGCCTGGGGGTTCTCCTGCAATGAAAGAATCCTGCTTGGTACAGAACTACAGGCCACAGAGACAGGAGCCCCAGGAATTCCAGCTCTGCTGTGTGGGAAAACCACCTTGGGTTTCTTGCAGAAAAAGGCAGGTGTCCTGCTGCCTCCCTGGGCCTCCTGCCTATAAACCTGCCCGAGTGGCACAGGGCCGGGCGAGGGCTCTGATCCCACACCCTCACAGCCACAGGGGCTGCTGCCGTGAATAAGGCTCCTTGGTGATGGTTATCACAGCCACTTCAAAAGAGTCAGGAGCTGCTGGAGCCCAGGAATCTCTGAACTTTTGTCTTTAGCAAAGCAAATGTTTATTATGAGTCTACAAACACCGACACACAGCTTCCTCCTGCCCTGATCTTTCTTTAATTACACCCGACAACAAGAGGAGGGAGGTTGAATCCATCAGTGGCCCAAAAGCAAATGGAAAAAAAATTACTAATTAAGCTAAAACTCAACATTAAAACATTCACCACTAAAACCAAACCAAACCAAACCTCTGTTTGTGAAGGCAAGAGTAGCCCTGTGTTGGCACCTGTCTGGAGAGCCCAGTCCCCTAAGGGGGCATGAAATGCTACTCAAAAGAAAGAGCAGGCAGAGACACGTACCCATGATATAACCGTGCAGGCTTGGAGAAATGGATGTGACTGAATGAAAAGGAGGAAATGACTTAAAATGGCCGAGATCCCAAGCGGGCTCTCCGGACACTGTGGCATGGGTTGGGCCCTAGCCAGCCTCTTGCCAGAATAATAGGAATTTACTAAAAAATCAACTGAAGATTGAGTTAAACTCAGGCGAAGGTCACAGAACAGATTCCTCTAGAGCATGGTACTGTGATTAGCTTTTTTTTCTTTTTAGTTTTATATTAAGGACTACTTTATCAGTAAAACATGTGCGTGTACATCACACTTACTGAAGCCAGACTCAGGCCAAAATGTTGGAATTTTTCAAAAATACTTGAGCCAAGGGACCCCAGTCTTTCCAAGCCAGGCACAGTCCCTATGTACCATAAAACCCCCCAAATTATCTGCTTGAGCATGCTTTCTAAGGTAAGGGAAACTGCTTTAACTTCTTAGCCTCATACACTATAACTGCTTGTGAAAGGAAAGTAAAAGCTACTCAATTTTCCATGCGGCTCCTCAGAACAAACCAGGTGTTTGTACCTGTCTTCTCCTGATGTTATCAAAACACATTGACTTGTGTTTATTAAGAGAAGGTGTTTTAAAACACCAGTTAATATTCTCCAAAAAAACTGCCTAAGTAATTTACTGACAATTACTTATCTTCTCCACGTTAATTGGCTAAACAACATATGGGTTTACAAAACAATTAGCGTGGAGTTTTAATAGGTGGTGTGTGAAAGACGGGCATAATTGATATAGGAACTGCATTAGAAGCTTTTAACGTTAGTGCTGCCTGAATGAGCCCTCATGGATTCCAGCATGACTATTTGTCTTTTTAATCAAGGTGAAGAGGTTAAACAGCCTTTCAGATGACTTCTGCATACAACCTGGAATAGGCGAGCACAGCTTAAGATAAGACAATTAAAATACTTATTTCTATAGAAACAGAAACATCTACGTACCTGCTTTAGACGCCTCCATTTGGCTCTGCGATTCTGGAACCACGTTTTGACCTGAGCAACGACAACGAGAAAAGTTGCGGGGTAGTCTCGGAGCTGGTAGGTGCCTGGAGCCCTACCCAAGCCACAAGCAAAAAGCAAGAACCTGCCAGGCACCCCTTCCCCGCGGACCCCGAGCCAGCCAGGTCCCCGGGAGCGATGCACCGACAGGACAGCAGCTGCACGGCGGGCCCGGAGCGCCCGGGAAGGGGTGCGGTTCCCCAGGGCGGGGGCACGGCCTCACCTGCCTCTCGCTGAGCTGCAGCATCTTGGCCAGGCGCTTCCTCTCCGGCGGGGAGAGGTATTTCTGCGTCTCGAACTTCTTCTCCAACTCGATAGTCTGGTCATTGGAGAAGCGGACTTGCCCCCCTTTCCTCTTGTGCAGAGGCCGCTGGATGAAGGGGCTCCACAGCAGCGGCTTCCCTACAAAGAGAGGCACAGCGCCAGGGTCACCGGCCGGCCGCGGACACGAGTGACCGGGGAGCCCCGGCCGTGCCCGGGACCAGGCCTAGCAGCACGCCGGCTCCAGGGCCCGCTAATTTCCTTCGGCTGATTTTATTTCTCCCAGTTCCTACTCTGATCTTTCCCCTCTCTGATTTTTTCCCCTCCGCCAAACAGAGAGACCAGTTAAAGTCACTCTACGGGCTTTGGCAACATTTCCGTCAATGTGTTTCCTGTTGGTCTATCGCGCAAAGAAAGAGACAAAAAAAAAAAAAAAAAAAAAAAAAAAAGACCTTCGCTTCCTTCTGCTCTTTCACTGCGATGCCCTAAAGAAACCGTCTCCCTTTCTCTGAGCCACTGTCCGGGTCCCTGCGGAGAGCGGGGCTGGGCAGGGCTGATGCGTCAACAGGAGGGCACCGGGCTTCTAGCAAGAAGAGCCCCCATGTCCCCACCCTCGGCTGGGGGTCTGCCCGCCAGAGGCCGCGGGTGCCCGCCAGGCTGAGCCCCGGGCCGGGCGAGGCGGTGCAGGCAGCGACACGCCGGGGACCCAGCCCCGCTGCGGAGCCGCGGCCGCGTCCCGGGGCAGGAGGCTCTGGCCAGTGCTACTGAGTCACGCTGTTTGTCTTTCTGCCTGCACCCTTTGCAATTTGCTGCATTGTTTTTCGAGATTTTGCTTGCGTCAGGCTTTAGTAATTCTGGTGCAAAACAGACTCAAAAAATAGGAAGCAACTGGTTATTTTAGCTGTCATAAAGTCACATCCCACACAGAGGAAATGAACAATATCAGAAAAACGGATCCCGGCTATCAGAAGTCGAGTGTTTCCTGAATTTGTCTGTATTGAGGATGTCGATAAAGTAATCAGCAATGTGCACGACTCCCGGGGAAGAGCCTGCTTCAGGCGGCCAGGAAAACACTTAACAGCTTCTGAAACCAGATTTACTCCTATCGAGAGCTCAAGGTTTCCTGTATGAACGGAAAGGGTCAGCCTCTTTCACTGCACAAATGTGGTGAGTCAGGTCCAGTTTTGCAATCCCTAAGAACAAGTGCTGCAGCCCGGGCACGGGGCTCAGCCCCCGCAGAGGGGTCGCTTCCCCGGGCCAAGGGCGCGAAGCGGCCGCCGGGGCCCCCGACCCGACCCGGCCCGGCCCGAACCGACCTGCGGAGGAACCCCGGGGGCCTCAGCGAGCGGAGCCGGCCTCCCGACTGTTTTTCAAGTCATCCGCAGGAAAGACTAAGATCTGCCATGCGATCTCCAAGCACAATTAAAACTCCCCACCAAAACCACACGCGACATTACTAAGGACACTCTCAGAGTCACTTGGTTTGAAGGAAAACAAATCTGAGTCACCGCGGCCACGCACTGTGGTCTCGCTGACAGACCCGGAGCGCGGCACGTCTTTTAATTTACTGTAAATCAGACGGGGCCCGGAGGAACACAGAGAAGCGGCGGGGCAGCCGGGAAAGGGGACCGACCGCTTTCGGGCACTTCCCATTTACCCCTGCCCCGACGGCGGGACGGGACGGGAGCTGCGCGGCAGCCGGGGAGAGCGGCGGGGGGGGCACATGGCTTACCCAGGGGGTCCTGCCGGATCAGGGCGTGCGCGTAGTCACCGACGGCGCGGGGGAAGGAGTAGAGGGGCCCGGCGTAGGCGCCGGTGCCATAGGTGGCGGCGAGGTGGTGGGAGAAGGCCGGGTGGACGGGGGTCGGCTCGTAGATGGGGGTCCGGTACGGGGACACCAGGCTGGTGAAGGAGGAGTTGGGCGACGGCAGCGTCGGCGGCGGCGGGGCGGGCAGGGAATGGGGGGCCGGGGCGGCGGCGGGGCCGCGGCCCAGGATGTCCTCGATGTAGAAGGGCGTGGGGTGCGCGGGCTGGAGCAGCGGCGTGGGCGCGTACAGCGGGACGCCGACGCCCAGGGCCGCCGGCGCCGCGCCCGGCGGCTGGTACTGCATGGCGCGGTCGCCGCCCGCGCACCCCCGCGCCCCCGGCCGCCCCTGCGGAAAGCCGGCCCCGACCGCGGCGACTGGGTGCTGGCACCGCCGCCGCGGGTTTCTCTGGGCTCGGGTTACCCTTCGATAGGTTTCTATTGGCGCGGGGCGGAGCCCGCGTGGTCTCTGTCCCCTTCCTGCCACGGCGCCGTCTGGCCAATGAGCCCGGCCAGGGAAGGGGGAAACCACCCCCCGCCGGCAAACACTGCCCCCGCCTCCCCGAGCGAACTCCCCGCGGCGCCAATCAACCACCGCCGCAGCCCGGGGGAGCCCGGGGCAGCGGGGCGCGATCTGCCGCCCGCCGGGCCCCGACGGCACAGCGGGCCCGGCGCCTCCCGCAGCGGTTCCCGCTCCTCTGCCCGCGCACGGCACAGCCCCACCCGGTTCTCGGGCTTGCCGGTGGCGGTGCGGGCTGACCCCTGCAGCGTGGCCCTGGCGCGGACCGAGGGAGGAGGCAACAAGCGGACGGGCACCGCCACCCGGCCCGGGGACCTTTCTTTTGGAAAAGTCCGCGCGGGCGCTCCGCCTGAGTGGACCCGGAACGAGTGGGGGGAGTGCGTGGGCGGCGGGGCGGCCCAAGCTCCTGCTCCGTGCCCAGGACAGGGCCGAGAGCGCGGCATGGCCAAGCAGGAAGTGGCGCCGCGCTGCTCGCGTCCCGCCTGGCACCGAGGGCTGGCGCCGGGCGGCAGACTGGGGGGCGATGGGGCGGCCGGGGCTGCGCGGGGCTGGGGACCCAGTGCCCGACAGCCCGGGCAGGGAAAGCGGCATGACGGCCCGAGCAGCGCCACCTGGGCTTCGCTGATTAAATTTTAAGATCCCGCCGGGTGATTCCCCCTGCCCCGTAGCCCCCAGCGAGAGACACGCGCTCCGTCCGGGCGTCGCCGACTGCGCTCCGCGGGGCCGCCCCTCGCCAGCACCGCTGTCCGCCAGGCTTGGGCGAGGGGCGGTGGGAGGCTGAGGAAGGGGCAGCGACCCCCGTTCTGCCCGCGCCCCTCAAGCAGCCGGAGCCTGGCCCCGACGGCAGCGGCTGGCGCAGCCTCTCCCTCTCCGTGCGAGCGGAGGCGGCAGGTGCACCCTGCGTGTCCGCGGACCCCCCCGTGCCCCGTCTTCCTCACACGCCCCCGTGCTGACAGCTAGCACGGAAAGCTGTTAAGGAATAGCAGGTGCTGGTATAGCTCTGCTGCTCTTTTGCCTTTTTTTTTTTTTTAAAAAAAAAAGGGTCTCCAGTTCAAACCCACGAAGATCTTAATAACTAAGAGGCTCAGAGCAAGACGAAAGGGTGTTGGTGAAACGAAAAACAAAAAAAAAATATATTTTAATAATACTGAGAGCTTGGGTTTTCTTTTTCTTTACATTGTTAACAAATGCCAAAACTCACCTTTAAAGCGTGGTCTTGTGTCTTGTAAATATCAGGTACACGTAAAGCGAGCTGACAGTTTTGATTATTTTTTCTCTGTGTTCAGTCTCCCAGGCATTGCTCTTTCCAAGGGGTTTAGTTAATGTTTTCATCTGGAAGTGTTGGATTTGCAGCTTGATTTACTTAATAAATGTACAGTAAACCGATGACCCGTTGCCCTCTGGAATAACGACGTGCATGATATGAGGCAGCAGAATGGAGGGCCCCCACAATATTTTACAAGCTGTCGATTCAAAATCTTGAGAACAAGTTTATGCGAAAAGAAAAAAAATGTTTTGCAGTATTATTGGAAAACAAATAAATAGAGGAAGAGATTATTCCTTTCTGACTTTTATACAAGCAATAGGCCTTGTTAAAAGGAAGTTTTAATGACACAGTTATTACATTCCACTACCACTGCATAATCCCTAACAAGAAAAATGAAGCACTTAATTTTGCAGTTCTACAGAACCGCCCCTTTCAAATTCAATTGTTAGACCTCAGCCTTCCTCTTTCCACGGGTTGGAGACTATTAAATCCACATTCATGAAATGTCACATTTATTGAACTACATAATTTTTTAATATCACTAGTGCAGGTTTTATAGTTGATTTTATTGTTTTTATGGCCATTTGGGGCTCTAAACCTCGGATTTTTTCAATGTTGTCCTTATAATTTTTTTCACACAGTCAGAACTAATAAAATAGAACAGTTGTGACTTTTTAATGCAAGGGGTCTCGGAGTTTCAATATTTTCACTCTGCTGGATACTAAAACCAATAAAAATACATGAGATTTTAATTATTTTCTGGATTAAATAAAACCTTTTCCTTTTCGCTTGGAACATACATTTTGTTTGTAGTTTCTGTCGTGAAGGAGATAATGCAACTTCGGACAAAATACATTATTACCAATATTGTTGCAATGAATACAGTTTTGACCGGATTTTACAGTCTAACGGGAATTTAAAGTAAGGTGCTGTAGATCAGGGCAACCAAGACAGTGCTTGAGTATTTCTATTATTTTTTCTCCAGGTTCCCTCTGGAACACTCTCCAATTTATCTGGAAAACCCTGAGCGGGGGGGGGTGAAGGGAGAGGAATAGAAGGAGAAGCTTTGGGAGAGAGAGAAAATACACGCCTTTCCCGATTAAAAAAAAAAAAAAAAAAAAAAAAAAAGGAATGCTTTCGCATTAATTTTCTTGGTATGCACTTGAAACACCACCAAGTTTTCCTGCTAATCTGGGGATTTCTGGAGGGCGGCGGGGCGGGATGCGTGCATCCCCGCACTGGCACAGTCTCAGCCCGAAGGGATCGGCTGGAGAACTCATTATTTTGAGTAATAACTTCGGGGCCCTGTCTTCCCCTTCGCTTTCCGTGAAATCACCCGCCTTCGAGGAGTTTTGAGTTCAAGGAAAAAATAATAATAAAAGTCAAGGCCCCCAGTTGCTGCAGGCGGCCCCGCTGCCGGGCGGAACCCGGGCTCCGCCGCTGCCGCCCGGGCGCGCTCCTGGCGGGCGGACCGAGGGAGCGGCTCTGGCCGGAGGAAGCCGGGGCCGATGTGCTGCTTCGTGTGTCCCCTCAGCTCGGGGGCTGGCGGGGAGGGGTGGACAGGCTCCCCGCGGGAAGCAGTGGGATCCCGGCTGCGCCAGGCAGTGAGTGATGCTGCCACGCTGGCCTGGCAGGACAACGCACCCGGGGCTGTGCCGTGAGCCTGGCCCAGCCTCGCGGAGCGGCGGCTTTGAGCCTGTTTCCCTCCCCTTCTAGCCCTTGTCCTGGAGGTCCCGGGCAGCTTTCCCCAAGGGCGGCTCTCCGCAGGTGCCCGGAGCAGCGATGCGGGCAGCCTTTCCCGGAGGAAGCGGCCCCGGGGGCTCGGCGGGGCTCCGGAGCCTCCCGCCGGCCGCCTCGTCCCGGTGCTGCGGGGGCTCGGCGGCCCGGCTGCGGGTGGTCGGGTCTCCGTCTGCCCCAGCCCCGGGGCGGGGGAGCAGCACCGCTTTAATTTAGCGTTTATGTGTCACCGTGTTCGAGAGCGGCTTTTACGGGCGGCGGTAACGCCGAACACCTGCACGGCGGCACCGCGGGCGCGCACGGCGGAGGGCGCTGAGCTCCACTGGCCTGGCCTGGCCTCAGGCCGGTGGGTTAAAATAAAAGAATAATAATAATTTTTTAAAAAATCAAAATCACAATCCCCCCCCCAAGTGTCAGAAAATCAGGAAATGAAAGTTTCCAAAACCAGTGACACACGCCAGGCAGTATTTCCACCGCACCCATGATTACCTGTGATAAACACTCTGATAAACAGAATATTCCTGATTCCTGGGGTGATTATGTCGGGCAATACATAAACTGGTCAGCAATTTGTAGGTCAGTGTGTCTGGAATCACAGAACACTTTCCTTTGCCTCATGAATTGTGGTCACTAACATGTACCTAGCTGGTTTCTGCTCTCCAAACTGGGACTTCCACCCACAATCGCACCCTCTGTGACACTACAGAGTTACACTGAAGATGGATCATTCCTAGCTGCAATAACTGCGTTTGGCTGTACAGAATTAGAGAGCAAATCATCAAAACTCCATCTTTTTAACAGCTGGAGCAGACTACCAGCAGTGTCATTCCCTAGTGCTACAGGGCACTTTCCAAGAGGATCCAGCCCACAGCCATTCCACCCCTTCCCATTATTGAAAATATTTCAGGACTCTTCCAAGAGAGGTGAGGCCACAGCCTTGAACACCTTCCAAGGAGGAAATAGGCGGGAGTTCACATCTCTGATTTTCCTAGCATCATGGAAGCCAGACTGCTCCAGACAGAGCACTGCACGTTGCAGGGTGATGTCAGCAGGTGCTGCCTTCTTCCAGATAACTCATCTGTTAGATATTCACTTCTTACAACTTCCTCCTCCTCACCATCGTGATTTGATTTAATAAATGAATTACAACTGTAATAAACATTAAGACAAGTCAGTCTTAAAGGCATTCATTAGATAGAACAAGACAAATCTTGGTCTAAAAAAGGGTAGACAACATATAAACTATTATTCTAGGCAGAGCTAGTAGGAGCTTATTGGTTTTTGTTCTACATCACTATGATTTTGCCAAATTTAAATCATCCAAGTGAAAAACATTCTGTTCTGAGGGAATCTCCACCATGCTGAGTACATTTAAGGTTTCAGCAAAATGGGTTCCACTGTTTCTGAGCACTGGATTAGAGGAAAGCAGACATTTTCCCCCTGGCATTTAGACATCCTTGCCTTGCCCTGAAAACTCACAGAGCCCCATCACAGGGAAGACTTCAAGAGATGAAAACAACTGGCAAAAAGTCGGCCAGGGGTTGTCTCTTCAGTTCCTCTTTGCTCTTTTACTTGGGATTGTGGTTTAGAGTTGGGCAAAATAAAGATCCCAAATCTCTGCAGGAAGACACAGACACCTCAGGAATGTTTAAGCAATTCATTAATTTTAAATGAATATTTGTGGGTATGAGAGATGTGCTCCCACCAGCAAGGGCACTTTTCACCTATGCTGTCACCAGCTCTGATGGAAAAAAAAAAAAAAAAAAAAAAAAAAAAAAAAAAAAAAAAAAAAAAAGCAAGCTACAGGAAAGCTTTAATGGTGCTTTTGAGTCTTGTCAAGGATTTCCAAGGCAGCACATGCCAGACCCTCAGGGGAACACATTGCTAAGGTGCTTCCATTTCCTGTAGCCTCCAATATCATTAATATCTCTTCTGGGATACCTTGACTTGCAACGTGGAATATGCAACATTTATGGCTCTGTGGTAAAAGGAAGGAACACATGGTCCCACATCATAAACGTAGTTTAATACTCCTTTCTCTCTGGACTGGGCTGTCTTAGTGATTATAGAGATACAGTATCTCTAAACCAGTTTAATTCAGCTGAAATGTGACATAATTCACCAGAGTTTTCTTCTGAATTGCAATGAGGCATCCTATTAAACTACATAGATTCTAATGTTTTTTGAAATGCACTTTTCTAACCCTTCCTTGGTCTGAAAACTTTCCTATCTGACCATTATGAGAATGGGGTGAACAATGCTATGAAAAACAAAGCAATATATTGTTCCTTATAGGCTCATATTTCCTGCCTATAAGTGCGACTGAAAGCTGCTTGTTTAATTATATTTATTTGGGGTGATGGCAACAGTAACATGTTAAAACTTCTCTATATTTTTATGTGTTGGCTACACACATAAAGATTACGCCCAAAACCATATATAATTCCCAGGGGCTAGATTGCCTCTCACATCTTGCACAATCATTTACGTAAGTGCAAACTGAATCTAAAATGCTGCTAACACAGACTGCTGGCTACTGTACACCCACTCTGTGTTGATATAAGTGGCTATAACAAGACACCAGACAATGGAGAATCTGCCTAAACTATAGTGATGACAAAAGCTTTTTTTTTTTTTTTTTTAACAGAGCAGTCAGAACACAAATATTATATGTTTCAAAGAGGACTTGTGCAGCAAGATTTTTCACGGTAACAGTTCCAATGAGTCCAAAGTACACACAGCTAAATTTGATGTCAGTAGGAATTAGGTATGAATAGGGAGTGTTACTTAGTTATTTTTGTTAATGTTTTCCAGAGCTTACACATTTACTCTACATTTTTTAGCAAACTTTATCATTTTGGCATCATAAAATCAATCCCTAGCTAGGTTTGTTCTATATGGAGCAGACACACACATGCAGTTTCTGTTAACACAGTATTAGAAATACAGAAGCTTACAATAACCATCTAGCTAACTATTAATGGTTGTTTAACAGTGGGTTTAGAAAGATGGATCTGAAATCTGTCCTCATCTGAAAAATTGACTGCTAGACTCTTGGTGCAGAAACTCTTCAAAAGGCTTAATTTTCACAGGTAGAAGCCAAAATACTTGGGTAGAATTGGCTCTAGAAGGCTGGAGGAATTCCTTAGAGACAAATTCAGAACTCATGCAGGGGATTTGGAGTCCATTGAAGCTGATGATTTTCATAGGCAAATAATTTATTTTTCATAAGAGACTTGGAGAATATGCCTTGATGGCTGCACATGGAAATATCTCATTAAGTACAATATTGGGAAGGGAAGGGAAGGGAAGGGAAGGGAAGGGAAGGGAAGGGAAGGGAAGGGAAGGGAAGGGAAGGGAAGGGAAGGGAAGGGAAGGGAAGGGAAGGGAAGGGAAGGGAAGGGAAGGGAAGGGAAGGGAAGGGAAGGGAAGGGAAGGGAAGGGAAGGGAAGGGAAGGGAAGGGAAGGGAAGGGAAGGGAAGGGAAGGGAAGGGAAGGGAAGGGAAGGGAAGGGAAGGGAAGGGAAGGGAAGGAAAATTTTTCCCTAAGGCAGATGTCTCCCCTTCTTGCTCCTGCCCCTGAGCTGAGGTGTCCCTGTAATGGAAACTGCTTAGCCCAGAATCAAGTGACAAAACACAGCAGCATCAGTCACAGGCAGTGCCCAACTGTGAGTCTCTGAGTCCAGAGACATCCTCATTTCAATTACACTCTTAGCTCATGCCAGACATGCTGGGAGAGTTGCACAACACAATTTCCATTTATTATATTACTTCTCATAAAAGCAAAAAAAAAATTAAATTGCACTTGACATGTAAATAAATATGCCAATATAAAACCTATATGTATCTAAAATCTGTATTCAAAAGATTACAGTACTTTCCAAATAACTTAAAGATTGGACTTGACTAACTTTTTGGAACAGTTGCTCTTTCTTAGTCCTTCCTTAATTTGTCCATCACATAAATTTACCTCATCTCAGTTGTGGGGTTGGAAGTTTTAAGTGCAGACATAGAAGTTTTAATGTTTAGTAGAATCTAAACCATAGCCCAGATGTTCTCTTGAAGTCAAACCATGACACAAAAGTCAAACCTGATACTGATCAGGTAGTAAATAGATGCTAATCAAAATTAGATAGATGCTAATCAAAATCTTGATTTCTAACCATACTCTGTTTATTTTAAAATGCTTACTTTAAAACCTTACAGCCAAGCTAATACGAAAAGATGTAAATAGGTGTTTGAATAGTATCCTCTGCAGACAGGTGACACACAGCTGCTGAGAACAGGCAGCTGGACTTCAACCCAGAGCTTAGTGCTACATCCTCAGAGAGGGACAGCTTAGTGCTACATCCTCAGAGAGGGACAGCTTAGTGCTACATCCTCAGAGAGGGACAGCTCAGTGCTACATCCTCAGAGAGGGACAGCTTGTGCCTGTGAAACTCAGCTGCTGCCTAGTAATTGAGAGGCAGATCTACAGTCCTCACTTCTGCACCTAACTCTGCTGGAGCAGACATGCGCAGGAAATGCCTGGAGAAGGATCCTGCACTACAGTGGGGATACCTTCCCCAGCACTGCCAGTGAATCCCCACCATTCCAAAGCATGTCTGCTTCCAAGGACTCCAAAGCAACCACAGACAGTGCAGGTTGTGGGGGTCATTGGTACAAGAGCAATGAGAAATGTTGTGCATGTGGGTCACATGCCAATCCACATAGCTCTTCACATGTCAAGGTACAGCCAAAAATGGGCTTTAAAAAATCTGTTCAGATTCATAGAACTTTTGGAGAGGAGATGCAGAAAGCATTCTGGTCACCAGGACAGACTTCAGAGATCCCGTATATAGACAGAGACACCCATAATTACAGCATCATAATTGACCAAAATTATTCCTTGTATAATACTACCAACATGTACTAGAAATAAACTGGACAAATATCTTCATTTAGAAGAACAGATGCTACACTGTTCCCTGTGCAGCTGTGTGCTTTGGTTTTGTGTAATTTTTGGGAAATCTATACATTTTTCAGTAATTTTCTTAAGACGGTAAAGCAAATAAAAACTTTAGGATTAATTAACATAATATAACCAATTAAAACTGAAGGTAGAGTTAGCTCACATCTGTTCTTTGAAGAACATCCACCAGTCTGGGAGGAACACTTTTCTAACTTGTGTCATTGTATTACCTTTTAAGAGATTTGCTCTTGGAGGAAAGAGATCTTCAGTCTCAGACATACTGACCATAAATAAAGGCAGGTTTAATTGGACTGTGATTAGAGAATCAAGACAGAGTCCTCTACTTTTAAAGGTAAATAAGCAATTTAATATTAAAATGTGTCTAAACTAAGCCCTTTGTATAATTTAATTTCTGTGGCTTGCCAAGTTGTTTTTCTATTAGTTTTGTCTCTTTCTCACAACATTACATTTCCCCTCAGGACTGAATATTGGTAGACATGACATTGCTCTTATGTAGCCTTCATAGCACCCGTCTGACACCTGTAAAATATTAAACTGTAAGAATGTGTGTTAAAGTCAGTTAGCCAGGATAAGTGTGTTCTACAGATAAATGGGTTTGTTTGGGAGAGAGCACCACAGCCTCTGTCTGTATCACTGAAGGGTAAATTCCTAAAGAGTCAGGATGCTGTAGATAACCATTAAATCACAGAAAGTAGCAGAAGGAAGTCATGTCACCCACAGTGCACACTCCTCAAACCCTGCTGCAGTTGAAACTGTTGCAATGCAATGCACTTTCAATTTTGCGTGTTGTATTTTCTACAGTTTTCTTCATTTTTAGTTCACATTCAGGCTTGGAATACTCAGGTCTCACTGTCTAGGGGTTCCATGACAGTGAATAGTTTCTTAGAGACTATTGATTAAACACAAACAGGATCAATCTTTCCATGTCTGCCTATACCCTATCTTAGAGCCAGGGATGTACTTTCTCCAGAGAACACCTGAACCAAAGTTCTGCCAGCATTGCCAGAGGCAATAATGCAAAGGGGACATGAACTGTGCTTCTGTTGCTTTTGGGACATGCAAGCAACACTTGAGCCCCTCTTCACAGTGTGGGCAATGGCACTGCTGAGTTTGTGGCCACAGTTCTCTCTGCTGGGCGAGAGCATCACAACCTGTGTGCTCCAGGCAAACCCTGCATGCTGAGACCTGGAACACCCAGGTCAAACCCACACATGGGGCAAGGCCAGGGATGATAAAACCTTGTTATTACATTTTCTTTCTGTTATGCCTGTCATTACTCATGCAACTCTCTTGTCCCACACTAACCTAGTTCCTCTCATTCCTGCAGGATCACACTTAAAACATTACTTGACAGTTATTATGTCATCTTACTCCCTAAGCGCTGGTTAGCAACTGTGCTGTCAGCTCTTGTACTTTTTCTCATCAGGCAGTTCTTCCAAGCACACAGCTACAGTTCACTCTTCTCTGAACTTCCTCCAGCCTGGCTTCCCGGTACCGAGGTGCAGAGAGCTGCACTCACCTTTTCCAGATGCTATCGCTGTCAGTTCCAAGAAGAGACACTCACTTGCTCTTTCCCTGTGGTGTGTCTCCATGAGAGCCCCAAATCATATTGACATTTTTAACTGTCACATCACCTAGAAAATTCAAATGCAAATTCAGAGGTCCTCCATGCTCAGCACAGCAGTCGCCGTATCTTTTCTGCCCTAAGAGAAAAGGAAGACCTTGGACCTCATCTTTGTAACAAACACTACTATTTCTGTAGAAACCTCAGATTGTTTTCTAACTTTTCACACTAATCACGTGAATTGGCTTATTTATGACAGGGAGAGGAACGATAGGAAGTATTAACTAACCCTGTACTGGTGGTCAGAGTAAAGCAAAAACAAAGCTGGTTTCCAGTTCTCTGTGCTGAGACTGATTTTCCATTGTCGTTCCACATTATCTTCCCATTTAAGTCTGCTCATGCAATTCTGTTGTGCATCCTGTAATTCTCTTTTCGTAGGTTTAAAACAAACAAAGGGAAGTACTTTTTCACACAGCACATAATTAAATTATGAAACTTGTTGCCATGGGAAGCCCTGGATGCCAAAAGTCTAAATGGGTTCAGAAAAAGAGAAATTAATAGAGGATAGGTACATTGATGAGTATTAAACACAGTAGCTTGCTCACAGTGTTTGGCTCAGGAAGCCCTTTCAGAGCTGTTTGATGAAAGCAGGAAAGGATTTTTCTGCTGGTGCCTGTTTCTCCCACAGCTCCCCTCAGCAGCCTCTTCTGGTCACCAGCAGGAAGAAGACATTAGAGTTAATGGTCCTAGTATAGCAGCTCTAGTGCTCCTCTCCTAATGAGACACACAGATGTCAACAGAAGCCTGTAAGTTTAAAAAATACAATTTTAAAGCCAAAAATTGTCTTCTCTTTGGATGTTTTGTATCAGATCTGATAGAGCTGACTTTAATACGTGCTGTTTACAGCAAAGTGTATGACTGAAATGCAAGTTTTAAGGTTTCAGAATGGCTAGATTTTTCTTTGGCCCAGCCACAAGTTTAATTTTGCAGATATTACAGGTTGGATCAACTTCACTTGGGACTGATGTCAAGAGGCAATCTGTTATCTGTGCTGTGAAAGTTGTATCTGCTCCTGGAGCACTCACCCCTCACTGAACAAATGCTCCCACTGGCCATTGTGGTGCCATCTCTTCTTGTTGACTTTCCTGTGTAATTGCTGGTTTATCAGTCCCTCCTCAGACTTCTCAATTTGTCCCGACTGACAAGCAAAATGAACAGAGTTGTATGTGCACAGGAAAGAGAGAAAGGTAGGCTGGTGAGGATGGAGAGGAGAGCAGGCTGGTGAGGAAGAAGAGGAGGGCAGGCTGGTGAGACAGCGAGTGAGCCCTGGCCCTTTGGCTGCTGCTCTTGTCTTGGCAAAGAGCCTCACCCCACAGGCTGCACCTGTTGCACCAGTCTGTGAGGGAGGGAAAAACTGGCCCATCATTTTGATAGCATCATGAGTTGCTTTAATTTCTTGTTCTGTGTTTGGCTGCAAAACATGTTGTCTGATTTCATGTGTACTGCTTTGTCATGGAGGTGTCTTTCCTTCATCATTTAGAATGACAATATCTCATTTTGGTCACAGCCTTGTTTCCAAATGCCTTATGCATTAGCTCAAACTGTGTGTACTACCTTAGTTACTGCAGAAAAAAATCACTTAAGAATGGTAATGAATAGACTAAAGTGATTTATTTCTATTGTTGAGAAAACTTTGTGTTTATCTACACTATGTTGTCAAAATGCACATGATTAAAAGCCAGAAAACAGTCTGTTGGCTGAGGGCCTGCCTCACTTGGAAAGTAATGACAATGCAAGAGAATCAAATTCAGAGGCTTAATTTTCTCTGTCACCAGAAGCTTCAAAGTACAGACCATTGCTTTTGATTTTGAGGAATATTTCAGATCCTTTGATTGCAGGAAGGAGGTTAGGCTGCATAATCTGACTGAACTAGCCACCTGCTACTGTAGCTCTATCTTATAGCATTTCAGCATCTCAATGATATTGACTCAAATTTCCTAAACTTTGCTATAGTTCATCACCTTGTATGACTCCTGGAAGCATGAACTTATAGACTGTATGGAAAGAAAGCTTACATTCAAGCAAAGTCTTAGGAGCAGCACTGATTCTTTTTTTTTGTCTGAGTGGTACTAGGATGGAGAGTGTGAACTCCCTGGAGGGATGCAGCAGTGACTACAGAGCACTGTGCTGCCAAATGAGAGGGAGAGGACTGTGGTTCAGCAACTCTGGACTGGAAACTGGGGGCCTGGACACCTACTTTTGTCATATTATGCTGCTGTTGGAGTTCATGTCACCACATCCATGCCTGTTTGTGCATATTCACCTACTCCCCAACTTTTAGAATAAATTCTTCTACAGGCATGATCTCCATTCAGTGTATTTTGATAGGAAGCTCTTGGAATTTCCATAATTTAAGCATTAATTAAAACACAAAAGCAGCCATCTAAATGTTCAAGTTAAAGTCTTGAAAAAAACTATTAAAGTATTTATTAACCCTGCTTTGCTAACAAGTTAAGATGCCTCCATGGAAAATTATGATCAAGCTTTATTTCTGTTAATCTGTTATTAAAATACCACAATCCTCTGTTTTTCCAGTGCCAATTATTCTGGTATCTGCAGACTGGGTGCACTGCTCATGCTGCAGAATATTGCCTAGAAATAATAGGTTAAAATAAACAGCCAACCCAAGCCCAAAGGCTAAGAGCTAGTCCTGGACAACAGGCAAGATAATCAGGGAATAACTAACATGGTTAATCAGCAAATCATTCAAATGAATTGATTTCACTCTGGCTGGCGTCCCTGTTTCTTCCTGAAAGCTCCAGTGAAATCTAAATAAGTGGCAGTTATCTTACTGTCTCTTCCTGTTATCTGACTCTAATGACAGCAGAGGAGAGAGGGGAAATCATGTCTTTGAACAGGATCATGGCCTTTCATTTAAAGTAAATACTGCATCAAAATGGAAACTGCCTGAAGAGTAAGTCTGCCTTGGCTTTGTCCTGAGCAGATTAAGTAATGTATTAAAACCAGACAATATCAGTTTCTTGCAATGGCTTCAGCACTTTCACTGCAAATATGCACACAGAGAATCAGAAAGTGCTATTTATAATGACCTGAAGGTGGCTAAAATGACAGCGTGAGGTAGCTGTGAAGAGTTAAAATTCAGCCAAGGCATCTGTATTTTATGTTTCAATAAATGCCTTTAACATTAAAAAAGTCACAATAGGAAAACTTAAGGGGAGTGATGTTTATCCCAGAACCAGCAATACACTTGTAGCATCCAAGTTAAAATCACTGCCTCCTTAGGTTCCCATGCAGTTGATGAGGAGAAACACACAGGGCACCCAGCACTGAATCATCCCATGAGGGCCCTTGTCTGTCTTTCCTCGTGCTGGAGAGATCAGGTATTGAAGGTTCTGACTTGGGTATCTCCATACAGGTACCTAAATGAACATAGAAAGGCTGAATTCAGGCCATACATCGCTTTGAGAGAGCTGGGGACCAAGAGGTGGCTTGACCACAAGAGGATGATGTCCAACAAAGCTTCACCTGGACTGCTGAGCTCCATCAAAATCAACCACAGCTGCTGAAGAGGTGGTGAGGATTGAACTCCATCCTCTGTCACACCAAACTCCACATGGGTTTAAGACTGGGCTCCTCAGCACACCAAACACAAGTGGAAATTCTTGCAGCTCCATGGATACAAGACCAAACTGTGGTGGCATGGGAAGAGAACATGGGCTGTGCTTTGAGAGCAGCTTTTGTTGGCAGGTCAGGGAGGCAGATCTCAAAGCACGGCAGCACGAATTGCCAGCACTCCTGTGCTCTCACCCTTCTCACTTTCACCAGGAGTTGGTACTGTTCACACAGCAGGAATGCCACAGGGAGGAGGAATTTCTCCATAATACTTGGACCATGCAAGATTTGTACTTTCCTTTACAAAGAGAAGCAAAGGCCCAAATTAACTTCCTTAATAATGGTCTTTTTAATTCTTAAAACCCCCTATGTGTCAAATTTTATTGTAGATCCAAATGTTTTTCAAAAGAGTAATTTCATGACAAATATGAGAAATGACAGGAAGCCATAATGTTTGTACTTAAAACTTTAATTTGTTTTATTTTACTTCTGTAACTTTAAAAATGTTTTGACCCTGTTTTATTGGAAAGAAAATAAACTAAAAGTGAGGCTTCAACCCAAACAATTTTTCACTCCCGTAGGTATAAACTCTGGAAAACAAAATGAAGGCTAAAAATGTTCAGGGACTATTAAATGTAATGGAAAAAAAAACCCACCTATCGCTCAACTGAATTTTTGCTGCTAAGGCAGTTTTATGTTTGCTATTGTCAGGTACTAACATTTATGATAGTAACCTTTATAAAGTAAATTTAATTATCTTTATCTTTTTACAAATAATAAATTTAGTTGTCCTACAATGAAAATCAATTGTCAACATAAGCTATGGTTAACATCTAATAAAACAGCCCTCTGTAAATCCATGATTAATAAGATTGGCTTCTGTATTAACTAACAGGCATCATAAAATGTTCTTCCTTCCAATAATTTGTATATTCAAGGTTCATCCTGCTGGACTGAGTTTCCTAAAATAAACTGTTTGAGTGAATGAACAAAATTTTGGCACCTATCATTATTATATTATAACCACTTAAATATATATCTGTGCCTGAATGGTTTCCAAATTAATGTCATATTTTAATTAAGTCAGAGAAGATGGTGGCTATAACAAATGATAAGTGATTCACTACTTTGTTTCCTTTACCTTCTGAACATAATGACAATGCTGCTTAGGTTTTAGTTTGAGCGTTAGAGGAAGCTAATTGAAACGTGAAAAACCAATTTCCCAAAACAATCTTTACATATGACAGGGATTACTTAAGCTCTTCTGTGTCACCAAAATACCCCCAAATCAACAATAAAACAAAATCCACCTCTCCAAAACCAACCAACCAATTAAAAAAACCACATCAAAAAAACCCCAACCACCAAGCCCAAAACACCTCAACCCAAAAACCCAAATTGGAATCTAGTCCATTAGAAACATGTTCACAAATTTCTATTTCCAAAGTGGGAGCAGTGGTGCTCAGATTCAGCATGAAGTTATG
Source organism: Catharus ustulatus (assembly GCF_009819885.2). Taxonomy (NCBI): domain Eukaryota; kingdom Metazoa; phylum Chordata; class Aves; order Passeriformes; family Turdidae; genus Catharus; species Catharus ustulatus. Next base: position 15,771,519 of record NC_046228.1, on the reverse strand, counting down.
TACCAGACAGAGGATATATCTCTGCCCTCCCTGTGCCACACACTTTGCCTAAGGACTGGAGTGATACAGCGGCCACTGCAGGCAGTGCTAAGCTTCAGCTGAATTTGGGTCTAGTTTTTAAGTGCACAACAATAACTTCACACCTATCCTGAAAGATCCCAAAGTCATTTTACAAAGTAGGGGAAGTAGATATGCCTGAAGTACCTATAAAACAACACACAGAACTAGGCATGAAAACTACTTCCCCCCTTGCCCAGACAAACCCTTCAAAATACCACAGAATCTTTTGGCCAATATAGACCTAACAGGGCCTTTGATTGCTTTGTGGGGTTTTTAGGCATCATGTTCACTCTCAGTGTGTACTTTGGAAAACGGAGATTCTGATCCTTCATCTTACTACTTTACTGCAAGTCAAGTGATTGTAGCAGAATTAGCAAGACTGGACCTGTCATTGACACCAGTCGTTATTATTACTTGAATGGAGGAAGAAAAGCATGTTACTGTGTGTTTAATCTGTTTGAAAAATGCTAAAGAAGCATACATTAGCTCCTGTTAGATGTTATTTTTTGCTTTACTAAACTTCCATGTTAATTTGGAAAAAAACATTTTTAAATTAACTTTTGGCAATGAAAAAAAATTCTTTATCATATAAATAAAAGAAGCTTTATTGCTCTGGACATTCTCAGAATAAAATTATATATATATATCTAGAATACATATATTACGTATATATACGTTGACAAGAACTGGGAAGCTCTAAAAAAATCGAGTGTACTTTTATGTGATCTGTTTATTTCATTCTTTTATTTGATAATTTTTAATAAAAGAAATGCACTTATCAAGTTCAAAGTTTTGGTCATTGTGCCTCATTCTCTGAAGTACAATGATTAGGTTATAAACAAACCAAGAGTGACAAAAGCATTTCAAGTACAACTAAGGAATTCAAGGGAATATTTATATAGGTTTAATATTTACAAGAAAAAGAAAGTAATCCAGTTAGCTTCCATTATTTAAAAAAATTTAACTTTGTGCCATCTGGAAATTGACAATCATCTCATAAAGCTGTAGAAAGCTGGAAAAATAAAACAATTTTCAGACCTAGTATACAAGAGGCAGTTTGTTTCCAACCTCTTCCCTGATGAGAGACTGCTAGACCAAGCATTTGCTCCTTTTTATCTGTCTGAAGAGCACTTGTGCAGCTCTCTAACCATGCCCTCCTATTGGTAGCTAGACCCTTTTCTAGGAAGCCAGAGTATATTAGCTGTATAGAAATATAACATCCTAACACAGAAATGCAAGCATTCACTTCACTGCCTTCGCTGTGCTCGTACTTTTAACAATTTCTAGACTGAGCAGGCAACGCTGCTTGGATTGATCTTGTGCTCACCCTCCAGGCACAGCCTGCTTTGCTAGGTGGTCTGCATCCCACCTATAGAACCCTGTCACTTAAAGCCTATGAATGCAAAGCATAGCATGATTTACTGCTGTTTAACTTTATAAAAAGTAACTGCATGGGTGGGCATGCAGTTTATAGAGCATTGCCCTCTACCATAAAAAGTAGTTTGTAACAGAAAGAAAAAAATAGAAGTCAAATGGTTGTAAACACTTGCTTAAAATGCATAAATTTTAAAATACATTGTTAGCAAATGTACTTCTCCTGGTTTTAATGCTCTCAAACATTAGAACTTTCTTTTCTCCCTTAAATCTCTTTTTGATGAAAAAGGAATGTTAACTTTATTTTTCCAGTTCTTCCTGGTTTAATTTTTTTATTACTCCAAAGAGTTAAAGGCTTCCTCTTGTTTCCTCTGCCCTTTTAACAGCTAATTGCTGAGTGACACCTAACAGAAAAAAGAAATGCAGTCTAGCAACTCTGCACCTTCTCCTCACTCCTCTCTAGCCCCACGCAATTGTTTGATACCCAAAATAAAGGCAGTCATCAATAGCAGCCAGTCAGCTAGGTCTTTTCTCTCTTCAAATAAACATTGCATCCCCCAACAACTCTGTGCAGCAAGTGCTGCAGCTCCCTGATTTCCAGGAGGAAGCAGGAAGTTTCCTTTCCTTGCTTTCCTCCTGCCTGCTCATTTTTCACTTGAAAAGGAAGCTGATGACTCTACTGTCTGTGCTTCTTGTGGCCCTCTTACTGTTGCCTGCATTTCACCCTTTACAAGCATTTTAACTTACTTTTCCTTATTTAATTTCCTCACATTGTATTAATGTACCCAAGTTTGTTGTTAAATCAAGAGCTGTTTCACTTAACCATTAATCTAGAATCCAAACAGCACTCATCAGATTAATTAGAACACAGCCATACACTACAGCCCCAGTCACTAGAACTCTCCCTCACGCTCAGCTGGCTTAAGTCAGTGTGGGTGTGACCTGGCTAATTATTCTGCGGAAATGGCTTTGCACTCTTTTTGTAAAGGATGCCTTACACACGATAAAATCAAACCACAAGGTAAGTTAGTCTGGACAATGCCATTTCTCCCCTCTGGGTTAGATCTGTGGTTACAACAAGTGCACAGAAGAAACAACTGTTGCTTTTTCTTACCTTTCTTTTTGTTTTGACATACATCATACAATACACCAAAACAAATTACTGTTGGTTTCTGCTTTCTGCTTTGGACAATGCCCATGTGGTGAGGAACAGAGAGCAGGCCAGGACAAGAAGTTGGCTACCAAGAGGGTCAACTGACCCCACAGTAAAGCACAAGACATGCACTAGATAATTTTTTACACAAAAGCGGCTCTTCACAAAGCAACCCCTACTGAAGCTTGAGTACAGAATTCTCCATACAGAAGTATAAATTCAATGCTTGATTTTAAAACTGTTTTTTTGACAGATGCTTGAGGAAAAGTTTGGCAAACCCCATATTTCCAAGTCCTGGTTAGCAGCCAGTACCTGAGCTCAGACCAACCTTTAGTGTTAGGGCCATCTAGTGGGAGACGAGACACAGACAGGGAGGCCAGGACATGTTATGCATCCAGATTTTTCATCTTATTCAGCTGTGGCGTGGCCTCTGCAGACCTGGGCCAACAGAACAATGACCAGCAGATCACTGCCAGTGTTGCAAACAAAGGACAGCACGACTTTGTGGGCTGCTTTAGAAAAAGTGTGAAGCAGCCCTTGAAATTCCTACAGCTGCTAAGGAAAGCAGGCTGTGCCTACACTGCAGGAACCAAACAGTCAAGGTAGAGCATTTCAAAGAGGATAAAGACAGGGAACACAAAACATGGCATGATTTTGTGGCTGCAAGCCTGCTCACTTACTGGCTATTCCAGTTTGTTTGTACATACTAATCCTTGTCAATTCCACAGGGAAAATGCAGTAGGGTGAAAGGCTTGTGCAAGCCTCTCCCACTTGGCTTAGGCTATTCGACACATGTGGGATCAGTGCTTGGGGTTGAATTTTAGTTAATAAAGGATTTCTTGAACCATTGTGGAAGACTATGCTAATAATGAATTGGTGTTAACAGGCATGTGGTGCAAGAAAATGGATCCTAGAGTTTGGAGAATTAAGCCCATTAAGTTTTAGGTGCCACAATTTGACAATACTCCAAACACATTGAAGAGAATCTTGCATCTTTCAGTGTTTCAAGCCCTCTACAGTAGAAGAAAGACTCAGTAGATAAGGTAGGTGCCACGATGATATACTAAGCTGCCTCCCACTTAACCCAAAAAACCTAAAGCAAAGCTGTATTTGTGGTTCTTAGACATTTAAAAGGGAATTAATGCTTTTCCCTCCTGCTATTGGACTGTCAGAAAGCAATTAGCTTTGCCCACAGCTGTGAAAGAGGATAAATAATAAGAGGCAAGACAGGTCTTCAGACACAACTGATTAATGGCCTTCCTCATGCTACAGTTCAGAGAATGACTGCAAGGGTCACTTCAAATGATGTCCTTCTGGCTCTAGCAGGACTGCAAAGTGCTGTCTGAAATGTGTCCAGGGTATAACTCACTGACATACTTGGTCAAAGACAAATAAATACATGGATCACCTACTTGAAGAAACATTAATGTTAAGCCTGCAAACTCAATACAGAAAAGTGAACAATCTTCCAAATCATGTTTGGACAATTATCTAAGAATAGTGCTTTAATATAATTAAGGTTGCCTTCAGTGTCTCTCTCTACTCCCATTCATCTACTTCTTTGGCATGCTGCAGCTTGAAGTTTTCCTCAAATCACCAAGGGAGAAGCGTGAAAAGAACAGCTGGTCAAATGCTCCTGTAGATTACTGTAAATTCACTGTTATTATACAACACAGAAGCTGCATTTGTAACCAAGTTTGCATGTTTTAATTTTAAGAACCTTAGATCTTAAAGAAATGCTGCCAGTTTATGGATACAGAACCTGATACATTGTGTCCCAATCAACACCTCACATCTGCAGTTAAGAGGAAGAACAGCGAGATTCAAACAAAAAGCCCTAGACCCACAGCAGTAAGATTTCACAGAATAAAGAGGCACTGAAACAAAGGTATTGTCTTTTGTGAAACAAGGGAGAGAACTATCTTCTTCTGACAGCACCAGACTTATGACATAGCTGATAATGTTTTAGCTAAATTAAACCTAGCACCACATAAGTTACATAAGTTTGTTTTACTCTGTACATTTGTTTTCCATGTATTAATTTATTTGAAATATCACAGAAAAAAGGGGAGGAACTGTAAAAACATCACATATAAAACCAGAACACTTATTTATAGCTAATTAATACATCAAATGGTAACTCATAATGCTGAAAAAGCGTATTTCCACATTCCTTTCTGGTATTATAGAACTACTGAGAAACAAAAAATTTCTTACTTGACAACATACATATAAATTTAACATAAAAGCACCATAATCTGCAGGGTTTTTTTTCCTTAAAACTTTGCAAGCTGCAACATATAAAAATAGGACCAAAGCATGAGACTGAGCAGGGAAATATTTTGATTCAATTTTGCATCACTATATAGAGACACTGAGAATAACAAAAAAAAGTTATGGCTCAGTAAGACAGTAAGATAGAAATATTTACAAACAGGGATCTGCAGAGGCTGTATTTTAGTTCAGCAATCTTAAAGGATGCTTAGATTTCTGAAGAAACTCTTCTGTCATATCCTCCATTTTGTTCTCCACTGAAGCTGCAGATTTGTTCTCTTTACCTTTTTTGACACTTCTTTTGTGCTGGGATTTAAAGAAAATACCCAATGTTAAGAGAATACAAAAAATTAAAGACTTCTTGCTCATGTGCAATGCAGTACGTAGTGTTCTGAGAAAAAAAAAAAAAGGAGACAATTCCTAGAAAAGGTTCCTAATATATTGCATTTACTAAAGAGATTGACTGTAGACATACAGAAGCTCAGCAGCTATTTTTAAAGGGTCCACAGTAAGAAAATATGCTCTCCCTAGCAAGAAAACCCCTAGTTTACAGATACACTGGTGGAGCAAAAGGATCAGAAGCAAATAAGTAAAAAACCACCAACCCCATGCAGACTTAAGAATGCCAGTATTTCTGTCAGGCCTCTAAGAAAATACTGCATGTATGTCCAACTCTTCCATTAACACACGTCTAGAAAAATTATGACAATTCTCTTTATTCAAGATTATTTGCTGAGGAGTTTTCAACTATCTGCCCAGCTTGTCAGATATCTGCGTTATTTTATCCACTATTAACTGCTATCAGAATCTGCTGTTACTTTAGCACAAGGTTAACAAAGCATTATCTACAGGATTTGAACAAGTTGTGAGACTACCCTAAAATATAAGAACTAACTTGAAACTACAGCACTGTTATGAAACAATAATATTTCTTCTCTCAAATACACAGCTGTTTTGTTTATTTGTGGAAGTTACCTGAAAAAAAGGAATGCCACCATTTGTGTGGCAATATATATTTGTATCCATTAAGTAATTGTCACAAGTGACATTTTCACTGGGTTCTTGCAACTCTCCTTCCTCTTCCAACAGGTTCTAAAACAGAAGTTTTTCAGAAATATGTATTTAATGTATGAATTTCCTCAATGAATGCATTAAGCATGATCAGAACAATGATTTTTGAAAAACAGGAATGAAATCTAAATTATTAATATCCTTGTTTATTTTTCAAGAGATTGTATTTGTCAAAAGCTCAGCACACTTGACTCCAAGTACACTGTAAATCACAAAGGCTACAACAGCCCTGGGGCTCCAGTCAACTCTCCACAAGGGAATGGAAAAATCTCAAAGATGTGAAGCCTTCATTCAAGAGCCTCAAATTTGCCATTCATATACATACCTGACCTGCATTATCCTCCACCTCGTTTACCATATCATCAAAATTTCGTTGCTTTTGCCTTAATTGCTCCAGAATTAATTCCCGGGGCTCTGTTCTCACGAGTGTGACTGGATAGAAGTAATCTTTTCTCTGTGGAGTTGTCCCTTTAATGAAGATTATACACTTTTCAGTGTTTGCTTTAATTTCAGATTCCAAATTTTACATCAACTTATTATAGAAATCATGCTTGGTTCAGTCACCCTTCTTTGCATACATATTAAAAAAGGTGTAAGGCTCCCAGTTATGCTCCCATTAACCTTCACTTATGAATTCTGGAACTCAAATTTTCTGTAAGACCATTCTGGCCCCAACCTACTTAATAAATACCTGTTGGAACATCCACTTTGAGATCCTTTTGCAGGAAACCATTAACCTGAGTTAGCCCATGCTGTACTTCCTCCTTAAGTGCCTGCTTCTGCTCCACAAATATCTCCTGATCCACCTTTATCTGATCCAGAAGGCCATTTAGCATCTTCCCCTCAGCAGCCTTTTGTCTGCCAATGTGGTCAGCAATTTCAGCTACTGCTTTATCACAGCTTTCTTCATTTTTCTGAAAACAAAAAAAAAAACCAACCCAACTGAAAACACCAAGTTCACAGGAAAGGTAAGACTCTGGCCGCTTTACTAAGATGTGATGCAGGATTAATGATATGACCTGAAACGAAACAACTGAGACCTCAAATTGAGAAGTTTCAGTGCTAGTTTTACACTGTCATTTTGAGAGCTATCTTCAGAAGAGAGTCAGTTTCTTAGAAAGTATGATCATTTTAGAAAGCCAGTCACAAGAATAAAGAAGATGCCATATGGCTCAGATCAGACTCCTCATGCTTCTATGCACAAACCCTGCACAGAATCAAGATATTCAATTGAACATGAACATCTTACAAGCACTAGAACCTTTAGGCATTTGTAGAGGAAAAGGAAAATGTGTTTTCAGCCATTCCCATTGAAATGAAACTCCTGAAGTATTCAGCAGGCACAATAGATAGAGATGTCTTGACACCACAAATGCTTTTAGTTTAGAGTTGGACTTCATCCTCGGAGATCCCTTCCAACTCAGAATATTCTGTGTGAAGGAAGTTTCTAGTTGAGTTTTTCCTTCTGAAAATTCACAAAATATTGTATTTGCCTATTACAACAATAAAACAGGAGTGGAACGTGAAATTGTGAAGGAAATCTAAAAAAACCCCAAAACAAACATGAGAGAGAAACTCTTAAATGAGGCCAGAACTTGTATATACTTAAAAGGAATGTTTTCTCCCACATTGATTCAATCTGACCAATAAAGTCATTTGCATCCTCCAGAAAATAGCCTGCATTTGATCACTGTGCATCTTCCAAGGACAGTACTGTATATAATGCTTTAGAATTAGAGATAAACACTACCAAGATGATGTAAAATACTCAGGTTACAAGTACAAGTTAGTTGCATGGCATTAGTCATTACACCCTTTTTTGAGGTTATGAGCACTTGAATTCCAAGTCTTCCTCTTAATTCAGGCTTTTGATTTCCTCTAATTACATCTTCTTAAGTTCAGTAACAAAACTGCTATCAAAAAAAACCAGTTTTGTTTTGACTATAACAGAAAACTTTTCTCTCCTGTACAAATTCTGCATGAAAGTTTGTCTCAGGATGTTGCATTAGACTACAAATTACTGTAGGTACCTTTTGTAAATACTGAAATTGCTGTTTCTCATCCTTGAATGACAATAGCTGCTGATTAGTAAAGTTGGCCATCTGAGCAGTTGTAAATTCACCCCATGTATTGGTATCCTGAGACACATTTTTGAGATTGATGAGAAGGTGTTGACAGTGGTCATTGGATTCTTCCAGCATTGTCTTGTTTTCAGCATTTATGCCCCTGAGCTCTTCAGAGAGATTATCCAGAAATGCAGTAAATCTGCTGTGATTGGAATTTGTACTGCTGACTAGGTCTGTAGTTTTCCTGCAACAACATATTTGTAGGAGTTCAGAGATTTTGAAAGGTAGATTTTAACACATATACTTTTAGAAATATGAGACTAGAGCCAGTGAAATAGCACAGTTCTATCAAACCAGTAAATTATAATATTGCTGTTCCACTTAGTAAATTCACAGCACCAGCAGCAGTAGGTTTCCTAAAAAAGAAAAACCAAACAAAATCCCCATCAACCAAAAAAACCCAAAAGAGAACCAAATAGACCCTAACTATAAACTAAAAAAAAACTCTAGCAAGAGTTTAGTTGCAATTGAATGAAATATATTGCAACAGATATTTTGCTATGCTTCAAGCTAAACCTTTATAATATGGAGTTCTGAAGTCCAGACACTGAGGGACACTCCTCAGCATATTGCTCCCAAAATGATACTTTCTTATCACAACATGCTCAAGAGAGACAAGTTCAAGGGCAAGCCTTTTGTTCCCCAGTAGTAAACTACTGTTTACTCTGGGGAAAGGCCAACTATGATCTACACTCCGTGGCAGAACCCAGCTCTAACATACAGGCCACGACCAGCAGGCTTTATAAGCGCATAAATAGGAAGAGCATTCAATTTTGAAGTTCTCTTCATATATAGTTTATCTCCATAAGTGTACAGCAAAAAAAGTGCTCCTTACAGGTGTACATTTTCTTGCATAGCAGTAATGGTGGTCTTTAGGCTTCCATTTTTTGTGAGTACATCAGTTAAGTTCTTCTGAGTCTGCTGAGCAAACAGGTCAAGCTGGCTTTGCAGTGAAGACATCAATTCAGCTGCACTCTATCAAGAAAATTACCACAAGTTTCACTGTTATTCTGCAATTTTTAACAGTCTTAAAGGGTATTTGATTGCCTGAATTAAAAATGCAGAAGATGCAGTTTTGCAATTCTAAAGCAGAAGGTACAATTTTCGTGTAGCGAAGATACAGACACTTGGCTTTTGGAGACATACGTAAATGCACATATACTGGATATACTCACAGCAAGGGGCAGGGGTTTTGCTATATTCCTACATAAACTACTTAAAGTAGCCTAACAAAAGCTGAACAGAATTAGGATCAAGTTACTGTCCTCCTAATATTTTTTTCTGAAGGAAGTGTAATGGTTTGCTACCACATAAGAGTGTAAAGCACGCAATCGCACTGGGTGTTTGGGATGTTTTCTTACTCTAAGGATACCTTTCTATGTGCCAACCTCGTCATTTCCACTTCTTCTTTTAAACTGTCACAGTTATGCTGAAGCTGAGCAAAGCCACTGGCTGTTTCTTCCTGTATTTTTTTCAGAGTGAGAAAAAGATCTCCAAAGAAGGCATCCATTTCCTTTTTATGGCCCTCCATCTTAAAAAAACAAAGTTTTTCTTAGTTAGATTTTTATATCTTTATTTAAGAAACTGATATTTTTCCCTAGCATAACTGGCATATAGAAACAAACTCTACCCCAAGGAAATGTCAAAAAGGCATAAATAAAGTATTGTGTGTAGAAGGCAGAAAGTCACACTCGGAACAATCTAAAGTTTGAGACTGGAACTTAGTGTGGGGGCTATTCCACACACAAAATTTGACATGCAAGGTAAACAAAACAGAAAAGTAGACAAGGAACAGCAAGAGCTAGTAAGCCACAGGTTATCTGCTGTCTAAGTCTGAAAACCAATAAAAAGCTTCCAGACAAAGGGAGCTGATTACTTGTGAGTTGTAATTGACAAGAAGGGAAAATGTTTCAGTAAAAGAAACAGGTCACCAGAAACAAAAACTTATTTTTGACAAAATGGGGGAAAAAAAACAAGAAAGAGGCTGCAGTTCAACACAGGTATCACAAGATGGACTAGAACTATAACTTGAAGCAGAGGGCTTCAATAAGTCCAGTATTGTTTACACTTATGCACATATGTTTCTGTTCACAAGATAAAGCATCACATTGCCCAGGAACCAAAAGGTTTTGTACAAAAGCAGAAAAATTTTGGAGTGCTAAGACTTGCTTAAGTTGATTTTTTTTCAGATTTCTAAAATACAGGGGGAGTGGATATTAAATGTATCATCAACTATTTGTTAAACATCCATGTTTTACCATTCTACTGTGGCACTTCAGCAAGCAGCTGTGCCAATATAGAGAACAAGCAAATTTACCACACTCAGGAGAGGAAAAAAGTCTTAAAGAAAATTAAAAGACAGAACTCATGGAGAAAAAAGACAAAGAACATACCTTTAAATTAAATAAAATAGAAGAGCACAAGCCAAAGAGGCAGTTTATGTGCATTACCTGGTCAGTCACAGCAGAATATTTCTTTATGTTACTCTGGAACTGACAGTTTAACCCCAAGACAAATTCTACCATTGGTGTCAAGCTATTTACTGCTCTTCCTAATCCAGTTTGATGCTCCTCCTAGGAAGAGAGAAAAAAAAAATTAAGCCAGAACATGGCTGTTCTTTCACCTACATTTGTAAGAAGCTACTATGCACACATTCTTGTGCTCTAACAGTATATACTACACAGCACATTACAGCTTGCGGGGGTGACGGGGAGGGGAAGTGGGGAGGGACAATCATCATCAGATGGTGAATCAGATACAAGTAAACAGCATCAGAAAAAATTCCATACATTTACAGAACCTCTTTTGATCAAAACCAGTTTCAAATATTTAAGCAGGAGTATGCAAATGTACTAACAATTAATCTCAGCAGCTCCGCTTTACAGTCAAGTGATAGATTCTCATGCTGTGTTATTTTTTCAGACATATGAGAAACTTCAGTAGACACCAATTCCTTAAGAGAGGCAAAAGATGCTGATACAACTGATGCTAGAGTATCTGTTGTAGAAGAACTGGTAGACAGGAGTTCACCTACAAAATAAATCCAGAGTTACAATTTTTTTAGAAGTTCCCCTGTAAGATCTCTTTTTATTACTCATCATCTTATTGCCCCTTACAGGAAGGCTGTGGATCATCCCAGACACATTACTACCATTATTACACATTATCCCAGACCATTATTACCAACACATTATGTCACATAAATAAAGCCATCTCTTTGCTAAAACAGATACATTTTAGGAAGTGGGTTTTGAGATTACTATAGGATGAACTGCTAATACAGGTATTACACTTACCTATAAAATTCGTGTAAGATGTCAACATCTGTTGCTGCTTCAAACTGTTTTCAGTAATTGAATCTTGTATTTTGCTGAACAAAGCATTCATATGTTCTGCAAATGTATTTTGGACAACAGCATTGTGCTGATCAACAGCTTTCTTACGGTCCAGTTTTGCATGGAGCCCAGATACATCTCTTGTAGTTTCTTCAACTGTACTTAGCAACTGTAATTTTTAAAGTTATTTAGTAGGTCTTTAAACAAGAAATCAAGCACATATTATATAAGGAACAGCAACAATAGTTCTGAGTTACAGAAGTTATCTCTCTAGGAACACAGGTATTTCCATTTACATCATCTAATTACAACTGTTTTGGACCCTGGTGTTAAGTCATTTATGCTTTTAGAACATGGGAAAAAGTTACCTACTAGAGACATTTGTTCTGGCTTTAAAATCAAAGCATTAAAAAATTATTTCCTCAGTATTTAAAGAATAAAGGTATAATTTATCGCAGAATAGTAACTGAAAAATACCTGAGCATTTCAATCTTTTTCCAAACAATCTGACAGTAAATATATTCTTTAATATAGTACTCAAGAGGTTTCTCATACTAGTCCAGTGATAAATAATTTAGAATTCATACAAATAGTGGAGTCCTGGTTTGTAGTGAGCATAAGTAATTTCTGTACCTATTTGTCTCAAACACTCCACAACCCACACATAAAAACCAGGCATTCCCTCCTAATCTTACAGGAATTCAAATAGAAAGAAATTGTCATGGTGCCTCAAGAAACAAGCTTCATCACTTTGAAGTATAAATAGCAGGACACCCTCTCTCTCCCTACCTCCAGTCTGTTTTGATAATTATGACTAATTTACAAACACATCAAAGCCATAGCCAAAACCGCAGAGGTGACAAGACATCACTATTCAAAGCTTTTTGCTATTTTTCTACCCCAATTCATAGAATGGTTTGGGTTGGAAGGCACGTTAAAGACTATTTAGTTCCAAGCCTCCTACCATGGGAAGGCACATGTCCCACTAGACCACGCCCTACAGGTAAGTATAATTTTCTGTTTTGCAGGACCAGTCATAAGATTTTGAAGGAACACTACTTATTCTGCAGAAAACCTCATGATAATAGATACCGCAAAGCACTGGAACTCCCAAGACGAACTGGTCTGAGGTAAATTCAGCTCCAGACCAACCAGAAGGTTTAGCAGTCAACTCTCAATATGAGCACACAGAAAGTCCTGCAATCTAATCCTAGTTTTCCATGTTAAATTCAGGTCTCGTCTCACTCACACCAAACTTTAGCAACAATTAGTTTCCTTGAATAGCCCATGAAACTCCCAAACACAGGAAGCATTTTACAATAGGTACAAGAATTGTGACAACCTTGCTAGCTGTGCCATGAAGTTCTTGTTCAGTATTTTCCAAAACTGAAACCACATATTCTTCTTCAGCCAACTGAACCTTGGTTTCTTGCAGATCTTTTTGTGTTTCTTCCAGTTCTTTCTCCTTGATTTGCAAGTCTGTTTTACACTGTTCAAGTTCATTTTTACTGACTCTGAATAGTTCAGTGACCTACATAGGAAAACAATAATCAAAAAGGCAACACCACTTTTTATAAATTTGACAATTTCACATCTCTCAAATTATGTGACAATGATAGAAGGCAAATTGTCATCTAGCAATGTAATTTCAGCTGTAGGACTCGGGTCTTAAACATTAGTAACAGGTTTGTATAATCTTTGTAATCACTGAAATATCAAGCCAACACCATTCTCACTGCAATAATCGCTTGCTTCCCCTCTCAAAGTACAAGAGCAAACTACTGCTGCAGCACAAGGAAAAGAATCCCACTGAACAAACATAACCAGATAGACTGAAAACAGTCAGTAAATCTGATTACACAGAGGAGTTACAAACAACAGCAAATTAATATCTACATTTCTCTTAAACAAGGAACTCCAATTTTCATGTGATTTGTTAAAAGGAAGCTCATGACCTCTCTCTCTTCACTCTTTGCCCCTAAGCAGATACCTGTTAAGTGAGATACCATTTCACAAGCAGACTTTTTGCTGAAAATTCAGCAAAGCAAATTATAGCAGCAGACATGAAAACAACTTTAAAAAAAAAGTATTGCAACCTGCAGTTTCATATACATTATTTCAAATTCCTAACTTCAATGACTAGGAAGCTTCCATTCTTGAACTTTAAGACCAACAACAAAAACAATCTTCTGACTGTTCTTTCCTCAAACTTTTTTCCTCCTTTCGAAAGGAAGAACAAATTTCTTCAGTTTTTTGGCAGATTCAAGCCACAGCTGAAAAACATCACTTACCCTTTTCACTTCTTCTTCCATGACACTGATTTTGTCAATATACTCTGTAATTTGTTCTTCCTGAACCGTCAGCTTTCCATTAAGGGCTCTCAAGGGAGGAATAAAATAAAGAAATTAGTCAAGTAAGAGGCAGTTTCAAGATTTTGCACTGCATTTTCAGTAATTTTGAAAAATAAGTATTGTTAAATTCTATAGAAATAACAGGTATTTTTTACTTAAGGCAGAAAAGATTTAAAACTAATTTATATTGTAAACTTTCTGTGCTAACTAGCCCTATTAAAAGTGAAGTTAAGTATATCAAGTTCACTTTCCTGTATTAGTTTCTATTAATACAGGGGAAACAAAAAAAGGTTGCATGTGTAAATTCACATACTGGGTAATGCTTATGGTAAGTTCCAAACATAAATTCCTCAGTACAAGCCTATTAGATTTTTTCTGCATAATAATTAATTTTGAAAGAAAAAGTTGACCAAACAGTTAAGTCTTCCTAAGTATCTCCAGCTTCCTGGATTAAAAATAGATCTGAAAGTATTTCTGTATAAAGATAGGTACCAGTATTTGAGATTTGTTGCTAGCTATTTTATAGAAATTTTGCAGACATACTCATAGTTTTCAATAGAAATATAGACTCCATTTTTCTCTCGAGCAGCAGCAAGGTCTCGCTTCAGACGCTCAATCTCTTCAGTGTATTCCTGCATAAAGAAACAATCACATGTAAACCCAAAAATTTCTATTTTGGTTTCAATATTCAGCTGAAGGGGTATTTCACAAAGGTAGTGCTCTACAGAAGTTTTGCATAAGCACAAGGGCAAAGCACTTCACCTCTTTTTAAGTTCAGTACAGCATCATTTAAATTCATAACATTGGATATATATTGGCAATATGTACAGCATTGTAACCCTCCATTTGAAGGTCATACTTGGTTGCATTTAGCAGCTTACAATGGGAATCACAGCTTCCTTAGGGGTAAGAGCTACTTTACATTGGTTCTTGTACTTGCTGATAAGTTCCTTTAATTCAGGCACTTTCAAGGGAAAGTGCAAAACTGCAAACATGTAATACCCACGGCCATAGCTAGTAGAAATAGCCTCTGTTCAACTTTAGTCTTATCAGCAGTTCCAATGTCTGCCGGGACCACTACTGTATCAGTGCAGCTCTAGTTTAAAAACATCAGATCAGTAACTAAAATCACTTCAGAAAAGCACTGCTACTACTTACAGCTTCTCCCAGTCATAACTCCTGCACAAAGACTACATTAACAAAAAGTCATGTCTAACCTGTAACTTCATTTTTTAAGATATATGCCTAGTTACCTTAATAAGAGCTCTTTTTGTTAGCTTCTGATTAACTTCAGGCTTGTTCATGATATTCTTTGCTCTATGGGCATATTCCAGTGTACTCAGTGTTTCCTGTGAAAAACAGATATAACACTAAGTCAACCTGAGGAATTAACTCGTATTTTTGTATCATTACCAAAATAGATTACTTATTTTAGGAATAGGTTTTCTGACTTTAAATTTACCTCGAGATTTATAGATGCAGGTGAAATTGTGGCAATTATTGATGTTTTTGTCCGTCCTCCAAGAGAGTCTTGAAGGATTCTTGTGAGTTTAGATTCCCTGTATGGAATATGAGGGGCTCTTTCCACTAGAGCAGTAATAACTCTTCCTAGTGTCAGCAGAGACTGGTTGATATTTCCAGCTTCACGAGCTCTTTTGTCAACGGCCCCAGATCGACCAATGTTTTCACTTCCTGCAAGATCAACCTGAAAGGCAGGTTATGCTTCTGTCTCAATAACCCTGAAGAATGCTTGCCCCAAAGTCTTTTTTCCTTATGACGAAAAAAACTGTAATAAACTCTAGTTTGTGGCTAAATATTCTATCAATGACACTTAATTCAAATACTTACCAAGTTTAGCTTTCCAATTTTAACAAGTTCTTCTCCATCCACTGTTGTTTCTTTCATATGGATGGTAATTGAAAACACAGAGTGGGAACGGCTGCAAAAGAAACCAGTTTCAGATGTTCCATTGAAGTCAGGTATCTAGTTGTTACATGACTGCTGCAAGTTCTGTTTTCTTTTATAGAGAATACATTCATCCCATGAACTACAGATTACATTTTCAATACACAAAGTTTTTCTGCCAAGTATAATTTTGTGTGTATATATGAACATGGTTTAAAACCAGTGATGAAACCAGTTGACATTTGACTCATTCAATCCTATAAATTTTATCTTATTTCAAGGAAAAGCAAGAGAAATGCCTTGGTTTTGCTTACATTTGTGTATTCTCAACTCACAAGCATCTCAGGAAAACTGACTTGCAGGTTTTTTTTCAGTCCTTATGCTAGGAACAGTTTCACAGAATGTAAGATTAAGGAACATAACTTTCTTCATGCAAGCTAAGAAAATTCAGCAACTAGCTGAATCCAACATTAAAAATTTAGAACTTCAGTTAACTTTTCAATCAAAAATAGTAATAGAGTTTAAGATCACAGAATCATGCAATGGTTTCATCTGGCTCCACCCCCCCTAACATGGGCAAGAACACCTTCCACTGTATCAGGCTACTCAAAGCCCCATCCAACATGGCCTTGGACACTTCTAGGGATGGAGCACTCACAATTTCTCTGGGCAACGCATTCCAGTGTCCACCACTCTCATAGTAAAGATGATCTTAGGTTGATTTTATACCTTTAATAATTTTTTGCTACAAGAAGCTGACATGCATAGAAAGCCATAGATGTCAAATTACACTAGTCTGACCATACATAAAACACCTCAGGTACAATAAACGCTCAAAATTCCCTGGAATCTCAAACAACATGAGTTCTGTGTTCCAGTCAGTGGTAGAAAATACCCATTTCCTTCCACCAGTCAACAGACATGCTCAGTATACAATACTGTCAGGATACACACCTTAGCATTGCAACACTGGATCACTACTTGTTAACAGCGATATAGATATCGCATCTGCAGCTCAAGAATGTGAAGGCAGTAATAAAAAGAATGCTATTTCTAACCCAGGTGTCTCTATTACATTCTATGACCTGCAACCATATGAAGCAGCCCTTACTGTCATACAATCTTATGCCCAACTTCCACAGCGTAGTTTGTGAATTTTACAGAAGTCAGATTTTGAAATGAGGATCTTGTGTTCATCTGTAAAAAGCAGATCTTCACAGTATTGTGAAATTCCAAACTTCAGTAACAAATCCTAATGTATCATTTTCTACTGCTGGTGAGGAGCGGAAAGGATACTCAAGACTCTTACACCAAGTTTATTTAGTAAATGGGACCAGCCAAAACACCCAATCACCTAGAACAGTTAGAATAAAGACAACCTGCCTCTCTGATATAGATATATCAACTAAACATCTTTCAAAATTGAAAGGAACTTTCTTTTTAAAACTGTACAGTACCTACTGCAAGGAGTATTTATCTCATGTTAGTACATGTAATGTGTTTCACTTATGTATCTGTCAGATTAAGGTCTTCTCTTTTCATAGGCATAGAAAACGTTGAAAAAGTTAACTTAGTAACTGAGTTTCACTTAAAACTTCAATATTCTAGATGCCTAATTAAGAACATTATGATGCTTTTATCTCAGCTAGAGTTAGGTGGAATCCCAGGGCTACTGTTCCAGATAGACACTGCATATTTACAAAGGATATATTAATTACAAAGCAGGCAAACTTTAAACCAGAGGAGAAGCTTATGTTAAAAACAATGCAGGGAGAAATAGCTTGTCCCTTTTTAACTGGAGAAGCAGTCAGATTTTATGATGCTTTGTACTGTTTTTGCAGGGTAGAGTTAGTTTTCTTCACAGTGGTTGATATGGTGCTGTGTTTTGGATTTGTGCTGCACACAGGGTTGGTAAGACAGATGTTGTCAGGGCTTTGCATGCTGTGACACTGGCAAAGAAGTTTAGAGTGCATGGGAAGTTGGGAGGAGACCCAGCCAGGACAGGTGACCACAAAATACCAAAGGGATACTCCAGACCATATGGCATCAGGCTCAGTATATAAAGTGGAGGGAAGAGGAAGGAAAAGGGGAGAGGACATTTGGAGTGATGATGACATTTGTCTTCCCAAGTCACCATTACACGTGATGGGGCCCTGCTCTCATGGAGATGGATTAAGAATGGGATGCAGTGAATTAATTTCTTGCTTTTGCTCGTGTGCATAGCTTTTGATGTCCCTATTAAGCTGTCTTTACCTGAATCCATGAGTTTTCCAGTTTTTACACTTCCAAATCTCTCCCCAAATCCTGCAGGTTGGGGAGTGAGTGGCCAGGTGGACTTGGCTGCTGGCATGATACCCCTTCATACACTCATTGTAATCATCCCACAGCATGTGATAAGAAAAAAATTGTAACTCTGGCTTTCTAACCCATGTTTGACAGTCTGCACTGTGATAGACAATCTCAAGATCATGTCATGTTTGCACTAACTTCTTACTTCTTCAGTAAGATTCTGTTTAAGAAAGAACAAAACAAGGTTACTGAAACAGGGAAGATTTGTACCTGGAATATGCGTTCATGTAAGTAGCTGCAGTTGTTCTTTTGGCTGCACCCCTTTCCAGGATTTGATAAACTTGATTCTTGTTGTGTACAGTTACTTCTTCCAAGCCTTTAATAATTACACCCCTCTGTCAGAAAGTAATACATGCTTGTTAGACATCTCTAAACAACCCTGAAAGCCTCAAGATAACAAATTTTGTAGCACTAACCTTGTTTCGAGGATCATCAAACATCTGCAGTCTTTCTCCAACATCAGGAGTAGGATTCAGAAGATCAAAAAGCTCCTCATTATAGATTTCCAAAAGAGAGACTTTCACTGAAAATTCCGTACCATTCTCTGTGAGTTTTTCAAATATTTGATGCAATGTACGGGGTATGATACCTGCTAGTGGATCCTATAAATTAAAAAAACCATTTAATTTATAAATATACTGAAAGAGATTTGGAGCTAGGGGGTAGAATTTCAACTAAACAGTCTGACTGGATATAAACAAGAACAAAGATGACCGTCCATATAAAAGTCAACAAGAGTTGAATGTAATACAGTAAAGATGCAAAGTTATCCTTTCCATATAAATGAATGAAATTATTTGTTGATCTACAAACATTTAAGGAAAGTCAGCTTCAGAATTTGGAAGGCATAAACTTTTGGTTGTCTTTAGCCTTCTACAGTTTTCAACTTTGAACCAGAGCATAGACAAGAGAAATCTCAGGAGTGAAAATATACCTCTTCCCAAGTATATTCTTCATTGGGTGACCGCTCCCCTTCCATTGTGAAGGTCTTACCAGTACCAGTTTGGCCATAACTGTGAGAATTAAAATAAGAATGTAAACAAGAAACTAAAAGACAAATAAAATTTCCTAGTACTAATTATCAGCTTACTTACGCAAACACTGTACAGTTGTAGCCCATAATAACTTCATCCAAAATGGGACACACAACACTCCGGTATACATCAATCTGCTTTGCCTGAGCTCCAAAAACCTATTGACACAAAGACAACACATCCCATTTAGCCATACAACAATGAATAACTTAAGTACTAGCTTGTTTCTAGAAGTCCCCAATTTGACAAGCAGTTACCAACCATATCAAACGTGTAAGTCTTTCTCGATGACTTATCTGTCACTCCCCCGGTGCGGACACTGACTTCCTTTCTTGCTTGATCACAGTCTATGACAGCATAGGAGCTCGCTTTAAGTTCTGAGGCATTAAAAGGCCTAAAAGGACAGGAGACAGGAATACTGGATTGAAATCATTGCTATCAAGAACAGAAAAAGATGAAGTAGTAATACCACTCAGTTTAAAGATCTCAAATAGTACAACTGGGTAAAAAGAACAAAGTTTTCATCTGTTTAACAATTGTTTAAGAAAAAATGCTGCAATTTGGCAGTTTACAGTCCCTGCTTCTCCTTTCATCCACTGCAAGACAACTCAGGCATCCATAGCTTTTTGTTATACACATTTTTAACAAGCTTATAACCACTTCCAACATCATATAGGTGTGCACATAGCTAACAGGCATCAGAGTATGCTCAGTTGCAGGGGGTAGAAGATTAAACATACCAAACAATTATCTAAATAAGAGCCTTAAAAAAATAGACAGTAGTTATACATACAAGTTAATGCAAGAGTGAATCAAATGCTGAGGACACAACACTCTAAAGCACCAAAAATACCAACAGACCCCACTAATTGCAGGGCAGTAAGCAGCAATATACCAGAACCTTTATAATAATGATGCACCTGAACAGTATTTAATAAGAGACAAAACATCAGACTTGGGGGGGGAAGTCCACATTAATTTAAACTCAGTCATAGTAAAAATGTTTAATAGAGGGACAAAAAAAATTTTGAACATTATGGTGAGCATCTTGTTTCACCACTAAGTTACGTAATTCAAACTTGGTGCACATCATTTCCTTTAAAGGGACATTTGCCACTATTTCTCCTGAAATGCATGGAAACACTCTAAAATGCATAAAATCCTATTTTGTTCTTCATTTAGTAGTGCTACTGCACTGAATATCTATACCACCTATATAGTTGACCTGAGCAAACAGCTTGAAAGCATAACTTCCACAATCTTATACTCTTTAACTTGACACTAGAAACTGCAGATGCTCTTTAAATTACAACGTCGAAGGAAAAAAAAAACCAAAACACAAGAAAATCAGAAGCACATGGCACCTCGAGTTTCCTGAACCTTGTGGCTAACATTTCTCCCTCAATACATCACTGAGGCTAAAGTGTCAGATTGCAAACAGACCATGGGACACTCAGGTCCAAGATCGACTGATGACAACAGATCACTAAAATCTTGTTCACAGGAGCAAGTTACAGCTTCAGTTTCATAACTTTTAAAATAACACAGCAATGAACATATCCTGCTCTGTAACCATATAACACTGAACCAGTCCATGGCAGGAGGTGCAAGAGCCCACAGCTGTGATATCAGGGTAACAATTTAGCTGGGTTGAAGCAGGAGTACAGATCACAACCATCACCACTACACAAGCAGATGCCTGCTGTGCCATGGAAACATTTGATCTCAGGTTGACCCCCTTAGGTATGAAGCACATTATGCATATTAACAACACTAATGTATGCATTTCGAGTTTCCAAATTCACATTTTACTAAAGCTCAGTAAACGTGTTGCTTGAAAAGACTTTTTTATATGCCTAGACTGATCAGGTTTTGGGAACAAATTAGGACACCAAAGAACACAGCTGCATCTACCTTATCTGTAAGGTAAGGAGAATCTGACTTGATGCAGAAGAAACATTTACTACTCAAACTGAAGCTATTAAAAAAATACAACAACTCTACAAAGGGCAAGAGCAAGGGTGGGCAAGGAAGTTTTAAGAGGCTAGAAACTAACCCTTGACATAGCAATTACCCTGTGAGCTAGAACAAAAGCGGAACACTCCACCTTGGACAGTCCTAATGCTACTTTCATAGTGAGCCTTATATTTAGTTAAAATAGATACTAATATTTGATAAAGCTATTCTAGAACAATTAAGAGAGATTAAAAGAAAACAGCTGCTCTTGGGAGTATTTCAAATCCAATTACTTCAAAAAACTTATTCTTTCGCAATAGCCTTGACTCACATCAACACTTTCACCAATCCCAAGTTTGTTTCAGAAGCTTTATAGCTGCATTGCAAAGATAAGGCTAAATTGATTTTAATTTCTATATTCATTGTGCATCTGTATAAGCAGAACTCGTAAGCTTGAGAGTATGACTGCAAAAGGCATTAAAACATAATATGTAAACTAGCATTTGCACACCTGGCTCAAAAAACCCCCAACTTCTAAAGGTGTTTCAAACACTATACATAATGCATTAGCAGTATTACAGTTTTAACATACACTGCTTTAAGA
The DNA here is from genome assembly GCF_009819885.2 of Catharus ustulatus. Lineage (NCBI taxonomy): Eukaryota > Metazoa > Chordata > Aves > Passeriformes > Turdidae > Catharus > Catharus ustulatus. Next base: position 15,749,927 of record NC_046228.1, on the reverse strand, counting down.
TTACCTAAGATCTAGTATCAGTAAGCAATTCTTTAAAGCCGCCTCAGAATTACAAGGAGAACCTAATTGGTGGTACGTGAGATTGGTCACTTCATACCTAAAAAATAAATTCATCTCATCAACCAAGACATTTGGCTATTTTTATTTCAGCAGTGCACCTATCCCATTGCTTATCCCCTGGCAAGTCTGCATCAATGAAGTTACGTGACAAATATATCACAGGGGGCATAGCAACAATTTTAGTTGTTAAAACTCAGTGACTTCCCACAGGAGCTCACAGACAGGCAAAATTCAGCCTGGGTTTTCGTGTTTCTCGAATATCTTACTAATTCTACACAGTTCTTCTTGAGCTTCCTACGCAGCTTCACACCGTGTGTGCGCTGAACCAAGTTCGGAAGCTTCAGCTTTTCGCCTTTTGAAGCTCTAGGAAAGCGCTCATTACAGCCTTACTGCTGCGGAAGCGCCGCTTCCCCGCGGGGCACCCGGGGCCGCCCGAGCCGCAGAGCGGCGCCCGGGACAGGCAGCGCCCATTGCGGAGCCGAGCCCGCTCAGGGGGTACGGGCGGCTCCAGCCAGGCAGGCACAGCGCCCACCCAGAGTAGGGATCCGCAGCCAGGCACAGCAGCCCGACAGAGCCATAGCTGCACAGTGCCTGTCACACGGCGGCGGCGGCCTCGGCCCGCCGGCCCCGCGGGCTGTCCGAGGGCCGTGCAGAACGTCCGGGCCCGAGTCCCGCAGGCACCAACGCGGGACCTCCCCGGGGCTTGCCCGCGGACCGGCCCCCAACGCTCGCCCAGAGAAGGGCCCCGCACATACCTGCACCGCACCACCACTTGGATGTTCTTGCCCTTCTCCTCCTTCTTGGGACCGTTGCCCAGGGAGCCGAAGGCAGCCATGGCGGGACGGGAGCGAGACCGAAGCGCTGCCGCACGGCCGGAGCTCGGGTGGGCCGCGCGCGCCGCCGCCAGCGCTGCTTTGAACCGCGCACTGCCCGGCCCGGCCAATCAGCGGCGGCCCCGGGGCACCACGGGACGGATTTCAAATCCTGGGCCCCGCCCTCCGCACCGTGAGGTACCGACTCGGGGGATGAGGGCGGGCCGCGCTCCCTCAGGCCCTGTGCTGCCGATCCCGCTGAACTGTGACACGCTACCTGGTGACCCCCCCCGTACCTGCCAGTACCGCGAGGGGCCAGCAGGACAATGCGTGCCTTCCTCTACTGCTGCCGCTGGCACCCATGGGTCTGAGGGCAGCCAAACTCCTCGCCTGCCGTCATTCATCAACAGTCATATCATCCATATAGCCTTTTCTCCCTCCGGCCTTCCGTTCTTATGTCCTCCTAGCTCTCCAGCTGGCCCACGATTTCTTTAAACATTACGAAAAACACGCACACCTTGAGGAATGGAAACGTTACTTGGGCTGTTTAAAACAATGCTCAGGTTTCTATTTGCACAGTGGGGCACAGCGTTCACCGTTCCCAGCAGGGCACCTGCTGGGCCCTCGGCCGGAGGTGCCCCAGCGCAGGGTGCCAGGCAGCCCCTGCCCCTGGCTGTGCCCGCAGAGCTCTGCTCTGCTCTGCTCCCTCTGTGCCTCGGGCATGCTTCAGCTCAGGCAGGTCTCCAGCCAGCAGGGCTATGTCAGTCTGAATTCCACACCTACCTTTCCACGTGTTTACAAGCTGGTATTGCCTTATCAAGTAGTGGGAAAATCCTATGTAAGAATGAAAATAAGTAGTTACAGGCTCAGGACAAAGCACCACATCCATCCTTTTATTTTGAAATTACATCATGTGAACCACTTTGCCATTTACGTCACCCTGGCCTCCTTGTGAGAGCTTCCTCTGAGGCACGATTAAATGCTTTGCTAGGTGGAGATCTGTGACAGGATAACAAGTGTTCTGGGTAGAGGGGAAGAAGCAGATGTTAGAGGAGATACATCTTGTCTGATGCACTTTTCTTGTTAAATCTGTACTGGCTCCTACAGACTGTCACCTACCTGTTACGATCTACAGTGCTTTGCTCTTGTTCTAGGGCCTTTGCAATTTCTGAAATTTAGATTGCCCATCTGTAATTTTGCAGGTGTTTGCACCCTTTTTCCCCCCCTAAAGTTAGCTGCTTTGAATCTTACTATACTTCTCTCCTCTGTGAGTTCTTATAGTTAAATGAACCCTAACCCATAAGGCTTGCAGTAATTTTCCTGATAGCGACATGAAGCAACATCCCATTATGCTCCTCTACCATTTACCTGAGGAGTTAGAACAATGTCAGAGCCAATCAATCTTACATTAGGCCTGAAGAACAAACAATAATCACTAAAAACCACAGTAGGATATTTTGCCTCAGCTAAGCAAAGACTTAAGCAAGCAGGAAAATAAATATAATCCATGGCAAACACATTGAGACCACCTTTATTATTTGATTTTTGTATTCCATCTATGCTAACAGCAAAAATCACTTGTACTGACAATTGTGTAGTAGCTACTGCTAGACTGAAAAGTCAAATGCAGATATGCAAATAATCTAAATATTTACCTTTTGCTCTATACTCCTTCATATGGATCACACAAAAGAAGGCAGCACTGGAACACAAGAGTTCCTCCAACTTCTGCTTGTTTGCTCTTTTCTAGTATGAAAGTCATATTTTTCCTCAAAATAAAACATCTGTCACAGACACAGAGGAGATCATTCAAACCTGCATTGAAACAGTACGAATTTATTTGACTACTGAAAGTTAAATTTGGCCGATAGCTACCTTTGCTATAGCTGTAGTAAGTGGAAAACATGTATTTCTGGTAATCAAGTTAGCTTAAAAAAGCATACAGTAATTTCATGATTATAAGCTGCACCATTTTGACTAAAATTTTGGTCCGAACCCAAAGTGCGGCTTATAATCAGGTGCAGCTTATACATGGACAAAGAACAAAAAGTTGCTGTTTTAGTTTGGAGGACGGGTGTCTGCTGAGAAAGGCAGGAACTTCTCTTTGAAATGGAGAATGTAAACCCCCTCCCTCCAAATTATTGTAATTAACTCCTCTTACCCTTTTGCTTCACACACATCTCCTCCCTGTGGAGACTGAGAAACATCACCCCAGCAGGGCAGGGGAAGCATGAAATCACTCCCACATCTCTCTTCTCTTTCTTTCACAGGACCTACAAGACACTGTGAAGCTTGAAAATTAATGTCAACCGCACAAAAATCCCTGGCTTAAAATTTTGCAGGCATTTAAATTTTGCAGTATTAAAATTTTGCAGGGAGCATTATCTGATGAAGGTTGGCAATAGAGGAGGGGACCGAACTGGAGCCAGGTACCATCAGAATCTTCCTGGTGGCTGAAAGTTTTGGCCCTGCCTGTCATTTCAGGTGCTATTTCCCTTTCTCCTTGCTTTATGCTGTCCATCAGCATTGTCTGACAGCATGATGTGGTTCATTAAAAAAGGGAGGGATCAGGTGCAAGATGAATTTTCCAAAAGATCTTCCAAACGACCGTGTGTAGAGGCACAGAACAGCTTTCTGAAACAGAGTTAATAATTCCAGTTGTTAATAATACTCCACTCACAGCTGATGCTGTTCCCAGCACCCACAGCCAAGCTGTGCAGATCCCACTTGTTTGCAGGCAGGTTGGGAAGGAGAGAGAAGTGATTCTGAATAATATTTCATGTGACATTTGGCATTTAAGAATGTTATGGCATTGTTTTAGAACACTTCATGATTTCTAAGCAATCCTGCCAGAGATTGCACGTATGAAAATGTGCTTATTTGTTTCTATAGGTTGACTTTGCACATGTGATCTCCTCAGCTTTTCAGAGCACTTTTTTTGAGCATTGGGACACACCACAGACTTCCCCAAATTAATTGTGCAAAGTGCACAATGTTTTGAAAACCAGTTCCTAAATAGATACTTGGTATCGAAAAAGAAAGGTAAGTGATTGGGAAAGCACATGAGTTGCTATTTACAGCAGCTGAATTTCAAAAAGTTTTAGCAAGTTACAAGCCCTCTTGAAAACAAGCAGGAAATATTCCACAATATTCCTTCAATTCAATTGTCATTATTAAGTTGGGGTTTTTTAATGACACAGCTTTTAGCAGCTCAGACCACCTGAAGTGGACCTCCTGCTCACTGCCCTGGCCAGCAGGGCTGCAGAAACATGGCATGAAGGATGGTCAGGGCTCAGGGAGCTTCAGGGATGTGCTTCAAAGGGCTTTTTTATTACTCTGCTCATCATCTTCAGAGCTCTGGGCACTGTGTCAGGCTCTCAGCAAGTGTGGAACGGTGGGAAAAAAAAACAAACAAGGACAAGGAAGAGGGAAGATTGTGTCTGTAATTGCTCACCTGTAATTATCTGCCATTGTGCGTTCTGATCCTGCTTCTCATTAGCATAGAACCAGGAGAGTGTTTAATTGCAACATGGCTCTGTCCATGGCATTATCTGCAAGCAGAGCAGATCAGCTCAGCCTTGTGGGGCTGAGGGAGAGATGAACTGTTCTGATGGAGATCAGGAGGGGCAGCAGGGCACAGCTGCTGGATCAAGAGGCAGAATACAAATCACAGGGCACCAGTCTGGGATTAAACAAGTGCTCTTCTCTCTTTTTTCTACTGATCACTTGGTGGTGGCAAAGTCCCACATCCCAGCTAGCATCCCAACATGTTCTGCACTGTGAGGCTGATTTTCCAAAGCATCCACAGCTGGCTGGGGGTACAGGGAGCTGCAGGAACCTGGATTTGGGATTGGATTTCCTGGCTGTGCCTCGCTATCCTGTCCTGTGCATGGGCATTGCACAGTGGCACTGCAATTCAGTCCTGGGGTTGCACAGGCGGCAGCAGCTGCGTGGAGAGGAGAGGAACAGAGCTGTGCTCTTGGGAGTTTTGTGAGGAGGAGTGAGGCTGAAGAATGCACTGAAATCAAGTCATGACTTGCAGCAAAAGAGGCTCTGTAGCAGTGAGATGTACCTGGCACAACTCTGTGGATGCACATGATGGGGGATGATGTGAATTTGAGCTGCTCAAGTTCAGAAGCGGAGGGAAAATTATCCAGACTTGACCTGCAGTGTGACCTGAGCACAGGGAGAGATGCTGAAGCTGTCCCCTCCTCAGTCCCTGCTCCTGTCCCCTGGCTGGAGCCCAGCTCAGGCCCATTCCCAGGTGCAGGCTGCCCCTGGCACAGGCTGTGGCTGAGTGCAGTGTGAGCCTGCAGATCTGGCTCTGTGCTGTGGGCACTCACCTGGGTACCAAGGAATTTCAGAGCTCTCTGGTAGCACTTTTGTGCCACAAAGTGAGGAGTGGGGTTTCAAACCAGTGCTCTCCGCTCTCAGCTGTCCTCTTCCCTGCAGGAAAAGGAGTTTTTATACAGCCTGGCTGGATCTGTGCTCATGAGCTGATCTGACCAGTGAGGAGGATAAAATCAACACTCTTTGGTGTGTTAGCCAGAACATCCAAGTCACCACACATCTCTGCAGCTGCCTCATCTCCTGCTCCCACTCCCACAGCCTCTGTGCTGGTGCCCTGAAACACTGCCACCAGCATTAGACATAACAGCAGGCTTAATGAGAGCGTGGCAGCCTGCCAGCATCCAAGAGGCAGAGCTGAGCTGGCTGCACCGCTTTCAAAGGGGTATTGAAAACCCAAAAACAATACACTGGGAAATAGCAGGGCAAGCTTTGTCGCCCTGATGTTGCTGTGGGTCAAGCACCTGTTTTGCCTCAGGTTCATCCCCTGGGAAGAAGAGTTGAGCAGGGGCTCTGTGGTCCCTGACCCCACTCCCAGGATGCTCCCAGGGGTGCCCAGTGTGGTGTTGAGTCACATCTCCACCCTGCCCTGCCGGAGAGGGAGATGGAAAAGTGGGATTCCCCCCCCCACCATCCCTGCAGGCTGCGGTGGAGCTCAGGAATTTATTCCCTTCTGTGACAAAATGAGATGACACAATGTATTTCCATGGTTATCGCAGCAGCACATCAAGGCTCCTGGGGCAATGGATTGCCAGACAGCCTGGGGGTTTCAGTGATTTCTTTTTTTTTTTAGTGATGCTGTTTTAACTCAGAGAGTGTGAGCCTCCCAATGAATCACATCACAGTCAATTAGAAGTTTCCTGTCAGTCGTGACTTCTTGGATATTATTCCCAGTAGTGTAAATGCCATGCTTGGAGCCAAAATTTAGCTCAGCCAGAGAGAAACCCTCACTTGTGTAAATGAGGAGAGGCTCCCCCCCCAGATCCCTCTGAACCTCCTCAGGACCCCTCAGGGCCCCCCAAAATCCTTCTGAACCCCCTCAGGACCCCCCCAGAGCTCCCCTGAACCCCGTCAGAGTCCCCCCAGGACCCCCTCAGGACCCCCCAGGTCCCTCTGAGCTCCCCAGACCCCCTCAGGACCCCCCAGACCCTCCCTGAACCCCCTCAGGACATCTCCAGACCCCCTCAGGACCCTCTAAACCCCCTCAGGACCCCCCAGAACCTTTAGCAATCTCGGTCGTGCATGTGAAGAGACATCAAACAGGAATACAATTTCGGATTAGAAGAAACAATTCAGCAGATAAAGAAACAAAAAATGCAGCACTACTAACGGTAAGTACCCCAGAACTCGGAGAAGGCGGGACTCAGGGATATCCCCCTTGTCCCTCCCAAAAAGAGATTGAAGGGGGAAAAAAAAATAAAATAAGAAGTACATTAGAAGAAGGTAAGTAGAAATTACTAGATGAGAGGGAATTAATATCTAAGGATTGCACCAGAAAAATTCTAGAGACTACATTTGCAAACACATTGGGGATCACAGGCTCTGGCAGAACAATTTCTGAAATTCTTCGGGGGTAAGGGGATTTATGAATTAGCTAAACAGGAAGTACAGGGGTGCCTGATATGCTAAAAGGTTCACAAAGCCAGGACACGACAGGTAATTTGGGGTAGTTGCCCTATAGCCTATCGTCTATTTGAAAGAATCCAAGTGGATTTCACTGAGTTACCAAAGGTTGGGAGGTATAAATTCTTGCTGGTACTAGTAGACTAGCTCAACTATCAAAATTAATGGTATAAACAAAAATGTCCTGGCCAAAATATCTCCCCTTGGCATTATCAAATATTGGGACGATGCCTCACTCTGAGACAGGGCTATCTCCTTTTAAAATGTTACACGAGATGCCTTATGACCATGGGATGCCAGTGGGACATCCAAAAATAGAAGATGGACAAATACAACCCTACTTGATAACAATAAACAAAAATTTACAAAAATTCCGAAAACAAGAAATTGTCGCACAAAATGCTCCTTTGGGGTTCGCCATACACAAAATACAGCCGGGAGATCGGGTCTTCATTAAAACCTGGAAAGAGGTTTCTCTCTCTCCTCACTGGGAAAGTCCTTTTCTTGTCCTTTTAACCACAGACACAGCAGTCCGGACAGTAGAAAAAAGGCTGGACACACGCCTCCAGAGTGAAAACCAGAAACACCCAAATGCAAAGTGGCTTCCTCCCCTCAAGATAAAATTGCCCCGAACAAGCCGATGATCAACCTAGATCAGATAAGGTGAATAGCTTCTGGATGCAGATGTTTTCCTTTTGTTCGTTTCAAGTGCCAAATCTGTTGTGAAGTTTAGGTTACACATTGTGTACGGGAGATCTGACCTAAAGGGCTCTGTACTAAGTGTTTTGAAAAGAGCTGTCTTTGACTGACGGAATTCTAGTACTTGCCGCTGAATTGAATATTGCTGAATTAGATTCTGTAGAGTGGGTTCTCTTATATCAACACGGGGTTAGTGGGAAACTAAATTGCAGGGCTGAAATTTTAAGAGTAGAGTGCCAGAGAACAAATAAAGTACCTTGTTGGACGGACACGATAAAATTATCGAGGTGGGATGTCTTTAAGAGACGATATGCAGCTCGGACTTTGCGTTGGTCCCCTGAAGAATACCTCTGCTGCCAAGAAGATGGTTTCCCTCGCCGCTAGCAGCAAACTAGTGGGCGTAGGCAGAGGCAGAGAGGTATGCATTAACCGATTAACCCATACCCAAGGAATTCTACGAGCTCTGCGGCACAAAGCCGTAACAATGAGTGTGGGGGATGCCCACTAATCAGCACCCCGACTCGCTCTGTCCTGGCCAACTGCACCCGTAAAGAAAAGGAGGAGACTGAACATTTAACGGCACTCAGTATGTGAGGTGTAAATGGGGAAAGAAAATGATATGCTATGATCTCAAGGCAAGACATGACAAAGGGCAGTCAGAGACATTTGCTCACAATATCCAGAAGAGAAATGCCAATCGCTCGGTGTGGGTAGGGGGAAAACAAAAGTCGGTATATGTAGCTTATTTTCAGGTGAATGAGTTATGTTATGACAATACCCGATTAAATATGTGTGTCATAGAAGGAAAAATGTATTGGGCAAAAATCTTAAGTTTGAGAATGGATTAATCTCGGACGGTAAACCAATCATCATCGACCTACTTGAAGAAAATGACAAACGGGTTTGTGCCCAATTCAATAACACTTTTTGTTTCTCCAGAAACAAGGAAGGCATGGATCCTGAAAGCGAAATAGAACAAATAGCCTTAGAACAGAAAGTTGTGTTGAAATTGATTATAGAAAAACTATAAGGGATCTTGCTACAGAAATAAAAAGGGTGGCACATGTCCCAATTCAAAAGTGAAATTCCATTCTCCAGGCATCTTGGTGAGAACAGTTATTCTCGGGAGCATAGTGGAAAAAAATTGTGTTCTTTATGCTGTGCTCAGTAGCTAGAGTCATCTTCCTACCATGCTTGATACCTTGTTTCATCAAATTAATACACTTAGTGGTGCAGGGCATGCAAATAGCTGCTATGCCCATGGACCCAGAATTTAAATCTGGAAGAGATGCTTTTGGAGTCACCTTGCTCCGTGGTTTGTGTCCTCTTAGGGTACATTTGGTGTGGACATGGCCAGCTCTGCTGATGTGTTTTGGGATGGCACAGCTGGTAACGGGGGGTGTGCAGAGCTGGCAGCTCAGCTGGGCTGCTCGTGCAGCTGGAGAAGGAATTTCTTCCTGTTTGCTGGGGTCTGGCAGGTAACTCATCTCCCAGATTTGTGCAACAAAGTGCTGACAAAGGGAGCAGTAAGTCCAACTGGTCCCTGGGAAAGCCAGGAATTGCCATGGCCATGTGGACATGACAAGTGTCTTCAGTGCTGGGGCTGTTGGTGAGGAAGTGGCTCCATGGATTTTTTGTAACTTTTTTTTTTTTTTTTTTTTCACATCTAGAGTATAGATTTTCTTTTTGTCCTATAGCTGCTTTCTACTGTCATTGTTTAGTAAATTGTCTAAAGGTGGGGAGTCACTTTTTCTTTCAGAATCCTTGGAGAAATTGTTTGGTTGTGCCTGGAATAGCAGGTTTGGGTGGATAATAAGCCAATGTACTGGTAGGGCAGAAATCAATGGCAGAAGTACACAGAACTTTTACCAGTTTAATTAGACTACCCATACTCCTTTTTAAACAGCCTGGTCAAAGCAGCAGAGACACAAAACTCCTCATTTAAAAGGACAGCGTTGTAGATCAAACTTTTCCACTGTTTGCAGTGAATCCTCTAAAAACAGAAGCTCACTGAACCCAGCTGAATAATTCTGCCAGAGAAAACCTGCAGAAGGGGATGTTACAGCACCATCCAGTGCCTCTTCTCCCTGCAATATCGGGAAAATTTGGATTTTCCACTTCATTCGAGGATGTAGGTGGGGATGAGGGAGTGCATTGGCTGCTTAGGCATTGACAACTTCTTTTCTCAACCAGTGTGGAGAGAGAAGGGAGCTGAGGGATGGAAAGGAACTTTGGAATTTCACACAGGGAAGATTTTGGCTTTCCCCCTGAGGACAGTCAGGAAGGGGATGCAGCAGCAGGCAAATGGGAAGAAAAGTTAAATAAGAAACTGGCCAAATGGCATATTTTGGGGTTGTATTTTTGGTAGAGCAATGATCTGTTCAGTGAATGACTGATCAAGAGGAGGCTGGTGTTGGTTTTTGCGAACTCCTTGTGTTGAGGACTGCACCTGTAATCGGGGAACAGGCTACATTTTAATATGCTTTACATTCCTGTCCCTTTGTTTCATTTTCTGCTGGAGAGGTGATTTAACATCCTCTGATTCCAAACTACACCAAGAACAACTTTGCAATTATTCCCAATCCCCCACAGGAGATGAATTTGGGGATTAAGCCCCTCTAGGAAACAACTTCCAGTGTTCTCAGTCTGAGTTTGGGAGCACAGCTTGTGCTGGGAGTGATTCAAGTGTGAGATTAATGACTCTTCAAAGCTTTTTGTGATAATAAATATCCATAGTTATATATGAAATGTGTTTTCTAGCAAGTTGAATTTAAACCCCTCAAAATTAATTATACCTTAAAGCATTTAGTAAACGTTCTGATGGTGATGTGGAAATTAACATAAGTCACTTATCTCAAAAAAATCTTCACCCAAAATTCTCAGTGTTTTCACTACAGCCCTGCAGAAAAAGCTGGTGGAGAGTGATGTCTGTAAATTATAGTCAGAGTCTAAATTAGAGTTAATGCCCAATCTGGGGCCTGAATTTATATTTGAAGCTCTCACTGGAGTTGCAGTGCTCATAGACAGAGCTGTTAGCAGGGTTAGGGTAAAAAGAGCTGCAACAGCATGTGAAATACTCCCAAGTCCCCACTACTTAGCATTTTATTATGATTATTACTGAATTTAGGGCTTCCTAAAAGAAACTCCAGCTCCATGGGTAATGTGAGTTTTTGGAGAATCCCAGAAGCCACTAAAAAATAAGATCTATGCTTTAAGAGTGCAGAAACAAGCTTAAAAGTGTGACTCAAATACATCCCCAGCAATTTAGTAAAAAACCAACAGAAATCAAAGTACGTTAGCATATCAAAAGAATTAAAAATATTAAGCATAACATTTCTTAATAAGATCCCAGGGTTTGGAGAAGAATTGGAGAAGATTTTTTTAATTCTTCAGTTGGCCAGCTTGGTAATAAAAATATCTTTTTTTTTTTTTAATAATGGTAAATTATCACATACAATACCCTGCAATTATGTCTATTACACCGAGACAATGCAGAAAAAGCTATGGAATCATAACTTAATCATTTAAGTGATTGTTGTATTTTATAAATGCTTAATGTAGCATCAGGGGGATGTTCCTGCTCGTTTAGTAAATGTGGCATTGATTGTTGCTCTAAAGGCCCATTCAGGTCAGAATTGACAATGATTGGAAATTTTCCACCCACGATGGTAGGGTAATTACAGCGCTTTTCTGCTGGGGTTTCTCATATTCAGATTAAACCTGGACCAAAGGTCCTTCCTGCGCGTCGATCAATCCTGATGATGTGTAATTTTCCTTGGGAGGGCTGATTCTCGCTTACGGGGAACCGAAGCTTTGGAATGTAATTTTTCCCAGTGGAAAGAATTTACGGGAGCTGGCATTGGTGTGGGGGGAACTCCCGGCTGCCTGATCTCTGCTACTTGACACGTTCTTTAGCGATGATCGGTCCTGATCGGTTTGGAGTGGTTTTAGGATCGATCGTTGAGCTAGGTTTGTTGATATGCTAATTAAGACCTTTGTCTATGGCTCCGGGTGCTGGCAGTGGCTGAAAGATTCTCTTACTTTATTTCTTTATTTTATACAACATTCTTATATATGAACACGAATTATAACAACATATATCACAGTTTCAAATAACCCTGCCAAACACAGTGAACTTGAACCTCTCTTAGGCACTTTTGGACCCCTCTGTGCCACTGCTCTGCTCCTTTACCTGCGAGCTTTGGCACGGCAGGGGTTGGGTGCTGGGTGCGATTCTTTCGGAGCGCCTCCAGCCGCTCAGCACTCAGGCTCCTGGGCTGGGTGTCCTCTGCCATTCTCTGTGCCATTGTCCCCATTGTAATGTTAAGAAAATCGTTGGCTACACCCTAGGACGGTGCTTAATGACACAAGGAGAGGCGGGGAGGACACCTGAGAGCAGGGGCGGGCTGGGGGCAGGACGGGGAAGCTCTTTGTGCTCCGGGACACGCTCTCTGTCTCTCTCTCGCTCGGTGCTCGGGCAGGAAGGTGCGCGGGGCTCTGACCCCCGGGCATCCCCGAGCGGGGAGCCACGTTCGCCGCCGCCCTGCCGCTGTGCCCCGAGCAGCCTGCCACCTCCGGACACCCCTTTGAGCCACAGGTAAGCAGGGGGTCCCTCCTCCATCCCTCTCCCACCTGGGCCATTGTCCTGCCCTCCGCAGCTGCGGGGGGACCGGCCCTGCTCCCCGCAACCGGGACCGAGAGCGCGGAGACGGCGCCGGGGGCCGAGGGGGGCTGGAACTCGTTCTGCTGCTCTGTTCTGACGCTAATTGTCATAGCTGGTGGTGGTTTTGATGTCTTGTAGATATCTTAGTGAAGAACTGTTATTGCTTAACGCCTATCTTTGCCTGAGACCCCCTTAACTTGTTCTCCAAAGCAGGACACGGGGCAAGGCTGCGGGGAGGAGGGAGAGACCGCACAGCTGCAGCTCAGGGCAGTGCTGGCTTTTTGAAAACTGCTCGGTGCAGAACTGGAAGAACAGTTTTCCCCCTTTCTCTCCATCCCTGGGCAGAACATGAAGATAAAGCCGCACTATGCTCTCTGTTTTGTGGGCTATTGTTTGGTTTGGGTTTTTTCTGGCTTTTTAATGTATTTCCAAGTGGGACAGTGAGGAGCGAGTTGCTGGGTTGCTTGATTTCTGCGTGACCTATCACAGAAATGGGCATCGGCGTGTGCACGCTTCCTGGCAAATCCAGATGTGATGTGGAAATCCTAAGTGAGGATTTCCAGCCTTGGCTACAGGGGACACAGGCTTCTGAAAATAGAACTGACCTTGGCAGAATAGGAGCCGTGAAGGGAAGCAGAACTGAAATACACGTTAAGCAGAAAAACCCCGCTTCCCCTGCTCTTACCTTTGGGGTGCTGAGTTCCTGCATCTCCCTGGCTCTGCAGCTGTAGCTCACCCGGGGCTGGCTGTGGCTGATAAAATTGGGCCTGGGACGTTTTAAGCAGCAATCCATTTTTTAAAAGAACACAAAGAGCATCCAATGCAGTAGAGTCTTTAGGAAATACATTCAAATCGGGGACTCTGGTTTTCCCGTAGTTCTCCCTCCTGTTTTCACCTGGGCTGGAAGGATGGCAGGGCCTGTGCTTATCATATGAAAGTGATGCTACTAAATTTCTCCAGAAGTTCTGATTATTATTATTATTATTATTATTATTATAGTTACTAATTTTCTGACAGAAAACACTCTCATTTTCCCACATTGTTTTCAGGTGCTGCCCAGGATGGACATGTGTGGGTGGGTGAGAATTACTTCACAGAGAATTTACTCTTTTTCGTGGTTTTTTTTTTTTAAACATAGATAGCCCTGAATAGAGGTCTCTGTGACACTTACACCATTCTTCTCGTTCCTGTTCTTGTCCATCCTAGTTAGTTACATGTGTAGTAAGTTTTTGCATTGACTAAGGACTAATTTTGCCACCTAACAAATGCTCTACATTATCTAGCTACGCTGCCGAAACACAAAGTTTTATTTCTGATGCAATTTTTACCCCTTTTTCTGAACGCACTTGTTGCAAAAAGGAAAGCATGTGCATTTCCTATAAAATTGTTTGCATTGAAAAATGACTCACCTTTCTCTTGTTGAATTTCCTCACCTCGAATTCAAGTCTGAGGAGCCAAACAGCTGCAGCTATTCTGAGGCCTTTTATACCTCGTGCAAACGAGAGGCGGTCCCATATATATATATTTACATATATAGGGGTATATTAACCACAGCCTTTGCTAAGGGCCTCCCTTCCCTCTCTGGGAATCAGCTGGGATAAGGGTTCTCCTCTCATTTCAATGAAGAGGGTGTTTCACCTTATCTCAGTTTGTTTTTCAGCAGATGCTTTTGGGCATCTAAAGCAGAGGCTTTGACGATTGTGTGAAGAAAATGGCATTAAATACAGTGAACATTTAAGTTCATAGTTTTGGGTTGTGTGTTCATAGGTGATAAGATGCTTTTGTAATTTTTAGTTGTTCTTGGGGTTTTTTTGTGGGTTTTTTTTGTGGTTTTTTTTTTTTTTTTTTTTGGTGGAATACTGGTTCCTGAAATTTCAGGTTGAGTAAAGTATGACACCTGAGATTTTTTTCAGCACCTTTGTTGTATGACAAAAGGCATCTGACCTGTGTTAAATATGTCTGAGGTTGAAGCTTCAGGCGAGTAAAGGGGGGACTGTGACCAGGAGAGGGAGGGTGAGCAGGCTATCCAGTTAGGCGTTACCTTAGAGTGGGTGGGGGTGGTTCGAAGGCAGTACGGTGTAAAATGTCCATTTGTCAGCCTTTGAGACTTTTCACAAGTGCGGCAGATGGATTTGCACATCCCACAGCACATGGGCACACCCACCTCGCTCACAGACACGCCGTGTAACTTTGTCTCTTCCTAACCCAGGTGCCCATGGGAACAGCCACAACCTCAGGCTCCGGCTGAAGCTGTGACCACTCAGGACCCCCAAATCCCACCCCAGGACCCTCCCAATGACCCCCATCTCCCCCCCCAGCCATGACCACCCCCCGGTGCTGCTGCTGCCTCCCCCCGCCCCGCCGACATCCCTGCCCGTGTCCTGATCGCCGCCCGCTTCTCCCCGGACCGCCCCACACCTCCTGGCCTGGGACCCCCGCCCGGAGAGGGGGTTTGGGGGGGATTTGGGGGTCCCTGAGGGGTTTGGCGGGGTTGTTAGGGGGGGTACAGGTGGTTTATGGGGGATTTGGGGGGACAGAGGGGATTTGGGGGGGTAATGGGGGTTTGGGGGGTTTCAGGACGGGTCTCTGACCCCCCCGTACCCCACCAGGTCTGGCCCAGGGCCCTGCAGGAGCTCCAGAGGGGTCTGAGGTCTCTGGGGAGCTCTATGGGGTCTGGGGATTTCAGGGGGGTTTTTGAGGGTCCCTGTGGAAGTTTTTTGGGTCTGGGGGGGTCTCTGGGGGTCTCTGACCCCCCATGTTCCCTCTCCCCAAATTCACAGGGACCCCTCCCCAAATTCAGAGGGACCCTCCAGAACCCCCCCCCCAAGCCCCACACATGACCACCCCCCCCAAAACCCCCTGGGACCCCCTGGAACCCCCTGAGACTCCTCCCCAAATCCCCCCGTGTCTCCCCCCAGCATTTGTGGGACGCTGCACTCATGGATCAGGTGAGTGGGGATCCTGGGGGGTTTTCAGACCCCTCTGACCTCTCCCTTGCCCCCTCCCCAATACCTGAACATCCAACTGACGGACATCAGCGTCACGGACCCCGAGAAGTACCCGCACATGGTGAGGGGTGGGGGGCTCAGGGGGGGTTTGGGGGGTCTCAGTGAGTTTTTGGGGGCTGCTCAGGGGTCTCAGTGTGTTTTTGGGTATTGCAGCATTTTTTCAGGGGTCTCAGTGGATTTTTTGGGTGTCTCACCGGGTTTTTTGATGCTCTCACCAGGATTTTTGGGGTCTCACCAGGTTTTTGGGGGGCTGCTTGGGGGTGTCTGAGTTTTTGGGGCCCTTCTGGGGTCTCAGAGGTTTTTGGGCTCTCACTGACTTTTCGGGGCCTGCTCGGAGATCTCATTGAGTTTTTGGGGGACCCCTTGGGGCAATTTCAGGGGAATTTTGGGGGTCTCAGGAGGTTTTTGAGGGTCTCAGGGGGGTTTTGGGGGGCCGTTCTGGGGTCTCACTGGGTTTTTTCGGGCCTCACCGAATTTTGGGGGTCCCTTCAAGGGTCTCATTGAGTTTTTGGGGCCCTTTGTGGGTCTCAGGGGGGTTTTGGGAGCAGTTTGGGGGTCTCACTGATATTTTTGGGGCCTCACCGGGTTTTCTGGGGTCTCACTGAGTTTTTGGGGCCCTTCTGGGGTCTCAGAAGTTTTTGGGCTCTCACTCACTTTTGGGGCTTGCTCGGGGGTCTCATTGAGTTTTTGGGGTCCCCTTGGAGGGTCTCAGGAGGTTTTTGAGGGTCTCAGGGGGGTTTTGGGGGACAGTTCTGGGGTCTCACTGGGTTTTTTTGGGCCTCACAGAATTTTGTGGGTTCCTTCAAGGGTCTCATTGAGATTTTTAGAGCCCTTTGGGGGTCTCAGGGGGGTTTTGGGGGGAGTTTGGGGGTCTCACTGATATTTTTGGGGCCTCACCAGGTTTTTTGGGGGCCGTTCTGGGGTCTCAGAGGTTTTTGGGCTCTCACTGAATTTTGGGATCCCTTCAGGGGTCTCATTGAGTTTTTTGGGGGCCCCTTGAGGGGTCTCAGTGGGATTTTGGGGGGAATTCGGGGGTCTCAGTGTGTTTTTGGGTATCACAGCGGATTTTAAGGGGTCTCAGTGAACTCTTAGGGAGTCTCACTGGGTTTTTTGGGGGCCCTTTGGGGGTCTCAGTGGGATTTTAAGGGGGTTTTTGGGGCCCTTCTGGGGTGTCGGAGGTTTTTGGGCTCTAATCGAATTTTGGGGCTTGCTCTGGGGTCTCACTGAGTTTTTGGGGGATCCCTTGGGGGGTCTCAGGGGAATTTTGGGGGTCTCAGGAGGTTTTTGAGGATCTCAGGGGGGTTTTTGGGGGCCCATTCTGGGGTCTCACTTGGTTTTTTGGGGCCTCACTGCATTTTGGGGCCCCTTCAGGGGTGTCATTGAGGTTTTTTGGGGGCCCCTTGGGGGAGTCTCAGTGGGATTTTGAGGGGAATTCGGGGGTCTCTATGTTTTTTGGGGTCCCACCTGGTTTTTTAGGGGTCTCACTGGGTTTTTTTGGGGGCCGTTCAGGGGTCCCACTGGGCTTTTGTGGATCCCAGCAGGTTTTGGGGGCTTCATTGAGTTTTTGGGGGCTGCTCAGGGGTCTCAGTGTGTTTTTGGGTATTGCAGCATTTTTTCAGGGGTCTCAGTGGCTTTTTTGGGTGTCTCACCGGGTTTTTTGATGCTCTCACCAGGATTTTTGGGGTCTCACCAGGTTTTTGGGGGGCTGCTTGGGGTTGTCTGAGTTTTTGGGGCCCTTCTGGGGTCTCAGAGGTTTTTGGGCTCTCACTGACTTTTCGGGGCCTGCTCAGGGATCTCATTGAGTTTTTGGGGGACCCCTTGGGGCAATCTCAGGGGAATTTTGGGGGTCTCAGGGGGGTTTTGGGAGCAGTTTGGGGGTCTCACTGGGTTTTTTGGGGCTCTCACCTGGTTTTTAGGGGGCTGTTCAGGGGTCCCACTGGGATTTTGGGGTCTCAGAGGTTTTTGGGCTCTCACCGAATTTTGGGATCCCTTTAGGGATCTCATTGAGTTTTTGGGGCATCATTGAGTTTTTTGGGGCCCCCTTGGAAGGTCTCCCCCTCCTCTCCCCCCTCCCCAAATTGAGATTTCCTCCCCCTCTTAAGCCCCCACCCCAAATTGGGATTTTTCCCCCTGAAGCCCCCTCCCCACCCTGAGGGCCCGGCGGGCGCGCCATGGCTGCAGCATGGACACCGTGAAGTCTTGGGGAGGGGGCGTGGGGTGGGTTCAGGACCCCCAGAAACCTCCCTGGAACCGCTGCAGACACCGAGAAACCCCCCCCAAAAAACCCTCAAAAAAGACTCCTCACATGCCCCAAATTTTTCCCCCAAAGCCCCCCAAAATTGCCCCCAAATTCCCCCAAACCCCCCTGGGCTCTGAACCCCAGAATTTCTTGGGGGTCTGACCCACCCAGAGCTCCCTCAAAGTCCCCCAAAACCTTCCAAATTCCCCCAGATTTCCCCACAAAGCCCCCCCAACTTCCCCTAAGATCGCCCCAACGCCCCTCCAAATTTCTCCCAAACCCCCCAAGTGTTCGAACCCCAAAATTTTCAAGGGTCTGAACCACCCAGAGCCCCCTTAACCCCCAAAGCCCCCGCAAATTGCCCCCAAATTCCCCCCCAAAACCTCCAAAGCCCCCCGAATTTCCCCAAGATCCCCCCAAACCCTCTGCAGGTCTGAACCCCCAAATTCCCTCTGATATTCCCTCCAAATCCCACCCAGAGCCCCCCAAGCCCCCCGGGGGTCTCACCCTGAAGGCGTCGGCCACAGCCTCGGCCCCGGCCCCTCGCAGGTTGGTCCAGGGCGAGATTCCCACAAAGAATTCCTGGACTCTGGGGGGCAGGGAGCGGTTGGGACCCCCGGAGGGTCCGGGAAGGGGTCCCAGGAGGGTCCCGGGGGTCCTGGTGCCCCCCAGACTCACCGGTGAACAGAACGTCACCCCCGTCCAGCGCTGCCCTCTCGTCCGTCACCAACAGCACGCAGAGCTGGAGCTGCTCCAGCACCTCCCGGAGCCCCCCGAGCTGGGGGAGGGGGCAAGGGGTTGGGGGGGGTCACGGGTGGGGGAGGACACAAGGTTAGAGCCCCCCCCGCAGATCCACAGAGAGCCCCACGAGCTGGGGAGGGGGCAGGGGGATCCCAGGGGGGGCGGGTGGGACAGCGATCACAACTTCTCTGGAACCCGCAGTGATCCTCCAGAGCCCCGGGAGCTGGGAAGGGGGACAAAGGGGTCATGGCGGGGTGGGGATACCGGGCACGACCCCCCCCAGAACCCACAGAGACCCCCCAGAGCCTCCAGTGCACCCCAACCACCCCTGAAATGTGGGATCCAAAAAGTGGGGGGGGGGAGGGAGGGAGCGGGGCTCAGGGGATGTCAGAACGCCCCCCCCAGCACTCGGGACCCCCAAAATAACGCCCCACAAATTCCAACACCTCTCCCCATCCTCGGGGTCCCAAAGCAGCTCCAGGACCATTCCAACCCCATCCGGTGTTTCCCCCCAAACCCCCTCCCCTCGCTCCTCTGGTGATCCCCTCCCTCCCCCATAATGCTACCGCCCAAATGTCTCCAAGCCCCCTCCCCATTTCGCCCGGTTCCTCCTCGCCGCGGGGGGGTCCCGGCAATGTCAGCAGTGCCGTCCCCCCGCTGATCCCACCCCTCAAGCCCCCTCCCGATTCCTCCCCCGGGGCGGGGCAGCACCCGCACCAGGGTGTGCATGAAGTGCCCGAGGGGCTCGGACAAGGCCGGGACCCCTCCCCAGAAATGAGAACTTCTCGCCAAAAACGGGACCTTCCAAAAACGGAACCCCCGCCCATACGGAGCCCCCCTCGGCCGGGCGGGCAGTTTTGGGTTAAAACGCGGAGGTTTTGGGGCTGCCCTAGGAGAGTCTCACTGGGACCGGACAAGGAGGACGAGCGGGAGGGGGGAGGGGTGGGGAAAAAGAAAAAGAGGCGGAGCCTTTGACGTCGGCGCCGTGGGGGAAAAACTGGGGGGCGGGGCAGGGCCGCTGATTACCGTGGGCTCATTAGCGATAATTACTGGCGTGCGGTGGCCCCTCGGAAACGTCCCTCCTGCACAAAACTGCACAGAATTTAGTGGAGATGCTCCCAAAGCCCCCTCGAAAATTCAGGCCCCGCCAAAACTCATGATCCTAATCCAACAATGCATTGCGGCCGCGCCTACCCATAATGCATTGCGGCCGCGCCTACCCATAATGCATTGCGGGGCCCCGCCTACCCATAATGCATTGCGGCGGGCCCCTACCCATAATGCATTGCGGCCCCGCCTACCCATAATGCATTGCGGCCCCGCCTACCCATAATGCATTGCGGCGGGCCCCTACCCATAATGCATTGCGGCCCCGCCTACCCATAATGCATTGCGGCCCCGCCTACCCATAATGCATTGCGGCCCCGCCTACCCATAATGCATTGCGGCCCCGCCTACCCATAATGCATTGCGGCCCCGCCTACCCATAATGCATTGCGGCCCCGCCTACCCATAATGCACTGCGGCCCCCGCCTACCCATAATGCACTGCGGCCCCCGCCTACCCATAATGCACTGCGGCGGGCCCCTACCCATAATGCATTGCGGCCCCGCCTACCCATAATGCATTGCGGCCCCGCCTACCCATAATGCATTGCGGCCCCGCCTACCCATAATGCATTGCGGCCCCGCCTACCCATAATGCATTGCGGCGGGCCCCTACCCATAATGCATTGCGGCCCCGCCTACCCATAATGCATTGCGGCGGGCCCCTACCCATAATGCATTGCGGCCCCGCCTACCCGTAATGCACTGCGGCGGGCCCCTACCCATAATGCATTGCGGCCCCGCCTACCCATAATGCATTGCGGCCCCGCCTACCCATAATGCATTGCGGCCCCGCCTACCCATAATGCATTGCGGCCCCGCCTACCCATAATGCATTGCGGCGGGCCCCTACCCATAATGCATTGCGGCCCCGCCTACCCATAATGCATTGCGGCGGGCCCCTACCCATAATGCATTGCGGCCCCGCCTACCCATAATGCATTGCGGCCGACCCCTACCCATAATGCATTGCGGCCCCGCCTACCCATAATGCATTGCGGCCCCGCCTACCCATAATGCATTTCGGAAAAAAAACTCGCGTGGAAAAAACACGCGTGGAAAAAACTCACTTGGAAAAACACGCGTGGAAAAAAACACGCGTGGGGGGGCTCGTGTTGGGCGGGGAGCTCGCGTGGGGAGGGGTGTTCGCGTGGGAGGGGCTCGGGTGGGTGGCTCGCGTGGTGCTCGCGTTGGGGGGGCTCGCGTGGAGGGGGGGGCGTTGCGTGTGGGGGGGTTGCGTGGGGGGGAGAGCTCACGTGGGGTAGTCTCGCTTTGGGGGGGTTAGCGTCGGGGGGGCAGGCTCCCGTGGGGGGGGGGGCTCGCGTGGTGGTCGTGGGGGGGGGGGGCTTGCGTGGGGGGGTGGTTTGCGTGGGGGCGGGCTCGCGTTTGGGGGGCCCGCGTGGGGGGGCGGGGGGGGTCTGGCGTCGGGGGACGTCGCGTGGCGGTCACGTGGCCATCGCGTGCCGCCATGGCCGTGGCTCGGGGAGGCGGCGGGGGACCCGTGACGCCATGACCGTGGCTCGGGGAGGCGGCGGGGGACCCGTGACGCCATCGCCGCGGCTCGGGGAGAAGGCGGGGGGCTCCGTCCCCGCCTGCGGGCGCGGCGGGGGCTCCGTCCCTGTCTGCCACCACGGGGCAGCGCTGGGCCAGGGCGAGCGAGCCCAGAGACGGCGGCCGGCCCCGAGCGGCCCCGCCGATCGGCACCACCGGGTTGGGCCACCTGGCCCTGTCGGCAGCCCCGAGCAGGCCGAGCCTGCACAGCCCGAGCCAAGCCAGTAAACCCCGCCCTGCCGCGGTTCTGTTACTAATTGGCAACTTTGTTGCACGCGGGTCCTCGCTGCGAACGACAGAGCAGCTTATACTCAGGTGCGGCTTATTTATGGACAAAGAACGAAATGTTTGCCAACACCCAGAGATGCGGCGTATACTCAGTGCGGCTTGTATTCGTGAAATGACTGTTTAATGGCTGCAAGTCTGTTTTACAAGGTCAGTTTATAGCATAGGTTGTACATTTTCTTACACTAGGTAGAGCCTCATGATACTAATACACTATAAACAGAGTGAGTAATAGGGTGCTAGCATTTCACAAGCAATAAAAATAAATATAAGAATAAGGAAAAAAGAATATTTAGGCCACAGTCTTAACAGTCGTTTGGAGAATGACCCTTAAAAAAGACAGGTACTTCATCTGTGGCAAATGTTTTATTTTGTTTAAAGAGAGACAAAAACATCACAGAAACTTAAATTATATAATAATACAAAAGCAAATGTAACAATTTCAGAAGAGTGTATAATCCCCACATTTGGATCAAAAAAGACCATTTTAAACCAAGGCTTGCAAACAAAAAGTCGATGAATACAATTACATTCACAGACAAAACAAATGCTGTTTTCCTAGGGCCTGTATCAGATCACCTGGGAAATTTAAAGTATGGAGGCCTGAAAAGTAGTAAAAATGTTTATATAGAACACAATTAGCTACGAATGAAGAAAGGTTATATAAGGTATAATAATGGAGAGATATAATTAATACAAATTATAAGGTTGGGTGAGACTTCTTCAAGGCTTAGTAACACCTGATTTGATTGTCAACATGCTACACAGTGTATCAACTGTACTGAGCATGTGGAGTGTTAAATACTTAAATGTGACTTAGTAAAAAAATTGCTCATTACTGGCATATTCACTTTAAAGGGGAAATCACCTACACCTCAGATAAGCATAAAGCAAATTCTAGCCTTTGAACAGCCTGACAAGTTGGCCAGTAATATTCTAAACTCTGTGTTGTCCACATACAGTAAGTTAAACAACAAGGACTTACACACACAGAGTACTGGTATATTCTCAGTTGAGGACAGGGGTCTCCCTCAATCAATGTAAAAAGATAATTAAGAAAAGAGAAAATGCAATAAAATAACTACCTTATTCTTAAAAATCAAGGATTCAATGCATATAACAGGACTAAAACCAGAACTGGTTTCATCTAACCAGGAAAATACACATAATAAGAGACTTCTTTTTTTTTTTTTTTAAGCATGTGCGCCAGATCACAGTCCAACACAGACGGTAGCACTTTTACATCTTATTATAGTCACTGTAATAAAAAAATAGCATTAACATAGGGGGATATATGCATTTTTGTGATTAGTTCAGAGTTAAGCTAGTAATTTTCCATACAGTTGCTTATTAAGATGTACAACTGGATGACATCCTTTACATAGCAAGAAAAGAAATAACAAATGGGAGAACTGGAAACAGACTTGACAGCACTGACTGAAGTCAAGAGGAAATGTCGCTTTTGCCTCATTCTCTTTTAATTATTTTATTAATTGAATTTTATTCTTTCAGCATTTTTATACTGGGAACAGCCAACAGACAATCGTTTTTTCATACATGTCTTGTCATGAAATTGCTGCTACTTATTTTTGAGTAGAAATAACAATCATAAGTTATGCTTCTTTTTTTTCAGCCCGAGGCCAGTTTCCTGCAAAGCTCTATTATATACAAATACAATTTGAATTTAGTTCAGAATTTTATCTATGTGGAAAAGACATGCTTCCATTAGAAGCCTAACAAGACTGTAGTTAAGAGTTTTGCTCTTACTGTCTCTCAGCTTTCAGGCCATACATAAAATACTGTTTTATTCTAAATTACTTTAACCTACCTACTTTGAAGATCACTTTACCTCACTGTACATTTATGTCACATATCCTGAAAAGGGATCTCCACACTGCTACTTCATAAGGTTTTTTTCATGAGAGTATTTGAATAATTTCCACACTTACTCTAAATTATACTTAGGCTCATTTGGTCTTTTAGGCAACACCTATTTTTCTACTAGGGCAGATGAAGAAGGCAGGACCAAAAGCACCAATTGTCTATGAGCAATTATAGTTTCATGGGGAAGAAATCTTAGTTGCAGGACCAGACTGAAAAAGGAATTTCACTGAAAGTCCTCTTTCCCTTTGCTGAGGGTGTCCTATTAAAAATATGTTTGAAACACAGAAAAGATACCCAAACAGTTTATGACTGTAATTTTGGCTAGTATAAATGGACATAGAGAGGGGTCAGAATATAAGAACACAATCCGATTTGAGTAAACACCACTGTGTCCTGGTTTTGGCTGGAATAGAGTAAATGTCTTCTCAGTAGCTGTCACAGTAATGTGTTGTGGATTCAACACAAGAATAATGTTGGTAACACACTCATATCTTGGTTGTTGCCAAGTCACATTATCCTGCATCAGGGACTTTCTTGTGTCTCATTCTCTGCTAGTGAGGAGGTGCAAGAGAGAAAAAAAGCTGGGAGGGAGCACAGTAGGACAGGTGATTTGAACTGGCCAAAGGGATATTTGCCACCAGAAAACGTCATTCCCAGAACATAAACTAGAGATTTATATTATCAGTTACCCAGAAGGGCCTGATGGGCCTGGGGGCAGGGCCTGGCATTGGTTAGTAAGTGGTGAGCAATTGTATTGTGCATCACTTATCTTTTTCTTTTTACAATTATTACTATCATTATTACAATTATTACTATTATCATTATTATAATTTAGTTCATTTCAGTTACTAAACTGTTCTTATTTCTACTGTCAAGTTCTACTTTTGATTCTCCTCCCCATTACACCAGGATGGGTGGAGGGGAGGAAACTGCTGCCTGATCCTTAATTGCTGGGTTAAACCAGGACCCATGTTACTTTGAATAGCCACTAAATAAGCTTACAATGGATAAAATAGGTGTAAAGTACAGTAGGCGTGACCTCTATTGCATACCTCTGCTGCACTAGCTATGTTCGATGCATGAGGAGGTGTGATCTTTCATCACACCACAGAAACAGAAGCGCTTCTTTTAGATTCACGTTTTAGCAGACCACCAGAGTCTTGCTGGCACAGTCTACCTTGCTTCCCCAGGATTGCCCCTGAACAGACCAGGCAAGATTTAGAGGAAAAGGCAGGATTTATTAGAGCAGCTAAATATAGATCAGGCCAGCATTAGCTAAATATATAGTACATTAGGCTAACAAACTTGCTGTTGGAACCCGAAAAAAGAGTAAAATGCCTGAAACTTTGTAATTCTATAGCATTCACCCCTACATGACTACTGTGTTAACACTAAAAGCAGAATTATTTCTACTGTACATTCAATTTAACAGGATGACTCCAATTCACAACCTCTTAATCCCCCAGATGCTCCTGAAAGAGAGTAGACAGATTGTGAAGGGACACTCACCCAGCAGTCCTTCTGTCAGACACCATGGGATGAGCCGCTCTGACGCACTGGCAACAGCAACAGGGTGGAATTCAGATTTAACAGCTCGCCATTTATCCTGTCCTCTTTCTGTCCAGCTTGGTCTTCACTTTTACATGCACTAAGAACTGGAAAAAACCCAGACTGCCTCAATCTAGAATCCCATGAGGACATTTTCACAGGAGTTAACACACTGCGTTAAAGTTAGGCACCCACACAGTTCTAAATCCAAGCAGTTGATTGAGGTGAAAGCTACCAAATGCCTTGCTCCAACCAGGATGAGTTAACTTGAGAGACAGTTCCATGTCTAAACTGGGGCCAGAAGTGTGGGTGTACTTGATGTAGGCAGAAATGTTTTAAACTGGGTAGCTCAGGTAGGGGTAAGAGCATCTCTATAGCAGCACAGACCTCCCTGGAAACCAGTAGATGAATGTCTATCCAAATTCTCTGACAGATTTTCGTGATTCCCTCTTGATTCTGCTGACCATATGAAGCAGTGTGCTGCCCCTTCTTAACAGCAATTTTAACCAAAGCTGACTAAAGTTTCAAGTTACTTCTGATACTTCTTCAATTCCATCTTTGAGTACAGAAATAACCTTCGGTAACTTGTCTGGCCATGTCTTTCTACCTTTTTATGACAGGGGGGTTCTGTGAATTTCAAGCTGTGAGATATCACCTTTTATAAAAAAGGCAAGCAGTTGGGAAGCTAAAATCAGGCATTAAATGTACCACAGTTTTTGTCTTACTTTTCCCCTTCATAACTCTGAAATATAAGACACAGAAAAATAGATACGCGTGAAGAAAGCACATCAATAGAACTTCAAACAGTGGGAGGTTTTTTTGAGGGGGGGAACTACTTGTTGGTTTTTTTTTGTGGTTGGTTTTTTTTTTTTTTTCCGGGGGGGGGGGGGGGGTGTGTGTGAGTGTTCTGGGGGTTTTTTTGTTGTTGTTGTTTTGTTTTTGTTTTAATTTAGGGGTTTGTTTTTTCCTAGAAAGGAACGAATGCAGCCAGCCACATCCACTTCTTTCTCATAAAGAAATCTACTAAGGAAAAAAAAATTGCCCTAGAACCCCAAATCTACGGTTTTATAACAGAAGTTCAACCTTATCCAGCATTTACACCTCGTAAACCCATCCTCCGAGGCGACTGCTGTGTCCGGCGCGGCGGGGCCGCAGAGCTCCGCGGCCGGTGAGCGGCAGGCAGCGGGCTCCAACGGGAGCGCCAGGAGGAGGGAGAGCTGCCGGAGGGTGACCTCTTCCTGCGGGACGGAGGATTTTGACACCCGAAATCTCTGCCTCTCAGGACGGCACTGCACCCACTGTGCTCAAATTACGAGGCATCTAATTACCTTTTGTCTTGGCAGAGGCCTCCAGGGACGCGGAGCGCGGCCACCAGGAAGCGGCGGGCCGCGACACGGCCCCTCCGCGGGTGCAGCCCGGGGCCGCCCCGCCGCCCTTCCCGCCGCGGCCCCGTCCGCCTCCGCCGGGCGCGGCCCCCCCGCCGCGGCGAGTGTCGCCCCGGCTCCCCGCCCAGACACCCACCCCCTCCACCGCCTCCGCCTCCTCCCAGAGGCCCCCGGCCCCCTCCTCAGCCCCAGCCCCGGCTCTCCCGGCGGCAGAGGCGGCAGCTCCCGGCACCCCCAGGTACGGGTCCCGCCAGGCCCGGGCGCGGAGGGCGGACGGGACCCCGCGGGCGCCGGGAGGGATTGGCCGGGCGGCGGGGGGAGGCGGGCGGAGAACATGGCGGCGGGGAGCGGCGCGTGCTGAGGCGAGCCGGGCCGGGCAGCGGCGGGGAAAGGCCGGTGCTGGCGGCGGGGCCGCCAGGGATATGCGGCAGCGGCTGTTCCCTGTGCTGAGGCGGGCTCTGCCGGGCTGGACGCGCCCTTGGGCCGCCCCGGCCTCGGGCTCTTTTCCTCAGGGCCGGCGGCGCAGCTCTCTTGGGTACGCTGCGAGTACGGCGGGGCCGGGGCAGGGCCGCGGGTCCCGGGGCCGTGAGACTGGAGAGCCCCCGCGGTGTTGTGTAAGAGGCGGCGGCGCGGCCGGGCGGGGGCACCTTGTGAGTCCAGGGGAGCGCCTGCCCTGGCCCGAGTGCGGCGGGGAGCCGGGGGAACTCGGGCCGCGGAGCGGGACTGGCGCCGGAGCCTTCCGGGGGCGCGGTGGGCGAGATGGGGGCGAGGGGCCGTCTGTGCCGAGGAGGCCTGGGCCCTGCCTTGTGTCCTGCCTTGTGTCCGGCTCTGCCGCTTGGGAGAGCCCGGACTGACGTGCTCCGGTGTTTGCAGCTGCACCTCCTTTGACAAAGCAGGCTTGGTCATCCGCCGTGTGGCTTTCGTTGCCCGGGGGCCTGCTTTGTTGTTCTCCTTCCCTCTCAAAAAACATCAGTGAATTGCCACGTTATTTAACTTGCCATGTCTTCCTAAGGCATGATTATGAAAAAGAAGAAAAAAAGTTTAAAATCTTTAAGAAGAGACTGCTGTCAGTTAGCCAAACTTGATGGTAGCGGCCTCTTCAGTTTCTGAGGAGTTATGTGGCACTGGCGTTGTGCGGGGCTTGTTATTGCGTGTTTGTGTCCCCGGCTCCGGTGGAGAGAGCGCAGCTAACCTCGCTCAAGGGAGGAGCGGGCCGGAGCCTTGGCATAGCTCACTTTTAGGGGCAATTTAAACTGCGTAACAACTCGGCAAAGTTTGTCCGCGAAGGAAGCTAGAGTAAGGGACAAAGGCTAAGTTGTTTTCTTTGTTGCATTAACACTATATCTGTTACCTTAGTAGCCAAACCTATTTTTAATACTGCACAAGTTAGAGACGTCAAAAGTAGCATCTTTCCGGGGAAAAAAGTGAGTTATGGTGACTCATACTGTCGGCGCTCGTGTGTCAAAATTCGGATGCATTGTTACTGTTCATTATCGCTATTTATGCTTCAGAATTGGAAAGGTAATCCACAGTGTATGTTCAGAGCCAATGCTTTTCTCAGACTGTAGTTTGTCTTGCTAGATTACTCCTCTTTATGCATGTGAATATATGCAGTATTTGGACTCAACTTTATGTATGTGAGTAGGCCTGTTATGTTTTCATACTACCTACAACCATGATTTAATCATCCATTTAATTTTAATTGTGAATTAGGATTTACATAAATGATAATGAAATGAGAGCAGGCATAGTTCTTTCATGTGATGATTTTTTTGAGATGTGAAAATTAAGAATCTTTTTTTGAGTTACATGTTCCCTGTTTCCATCTCTGTAATTTGTTCATGCTTGAACTTTTTGTAACATTTTTAACCTTCATCTCTATTGTGAAGTAGCAAGATAATTTCTTAGTTACAACTTCACTCCTTTTCATTTGATGTACTGCATTAAAATTATCTGTTCTAGTTGGGAAGTCCCTAGTAGGATTCTTATTTCTTTGTTTACCTGCTTTTTTTGCTTGCTTTCTCCTTTCTGTCTTCAGTCAGTGTAAGGCTGTGGTTTAATCCCTTGCATGAAACGGTACCTTTGGGAATTGATTGAAGTGTCTAGTAGATAACTTATTTTGCACATAAATACAGAAGCACTCCCCTCCCCTGTTAGATCCAGAAGAAAGAGGGAAGGGACAAGAAGTTCATCACCTTTGGTGTTTCACTGTACTGGAAGATATTAGGCTCCTAGCTATGGGAGTCATTGCTGGTTATTGTAGAAGTCATTTACTTAAAATGCAGTCAAACCATTTGAGAAATGGCATGTGGGGTTAATACTTTGGATATATTCTATTGTATTAGATACTTTTATAGTAACTTTAGTGTCTGATCTTTTAACAACATAGAAATAAAAAAGTTCATAATAAAAATCTAGAGGAATTGCTTTAATCAGTTTGGTTGTATATTTGTATATGCATGATCTGTTAGTGAGTTTCTTTACTTTCACCTTTTATGATACCCATAAGTTGCTAAAATACTCTTATCAGATAGCACTGTATGTATATAATAAGGTGATTCTTGCTGGATCCTGTTTGAAAGTTGCTTCACTCCAGCTTTCTATTAAAATCTTGACTTCTGCATCTTGTTTTTAGAATGAGTCAGACCTATAGCTTGCCTGAACAATTGATATGGAAAAGAATGCTGTAGAGCGGAGTTTATTTATAATTTTAACAGTAGAACCAGAATTGAATTGTCCAAAATCATAAAAACTAAACTACAGAATAGGTGAACAACCAGGACTTCATTTTTTGAAACACACCCCTGACTCTTGTAAACTGCTCATTGTTATGGGTTTGTTGCTCATGTCAAAGCTCTAGTGTTAGATAAACAGTTGCTTTTACTGTGGCATTACAGTGCTTTTAATGATTCAGAATTCTAACATTCACTCTGTTTTTGTTGCTAGATCAGATTTTCTTGCCAGTTCTCTCATCTTTCTGTGGATTTCTTGTTGTTATGCAGTATAACTGAAGTTTTTAGTCTCATCTTGTTTTTTTGGTTTGTTTTTTTTTTTTTACATTCAAACCTCACAAGTTTTTCTTTTTGAGGGTATGAGACAGATGGTAGCATAAAGCATTATGTGAGTTGGCTTTACAAAGAGTTTTAGACAATCTGATCTGCTACCTGCCCATAAAATCTATGAAATACACATCAGAACAAGTTAGAATAAAGCACAGATGTCTCTCCTGTAGCATCCACTTTAACATTTCCCACTGTGTGTGCAGGGCCATGTGCTAGACACCACAACAGTCCTGGGGGTGTGGAGCAAGCCCTGCAACTGTAGAGTGATAGAAAAACGTCAGGGAGGGAGGAAGAGAGAATGAGAACCACTGGTCTGCAAGTATTCAATGAATAAAGCAGTTAATTGAATGAGTACGTTTCTTAAGAAAATGTGTCAAATATGCTTTGAAACAGTTGGCCATGTAGCACAGAAACTAGTTTGATCAGTCATGTCCTTAGCATGCAATTTGAAAATACTGATATAAGACAAATTACTATGCCAGATCTGTGAAAATTTAAATGATATTATATTTTAATGACATCTAAAGATTAAAACCAGATAGTTTTACTTACCCTTCTTTCCTCCCACAGGTCTTCCAAATAGTCAAAGGCTTCAAAGCACTTTTGGAATTTTTTAAAATATTGAAGCAAAGAATTGTCAGAGAAAGATTAATTGTTCTATTTCTGGTGAATGTGGTTAGAATTTGCTTACCTTGAAGGTTGTGTTTGGATGAATTGTTTGGGGCAATTTTTGAGGACATAGGAAAAGTAAGCTCAGGTTATTTAGAGATTGAAAAAAAGTTGTTATCCTTTATTGCTCTGTGTAACATCAGATTGTATAAGGTCCTGCCTTGTTGCTTGGCTTTTTTCCAGTGCTTTGGAAACTGTGGAGTGGTCAAGTTAAGGGCTGTAGATTTAGGGCAGTAGATTTGCTTTATGGCGTCTGATTGTATATCCAATCTCCTTTGGCCAGCACATCGTTGTACTTCTCAGGCCAGTTACTCAGCTGGGACCTGATCTCACACGTGAAACTGCCAGGGCCCTTGTTTTTGCCAAGGTCACACGTGGTATGGTCTCATTAGTGCTACTGGTAATTCCTGTACACCGGTGTTGCACACCAGTGTTTCTGCTGTCACCTTCCCAGTGCAACCTGTGGCAGACCAAATTTTACTGCTGTGATCTAGAAGTTGTAGAAGCTGGACTCTGGGAAACAAGAGCATGGCAGGCATCTGCCCTGGCCACCATCATGAGAAGGGAATTTTCTGAGTCAATTACAGACTTGGCAAAAAGCTGCAGACTGAGGTTCAGAAAATGCTTTAATTGTAGCGAGACTTTAGAATTTCTTCAAAATGAACTACATGACAAAACCTTATAAATATTCATCATCTTCAGACTTGCCTGATTTGGCATGATTGGTTGTTCTTAATAACTTGGGAGCACTGATTAAATCATTGTGGGACTTTGTAGCTGGATCTTTTGTGTATGAAGTAGTATGCTGAATTCCTGATGAGTTTAAAAGTGATAAAACATGTTAACATTTTGAGCAGTTTATCTACTTACGCAGTCTGTCTGCCTGTGCATGCGATCAGAATTATTTAGATCAGTATCAGGAATGTGTTGGGATCTCATACATTCTCTAGCTTCATGACAAGCAAATTCACACAAGATTGATGTTTTATGGATGTTGAATCATGAGGTATTTTAATCTCTAAGTGTCTAAAAGAGCGATTGATGAACGTGTAACCTGAAAGAGTAAGGATAATCTCCTGAAGAATCCCTTTTGGTAATGTTCACCTGAATTGATTTAACTTTCCTGCCTACAGTTTAGTCTAAAAAAAACCCCAAACCAAAACCCCACCATTTTTGTTATAACATACAGTTGAATGGAAATGTTAAAAGAGTAGGTAGATTATTGATTGTTTTACTGGTAACATAATTCTACTGCTGTCATGATCAGAAGTAGGTGCAAGAGACTATGAGGAGGGGTGCAGACCTGTGCAAGAATGCAGATTTACTTGGCTATTGCAAAGCCATGAGATTGCAAGTGAAGAAGTTCATAGTCTCCTCCAGAGTGCTCAGTTTGGTGCTGTCATCCTTGTAAGAGGTGAGAAAACTCTGCCTGGTAGTTCTGCAGCACCAGGCCTCCTGCCAAAGCACACAGCACTTCTTTCACTCCACGCATTGGCAGCTGGAGAAATCTTCACGTAAACCAAGATGAATTAGTAAACAACACAGAGAACCAATGGTAACTCCTTTGCAGGACAGAACAGAGGTTCTCACTCGATGAAGATGTCACTTCACTCTGGTAAATGGTAATCAATTAGTTGCATAAAAACTTAAAGCAAACATGAATTTTAAGGCAACTGATAGAAAGCAGGCATCAAAACCTGAGATGGTAATTTGCCTTTCATCTGGAGCAGATCTGTGTATTAGCACTTGACTTCAGTATGTGCATACTGTCATGACAAAAAAAAATCTTGGAGTTTGTGCCTTGGGGGTCATATTTTTATTAGCTAGTCACATTCTTGCATTGAAGCAACCCTCAGGAGTTTCTGTTAATTGGTTTTCAAATATGGTCCTTTAATTGTTCAAACATTGGACTTAGATTTGACTACACAGGCTAATTTTTAATTAAAGTAACTTTGCTAAAATAACTCTGAGAGATTAAAATAGTGAAGCAGAATCATATATCACTTAATCCCGCTCTGTAATACTGTGTTTGCAGGTGAAACCTGGCATCTCCAGAGAGTCTTGCTGGTTCCAAGGGACTGCCTGCCTGGAAATGATTACAAAAATGGAACCTCAAAGAATAGAATATAATTTCACTAGAAGTGCCGTAATTGAAAATTCAGTGCTGGTTTTAACGGATACTTCTCTTGTACAAGTGAAGCAGTTTTGATGAGGAGGAAGAATATTTCCTATTCATTGAGTAGGGACACGATTCTCAGTTCAGACATGCCTATTGTTTTTTGCTTTCTACTTTTGTCGTCTTTCCACCTGAAATTTTTGAACCAGTGGAAGAATTTCCACTGTCACAGTAATGCTTCATATTGTTCCTGCTATTTTGGCTTTATCAGATCTTTGTTGCTTCTGTTTTGTGAAAGTAGTATGGAAATATTTCTTTTAATGTTTTTGTTAGACTGTTAGCTCTGCAATAAATATAGCACCTCCCTTGTGGAAGAATTCAGCAGCATCCAGTGCTCATGGCAGTACAGCAAGTAGCTATAGCATGTGAACTTTAGGACAGCTTCTGAAAATGACTTTAGAAATTAATCTACTTCTCAATAAATAAAGGATTTTTGGTTTTCTTACTATTTTTTACCTAGGATTAAAAGCAGTTCTATTTTCAAGAAGTGATTTATAGAGTTTTAGGATTCTGGTATGAAAGAATGGAGTGGGGTATTTTTATAAAGCAATTGCACTTACAAGCTGCACAGGAAAACAGTCATATGAGGGAGTGTTTAGTATTGGGTCTTGCAATTTACTCCTTAAGAAAATGTAATGGTATAAAAATTTTCTCTAAAGTGATTTTTTTCCCCTCACTTTTGTTTTGTAGTAACATATCAGCAGGAGGAGCAGTACTTAAGCAGGAGGGCGTTGGTCTTGTCCTTTTGACATATTTGCCTCCCAGGAGTACTGCATAGTTGATTAGCCCTTGCTTTTATTCGAGTTGTCTGGTACTATGATTCACTTTGCAGCAAAATAATCCTGAAGTTAGAGAATGTTGTATTCACAATGCCCATTGAAGTAACAGTGAAGGTGGAGATACGAATTTCTGTCCTTGGTTTGAAGGCTTAATTACTGATGTTGTCCTTTTGTAAATAGTAGGTTTTTCCTGTACTGGAATTTCACTACCAAGCTGGAAGTAACCTATGAAGGAGGCAGAAGTAGGGAATCATAATAAAATGAAGTGGAGGTGTACAGCTTCACAAGGCATCAATTGAAGTCTTGTAAGGTTTCATAGCTGCGTAATTTGATGAATCACATTGGAAAGATGAGTCATCTGAACAAACAGTATAGTTCTGTGACTTAGTGATGTGGTGTAGAAATAACAAGGAGATATCAGATGATAAGGAAATTGTATAGCATTTAAAAAAACCCCACAGCTTGAGTAGTTTATAGTATACATGTGTCTTCTGACAAGCAGCTAGTATCTTACTGAGATAGAATATTCTAGCTGAAAACCACGGTATAGGTGTTCATTAGCAGACATGGAGTCAGGAGCTTAAGGGATGTCCTTGTTCTCCCACATACTTAGATTTGTCAATCCAACTTGTGTGCAAGTGAAAAACAACTAGGAGCAGTTTAGTTACCGATTTTAATGTATGAACAGCATCTTTTCTCATTTCAAAAATTTTACACAGTAGCTTAACTTTAGTAGGGTATGTCTTAAAACTCCGAACTTTGAACATGGAGTCATCTTTTAATTGTTACCATGGCTTGTATCAGTGCTGCTGATGCAGAGAAACAGAGATGTTGGGGTACTTGGAGTAATCTTTGTATTTCAATGGTATCTGCATTTTTAGGTGGAAGAAGGCCCAAAGACATTCCAAACAGGATTAGCCTGAGCACAGGGTTAAACTAGTGTGTAAATGACCAGTTTAAATGAGAGTGTACACATTTAAATTCAGCATTTCAGCCACTGTTTAGTGATTACTTTTGACTCCAGTTTTGGTTTTAAAAGTATTTCATAGTGGGAGAACCATGTTTTACTAGTTTATATGTTTCCTTCTAAAATGCATTGAACTGTATATTTTTAAAAGTTATTTCATATTGTTTATAGCTTTTGCTTGGAGACATTCAGATGCTGAATCAGTCACACTTAGTTTCTTAGCATTTCAGAATTGTGCCTTTAAAGAAGGGTGTCTTGTAACATGTGTTAAACTAATGGTAGAAGTTTAAATATGTGAGACAATCTATTCCTGTTTATCATGGCAGTTCTGCAGTCTTTGTGTTTTTATGGCACTGTTACAGTGTTACTGTTTCTTGCTTGAGTGTACAAATCCAGTCTGTTAGTAAAATTTTGTTTATTTGACAATCAGAATTACAACACTTGTAGTATAACCAGCAATTCAGATACATGAAATACTTTCCTGAAGTTTGATAGTATACTTGAGATAACACTATATGCTTCATTTAATTTAGTTTTTATCATAATTGAATAGGGGGATGACATTTATTAAGTTTGAGTTGTTTAAAATACAGTTAATGTGATACCTGAAACATTCAGTTGTGTTTCTCAGTTTTCAAAGTTTCTTTTTTATTTTAGCAGCAATATCTTTCAGGAACTGAGTTTTAGGCAAGTTCAGTGAATTTTGTGTATGATAGAACTTCTAGCTGTTGGTATTGCCCTGTGTTGTCTAACAAATTAAAATATTAGCAAAGCTTAAGTGAAAATAGTAAGAAATTTCTTCTGTTTTCTTTAAGGTTTCAGAAGGAGACAAGCAACAAAATGAACAATCCAGCTATTAAGAGAATAACAAATGAGATTATCAAATCACCCGAGGATAAGCGAGAATATCGTGGACTGGAATTGGCAAATGGCATCAAAGCTCTTCTCATTAGTGACCCCACCACAGATAAGTCCTCAGCAGCACTTGATGTCCACATAGGTATTCAATTCATGTTATATTCATTACGTCATTAACTAAAATGCTTCAAGTTTTGATGCAAATAAACTGACAGGGGTAGTATGCAGTTGGCAGCCTAGCCTTTTATTGTAATTTATAATTTGTTTAATTCTTTTTCACATCAAGTTGAAAATTATTAGGGCTAAATGCTCTTACTGTACTCTGTGTTTACTCAAGTGTAGCTCAGCCAGTCGGAAGACTGCTTTTAACCATTAAGTTTCATGTTATGAAAGATCTTTTGTAAGTAGAAAAGGGGTGGGTGCAAGTGCAATTATTTCAGACAGCTCCATCTGTCACGTCAGACTCTTTTTTTTTTTTTCATGATGAGTTGTTGATGTGTAGAGGTGAGAAAATGCTGTAGTGCTAGAGAAATTGGAGAGGCACTCCCTAACTTCAGTGGTGCTTTTGTGTGCAAACAGGAATTTTCTTATATCTGAGGTATCTCTCAAGCTTGTATAGTTTTTCAGTTGATTGGAAAGTACAATGCATGCGTGCATAACTTAAATACCCTCTTGCCACGTCTGTAATTGGGAGCTCTTGCTGCTGTTGGTGTTAGGGCAGAAGTGATAGAGAGACTTCAAAACTTCTGCCCTTCTTTGTTACAGGGATGGCTGTCCCAGATGATTATCTAGTTGAGAACATCCCGAATGTGGTTTTGTTCAGGTCCTGTGACAGTGATAGCCAACTGCACGTGCAGTTCCTGCACGTGTGCTGGGGAGGGCTGTCTGTTGCCTTCATCTCTTCTCTCCCGCTGCACAGTCACTGTGCACTCTGAGGCAGGACTGCTACTCTCAAACTTCTGCCTTTGTCTTCCATTCTTCCAAATCATTGTTGTCTTTTAATCTATTTGCCTTCACACCTACTAGCTGGTCATCCATAGCTGCTTGTGTTCAGGCAATTACAGGTTATCACTAGTCCTATAAACCACAGGCTAAATACCTCTTTAATTATGGTTGGCAATTGCTACCTCTTAACACAATGCATTTATTAGAGTCAAGGTATAGATTTCAGAACAGTGTGATTTGCCAGGTCTTTACAGATTGTGAGTCATGGACTTCAATTGAAAATCATCTGTATAAGGAAGTGCAAGCTGATCTGGAGAGGCAGTTTGAGACACTAATTGGATCAGTTGCTAATTCTAATTTTAAAAAAAAAATTTTTTTGAAGATTAAGTTTAGTTGAACATAGTTGCACAAATGTCTTCTTACAGCCACAGAATTTCTGTAATTGCCTGAAACAAAATGCTATAATATAGAGTACTTTAAAAGACTTAATGTTTTAGTAGTAATGTTTTATGAATGGTTACATGAAATTTTTCCTCTTGCAGGATCCTTGTCTGATCCCCCCAACATTGCTGGGCTTAGTCATTTTTGTGAGCATATGTTGTTCCTGGGAACCAAGAAATATCCAAAAGAGAATGAATACAGCCAATTTCTAAGTGAGCATGCTGGGAGCTCAAATGCTTTCACAAGTGGTGAACATACCAATTATTACTTTGATGTGTCACATGAACATCTAGAAGGTGCACTGGACAGGTAAACGCATTTTTTAGTATTTAAATTGTTGTTAGAGGTTCTACTTTAATTTATTAGTGTAAAAGTGTGTTGATAGTTCTATTATTATGAGTTTTAAAAATTAATAAAAACCATCTTTTGTTAAAATTGATAACCACGTATTTTTCAGTTCGAAAGTCTTACTCAGATTTTTTTAATCTAGGAGAGTTCTTCATCGAGACAGAATTTTTGAAGATTAAATGTTGTGTTTACACTGAATATTTTTGGAAATGTGGGGCACAGAATATGATCATGAATTTTGCACACATTGTGCAAATACTGGAATGGTGCAATCAAATGCTGTGCTTCCCATGGGATCCTTATTGACCGCAAAACAAGAAGTCTAGAAATACTTAAGGATGCTCTTAGTTGAGGGAAATCTCTGAAGTTTCTGTTTTGTGGGAGGGGACAGAAATTGAAAGGCGTGTAGTCAGTGAGGTAGAGTGAATTTTCTCTTTGGCTTCTCCCTGGATGTCTGACAAGACTTATTTGATTGGTAAAATTAAGAGCCTCTTGCAGCTAAACCTCAGAATAGGTGAAATTTTCACAAAGGGAATTGTGATGTGAGGCCCTTGACTCTTGTACTACCTTATATGATGAACATGCTGTTGTCTGCGTGTATAAACAAAGAAATTGAGAAATAAGAATACTAAATCAGTGTCAAAACTGTTATGAATTCTTAAGTTCTGCATTAAAAAAATAATGTGTTCAGCTGTTTTGAGGAGGTACCAAGCTTTATGCTTTTCTATTACAATTTATGTACAGTACTCTTGACTTGAGCTAAATTTTCTCTTTAGATTTGCCCAGTTTTTCCTGTGCCCCCTGTTTGATGAAAGTTGCAAAGATAGGGAAGTGAATGCTGTTGATTCCGAACATGAGAAGAATCTGATGAATGATGCCTGGAGGTTGTTTCAATTGGAGAAGGCTACTGGAAACCCCAATCATCCCTTTAGTAAATTTGGAACAGGTTTGTCAGAATGTTATCCAGTGGAGTTCTGTGTAATGTATTATTGTTTATATAAAATTGCTAAAGACAGATTGTAACAATTCTCTTATTTTCCTCTCCATACATGCTTATTATGGTGCTTTATCACGTTTTTCACATTGTTGACCAAACAGAGCTAGACAAAAGCATAGGAGAAAGAGTGATCCAAGACTCTGAGTACAAAGATGAAGCAGCCTTTAGGATTCTGATAATTACTGCAGTGAGTGCTGTTTTCCAGTCACTGGATTTGTCACAATTTGGTACTGTTAAGTCTTTAACAGTAACACTATAACAAAGTGAATGAATTGTGTTTAAATTGTTGTTAGCCACAGGCTTTTTGTTATTTAATATTGCTTTTAGACTAGATGGCAGTGACTAAGTCAAATCAGAAGGATCAGGAAAATACTGGGAAAATTACGTAGAAACACAATCTGAACTATAGAGCACTAGAGTAGAAGATGGATAGACAAAATGATCTTGGATAAATCCTAATCCTACATCTGTTTTTTTGGTTGTGTTTTTTTTTTCCTCAATTCAAAAAGCATTAAGTTTAAGATACCATAATTCTGGACAAAACCACAAATGTTTGATGCTTTGGTAGAAGTTTAAATTTTGGGTAGTTTTTTGATAGGCATTATTTTCTACATTAATTTATTTTTGAAACCTTCAAAGTAACAAGACTGTACTGTTTAATCATTGAGTATAATGTGCTCCAAAAAATGTGTCTTGTGCATAGATCAGTTTGCTTTATGAATAATTGACTCAAATATTGGGTACAGTAGGAGACTGGGAGAGCAGATAATGGGATTTAAGGCAGTGGTTTCTTCCTCTTTCTCTAAAAAGACAAGATGTACCTTTACATCTGTTGATGGAGAGCATATTTATGGGTCTGGTACCACCTCCCCCAAGAGCAGGTATTACTCTGTTGACCAATAAAGAGAGGCTGTCTGTAAAACTGAAACTATTAACTCCGTTTTCCAAACAGGTACATTTTAAATTAAAGCCCTGGGAGCTGTGCATTAGTAGGCAGGTGTTCAAAGTACATTCTGTAATCTCTGCTACTGAAGACTTTATTTAATTTTTATGTAGCACACAGAAAACATAAGTGGAAATTGCAGAAATAGTTTCCTACAGTTTAAGAAGGTAGTCTGGCTCACATAAGTGGAATGTTTTCTTGGGGAAAATACCTGAAATGTGCTCAAATTCAACAGTATTAGTCATATTCCTTTCTCCTTAGATTAGGTTCTGATTCTGAAATTAAATTACAGCCTTCCAGTAGGCATGACTTCTCAGAAGTAGAGCTCAGCTTTTATGGTTTTTATTTACCTGAAGGGATGACAACTGTGATGCATTTGGCATCCTTATTGTTTCCTTTTGATCAGCTGAGATGTTGTTAATCCAGCAGGGTACGGGAATTACTCTCTTTGATTCTTCAGGTCACTCCTTGTTGCTGTGCACCCTGTTTGGTCAGCAGACCTTCTATTATTCCTTATCTGTCCTTAGAAACAAATGCACCTTCCAGTTTTATTTTTGAGGGTGTGCATTTTTCCCCAGATATCCTTCACTGATCTCCCTGAAGTAACGCTTGTGATGGTGATTTTTCTCCATCATTACCCTCAGTGTCAAGTAATTCTCCAGGCACTTCTGCACTGGCTAATGTCCATTTTCCTACATCTGCAAGGTGTCTTCTGACTGTTGCTTCCCAATGTCCTCTAGTACTGTAACAGCACAGTTACTGACTGAAGCTTTAACTATAAGCTATTTTATTTTAACTTATTTAATTTATGTATTGGTGCTGTGGGAGTAAACAGAGTATGTTGTCTAGAACTTCACCATGTAATTTGTCTGTAGATGGTGAGGAATATAGACAAAATATTTAAAGCATAAGACAGTAATGATCTAGTTTTCTTATTATTCATATTGATTATTTTTTAAATTACTATCCATTCAAAAGAAAGCAGACTGATTAATTTATATATTTCTTTTTGATCTGTAAGTTCATAAACATTAAATCAAATATTGTTAATTATTTTTATGTTGCAGGGAACAAATTCACTCTGGAAACTAGACCAACCCAAGAAGGAATAGATGTAAGGCAAGAGCTGCTGAAGTTCCATTCTACTTATTATTCATCAAATTTAATGGCTATTTGTGTCTTAGGAAGAGGTGAGTTTGTTCTGTTGGTTGAGTAAGACTTTATGTGTATACTTGAAAAAGAAAAAAGGGGGTTCCAGCTGCTTAGAACCTTCCAAAGCTGAGATGATATTTTACATAGGTTTGCCAAAAGCTTAATAACAGTATGTTGAAAAATGCTTGCTTCTTGAAAATGTGCTGGCAGACTGGTAGTTGTGTGGTGTTTCACAGTAATGTTCAGATGTGAGTACAAATGGAAGAAAATGAGCTTTTTATCTGATCAAAAGCAAGTTGACTGAGGAATTTTACGTTGAAACTTTTTCAGTAAGAATCCCTTGGCAACTGTAAATCTGTTTATTTTGCTGATATGCATAAAAATTGGTGTTTTTTATGAAATAAAGTGCCGTTCACTAAATTTTAATGTATAGTGAAACCTCTTGGTTTACATTGTTTTGTTAGTTTTTTTTTCCCTGCACAGCTCTGTTAGTGTAGTATGCATATGCTCTGTACAAGCATGCATGTATTGGGCAGGGAAGATTCTGCTTTCTCAATCTAACTGGGATTGTTTTCATAACAAGGTAACTGCTTTTAGAAATCTTTCAAGGATTAAGGTTATACTTTGAGATGTCCAAAAAAATGATGTTTTATTTGTTTCAATGCCTACCTTTGGAAGTCTTTCATGAAAAAATTGTCAGAAGAATCTTTTATGTCTTATGCTGACTTTGAGAAGTGCTCCAAAACACATTTCTTGAGGCAGAAAGCTATTTTAAAGTCAGAATTTCAACAGTTTAGGTCAGTTTAGGTGACTTAATGCACATCACTGTCTTCTTTCTGCAAAAGGTCTGCTCTCATTCCTGCAAAGTAGTGCAGTTACAGACTGCAGTTGGAATGGATGTGAAATTAGAAGTGCTTGAACAGGTCACAGGTGTGTGTGTTTTGGGTGCTAAGGACAGACCTGGCTCACAGTGTACCTGAGGTACTGGACATGAGCCAAGACTACAGAAAATCCAAGTTTTGGCAAAGCTGCTTTCACTCTAGAAAATTTACAGCTGTAATTCCATGTCCCTTAAACTTTTTGTGGAATGTTTATTTTTGTAAGGGTTCGATATCTGATGAATCTTTCAGTTTTAACTCAGTTTAATCTGTGAAACATAAAGATGTATTTTCAGTTACAGGATTTATTTTAATCATGATTGAAACCTTCCTTTAATAGGCATGGTGCTTCTCACAGGTTACAGTTCAAAATTTAAATATGAATATTTTCTTTCTGAAATTAAAAATCACTATTAAAACTACTTTTCTGTGTAATTCATGGTTGTCCCAAACAATTAAAAAAAAAAAGTTTGTCAGAATCCTTTTATAATGACTGTGTTTTTCCTAATGCTTGTTTATTCTAGAATCCTTGGATGAACTGACTTGCTTAGTGGTAAAGTTATTTTCAGAAGTAGAGAATAAAAATGTCCCTATACCTGAGTTTCCTGAACATCCCTTCCAAGAAGAACATCTCCGGGTATGTATAGAGATCCATCTTCCATCCAGAATGTATATTTTAAATGTTATTTTTATATTTCACTAATACATTGTGCACTTCACTACTCTTTTATCAATGTCCCTCTTAAGTTCCATATTTCTTTATTGATTTTCTACCCACTTTTCCATGCTGAGTGTATAGTTTTGTATAGTTTGTAGTAAAGGTTGCACATTTGGTTGCAGTTGTAAGCAACTGTGAGATAATTAATTTTCTTTCTTTGTATCTCGAATGGCTGAAATACTACCCTAAGTTTTAGATACTTT
The DNA here is from genome assembly GCF_009819885.2 of Catharus ustulatus. Taxonomy (NCBI): domain Eukaryota; kingdom Metazoa; phylum Chordata; class Aves; order Passeriformes; family Turdidae; genus Catharus; species Catharus ustulatus. Next base: position 15,708,840 of record NC_046228.1, on the reverse strand, counting down.
TGAGATTTGGGAGATGTGTTTGTGTGTGTGTATGAAGGGAACACAATGCATGCTCCTGAGGTGAATACAGTAAATGAGTTTCCCTTTGTTTACGGGTCTCCTTGTTTATTTTTCTCCTCAGCAACTTTACAAAGTGGTACCCATTAAGGATATTAGAAATCTTTATGTCACATTTCCTATACCAGACCTTCAGAAGTACTATAAATCAAACCCTGGCCATTACCTTGGCCATCTGATTGGGCATGAAGGCCCAGGGAGTCTTCTGTCAGAGCTTAAAGCCAAAGGTAAGTCCTTTGAGGGTAGAGAATTGAAAAATACTTAATCACACAATTTTTTAAAGTTTAGCTATGTTTCACCTCTATGCTTTAAAGCATTCATCTGTTTCAGTAATTTGAACTCTAAGTAATTTTGTGCTTTATTTTTGTTTCTGCAGCAGGTAGGAATAAATAGGTAGTCAGTCACTAATAAACAGTCACTCAGGCTACTGAGGTTATTATTTCTTGGACTCCCCCTTATGTGCCTTGTTTAGAGAGTTATATGAACTTCAGCATGATGATCTTGAGTCTATTCTGTCACTAACTTTGAGATTACTGTCAGATCCCTTAATGTCTGGAGGATTACAATGGTGCACATTTTGCTATTTTACTTATATCATTCTGTTCCAAGCAGAAGTAAATTATCCAGTATTCAAATGATCCTGAGTTTGTCAGATCACTCTGAGTGCAAAATCAGATAGGTCTGACTTGTGTTATGCTTAACTTGCACTACTCTGTAGGCATTAAGGAAGTAAAGGAAAACATGTAAATGAATCAAAATGGGTTTTTGAAAAATGATTTTACTGAAGCATGCCAAAAGTTGCATAAATTGTTATAGTTTTGTTTATGTAATATAGTTTCTTTTTAATAACGTAGGATGGGTAAATACTCTTGTTGGAGGCCAGAAGGAAGGTGCTAGAGGCTTCATGTTTTTCATCATTAATGTGGACTTGACAGAAGAAGGACTTTGTAAGTGAAGCACTGTGTTTGTATTCCATGTATTGCTGATGCGATGGTTTTGTGTTTGTATCTGAAGAGACTGATTGTTATTATAGCTGGAAAACCAGTTTATTTTAATTGACTTATTATTATGTGTTTAGTTCCTCTAAGTATGCTAACATACTTCACATCAATTTATTTAAGGTTATATTAAATGTTAATTAAACACTTTAAATAAACTTCTTTAAAAGAAGAGCTGTTAATACCTTTGTGTGCTACTTATTCATACTATTTAGACCGGTGTTAAATTATATTTTAAGTCGGTATTTTCACATAAAGACATGTTCAGTGAAGTTATTGGAATTAACTTAAATTCATGACTGAGGAAAGCAAGTTTAACTTAGTTGGTGGGATTGCATATATACTTAAATATCTTAATCAAAGTGTAACTAAAAAAACCCCACATTTGTGTTCATTAAATTTCTTCTCTGTGCAGAACTGAGTGAATTAAGTATTTTTTTCTTTTCAGTGCACGTTGAAGATATTATTTTGCACATGTTTCAATATATTCAAAAACTACGTACAGAAGGACCTCAAGAATGGGTTTTCCAAGAGTGCAAGGTAAGTAATTCGGGCTGTACCATAGGTACCATATCTGGTGGTTGTCTTTTTGCTAACTATTTTTATTATTAGATTATTTGACTTTGTAGCTAGCATTTAATAATCACATGGTAATTAGGTTTATTAATTTTTAAGATTCAACGTGTCACAAGTGACAGGTACATTCAGAATGCATTGTCTTAACGTAAGTGTGAAATGCTCTTATAGGGCTGTGAGCTAGGATAGCATAATGGAGGTGAAAGAAGGAGGATCCTGTTCTGGCCACAAGGATTTTACATAACTTTGCATTGACTTCACTGAAGAAGGGAGGAAACATTTACTGTGAGGAGTAACATTGAACTGGAAATTGAAATGGCTGCTATTCTACCCCTTCCTTTTTTCACGTCTCAAATTGTATAGTTGAGAGTGTAAAGGCAATAGGACATTGAATCTGCTGTTTGTTCCCCTCAACTTTTTGAAAAATCAAAAAATTGTAAAGTACATTGGCATTACACGTCAGTCTTTGCTGAACTGTTTGTGCTTCTTTCAAGTTTGGATAGTTCTGTGTGCACAAAGCAAAAATGTAAAGTATCCTGTTAGATTACACTGGTTTTCTCAATGTCAGTGTGAAACAAATCCAGTTTTATTTACATGTATAGTCTCAGTGGTTCAGTACAATATGCTTGGGTAAAGGTTTCTTTTCCTCTCAACTTTTTTTGATCCAAACTGTTGAGTCTCTCTGAAAGTAGAAATTCTGCAGCTGGGTTAGCTTTGTTTCACACACTTTGGCGCTGTATACCTGTGAAAGTAGTCTCAGGTCTTGCTATCCTCTGCTGCAAGTCCCAATGGATTTGTTTCACTGACAGAGTAAGCACATACAAGGTTTAGAAAAGGTAGTTCCGTCCTTCTGTCTCATCCCTGTGCCTTTCCCTTGCTCCTCTTTTCTCAACCACAGCACTCCTGAGACTGTGGGGTGAGTCAGAGAGCTGGCAAACTACTATGAAAGGAATCTTTTTGAGTTTACTTCCAGTTGAATTGTCGAGTTAATCAGTCTCTCTGCATGGTTTCATGGAAGAGTGGACTGTCCCTTTCACTGGTTTTAAAGTCTTAGATCTCTTTATTTCACCCTTGCCATTGTATCCTAAGAATGATGTGTTCTTTTCCTGTGGCTGAGACAGCAAAAAGAAACACACTTTTTCTGTCTCTAAATTTACTCTTGGCTGACTGAACAAAAGGAAGAGAAAAGGAAAGAAGAGAGGCTTCAGTTCATTAACATATGGCAAACATTGCACTGGAACACTGTGTACTGATTGGATCAGAGTTGGTGTGTTTTCTAATTATCTGCAAATTTGAATAATGAGAGATGAGGCAGATCTCTTAGTATGAAAAGGATTACAAAATTTTTATAACAGTTCATATTATGAGACCATCACAAATTGCTTGTGAGTTTGATGCAACTTGAATATTACTGAAAACTTATGCTAGATATTTGTCTACTGTAACATGGATACAGCAAAAGTATTTCCTTTTCTTTCATTATAAAAAGGAATTAAGTAGCCAATAATTATCCTTAAAATAGGCTTTAATTTATGCTCTTGAATCATTCATATGTTGTATTCTAGGATCTAAATGCTGTGGCATTCAGATTTAAAGATAAGGAACGACCACGAGGCTACACATCAAAGCTTGGAGGAATGTTGCATGTAAGTGGAAGGGGTCATTTTTGTTTGGTTGCTCTTTTTTTAAATGATCATCTAGCAGTGTGTTTGATTATCCACTTAATGAATACAGGCATGTGTGAAGGTACTTTGCATTTCTTCTATGCTGCATAGGCCTTAGTTTTGGCAGTCATAGTTTTGGCACATTCTGTTCACTCTACCATTTTCTACTTCTGTACTTGGTAGAACTGATTATACAGTAACTGGAGGTGCTATTTGATCTGTTTCAGTGTTCCTTAAGACATATGTACCTTGCCATTGCATTTGCCTGGTAACTAAGTGTTCTCTAGGGAAGTATTAGAAAAGCAATATTTTATCATAAACACTGGGTTCCTTAGTTCACAATATTGAAATACTGCAGTAAGCAGAAATGTTTGTATTGAGTTTTCAAATTTCAATTTGCTTGATTTTACTGGTGTGGTTTCATACTGGTACTGAAAGAATCATCATGTAGCTTTTACTTGGTCTTTAATACTTCTTGCAAAATTCCCTTTTGTGCTAATGGAAGATTTAGGGTTTGTTTTTTGGGTTTTTTTTGGTCTGGTGAAATTATGCAACTTTTATACGTTGCAGCCATTCTTCATTGCATAGCTAATATCTGCATCTATTCAGAGAAATTTTTGGTTTCTTTGCAGGAATTACTGTTATTGGTTATAGAGCTTTAATCTGTGAAGTCTAAAATAATGATAATTTTTCCGATTTTCTTTCTCTTTACTAAAAAGCATTAGACTTGGCTGCAAACACGTAAATGGATTTTTAAAGAGCTCCTGCTTGGCATGCTGTCTCTTGTTTTTGTTCTGTCAAATGCCTAAAATCTCTAACAAATGGACTTCTGACTCCTGGAACAGTCATTCAGTGGCTTCTATTTGTTGGATCATTTCTAATTACAATTGCTGTCTCCAAAAATCAGACCAGAAAGTTGCCAACAGTGTTCTAAAGAGCAGGGTATTGAATCAGGAATCTTTTTTTTTTTTTTAACTGTCTTTTTTTTGCTTTGCTTTGGAGTATGAATGATAATTTTCATTCTATTTTAGTAGCTGGATCTTCACATTCACAATTGAATTTTTAATAACACAGGTTTGGTTCATTGTCCTTGATCTCCACTTCCCACTACCCTTTTTTCTTTTCCAGAATCCTTTTGTAACTTACTCTCTGTTCTGGAAGTCATTCCACTGTAATTTTTTGGTATAATGTTTATAATTCAGAAAGCCATTTTGTAATAATTCTGGTTGAAAGAAATATACTTTTATGGCAAAGTGCAAGTACTTGGTGCTTATGTCACCTGGTAATTTTCCCTTGGTAAACAGATGTTTATCAAGAAAGCTTTCCTGTCAACCACATTAATCATTTTCAGATGAGTTTAGCTTTTTTTTTTCCTTAAGTTACCATGTACCTTAAGAGATTTTCAGTTTGACCTAAATAAAAAATGTTTAGATTTTTATTATGCTTTTAGATATTAAACTATAATTTCCTTTAGATTATTGTAAATTAGAATTGAAATATTAGAGAGTCCTAAAAAAACCTGGTCTTCTTTTTCTTTGTTTTATTTTGCTTGTTTATGTTTTGTTTCCCCAAATGCAGTCTAGTGAGTACTTGACGTTCTTTTATCTTCAGAAATAACCTGCAGGGGTCAGCATTTGCCATGTTATTTTTACTTTAATCAAAATACCATTTATAAGTAGGTGACTTTTATATTCAGACATAAAATATCCTAAGAGAGAAGAATGGTAAATACACAGTACGTAAAATTGCCTAGTACTTGAGAAATATGATTGCATAGTTAGAATGCTACTCCTTCTTGTTTTGTTTTGAGGGAGATTTTAAAACAACCTATGTACTCCTAATTTGAAGTGAGCAAGGTAATGCAGATTTATTGACCAGAAATGTTTGCTTTTGTTTCCTCTACTGAACCATAGATTTTCATGCTTAGTTTTGTTTAATTCATCTACCTATTCCTTGGCTTTGTTTTTTAGTATTATCCTATAGAAGAAGTATTGGCTGCTGAATATTTGCTTGAAGAATTCAGGCCTGATTTAATAGAGATGGTGCTGGATAAATTGAGACCAGAAAATGTTCGGTAAGTTAAACTGTACTTTAACATAAACATTGCAAGAAAGCAGATGAACTAATGGAAAAACAAAATCTTAAGTTTCTCTTGCAACTCCAAAGTAAATGTGATTGAAAAATCCTCACCATGTTTCTTTGTATGAGAAGGTTTTAGATATATATTAATTTATTTTCAAAGGCTGTATTTGAAATAATTACTGGATAAAGTCAGATAAACGAATTATGAACTGTGTTTGCAAATGTCATGGACTTCTGGTTTTTCTAGGGATATGCAAGTTATGATAGAATAAATGGAGTTGCCTATATCAGCAGCAGTAGTTGCCATAGTAATTAATGCCCTTTAAAGAAGGGCCTATATCTTTGTGTGTGGGTGTACATCTGTGTGTAATGTGTGTGGGATACTTCAACTGAAGCTTGGCTATGTCAAGAGATCGTATTTTGAACAGACAATACTTTAATGAAAATGTCCAATTCTCTTCTCTATTTTGTATGTATTTTCATGTTACTCTACTACCCAAGTTCTTGAAAATTTGAAACCTCTAACACATAAACACTGTTTTTAGTAATTAACATAGAGAATGTGTAATGACTTTACTCTCTCTAGAAAGCTTAACCAAATTCCCCATGAATGGGAATTTTTAACTGACTTTAGAAATGCTTACAACAATGGGTAAACCTGAGCTGATGCTGATTTAGTAAAGAAGCTGCAGATGTTAATGAGATCTAATGTTTATTATAGTTTCACATAGTTTTGAAGTATAACTCTTAATATTGCAAGAAAATAGGCTTAGATATAAATACATACAAAGTAGAGACTGTCCAGAGACTGATTAAATGCAGTTCTAGCCGCCAAATTCAGCAAACCAGTGCTATTCTAATCCGGAGGGAATGAGGCTTGCAGGAGGTGTGTAATGACGGAGCTGCAGGCCTGCTTGGAGTTTGAATGGTATATGGTCAGAGTAATGCTGACTCCATTGCTTATTATGTGTGGACTAAAGACTGTCTTGGTGTTTGTATTTGCCTCAACTGTACATTCACATCTTCATTCTCTCCATGTTTAGAATATTTGTATTCTCAAAGAAGTATAGCTTACAAAAAGAAATGCAATACATCAACGCAAACTTAGGATTCCCAAGTGTCATGTTGCTTTTTCGTAGATGATAATTTTTTTCAGTATGGACAAAAAGTTATGGTTATGGTGTAGCTTCTGTAATAATACTGGAAGCTGATTTTTCTTGGATTTAAAAGTATAAGTCAATTTCAGTGGGAATTTTTTGTATGAGACATCAGATGTTTAAAGATCTGTGCTGATCAGACTATCCCGCTTTCATTTGACTGAAAGAAAATGCTAACTTCTATACAGTACTATATTCCCTTTAGATATATTTTAAGCACTTGTACTGTGAAATTAGAAGTAGAATGAAATTAACTGCAATTTTAAAAGATCTTTTACTTAACTAAGACCCTTCAAAGTATAGTATAGTATAACAGGGAATGTAATTTTATAGTACCTTTTATTTGAAATTGCAGGCAGGATATACATTATCTTGGGAAGGGGAAACTTACTTAAGTATCACTGAAAGTGATTTCATGGTACATTACAAAGTTTCAAGAACTGTGGATTTTATTTTTAGTGGGCTCTCTTGAAAGATTGAATTGAGATTTCAGATGTTATAAAAGGGTGCCTTTGTGTTACACTTTTTTTAAAAATTGCATCTGTATCGATACGAGTTTAATGAATTACCAGTTCAGTAGCCTGCTCCCTTATTTTGTCTTTTCTTGAGCAATTTTATATGCTAATAAAAAAAACTGTGCACATCTGCTTTAAATATCTATACTGTTTGATTATCTAGCATTTACTGATAGGTATACTCATGTTTATCTTTCTGTTTTTCCTTTTTACAAAAGAATTATTATATCCCACAACCTAACTTTACCTATTGTTTGGCATTGTTTTCCTGGATTTGTTTGCTTGGTTTTTTTTATTTTTTTCTTTTTCTTCTTTTTGTCTTGCATAAATTCTGTCTTGAGGTGGTTTAGTTGGCATTGATTTGAATTTTTTCTTTGTGTTGTGGTTTTATTTATAATTTCTTTTTCATTCGCTTGTACAAAGGACCTCTTGGCATAGCTATATTGTAGTAACACAATTCAGTGTCTTTTTCAAAAGTATAGTTTTTCAACTATATTTTCATAACCAAGTTTGAATTTAAAAAGTATGAAAAAAATCCATACTCACAGATGGTAGTAAGTATGCGTGTACTTCCATTTGACTGGCCCATGACAAAAAGTGTTCATATTCTCCTCCCACCCCCAACACTACTTATTGCATTTAGTGCCTTAACTTCCCTAAGAGAGAAACTTTTTAAAATGTAAGTATCATTTTTACTTGTTCACACTGCATTGGGTTTTACCAGCCATCTGTGAAGATAAGGGAATAGACTTGGCATGTGCCGCAGTCTTAGCTGAAAAATGTAATTTTCCTATCATTTTCAAGGCATTTTTTCCCTTCAACATCTGCAGAATAAATGCTCTTATTAAAATTTAAGAAGATAGTGACTCACCAGATTAAGCAGCTAAAGAACATTTTCCCCTGGATAGTAAGTGGGCTTTTTTCATTTACTGATAACAGCAGTGCAGCACTAGTACTGTCCTAGAGGGAAGAAAAATAAAATGACTGCAAAAAGTGTTGATAGAGAAATTTCTAACTACTGGAATTTCACAGACTCTCAGCAAAGTTATCTCATTGCAGTTGGTGATGGCTCACCCTGAAGGTAAACATGCTAGAAATGTGTTTGTTTTTAATTGCATTGGATCTGAGCAACAATTTTGAAAATCACAATTTTTTCACTTATTTCCTGCCCCCCCCAAATCCTTGGTAGTGACTTAGTTTTACTGAATGCTAAGAAATAATTTGTGCTTCTGCAGTGATCAGAGAGCTGCACCCCAGCAGCATCTCTGTGTGTAGTTTCCCCTTGTTCTAGTTTCTGAGAGGATTTATTTGTGAGGGGCTTTGAGTTGCATGTGTTGCTTCACATCAGTTCTGCTGATGGTTGTGAGAGAACTTTTAAACAAATGTTCAAAAGTTTATTTTGTCTCACTCATGTTGTGTTATGCATTTGAATGAGATTAAAGTAATTTCTTTTGTTGTTTGACAATACCATAATTTGGAAGACAAAGTTTAAATTAGGTCCAAAAAAAATCAATCCTTTGTAAGAATAAATTTGCTTTGACACATTTGTTACTAATGTCACAAATAGTAACTAAGTTGTCTAAGTATTACTTTTTCACCTGTAGAACCTTGAATTTTGTTATGTAAATCTGGAGTATAATTGTTGATAATCTTTAGTGGAAGTGCATTCATTTTTAAAGCATACATTCTCTTCCCAATAACACTGTCCTGTGGATTTCTCACTTCAATTTAGATTCCAGGAAAGTGAAAAACAAGGTAGTGTTTAGTAAGTAGGTATAACATTATAAAAACTGTGGTTGTTTCTGAAAATGGGGATCACAGCATGTAAAAGAATGTATATACAGAAGTAAGTAACATTTATAGTTTATGTTCCATATCCAGAAATGGCTCAAGTCCAAATATACTTTGAGCAGATCCTATTGAAGATTACCTGATCGCCAGTGCATTTCCACACTGCCTTAAAACATATGGGTGTTCATAGTGCTATACAGCACAGCAGAGAAATGAAAAGCAAAAGTAATGTTACATAATTGGTGACTTTAGAGGTGGATTACAATATATTGAAATACCTGCATGGCATAGCATTTCTACCTGCTATGCTTCTCCTCCCCTCTTTTTGTGTCCTGCTCTTCATTCCTGTTGGTCTTAAGTTGTAATTCTTGGGCAGACAAAATGCCTTTCAGTTTGTTTCTACTGTTGTGGGTATGTTTCTGACAGCTCAAAATGTCAGTAATGATTCCAGTAGTGATTTGGGATAAAGGGAAGGCAGGACAATCTCTTGAAGCAGAGCTGCTTGAAGAATTGCAGTGTTGATTTCCACAGTTTTGTTTTCTATACAGTGAGTAGACAATTATTTTTAGCTCTTGAATTTTAGTATATTCCTGCAGGAAATGTTGAGTGCTTGGATTGAGTGCTTGAGCATCAGTATCAGTTGGAGAAGGGTAGGAGGAGGAAATGTTGAATAATGTTGACATATTCTAACAGTGTACTCTGGCATAAAACATCTTTGTCTTGCTGCTTTAACTATATGATTACTGGAATTTTATCAGGATAATTTTTTTCATTCTTACTTCTTCTTATTATGTATTTACTGCACAAGAAGATCTGTAGTTCTTTTTACCAAGACCACAGAACCACTCGCTCACCCACCTACCAGTGGGATAAGGGAAAGAATCACAAGGGTAAAGCTGGAATTAGTAGGTTGAAATACAGACAGTTTAATAGGGAAAGCAAAAGCAAAAAAAAGAGCAAAGCAAGGAATCAATTTGCTACCTCCCATGGCAGGCCCGTGTTCAGCTGTGTCCAGGAGAGCAGGTAATTGTGCTACCTTTTTTGACCATTTCACATTTGTTATAGAAAATAGCTATTTACTCTTGAAGCTAGCCAGTTCCATTGAATAGTCTTTTGTGTTGGACATTGTTCAATAGAATTAAAGGAATTCTCTTGATACCTCTCATGTAGGCTACTAAAAAAATACTGGTAAGTTTGTAATTTTCTTTATTCTGGATTTCCTCTTTTTTAGGTGTGTTCTTTAGTTCAGACAGCGCCTGGATGATGCTCTTAGTCATATGGTTTAGTTTTAGGTAGTCCTACAAGAAGCAGGGAATTAAATGTGAGATGATCCTTATGAGTCCCTTTCAACTTGAGGTTATCTACAATTCTATGACTCTAGGACTGGAATAAAATTTCTATAATCAGTATTTTCATGTATTTGGATGTTCATATAGGTGATATATAAAATGTAATTGCTTCATCAATTTTCTAGAAGACTGCAAGAACTGCTTTCTGTTTTCTGGAACAAGAGTCTTAAAAATAGAAATTGCATGCAGCACTGCTGGTGTGTAACCCCAGTTGTAACACTTTAGAAAAACAGTGACATTAAATGACTGTGGTAACGTGATTTCATGGTTAACCTTAGTATGTAGTTCAGTATACTTATACATGCTCTTGTACCCTGTAATTGTCTATGGACTGTTTGCAGTAATAAAGGTATTCTGGTGATGGAGCAGAAACAGTGCTTGGAATAATGTCTCAGTCTTCTCTCAGACACATTCATGCCAAAGTGCTTTGTCTCTTTGTTTTCAGAGTTGCAATAGTTTCCAAGTCTTTTGAAGGAAAAACTGATCGAACTGAAGAGTGGTATGGAACACAGTACAAGCAAGAAGCAATTTCTGATGAAGTTATTAAGGCATGTTAAAATTTGTAGCATTCTAATACCTGCAAATGAAAGTCAGTGGTAAATCTTTGTCTAATTTTCCATATAATTGAAGGGGGAACTTAAATCTGATGGTCTTCATAGCATAAAAATCATACAAGTCTGTTTAATGAAGAAAGTAAGAATGTTATGTTAGTCTTTAGACATCAAATATTTATCACGTAGGATGGATATATTTTAATGGTTATAAACCATGTTAAGTACAGGGAATGTTACACTGTTTTTTCTGTAGAAGATCCCTAATATGCAGTGGCTGCTATGTTAATGAACTGATCAGTACTTAGAAAAGGAATTTTTAAAAACTATTTTATGTAACTGTTTCTGAAGTTGATTTTTGTAACAAAGAAAGCAAGTATGTTTTGTAAGTTAAATGAGAAAGAAGGTGAGCAAATCCTTGTTGAAACTTGTTCTAATCTTCTAAGAAGAGATGACTGTAAAATTTACCTTAGAGCTGAATTTGACCCTCTGAGTGTACTCTGAACAGGCATTGCATAGAACACTTCTTTAGCTTGACCATACCTGTGTTCTTGAGTAGAATTCTTGGTTAACTCTTTAGTTTACTGTCTTCATTTATAGGTCATAGTAGCAGAAAATATAAGGAATAAACCCACCCTCCTCTCTACTGTAAATTTTTCAAAATTATTTATCTGTCATCCTCCTTCTAAGACCAATTCATCCTGCTGATAGCCTACTCCAACTTGTTTTCCCAGCTATTTCTCTCTTACCTTGTTATCTTAATATTTGCACTTAAGGTAGTGGAGTGCATTTTTAAATATTTTGTTTCAGTGTAAAATAAATAAACCCATATATACTTTAATTAAGCAGACATTGGTATAGCTTCATTGTTCTCCTGTTGATCTAGAAATGGCAAAATGCTGACCTGAATGGGAAATTCAAGCTTCCAATGAAGAATGAGTTTATTCCTACAAACTTTGAGATTTTGCCATTGGAAAAAGATGCAACACAATACCCTGCCCTTGTCAAGGTAAACTGTCTGTATTTGTCCTGTTTGCTGCCTGACGTTCTGGGAAGTTAGAATTTAATTCCTCTGGTTTTTAAAATACAGATCGTGTCATATTCCAAAGTATAGTTAACAAAAAATTACAAAACTTCAATATTTTGCTACCAAGACCGTAGAAAGTTCATTCTACTGAACTTTGGGTTGTGGCAATTTGTGTTTGTAGGAAAATTAATCTAGATACATCTTGAACTCTCTCTGCCCTTTTGAAAGTGTGTCAACAATTGATAAAAATAGCAATAGATCTGTTTATTCAGCAGAAGGGTGACTGCCACTCTTAAATTTTTTGACCACTGTTGAGTAAGTCGAGGGTGTAGGCAAGGCTATTGTTTTGCAACTGTGTTTAGAAAACGCCGGTGATTTCATGGAAAAAGTGAGAGAAGTGTCACTTAGTGATCCTAAAATATAGTGAATATATATTCAATATAGTGAACATATCTATATTCACTATATATATTGAATATAGCAATTCAAGCAATATGAATTTAAGGGGATAGTTCTAAGCAGCAATTTGAAGTGGTGAGGAGACGTGTTTTTAAAGTAGTGGCATATATTGCAGTTAAAAGTCAGATGACTTAACAAAACATCTTTTCTTGACGCAGGACACTGCTATGAGCAAACTATGGTTCAAGCAAGATGACAAATTTTTTTTGCCAAAAGCTTGTCTCAACTTTGAATTTTTCAGGTATGCAATGTTAAGTATATTACATAAAGTCCTCTCCAAAGGTTTGTAGTTTATTGGGAATCTGCATTTGTGTGGCAAACACTTTCTTGCATGTATTGACACTTTAGAATCTTTGTCCGTACTTTGAATGTAATAAGGCTTAGATGCAGGAAGGCACATCTAGAATATGCAATAATTGAGTAGCAAGAAATTTGATGTGCTCCTTCTTTATCGAAAGGAAAAGTTTACCTAAAAATACTCTTAAACCAATTTTTTTGTATTTTATTTGCTATACCTGAAATATACCTACCAATAGAACCCTTTATATATTGCAATATCCCTCTTTAAGAATAATTGTGTATTTTTAAATTAATTACTAAATCACACCTATTTTAAGATGCGTTTTCTTTATTAAACACTATTTTGGTAATAGTTTTAAGCTCAAATTCTATTTTCATTTGCATCATGCAAATCAGTTTAAGAAGTTCCTAAAATGTTAGGGTTTTGCTTAACATAATAACTGATTGTACTTTTTTTTTTAGAAGAGCATTTATCTATCAGTCTATCTTATCAGTGGATGTTTGATTCTGACCTCAAGATGTATAATAAAATAATGTAATGTTAATTCTGGTCTTGCATGACTTTCATCATAGGAAGATAATCTTTCTTTCTTAAGTGAGCATGACAGTGATGGACCTTCTTAATATTCCTTTCAAGTAATAAATTTCTAACCTTTGAATTAAAAAAAATACTGCTGTTTTTAAAGTGCAGCTGATTCTGTATTGAAAGCTAGAAAAAATTCAGGGATTTTCCTTTTGCCTAATTAAGTTATTTGGTGATATTGCTGTTGGGGCCGTTGTGAGGGCTCCCATAGATGGACTCTTGAATTCTTGTTTTGAGAGATCACTTGAAATTTTTCTTGCAGCATATTATACACAGGTTTTTTTCAGTGTGTGTCATTTCTTTGTACCAGTTTTGATACTAGTTGGGGAAAACAGGTTGCCTGGGCATTTTCTCTTTTTGCTTTTTTGAAATCACAGGCCAGATGTTACAACTGTTTCAACTTTGATGTGTCAGGAAATCGAGGATCAAAATGGGAACTCCCCATCTCTTATTCAGAGAAAAATTGCAATGCCTTGCCTTCTTTTTCATTCTTGGTGGCTTTTCCTTCTACTATGTTTGGCCAAAATCTAAAATAGGATTTTATTGATGGACACTGGGTTTACAGTTGTGGTGTTTTTTTAAATCAACTCTGGTGAACTGTAAGTGGTTCAATCTCGTAACAGTTTGTGAATGAATAAAAGATAACAATTGGGTGTGTGTAGATCACACGAAGGTATAAGTGTATGCAATACACACAGTATCATAAAGTCATTTGTGTTGGAAGCAACCTTTAAAGGTCTAGTCCAGCCCTCTTGCAATAAGCAGGGATATCTTATCTAGACCGATGGAGATGGTATTTCCCAGTTAAATGTGAGCATTCATCTCAGTGAACCTTTATAAAAAGCCAGAAGTACTTGAGCTTTGCTGACCATTGTAATGGAGTGATTTGCCTCTTTTCTCCTAGGAACAGTTCCAGGGGAGAGCTGGCTTTTTTCCTTAGGGTTGGGAGCTAAGGTTCTTTCCTTTTCCGTAAAAATGAGATGGTAATTGTATATGAGCAGAAACAAGGAGATTTTGACAATATTGGGTACTTCACCTCTAAAAGATACTGTAAGCAGGTTTGTCTAGTTTTGATACGTAAAAAAGGTTCCTGGAAAATCTGTCTCTATTTGGTCACGCTGGTGGTCATTGAAGGAAATGGTGAAATGTAGAGTATTTATTCAAGAAACTTGATGGAATCACTCATATCTCATGGGGTCAAGTGACCTGGTGAATAAAGCCACCTTTGCGACAGGGATGTACATAAAAAGTCTAAACCTCAGTTCTAGATCAGATTATGATCTGTGCTGCCTTGTAGCTGATTACAAGAGTTTGTTTCGCACTAAAAAATCCTAGGAGGATTTCTTCTGCCTGCAACCCTGATCAACATGAAGCATAGAAAGAATCCTGGTCCAGATGTTACAGCAGCAATTGCTGTGTAGATAAGTTAAGAGAGAGGAAGTTGTTGATGTTGGTTTCTCCCTTAAGTATTTAAATCACACAGGAGCAATATGTGTGTGAACGTGCTGAAATCACCTTGTTCCAAAACTGAAAATCCTTGCAGGCATCCTTGTGTTAAAGAAACATCGTAGTAAAAACATCTGAAGTAATGCTCAGCCTAAAAGAGGATGATGAGCTTTTGCATTTGTATGAATTGCCACTTAAGAACTCGAAAAGTATCCTTTTTTAAAAGGAAGTAAAACAATCATGTAATTTGCTGATGCTTTGAAAATTCTTTAAAGGTAGTGAGCAACTCAGCACTTCAGTGTTGATTCCAGCTATGTCACTTACAGCTGTTTGAAAGGGAAAAAGACTTGACTTCATGAGTTTTCTTTAAATGCACCGTTAGAGATTGAGTTGTTCTATTTATTTCAATCTAGCAAAAAAAAAAAAAAAAAAAAGGTAAACTAGAAATAAGTATTTGTTCACAGAACTCAATAATAGGAATCAACTCCCAGAACAGTGTTGTAATAATTGTTTTGTGTTATTTTCCACTTGAGGATTAATGATCTGGTAGTTGTGATTTTTTTCAGAACTCTCAGTTGGCCTTTGCCAGCTAAGTGAGAATACAGAATTTAAAATTGATACAGACGTAGTAATCACTCAAACTGATTAACTCTGTGTTCTAGTATCAAAATGGGAAAGAATATGATGAGTCTGGAGGAAGGTTTGTAGGATTGACCTACATCTTTCTTTGAATTTGGCCTTAATTAAAAAATTCAGTAGTAATTGTATTAATATCATTTGGCATATTGAAATTGCTTTGTTTTGGGAAATTCTCATTGTAGGGAGAAATGCAAATACCAGTTCTTTTGTCTGTTAAAACTGACCTGTTTGTTTAATTTAGGGCTGAGATTTCAGACTATAGCAGTCTCTGCTTCCCAAATATATATTTGAAATAATTAATTTAGTTTTTTAAAATATCTTCCTGTACTTCCTTTTCTTAATCTCAGAGGAAGGAGAAGGTAAAAGCTACGAGGAACCTTCTTAAAAATATATTTGCAAAGTGTTTTAGTTATCAGTTTGTGTGTTGTGGTCATGTTTTACTGCATTAATGTTGATATACACAGTGAAATACCCTGCTGTATAGGTGTAAGCATATGTAATAGCCTGAATACCTGACTGCTTCAGGAAAAAGTAATGTTTGAATTGTAAAGCATATCCTGACAGCAAATGCTTCAGATGCTGTTGATCATTTCTGTGAAATGGATAATGATTTTACATGCATTTCAGAGACTTTAGCAATACGTATAGTACAATAACTTCTCAAATCTTTAAAACAGGTTTTTAACAATTAGCACGATTGAAACATGGCTTGAGTCTTTGAGTTGCATTTGTCTTCTTGAGAAATTTGCAACAGTATTGTGTGTGATCATGTGCTCCTGATGCAACAGCAGGTTTTGGAGAGTTGTTGCCATTAAAATAACCACAAAAAATGATGGTAGTAAGAAAATGGATATGCCAGACTTCTTTCCTGAGCTGACCGTGGCATGTACTGCATATTGTCATACCACAGATTGTCAATCTCCTAATTTTTGTAGTAGAAACTAATTGTGCACAAGTATTAATTAATTTAATGTTCATTACATGGACTCTCATTTTGGTCTGTTAAATTATGTTGGTATATTTAGTTTCTTTTACTCCTGGTGAATTCTGACTGTGCAGCCAAGTAAATAAAACATGTCTTTATTTATAATCACAAATAGAATATCTCTGGGATCTTGAGTGTATTTTGTCATCAAACCATATACAAGCTAAGTAACTCTTTTCAGATGTGTTCATATTTGGCTTCAAAATAGGAGTCCTTCAGAATGGGATCCATCAGCCTGAAAACACAGAAAATACTGTTTCCTTCAGATCAAGCATAAAAGGCCAAAAGAAACAGAGAAATAATTTTAAACTGCATATTTTACTTTCAACATTTTCTTCCAGCCCATTTGCTTACGTGGATCCCTTGCATTGTAACATGGCCTATTTGTACCTTGAACTACTCAAAGACTCCCTCAACGAGTATGCATATGCAGCAGAACTAGCTGGCTTGAACTATGATCTCCAAAATACCATCTATGGGATGTATGTAAGTACCCAAATCAAGGAAAAGCTTAGAGCCTTAAAACTACTTCCACTCATCAACATTTTAATATTGATTTGATGGAAGGACTTCCAAATAAAAAAAGGCTGTTAGTCCTTTTGATCTTGGTTATTAGCCATCCTTTCTTTGATTTCAATTTTAAGTTGAATTTTGTTAAAAGCCTTCAACAGTGTTTTAGTTCACATTAAGCAAATTTTCTTTATTTTTATGTCATTCGTGAAATTAATTAGTTGGTTAGATTTCTTCCTCCATTTAAAAAACCGCAAACCTAATCCAAGCTTACATATTTATTGGTCAGATATCTACTAAAAACTTTCTGACTGATGGGGTAAAAGACCCCCTTTTCTTGCTATTAAATAAATAGTATATTTTTGCTTTCCTGTTCAAGAACTACTGATCATGAGGCTGCATATACATACTCTTCAGTCATGTTTCTTCATCCATTACCTTGTCACTGCCTGAGGTATCAAAGCATTTCTTTTGTTTTTCTTTTTGTTAGTCGCTACATTTATGCTGATCCTCTCCATTGCAACATGACATACCTGTTTATCAGGTTATTGAAGGATGATTTAAAAGAGTATACATATGCAGCACGCCTCTCAGGTTTGGTCTATGGCATTGCATCAGGAATGAATGCAATACTTGTAAGTAAGAAAAGAACGCAGGAGGAAATGAAACAGCTTGGGAGTTGTTGAGCTTGGAGAAAACATTTGACTTCTGCATTTCTAAATGAGATGGTTAATGGCTTTTTTTCCTTGCATATATCTCATGAATTAAAGGCAAATGCAAGACTGTATTTTCAGTCATTACTGAGTGACCTGTTTAAGATTGCAGTGTCTTGTGAACTGTGTAGTGCAGTTGTTGCATTCTGGTTCACGTTTTTACTTGCTTGCATGATAATCTGGAAAGTATTATTGCTGGTTTGTGTATAAAAAGATTAACTTTTCTGTTGAATGAATCCTCAACTTCACAGATTTTGTTATAATTCTCTAATTCTACTGTAGTGAGCTGTGGAGATGGATTGTGCATGTGTTCATTAGAATGCAATGCTGGATATTTACGGCTCTTTGTTTTGTTTGGATCACATGCTTTATAATCTGTTATAAAGGGCTGGCAATACTTGATAAATACTGGTATTATGATAAATGCTTATTTCTTATTCAGCTTCTCCTATGAGATTTATGATAGGAGACTGTAGTAGTCTCTCTTTAAGTTTGTTAAAAGCTTTTGTTAACCACCGTTATATGCTAGAATGTGTTTTGAAATTTCCTGTGGAAGTGTTGCTTTCCAACACATTTTAGTAGAAGAACGTCCTGTATATTGTCTTTACATTTTCTATATGAGAGAGTGCTGCATTTTTTAAAAAATCCAATACAAATCTAATTTCCTGGTTGCATTCACGACTTACTGCAAACAATGGTTGTCCTCAGTTGCAAAGCTTGCTGATGTTTCTATGATCAGGGTTAATACCTTTTTTAAAAAAAGTGTGTAACTCTTCATTTTTAGTCACAGTTATTTTAAATATTCTTTGAGAATTTGTAATATTTTCCATATTGTGAGAAGTTTTATAATTAATAAGTGTAACTTATTAATGACTATACAGATGCTTTGAGCAAGGGCAGATGCTACTCTGAGAAATCACCCAAGGTGATTGTTGAACACTTTGGGTTCCTATGCTAATTTAGGATACCAGCCTTTGTCGTAAATCCATTTATGATAACTTTTTCTTCAAATTCCTTGTTCTGCTATATTTCAGCAACTACAGAACAAAAAACTTCTTCTTACTGAAAAGCAGGAATTCTGTATGTTGGTTTGTGTTCTGAAGTTTAGTTTTACTCCTAGCTAAACTGCACTAATCCGATCAAATTCCTTGTTCGAAATACCAAATTTTGAAGATTTTTTCCCTGCAAAAAAAGACCTTTTAATGCCTTTTTTTGTCTGAGAATTTTTTTGTAACTAGATGAAATAACACAGTAACTTAAGTTTTATGTTTTTTTCTAAATTAGTACATTTATGCTTTCAAAAATATATATTATCAGATCGAAATATCATTACAATTCCAGGATGACTACCTTGATGTTTCAACTCAGCAGAATCCTGGTTATAAAGTGTGCTGCTGTTGATAGCACCCCTTTTTCTTAGTATTGCTTACTTCGACTTAAGTGTTCTTTGATCAACAGCATACGTATGAACCAAGGTAAAAGTAAATTGGAGAGAGTATTTTAGAAGGTTATGAATCCAGATTTCATTACTGAAGTGAGAAACCTAGATTAAAACCATTTCAGTACTCCAAGATTGATCACCATAAACATTAAAAATCTGTATTCTTAATAGTTTGTTTACACCAACATAAAATTTTTTTAATTCTGTGCATTTTGAAACGCTGTGCAAATATGCAATATGTTTGTCAGTTACCTTTTGATGGGTAAAAGGATTTAACTTAAGAATGATTGAGTGTTCCATAGCGGTGAATTTAGCGTAAGTATTGAAAGGTGCATTGCTCATTGAATTGTGCAAGACTTGTAATGGTTTTATTCTTTTATCTTCCACATTTAAAACAACTTATGCTCTTTCTCCATAGCTCTCCGTAAAAGGTTATAATGACAAGCAACATATCTTGCTCAAGAAGATCATTGAGAAAATGGCTACTTTTGAGATCGATGAAAAGCGATTTGAAATTATCAAGGAAGCGGTAAGCTGCATGAGAAATTCACATTTTGGAGTAATTGAAAATTGAATCCATTGACCTGATAGGAGATCTGAGGGTTGACTATCCATGGAAATAGAGAATGAAGTTCTGCCTTAGTGGAACTTGAGATGCTTTTTTCTTTTTTGTGGCTGTGAGTTCCTCAGAGTTGTGTATATAACATTCTTTAGTTAAAAATAACTGGTTCTGGAATCTTTTTTTAATCAGTCTTTCTTATGATGTATCAAGGAAGCACAGCTTGCTTTGGTAGGAGTAGAAATCTAAGTAGGGGGATGGAGGGGAAAATCTTAACTTTATATCCTGTTTTGCAATTTGGAAAGGCTTCAGTAGGACCTAGCCATAAAATAAGTGGAAAATAGATGAATGGGGAAAGAAAATGTTGAAAAAGTTTGCAGCATTTGCTCAGATTTGTCTTGGCTCCTGGGCCGTGATCCTTTGGTGCAAAGATAACGTCCTGGTTTAGTACATGCTGATGTCTAGCAGTTACATCAGCTGGGGAGATTGCAGTCTCCCCATGTCTGGGCCAAACAGATAAGGGAGATACCAACTTCTGTTTGGAGCAGTCAGAAGGATACATCCTCAGCAACCTGAGGCTTGTTGTTGGTCACTAATGTGCCCTGAAATGAGTTCCTTTTTTCCTGCACTGGAAATGCTTCCAGTTTGCCAAAACTATTAGTTTGCACTTTCCAGTTTCTCTGGTAGAAGAAAGAGGATTTTGCTTATTTTGTAGAAGTGCAGCTGGACTAGAAAGGAGCTTTTTGCAGAAGCTCTCTGGTTCTTCTCTCATACCTCCTTTATCCATGGAAAACATGCAGAGAATTTTCTAGATGCTCCAGATTTTATCTAATCAAGTCAACCAAAGGAGGTGACAGGGAGAAAACGACATTTTCTGTTAGTAGTGTTTCCCCACCCATAGTCAGTCATCATAGAATTTAGATAAATTCAGATCAGTTGCAATTCTTGTTTAACTGCAGTAATCTAATTTCTAGGCATTAATTTTATGGAAAAGTTTGATTTCCTGCACATTTCAAGTATCTTAAGTGATTTCTGCTTAATCCAAATGCTCAGGAGCCCACATTATTGCTAAGAGTTCTAACAAGCAAGAGAATGTTCTCAGTATCTGAAGGGTATCTCTTTGATACAAAGTTGAGAGTACAATGTTAATATGTTCATAACTCTATTTCCAAATTTCTAAGTTGACCTGATTATTTTGGTTTAGTACATGAGATCACTTAACAACTTCAGAGCTGAACAGCCTCACCAGCATGCAATGTATTATCTCCGACTCCTGATGACAGAAGTTGCGTGGACCAAAGATGAATTAAAAGAAGCTCTAGATGGTAATGTTCTGCCACTTTATCATTTTTTTTGTCGTATGTTACTTAACTACTGAGGGTACCTGTTTTGAACTCTGCTCACTATTCAAGAGGAACCCCTGCAGTGCCAGGCCTGAGCTGATGCTGGTTGTGCTGCACTTGCCCTCCAGTTTCAAGAAAGTAGAGTAGTTCATGGAAAAGGGCTCAAATGGCAAAACTTACTGGTAAAAGTTCAGACGAAACTTTACTAACCTTGGGGATATATGAACCAGGATATGATGAATCCAGTACTTCATCAACATTGGTAAAATAGTTTGGCTCTAGTTGACATCTTAGAGGCACATTGGAGTGTATCTGCATTGTACTTCCCAATGTGCAAACTGTTTTGTTTTTTCCATTATCAGGTAATCCTAGTTTGTTTCTGTAGAAAATAAAGAACTATAGCAAATAACGAAAAAATACGTACTTCCTGTAGATAATGAAACCGATAATAGAGAACATTGTGGCTGTTAACACAAAGTAGGTGCCCCAGTGTATTTGAAGGAAGAAGAAATTTCAAATTAAGAGATTGAAGTGATTTTTCAAGTTCAGATGGGGTGGGGTTCTGAGCAACCAGCCTAGTGGAAGGTGTCCCAGCTCATGGCAGGGGTGTCTCGATGATCTTTAAGGTCCCTTTCAACCCAAGCAATTCTGTGGTAATTCTATTTTTGTAGTAATAGTTGAAGAATTTTTCCCTACCTGTATTTTATTGTTTGCAAACAGTAAAACTGTCCTGGGACAGTTTGCAAAATGTCTTGTAATATGTTTTTGGAATACACTGACATTCTTTTCAAGAAGAATAGCTGGCTTTTCTATTTGTTTGGGGAGATTGGATTCAGAACGTATATCCATGAATACCCCATCCAACCATCCTTCCTCTTACTCCATTGATTGTATATATTAAACTGTATTTTGCACTATATATCAAAACTGCTTTGTGAGGACAGGCTGGATGTGTGTGTATGTGTTGTGCATGTGTCCTCTAGGCTATATTGCCAAAATATTTTTATTATGTATAATTTGTTCCAATGTTATTATCAAAACACTGTATTTGAGTTGAGGTTCTTTCTTTTAGTCTGAATGGTAAATGTAGGGTCTTTCTTGAGCAACATAAACTCATGCTGCATGTTTAGTAAATAACTAAGGCTTTTCCTTGGAGCACAACCTGAATGGCTGCAAGTGTTTTCTCTGGAGAATGAGTGTTTGTTCAGCATGATTGGAAAGGCCGCTTGTTTTTTTCGTTTTGGTTTTTTGGGGGGTTTTTTTGGTTTTGTTTTTTTTTTTTTTTATTAATCTGGGTCGAGACAGCATGTGAATTCTAAGTGAAATAAGCTATATGATGAGTGCTGCCATTTAGACCTGGAAGCATTCCAATGTTGCATTTTTAAGAAGAGATTGACTTCTTTATACTGACAAATTTATCCTCCTCTAAGAAATAAACTGTATCTAATGATGACTTAGGCTTAGGTCCTTCACAGTTTAAAAAGGCATTTGAATGATTTAACTGTCCAAATATCTATTATAGATGTCACCCTTCCCCGTCTCAAGGCCTTCATAGCACAGCTGTTGTCACGGTTACACATTGAAGCTCTTCTCCATGGCAATATAACAAAACAGGTTGGTCTGATGCTTTCTAAATAAAACATTTTTTATTTAAAAACAGCATAAAAATGGAGCACTAGTTTAATTTTTGCACATCTTGAAGCAGTTTTGCCAAATGTGATTTCATAATTTAACTTTGTACTTTTTTTATCTTTATAGGAGTATGAGAGTGTAATTTTTTCCACTTTAGCTTTATTAGGCTAAGTGCTGCCTCTATATTGCTCTTGGAAATTTAATAGAAACAACTTAGGATCTAAGTATTTGAAAGTCTATGTTGCTTGTCATTACTGTGACCAAGCTCTTGAAGGAATGATGTGCTGCAGAGCTTACTTTTTTCATCAAAAACCTTCAGAATAACTAACAAAGTTTTAAGAATCCGGTGTCCTTCCAAATTATAGTTTGCACATAGCTAAACAGGAATGGTGGACCATAAAAAACCAAGTGTCAGCTCTCAGGGGAGTAAAACTCAGAAAACATTTGTTTCATCCTCCATTAAAATAGTAGCTGTTTGTATTGGCATATGAAATCTTAAGAAATACTTTAATATATGTACCAATACAAATTTTAGTACTTTTTTTGGCACGTTTTTGCATTTTTTTGTCATAAGACTTGTTTACACTATCCTGTATCAGAACACCTCGAATAGTTTACTAGCAGGAGCTCTTTTTAGACACTGCTAGTGACTGCTGAATGTATGGAGGAGAAAGTTAACTTGTAAGGAAGGAAAAAATAAGATAGGAAGGAGCTAGTAGCATGGAAAGACAAATTTTTCTTTGTCAAGGATGTCTCTAAAGTACTTGTTAAAAAATTTTACAGAGTATTCTTGCAAAGAATTTTAAAAATAGTCTCTCTTTCCTTCCTTATGTCTTCCATGTTTGTATACAAAAGTTAATTGCTTCTGGAAATAGAATTGAATGCCCAGATTTTTTTAGATTTCCATGATGATGCAGTTATGTCGGAGAAGTGTATTCCTTACTTGGCATAGTGGGTGGCTATCGAAAATCCTACAGCTAAAGAATTGGGAAGGATGTCCTGGTACACCCATAGCTGTGTAATGTTTAGAAATTATCTGCAAACCTCCCTGAACAGATGAAAGTAGAAAAAGTTGTCCATCCTTCAGTGCCCATGATGTGATACTCACTGATAAAACTCAGCAATTTTAACCTGGACCTAAGAATTTTTTCCAACTAAAATTAAATCAGAATTTACATTATCTTGTGATGCTTTTCAGTCATGAAAAATTTTCAGTGAATCTGGACTTGAAAAATTAGGTTTATCTAGACACTTGAAATTCTGATTTTTTCTTTAATATCAATCTAATGCCTTTTTTGATATTTTCTTTTATTTATTTGTAAGTGGATGAAAAATAAAGTAATCCTGTCCAGAACATCTGTCTGAGCAGTGTTGCCAATATTTTAATATGATGACTTGATTGAAAGAATAAATGGTCTTTTTCTTTAACTTTTTAAACTGTTACATTTAGACCCTCAGTCTTTTTGTCTTTGATACTGCATGGGGGTTTTGGAGATGCTGGTAGGGTGTATGTTTATTAAATTTTCAAACCTTTTGCATGTTTTTGATAAAATCACTTGTATTGTGGGTTTATGGGAATCCAGACTGAGAGATTTTAGCTTTCAGGCAAAACTACTTTGTAGCAAGTTCCTGTAATTTCCAGTGTGCAGGCTACGAGAACACATAACCCTTAAGAGATGAAGCTATTGAGGTTAAATCCTTGAATGAAAGTAATGACTTTGGATTTTTTTTCACTCTATATATTTTTTAAATTATTACTGTAATCCATCAAATAAAAGAAAGTATTTGGGCAATGAGTCTTAACACCACCAACACATCAATGAAATGCATCCTGGACCATAACCATTTGTTTTCTTATAGTTTTCATCTACTGAAATGCCATTTGCTTTGCAAACATAATTTGAGGTATCTCATTCTCACTTTGAAAGATGAGTACATGAAGTGGTGGAGGGATAGTGGGAAAAAAAAAAGCCCCTTGAGCTTTAATTTCAGAAGCAGTGGCAAGAAGTAGCAGTAGTTAAACATGTAGACAATTTAAACATAAAGAAGACACACTCGCACTCCCATATTCTGTCATCAACTTAACTTCTACTATATTTGTATTGAATTATAATATCCCTACTTTCTCTTTTCCTAATTTTTTTTTCTTTTCTCTCAGCAGTACCATTAATAATTGGAAAGTCTTAGCCTGCTGTTAAATACAGAAAAACTAATGATCATTAAAAATCCTCTTATGTTTTCTTTTCCAGGCTGCATTAGGAATTATGCAGATGGTTGAGGACACTCTCATTGAGCATGCCCATACAAAACCACTCCTTCCCAGTCAGCTAGTTAGGTACAGAGAAGTGCAGCTTCCTGACAGTAAGTTAAATGATTTATTTACAATATTTAGGGCACATTAAATTGAGATTCTTGCTAACAACATTTTAAAATGCATATTACTGCTAGGAGTGTGTTTTGAAGTTAAAGTTACTTCAAGTTATTTTAAACTTAAAATTCAGAAATATAGTTAGGATATAGGTTTTACTAATACAATTATGTACTAATACATGATCTTTCTAGGATATTTGACGATTAAGTTGATTTCATTTTAATTTGTGTATGTAGATTGGACTTCTTGGGATGACTTGGACAATCTTTTGGTGTCTGCCAACCCAAAGCCCTTCTATGATCATACAATTCTGCACTTCAGTTCCATGTGACTTGTTATAGTTTATGGAAATAAGACCTCTGCCCCCATCTGCTGCACCTAGTATATACATTTGAACAAGCACCATTCTTTGAGCATTTCTGAGTGCTAATTGACCAGTAAGAATTGCACATAATGACTCTTTGGAAAAATTAGAAGCTCTTACACAAATAACTTTTTTTTCCTTGCACAAATTCTTTTGGTCTTGTAGTGCTTGTATGCTTTTGCTTCCATGATGAAGTGGTTTTTTGTATGAAAGGAGGTTCAAGGTATTGCTGAGGGTGGTGACATGTGTAACTATACAGACAAGATAAATTACCCATAGCTGATCATTCATGCAAGTTACCAGACACAAAATAAGTTGTTGGTATTAAATGCTGAATTATTTTTCATGTTCATAATAATTTCTGGCAGATTGTCTTTAGAAACTGTTTACACAGTAGAGGCAATGTAGAATTTCACTGCAGTTCCAAAAATATTTGCTTGAAGAGAAGCAGCCAGTTTCAATTTACTTGCTGAGATTTCCAAGCAGCAACATTTTGATGGTAAAATAATAAATTCTTGTCTCATGAAAAGTATACTCTTAGTGGAAATTCTGCTTTAACAGTCCTAAACCACTTACAATAATTCCATTCCACAAACCTTAGACCAGTATCTTTTTAATGGTGGGCAGAAAGAACGTACACTTTCATGGACTTCAGTGTTTTAACTTTGTCTTTTAGGAGGTTGGTTTGTATATCAACAGAGAAATGAAGTTCATAACAACTGTGGCATTGAAATATATTACCAGACAGACATGCAGAGCACTTCTGAGAATATGTTTTTGGAGCTCTTTTGTC
This sequence comes from Catharus ustulatus, assembly GCF_009819885.2. NCBI lineage: Eukaryota > Metazoa > Chordata > Aves > Passeriformes > Turdidae > Catharus > Catharus ustulatus. The sequence goes on along the minus strand of NC_046228.1, from coordinate 15,682,935 downwards.
AGATTATCTCGGAGCCGTGCTTCAATACCCTGCGCACCCAGGAGCAGTTGGGTGAGTTCTCGGGGAGGCTGTGTCTGTGTACACTGAAGCTGTCACAGTCATGCGCTCACACAGGACCTGAGGAGGTGTTCTCTCCCTGCTTAGTGAATGCCATTTAAAGGGCACTTGGTAAATGTAAATCATCTTAACTGCTGATGACTCAAAGAAATTTTGCTGTGCACAGAGTCTAAAATAAGAACAAGCAGGCATGATTTTTAAGATGTCTGAAGTATCTGAAATCAACTCCAACTCAAAAAATTGTGATCGCTGTACAGAAACCTTCGTATTACAATTTACCAAAAGGAGATTGGATCAGTTCCCTAAATTTCTAGATCTTCTTAAAGAACCAGTAGTACTTCGATGTTTCCTGCTTGTGATCCTACTTCTAGGTGCACTTCATGATTCATAGAATCACAGAATCATTTAGGTTGGAGAAGACCTCTAAGATCATAGAGTCAGAATGTTAAATTACAAGCCCTGTCTTTGAAATACTGCTGTGTGGGTAATGGTAAGCTGCCATGTTGGTGAAAACCTAAATACATTTCAGGCTTTTTAAGACTATAGCTGTCCACCAGTAAGTACAAATAATTATTACCTCAACCAGTAAGGCTGAGAACTAGTGAGGTTATTCCAAACAGAGTAAGAAGGAGAGACACAGACTTTGTGTGACAGCTCACATGATTGAAATCCCGGTGAGGAGGAGTACAGGTTTTCCGGAGGTGAGAAGCAGACAAATATTACAGTGTGATGACTGCCAGGGATGTCAGGCAAGATTAGGCTTTTCGTGAGCAACTAGCAGAACCAGCCATACAATATTCATCAAAGGAATTTCGGCTATCTATATACCTGCTGAAAATAGGCTAGGACCCAGGTTATTTAACAGGTTTTTGAAATGTGCTGGTGGCAGGTTTTGTATAGAAGTTGGAAGTAACAACTGGAGAGAGGGGGGACCTCAGGAAGAACTGGTTTAGTCCAGCACTTCATAATTGCTGAATAATAGAGCTCACGAGACTTAGGAGGGCAAACAAGAGAAATACCATCAAAATCCAATAAACTTCATGGAATTGTTAGTAAGGTTTCTGAGAAAGCTTATGGAAAAAGAAGTTAAAGAATTAGAAGTTTGCTGAACAGTAGAAGTAGTAACAAGAATTCTTTCAATAAATGGTAAAGCAGTATCAGAAGGTGGAGAAGAAATGTTGACAATGATGGAAGAAAATCAGTGTTCAAATCATTAAAATCAGAATGTTGAAATCACCGGAAAATTCAGGATGGCTTAGTTAGTTTTCACTTAAAATGTCAACTGTGGCCAGATGACTTACAAAATAAACACTGGTGATCAAACTTCATGTCTTACTTTTGAACAGAAAAATAGCAGATTACAGTAATTTCACGATTAGAAGCCGCACCATTTGAATTTTAGCCGACTAAAATTTTGGTCTGAACCCGGAGTGCGCCTTATAATCAGGTGCGGCTTATATATGGACAAAGAACGAAAAGTTGCTGTTTTAGTTTGGAGGACAGGTGTCTGCTGAGAAAGGCAGGAGCTTCTCTTTGAAATGGTGAATGTAAACCCCCTCTCTCCAAATTATTGCAATTTTGAAATCAAGCAGCTCTCAGGTAAAGATATGGGAATTAGGAATAACAGTTCTTTACTAGGGAAATTAAAATAAGAAATACTACAAAGAAACAAACTCCAAGCCTTGATAAAGTCAGAGTACAACCTGATACCCCGTCAGGCAGGGTGTTGGTAGCAGTCCCATTCCATGGTGGCTGCATCCTCCTGCAGTGACAGATGTGGCTCAGTTGGAGCAGTGCTCCTGTACAAGGTGCAGTTTCCTTCCGGAGGTCCAGTGGTGATGTGGAGAAATCCAACTTCCCTCTGGAGTCCAGTGGAGAAAGGGGCTTCCTTAGTTGTCCTGAAACCTCTGTTTTATCTTGGTAAGAAATGTTGGGCTCTTCTCCCTGGCTGGAGCAACTTCCAATGGGATGAAGTAATTTTATCAGTCACACAGTGGGACTCAATGGCCATTAGCAGAAAATGACTGGCTGGAGGAAGGATGGGTTGTGAAAAGATAAAGAACAATGCCCTGCCTGGTTTCAATGGATGGCCCATTAGCAGAATATCTACCACGGAGATAAGGATTACTGTCCCCACCCTCAACAGATGGTGATAGAATAGATACCTTTTATCACACTCTGTATTGTAATGTGCGGCTTATAGTCAGGTGCGGCTTATGTATGGACAAAGAATGAAAAGTTGCTGACACCCAGAATTGCGGCTTATAATAGTGAAATTACTGTAATCAGATTAAATTAGAAGCTTTTAAAAAGTTCAAAGTATGATGAACTCTGCATTTTATTCCAAATAATGAAATTAGGAAATCCTGGAATTAGAAGTCTTATAATGGAAAATTTGTGGATGATAGGATATTGGAAAGATAGACACAGCTAAATGCTGCAGGTTTCCTTGGGGAGAAAAAAAAAAAAAAAAAGTAAAGATAAAAAGCAGAGAAATCATAGAGAAATTAAAGATCAGTCAGTTTAATTCCAGGAAGTTACGGAATAAATTTTCAAGCTAGTTTTAAATTCATAGAAGGTCACTGAGAGACTGTTACTGAAGTACCTAGGTGGAAGAACTACACATTTGGACTTGGGAGTTTGGAAGGTCATGACTGGAGAATAGAGAAGAATTCATTTGGATAACGGTGTTCTACAGAGTTCTGCTGTGATTCAGTGTTCCATGGTATATTCATCAAAATTCTGGATTATAGAAGAGTGAGGATACTCACTGAATCTTCAGATAATACTAATTTGGGAGAGGCTGCAAGTGTGTGGGAAGATAGAGTTAGAATTTAAAATTAGTTTGACATTTTGGAAACATGACTTGAATGAAGATAAGATGCAATTTGTTAGGAACGGTTTGGCAGGAACAGCCAATGGCACAGATACAAGCCAGGAAGCAACAGCCTAGGTAGCAATTTTGTAGAAAACTCTGCAGGGTACAGTGGGTCAGAAGTAGGATATAAATCAGCAGTGTCATGCTACTGTGTAAAATGCTGGGATGTACAAATGGAAGCATTCAAGATGCACTCAATAGTAATGCTTCTAAATTGTTCAGATAAAAACTCTGAAATAAAACTAAGAAGTTTTTACATGAGCATCAGGAAATGGTAAGAGAACTATAAAAACATTTAAAACACTGAAATATGATAAATTTGTTATTAAAAGGGTGGAGGAAGGCTGAAGAAAGGATAAATTGTTCGGATTAGAAAATAATGGAACTAAAAGGAAGGGAATGATACTTTTTATCTAACTGATAAAATGGCAAGTAGTGGTCTTATATTGCAGCATTAAGTTTTTAATGTTTCCATAAGTTTTTAATGTTGAATCTAATGAAGCACTAGAGTACAGCTTCATTTCTGGTAACCTGATCCTGATGACAGAATTGCTTTTGTTTTTCTTAGTCTGCCTCATCTCCTCCTTACCCTTCCCATAAACCAATATTGACTGACCTCTGTGAAATAAAAATGTTCAAAAAAAATACACTGGCACGTTTTGAAAACCTTCATTATTTTATTTATAACACAGAATTAAGTTAGCATAGCATTGCATTCTTGCCAAACATGCCACATTTGGCAAATTCAGCTGTGACAAAGGACTTCTTTTAATTTGTGACTGTTGTTGTTTTGCCAAGGTTACATTGTGTTCAGTGGCCCACGTCGGGCAAATGGCATCCAAGGACTGCGATTTATTATCCAATCTGAAAAGCCACCACACTATTTAGAGAGCAGAGTTGAGGCATTCTTAAAAACTATGGAGAAATGCATAGAAGACATGACAGAAGAGGCCTTCCAAAAACACATCCAAGCTTTAGCAATTCGTCGTCTAGACAAACCAAAGAAGCTGTCTGCAGAATGTGCTAAATACTGGGGAGAAATCATTTCCCAGCAGTATAACTTTGACAGAGGTAAGACAAATGGTAGTTCCTTTAGAACTGAGTGCTGTAGTTTGGCTGCATTTGTGCCTGTTGAGTGTCATATTCATTTGGGAACAACTTCAACTTTTACATAGCCTATACATAATTTACTGTCTGAGATGCAGTCAGATACACACTGACATTACTGCCAGTACACACATTCATATGAACTGTATTTCTCTTTGCATTGTGTAGTTGTTTTGATGGAGTGCTGGCAGAGACAACAGCAGATATCTTAACTAATGTGCAGTTTGTCTCAGCTTAGAGTGGATTTGAAGAAACACTAATTTTTTTGTTTTTTCATCTATGATGCTTTGAAGGTTACAGGTTTGTAGGAGACCAAATGAGATCCACCTTCTAGTGTTATTGCTGAAAACAGGCTGACAATTGTTTACTGTGTGGTCCTACATAATATGTAAATTGTATATTTTTAAATACTTTAAAATTATATATATTTTTTAAATACTGAGATGCATTACTAATACAGTTAAACACATTAGTAATAGTGTTTCTAACGTTAAAAAAAAGAATCAGTTTACATACAGATCAGTTTTTCCTGACGTTTTCATGTCTCGACTCTTATTCACAGCTGTAATTTTTTGTCTTCATGCATAATATGCTTCCTCCATAAAACTCATTCTGTATTCTGTGACTTCTCTTCTGCTTTATGTATATTGGCTTTCCATGATAGCAAATACAGTCTTTTTGCTTCACAGTGACTCACTGAACTGTTCAATAATGAAGAGTTTTGACTTGTCATCTAGCTTGGTCTAGAGAATGACATAGTTTCGTGCCTGAGCAGAAGTGGCATGGAAACTTACTACTTCAAGTACTTTTTTTCTGTGTGTCTGATGGAATAGTCTGATTTTTCTCTGCCTTAAGTATTTCTGTTTATACTGTAATTGGATCAGTATTATCTCTCTGGAATTTTTTACTGCTGAGTGTAGCCATATTTTTCATATCTAAATCCCACTTATTATTTCCCTTGACTTTTATATCTCTAATTCCCCTCTGCCCACTAACAATTTTTTATCATTAATCACTTTAATATTACTAGAATTGTCAAAATCAGAAATTCATATTCTAGCTTTAAGAAGTGGAAGGATTTTTTTGTTTGTACATTTTTAATATTACTACTTTTACTGTTTTCTCTCAAATCTTACCTAGTTTTCCAAACTAGGTGTTGTTGATTTTTTTATTTCCTCTATATGCAATTTCATATTACTTACAGCCTGCATCACAGGCTCGTTAGCTGCTTGTTCTCTTGCACGTGTTTCTTCCTTGATCTTCTTGCTAATCTTAAGGAAAGCAAGCACGCCTACAAGAAACCTTTCTGCTTAAGCAGCAGTGATATTAGGTGATTAGTCCATGACAGCTTAATTAATATGAAGGAATATAGCAACTGAAACACATTGTCCCCAGATATCTTAAAGGTGTGACTGCTTCTTAAGGGGTATGTAGGAACCATTCCTTAACATTTCTGTAAAAGTATGTCCTACCATCCTGCTTCTACCTGTGAATAAAAGCCTTCTATGACCAGTCTGCATTACAAATATGTGATTTGAAGATAATACACAACAGCAGGCATATCTGTTTTAGCTACTGAATATCCCAAAGTGCAATCAGTATTCTTCAAAAGTGCATTTTTTAGTATTGAAGTATTATTTTCTGCCAAGGTTCTACTGACACTTTTAGTGAAGCAAGTATTAACTTGAAAGATAACAATGAAAAGCTTTTCATTTGCAGTCAAATGCAGCATCTGAATTTGAAAGTATACTTTGTATAAGCAGTGTGCTAATAACCAGCTGTGATCTGAAGACTTACTCTAATTTTTACTATTGTTGTGCAGATAACATTGAAGTGGCTTATCTAAAGACCCTGACCAAGGATGACATTATACAGTTCTACAAGGTAAGTTAGTCATGCAGCTAAAATGTTACTTAGAATGAGATGGAGGTGCAACTCAATCTTATTTGTGCATGCTCTGAAGGGGTATACTGACACCCATTTTAGGTAGATGATAAAATGGATGCAGTTATCTTTTATTTCCTGAATATTACTTAGTTTAATAGCAACTGTAAAAATTGCACAGAATTACAGAGTTTTGTTTTGGTTTTTTTTCCTTGCTGGCTCTTATTCTTCTTGTTTCATTTATCTTTTCTTTATGGATATGAAATGTGCTGCTCTATAACCAAGCCTGGCCAAAATTGCACATTTGTTCTTTTATCTTTTTCTCCAACCAATCAGTGATTCAGCTTATATTATGGGTATGAATTGTGAATGAAACAGATATTTTTAAAGCTTTGTTCACTGTAAATCAGTAGAGTTTTTTCTTCTTCTAATGGTTAGGCAGAGCAAAGGAACAGCATAATTATGCAGTAATAGTACATTTTAACTCAGATGGATATCCAATATAAGTGATTGAAATGTGTCCCTGTCCTGTCCCTGTCACCCCCCACCAGTATTAAAAAAAAATTTGGCATCATTCTTTCTGTTTTGTAATGTGTAATAGATGATGGTATTTCACTATATTGCAAAGTGCTCATGGAGTTTTATTACTTATGGAGCAACTGGTAGCTCAGGGAGTTCTTTGGAAAATAAGATCGACTCAATGTCTTCGAAATTTATTATTGGATGGAAAAATTTCTGCACATGGAGATGCATGGGCATGTGTGTGTCTGTCTTCTTTTTTTCTCTCTTGGCCAGAGGGGGTTGTTTACTTTTCATTTTTTTAATAGTACGATAGCATACGTGAAGTTATGCAGCAAACGCAAAGTTAGTAAATGGAATTTCAGTACCTATTGTTTACTAAATGATAACTTAAAGAAGTATGCATATTCTGGGTTTGTAGGAATCTATACTATTTTGCTTACACCACTGCTCAATACGTGATTATCGAGCATTCCAGAGCAGAAATAGCAGGCTAGATTGGTGAGCTAGTCCAGCTGAATTTAATGACTGTGTTCAGAATGATGTGCTTCCAGAAGGCTGCTAGGGATTGAAAATTCTGCAGAGATTTTAGGTTGCATTCCTGATACTATGATAGCTAATGGCTGAATTTCTGTTACTTGCAGTTTTTCTGAGTTCCAAGCAATACATGAATTGCTTAACTTGAATGTAAAATAATTCAGGAGTACTACTAATAATGTTTAATTATTAATTAGTTGCAATAATTAACTAATTAATAATATTTGAAGGCACATCCCTCATTTTAAGGCTTAAATTAAAATTTAAATGCCCTCATTCTTTTTACTATTTTTAATATCTAACGAGTACTTCCTACACCTGAAGGTCTTGATATTTTTTACTGTAGGTGCTGTTGGCAATAGATGCTCCCAGAAGACACAAGGTATCAGTACATGTCCTTGCAAGGGAAATGGATTCCTGTAAGTATTGTGCTGGATATAATATTTAATAAATTCCTGTTCCACTAAGTTGTAGTTACAGATAGCCAAGTTATATCACACAAATCCACTGTAAGAAAAACTCACCTTTGGAGAAGATCTGCCTTTCAGAGGAAGAAGATGGGGTTTTTTATAGCTTTACTTCACATGAGTGCTTCAGATTTTTTGTTGATTTTTTTTTTTTTTAGACAAGTTTTTCAGGTTATTAGTATTCTGGAGTATGTTGATAATAAAACAATATATCCTAAAATAGCATGTCTGTTTTCAACAAGATATTTTAAAACAAGCATTAACTTTGTAATAGTCCTACAGGGGAAAAATCCCCCAACCAACCCAAAATTATAATTTGTAGTTATCAATCCAGTGTAAGCAATTTTTTACCAGACAAGCAATGAATGTCCATAGTAGCATACAAGCGCCCTCAGAGCGGAAAACAAACAAACCCAAAACCTCTGGGAATGTCAAACATTTTATTTAAACTTAAGAAGACCAACTTTTATTTAGGCTTCATTTTGAAGTAATATAGATTGGTTATGCATTCTAAACTGTATTGTTCCATTTTAGAATTCAAGAAGGAAAAGGATAGAAGTGTTTTTGGTTAATATGAATAAACAGAGGAAAAACTCCTCAGGTTTTGTTTGCAAATCTTTCACCATTTTATTCTGGACTTGAATTCCAACATTCATTTGCTTGCAAAATCAAAAATATTAAAGGCTTGTCTGTAGTACAGAGAGAAGCAGATACTGCATGCTAGTCATGAAACTCCCTTCTGCCTCAGAAGGATTGATTTTTATGGTAGTGTAGAAATTGTAGCTTTGCAGCTGAGTAAGGAAGGCTTGCTTCAAAGCACCTTTCTGCTTTTCATGACTGCTAATTGTTAAATAGAAATACTAAAACTTTTCTTTATCTAGAGAAGACTTGTTATAATGAGGTAACTGGATTTCCAGAATAGTTATTGTTTGCTTGTAATGGTATGTTCCCAAGACAAGGGTGAGCCTGCAAGACAACCTAACAAGTGGTTACTTAAAGGAATTATAACAAGTCCTAAAACAGCTCCCCAGTCCTAAACATTTTAATCTGACATTTGGTCTCTCTTATGCCATGGAAAAAACAAAAAAGAAATGGAAGGTTTTGGGGTAATTGGAGTAGGACATGCATGGTGATAGGCAGGGAATACTTGGGGTTGCTGTCCAGATTTTTGGTACCTGGAGAAACCTCTACACTTGTGTAGGCATGTCCTTATCAAATGATGTGCTGTTCTTAACACTGCTCTTGTATGTATCACTGGCATTTGCTACTGATCTCATAATTTGTACTGAGAAGCAGTTTTAAATATTGATTGATCAATTTCTACGTTCTCTTTATGTGTAGGTAAAATGAATAAAAGCCACTGCCTCAGCTCATCTTTTCAGATAAAAGAATGGATTATTATCTGTATTTCTAAAGACAGACATGGAATATAAAAGCAAAATGTTCATAATACCTTATTTACTCATACTTTATAATTTAAATATTTAAAATTTGATATTTTAAATATTTAAATAAATGTGGTTTATTTAGATACCTGTCTTATAAGAGAAAACAGTTAATCAGTTATGTAAAGCATAGTCATTAATTTATGGTCCCAAATTAATTTTGCTGATGTTAAATAGGCCCTGTTGTTGGAGAATTTCCATGCCAAAATGATGTGAACCTGGCACCAGCTCCACCACTACCACAGGTAAAAAGACACATCAAAAAAAAAAAATCCTAGCCTGCCTTCTTAATCTAGAGGTTTTGTGTCATTAAATATAAGTTTAAAGGGGAGAAACAGACCTCTGGAAATTCTTGTTGTCATGGGGCTGATGTTTTAGCTCTTTTCTACATGCATTTTTGTTCTCAGTAACAGTGGGGATTTTCCTGATTTTTCTTTTTATCCATTTGTCCATTTACCGCTGTTCTTTTTAGTCCTCTGAAACGAAAGCTAATAGTAGTAGGAAACTGGATATCTGCATTGTGGAGTAAATACAGATGACTATTGTCTAAAAATACTGATAGTATGTGATCAGATAAATCAGGTGTCAAGAGAGAGATGCATGTGCATCAACAGATTTGTCATCTGTGTTTAAAAAATCCCAAACAACCCACCAATCCCAAAGCAACAACAAAACCAACTACTTGGTCATTGTCTTAAAACCTAAAATATTAATGACATTCCTGTCAATGTGTTTAATTGTGGAGGAAACAATTTGGCAAATTCTGTTTGTACTAGTATTACAGATTTCACTGTGGTTGGATAGGACAGCACTGGGCCCTTACTGGACCTTCAGTGAATTTTCTTGAAGAGTGGCAGTGTTTGTCCCAAGAGGTGATTAGCTTTTCACAGTGTGGTTGGTCTGTGTTCTTCATCAGACCTTGCAGGTGAAATAATTGCCATGGGTAGAAATTTTTGTATGAATAGTATGGGGATATATTAGTCATTATGGCTGAAATATTAGAAACTTACTTTGTTACTACATCTAAAAATAATAGTGCATAGAATAGCTGTTGTGGTTATGATCTTACTCTGATGTTCAAAGGACAGGTGGGGTGCTCTGAAGTAGAAGGAAAATGAAAAGATCAGCTCTGCATTTATTGGAGATCCTGACATTATTAGCAATGCAGTCGCTGCATTATAGCTCTTTGGAATTATGTAAATATGCAGTTATGTAAATATGAAACCGGTTGTTTCATAAGAAATAAAATCGTATTTTGGAGGTTCTTGTACTAATGAAGTATGAATCACTAATGTAGAAAAGAACAAACCAGGTGTATTTATATGTAGCTGTAGCAACAGCTAAAATGAAAAGCAAGGAATTTGTCACTTTTCTGATTGAAAATACTGAGCAGCCTTTTTCTTGCATGCGCTTCTTTGCAGCCAAGTGTGATTGAAAATATGACAGAGTTCAAGCGCAGTCTGCCGCTCTTCCCACTGGTGAAACCACATATCAATTTCATGGCTGCAAAACTGTGAAGAACCCCAATGGATGAAGAAATGCAAATGATCAATACTGACATGGTTTCAGGGGACTTCGTGATGAACAAAATTATTGAAGATCATTGGGATAAATGGTTTTGTTCATTATGAAAGTCTTGAATTCCTTCTTGGTTCATTTGACATTAGCTGTGTGTTAGGGATAGAGGGTATATGAAAATCAGTTGTGGTCATGTGTCATTTATATTACAGACAACCTGTTAAAAACCAAAATCAACTGAAACAATAATAATAAAAACTTGTAGATGCAGTATATTTTTAAAATAACATATCCCTTCAAATTTTCATTTTGATGAAATAATTCTCTAGAGCAAACGAAGTTGCTTGAAATGTGCTTGTTACTCCTGAAAAACACCGCTTAGTATCCCAATAATTATCTTATTGGGAGTTGGAGGGGGTGAGATAAGTAAGTCCTTTTTGGGATGGGGTCAACAATTTTTCTTAAAAATAGAGACTTTCACATTTTTTTGAAGTGACATGTTGAATGATACTTTTTTAATTGATCCTTAATGCAACCAACATGTTTTCTATTTAAGTTTTATGAAAAGCAGTGGGGCTGAAAAAAAGGAAATTTGACAACACAGTAATGGTTGAGAGAATTGTTTTAATGAGAATAATTGAAGATAAGGGTATGATTTTAATCTTTCTATACAAATTTGGGGACATTTTATATTAAAACTAGTAAAATGCTGGAAACACTTTATTATTGCATCTTATTTTTGTTACCAAAAGTGTTGTCCCGGTCTCTTGATACTGTCAACATCTTGTTCAGTTTTACAGCATTACTGTGAACTGTCCATTTGGTATATCAAATACTTTATTCGGTGTAATTTTTTGTTTTCAGTTGCATATGTGCTGATGGAGAACTCAGTCTGTTTTGCCTCACCTGTTATGTTTGGTCTCAGTCCAGCAAAGCACTCTTAGTGCAAATAATTTTAAACACACACTAGTTCTTTACTCAAGAACATGTGCATGTCAAGCAGGTGCTCTCTAATGAGTCAGATATATCATTATTTTGGTATGTGTATGGGTCTGTCTTGTCCTTCAGGAAGGTGCTTCAGGTTACATCACAAAGGTTTGCTCCTACTTCTGGGAAGAAGGCTGTGCAGAACTCAGAAGGATCAAGAACTATGCTGAAATAATGATTATATATATATAGATATATATACACCATAATGTAGTAAAGTGATAGAACAAGATAAGGTGTCTTGTCCTCACCAGCTTTACTGACTTCTGCAGAGTGGTCTTGTCTTCAGACAGCACACAAATAGGAAAAGGCAAGGTGGGAGCATTAAGTTCTTCTGCCTCTGTAACACATAAAAGAAATGACACTCAAGAGAGGAGAGAGTATGTAAAGCACTGAAGATATAAAATCTACTCATCAGAGGTGTTAGTGAGAATTTACTTCTTACTAGAAGAGCTTGAAAATAATGCCCTGATGTGACAGGCATGTGTGTTAAACATCAGAATCCCGGGGTAGTCAGTAGGGCTGTTCTGTGATTGAATCAATGTTGGTTCTTATATTGGCTCTGAGGCCAAATTAAATGAATGCTTAACAGGGCAAGGGCCTTAAGTTGGGTTTGAGAGTCTCTTCTAACTCAATAAATACGGTGCATTTAAAAGTTGTTTTAAAGGTTCAGTATCTTTTTAATAAACTTGATGAGAGTTTGTGATGTAACCTGTTGCCAAGGAAGGCCACTAGCACCTTTTTTAGCCTGATGAAGAGAAAAAAAATGCAGTCTAAACAAAACCAGTTGTCTCTGCTCACATTTTTCATGGATCCTTAATGTGAGGCTCTTTTCCCTCTTGCATTTCACTTTTGTTTATAGTTTTCCTTTAGTAAAAGTATTTGTATTATATATATTAAAAGTTTTGACAACCTATTATAAAAATATATATTTTGGAATTTAGTATTTAAACATACCACTCTTACGGTGAATACAATGAAATGGCTCCTATTGTGTGTAAAAATAAATATATATATATTCATGGAAGTACTATCAACTCTTAACAGATTATATAAATAAATTGGAATAGCAGTGTATCTAATACAAGCTCACAAATCATGTTTTCCAGAGGAAAAAATTTATACCTTCAAAGTTCTGTGACTGGATGTGGAAACCCATGTAGTTTTCCAACAACTTCTAATTGCTTTTAAGTGTTCTCCAGCATTTTACAGTTTCTGAGTTTGATATAGCAGTAAATTTTGATAAACTCAGGCATACTAATGGGTTCATTTTAATGGATCCAAAGCTGCAGTGTCTACAAGCAATAAAGAACTACCTAGAATACACTGTAATTCAATTTTAGTGCTTGTTAATTAGTTTATGTAAGAAACCATAAATTATTATTACATAACTGTAATTTTTGCAAGTGCTATTTTAAGCAGTTGATGTGGAATTGGGTGCATGTGACACAGCCAGTATGACAGAGTGCTAGAGTTATTCTGTTTACAATAAACAATCTGAATTTAATGTTCGGAGTTCTTAATTTGTTTCATTTTAATTTTTGCATACTGGTAATGTTACATCTATCAGTCTGTGCATGTTTTTTATTAGGCATTAAGTGTGATTTTTCCGCTATCCAGTTGGACTAGTTAGGCCAAATAGCATTGCTGCAGAAGTGCTCCCAGGCACTTGTCAGGAAGTTTCAGAGGATTCCCTGTGTGGCATCCCACACCTCCTAGGCAGATCCACCTCTGTTGCCCTCTAAGTGTATGAAAACTTAGTAATATAAAGGTAGAAATATTTGCACAAGACAGAATTTTAATTATCAAATCTGAAACTGTCAATTTAGGGCATAGCTGCAGCCAGAATGAATCTTGCGTACTGCAGCTTTACAGTGTTGCTTTTGAGAAATTACTTTGCCTGGTCATTTTCTTTTTCTATGCACACCAAAAGACTGTGTTTCAAAAGGTTAGGAGTGTGTGATTGTTAAAGTAGTAAATAATGTCAATTCTGACCACATAAAGATACAAGTCAGGAGGCCCTCCTGCTCTTCTGAGGGGGCTCCTTGAAGTCATACATGGCACTGAGCAGCATTGAGAGACAGGTTTTGTCCTTGGCAATGGGAAGAGTGGCTGGTACACTCAGGGGAGAAAGAAAATGCCAACAGCCCACCTGAAAAATTACTTGTTAGGGGTTGGTGTAAATCTTGACTTACTGACTTTACTGTCTTGCAAAAAATCAAGTTCTCCAAATCTACTTTAACTAATACTATTAGCCATAAAAAATGCTTGAGCTTGTTCAGATTATTTAAGCGCTTGGATGTGGGCAGCCCTTATTGATTATGTGTTCCACAGTGTAATCACAGCATCTGGAGAAAGTGTTAAACACCTTTTAAAATTCATTTATTATTACCTAGCTCTTGTTTTAAAACAGGATCAGCAGAATTTTACCTTTTCTCTCCTACTTAAGTGGTTATTATGGTTTTACTGTAGGTCTGCTGTGAAGTGAAAAACCATTATCTGTGCATTTTTTTTTTGCCAGGCAATCATACTTATAACATTTTCCTGATTCATCCTTCCCAACACATTTTCTTACAGTTTTCCCATGTTTTTTTCAGTATGTGACCATTGAGCTGACATGGTCACCCACAGTGACACTGGAGCCTTTGCTTGAGCCATACCTAAGGTGATACTCAAATCCAGCTCTGAAATACATGGTTTGCAAGTCAGCTTTTAATATTGTTGCTAATGGAAGGGCACCTCTGGGTATTTGAAAGGCAGAAGAGATCAGAAAATCAGACCCCTTTTGTACCTTGTAATTTTAAAAGAAGCCTGGCCTACGTAGATTCTGCTGAAAGGCTTTTATTTGAAACATTTGCCATTCAAAGAATGTAAGTTACAGTATGTGCTGTGGGTGGAATATAATGGAAGTAGTGGGTGAAATTTGAATTGCAGTTCAAAGGGACAAAGTCTATAAGGCCAAAGGCCCAGGAGAGTGTCACAATTAAATCAATTTATTTGAACTCGAGCATTAAACAGAATTTAAGAGTGAAAATATTTATGGCTTTCTAAATTAACATTTCTAAGCCCAAGTTCAGCATTAAAGGATGTAGACATCACACTCATGAGCATTTGCCACTGTTAATTTTTAAGACTATCTTCAGTGGTGAAGTGTAAAATTCCCAATTAAATTCCTTGACTGTGCAGTGGATGAGGGAAGATACACAGCTCCAAGTGCAAGGAAGTGACCAGGCTTAGCCTTTGGGAAACTGCAGAGGGGGGCATCCAAGTTTAAATCCCACATCTTTCTGAGGGTTTGCCACCACTTTACTGGCCGTTAGATGTGTTTCCTTCTGCATCAGATTTCTGTTACAGATTTTCACTGTCTGCTCAGCTTCCTTTTCAAAAAGGGAAGCAAGGAATTGTGGTACTTGCCCAGTGACTACCACAGGCATGGAAAATTTCACTGGAGCAGCAGCTGGGACTCAGGACCCTTTCCAGCCCTCCCCTTCACCCGCACACAGAACTGGGTGTCCTGCGGTACGTGTGGGCTCAAACACACGTCTGCTCTGGTGGGGAACACTTACAAAGTCAGCACAGCTTCCACAGAGGGGAATGAGGAGGTCCTCAGCCTGTGTTAGCAACCTGGAAAGTGGGAAGAACAGGCTAGGGAAGATTCTAATAGAAAATGGAAATGAGGTTGATGTTTTGGTAACTTCAACTAACCACTATACACTGTTGTGTATAGAAGAGCCTACGTTTCATATGAAGTCTGTTGTAAAGGATGGACTCCTGTGATGGGAGACAAAGAAGAGCTATTTGTGAATTCCAGGCAGATGTAGGAGACCAGTACTAATGCATTTTACATGGTTAAGGCTGAGTAATTTCAGAGTATGTGAAAAATGGTATTGTGGGGTACTGAATGTAGAAAATCTGGGTATGCAAATGTCAGTGAGGCACCCCTTTGAAGATGTAAATTTTAGATGTGATGCCTTTTAGTGTACAGAGATCTTAGAAATTTCCTGAATAGTACTTAAAGTGGAGTACTTGACAAGGCAATGTTGGAACTAGTTTAAAACACCAGAAATACATAAACATTTCACAGTACTAGTACTCAAAAATGGTTCACTTAGTCTTTTTTAAACTTTCCAAGTGGCTTTGAAATGAAGTAAGTTGAGCAGGACAGATTTCAACCCAAATGATTATCTGTACATGTATGTGAAAGCCAGGGAAGTTCACAAGCTTAATGC
Organism: Catharus ustulatus; assembly: GCF_009819885.2. Taxonomy (NCBI): domain Eukaryota; kingdom Metazoa; phylum Chordata; class Aves; order Passeriformes; family Turdidae; genus Catharus; species Catharus ustulatus. The sequence continues at coordinate 15,667,307 of NC_046228.1, read as the reverse complement.
CCATCAGTGTCCTGGAGTCAGTCAGCTGTCAAAAAGTTCAACACCTCCTCACTTTATCCCATTGTCATTACAGTAAATTTAAGCCTGCTAACAGTTTTGCAGGGCCAGAGGAATAGAAGTGTTTTAAGAACTGATTTCTTAAAACCCATTACTTCAAGCGAAGTTATTTTTGTTGACTGGAAGATACCCATATCATTCACTAGCACATACCTGTTGAGGGGGAAGTTTCAAGAGTCTGAAAAAAATCTATGCAAATAATTCTGTTCACAGATTATTGCCAGACAAGATTGTAGGAAGGGAAAGTAATAGTGAGAATTCAGCAGCATTAAATGTATTTTAGGAACACAGGAATCTGTATGTATAACTGGATCTGTCATCTCCACAAGCTGATTTAGTTCTGCTACTCTGTGTGTCACCTTCAAAGGCAGAGATGGCCACTGCTCACCTGACTTTGTGTGACATCTCCCTGGCCAAGGTGAGGTGAGCAGACACTGCCATTGTCACACCAGCCCAAAGTGTCACTGGTGTCCCTTTAGCACCGGCACACACTGTGTGCAGGCAGCATGCGTGTGCCCTAGGATATTTTTTCTGTGATTAGAGCTTATCTTCTAATCCTGGAAAACTTTACCCATAAAATTAAACAAAGATGGGCACCTACAGTATTCCAAGCCTGGAGAGCCACCCTGGACTGCTGCTGGAGCTCAGCAAAGTGGGAGATTTAAGCAAGTAAAGCTTGCAGAAATAATTTGAAAGCAGGTGCTACTCAATTGCAGCAAGAGACATCTGCTGATGTATGCACAATATGATTCTATTGCTGTGAATAAGCTAAGAAAAATGTACCTTATGCAGCCTTTTCCTGGAAGTAGGAAGAGTAGAATATTTAAGAGTGGAATAGCTTGTAGGCTCTGTATAACTTGAAGATTGCATATATAAAGAATACTTGTAGTTTGGATTGTCCACTTGAATTTAAATGTCAGTAATTGTTAAAGATATATGAATGTGAAAATGCAAAAGATTGTATTAAGCTCAATGTATACAAAGTGTAAGTGTGAGCTGGGGTGCTGGTCCACACTGTGAGCCACTTCATAAAAGTAATGTTGAAATGGAAGATAATGCATATAAGTTGCATGCCATTTTGCACTTCTTGTCTGATAATCATGTCTGTCTGTCATGTCATTGTGTAAAAATTATAAATTCCTGGGAAAAGGGATCATGTGTTACTGTGTAAACTAGCAATGCACAACTGTGGAACTGTACAGCTAATAATATGTGTTAGGCTTTTTTAAAATGTTTAATTGAGTAATTTAGAGTAAAGACAAGATCTTAATTTCAGGACAACATGTAGTGTCTAAACAGTCCTAAGTTTCTTTGAAAGCAACAGAATAAAATTATCAGAATTCCTCATTGACTTTATTAGCTCTACATTCTCTATCCAACAGACACCAAAAAAATAATTAATGACAAAATCCTTAAGCTGGCCTGACAGATGGAGTAAATGTGTTGCCTAGTATATTAATAGCCCTAGATTATGAAATATGTATATTTTAACAATCGTTTTGGCATAAACTCTTGGCTAGCCATTTATAGTAATCTTAAATACTTTTGGAACAGCTGATAGTCCTGGAAGTCTTATAACATTCATGTTTTTGTTTTGATCTGAGATCCATATACAGGATAGAAATGTTACACAAATATCTATGTAGATAGATGCATTATTTCTTGGATAGAAATAATCAGAATTTCATAGTTTCTTAGATTGTTGGACTGAGCTTTAATTTGGTGATGGTGTCACTGAAATCTGTGAGAGAGATGTGTTACAAAGATGCCAGAGGAGCTGCCTTGGCTAATCCCCTGGATTAGCTGTATAAACCATGCAAGTAAAACAATAATGTCTGTCTACTTTAGTGAAGTATGCATTTGTAGTGTAATGAATCTGGCACTTTTTCTTAAGCTGAAGTAAATAATATACCTTCTCAAAACTGTGTGGAAAGATTTAATAGATCTGGTTGTCCAGCAGCTCAGCAGAGGCAATTGTTCAGAAAATGGACTGCAACTCAAAATCAAAGCCGAGTGTCAATTTATGTGTATGATAAATAACACTGTAAGAGATAGCACAGTCAGTAAACTGAAACTATTCTACTTAGGCTGGTGGTAATTTCTGGTGCTGCCCCCAGCAGCCATAACAGAAACGTCCTGGCAGCATCGTGCACAGTCCCGGTGCTCTGGTGTTGCAGGAGAGAGTGCCCAGTTTGGGGAGCTGTAATGAGAATGGAGAGCACTGCAGTACCCACAGACCCACAGCAGCCTGGCAGTATTTGTGATGTTTCTTCCTGGTGCTGGAAGTAGGAATGGCCAAAGCTATCAGGAGAGGAGAGTGATCTGCCTTTACTGGCCCCTTGCAATCTCAGCTGCTTTGGGCAAACTGTAAAGTTCTGTTCTTGAGCAGCAGCTACATCAAATCAAATCTCCTTACTCAACAGGTCTTTCCTTTGGTTTGATTTAATGTTACATGTTACTACCTTTTTCTTATCAAAAAGGAAGTTTAATTATATATCCTCTTTTGCAATATTTATAGTGCATTAATTAATGCTATTTCCAACCAGTTACCTGTGCCTGCAGGTAACAGATGTGCACAAGTATTTGAAATTGCTTTCACATCTAGTTCTTCATCTTTGAACAACAGAACTGGGTGTTTTATTTATGGTGATGCAAAAGAGTGAAAGACCTGAAGTATGAATTTTTGGGTCGCTTGTTGAATCTTTAGAGCTGGCACTTGCCAAAATATTTTTGGAAGTAAAGTAGAAATGACTTATTGGACAGTAGATTTTGAACTCTTAAGTTAATAAATAAAGGAGCAGGACTGTAGGCTGAAATTTTCAGAGGAATGTTCATGATGTAGTCGTACATATTCAATAATTACTTCCTGCTGTTTGACCAGGCTATGGTAAGGGAAGACCAGGAAAAGAGGAGTTAATTTTAGGGGGGTTGGGGTTTTTTTGTTAGATTTTCTTATCTGTTTCAAAGTTCAAAATATGCTATGCAAGAAAATAAGTAAAATTTAGTATCTTAATTTTTAGAAAGTGTAAAGTTTTTAAACAGGTATATTTTAATTTTTTAATGAGAAGCTTAATTTTCTTTGCTTGGAAAACAGCATATACTTTGGAGTATAAACGTCGGCCTAAATTTACCATGAAACAAGAAGCTTTTGTGGTACCTTTCTTTCACACTGTAATTAAAATTCTTCTTGGTGCTATACGATACAAGGTTTGCTGTTCTTCCCTGTAACAATGTGAAAAGTTGTGCATCTCACCATTATGCATGAAAATTATTTCCTTCGTTCCGCTGAGGAAAATCGTGTTTGTACGATTCTACAGATAAAAATTCAAACGGAACTTTAAATGCTTAATCAGAGAAAATAAACCACTTGTAAATCGCAGAACTAGTCCCGGTGTGTATTTTCTAAGGAGCAGGACGGCGGGGACGTCCTTACCCCCACCACTCCGGCCCTGGCGCTGCCCGTGCCCTTCACCCCGGCCATTCCCAGGGTTTTCCAGGCCGGACTGCCCCGGCTTTGCCTTCCCCTCACGCCGAGGGCCCGGCGAGGGCAGCACCGGGAGCTCCATTTGTCAGGCACCCCTGCCCTTCAGGGCAGCGCGGTGTCCGTGAGTTTAAGGGGAGGCGGTGCCGAGTGCGGCCCGGCCCTGCCCTGAACTGCCCTGCTCTGAACTGCCCCCTCCTGCCCTTTCCTGCTCCGTCCTGCCCCCCCCTGCCCGGCCCTGCCCGGCCCTGCTCTGAGGGCACAACGGGACCGGGCCGGGCCATGGCGCCGGCGCTGCCATTTCCGAACTGCGGCCGCCTCGCAGCCAGCCCCCGCGGAGGCTGTGCCGGACACCGCTGGGCTCTGCGCCAGCTGCCTCTGCAGGGACACGCCTGGGAACAGCAGCACTACTGCCTACGGAGCAGGTTTGAGGGACAGAGGCGCACAGGGGGCTGAGGAAAATAGAATGGCTCTGGTGTGCCCGGCGTTTGGCAGAATGGAGCCTTGGGGGTAACGTGCTCGTAGCAGAGACTGGGAGGTGGAATTGCCCGGTGTTCAGACGAGACCAAAGGGTCAGTGCGGGACAGGTTTGATGCAGAGGTGGCTGGTGGCACCACGCGCGCTATCTGACCCGGACAGCCTGCGTGTGGCCGGGCGATAAGGGCCCGAGAGCAGCCCGGGGCCGGGACACGCACCGCTCCAGGCTCGGACGGTGACACACCCACTGTCTTTTCTCCCCCACTATCCCTTCCCTGACTCCGACCCACGTCCTGCTCCTCTGGCCAGGCTCACTCCTCATCTCCTCGCCCATTTGTCACCTGCCTCCTTCAGCCCAAGTGTGATCAACAGCCCCGTGCAGCCCGCACCCTCCTGCAGCCCCAGGGCTCTCTGTCACAGGTGAACCCCCACAGCCCCCAGTCACTTCTCTCAATGACTGCTCAGTCCCCAAACTCTTTGTCCTTCCTTCATTACATTTTATCTTTTGTCAGGGAAGTCACCAAGAGCTGTAGAGGACAGCCTTTTCACTTTCAGGTCCAGCCATACAGCACTGCAGGTGGCGGTAAGGTGCTAAGATCCATCTCTTCTCTTAATGTGGCATTTAAAAAAACCAAACCCTTGGGAAATTGCAGTTCAGTTTTATCCAATCCCACCTAAGCAGCTTCAGTATTCAAATTTTCAGGGTGTTTGGGAGATTCTTCATATGATTCACAAAACACACCACCTCAATCAATCTGAAGTTCTCCCTATCTAATTTTCAGTTCCCTGCTTCAAACTGTATGACTGTTTGAGATCTACTGCCATTTCACATTAAACTATGACAGAAGAAATCTTCCATAGTTGCCCACTGGGGCCAGGCAGTGTGGTGTTTGAAGCTCAGTACTTATCTTAGCCTAATCAGAGGAATTACGAGGCAGTCAGGTTGTGATAGCAGCATTCCTGTGTCAGGTGGAGGTAGAGGAGGAGGAAACATCTTCTTGCAGAGCTCTGTACCTTAAGGCTGACATACCCTTGAACAGAATGCATCCTGCACATCTGCCTTCCCAAAGTCTGTAGGAACAGCCTCCTCTTGGCTCCAGACTTACCAACAGGGGAACTGTGACAATGTGTAGTGCATGCAGGCACTGAGGGAAGAGGAGCAGAATGAGCCTTAGGACAGAGTGCTAGAAGAGAAATTGGCAGCAGTGTCCCATTAACTGCACAGTGAACAAAGAACAGAATTACAGAGCTGCAGGCCCCTTCCTCTGTGCTTTGCCATGCAGCAGGACCTTCCTTTTCCCCCTGGATCAGACTTTTCTGCTGGGTGTGAGCATCCCTGGGCTGCACCTGCTGTGGTGATTCGCTAATACATCTGCTTGCAAGAGATGCCTGGTTTGCACATTGAAAGGATAAACTGCTTATCCTGTTTTCTGTAATTCTGTCACAGAGAGCAAAAGCTCATCTGACTGGTTTAACTTAAGGGTAAATACAAGGCAATATGGTTGAAGGAGATAGAAAATGGAGAAGGACTCTGAATCAGCTGATTTGTATTTAAAGGCTTTACTCTGCTTGCTCTCTCTTTCTAAAAATATTTTTTCTGGTTTGGAGAAATAATATATAAATGATACCCTGGCAAGAAGTGCATAAAACCTGACAGATGAATAAATTGAACTCTCCAGAGCTGTAAGCTTGAAAAGAACATTGCAGAGATAATGAATGTTCTTGGCTTGAGAGAAATCCTGTCCATTAGAAATATACCTCTCCAAAGATTGATCTGAACTTCTGAGCTTTCAGCTCTTTGAGATTTGAAAAAAATCGACTTATTTAATTTCCCATTCACCAAAATTGAATAACACTGCAGTTGGTGATTTAAATGTTGTTGAATTAATTATGACATTTTGTTAAATTCCCTTTTGTCTTTCCTTTGTCCATTTCTTATTTCAAAGGCCTCAGTAATAGGCAAAGTGTATCACCCCAGTAGAGTTGAGAGATGAGTCAGAGATTTGTCAGCTTGAATGGCCTTAGACCTGCACTTATCCCTGCTGACTACCCAGATGCAAGTCTGAAGTGATGTTACTTGCATCTTAAAGAGCAAGACTGAGAAAGCTCAAGCTTCCTTGCTCAGCTTTGTTCTGACCTTCTCTGCTACAGCCTGTCATGACAAACAGGTCAGATTCACACTCACAGACCTGTATTAAATAATCTAAATCTGGCAGCAGAGGAAAAAGTGAGAAGGGTGAGTCTGAAGAGTGGTTTCATGAGTGACTGCATCAGTCTTATGGCTGTATTGGGAGGATCAGGTGTGTATCTGCATCCTCCTTTCCAGCCACCCACCTCACATTACTGGGCCTCAGTCGGGAGTTGGGAATGGGCAGCTCAAACAACTCCTGCCAGGAAGGACACTACAAACCATTAGTACCCTGGCTCAGCTTAAACCAAGCCCCTGCCCATGCAGATTTATGGGAAGTCTAATACGATGTTACACACAGTATGAAAAGAGTAGATGAATCTGTTGTTCAGCATCTTTCTTCCTTCACTTTTAAACTCAACTTTGTAAGTCTGAAGTCTCCTTAAATTTTAAAGTAGCAGTTACATGAATAATAGCATTAGCTGTGAATGTACAGCCCTATTTGCAATCCTGAACACGATTATGGCACAGATTTCTATGACTTAGCACTATGAGAGTGAAATCTGTACACAAACAGCTCCTTTTGAAGCTGGACTAGGTGGCTGCCTGAGTCAGGCCTTTGACAGACAGACTGTGCTGCCAGCCCCTGCCCCTCCCACCCACCACGTGAGCTCCAGTGCAGCAAATTTGTCAAAGCTGCATCAAATATTAATGCTTCAGACCACAGGCATTGTTCTGACCACACTGACCCTTTCATATGATCTGCCCATACCCACACTGCAAACCAAACGTGCTGCCCATACTGAAAGAAGAATGCTGCAGCCATGACTTAGAGGATACATGGTAGGAAAGGAAACTACAGTTGTGCTCAGGAGAAGCATTCAAAGCCTTTTAGGATGCGGTACATTGGTTTGCAACTTTTCAAATTTCAGCTGAAGACAAATTCCTCTGTTGTTTTTCTGTATCATATAGCTAATTTTTATGTCATCCCTGCAATTTTATTGTTCTGTAGCATAATTTACAGCAAGCTATTTATGGGACTAAAATAACTGACAGCTTAGGGAAAGGATCCAGTTTCTCTTGTATGTAATGGGGTTAGGAGACTGTTAGAAGGTTCCTGTCCCAAAATGGATAGCAGTACATGGATGCCTGTACAGGAAAGGGGAAAGATTTGTTTCTTACCCCGTTTTCTTGCTATCTCCTATTCTTGAACAGTCCAATTTGAATTTCAGGTTTCTGTATTCTTTTTCTGGTTTAGGTATGCTATGTTGTATACTCACATCATCAATGCACCTAATATTATAGTTGATGATTATTTTTGATTATGAGAATGATTGCTGCTGTATAAATTTCCCTGAGACACTGTTCGTCATTTAAAAGGGCAGGCACATGCTTTGCTACTCCACTCGTCTGCACTTTGGTGCAGTGGAGCAAAATTGATTTCTGAGAAGTGGGCTTTGCATATTTTTATATATCCTTTTAACACTTCATTAATTTGAAGCATCTTTTGATGAGAAAACACATCAAGAGGCTAAACAGTAATTACCTCCCACAAATCATCTATTCTTGGTACAATAAGCCACCGGTGTTTGGTGGCAACCCCTTCATGATGAAACAGAAGCTGGATTTATGAGGTACAATCCAAAGATAACTGCTACTGAGACAAGACTTCACAAACCTGAAGCGTGAGTTTAAAACAAAATGAATTCATATTTTGGGCTTATAAAAAAAGGCTAGAACTAACATCTACTGAAAAAAAAATAGTGCATGCTCACCACCCTGAGGCTTGCAGGCAGATTCAAAAAATCTCAGCAGGTGCTCACATAAGGGAAGAAAAGAGATCTTTCCTTAGGACTCAGTCCTCAGACTAACATCATCCTGCTGCTTTTGAGAGAGGAGTTATCCCTGGAACACTGCATTTGCATTGTGTCTGCTAACGTCAAGGCTTAGCCCAGGACAAAAACATCATGAATTTAGCAGAAGTACTAATTCAGATAAGTACAGGCTCAGCTGTTGCTAAATTGGCAATTACAACTAGATAGTCTCTGCTCCCCTGCCATCATCATTGTCGGTGCTGAAGTGTTGTCTCAGTTCAGCGAGTATTCTATTTTCTAAGCTCTCATTTGTCTTCTGTTTGACAGCTTACAGTGATTTTGTTTAGCTGTACTGATGAACTGCTGTCAATGGAAAAACTCCAACCACCAGAGGCATACGAGGATTAGCCAAAATGTACAATTCCTACACAGTTGGAAAACGGGGAGATTAACTATAAAAGGACTGCACCAGAATATGAGATCAGATCATCTTCTCAGATACCGCATGTGTTCAGGATTGCAAATCCATATCCAACTATCTTTATCTCTGACCTTTTAAAATAACTTTTCAGCACAACTACAGCTACTGGCAGGAGCAGCAGAAGCCAGAAAAAGAAAACAGTGCTGGCAAGTCCATCATTTTACCTGCTGGGAAGCTAGATCTGCTTTCAGCTGGTGCAGAATGTTGAATTCCAGCATCTGCTCTAGGCTTACATTGCTGTGATAAGAAGGGATAATCTTGTCCTAGGCATTAGATGAAATCTGAATCTCTTTTTTCCAAGCAGTTGGTACAGCTCCAGAATCCTGCCACAACTCTCTCATTTCTATCTTTTGTTACTCTTCACACTCTGAGGCTAACCTGGCCTGTGTATAGTTGTATTGTGGTCCATCTGCATTGGTATCAGAGTCTTACAGTGCACCACTAGAGGATTTTTAAAGTATTGTACTGTCTGGGAAAAAAGAGGCCATGAAGCTTGTTCCATAGGTGAGATTACTCTTAGCCCCATTCAAAGCAAGTCAAACAAAGCAGTTTGCATTTTGGTTGTGCCCTCCTGCTACAGCCAGAGCACCCTGTGCCCTTTATACCTCTGACTCCTGGGCAGTCTGGCCACAGGACAGGGGCACTGCTGGGCACTGCAAGTGCTTCCTGGGGAGGCAGCTGAGCCCAAAGGCTGGAGCATCAGGGTCTCATCTGAAAGATTCCCAACAGCATCCAGCAATCACATGGAAAGCAGCAATGGGCAAAGTGCAGTAGAATTTGAAGCATTAAGTGGCATATCCATCCATGGCTCATATAGTCACACAATTACTGTTTGTGCATCCGCTTGTCCAGGAGACACCATTCCTGAGCTGCACCTTAAACCAGCTGAAATGTAATCTGCAACAACATCCACCTCGGACAGACTTGACAGAGGTGATGCAGGAACCTCAGTCCTCTGTGATCAAGAGCTTATATTGACAGGTGCTTGCTTTGTTTCTGTAGATGGAAAAGGGCATTTGTAGGACTCCTGGGACTGAAAAACCAGCTTGTGCAGCTAAAAGTGGTCCTGCAGTCATTGCCTGTAGCACCTCGTCCACTTGAGTCACCTGCAGATTTTGTCTCAAGTGGTTCCCAAGCTCCTGCTGTGCAGCAGTGCTGCTTCCTCCAGCCAGGTGAAGGGAGCAGAGCTGCAAGGGCAGCATGGCCAAGGCACTTGGCTTCCACTCTGGGTCTCACTTTTGGTTTGGCATCAGTTTTGAAAAAGAAGGCAGGGTTTTTGTGTGTGTGTGAGCATGGATGTTGTGGTTTATCTAATACTGATTAAATGTTAATTGTTCTAAATGCAAATAGATTTTAAAAGACAAAATTGACTGTGTGCATTACTTAAGACAGCACCTAGTTCACCTGTTAATAGTATTAGAATTTAATTTCATTGTACAGTCTCTCCTTCTGCTTCCTTACCTACTGGACAGGGAATATCAAGTGTTACTGTATCTTGATGGTAATACTGTTCAGTTCCTCCATAAGTCAATTAGTAAACAAAGATACTTGACTTTTTAAAAAGGGTTGTTACAGAAAAAAGACGTATTTTGAAGCCATCTAATTACATCTCAGAAATGCAATCATAAGAAAATAATTTGCTTTTAGAATACAGGAAATGCTACAATGCAAAAATACACTTCTGGAGTCTGCCTACCATAAGCCATATAATTGTGGTGTATATTTGACTTAGTTACGTTTCAGAATATTTATTTGCTTTTTGACTGGAGCAGAACTGCCACATGCTGATCAATTCAGCTTGCTTTTGCCTTTTGTGCCTCTCCTGGAGTGTGAAATATGACAAGCCTTGTTCTTTTAAAAACAGAATAGCACAAACCAAAGCTAAAAACCACCATCCAAGCTGCACATCCTGGCTGATGCAGAAATAGTTTCTCCTGGTCATGTTCATAGGTCTGCCAATGTGTTTTAACATGGGCTCAGTGGATGCCACTCATAAGGTGCAAGCAAAGGATTACATCCTTCCCAGATGATGATTATGCAGCTGCCAAAAGGGATGAATTCATCTTAAGCATTACTCTTAAAAATGCTTTGTTAATTTACTTGTGAGGAATATCCAGATGGAATATCCAGGTAATGAGACTCCTAAAGCTGACAGTCTAACAGGCTTTTGAAGGTGTCTAGCTTATTATACAGATTGATTTTTTTATTACTTTTTTAAGCTCTTTACATGTGGATGTCATAAATGGAGGCACTCCTCCATAATGAGACAGTCTAAGGGAGGTTTATGGGACTTAATTAATCTGGTAACAAGACAAAAAAAGATGACCATGAAAGACACCTTTTGCTTGTCAGGAGGTTTGCAAATAGTTACTTGTGTAACATCTGAATTCCAGATGCAATAAGTAAGGACTGGGCCATTATTTTGAAATAAGAAGCCAGTAACATGAGTTACTACATGCATCTCCCAGTTTTGGGAGGTACTCTTGTTTCTAAGAACATTCTGTATTTACATAATGTGCAAGGCAGAGGTTTATCCCCATCTTGGTACTGGGTTGAAAAGACTGAGGCACAGAGAGCTCAGTGCTACAAGCCACATGGTGCTGCCCATTGCAGGGATCTGCTCAAGACTCATGCCCTATGCTGCTCAGATTTTTGAAGAGACAAGATGATCTCCCTGACATGTGGGGCAACTTCCATCATCTGTTGCTGGAATCATCTCTAAAATGTCTCCCCAGATGCTACTGGTAAAGCTGGTTTAGTTTTTCTTGGTCCTAATCTGTAGATTAGGGCAAAATATTTCTGTGGGTTGCTAATAATTCTACTCTTATGTGTTACATAAAGGGATTTCAGGACACTGTGTGCACCGTTTAGCTCAGCAAGAACTGAAATGCTGGAGTGTTACAAACTATCTGCAGTCACTGACTCTACTCAAAGAGCTTCTGGCCTCAAGGCTCAGGAAATACACACAGGTTTTCTGTCATTTGGCATGCACTACCCCTATGTAAATGTTGTAACTGTACTTCAAAAAAATAAAATAAATGGATGTAATGAGTCTTAGCACTTCTGAGCCCCTTCAGAAAGGAAAATAAAAAATATCTGTTAAAAAAGGATCTAGAGCTGAAAAAAGAAGTGGAAGCACCCATACTTTTGAAATCACTTGTGAATTTAGTGTTTAATTTTGTCTGCATTTTAATTCATCTTTGAAATTATATGGGAAAACCAGCCTAATTATTAGTAAGGTGCTATGTAGCATAAATCCATAGCACAATTCTGTGTCTGCAATAGGAGATGGGGCTTGGTAATGGGGGAAGGGCAGTTGTATTCCCTGGTATAGAATTTATGCTAAGTGGAAAGCACTTTCTTTTTCACAGTACCTTGAAATTTAGAAACATGCTGGGATAGAGAACCCTGCTGTTAAAAGATGTCATTTGCTTTTTCAAAAGAAACGAATGTGAGAACACAAAAACAACTGTTTTGCACTTAAAAGGTACCAAAAAAAATTTAAAACCTGAAATCTTTGTTTAATGAAATTTAAACTGAAATATTTTTATAGGTTAGCACCAATTTTCTATGCTCCTCTCAGCAATTCCAAAAGAATTACTCTTGTCTTGGTTATAAGAAATCACCCTAACCTTTCATGGCTTGGTCTAAGGGAATTTGGTCCAAGTTTCAGATTCTATCTGTATGTCAAAATGATATTTTCTTCTATCTCTGTTTTTATTCCTACACACGTCCACCCTACCCCAAATGCCTTTCATCATGGACCTTGTGTTCCACAGAACTACTGCAGTGTTCTTCATCCAGAGGCAGTTACTGCAATATGTTACCTATACTTAACCAACATCTGTCTTGGATTAATAAAATAACACATAAAACCCCTGAACCTGAAGTACAAATATACTGGATAAGCAGGACTTTCCTCCTGCACTGTGGCCTTGTTTGAAACAGAATAAAGCAACAGAAATGCAGCAAACTATGATTAGTAACAAACCCTGAATTACCCAAGGGAACAGTCTAGGTTAACCTAGATCTGTGTGAGAGAGGTAACGTGAAAGAGACTTGCTTCCATCAAGTTAGTCAAACAGTTCTGACCCCAGCCACCATTTTGCTGCAGAAAAAAAAGCCCAAAAATCATTCTTGCTTTTCATCAAATAATGTTTTAACATAAAAATGTTTTAAATTCTATTCCTACGTATTCAATCTTCTGTGCATGAGAAGTATCTAGAAAACTAGAAAGGGGACACTCAGAGGTAGCTTCTTGTAATGATTCATGTCAGAGAATGACAACTGGTGACAAAACAGTCCTTAGACATGCAGCAAATTCTCAGAGCAGTGTGTTCCTTTATCAGCTCCCATTAAACTGCAGCCAAGTGTTACTGAGTTTTAGTAAGAGCAGAGGAGCAACTGAAAAACACTAAACACCCCAAATATCAAGCTGTGCATGCTCTACCACAGAGTGGTCTGAAGTCAGGAATTGCTTTTATTTTTTATTTTAAAAGCACAGTACTTCCTATGGAGGACCACTGCTTAGGCAAGTGCTTTTCCATGGCTTAGTCATCCAGCATTACATGAGATGCCTGCATGATATGTTTTGACAGGTGCTGCTGAGCTGTTTGGTTGAGGCAGTTTCAAGTCATGTCTCCGGTTTGCTTTTAGTAGTTCTGGAATGGAATTTTTCTACTAAACAACTTAGTACAGTACTCCAGAAATAACTGCTTTATGCTCACAATATTCAGACAAGCAAAAGCAGTAAAATATCCAGAGCATGTGAATAACTAACTGGCAAAGTGGCCACAGGTCTTCAAACCTTCTGAAGGTCTAGGAGCCCTGGTCCAATGGGTAGTTCATCCCTGTTTGCAGAGCCCTCTTCTCACTCACAGCAATACTTCATGCATGTATCCTGGGAACTGCCCTTCTGGAGAGTGAGTTGTATCACTCACTCAAACTCTTGAGTAAGGCTTGAAATTAACTAATAAAGCCTATCTGGACTTCTCTATCTTAGTAAAGTAGAAAGAATGCTTGGTAAATCTTGGTACACATATTTCTAAGTTTTACAGCAAAGAATCATACAAGCAAAAAAAAAAACAAAACCAAAAAGAAGTAGGGGTCCATATAATCTAAGAGTTTAAATTTAAGGCAGAAGAAAAGAGGGAAGGGGAGAAGCATCCTCTGTGTGTTTACATAATCACAGTGCAGGTAATTTGTGCCCTTGTGGTGATGCAATGGAAGTCTAAGAGAAACCATGTTACAGGTTAAAGTATATTGAGAAATGCCAGACAACATTTCATAGTCCTTGTTCTCAAAGTAATGGGATATAAATTGGCTATTGGTGAAAAATACAATTCCTTCAGCCAGTATTATCTTTCTTGATGAGGAGGGATCAATGATTGCCCAAATCAATGCTGCACATTAGCCAGCCTAAGGATATGTAGTCACTTCCAAACCCAGTTCTGTATTAATGGAAATGGCCCATATTGTAACAGTTCTTTGGCTTTAAATGTTTAAGAAACACATTCCCCTACATCATTTATTCATCACTAGAGAGGAGGAAAAAAAATTCAATGTCAGACTTAAGTCTTAAAGAAATTCTTTCTTCATTACAAAGGTATTTCTTTAGTCTATCAACTTAAAATTAATTATATAATTTTTTAGGTATGCATTAAAACAAAACACAGTTTCTATTCAGAAGTTTTGCTATAGGCTTTTTGTTCAACTGACAAAACACACTAAGGAGTGTAAAAAATATTTATTCAACCTAATTCAACATAACTATAATTTTCAATACTTAAAAACAAGATTTACAGAGTAATGACCTTTAACCACTCGTGAAATCATCTTACAGTCCATACAGCATTTTATAATTGTATTTTTACAATAGCTTTAACTTCCAGAGGAGACAATGAGCTTTCCCATGAAACAAGTTTCAAACCCACTAGTTTGCATCATTCAATTCTCCATGAGACTTTAAAAAACAGTAATAAATTGCTTGGAAATATATACAGTGAAGAGCACTGAAAAGCTGTTTTCTTGAAACGAGGAATTCTGTAAGAAATACATATTATGTTGTTTCAAGACTATCTTACAGAGTGTAGCAACTTTCAGAGGCTGCTACTCAGCTTAGGTTTTATATAAAAATGAGCCCACTAAGACAAGTATAATCAGCAGACTTACAAGGTTATAGTAATTCTTCCATTCCAGCAAGAGCCTCAAAAGTATTTGATATTGATTGAATGTATAATTCATAACACCTGTATAGGTTTTTAATACTAATTGGCCTTTATATACACTTTTGTACAGTTTTAAAATATTACATCTTGGTAATTAAGATAAACATACTATAGAAAAGGTACCTTACTTTGAATTTCTCCTAACATACATTATTGCAGTCAAAGAGGAAGTCCATTCTGCATTTACTTAATTTCTGGTGAAAAGAAATATTTACTTATGAATAATTTCACTAGAATATTTTTAAGCCATTCTTCATGCATTTGACATATTAATATGGACAAGAAAAAACTTGGAGAAAAACAAAGAAATTGTTGTTAATAAAGAACTTCAAATACAAAATCTAGATTAGGTCATGAATACGCAATGGCTGTATTATGTTTGTCAGAATTTAACTTCACAAAACAGTCAATTCCTGTTGAAATTAGGTTTAGAAACACATCAAATGATGGAAGTGCTAACATCTCCCTCAGCTGACTACTTCAGACATATGGGAACAGTAAAACTTACTGTATAAATAAACTTTATTACACATTTAAGACTTATCTTTTAGTCCTTTACAAAATGGAGCCAAGTTACCTTAAGAGCACCTACCCTGCTGGCAGGATGCTCAGCTCAGGTACCCAAATTGTAGTGTCAGCCCCTTGCAGCCAGCACTTCCACTAGGGCAGGAGAGGCTAGTCCTGAACAGAGCTGAGTTACACACTCAGGTCTGGATGCTTCAGGGGATGCCCTGCTCTGTCAGTTCAAATGGAGCTTTAGTGTTCAATGCTACTTTCTCACTGGATTTCTGTGGCTATTTACACAACATAAAGGAATATGGAAACTAAACAAGTGTTCCAATACTTAACTACAAAATAAGCAACTGAAATTTACTTCCCCCTTGTAATTATTTTACTGTGGAGGAAAAAAATGCTATTGAGCACCAGTTACAAACCAGTAAAGCCATGAGAAAATGACACTAGGCACTGCAGAAGATACAACAGGACATTGAAAATTACCAGTAGTAGAATAGTCACCTGAAAGCCATGCTAATTTTAACACCTAATACTTAGGTGGTTAAAGCTGACATACAAGTCCTGTAGAGAGTGAGCTATCTTCTGCTTTCTCTGTCATTTGGCTATTTCACACTCCTCATTTGATACCAGAGAAACCCAAGGAAAATTACTTCTCCTTGGTAATGACTCACATTTCCTTTCATCAAAGCAATCTCCCTTCATTGTGTGAAATGCTAAACTGAATGACAGCGTGGGTATGAAAACACCTATAGAAAAGGCATTTGGATATAGCCTACATAACTACACTTAAAATGTTCTGTAGTTGATTCTTTTTCTATTCAGAATATTGGCTCAAAGAAAATAATTCAAAAGCATACTGCCCAACAGAAATACCCAAAAAATAATGAAAGTCAAATCACATTCTTAGGTTCAGTGGTTGCTGAAAAGATTTACCCTGCCACAAGACAGTGCTTTATTGTATTTAAAGAAAAAAAAATAGAGGAGCAGCAACTTATCACAATTTTCCACTACTGTGCAATAACAATGGAACCAATACAACATGGAAACCTGTTAGGTGAGACTCTGTGACATGTTGAGGTTACAGCCTTATGCTCCTTCTTGCTCAGGATAATTTAAAATTTTGCGGTGAGCTTGGCGCAAATATTGTTGCTGCTTGAAGTAAACCTTAAAAGCTCCTTTTATAGCAACAAAAGCAATTCCACCCTGAAATAAAAAGATATTTTTAAAACCTGCACAGTTCAGTGTCATATCATTGCAAATGTTCTCAAACATTTCCAGTCAAATATTTGTTTTCTAAACATACAGTATTTTCTTCTAAAGATTAATTAGTACAGTTCCAAATGAGTATCTTAAAGTTTTCTGTCACAATGCACGATTACAGAGGTTAATGTTACTTAAAGGGATTACAGACTGAATTCTATAAAAGCTTTTATTTCCTTGGCAGTCTTACCAGTATTCTAAATTTAAAAATCAAAATCTTATTTCAAGAACAAAGCTCTGCTTTCCTGCCTTCTCTGAATACTATACATGGCACAAGGAATAGTACTGATAACTATTCTATAACTAGACTGTGAAAAATGGCACTTGCCAAAAGTCAAGTAAAATAAAATCTATTTTTATAAAACAAGTTTTTTTTCCCTCTAGAAAGCTTTACAATATGTTTATCTCAAGTCTTCAAAATGAGACACCAAGCTTTTAGTCTGCATGAACATTTGCAATATCACTGTTTGTTCCATATAAAAGAGAGGGGTGCATAAACATGCAGGAATTGAAAACAGGGGCTGAAGTGACAGTCAGATGAACAGGGATTCCATATTACCAAACTCAATGTACTTGCCCTTGAAAGGCTGCAACCAGAGAGGGTATTCACAAAGGAAGAGATTGTCATTCCCCCTCCACCTGAATTCAATGGAGAGTTAATTTTCCTCTCCTTATTAAAGTAAGAAACAAAGGGTTTTTCTCAAAATCAGTAAACAAAAGCTAATATGGAAAGGTTTATAATATAAACCCCAGTCTTCCCTTACAGAGACTGTTCTTAGAAGATGCTGGCTCCTCATCTTAATTGTCAGCCTTAATTACTGCTAAGGCCAGCCTACTGCAGTGCCAGATAAAAAGTTTAAGCCTTGTCATGAATGGAGATTAGCTTCAGTCATAAAGACAGTCTTTCACACACGTTTGTCCACTGCTGAGACAGACAACTTTAAAAAAACCCTTCCTTTAATCAAATGCCACTCTTAAAATTCTGAAACAATGCATGCTTTTTCCTTTGCCTGTCTCCTTCACAACATTTCATATTTCTGTATTATAATAATCTATGAAACAAACAGTATTGAATCTTACCAAGATTGTCCTTTGTAAATTTGAGTTAACACTGCTGAACATCAGCTTGCCAACTATCGTGGCAATAGTAGGGAAAACTAGAGCTCCACACAGAATCCGTGTGGCAGAGACATGATCTGCTAAAGGGTTGGCCTCTGCTGGGATACGAGGAACAGGACATCCAATACCTAAAGGGTAAGAATGGAGGAAGAAAAGGTTACATAGCCTCAAAAAGAACACAGAAATTATATTACTGCCCACTCCCCACCCCACTACACATCTACAGCCCAACTACTTTTTGAGAACTATCCCTCTTCTCAGTGAATATTCTATTAAATGACTGCAGTCATTCTTACTTTCAAGTAAGACCCATGAATTTTAGTCGCTTGTTTTGTTACTAAAGCCTGAGCTGAAACCATGTTCCTGCTACTCCTGCCGCACCCTTCTCAGGACATACTATACAAACACCATCTAAACGGAATGAATGTGAAATAGAGGGATGTTAATCACCTCTACTTAAAAATAACAAAAACTACTTGCCTGTCCCCATCTCCTGAAGGCAGAAATTCAATCTTGGCACTTCCTTTTAAATTTAATCACATTACCTGGAAATATGCTGTTCAAAATTTGTAGCTTATTAGAGTATTTGCGCCACAGTCTGAGCACGTAGTCCTCCCAACGGATCATCTTGCCCAGTATTAGCATGACTGGGATAGTGGGAAGGCCAATCAAAAGGAATAAAGGATCAGCTCTCTCCATCACATCAAGACCTTCTTTGTGACCCACAACCTGGAAAATATGCATATCGTTGACAAACATAACAAAGGCCACAACAATGTAATAATGTACAAATGAACAAAAATGTAACTTAAAAAGCTGAGTTTGTTTGAAGTCGCCCAGAATGTTTTAAGTTAAAGAAAAAAAAGAATACTGTTTTACCTAATTTACTCTGTTTTCTCTTTGTATCCTTGGTTGCTTATGGAGCATAATGCAGGTGAGCTATTGGCCCTAGTTTGCAAATCATTAATCTTGCAGAGAGCTGTAACAGAATTCCCTACCATCTCAAGAAAGGTTTCATGTATTTCTGTGTAAGTAAAAGCCTAAACATCTGAAACACTAATAATATAGCAGACTTTCCAAAATCCATTTAAGAATTTACAGTTTAACAACATTAATTGTACACTCAGAAACTGATCAGATACTACTGTTCAAAAGATAAACTGATAGTAGGTACTTCAAGATGATTTTATCAAAATTTTACGGTTTTTAGGAATACCTTACATAAGAGATCACAGTATTTAACTGTTGTTTCTCTGGACAATGCAGGAAGATGAACCTTATTTTCAACTGTAGTGGAAATTATTTTCAAATGTAGTTCGTTCAAGGATTTTAGAGGATCATTATTACTGCTGTGTCTACACTTTTCTACTAACATATAAAAAAATTAAGCAGACCTTTCCATTTATAAAATGCACATATTAAAACTCTAACAGAACAGTGCCTTATGTCTTCTAAAAAGTACATTGTTTTAATTTCAAATAAATCTAATAGGACTGAGGATAAAAAATTACATGGTAGATATCCTCTAGAGTTGTCTCAATTTAAGCAGCATAAATGCTAATACAATCATTGAACTGCTTCCAGGAAGAACAGGTTCTTTCATGACTTTTTCTGTAACAATCTGGGAGGACTGAAAACACTAAAATAATAATGTATGTCAGCCACTGGATTTTCTGATGTGTTTTCATTGACTTCTCATTTTCCCCACAAGTACAATAACTTATCAAGTTTTCAATTGCACAAAAATTAGAATTTGGATATAAGAACATGAAACAACAGCAAAATTTTTAAAAAGGAAAACAACAAACCCAGTACTTCTGGAATAGGTAGGACATAGGGAAGAAGCTACAGAAGCTAAGGTACCACAGTACCTTCAAACTGTACATTTTTGCTGTGCTCTGAAAAGCATTCCATGTTATGCCTCTAGAAAGTCATGTTATATACCACAGCCTCTAAAAATAGGCATAACCAATATTGTTGCTGCCAAAAGATTATCCCTGAAGAAAACATTCAGCATTTGTCTTCCAGCTTCTTCAGTATCTTCTACTCAAACTGTGAAGTCTGACACTATCCTTTTTCTTCTTAGTCACTGCCCATCAAAAAAAGCCTCAGTAACTTGTCTCTTTCTGCTTTAGATTACTGTATTTCTCTGCTTTCAGTAACTTCATCTGACTTGTTCTGACTTAGCTACCACAATGTCAATTCTGTATTTATTTTTCTGTGCCTGAAGTCTAAAAATAGCTTTTGTGCTTCTCTCTGGCCCTTCAGCTAAAGGAAAGGAATCTGAAATGCATCAGGAGACAAGTTGTTTTAAACCTAGCAAGGTTGGGGTGACAAAAGGGGTGAACAGTTTCCCTCTACTACCCACTCAATCTCCTCTTCTACAAGCAAAACTAAATTATTGTCTTGCCCAGCATGCCATCCATACAATCAAAACATTAAATGATGAAAATAGCTAATTCTTCATACCTGGCACTTAACCAGCTGCCTAAACTAATGTTTAGACAGATCCTCACTTCAAAAGCAAAACAGCTTCAGAATAAAGCATTTATTTTTCCATTTGGCTATGGAGTTCTAAGGCATCTAAAAAAAGGGCTCAGTGTAGCAGTGAGCAAGGAGAAAAGGACTGGTGCATTTCCAAAGTCTGGTTGTAGTATTACAGATGGTTGTAATATTCCTGTTGGAGCCACAAGAAGAAAATATCCAATGAAAAAATGTTTTAGTGCACCACTCTGTAATACACAGACTCATCCACTGAAATGGAGGTGGATTGAAAGCCATTACAAATGAGCTATGCAGCTGCCTGACCCTTGGCCACACTGGTACAAGGAAACTGCAGCCACTTATTTGGGCTCCATTTCTGCTCACAGAAACTGAACCAAAAGAGCACACAATCTTGAGAGGGAGTGACCTGCAGAACTGCAGGGCAGTACCACACATCCCCAGAACTAGTGCCAAATGACTTACAAGGAGAAGAACCAGGTTGTACATTTAAAATTAGAACTATGTAGAGGACTGTTTATTAACATACGGGTTTGTTAATTCTATCTACAGCTGAATTAGCATCAGAAATACTTTTATGCTTTCAGGCAAAGCACAGGTTATAGACTTGATATAGGAATCAACAACTAAGAGCAATAAAAGTACTTCTGATTGTACAATCTCTGAAAACTCTGGTCTCGTGGTTGAACTAGGATTGCCATGAAAAAGTCTTTCCATAGTTAATAGTCCACCATCTGTCAACATTGCTTTTCTATTTAAATAGCAAGTTCACAAGAACAGAAGCAGGAAAAGTATTTTTCCCCTTTCAACTAATCACACAGTCTGAAGTAATTAAAACATTATTAATGTTCAGTGTTTTGCATTTCTTGTTTATGAATGAATTGCATCATTCAGAGCATATATTTTCTGTTATACAATTAAAAAAATAATCATATTATCCAGAAAATAATTTACCATGTTTCAATTTCAGCCCTGTGAATGTTACTAGCAAAGTTTTTCTCCAGGTAACAGAAAAGATTAAATCTCATGTCTTTTCTGAAGAATTACTCATTATTGGTAGCTAGGTGGAAATGGCACTTTTTCCAAGAGAAAAGAATTGGGTTCACCAGTCTGCCATACATAGGGCAGACAGTACAGCCAGACACTACAGCTACACTACAGCTAGAGCTGTAGTAGATTTGCTTAGTTGCAGACTGAACCACGCCTAAACAGGCATACTTGCATTTATAAACTATGATCAGTTACATGTGAAAAACCATCTTGAATTCACTGTTAACCACACTGAAAGCAGCTAAGAGTGTTTTAAGGCAAGGAAAGGAGTCTGAATTGACTTTTGCTTTCAGAGCTGGCAAGAGGAAGACGTGTATACCTGCATGACCGTCACCGCTCCGTACGTAACAGCTGTCCAGTAGATAGAGCCCACCATTATTCCAGCTGCAGCAAAGGGACACGCCTTTGAGATCAGGCGATCTGCAAGATCCAAAACGTAAACAACTGGACCTATGATAAAGGAAAAGTAAGGTTTCAAGATAGATATATATAGATATACACACACATAAAAGCATACTGTAGAAAGGTCAGTATCTATCACTAATAAGAAAGAACAAATGAGGCAAAATAGAAGTCTGACATACCACACGTGCTGTTAGAGTGAGAATATATAATTAAAAAGCTATTAAGCTAAACTTGTAACTTCTTTCTACCTACCATTTCATTTACATAATCTTTGCAGGAGATTGATACACTGCTTGAAGCACTAATTTACCCACCAATTAGCTTCCTTTGTGTTGAGTAAGAATTGTTATTTTGTAGAAACCACTTTAGGTATAGTGCCTCTTTTATTTGTTAGATATTTTAGTTTTCTGAAGGAAAAAAATACCAATTTGTTGTAATGTACTTCATGTCCTTAACTTTGACAGCTTCACCTGAAAATTCTGTCACTAAACTATCCTGCTATGCAGTAAAAAGTAGTGCAGTTAATACAAAAAATTTCTTCTACTGGAAGAGGCTGCATTTGCTGTGTTTAGAGGATCACCTCTCCAAACACTGGAGGAAAAATACTCCTATTCAGGTTATTCAGTGCCTTTGACAACAACACATGAATAGGTTCATTGTTCTGTCTATGCCCAACTGCACTTTCCAGACTTACACAGGGCAAGACTATAAATACCCTGACTACCTTTGGGTGAGGTAAACAAGGACAATGCCTGCATCTTTCATTTGAGGGACTGCAAGAGCATGAGTGAAGCAAAAGCTAGAGCACTGAAATACATATATGGAAGTGTAAAACATCATCATCATCTGCATTACTTTGTATTTGTCAACAAATTCTACATACAGACTGTCCTCCCACAGCTCATATGCGTGAACAGTTCCTGTGAGCTCCCTCCTACTTTTTCCTACCAAAATCAGTGACAATTCTCAAAACCAGCCTACAGGCATTCCTCAAGTAACCAATCCTCCATGTCTCTCCAAGTTTACCCACAGTGACAAAATTGTGACGCGTGTTTCTCTTAAGTTCTTCTTTTTCTAGAGAACAGCTCTGTTGTGAATGATTTCAAAAACCCCAGTTCTACTCAGCTCAAGTGGAAAAAAAGCAACAGGAACATCCAGTTCAACTCTTAACAGTTATGTTTGACTTTCCAGAACACACTTAAGAAGGTGCTGAGATGTCTATCAGTATGCTGGAAGTAGCAACAAGGTCATAACTGAAAGTACTTAATGCACAGTAGTTTACACATCTTGACTGTTTCCCAGAGTCACTGAAAAAGTGGCTTGGTTGTACCATTTTGAAAACTTATGTTTGAAAACAGGACACTCAACACTGAAGGTTGCCTTATAATACAAGTACTAACAAATTACACCTACTGATACTAATCAGTAAGAGAAACCTGGCTAGAGAGTCGGGTATAGAATCTTCAGAAAATACTAGAAAGAATTTTGAAATGATCTTTTAATTAGCCCTTAGAAAGGAAGTAGTGAGAAAAGAGGACAAAATTGCTTTTGCTTTTTAAGATAGAACTGAGGAAGAAACAGGAAAATAAGTATCACTGATACCCTAATTAAAGAAGGAAATATGAAACAAAAATATTTTTCATTTTGAAAAATATATCATGCTTTGAAGAGTTTTTTTCTGCCGAACTGTTTTCTGTTTATTAAACTGAAGTAATTATCTAAGAGATACTTTGGTTATTACCACTTTCAAAGTGGTAATAATATTTTTCTATTTAGTCAAAGTTCTCAGAAGAGCAGAAAACATAAGAGCAAAATTACCACCAATCACCAGAACTGATAGGCACCATCAAATTTATGATTTTGAAATATATCATGAGAGGTTGTTTTAACTAGTAAATACATAAAAAGACACCCCGTGTTACTTATATTCACTGATGTCTCCTCTAATTGATATTACTTCTAAACTATAATCATAAATTAAAATTTGTGTTGGGGGTGTTCTTTCACAGAATTTTTAGAAAAAAGTTTCCAGCAGTATGTTAGGGAAGTCTTTAAGTAAGTTTTTCAACTGTGACATCTCAGGGAAGGGTATGACTAATTCTGTCTTCAAAAGACACCTGCTGTAGGAGAAACAGGGCCCCTAGCAAGGGCCCTTGGAAAATTCTTACTGTCCTTACTCTGCCTGATGTGACCTTGATTGACTTGTAGTTGAATTCCACTGTAACAGCTTTGGGTTACTAGAAAGAGTTACAAAAGGGCAAGGCTGGCTTACTTGTTTAAAGCACTTCAAGGTCATGTTCCCTGGACCCAGATTAATTTCCCTGCTCTACTACAGATGACTTGTGTACTCTTACACAAGTCCGAATTGTTACGCCCTCATCATGGAAAGAGATGTTGTTGTGAGGGGAAATATATCAAAATTCATGAAGGGAATCTCACACACCTGCATGCAAGAGCTGAACAACCTCATGTAAGAATTTTAGGCCAGCTCAGAATCCAGACATGTTGGAATCTAAACTTTCAAATACAGTATGCCATGAATTGCAGGAACAAATTAAAATGCCTGTTATTTTTAAAGTATTCTGTCCAAATTACAGTTGCTTCGCCTTTTTGCCATTGTCAAAATAAAATGCAAAAGCAGCTCACTTTACAATTTCATCAGTCAAGATACAAATAAGATTTCTAAACAGCATCAGGTTTTGTGGTGCATTCTGTGTCCAGACAGAAACCCAGTTTTATTCCCAAAGTCAATGTAAACGTTATAGTTTGATGCCTTCTTTATGAAGATTTACCCTACTCAGCAAAGCCAAACTGTGGTTGTTATATATATATAATAACTTGTAGAAAGTTTCATACTGATTTATGTTGGTTGTTTTTCCCTTTATCAACAATGCAGTATATATTTTACTTCCCATTACTCAGTGTTCTACCATGGAAATAAATGTAATCACTCAAAATTCCCTTGACACCTTAATGTCGTCAGACCTTAAGCTACTAAGAAAGGGGTCCTGTCCCAAAGAACAGGCAGAGAGTTATTTTCAGCTCTTTCATTACAGAAATAGGATACTTTAAAAAAAATCTTCTTCAAAATCCTCTAAATGCCTGCACTCAATTGCTACATCACCATCTCTTCAACAAACAGTTTTACTTTTAAACAAAATTGAAGTTTCCATGGCAACATTTCATTTTCTTGATTTGCTTAATATATCCCATAGAACACATGGGCAAATGAGGGCTGAAATAACAGCAAGCACTGCTAATTTAAATGCATGCAAAGTACTGTGCATTATCCTGCTTGGCTACTCAAGTAAGAGACTCTGGAAGACCATGTCAAACTTTTTTTTTCACCTTGACAAAAAGAGCTAGAGCAGTACCCAGCAATCATAAATATTCTGCCTCTTGACTACAGGGCAATATTGACTCAGAAACACCTCCTGACGAAAGTGAAAGTATGTTTTTCCAGTAATACCACATGCTGCTTAGAAAATTCTCCTCTGATAAGTTCTCTGCAAGCTGAGTCAAAAAAAAGATGTGTTTATGTGCTGTGTGGCAATTGCAGAAAGAAGTCACCTTCTGCTCAACAAGAAAAATAATCCCATTAGCCAGGAAATAATTACAGGTCAATCACGAGATTTATCTATATACCTAAGTGGAATACAGCCAAAATTTTTAGAAAGTATTTAATTAATGCAAGCAGAATATAAAGTTATTTCTTTCTGTCTGGAAAAGGCAATAGACAAGTTTCCAACAGAACTGGTATTACCAGCACAACAAAGGAAAAAAAATAGAAAGCAAGAACAAATAAATAAACAACAATTTAAATGATCCATATCTTACCTAGCTTTGGAAATACTATTAAATATTCTGCATTGCACTGAGGACAAGCAACTCGAGCAGTACTGTTTCCTCTTTGCTTTTCATCCACCCATCGCTGCAGACAAGTCTGATGCACCCATTTGGTGGAGCCCCTGCACCTGCAGGGTCT
This sequence comes from Catharus ustulatus, assembly GCF_009819885.2. NCBI lineage: Eukaryota > Metazoa > Chordata > Aves > Passeriformes > Turdidae > Catharus > Catharus ustulatus. The sequence goes on along the minus strand of NC_046228.1, from coordinate 15,641,805 downwards.
CACCCACTCTGCTGTCCGATCATCCTCATCCGTAGCAAAACAAACCCAGCAGCTTCTGTAATCACAGGAGGGGAAAAATAAAAAAAGAGATATTTTCTGCTACATTAACATGCTTAAAATAAACATTCACATGTGAAAGAATGCAGCTTTAGAAAATGTGCACCTAGAGATGATGGTTGTTACTTCATTCTTAATCACCAGAAGTGTAAGTATTTTGCACCAGTTTTGCTATAAAATCAACATCGTAAACGTAATTTTACAGATAAACAACTGTTTTATATATTCTGAATTATTAATTAAACTTTTAGATAATTTATGACTAAAGAACATTGAAACTGTAGTCCAATCTTTGAATAATTCAGCATATAAAAAATCCATTTTTTTAAATGTTTTATCATCTCCTTCAACAACATTTTGGTAAGTTTTTTTTAAATTTTAAATTAATAAGATCAATATTGTAGTCTGTTACTTGGAAAACTAAGTTCAATCCACTTAAATGATAAAACAACACATATGATACAATATACCACAAGATGAAGTATTTAGTTCAAACAAGTTGACTTTGTGTAATATAAATTCAGTTACAAAGTACTTCAAAAATACCAGTGTACCAGCAGAGGAGGAAATTTCTGCTTTAGAGAATTACATGGACATAAAAATTCAAATATATTAATTCTGTAAGGAGAAAACACCAATCTATAGAACCTCATCTGAAGTGAGCACAGAACCTAGGAACTCCCAGATGAATGATGATGATTAGGCCAGAGTTTTGGCCAACTTACAGGAGAAAGCAAAATATGTATCTAAACTAGGAAAATATCAGGTATGTTCAGCCAGTAATTTTTACTGTGAAACAATTTGCTAATTCCCATACTGAAGATACTGAAATTTATATAATAAACCAGAATCTATCAAAATAAGAATCTTACTATAAATATATATAATGGTTTGATTTCTAGAAATATTTTATGCAAGCCCTTGCAATCATAGCTAAACCCTTATAAAGGGGCAGTAACAGCATCCCTATAATTTAACTACCAAGGAAAAATCTAATTAAACATTGTGAACTAACTAAAGTTTTATATCACAATTTTGATGATGTTTTGTTCTCTTGAGTGAAACACTAAAAGGTTTCTTATGTATAACGAGTAACAGTAATTGAGGAATAAGAAACTGAGAAATGCTCTGGTGCTCACAAATGAACAACTTTATTATTTGAGAATAATGATTGTGGGTTCTGTGCTAGGATGCTACAGTGGTTCATGATGCTTTTCCTCTCACTTCTGTTTTTGTTTGTTTTCAGCTCCTCTTTGAGGAAAAAGAAGGGGGATTATGCAATGGGAAATTTAATTTTGTCAGGCTCCAACTTCAAGAGATGAAAAATACTGTTGTCTAACAGCTATTCTTTTCAGACTCACTATTTTGGGTAGTATTCTATTTGTAAATTGAAAGTGCTTCTTTACAGAAGAATAGCCATTTTTAAAAATAGAAATGACTGCGCCTATAAAATACTTGCAAGACATTTTTTAAAGCAGTGAATCTTTAACATCTATAGTAAGTGCAACTTGTCAGAGCAGAGGGCAACCTGTAGCAATTTATTACCAGCATACTTTTAAAAGGAAATACAATTTGACACTCAGATTCCAGGGAAGACAGGAGAGAAAGCAATTTAATATTAACAATCCATAAAATGAACCTCTAAGGTCCATGTGTCCAGTTGTAAGTACAGAACACATTATAGTAGGTACAGATGTAAATTTAAACTGTGGAGGTCTAAAACTAGAGCTGCTTTTGCTTGCATTTGAGAAGACTTTTTAGTTTATGACTGACATCTGGAATCAGAACTGTAGTTTCTTCCATTCATCTTAATGGGAAGGTAAAATCAAAGTCTGACTTGGCTTTTTTCTGCTCTTCCCCACATTGATTTGTATCAAAATTCTTATGCTATTCACTCCTGTGACACCATCCTTCTTTTTGCCTTCATGATCCCATTGTGCACCTACTGCAGCCCCAAATGAAGGGACGCATTAACCTTCCTAAGCAGGAGGAGGAAAGACAGACAAGCCACAAGTTAGTAAGAATCTAGATGAAAATGCTGAGACCACAACTAAGATTTGTAAGGATTACAAAGCACGGCTGACATTTTGGTTCATTGCACTCAATACCAAGTTCTTACAGAATACAAGTTCATGGATTGCTCATTGATTTTTATTCACAAATTTACTTTAAGAACAAATAATACCATACAATACTACTGATAATTGTTCCTCTTCAGCAGTTTTTTTCTGCCTTACAGGTAAACATTCACTCATTCATTCCACATCCTATTTAAGTCTAAAACTGCTCTGAATTTGTAATTCAGATTCAGATTTATAAATTAAAGACTTCACAACCGAGCTAGTTAGGTCTGAGGATACCATCACAAAATGCAAGTCTAGAGTTTATTCAAATAATGACAGATTTAAGCATGAACATAATCTTGCTAAACTGCAATTTTAGCTAGTGAATTTGTCCATGACAATGGTTATAGACTAAATTCTGTTCTCAAGTTCTCTGTCAAGGTTAGTAAGTCAAGAAAAATTTGCATTTTTTCTTTAATTGCTTCATCCAATTTCTTGCGAGCCAATGATACCTGAAAACCCAAAAGAACTACGAAAAGAATAACAAAATCCTTTACAGACTTAAACCTTCAGCAAGTCATGAATAATGAACAGTAAATTCCCTGTATACTGTCATCAGCTTTATCTCCTTCCATTGACAGCAGCTGTAGCAGAAAGGACGAAATAAAACCATTTCAAAGCAGGTATCTAGGCTCTTGCCAGATTTTCCATTTTCTTGTACTGAATAAAATATGACCTTGATTCTTACCACTGAATCAGGTTGCTACTCAGATAACCTGAAACAGAAAGGGCTGAAAAGGTGGAACAAAGCATTGTTTCTGTTAGAAACTTAAACCATTTTCCTTGATGACTTTCTGCATAGCCAAATCAATAACACTAATGTATTTTTCCACACTTCCTTGGCTCAAAAAAAAAAAATCAAAACAAAACATACAAAACCCCAGACTGATATCACTATTTCAGCTCTGAATATAAGGTTACAAATGCCTTTTAGATTCAGCTCCCAGCAGATGAAGCTTTCAGCTTTCCGGTCTCAAAAATTCTATTCTGACTCTGAGAAAAATGCATTTTTTGCATCAATTTTTTTTTTTTTAACAAAGACAAACTCTTTTCAGGGCACTGCTTGTGTGAAGAGCAAAGCAGATGGGGAGAAATTTGCATCGAAGATTAGAGATCCTATACTCCAAATGTTACATGACCAATCTAAGAAACCAAGGCTTGCCTAAAACTAGGACCTCCAAACCACAAGTTTCTTACCAGTAAGGAGCCCACTCTCTCTGGTACCTGGTTGGAGCTACAGCTCCAACACATCCCTAAGACCTTCAGTATCAGACATACCTAGACTGCTCTCCTTTTTATTAAGCTATAGCTCTTCTAAAGGTTACTTTTTTCCAAAACCAGTCTTAGATGGGAGGGAAGTCAGTATCTAATTAATGTTATTTAAATAAAATCTGACTCAATTTATGAAAGCTGAATTCATCATAAAACAGCTTTGTTTTTAAGCAGCTGCGACTTGTTGTAAAGGAATACAAAAAAGTAATTTAAAAGCAGTTATGTTGATTTCCTACACATACTAGTAATGGATTTGCAAAAATTTCTAAAGCCCTGTAAGCCCAGCAGATGTCCTTGTATCCACAACACTTAATGGAAGATGACTTGCTAGACTGGGACAGCACAGCTGTTTTATAATCTGGTTTTAAATATTCAGTACTGCAAGTGGGAATGGAAACATCTTGGAATTTTCCCCCTCATGTTCAGTGGCATACAAATATGAATGGTCAGCAAAACCAGGAAACTTCTCAGAAAAGAAAGTTCTACTAGACTTTTAGACCTAACTCTTACCATGAGAAATGCAAATTTGAACATGCATGACCTGCTCTAGAATCATGAGCTTAAAGTGCATTTTCCCTCTGAATATAGTTCCTTCATAAACAAGAAATTTCCTGCATTTCTCCCACAGCATGAAGCACAGCTCTTTTCCTTACAGTGGTAGGAATTTGCTGATATCTTGCTGCAAGAGTAAAGCATCCTTGTCCTGCTAAGAGCAGCTTATTGCAACTGAATTTCACATCCAAAAAGAAGAAAGTGAAAAGGCTAAAACATAACTGATAGCAACAATAGCACAGAGAGTCAAGTCAGTGAGGGGTGAAAGCATACCTTGAAAGAAATGACTGAAAGCATTCCAATAACTAGCCATAAAAAAAGCACATTCTAAAGGATGACCCACAAGTCTGCTGTTTGGAAAAAACAATTTTTCATGAGCTCCTATAACAACTTTTTATGCATAGTCTATGTCAACAGATAAATATCTTTGATGATGAATAGTGATAAGCTTGACATTAAACTTGCCAACAACACTCTAACTACTACAAGATCATGTTTAAGTTGGAAGACTAAGATATCAGAAAAATGGAGTTACCTAGTAGCATTAGGCTGCTTTGGGGCTGGCTGGAATTTTAGTATGGGGACAGCAAACTGCTCTCTCAAAAAGCAAGAGAAACATCTCATTGCAAATGCTACCACTAAGCATTTCCTCTTCCTGAGTGTAAAGGACCAGCGGCACTAAGATCTTGTACTAGAGGGCCACTGCCTGGTGACAAGAGAATGCAAGCCTAGCCTACAAACTCCTGATAAAGGCTACAAAGAGAGGAATACCATTAACCTGAGAAATGTTAGCTTATGACATGCTTCACAGAGGAGATTAAATGCCAGAAGAGAGATGAACCCACTTGCAGGATTATAGATGGAACACTGCTCTTTCCCCTGTATTTTCCTGGCCATCAGACACAGTGGAAAATACTTTTATCTTCAATCCAAAACCTTCCTGTCAAACTCAAAATACCCTTACACTATCCTAAGGGAAAAAAAAAAAAAAACAAAAAAAACCAACACAAGGGAAATACAGTGAGTGAAGAACAGATACAGGTGCAAAAATAGCAGTCTGAGATGCTCCATGGTGACTTTAGTGGATGCTTTTAAGGCAGCATGGCATAACAGCCATATGCCAGCCTGTATCACTCAGCTAGAAAACATGTCGTCACATTGAAACAAAGTCTAAAAGTCTGAAAGGAAGTCCTTAAAGTCATCTGACCTTATACCCAATTCTGCTCTGCCTATTCATCAAGGACAGGGTGCAATGCTTGGTAAAGGAGACTTTGTTAAGAATGTAGACATAACCGTAACTACTCTTTAGTACAAAAGCAATGCTTTCAATAGAAACAGCTCAAGTACAGAATATCAAGCTTGGTGTGAATATACGGTCACCCAACTCGTATTCACATATAGGTTCTGACTTCCTCTAACCTCAGGAAGACATCGGATAAAGCAGATTTTTAAAAGCTTTTAATAAAAGCATGTGGATAACAAACCCAGTAAACAAACATATTAAAACCACATAGAATAATTAATTAGAAAGTGCACCAGAAAGAGCTACTGATTATCAGAAGTTCAACTCAAGGTTTATTATATTCTCAATTATAGCTTAAATCAAGCAGAAATATTTTACCCTTGAGTTCATTGCACTGTATAAAGGCAGAGACACGAGTAAAGGACAATTCACTGAATCCTGCTAGCTGCTTTCTAGCTTGTGGATAAAATTAAGCCTTTGACTGCCAGGCATCATCTACTGTGCTTAAATTCAGCGTTAGGAAGTTTTTATGGTCTTTGCTTCTAGCCAGCTTAGAATAAGGAATCCCTCCTCAGATCTAGTTATCTTGTTGGGTTTTAGTCTCTAGTTTGCCAAATCTAGACTGTCAGTAAAAAAATTAGCTTTCATTCTGGATAAGTTAAATTTATGCAATCAGTTATTCAGACATATTCCTTTCACAAAGTCTTCAAAATTCAGTTATCTTAAAGGCTTTAGTATTACCTACTCTACTTTTTCAAAAGGAGAAGCTAAGAAATAACCAAAGCTCAGTGGCCTTGCTGTCAGCCTTTAAATATGCAATGAATTTTAATGTTAGAAACATTTGTTTTATTTCCTAAGTGAGGGAGGGATAACACGGTCCTTCTAGACACGTACAGAGGACAAATCAGGGAAAAACTACTACTCATACAGTAAGCACATTATTACTAAAACATTATACATTTTGTTAGCTTAACTCTATACTATTGTATATTAGCAGCTTGGCCTACAACTAACAGTTGAAAGCTACTGAGTGCCAGTTGGATGTGGGTAACACTGATTCTTACCATCTTAGGAAGAAAAACAAGAGTGACTGAAACTAAGTGGAAAAAGAAAAACCAACCATCCAAAACCTAAACAAAGAACCTCTCCCCCACACACGAAACAATTTACTTTCAAAACTGAAACATGCTTTGAACAACACAGGAAGCTGACACATAGTCAAGTACATACTTAGCAAACAGTGAAGAATTCTAATAGAATTAAGTTAATGCTTTAAAATTTAATGGATTTTTTATAGTGCAGATAGCATATGATATAGGGATAATGTTTTCTCATGCATTGTTTGACAAATCTGCCAATAGTCACAAACACAGGAAGTAACAGAGATGTGAAGCAACTAGGAAATTACATATTAGAGGCTATTTAAAGTTACTTCCTTGAATGGGACTTTAAACATCATAATTACTTATTAATTACTTTTAAGATGACCAGACTCCCAATGAAGACAAAAACATGTAGTTTCTATTAACCAACAATGCTATTTTGCACTGGGCGAAAGAGGAAAGGAGTTGCATCAGAAAAATACCAACACTGATATTTGTGGTGCATGTACAGAGTAGATGACAGATGCTACAAATATCAGGAGCGACCTACATACAGAATAGACCAAGTTTGACCTGCCTAAAACTGTAATCATCTTGACATTAAGCTGTTGCTGTGATAAGCAAACGATAAGAAATGCAAAGTTATTCACAGAGTCTGTATCATGTGAGCTCAATCTCCTGCAGCCATTTTCCAGTGTCACACAGTTAACACCAAAGTACAAATGAATCTTTAGGCACAGCAGTTTTAGTTACAAAAGTAAATGCATTAGCATAGACATCTGTTAGAAACTAAAACATGATTCCTTGCTTTACGCTCAATTTTTAGGGAAAGTGAAATAGAAGTTTGATTTTTAAAATGTATTTCTAGAGAGTTTCATGGTTAAACTGACCATACAGGGTAAGAAATCTTCATGCTGTGTTCTTCCAAAGAAAAGAAAGGAAATGTAGTCCTCCAGCTGCAAAAGGTTGAAGACTCCAAAGCAAGCAAATTGCTTTGAACTCCAGTTTATGACTGATACTATTACTCAACTTATACTCAGTTTACAATTTCTCTTTTTTACCAAAAAATTTACAGTATAAGAGAACAAACCAAAAAGCTCTACTTAAGTCAGTCATCTTATATAATCACAATAAGGAAAATTGGAACAACTTCTGACCTAAAAATTACCAAAAAAATTTAAATGCCAACAAGACAAATTCTTCGAATGTTAATACCTCAAGAAAAACAAAAACCACCTATCAAACGTGGCAGACATTGAAAATTTGGAAATGTCTTTTCTCTGAATAAATGTGAATAAAATTGCAAAGTATCTGATCATAACATTAAGTAATTCTCCTCAACAAGCTGTGGAACTGACTGCATGACTCACCAGTAGAACAGTCACAAGCACCCTGCACATGGCCTTCTGTAATTACATCCCTCACAGAAAGCTCACTTATGCTGGCACATTTTAGCCCAATAAAAAATATCCACTTCTAAACAAAAATATTCACATTCCAGGAGGCACTTAGAAGAAATAAACGAGAAGAGATCTGGAAGGTACATAATGACCACACTGCAGGTTTAAAATAAAGGGTCTTTTCTTTTTTTCTAGAAAGATTGTGAAGAAATAATTAATTACATCAACATGGCTTAAAAAAATACCACTGAATGTCAGCCCCTCTTGTCATGACAACTTTATTATTTACCACCTTCTCACTGTGTTAGCAATTTCTTTTACTATGTACACACTGAAGAAGAGCTGCATGGCCACAGGAGGAAACAGGCAGAGAAACATATACTGAGAACACTAAACAGTCCATACTCCTCAGCAATCACCTGAAAACCTAGAAACACTAACAGCAGTTATCCAAAAAGTTTGTTTCTGTGAAAGTTGTTTCCAAACTCAAGCACATACAAGGATTCCCTGGTTAGCCCTTAAATCAACTGGTATTTACTTGTTATAGGGATAACTGTTATATAGTAGGCCAGTTGAATTTTTATGTTAACTTAGAAGCAAATTAATGATTTAAATACAACTTCAGTGCAATTTTTTTAAAGCAGCATTTAAAAGTAGACATATTGATTGTAAGTTTTCTTATTCTACAGTAGTATTAGGCAGGAAGTGTCTAACCCTTTCCCCAGAATCACCGACACAAAAATCCTGAGTATAAGCACTTGCATTCAGTTTCAGAAATTTTTGGCAAAAAGCATTAGCATCAACATGACAGCAGCAAAAATCCTAAGAGAAAAAAAGAGCAAATTCCCAGTCCAACTAGACAGAAAGTTATCTTTACTTTTAGGTACAAATTTCAGAGCTGGTGCTAAAAAGGCCAAGTGCAGATTTGCTAGAAGGTGGGAAGGGACTGTACCTCCCTATCGGCACCTCCAGCATAGTATGTTTAAGTTATACAGTGCAAATGATACTGTGTTGTTTTCCCACTTAAATTTGGATTGCTTTTGGACTTGGTATCACAGAATCACAGCTTGGAAGGGACCACAGGAGATCTTGTCAGATCTCCTGCCCAAGACAGAAGCAACACCAAATTCAGACCAGCCAGCAGAGCGTTCTCCAGCTGGGTCCTAAAAAGCCCCATGGGCAGAGATCCACATCTGCACTGGGCAACTTGTTCCCAAGCTCAACTGCATCACTCCCATCCTCCCCACATGCTGAAAACTTCTCTGTTCAAATTGACAGTTGATTCTCATCATCCTGCCAGGAACCTCCACAGTCAGTCTTCAGAACAACCTCCTTGGTAGGTAGAAGGTTATCAGATCTCCCAAGCCTTCCCTTCCTCAGACAGGCCTAGTTCCCTCTAGATTTTTCTACCAAGTCATGTGCCCCAGCCCTTTGACCAAATATGTAATCTCAACAGTTTCATTCAGAAACATCAGAGAGAAGCATTTTGCTTACATCGCTTCAGATTGAGTCCTCTTATTCTTTTACACTGTGTGATGAATTTGCTACTTGTGGTAAACTACAAATGCCAGTAAAAGCATGAGCAAGTCACACACTCTTTTGATAAAGGTAAACTACAAATCCCATAAAAATCTAGTACTTGGCCCATTCTGCTGCTTTTTTCATCAGAAAGCACTTACTTTCACACAGGAATTTTCCACTCTCTGTGCAATGCAGAAAGACCATAAGCAGGTTAAGATGTCAAAAGCCAAACAAGCCTAAAACAGTAGACAAATTCATTACCACTTTAAGTATTACTTTAAAAAAGTTGTTCCAAAATTGATACTGTAACTTTTTGGTATTTGTCTGTAAATTACTATACATGTATTTATTCAACACATTTGCATTAACTGTCAGAAGTTTCAACTTCAGTGAGCACTTTAAGACACCATGGGAAAGGAAACCAAAAGAGCTTTAAGCCCTATTACAGAGTCTGAACACTTTTATATGAAAGAGATCAATAAACAGGCGTTTGTATAGCCTTTTTAGATAAAGTGAATATAACAAATGAAAATATTATCTGAATGCCTTCATAATACATGGGATGCCAAGGGTTTGAGTACAAAAAATTTCAAGTTGTCCCTCAGGAGTTTCTTCACACTTAAATGGGAAGAATAATTACCTGCTGTCTGCAGACAGAAGTTACTTGTTAAGCGGCAATTGAAACATACACATTTGTTCCTAAGGATATCAAAGCAGACATCAAAGACAGAAAAATAACATACATATGATGACAGTCAAAAGGTTAAGATAGTTTATAAATATCATGCTGACACCTGTATATTTCACATGGGCAAAAGGCAGTGTACAGGTCTGCATTAAGTCTCCACTAATCATCTTTACTGGTAAGACACAGGAAGAAGTCAATCTACACAGAACCTTCAGCTTAAAGTGAAGCAAAATACTAAGGGATGTACCTGGGATGAAGCAGTAATGAGAAAGCCAAGCTATTATAAAGTTATTATTGTTTCAAACTTTCTTCCTTGAAACCCACTCTCTAAGATGTGTGATTTTGCTTTTTCCATCCTGTATCAACATCAACTTCGAAATAATTGGGGTAAGGACTGGGGAAACAAACCCTTTGTTTCCTTCCTGGTAGACATTAACCCAGCAAAGTCCATTCTCTACTCTTACACACCCTTTCCTTCTAAGCATGAATTACCTACTCTCAAGGAAGAACAGAAAGCCAGGTACTTCTAGACACTGACAGACTTTGACCAGAAGTTAAGATCTCTGTCAAAAGAGTTTAACTCTGTTGTGAAGAAAGAAAATAATTACTCGAGGTAGGACAAGGAAGAGAAACATGCTTAATCAGTACAAGTAGAACAAACAGACTGAATAACTGCAGAGATGGCATTCTGTGATGGCATCTTATCTGGTTGAACTACACTCCTACAGAGTTACTCATGTGTCAGCTTCCATCAGTGAGAGAAATCAGCACAACATACAGTACAAGTTTAAGATGTCCAGAATAAACATCTTCAGTCAAGGACCACACTGCCTTAATTACACTGTGGAAGTTGTAGCATTAGAGTCTTAATCCAAAACCACGTATTGGGTTACTAAAGTATCAACAGTTAATTGTGTAAATAAAACTAAATCAGTGCCTGCACTTTCAAAGAAGGAAGGAAATGACTGATCTCAACACAAATGCCACCACAAATGGTGACTGGAATGGAAAGAGAAACTGAAAATTATGTACAAAGCCATTGCATATTATTTTTCTTGGAAAAAAAAAAGAGAATTACCATGGAATCAGGTGACAGTTCCAAAAACTGAAACAGAAAATCCAACACATTTTGCAATTTTTGAACTACAATCGCGAGCATTTTTTCCAATAAATCAATGATCTTGCAATGAGAAAATTTAATTACAACAGTACCCCTCTCTTGATAGGAAGAGTAATTTCTTAAGCAAACAACAATTTATTGTTTAATTACTTTTAAAGTCTACCTGCAATTTCAGCTCTCTGTCTCCTTTCAATACAGAAAGGCAAGGGTAGAGAGTTAAAAGCCCATCATATTGCTCTGGTTTTTATCAAGGATATTGATCACAACTGAGCAACTACCATGCAGTCAGGAAATTAAGAATGCTAATTCAAAAAACTAAACCATGCTGAAATTACCTCTAGGTTGATTCTTCAGCATGTTCCCGCACAAGCCTTCAACAGATTATCCATCAAATGTTGACTAACATCTTTGAAGACTGAAGTAACAGAAAGCAATAGTGACCATGTTCTGATCAGGTGGCAAATATATGGAAAGAAGGGAGCAGTTGTCTTTAATTTAGAGAGTACATTAAATACCACAAATCACTACCACAGGACATGCTTTAAAAAACAGAACCCCAGCATTCTGAAGCCTTGGCATAACCAATTGCAAGAGCAATCCATGTAATTCAACTGAAGTCAAATGAATAAAGTTATATTAAAAATATGAGTACATTTTAACATTACAAATCACATTCACAGTTCATAAAAAATCCATTGCCACATAAGTTCAAGTTTTAATGAAGATTACTATAATACTGTAATTTATGTATTAAACTAACATGAACAAAGGTATTAAAAATAATGAAATAATAATAAAATCTCATCATTTAGACAGATTACTAATCCCTGGCTTCAAGTGTACACATTAGTCCAGAAATACGGCTTTTTACCACAGATTGAAAAGATTTCTGCTTGCAGAAAAGGACAGTATTTTAAGAATTATTATCTGGAACTGTTCTTTGAACACGAAAGAGAAGAAAAAGATTACAAGAGGGATGGAAATCCCAATTTCGAGGCTAGAAAAGATGATGCCAATCATATGGATTAGTTTCCTAAATTCTGCACATGAGACAATCCACAATGTAGCGTCACTTTACAGTCATGCCTCTTGTATTTATGCTACAGCCAATCCTTCAGGTAAGTATAAAATCCTTAGCTAGAAATTTTGAGTAACTAACTCCTTATATCTTAACAGCTATTTACCTTCATTATAAATCCATGGGCTGCTTCTAGACTGAAATTATGCAGGCAAATAAAGGATGGAACTCAAAATACATCAAAGAAAGATTAATCCCATGCAACAATGTGGTGATGCTATTAAGTCAGTCCTTGCACTGGAGAAATCCAACTTCATTAAGGAAAAAAAACCTGTAATCATACAGGTATAGAATCTAAGAGTCAAGAGAAGAATCCAACTGTTCCCTGCCACAGAACTTGTATTAATTAAAGACCCTTGTATACAAAGCAGTGCATGCATTTAGTTCTATAGCAACACCTAGTTCCTGATACAACAGCATGTCACCACTCTTGGTGGTGATCTAGGCACTGGAAACAGAAGAAAACCCCTTTTTTCCCCCCTCCTTAACTATTAGGATCCAAATTAATCTTCACTAGAAAGCTGTTTTCTGCATCCTCACTAAAAGATCTGTATTTTATTTAAAAGCATGCACTTTGTGTTAAGCTATAATCATTAGGAATTATTCTTAAGATTTTGAATATCTATTTTTTTTCTCACTGAGGAAAACAATCTGTCATGAGCAAAAAAGATTACAGGATAGAGAACTATTTCCATTCCTTAGAATCCCCACAGATAATTTAACCATGGAGTATGTTCCTTAAGATGAAATACTGAAGGTTTCTCTTGATCACCACTGCAAACAACATGAACAATTACGTACAACCTTCAGAAACATCAGATGCTGTTTTCTGTTTAAAAAAAATCTGTTTATTCAAATGTAACCCTGCTCCACAAAAATTATCTATACCAACTACATTTTGAGGTCTTGGTTAGCCACAATCCTTCTACAGATGTCCTGCTACACTCTGAATTAAATTAAAATACTAAATACTTGGTTCCTTCGTACTACTACATTCACCCCTTGTCACATTCCTATTTCTAAAGTTTCCTATAATGAGCCCAAGGAATTCTTACATGAAAGCTACAGCCTCTCTTCAGACCTCCTTTAATGCTACTTAGGTGCTTCAAATTATTTCCCTGCTGTCCTTGTTATTAAGGAAATCAGAGACGCTGTCCAGTTGTTTTACAAATCAAGCTACTCCAAGTATACCAGAAAAAGTCTTTGAAAAGAGTCAGAGACACAAATTATAATTTCACAAACTTGAAAGGATACAAGAATATTAAACGTACATCAAAACACACATCACTATTACAGGTAATGACTGAAGAACATAAACTGGTTTGGCAACCAGGTAACTAATTTCCTTTTTTTTTTTAATTAACTGTTTAATTTAACAGTTGGTCACAACAAGGATTATAAGCATCATCTCACAACCATTTCCCAACAGGGTGAACTAGGACTTCAGAGTGTGATACAGTAGCCATGGGCATCAGGGCATCCACTCAGGGTACAGTGGTTTCTTCATCAAACTCCACAACACAAAATACTATATATTACTGGACTACAAAACTCAGGATATAGATGAAAGTTTGTTGTTTAGTTTTGGTTTTGGTTTAAGAGGAGCTGACTCAGCAATATTCTTATAATTTACCCCTTTGTTATCTCTTACTTTTTCAGTTTTTCTAGAACACAAACTTTTCCTCCCCAAACCACTGTTATGTTCTTTCTATATCAAACTGGAACCTTTAATTCTCACCTTCCAGGCTACACAAGTTCTACCCCTGCCTCCCATAGTTTGTATTTCCATAACCTGCCTGATGATAGGCTGCATTTCATTAAATAGTCTTTCCTTAGAGGCTACCTGGAAAGGAGAAAACCACCAAGGCTCTTTTTGATTCCTTATGATGAAAACTTGGCAGGTACAAAAAGCAAACAAAAGCCTGACAGCTTCTGGATCCCCACAGATAGGTTACAAGGACTTCCTGGATGAGTCAAAATCACACTTAAACGATCTTAAGTGCTCTGTAGAACAGGATGAAAGTGCTACATATTCAAATAAAATTATAAAGAGAAAACAAATATAATAAATAAAATTTACAAGTTAGCAATTATAGAAGAGGAAAGATGCTCAAGTCATAATACTTCTAAGGTCGTAATTTTTAAGAACGGCCCAGAAAGCTTTTGTAGACTTTCTTCAGATCATAAAACCAGCAACAAAACACACAAGGCGGGCTAAGCTTAGGTCATCTTTTGGTGCCTCACTTCGCGTGCCCGTCAGTGCGTTCCCTAACCAGAAGCTCCCCCAGGCCCAGGGACAGACTCCTGCAGCCCCAGAGCACCCCCAGCTCAGACAACACACACAAAGACAACACAAAAACAGAAACACAAACACACACACACACAAACACAAACACACAGCTCCTGTGGCCGAGGGCTGCCCGCTCGCTCCTCAGCTGCCCGCGCTACCCTGCGCTGCTTTACAACAGCGCTCGCACAACTTCTGCCAGACCACCAAGGATTTTAGAAGGCAAAAAATGAACCCGGACCCGCGATACAGGCCCCAAACCCGCCGCGGGGGCTCACAGGCACAGTCCGAACGTTCCCTCCCGTACCTGTCCATGGTCTGCGGCAGCGCCAAGCCCGTCTGCTCGGCCATGGCCCCGGGCGGAGGAGCGGGCCCAGCCGAGGGCCCGGAGCCTGACAAAGGCGTCACGCGTGCGGCGGTGGACAAAGCGGAGCGAACGGGAAGACGGCAAATCCGCCCTTCCGCGGGACGGCCGGGCCGGCCCCTCCTTCGGCAGGCGGGACGCGGCGCAGGGCCGGTGGCCGGGGCAGGACGGAGCGCCCGGGCCGCCGCGGGGAGAGGCGGCGAGCGCTGAGCGCAGCCGCGCCGCCCGTCACCGCCGCCCGGCCCCGCGGCGCGCCTGCGCCAAGGGCAGAGCGCGAGCCCGTGCCCGCAGCGCCGGGAGCGCCGGGAGCTGTAGTCCTGCCGTAGTCCCGCCGCAGTCCTGCCGCCGCTGGGAGCTGTAGTCCCGCCGCCGGCGCGGGTTTAAAGGTCCGGCGGGGCGCTCCCCCTGCCCTGCCCATGTCTCTGCTCGCCGCCGCTGTCGCGCAGTCGCTGCCCGGCTCCGCGCGCGGGGCAGGTACGGGAGCGCGGCGGGGTGGCCGAGCGGGGTCTGCGGGGGGAAGGTCCGCGCCCGGCGGCTGCCGCCCCTCCTGCCGCCCTCCGCAGCCGGCCGGGACCCCTCAGGGATGGAGGGAGGAAGGAGGAAAGGAAAGAGGGAGAGGCTGGGCCGCCTGCTTTGCCCCGCTCCCGCTGGGACCCCCTCGGGCAGGAGCATCTCCCGTTCCCTGCCCTGCCTAACAGGTGCAGGCGGCCGCCCCTGCCTGGCCGCCGGGCCCCGGGAGCTGCCCTCAGGGCGGAGGGGAGCCTGCCAGCTGCCAGCCCCGGCCGCGCTGCCCACAGGGGCGGTGGCTGGAACGGCGGAAAGGAAATTAATCCGTTTCAGTGGTGGTGCTGTCGGTGACAAGGACAAGCGCCCTTGTAAGTGGCACTTGGTGCTCCGTGAAGGCCCGGTGACCATTGGCTTCTGTGGGCAAGTGGGGTGAGGGATGGCACGGCCGGTGGTAATGGCAACGCTCTCTTTTGTGTTTGTTGGCGTGCTTCCAAATGGGAAGAAGTCCTTCTAAGGTGCTTTTAAAATTCGTTGTATGTTCAGAAGTCAACTTAGAGCGTCACAATCTGAAAAACTGGAAATTTGGAAGCTGAAGAGCCTTTATAGACCAAAAGGGGGGATGGTATCTGGAAAGAAGTTGCCTTTGCAATTATCTCCACCGTGGGTGTTTGTCTCTTGCCTTCACGTCATGCTCCCAAAGCAAAGGCAGAAGTCTCTTTTTCAGAGGCTGTTGTGACATGACGGATTCTTGGAAAGATTAGTCAGTAAAAATCAACTTTTAATTTTCCTTTTCTGGAAAGAATAGCTTTTATATTAAGTTTTGCTATATGAAACTAGTCCCTGTACCTTAGGTAAATTACACTGCAGTTGCTGTTCGAGACTGTAATTTACAGGGCCAAGCCCAGGGTGCAACTGTGCAGCTGCATCAACCTATGGTTATTCTTGGCTGAGATCAAGCTGTTGCATGTACATGACAACAGAACTCAGGTGGAATAGGAGGGTGAGTTTAGGGAATATACTGATTCTTTACCTGTTCTGCCTTAGCTAGGGACAAATCAATCTGGTTTTGAGAGTCAAAGTGTTGTCAAAATGTGTGTAAAACACCTGGGCTTGGACTTGTAAGCAGTATTATATGCATAATAGGAAGGGTGTTGTTTATTTTCTAATTGCTACAAATATCATAAAGAGCAATGCTGAAGTATTTACAGTGAAGTAAATGTTCCTTATAGAAGGTATAGAAACAGACAGGAAGAAGACATTGACATCCTGTCCCAGAAAATTTATTACTTATTCTTGGGACCATAAAGCTGAGTGTTGCTACCACTGCTGAGGAGTGTTGGAGGTACAGTGGCCTGAGTAAACCACATGGGGATGACCTCCTGGAAGAGATCCTAAAACACACTGTCCCAATTACAGCTGTCCGTGGCATGTAAGAGTAATATTGGATATCAAGAGTTTCTGGTTCCTATTCTTGGTCTCAACTAAGCTCATTGTCTATTGGCCAGAACGTTGAGCAGCTAGGCTAGCCTAGCTTAGGTTTTTTATATTTATTCTCAAGTGTTACAAATGGAAATAGGGAAGCTGGTTTTATTTCTAGGAGTATGTGGTTTGTGCAGTTTCTGTATTTTTGTTTGGAGTTGAAAGGATATGCTGGTTGCCTGCCATTTATGATAAAGGTCATAGTGGCTAATAATAGCTGTGAAGAATATTTACCTGAAGAAATGGAACCAGAACCCAGGATCACTTGGTACCATTTGAGGCTAAGGAACTGTCTGTGACAAAGGTGGCTGCTTTGCTCTACCACTGGCACAGGAAGGTATGCCAAGAATGGACTGACAAAACTTGAATATCAGGTCAAATAGTGAACACTTGGTAGTGAACACGCTCTTTTAAATTCCAATTTTTTTCCAATCATGAAAAATAGAAACATAATAGGATACATAAAAGTGTAGTTGGACAAGCTTTAGTGGTTTTAAACTGAAAGATGATAGATTGAGCATAAGGAACAAATGTTTTACGGTGAGGATGGTAAAGCACTGGCATAGGTCATTCAGAGAGAGGGTGGATTCCCTAGAAACATTTAAGGTCAGGTTAAGCAACCTGATCTGGGTGAAGATCCCTACTCATTGCAGGGAAGTTGGACTAGAGGAGCTTTAAAGGTCCCTTACAAAGCCTTCTATAATGGCAGAGCCCTTAACATCCCATAAATAGCTTAAATATTCTGAAATACAAAAACCAGTTTGTGGAAACTGTTGGACAGCTTGGGATATATGTTCTTTGTCTGTTCTTTCCAGAATCAAATTGTGATCCTAAAATACATATGTAACCAACTGGTTTTAAATTTGTAAAAAATCACTTTCTTACTCCCAGACAGAGCAAGAGTTGTCATTTTATCCTTCTCTATTCTCCTTAACAAGACTGAATATGCAGCTGCTCTATTCAAATGCTTGCTTTATTCTCCCATACAATCTCTTCCTTCACTCTTCCTCATCCCCCTTTTCTCTTAATTTTCTTTCCACTTTTTGCTCTTTATGCTTCCTTCTCTGCATTGGCAATTTCCACTCTAAATCTCTAAAATGCCACTTGCATTTTTTTTTTTCATTTTTAAACTATTGCTTCCTATATCATCCTTTAATAGATCCTTCTTTGTTTCTTCCTCCCATTTCTCTGATGTTCACTGCACTCTGCCTCACTGTCATCTCTTACCTGCACCTGGCAGTGAGTGGCTACATTTGAGCTGAGAGAACTCTCCTGGGAGCAGGCTCTGTTTGGCCAGCGCAGAGTGAGGGAAAGTGGCTGCTCTTCCTGGAGCTTTGCCAGAGCTCAGCTCCCAGACACTGACTGGAGGTAGCAGCCATTTTAAGTAAATTAAGTAAAACTGTGCATTTGAAGGCAAGTACAGAACTTAATGAAATGAAAATTGCCAAAAGCAATATCAGTTATTTAGGGCTTAAAAATGAGCCCTAAAACTGGCTATTGGATTTACTGCAAAATATCAACTTTTAAAAATAATAAATGGTTTGATAAAAAAATTATACAGATTTTAGCTTAATAAAGAAGTTGACAAACAATTAGTGAAAGAATTACATGGAGATAGATTAAATATATATGTATTTATGACTATTTCAGTGAGGCCTGAAAAAGAGGAAAAGAGGACAGATACTGAAGGAGCTGTACCTTAATATGGTTCTTCTGACCTGGCAGTATTCAAACAGTGGAAATTATTCACTATTTACAACAAAGCTAAGTAACCCAGCAATATAGGAGTATTCTGTTTCAGGAAATCTAAATGTTAACTGCTATGATAGCAATATGTAAAATTGAATTGCAAGATCAGTTAGATTTTTCATCTACTTGGTTCCATTTTTTAAAAGATAAGTAGCCCTCAAAAAGTCTAAAGTGAAACTAACCTAAGTTGGAAAATGTGTTTCTACAATAAAACTTTGGTTTTTTTCAGTACCATAATACCTCATCTTAACCTTCAAACTAGTTGGAATAGTCACTTTCTGTCAAAAAGACTAGCATGGTTTGTTAGTCACAGGAGGCTTAAAGAGGCTTAAATTGCTTCATAATGAATTGCTTAAAATAAAAATATACTTCATACTGTGTTAATTGAATTGGCTTGGCTTATTTGGGCCTTTCTTACATTTGTTTGTTTGGAACTGGCCCAGGTCAAGTAATTCATATACCAGATTGAATTAAGTTCTTGTGTTCTGATTCAGCTGTCATGACTATTTTTTAACTTCCAGTTATGAGGGAGTTGGTTGCTAGAAACAAACAACAAAAATTGTTTTCCTTTAGTGGCTAGTTGATCAAAAACTGTTTTTACATCTTGATTGTCTTTGGTTCTGGAGTGCTTTTCCTTATCCTAATGATTGATCTATCAAGTGAAACTCTCTCCTGGGAAGAGCTGACAGAAACAGTGCAGTCCCTTGCATGTGAATCCTCAAATCTTCTGAAAAGCAATAACTACAGGTAAATAGGGACATTAAGGAGGGGCATAGAATGCCTAGAGCCAGCCCTGTGAGAGGTGGGATAGTTCATAAAATTGAGTATTTTCAATTGCTGTAAGAAAGAAGTTTTGCTGCCTTTAATGATTCAGAGTAGCACAAACAGGTTAGAGCAAGTGTTGAGAAACTCTTAATTACAGCGTTGATTTAGGGCAGGCAGACCATACAGTCCAACATAAACAGAGTGCAGAAAGCAGAGACATAAGTGTTAGAACAACTCACTTTCAACTGCTTTAATTTATCTTTCTCAGCTTTAGTCATCTCTCTTTCACACACAAAGCTATGCATATTTCATCCTTGGAAAATCAGCCTGCACTTTTATTAAACTCTGTTTTTTTCACACTTCTGATTTCAATTATGTATTTCCTTATGAGCATTACTGTTTGGTCTGAATAATTAGTATTATGAATTGCCCAGAATAAACACGCAGAATAATTCATGGTCTAGTGGAAAACAGAACACCAAGTGCCAGTGAATGAAATTCTGAAAATTTTACCTGACCTACATTAATGATCACAATATTAATATCTTGTGAGAGAAACTCCTCTCAGGCTGTGTATTGATGTGGAGGCTGGAGATATGTAGATGGTGGGCAGTGAAAGGGAGGGAGGTCAAGTGTGGTGCCACTATGTATAGAATAGATGGAATGTTAAATAGTAACATTCACACCTTGATTTTCTTCAGAGCAGCTTTTTTTTTTTTTTTGGTAGAATTTTCAGTGTAGTAACAACTCAGTAATGAAAAAGTTGTAACTTGAAAACTGGAAACTATTCAAATAGTACGACTTTTCACCTATGTACTGATTTTGATTTGTTTTTAAATTTTCATACTTGACCTATTTGTGTTTGAGTTCCAGAATATATTTAGAAATTATATTATGACACGTGATCTTTTAATATATTCTTCAGCTAAGTAAGTGGCACAATCTCCTTTGTAATAGATGTAAATTTTATATCTGTTATGAGCTTATAACTAATTTCTTATGCTAGGAGTTTGTAAGGGAAGTTTGGAAATACAGGAACTATTCCTTTGTCTAGCAGTTATTCTGGATAAGTGGCTATTTGATCTGGACTTCTAAATCAAACCATTTAAAAGCTCATATTTAGTTACTCACTTTCAGCTCAGTCTGACAATATTTCCTCACAGCTGATGATTCAGATTGCAGCTGTTTTCCCTGGGAAGAGGGAGTGTGCTCCTTTTTTTCCTTTCGAGCTCTCTTCCTTTCAGGAAGCAGCAGTGAAATGCTGTCTGTAGGTAAGACTTCAAGCCCCATGATTCCTTGGGGAGAGCATGCGCTGATAGCTTCCAGTTGTCAAAGTGCTCTTGCCAGACTGGTCGACTATTTGTCATATACCAAACCCGAACGAAGAAAATAAATATACTATCCTTTTATTGATCTTAAAATACAGAAAATCCAAAGGTAACTGTTCCTTAAACATTTCTGTGTTGGCTGCGTGGGTTTCTGCATGCAAATGGAGCTGGTATTGCTATGGGGATATAGATTTCCTGTATTGGATTGTAAATTTGTACAAATACTTACACCAGCAAATAATCAAGAGTACTGCATACTAGTCCAACATTAGACATTGGCTGGCCTGTCTTTCAAAGTCATTTATTAACCAGTATCTTTTAATTTGGGCTGGCTTCATTCATTAAAGGAAGGTCTTGACCTTGACAAGAGGGTTGAACTGTGCAGTGATTTTTGCCTTTAAGAAGCAATATGGAAGGGAATATGAATCACAGTCCTTAGGATAAAGTTCAAAACCAGCTAGCTAAGTCAAGGTACACATTTGAAGCAACTGCTGTACTAGCCACTATAGATAACCTGGTGACTAACTAATTTAAATATAACTTTACTGACGACAGAATTTTAACATTTCAGCTGCTGTGTGTTTCTAAATGTATTTTTGTGCTGATAGCTCAGATCCAGGGGAGAGGGATACATATAATCCTTTTCTGCCTCTGATGTGGAGTCATCAGTAGTTTTATGTAGCCTTAGGAGTAATGGTGATGTGGGTAGAAGTGAAGCTAATGGAAAGCTACACAGACAGAGCTTGGTATATTGTGGTTTACTGCAGTATTGCTTTAAAATGCCTTGCAAGGTTTTCTGCACTCCCAGCAGCAGCAGCAACGCTGCCTGGAACAGATGCAATGGTTTACCCTGTCCTTAGGAGATTAATGTTGTCTCACTGCATGGTCTGCTCAGGAAGCCTTGCTGCTCGCTTTACATATTGAGCTGGTAAATCAGGGGGAGCATAAGCAGTAATTTACTAGATACCAGAAACCTCTCCTGACATTGATTTTAACTAAAATGTGTGTGCATGCCTCAGAAGATATTTAAAGGAAAGAACAAAAAAACGTAAGATACACCTGGACCATCTGATGTCAGAAAGGACAGTGTTGGCAGTTTCACACTTTGCCACCTTTCTTAAACAGTTAATTGATTTGGTTTTACATTGTTACATTACAAAAACAATCCTAATACAGTCAGGCATGTAAATGTCATATGATTAACGCAATAGCAATGCGGTCAGGTATTCAGCGATGGCCGTCTTTGACATAGTTACTCAGTTAAAATAAGTGATTTGGCGCTAATTTAAAATACTTTTGAGATTTAGAATGATCTCCTCAATTGACTAAAAGCCTGCAAAATGTGGAGGCTCCTGTTGTGATTTCATACAATTGCTGTTCATTAATGTCTGTATTATATTAGTACTATCGGGTCTCAAAATAATAATGAAATTATATGATCTCTGTTTCATCTGAAGCACCTTTTCTAGCAAATATAAACCTCAACCATTCTGCATACATTTCCTTTCTAAAGTTTTAACTTACGTATTGATTTAGCAAATAATTTGCATCCCTAAGCTTTGTCTTGTGCATATAAAGATGGTTTTTAATGTGCAGCATGTCTATATTGTAAATTTTTCGATTTTCCCTGGGTTTATATTTAATCTGAAAGCATCGGAAAGATCATAGTCTAATAATACCTCCCCGGTCTGCTGATTTTGACCTTAGGTTTTTCTAATGGACAAATCACCGATGATTTCATATGTATGTGTATAAATAGAGCGAGTAGACAGCTATACCTTCAAGCAAAGGACTGCTTTGATGTAAAATAGCGTTTTACGCGGAGAGATCGTAAGGTCACCGAAGGCAAACGTAGCAGCCTTGGGTGGCTTTGTAGCGCAGTGTCTCCGCCCCGGCCCCCTCCCGGCCGTGCCATCGCCGGCGCTGCCCGGAGCCGGCGCGGGCTGGGGCAGGGAGCGGGCAGGAAGCGATTGTGCAGCGCGGAGCCGCTCCCGTGGCAGCGCACTCCCTGCGCGCCTCCGCTCTGATAAACCTCAATCACTGCCAGCTTGCTTGTTAATTAAGGAAAATCGGCACCCGGCTCCTTTAAAGGTCCCCTAATAGAAAAAGGGGGTGGAGAAGAGCGAAGACTGGTGTCTTTTTAACCTTGCTGAAGGACGCAGCAGTATTTATTGACGTATGCAAATAACCAGGGGGAGGAGGTGGAGGAGGAGGGTGCTTGGAAAAACAGGAACCAGAATCAGTTTCTCATTGCAGGGTGAGAGCTCTGAGTTCCGGTGTAAGAGAAAAGAGACGTGGCGAAATTGCTGTATATCTCTGCCCTATAAGCACATCTCTCATTTAGACTGAAGGGAAACAGGCATCAAAAAGGGTGAAGCATCTTAAAAAATATTTTAAAGGCAATCTAGCACGATCAAAGGTTACATATTCCTAAATGGGGGAGGGGGAAGATTACGGGTTTGCCTTGCAATATGCTGTAGCATAGTACTAGCAATAGGACGAGATTTTTGGCTGGCAAATGATTAAAACAGACTGGCTCGTGGTATGAATGACAATGTTAATAATCTGTCTTTGTGGTTTTTTCCCCTACTGTTTCAGCTGCGCAAACCATGCAGGATGATTTACTGATGGACAAAAGCAAAGCCCAGCCCCAGCAGCAGCGGCAGCAGCAGCAGCAGCAAGATCCAAACTCAGCAGAAGCCCCCTCTACGCCCATCTCGTCGGAGACACCCAAACCAGAAGACAACAGTTCAGTGACTAGTATCGGCACATCGGCTCCCTCCCAAAATAGCAAGGAGAAGATGCAGATGGAGTCTCCCATTTTGCCTGGCTTGAGCTTTCACCAGCCTCAACAAGAACCTGCAGCCGGCACCTCCTTGTCTCCCTCGTTTGGCAGCACCTGGTCTACAGGGACCACAAACACGGTGGATGATAGCTTTTTCCAAGGGATTACTCCAGTCAATGGGACAATGCTTTTCCAGAATTTTCCACACCATGTCAACCCTGTATTTGGTGGCACTTTCTCACCTCAGATTGGCCTAGCTCAGACTCAACACCACCAACATCAGCAGCAGCAGCAGCAAGCTCAGCAGCAGCAGCAGCAGCGGAGGTCACCTGTGAGTCCTAATCAGGCACCTTTTGCCCAGAGAAATGCTGCTTACAGCCATCAGCCCATCATGACCAGCAAACCGTCTTCCTCCTCTGCCTCTTCTTCTTCCTCCTCCAGCTGGAATAACCACCAAAATGCGGCTTGGAGTACACCTTCCAACCCTTGGGGTGGGCTGCAGGCTGGTAGGGACCCTCGAAGGGCAGTTGGAGTGGGGGTTGGCGTGGGAGTGGGAGTTGGCGTGCCCTCCCCCCTCAATCCCATTTCACCCCTTAAAAAACCCTTCTCCAGCAATGTCATTGCCCCTCCGAAGTTCCCACGGGCTGCACCCTTAACCCCCAAATCCTGGATGGAAGACAACGCGTTCAGGACGGACAATGGCAACAATCTGTTGCCTTTTCAGGTAAATGACTAGATGCACCTTCTGCATGATGACAGCTCTCACAATTTTGTATTTTTTCTAGGGCTGTGTTTCATGTTACTGTTCTGTCCGAGTGGCATTTCCATAACTCATATTTTCATCAAATAGTCACCTTACGTGAAGGAAATGGGGTTGAACCTAGGGAGTGCATCCACAACGATTTTCAATTCTAGCTTTTTGTTGTTGCTTTTTGCTCTTTTTTTAGCATCTGAAAGGTAGTAGCCTTCATGTAAAACAGGTTCGGCAGACTACGTTCCCTTGCTGCTGTATTAGATTTTTTTTTTTATATTCTCCCATATGTGAGAAAGCTGAGATGTTGAAATTGCTGGCTTCAGTTTTCTAACTGGGCTGTTAATTTTAACCAAAGGTGCTTCTTGACCTGAAATTCAGTTAATTATTTTATCACCATTGCAGTAACAAATTGTACTTGTGTTGTGGTGGGATTTAACAGGGAGTCTGTTTGCATAAGGCACCCATATGAAAAGCTGTGTACATCTAACACGAACACCCTGCTGTTATATTCACAGTGGACGTTTTGAATACATCTCGAGGCAGCGTGGGTGTGTATGGAAAGAGAGGCATATCTGTCTTTTCCAGTAAGGAAATGCCTAATACAATTGACATGATTTAGAAATGGCAGGGAGGTATTGTATAAAATAAACCATTTTATGCTGTTCAGAATATTTGCAGAGAAAAGAGACAATAGGACACGACCTTCAGAGCCATATTGCAATGGAGTCTATTTACTAGCTACATAGCTCTGAAATATTTAAAGCTGCAGTGCCCTTCACTGTTTTTTTTTTTTAAATCTATGACGACAAAGCAGATCAATTGCAGCTGAAACTGGGCCAAATGGAAGATTTGCAATTTTAATGCAGAATGAAACCTGTCATGGTGTGAAATCCATTTTAAGTTGAAAAAAAAGCAGAGCTTGCACTTGCAGTTATATCTGTACTAGGTGAAGTGAATCTCAGACTTTTTCTAGGTTAGCTGTTTCGGTGTCAGATGAGTCAAAAATTTCTGTTTTGAAATACAGGTAAATCATTCATAAATGCCTGCTCCTTAGGTAGTTGTTTTCTTAAGAAAGTATGACCTCTCAAACATCTTTAACTTATCCGTTTGGTAAGAATAGCATTTAGAAACAACGTTTAGTTTTAGAAACAGAGTGAAAAAAGAAATCAAGTGCACCTCCACCCCCATTATTTTAGGAGACTGTTGAAGTAAAATATATGCACTTTCCAGTCCTGTTCAAAGAGGACATCTTATAGTCAGCCCTGAAATTTCATTTTGCTGCTTCATTCTGTTTAAAGGGAGAGTTGCAATTTTTTTATTGGCTGCCCTAAATGAAGGTGGAGTGGCTTCTGGTGAGCTGCTGGTTAATGTCTCTGAAGCACTGAAGGCTGGAGGAAGATTACACTTTAGACACAATATGCCTGGTGTAAATAGGATGTTGCACAGAGCACAGCACCACAAAAAACTAATAGCTCCCAGTCATTTTTGAGGAGTGGGAAATGTGTTTCAATTTACAAGTATTCTTAATTGTCTACATGTTAGGCATTACAAATTTTGGTATATTTGAATTAGTAGTGAAAACAACAGTAAATGGTCTTATTTCTGTGGTTTGGTTAGTGAGATACATCTTTAATGAATACAGAACTTTATTATTGTGACTGTAAATTGTCACAAATTAAACTGGCAGATACTTACTCATCACGAGGAGAAAAAAATAGCTAACTGCTTTTAAAGAAAAGCTCTTTTGATTTTGAAATTAAGGTTTAAAAAAATCCCTCAAGTATTAGCCAGTACATAAATTTGGAAACTTGTTTTCTTCTCTGTGAATTTAACCTGGTATTTTCATGTTCAACTGAAAGCAAATGCTTAGGCTATTCTCAGCACCAGCTGGTATAGCAGTCTGATTTCAGAGACTCAGAACACTTGTATTTTTTCTTCCCATTAGGATCCTTTTCTTTTTTTTTAATACAAACTGCTGAATTTTGCTTATTAAAAATTGTAATCCGGCTTACTGTTGATTGCTGTTGTACTTAACAAAATGCCAAAAACATCTTGAAACCATACTATTGGTAGGAGGCAATTGTTTAGTTACACTGAAAAAAAGGAAATTCAGTTTTGTCTAAGAGTTTAATCTTTGCTGCCAAGGTTCTGGTTGCCTTTATTTCTTCTTGCCCCCACCCCTAAATTGGGCAATATGTTGACACAGTAAGTTCTGCTTGTCAGCACTATCAAGTAGTTCTGGCAGGTTTATCCATTTGCTTCTGCCACCTCCATAACTGTGTGGTTTTGAGCTACTTTAGAAATACTTTCCAGTAAACTTTCTAGCAACACACTTATGCACATTAGCAGGTTCTTTGTGTTAACCTGTTACTCTATGTTAAGATTATGAGGCTTTCTAAGAAAGAGGAAAACTATTAATATGTTCACTGTTTGGAATAACATCAGGGAGAGCTATTTTGTAGTTCAGGTGTTTGCAGTGATCACAAGTTTTGATCAGAAAAGATCTGTAACTGAGATTTGTGTTCTGAGTAATATTTGAAGAAAGTTGATACTCAGCTATTGATATATCTTGTTCTAGGAAAAAAAGTCCAGTTTGAAAATGTTTCTCTTAAAACATTTATATAAAGCAATATGCTAGATATTTTCATCCCTTAATTTGAGTAATATTTTAGGGTATCTTATATGTCAAAACCAATTTGTGTCTGTCCCAAGGAGTTGTGCTGCAAAACATATCGGAAGATTTAAAATACCACTTTGTAGGAATTCTGCTGGTGTTTGCCTAGTGATTGGTGTGGAAAGGCCACTAAAATGCTTTGAAGGAGACTACATTCATATACTTACTGGGACAAATTGATTTCAATGTATAAAAAACAAAGGGACATACAAAGCTGACAGTTGAAAGGAAAAGAGAAGTAATCAGTCTGGAATGAAACATAATGTAGGAAGTAAGAGTTGGAGACGAGATCATGGGAACAGATGTGGAACTAGGCCAGATAGGAAATAGAAAAACATGGCCAGTTTGTTCTTCTGAATAGTCTTTGGCTTCTGAGTGGTTCAGGTGAAGGGTCTCTGGCTGTCCTGTGGCAAGCAGTCATGGTGTGCTATTATGTTAGGTGCTCCTCAGCTCTGGCTTTTGAAGCTGGCATTAACTGATTGTCCCTGGGACACCGTTCTCCCGGCAGTGGCTTAGTTCCATTTTCCAGCAGAGCTGGGCTTGTACAGAACTATTGTCATCTCCTGCTTCTGAGCTGCTCCCACTGTTCTAGTTCCCTTCACTTGTCTCAGGTAAATAGCGTATTTCTTTTGGCTTTTGGCCAATGTGAAGATATTGGGACGCAGCTTGTGGGGTTAGGAGGATTGATAGTGCCTGAAATAGATCCTTGGAGGCAAGGATCAGAAATTCTCTTTGCAGGGAAGACAGAGAAGGAATTAAATGTTTGCAGACCGGTATCTAATTAAGTATGTCTACCTTGTGGATTTTTAATTATAGCAACACTGTAACAATTTTCCAGAACTGTGCTAAGTTCCACAGTTTACAAGTGATGTTCTTTAGAAACAAAAAATGCATTGCAGTTTGTGCTCTGAAGATTCTGGCATGCATCAAACCGTTATTGGCAGCTTCACTGATAAATATTTCTCTAGCAGAAATAAATAAGGTGGTGTTTATTGCGTATAAAGATAGTGTTAACATGCTATCTTTTGCAGGGATACTGAGAAAGGGTTTTTGGGGAAGTGTTTTGGTTTGGTGTTTTTCTCCTCATTGTTTTTAATTAGAATTAGTCTGGACCAGATAAAACTATAAGCTAATTTTAGAAATTTTATATTCAATATTTCATATTTAAACAAAATGCCAATTCTAACATGCAGTGAGTTTGTGTTTAAATATAAGCATGTATTTATGTATAAATATAGAGTTCAAGTATTGGAACATTCACGAGTGTAACAAAGTTTTGTGTTTATGAGTAAAGGAGTTTTGCTGACAGATACACTCTGGTGACTGATCTTAAAGACCTTTTTTAAATCTGGAGGGTTTTTTCAGTCAGAAATAGTTGTATGCAACTATGTAATAGGTCTATTTAAAGATTAATTTTAAAACATTGTATTTCTTTAGTCTAAATTTGTCATTCTGGGCTCTAGCTTCGTGACAGTTTAGTCGATAACCACACTTAGTAGCGTTACTGTTACCTTAAACATTTTTTCTGAACTTGGTAGTCCAGTCTTCATTTTTCTTGCATGATGATGAACAACCTACAACTTTATGGACAAAAAGGGGAAAAAAAAGAGGAAAGTACCTAGATTTCTTACATGCTTCTGTTGGTACTATTAACTAGCATTGTTTGTAGCTGGATTCTGAACATTAAAATGTGAGAGCACGTATTGTGGTGTCTCAGTAGTCTTCCAGTGTAACAGGTACAATAACACATGATGTTCTAGCTAAGTAGTTAAGAAGAATTTTACAATTTTTTATTAGATTTTAAATTTTATTGAATTGTAAATATCTGCGTTTTCAAATAACTAAAATGTATTAACAGGAAAAAAAGCACATGGCTGCTTCATGTTCAAAGTATGATGATTGAGCACTAATTGCTTATTGATCAGAGTTTTGATTTGAAGTAACCAATCATAGTTAAGCTGTCAGAGTTAGTAGAGCAAAGGTCTGAGTTGAGTAAGCAGCTGATACTCTGATCAACTCGGTACATAGACAGGACTTCCGTAAAAACATTAAAGGTATTCATATGGATCAGTGCATCAATAATTCTGTCTTAAAAGATGTGATGAAGGGTTCATCTGCTTTTGGAAGGAACCATAGACGGGAAGGTGAAGGGCATGGAGTTCATTTTGCTATTTCCCTTCTTGGCTCATCTCTCCCAGTTTTCATCTTTTTGCCTAGACTGTTTTTGTGAATGGAATGTGAGAGGAAGAGAGACCTGGAAAAGTGGTGTCTTCAGGTTCCGGTGCTTTTCAAGGAAAAAAAAAAAAGAATTTGCTGAGTGAATGATGAATATTTCCATTTATTAGCAATTGGTGAAATAGCTCTACTTTCATTATTTCACTCAAGACCCATAGCAGACATATACTAAGGGGAAGCTAAAATATAGCACTGTTTAGTTTAAAGTTTGAAAGTGAATCCTAAACACTACACGTCTGCTTCTATTCTAGACTTAACAGTTTTTAGGCTATCTTATACATTCTTTACCTAAATTTAGGGTAACATTGCCATGTTTTATTTAATTATTTTGTTAAATCTAATTTTTCTGTTTCACAAAAGCATTGCTTTTAAGCAATTGTTAGAGTACTGCACATACTGGTACTAAGCAGTTGTTGCAGTAGTTAGAAGAATGTAAAATTTTTGTATATAGAATTAGTTCTTCATTTGTGTAATCATTTTATGTTATTATGTGTACATTTTAGAATTTTAAAAATGCAAGTTGGGAAAGGTCACAGAAACTTTGCTTGTGTTTGTTCAGACTTGGTCAATATTTTTGTTTTCATAACTTTCAGTTGAATTATTCTGTCTTTTCCTGGGAGCTACGAGTAGCATTTGTAAATCACAATTAATTGATGTCTTCCTTTTCCTCCTTATTGTGAATAAGTGCCTTTGTCCCTTTATTGTATGTTTCTCAAACTCATTCCAGAGATAGAGTTGTCAATTTTTCTAAGATCTTATATGAGAGAAGCACTGTGCCAATCAGGATAGATATTGATCTGCTTTGTCACAACGGTGTTAGAAGAGATGATGTGAAGTCCATTCTACAGAAATAAGTAAGAGGCACAGAGTTTGGGAAATTCATTTACTTCTCAATAATCAATCTGAGAAGACTAAAATATTGTAGTTTTTTCTGAAATGTTTAGAAAACAGGTCTTTGAAAACAGAATATCCACTGCAGTCTCTTTAAGTTTGATGTTTATGTTAATTTCAATTAGGCATGAAAAACTGAAGACAATAAATTGGTTCCTGTGAAAATGTTTAGTTTGTGCTACATACCAGTTTCTCGGGAATTAAGAACTTTTCATCAGGGAAGAGAAAAGAAGCAAAATACTTGATTTCTTTGATACCCACTTTTCCTTCAACTGTTTATGTTGTTCTCTGAACGTCTTCCAGATTCTGGAGAAGTCTTACTCCTGCTCTTCCAAATTCATTTTTTTTCTGATGACTTTGCAAAATTTGCAAGAATTTGCAACAGTTTTCTTTTAAATACCTAGAGTTTAAATAAACTACTTAAGCAAAACCACAGATTCTGTTGCATTTTAGGATGATAAACTTCACGGGATTCATCACCCAAGTTAAGAAGATTTTGATCAACTCTATAGTTCTTTATTCTTGGTTTAACAAAGTTAATGAAAGTTGGGTACAGAGCAGTATCAATAGGTTTCAGTGGGCATGGCCCCTTTTCCTTGTTTTATCCACCCTTGAGCTGTTTGGCTGCTTTCAAACATTTATTTCTTCCTGTTCCGGAATTTTGATTTTTTTTTTTTTTTCTTTTTCAATGAGGCTTCTGGTTTGAGTTGGCCTCCCTTATTCCACTTTGTGTCAAAGCTTCACGTTACAGTGGAAGGCCCAATAAATGCCTGTAGTCATAAGCCAAATTGTGTTCGCTTGTCCTGTGCAAAATTAATAGCATGAGGAGTTTTAAGTAGGTTTAATTAAATTCAGGAAGAATGGAATTTTCAGAAATACTGGCCAGAAGTTCTTAATTCTAGAAATTTAGACCGTAGGATATCTTGGTTGGAACATGCAGAACTGATTTTCTTTTCCCATGCCCAAACTGAACTTCCAAAATGTATGGCTTGGGATGGATTTTCTCACAAATTGACAAAAAACCACTTCTGACATAAATGAGAAAAACATTCATTGTGGCTTTATCACGGACCTTTTATATATGATTTTGTTTTGTCATAGTCATAAATAGATGCTTTGTTGAAATTCATCTTTCTTACCTATAAGAATTATTGTGAAGGTGCTCAGCTTGAAAAGATTCATCCTAAAAAGTTATTTTTGGCCACACTGTAGGCAACTTGAAGTTGATCTTTTAATGAGAAATGTCAGACAACAAAGAAATTCACCCACCAAAGCTCTCTGGGTTTTATTCTCTGAGTGAGGCTCTTTTTTGCGGGTAAGACTCATTTCCTAGAGAAATTCTTTGGAATTGTAGCTTCTTCTGGAAATTACTGAAATAAACAGAGCAAACATTCTGTTTTAAAACAATTGAATGGTTAAACATTGTTTTGGATTAAACAAAAATTCCTAATTCCTTGTTGGAAGTTGCTGCTTCATTCTGCTGAAATATCTTGCTTTGTGAAAGAGATGTGTTAAAAGCATTAATGAATTAACATGGAGGTAGGTAGTGTTACTCCCAATTACAACATGACCCTAACATTTGTAAAGGGTTAACAAATTTTTAATGCATTAACTGATTGTTAGCATGGTAACAGATGGCTTATAAGCAAATCTAATATCATCTATTGATGTCTTAGTAAGCATTGAGGTATGTAATTACCAAGTATGTTAAATGTTTATAACACACGGTAGATTTGAAATTTTTTTTAACTGCTTATAAAGATAACTTTTAGTTTTAAATCATGATGCCCACAACAGTCTGACCTAATTTTTCATCTCACTAAATAATTTTCTTGCTCATGTATTCTCTTCAGGATCATATTGTTTCTTCCTGTGACAATTGAAAAAAAATTGAACAGTGAGAACAGTGAGACCTCTCACATTAACTGAAAGGGTTTTTTTCTTAAAACTCACAAAGCCTGAAGCAGCAGCTGACTGTGCAGCAGGAAGACTAAGAACAAGAGAATAGAGGAAATAAAAGTCAGGAGGAAGAAAAAGTAGGACTTTTGTAATACAGAATGGAAGGGAAGCTGTGGCATTTTTGAATATGGCAATCCAATCTGATAATATGCCCATTCACTTTCTGCAAATGAGAATTTCTGCAAATAAAATCTTGAAAAGTTTGGACCAGATTCAACATTTAGTGTTAAGGGTCCTCGGGTGGGTTGCTCGTTCTACTTTTGGCTGCTAGTAAGTAAAGCTGTACCTGTGACTTCTGAGTAAGAAAATCAGCCCTAATTGTCAGCAGATTTTACAGGTGATGTTTTGATGGAAATTTCTGCAGACAGTACTTCCCTTGTCTTAACAGAAACACAATTTTCCAACATGGTTTTACAAAGTAGTAGGTTACTTATATAACAATGTTTTCTTGCTAGGCAAGGAAGTACCTGCTGTTGGGTATGCCATTCAAAACTACTTGAAAATTGATTGTAGTAAATTTTGCAGGTTTTTTTGAAAGGCTTCACTTTGTATAGAAACTGGAAAGTTTTTTTGCAAATTATTTCTTTTGCACAGTAGCTTTTGTTTGAATATAAGCTTGAACTGGTGAGTATCTCAAAATAAAGCTCAGTCCTTAGCTCCACTGGGCATGTAGAGCAAGGAGAATTAACTTAAAAGAACCAACACAGTGAAAATAGCTTTTAAAATTAATACAGGCATGCATAGATGCAAAAGGCAGCCATATGAGATGTATAGTTTTTCATACTACCTACAATTTTGTTTACCTTTTCACGCCTAATGTTTATATTTGGGATTTGTAATTGCCCAGAAATCAACTAAAAACCTCCTGTGTTTCTCTTTTCTGTGTAATTCTTACTGGTTGATGAGTAACTTCCCACTTCATGGTGAAGATTGAGTCCTTGACGATGTGACCTTGTAGTTAGTGCTATTAAATATCAGTCTGCTTTGCTGCAGTTCTTCAGTTCTTTTTGTGTGATGAGCTTTTCTCCTCTGGGTTGATGATGTCTTGTAAATATTATTGTTGTGTTTCTGCTTTAATAACTGACATTACTCATTTCAAGTATCTCAAGTGATCTCTACGAAACTAGTCTCAAGATTTGCCCTTAAGAAACTGCATTATTCACTTTTCTTTAGCAGATTCTGTTGAGCACTAGCAGTTCTTTCCTGTTTCAGCAATTTTTTCCTTACCTCAATTGCACTGGTTACTTTTTTGTCCCTGTTTTTGTGGTTACTTTGCCTGTAGCAGCATGTGAAATGCTCTGTGGAAGTCCTCGTTAGATCAGCCATGTCCTAGTCTTTCAAGAAGCAGGAATCACCTTTTCCAGGGGATTGCATCAGTAATGCATAATGCTACGTTATTTCTGCACTGTACTTTGTAAGAGAAGAAATCCTTGAATTTCAGTCATAAAAACTAAAAACAGTGCTTGTTATCTATAGTTACATATCCTGCTTCAGTTATTGCAGGTCTCTTATTTTTATTTTGCTGGTCAGATATACACTGTTCTGGCATTGTTACTTGGTCTAGCTTTAGTGGTTCCACTGATAGCCTTGCTGACTGACTCTGACTCCTTTTGATTGTGATGTTGCCATGCACCTCATCAGTTATTAAGTTGGATAGATGATATTGCTTTCTCTTAGTATTTATGTCTTCTCCATTTACCCTTGTCTATCTGATTTTTCTCTGTGACTGTGAAGAGCAAGGTATGGAGGCGACATTATTTTCTCCTGACTTCTTTTGGTGTTCTAAAATTTTTTTCTCAGTCTTGCTAGACTTTTTCTAGACATTTGTCGTCCAAGGTATTCATACTTACCTTCTTTCCTGAATGTAAGTAAGTGGCTGGACATCCTGGTTATTTCCTTGTAGCAGCATTTTCTTAAGGTGCCTGTCAGTTTTTATTACCCTTTGCAAAAAAAAGGAAAAAAAAAAAAAAGGGAGAATTCTGTTTCAAATCAGGCAGGCTTTTATCTCAAGACATTTTTCCTGTCTGGAGCAATCTTTACTAAATTTGCCATGTGCTAATCAGTTTAGCTCTTATGATGTAAAAGGAAAGTGCTTTTCCTGCTCCTATGAATATGGTTTTCAATTTCCGCATAAAGGTTTCCTTTTGGTTAATTGGCTGTTCACGCTTGTACTTTTGTTGTGTAAGTGATTTCTGAATTATTTTAATTAAATCCAAATGTGCAGCAGTAATTTGAATGCATAACACCTAGATGGCAACACAACTGCTCATGGCCTCTTCTTATCTAAGAGGAAGAATTTTTTATTCTGTTTTTTTTAATAGAATTTTAATGTAAATGTTCAGGCATTTTATAAATGATACACTTAATTACTCTTTTCCTAATATCCTCTATTCCTTTAAGCCCCTTAGGCAATAAAAGGTGGAAGTATGTGTAGTGTGATTCAGTTACTATTTTAATATATTATCATATAAAGGTAATGTATTTAATAAATTAATTCTGAATTTGTTATTAAATTAAACTTTTTAATGAATTTATTTTGTGTGTGGGATGATTCAGTACTTGCCACTGGAAAAATTCCTTTGTAAAATTTAATCTGAAATGGAATTGCTTGCATATAATTGATCTGAAATTGATTGATTTATCTGAATTGATTACTTCCACTTAAAACATAATTTTGGACTGGGTTGTTTTAGCTCTGCTTCTGCCCTTCCTTCCACTAAGTGGAGCTTCATGTTACAAGTGGTCTTTGGATTTCTACTGTCTGCTTGTTTCTTGCCTGTTCATTTGCTTATATGCAGCCTTTAGTAATTTTGTAGATGATCTAGTACGTAATAGCAAATATTTTAAAATTAGTGTTTCTAACATAGTGACACTTTAGGAAAAGGTTTGCCTGGTATCTCACTGGCTATGCAGGAGTCTTCAGCTCATGTTTAGAAGTAGCTTAAGAAAGCCTGTAGTTCTCTTTCCCTTACATGAAGGTGTCTGAGGCAGCTTGGTATTCTGTGATTGATTATGTCCTTGATAAAATCCCAGGATGGACGAAATTTGCTGCCTAACTATTCTCAATCCCCTTAGGAAGGTGACAGAGTGGATTGTTGTGTGGCACAATTTATCATGCATATTAATAATGCTGTGATACTATAAAGTTAGGATTTGGATTGTTCACATGACTAACTGGTAAGTAATCAAAGTATATTGCAACTAACAGGTAAAATTTTTCTTTGAATCCTGCTGGATGCAAAGTGACATCATGTTGCAAAAGTCACCTTGTGTTCTCTGGGAGCTGTTTTTCATTGCAAGTGTTTCTGGCCTGGTTCAGACCTATGAGTAAATATTGTTGAATAGCCCCAGTTCCCCCAGGCCTTATGAACAATGATCCCCACTGTACCATTTCCTCTCCTGAAATGGTACATGGCTGTTCTCTCTAGGGACAGTTCTCCAGACCTGTCGGTGAGGGTCTTGTCCTGTGTGAACACATGAAATATGGTAGCTCTCTCTTGCTGAAATAGCTACTGGAGTTCTGACACCTACAGGGTTTTTGTCAGGCGGCACTATTTCCTGAGCACAGCAGAAACGGACCAGGAGCATGACATGGAATGTGCCAGTTAGCTGTTATGTTAGTCACACTTTTCTTAAAAGCACAATGATTTAGGGTGAGAGACAATATTTTATTTGTCATCAGGCTTAAGCATTTCAGTGACACCTTTTTTTTCCTTTATCAATATATTCCTTGTCAGTGATGATCAGTAACTGTAAACAAAACCACTGTTTCAGAGAAATCCTTGAATCTTATTTGCTTGGTGGCCGTAGTAAATGAAGCTAGTGGGCAGTGGTGCTCAGACAGTTGTTTGACAATGATTGTGTTCTTTTCTATCTCCAATTTATTCTCATTATGCTATCATACCACGAGACAGACTGTAAGTCTTGGAGACAATAGCTTCCTTATACAACATGTCTCTACTGTCTTTTACATTCTGTGGTCCAGCCTGTGAACTGAGATTGTTCAGATCCTTTCATGCTGTAGCATCCCCAGGACTCCCTCCTCCTTTGCATCTCTGCAGCGCTTTCATTTTGTGATTTGAGGTTTGCACTTGTGCTGATTTGTCTGGCAAGGAGTTCTTAGGTCAATGCTACTTTTTCTTTGCTATGGGACACAGGCAACATTCTACTGAGCAGAGTGGTAGAAGCCCAAAGGTAACTTATCAATGCTGAACTCTTGCACAGCAGACCAATGAACCAGTTAAATTATGTCATTTTAATAGCTCAAGAGTATAATGAATGGGCTTGTAAATTCTACTGCTGACATCTTTTTTTTTCCACTTGCTTGTTTTTGTGAATTGATGGTCATCTTGGGTGTAACTACTTTAATCCTATATTTTACAAGTGTTAGAACTGTTTGTTACTGTAATCAGTAACTATAATAGAAAGTGAATACATCAGCTTTTTGAGATGCATTCAGCAGCAGGACTGATAAGCAGGTTTTTTATCTAAAGCATCACATTGAACTAAATATGATTAAACATAAATCCTGTCACTGAGTGCTCAGTCAGTTGTACTGTCTAGAGATCATTCCCTACAGTAGTGTAATGGCTGTAAAAATAATAGATGTTTTGTTGATTCTTCTTATTTTCTTTGTGGGGTTTTTGTTTGGGTTTTTAAAACCCATTGTTCAATTGTTTTAATGGCAAAAGATGATGTTTGAAATTGTATTTGTATTGTATTATTGTATTTCTGTTTGCAAAGATGGTAGCAAGGTAAAAGATAGTGTTCCCCATTGGAGCATTTGACTCTGTGCTTGAATGTCATTGAATGGAGAAATAACACTAGTGGTCATGTAAATAGTATGTTTGGCATATTATAAAAATGTGTATTGGAAGAATAACTAGGTTATCAGCCCTATTTAGGAAAATGCAGGGCAAGTTCAGTTGCTTTCTTCCCCCATTTTGCAAGCAAATATTGATTATTCAGGAACTTGACAGAATATTCTGTTTAGTGAGTATGATGTCAGGTCTTATAGCTATAAGGACTCAAGTTCCTTATATATTTTTTGAGCATGTATTAAGGGTGTGCAAAAAGGGAATCTCAAAGTAAAGGGAGATTTGAACCAAATAATATAATTTTAATTAGTTTTTTAATTCTATATAATGCTGATTATTACTGTATCTCTTCCTAGTTCTGTGCTTTTTAGTTAATCTGAAAAGAAAAATTCCAAACATTTCACTATAAGATTTTAGAGCTAGGGATTCATAAGGGGTTAAAGTTTGAATATGACTTTACCTTTCTTTGTGGAAAAATTGCTTGAGTAGGTCAAGTTTTCAAGGATTTGGATTCAGTCCGAGATCTTGCATGTTAACTGTTAAAGTTTATATAACACAGACAAGGTGACTAAGCATTAACTAGGGTTTTGAAATGTTATTTTTCAAATTACATGGAAGTCTTTCCATAATCTTTATACAGTTAGATATTGTTTTATCAGTGTATTAATCTTCCTTCTTTTTCTTAGAAGCCTTCTAAATAGGCTTTAAAAAATTCGCCTTTCGACCAGCAAACTTCCAAACACCTATGAAAATAAAATGTGCTGCAGTTGGTAATGTTAAGAAAAGACAAATATATGAGAAGTTGATGTATTCTGTGCACATTCCAAGAGCAACAATAACATAAGAAAACATTCCTCAATTTGTTCCAGTAAAGGAACACAATAAATCCACCTTAGTTTACTACTGCCCAAAATTAACTGGAAAGATAAAAAAGAAAGTGGAATTCAAATAAAATTCCTCAAAGACTTGGTGTTAGTAGCTATGCCTCATTATGGGCATAGGCAGATTTACCCTGTTGTTCCATCCTACCTACATTTTACATCTTCTTATTTGTTTTGGTTTATTTCATGCTTTTTTTGAGTGCAATATAAGGAAGAATTACTGAAATTTCTGGTTGTTCTAGTTCTGCCTGCATCTGGGTTGTCAGTCCTGTGATTATTGGCAGTATTCCAGCACCAAGCTGCAAAGGAAGTAACACTTGCTATTTACTTTTTTTGTCCTTTTGTACAGTGATAATTTTACCATATTCCTCAGATTTCCTATATTTTGAAAGACTTTTTTTAACTTCCCTGAGAATATGAGTGGGATTGCATCCCAACTGAAGCTGCGAGAAGTGAAGGACTGCCCAGGGAGCATTTAGAACATGCTGTATGTGATCATTCATGAGCACCATCCTGGCATGTTGAGCATGTCCCAAGCTAAACTTCAGAATACTTTTTTTTTTTGGGCATTGTTGGTTTTGCTATTTTGAACTGAGATACTGAAACAAGACAAACTTGTTTTCCCTGTGTTCTTGGTAATAACCTGTGCTGCAGGTGCTAGAACAGAGTGAGTGAACCCTGTTTGAAACTGGGCTGGCACTTTATCCTATATTTATTCAAAGCTGTTCTTCCATTGACTTCAGCTTTCATTGGCAGTGCTTAGCAGTCCTGTGCAGCCAAATCCAGGTTTATGTTGGGCACAGAAATAATACAGCAGTGACCCCTGTGAGGAAGTTTGCATTGATAGGAAAGTTGTTTAACCATAAGAGCTGTAGGTGCTCCTAGATCTCATTGTTCTGATAAAAATGCTGCATGCAATGCCGCAGGCTCTGATGACTCTTGTGAGCCTCACTGGAGTTGTACTATTCTGGAAACAGTTAATATTTCAGTGAGTTGAAGCCATCTTGTTGCTCAGCAGAATTGGGCTGTGTTGTGCCACATGCTGGTGCAGAAAACTGAAAAATCTAGGGCAGCATGAAATGTAGAACACTGAAATAACTTACTGAAACGGAGTGTTCAGAATATAGGAAGCTTGGAAACTTAGTAGGAAGTCAGTGAATTGAGATATGTAGGGAAATGTGAGTTTGGGAGGATCTAGATATCTGAGGATTTGTTACCTGCACAGTAAAAAATATGCAGATGAGAGGGATATCTCTCAACTCCATGTGTATTTTATGCTGTAGATGTAGATGACCATGCTGACAAGGATTTAACACATGCAGCTGTGATTCATGGTTCAGGATTCTGAGTATGGATGATAGCTGGACATGGGCACCGTGTGTTAGATTGCTGGCACGCATTCTTAGGGTAAAACTTGACATTTTTTAACTGTACATTGATAATTAATGCTCAAGTGTCCTTTCTGATGTAATCCTCTGCAGAGACAGAAGAAAATGATACAGTGTCAGGTTTTGGCGCATGTTTTCCATGTCTCTGCCATGGGAGAGGTCAGTCATTTCCTTTTTTAGTTCATTAGTTCCAATTACTTTGTTCAAGCTGGAAGAGTTAGTGAGGAAATCAGACTGTATGAAGATCCACTTCTCACCTGTTATGATCCTACTATAGGTTTGATCTTGCCATTTTCATCCATGATGTAGTCATATATTTTTTTCTCATTCTTTCTTTCCCTCTCAGCAGTAAAGACATGGTTTGTGTATCTATTGGGAGGGACCTGAAGTAGTGCTGGGTAGGCCCTGCCCTTACGTGCCTGTGCTGTGAGTCTGAAGGGGGCAGAACAAAGCCCTACCATGTTATAGGGTATAAAAAAAGGAAAAAAGTTCTTTCTATTTCAAATGTTACACGTGTCAATATTGCAGGTACTGCTAAGTAATATTTGTTTCATAAATAAGATAACCTTCAAAATTACTTTTGCCTTCCTGGAATTTGCTGATGCACTTATTACAACTCAGCCATCTCCTGGAGTAGGCGTCACAGGCATCTGTCCTAGAGATAAACAGACCTCTTCAAAGCACTGGTTTGATTCATTCCTAGAGCTTGTTTATTATGTGTTGGATGGAGACTGGAGACCTCTGAATAATTATCATGCTTATGTAATTAAAGAATAGCATAATACATATGCACAAAAGTGTAAGAATCAGATAAAATGCATATTGTTGTGTTTTCTCATTTTATTTTAGTGTATTTAGTTATTTTTGGCTGTTACTCTTTGGTTTTGATTTTTTTTTTAATTGGAAGATTATAGACACCATATTATGTGACATTTTTATCATACTTACAAGTAAGATTTAGAGGTAGAAAGTTGAGACCCAACTCCAACTAAAGGTCTGTTTCACTTTGTGATCCCTCAAAATGTGATCCTGATATGCATTTGTGATTTTTCACTATGCTTAACATGCCCACTTTGAGGAAATACATGGCATGGATTAATGTATACATGACAACCATCGAGGGCTGGGATTTAAAGTTTTGGCACCCATCTCTTCTCTAAGAGCCCTTATTACTTTTCCTTTCTTTCAAGACTGGAGAATTCTAAGAACTGAAATATGCTGCCATATACACCAGCAGCTAACAAGGAAGGAACTGCTGTCTGCACGCAGCAGAAATACAAACCAACGTGCGCCGGCTGGACTTAATCTTTTGCTGACTTAATGATTATTCTGTAGCCAAAGGCAGTGCCTGGTAGCTGGAGATTTCTCTTTTATCCATAATGCAGTTTATCTAAGTGGGTCTTAGGAGCTTTGTCTTCTTTAGGAAAATATCCCAGCAAATCTTCCAGACTTGCTGGATTTTCAGACTTCTTTTCCAAGTTATTTATTATGCTTTATCACTCTGTGTTTTGTATATATTTTGATTATAGTTCATGGTCCTAGTCCCAGAACTTTCTTGCAAAATTCTCGTGTACTGCTAAGGACCTTGTTTATGTTGTTGGGATTGTTTGACAATAGATTGGTGGCCTGTGGGAGCAATGCAAAAGGCAAATCCAGGAGATGGAACAGTATCAACTCACAAAACCAGGAGAACCTGTTCATGCTGTGAAATGAGGAAACGTAATTGTATGTGTGCTAAAGCACCAGTCGTCTTGGAAAAAATTGCTGAATTTAGAAAATAGTTTTCAAATCTGCTGAGTACAAATGAGTTACTACTGAAATGAAAGCTACTGAGAAAAATGGTAATAGCCCTTTTATTTAGGAGCTAGAATGTTAGCCCTTTCTTGTGTTTTATCACCCACACTGCAGAGTCTGTAGTCAGCACACGTTATACTTATGCACTGCCACAACATACTCGTAAAATCTGTTGCGTCCAAAATTTCTTTTACTAGATTTATCTTGCTCAAGTGCTATAATGGGAAGTGTTATAGTTGCCTGGTAAAGGGTTTTGATTAAATCGATCTTCCTGTGTCTAATGTAGGTCTGTTTTAATCTTGAAAATATATTGCAGGTTTGTGTGCCCCTTAAAAGTTTAGGAAGATGCAGCGTTCTAACAAGCCTGCCCTGCTTAGCATTTCTTTCTCTACTTTTCTGCTTGTGTCCATGTGCTCCTTGGCAGGTTACAGAACCAAGTAGGACCTCCCAGGGATTTGCTGTTTTAGTAGCATAGTTAAAATATAACATACATATGTTAATAAAGGGCAATTAAATTCAATTTGTAGGCTGTGTCCTCTTCTGAACTCACGCCTTCTGACCTCTAAGCCTGTAATCTCAGGAATGTTTGAAGCTGGAATAAACTACCATTGTGGCAAAAGCAGCAGCCCTGCCCTTTTGCTCGCCTGCCAGTTGGTTTTGCCAACTCAGCTCTGCTGTGGCTATATAGTAAACCAGATCGGGGCACACATCTGACTGAAAAATACTTCCTATTTAGGATATAAGCTATATCTTTGCATTCATATTTTCTCTTCAAAAAGATGTTAAAGTTGGGTATTGTAGCATCTGACCTTTTTATTCACATGCCGTACATGTATTATCTAAAAGACACAAGTAGGAAAAGACAACAAAAATTTACTTTGAAGAAATGATACAGATTCTGTTTAATAAATTTACTAATATATCACTAAAATGGATTTTTTTTTCATTGAAAATAAAGCTTTTTCTTTTCAATTTAGCATTGCTTTTTTTTTTTAAGGAAATGATTATAAAGTAAAACAGACTCTTCTCTCCTAGTGCATATTACTAAGAAGTGAGTTGTTTTAACCAGATACAGTTTTATTTTTGGGAAAAAAACTCCATTAGCATTTTGGGGTTTTTGGGGGATTTTTTGTTTTTTGGATTTTTTTCGGTTTGAGGTGTTTTTTCCTCTGGGATCTACTTTGGATTTGCTGGACATACATTTGATTTTATGTTCCAATGTATTGATCCACTTGGATAGGTGAACAAATACTCTTTTAAGAACAGTATACAAGTGTTGGCGTTCTAAGCAGCTGTAGAAGACAAAAATTGTCAACCAATGTAAATTGAAAATCACTGAGCTCATTTGAACTTTAGTACTTAGTATAGCTTCTGACAGAAATCAGTATTATTCTTTGAACATTGTTTGACTGCCAAAAATGTTTAATAGATGAAATAAATGTGTACAGAAAATAATGGTAGTCCACCTATAGAAGATATATTAGCACATTGGATAAGGGAAATTGGGTCTTCAGTTTTGAGTAGGCACTGTGGGAACACGAGATTTTTGATAGCAAGATTACCTGTATTTCAGAATTTTCTGTAACAGCAAGCTTTTAAAGATGTGTATTTATTTTATTCCAGAACAGAAATATTAAAAGAAAACTTAATTTTTACCAGGAACTCCATTCTCTCCTTTAATTTTATTTCAAGACAACCGAAGAACTAAATGGTTCAAGAGACATAATCTTCATTAAGGCAGAATTTTATTACCTTTCCTGTGGGTACTGCTTTTACTCTGAGGATTTTAAATACTAGTTTTTCAAGCAAGAATATCTTCTACTAACAAGCATGTGAAAAACATCGTTCCAGGAATTATGGGAGCATATTACAATGAAGGGTTCAGTTTGCAGGGTAGACTGTTATACCACTCTTTATCAACTGTAGCATACTATAGTATACAAAGCCCCCCCCCCCCCCCCCCCCCCCTTTTTTTTAATGATAGTGATGAGAGTAAGGAAACTAATTTTTTTTCTTTAGCAACAGGATGACTACAGGGGACCATTCTGTTATGCTGTCTTATGTTGTACAGTACTCTGGACACATGGGCATTGGTAGTTGGTTTCCTTCATGGAATTGTTTCTGCACTTTGAAACTGGCTTTTCTAGGAGGCCTGCTAAAGACTGATTCTGGGTTTTGTTTTTCTTAGGATTCAAACAATACAGACCAGCCCATGTTTTTGAAAGCCCTACAGTAAAAGTGTTATCCTAGCTTACCTTTATTTTTTCTTGCACCTAGTGTAGTTTCCTTAAACATGTCAGATTCATGTTAGACATTTGAAGAATTAATTATTACTTTCTGGCACAAAGATGCCTGTTGGTGTCTTGAGCATTGCTTGTTTCTGCTCTGATATTAAGGTAGCACAGTGACAGAAAGTAGATGATGAAGCTGTAAACCAAAAATCTCTGAAACAATTTCATTTTTCCAGTGTAAGCATTAATACTGCTTTATTTCTAAGTTCTTATTTAAATGATGATGTTTAGAATTATCTATTGCTTGTATGTATATTTTTAGAAATATTTAAAACCTCTTTGCAGAGCTGTACTGGTGAAAACAGCAGTTGCAAAATCAAGGGTATAATTTTAAACAACTGTAGACATATTTATAAATTTTTTTTTTCTTATAAAAAGTTCTATCAAGAAGAAATGTAGAATTGGATGGTGGAATTCATATAACAAGAAATGAGCCTATTTTAGAAAATTAGGTTTTTCAATAACCCTTGTCTTTTCTTCTTTTCTTTTTCTTTCTTCTAGGACCGGAATAGGCCCTATGACACTTTTAACTTGCACTCTTTGGAAAATTCCTTAATGGATATGATAAGGACTGATCATGAGCCTCTGAAAGGTAAACACTACCCTCCCAGTGGCCCACCAATGAGTTTCGCTGATATAATGTGGAGGAATCATTTTACAGGTTAGGAATATTCATATGTCCATGCTTGCTTGGTGTTTAAACAAAAATCAGCTTTTCAGTATTTTCTATAAACTATTTGTTAATGAATGAGTTTCCAGTTATGTGAAATTTCTGTTTTCCCATCTTAAGATAAACATCTCTACTAGGTGAAATAAGGTGAAATGTTTATTTTAAGTGTACAATCGTAGTATTATCTGACTGGCATATCTGAAATATGGGGTTTTGTATCAGCAAATTGTAGAGGAAGATCTCTTGCTGCAGTGACTTAAAAAATGTTTCATGCAACTGGAGTCCAATTGTTGTGTTCAGCATCTTTTTCAAAGGTTGCACCTCACTTACATGTGGATTATCAGCTAGGATGGACTGATCCTAAACCAACCACTGTGTCAAGGTTACTCGCTATATTTATTTCAGCTTTCCTTTGAACAAATTTATCTTAATTTGGATTTCAAATTGCTAGGGGGAGACAAAAGATACTAGATATTGTTACATGCTGGGAAAGTTTTGATTATTTATGTTGTTAAACTATATTTGTTCTACCAGATGTTGTGTTAGAGATGGAACCATTTCTA
Source organism: Catharus ustulatus (assembly GCF_009819885.2). NCBI lineage: Eukaryota > Metazoa > Chordata > Aves > Passeriformes > Turdidae > Catharus > Catharus ustulatus. The sequence goes on along the minus strand of NC_046228.1, from coordinate 15,597,467 downwards.
ATACTTGGCCGATAGTATAGTAAAAGGTGTGAAAGCATTTAATTGAATTCCTGATCAACCTGCACTCTCCTTTGTCTTTATCTTTCATTGGATAAGTTTTAAAATAGGTACACATTCTTGCTGATATGCATTCTTGCTGACTTTTAAGACTGAAGATAGTTGTAAGCCATATACCAAGGAAGCATTGAACAAAAAATGATTCCAAACTAGTAAGTCAGAACACAAAGAAGAAATTTAGTTGTGTATACCACTTCCTATGCTAATGCTTATATACATGCTTTTTGATGTCATGACTGCCTCGTTTACTCTCCTCTCCATTTGTAAAAGTATTTTTTCTTGGTCAAAAGTATTGTGCTTTTTTGCCATCTTTCTGGGTACAGTTTTTTTTTCACAACCCAACCAAACTGGCTTCTGTACCATCTTCTAAACTGTGCTTTGCAGTGTCTTCTTGAAATTTGCTGTTCCATAGCCTTCATGTGTCTTTAACCATTATTCATCTGTTTAAAATGGCAAGGAATACAGTCTCATGTCTATTCTGATCATAAAGCTGTGAAATAAGGGTTAAAGTCAAGCTTAAAAAACCAAGCTCAACAAAATTGATGTTTCTACTGGATAGATGTTTCAGGTGGCTGGCATTAGAACATTAAATAAAATTCAGATTGCTAGTAAATTAAAATTCAAATTACTAGTATGCACAGTCAAGTATTTATTGTATCTTGTTAGAGACATTGTAATTTAGCTTAAACTCCCATGATTTTTATGGGGTTTTTCAGTATTTATTTACATATACAAATAGAGGCTAATTTTAAAAGAATGAATTTCTATATGAATCTGAGTATGGGAAAAAACAAAAAGATGGAGTTAGAAATTGGATTGGATATTAATTGCTGAAGTTGGCTATTATGTAAAATTTAAATTGATCTTTTCCATTTGACGGTGGGACCATTAGGTTTACCTTTGCTCTGACAAAGGCTTCTCAGAAGTACAGGGCTGACTGTGCCAGCCCCCAGCCTTGCCCTGGCCTCACGTGGACTTTCCCGGCTCCTGTTTTCACACTTCAGCATGACTGGGAATATTTGTAGGAGTGGCTCTTTCAGGACACGTTCATTCTCCCTTGCAAGAGGTGTTGCCTTTCCTCAGTGTTAAACAGATCTCTGTTACTGTTTTAGCTGAATCCTTTTCCTGAAAACCATTCTTCTGCAAAAATAGATTCAGTCCTCAAAGCACTTTCTTACTGCATTTTTGCTGTTTCTTTTTCTGTGAAAATTGGTCTTGACTATTTCCCTGTACATCCCATTTCTTTTTCCCTACAAAGGTGCCAAAGGCTTTCAGCTCCTGTCCTTCTCCGCACTTTCCTCACATTTCACTTTGTTGTCTTCAAAACCACCTGCTTTTTCTTATTTATTCCACTCTCCTCTGACTCTCCCCCTTAAGGTACCAGGACATTTTACCACATTCAGGAAGTAAGTGATCAATTCTGCTTGCTTTGGCTTGCTCTTAAGTCATTGCCCAATTTTCATTTATTTTTACCTTGAAGTTTTTAAAATATATTGGTTATGTACTTCAGCTTAATTTTTTCGGTTCCTTGTAGACAAACCCGTGTGAATGCCTCATGTATGAAATTTCTGGAATATTATAAACTTAACCAACTCTCTGAGCTAGTTCCTCTTAATTTTACCACCTCTATCTTCTGTAGTAAACTGTTTATTCCCTTTAAAATCTTTACTTCCTCTTGCATCTGATTGTCCTCATTTAGGTTTGTGAACTATTTCTTCTGTAGCTACAAAACAAAGCACCCACAAAAATTCTAATTTAGAATATAAGAAATTAGATGGCTTTCAAATGACTCTTAAAAATTGTTCTCCTTTTGGTAAATGAGCCCTTCTTTCTCAAACAATCACAGCTAGCAGCACTTACAGGTCATTTACTGTCCAAATTTTTAAGTGGAAAGAGTGACAAGGGTGAATACCAAAATTCTCTAGTTTTGAAAATGTAGGAAGATTTGGAAGATATGTTTCTTGGGACCTCCAATGCATCTTAGAGAGGCAGTGGAGCTGTTTCAGGATCATTTCAACCTGCTGCTGCCAGCAAATACTTATTTTTAGAAGTACTGTCTGTATATGTATTCATGAGTAAAATATTGCCTGTGGTTTATCTGAAGTTTGAAACTTTGCTTGGAACATCATCCTTCTTGGCATATGTGCCCTTCATGTCCCAGCAGATACTTGGAACAAAATATGATTCTCTTAGGTATGGAACAAGAGCTCCCAATTAGAAAGAGAGTAGGAGGATTAACCATAAAGGATTCCGATGGGAAGACCAAATTGAAATGCATCTGGAACATTTTGCTCTTGTTTTGGGGTCTCAGTTCCTCATGCTCTGTTTGGTTCAGAGAAAGTAATGGAGAAGTTCAAGGTGAGAAAGGGAGAATCTGTCCTCTTGTTTGTAGTAGCTGAAGTTTCATACCCTCTCTCAATCTAAAGTATGGTCAGGCTTTATCCTGTAGGCCATGGAAATTGGGTTTTATTTCAAGGTCACCAAAGCAGATTGCTTCTTTTAAAACATGATCCACTTGGCCTTGAGAGGGCATGTGATTAAGTGAATTTTTTGGGGAGGGACTTCTTTACTGCTTTCAAGTGTGGAGCAGAGCAAGTCTGACAGATTGTTAGTGCAGCAGAAATGATCTGATCCTCACTCTTGCAATGTTGAGTTCATTACACTGAGCCAGTCTGATTGGCAGGCTGGCTTTGTGCTCTCCAGCAAGGAGAGCCAGGGTCGCTCAGTCACTCAGTTCTTTTTGTGTATTTCTTGCTGTAAAAGAGATTTGATATCTAGCTCTGAGGTTTCTGGGCCTAAATTGCCAGCATATCCATTGAAGTTTTTTTGTGAGCCTAGTCTTGGGAGAAGATGTTCGGTGTCAACTCTTGTTTTGTTTCTGAAACTGATTTCTTTTTCTCTGCTTTTCCTGCCAGACAGGAGAACCCTTCTGTACGTTCCTTTGTCCTCACAGTCTGGGAACTGTGTAACTTTACAAATCCTTTGCCATTTTCGTGCTTTGAGATTTAAGGAATGTAAATTAATTGAAAAGGAATTCTCATTTTCGTTTGTCCCTAGACACTGTGGCAGACTTCCCTACCTGCTTTCTCTACCATCAAGACTAGCTTCAATATTTTCTTTTCTTTCAGTCAATACTTGCCCTCTTTCAAAAAGAGGGAAGACAAGTTAAGTAAAGGCATTGTTAAGGTTCTCTTGGTTAATGACAAATTACAGTGTATGCCCCAGGGTATCTGGTTATTCCTCATGTCAGGCATTACGAGGCCTCTTTGACAGAAATGTGCAGTATCTCCTAAGGTGTTTTTCCTGAACAGTCTTATTTATTTTCTGAGTGACCAATGAAATATATTACACACTAAAAAAGTATGAGGGACAGTTTTGCTTTAATGAGGAAAGGTTATATTTGCAGTATTTTATAGCCTTTTTTTATTTACATTCTGCTTTGACCTAAAGGTAGAAAGGCAAAAGTGAATTATCAGAATGGTTATGGGTTGATGCCACTTATCACTGACCAGAACATTTTTTTCCTACATAAAAGTGTCTCCTGTCTGTGGTGTAATATGTCACTGTTGCAATATGTTTATCCGTGTCAAACTATTGCATTACAACACAAACAGAGGCATTCTGATCTATAAAAAATATTTTGATCAGTAGTAACTAGCAGCTGCCTTTGTTCTATTTTTAAATAATTAAATAAAATATTTCAGCTGTGTTAGATCATATGCTGTGCACATGTGTTACTGACAGGTCACGAAACTAAGGATAAAATTGAGGAGAGAAATCATGTCCTTCAACGTATTTATTTTAAATTTACTGTTACACTGGATAACAGTAGTATTTGGTTTTTAGTCTAAATCAGAACAGAAACAAACTTTGTAATTTACAAATCCCCACCTAACAGAAATTCTGTGTTTTTTTTTTTTTTAAGTATTAGTGTAGCACAGCTTCAAATATAAATACTTGGAAACAACACATGTACAGGGAGGTTTCAAGAGTAGGCTTTATTTTGCCTAATTTTAATGGATATACTGTAGAAAGATACATAAAGCATGTGTGGATTATGTAATATTTCAGTGGAGATCTAGAGGTTGACTATAAATACAACAGTTCAAAGGCAGAAATAGCATCTGTGGGGAAACTTTTTATCTTGATTTTCAATCCTTAATGTCACCCATATTTTGGGAAATACAAAACTGAAATTACTGGGTTACTGCTTCATAACTTCTGTAAAGACTCTATCAGGTCTTATGAAAACTAACCAACATTTAACATTTCTTGTTTACATTTAAATTAACCACATTATTGACAGCCAAGTGTTTGAAGATCACATGCAACTTAAGACTGTTGTAATAAGTACAGAATGGACCTTTACATTTCCATTTTGATTTGCATTCATTTCAGTACATGCCACCTGATTTTGTTCAGCTGTAAGTGTTCCTAAGCTTTTTGTAAGCAAAGCACTAAGTTTGCCACATGACCTAAGAAAAGTGAAGGTGAACAGATCTTATTTGTGTTTGCAGTCAGCAGCTGAACACAAAGGTCATGCAAATAGAACAAATGTTGTCATCTCAGTCCTAGAAATGGTGATACACTGTTGGAGCTTTTTGCAGCATTTTCATTAGAAAAAAGTGCAGTGTACCAGCATTTCCCAAAATCTCAATGCTCATCAGATCCCTTTCTGTAAATGCTCAGGAAAAACAGAGTGAGCAGGCAGATGTTTGCACATGTGTATTTGTGTTTAAAATTAGGTCCCTCTAGCTAATCCTTTTGAAGGAAAGACACTGTGTTGCCTTTCCATTTAAAATTCTCCTTATTTAAGAAAATGCTCTGTAATATTTTCTTTTCAAGACAGAATATGGTCATTAAATGGTTAATATTTCTTAAATTAAATCCGTGCCTTTTGCAACAATCCTGTAGTATGATCATACTTCCTGATTTGCTGCTGGCAACCAGCATGTGCTTGTCTTTGACCTGCTGAATCTGTTTGGTGAGAAGTGGTGAGGTTTTTTTGTTTGCTTTGTTCAGTTTAAGAAGTGGTTATGAAGTGAGCAAGTTTTCCTTCTCTTTATTTCCCTTTTTTCATTGTGCTGTGGAAGACTGACTTCACGAAGACCTAAGGCTGTTTTGCTTTTTTCTTTCTCACTTTGCTACTGTTTTGAGGGTTTTGTATATTTTAGTATAGATTGTTAATGGAAAAGTCTGCTTTGATATTGTTCCATATTAGTCCCCCCAAACACACCAATGAAAAATACCAATATTGCTCTTTTGAATACAGTTCTAGAACTTCATGTTAGAGTGAGCATATGTGTACAAATACTTGTCTACCTCTTGCAAGTAATGCCAAATTTAACTTTAAATTCAACTCTTGCTTTCAAAGTACTATTAACTAGAAAATATAGCTGTTTTCAAGCTAAAAATATTTGCACTACTGAAATATATGCGAGACTGCTGTGTTTTATTGGAGCAATGTAATTTACTTATCAAATCTGCATTTCACTGTAATGTATATGCTGCTTTATTTTATAGGTTTCTTTCCCTACTGATAGGATATATATGCTTAGTCAGTGATAGGAAGAAGTTTTATTGCTGATATTCATAGCTGATAATTACACACTTCTCTTCATATTGCCACAAGATGGTTTTGCACAGTTAAAGTAAATACATGTGAACACAGTAATAATTCTTCATATTTCCCTTCTGGCAAACAATAGTACTTTTGTTCTGCTCAGTATTTTGGTTTTTTTTAATGATCTCTATAAGTGTGGGTGTTTAAATTATGGGTTTGAACAAATGGCAAATATACATTAAAAAAGAGGGGAGAGAATAAAGTCAATAAACTTCAGATAGCTACCTTTTATTTTTGTATTTTTTTATGTGGACCCTTATTTACAACATTCTTGGTGTTGAAGTTGTCTTGGGCATGTGTGTTGGGTTAATGTAGCATAGTTTCATATGTCTGTAATTTTGGGAAAAGGAGAGAACGTTCTAAGGTCTACTCAGGTAAAAATTACTGAAATTCTTGTATATGCACTTGTGCTTTGTGGCCATTTGTAAATCCTGAAGCACCCTCATGGCTGAACTGGGGGATGGGGAGATGAGGGAGGCTGTGTTGAGTCATAGGTTGTGCTGTAAATGGGCTCCCAAATACATGGGAGTCAGATGAATAATCTTATTTCACATGTCTGAGGTAATACTCTGGTCTTGCTCTGGTTTTTGCACTCTTCTGTGTCTAAACTTTACCCTACCCCACTTACCTATCTATCCAGATAAGGATTGCTGGTTTTTAGTGCCTTTTGTTGGCACTGATTTGGAAACCATAGAAAAGATAAGAGTGATAAAGGAGGTATTATTATGAGAAATAGAGCAGACCTAGTCCTGTTGCCAGTTTCATTTGACCTTGCCACATGATTATGTAGTCATACATTGTAATTGATATCAACAGTAATCTTAAGAATTATGTGAGAGGAAGTTCTCATTTCAAGGAAGTTCTCATTCCCAGAAAGTTCAGGATAGGTCAAAAGCAGACCAACTTTGCTCTTTTCTAACAAATCTTACGCCAAATATTAATTGCTGGATTGATGCAAGTGGTCAATCTTGGTGCAAATCGTGAGGTATAGTAATGCAAGAAGTCTTAATATGTAAGCACTGAACATTGTTTTCTTGAAATGTTGATTGTAACATAAAAAAGGTTAGAATAGATAACTAATCTTAAAAGTCCTTCACTATGTGAATGTTCATATCCAGGGGCTGGTTAGGGTTACACAAGTTCAAAAAAACATAAAGCACTTAGGAACGGTAAATGAGTAAAAGAAGAAATGCAATAGCGGTAAAACTGTCTGATACTCATGTTTACTGTTTCTGGAACAGCATTATTTTTCAAAACTGATCATATAACTCAAAATTATCTGGACAGTTTAAAAAGTCTATTTGCAAAAGAATCAATAAAGATTCATCTGTGGGAAGGGTTTGCTTCCTGAAGTTATTATAAAGATATCAGAATTCATTCAAGATCATTACTCTCCTTTACAAAGAACAAGGTACAGTTAAATTCCATTTACCGTCTCATTTCCAGTATAATACAGAACAGAGGATACAGACTTGATGTGCTCTAAAAAGGAATTGGGCTCTCTGCCATGACAAGTATGATATTGCACACGCAGCAAAGCACCCAGGCAGTCCAGGCAGAAAAGTCTCTCCAAATGTTGTTAGGAGCGATAATTTAAGAAATGTAACAATGTAGGATAAGCAGCAGTGCAGCCTGAGCCATACAAGAATCATCAAGCCTAAATTTATGTTCTGAAGTGTTTAAAGAGCGAGAAGTATACAACTAGATTTTTTTTCTTTCTAAACTAAGAATTGGAAAGACATAAAAGAGTGATTTTTGTTGTAACCTAACTGCAGTACTCTAAGAGTATGTTATAAAAGCATGTAATTGAAAATATACTCAGTAAATAGTTATGAAACCAAGACAGGCAGACTGAAAATGGCAGATGTACACTGAATACAAGTACTGGGGATGTTGTTACTGGATGGGTTCTTGTTTATGATGCCAAACTGCTGAATCTATAACTTCTGTGCTCTTAACTTCTCTGTGTTTCTATTTAGTGTGCTTAATATTCTTGAAAAGTAAACCCTTGATCTAGAGATTTTGTTTATAACCGTAATTAGAAATACATGCTTATATAGATTTTGTAAATGTTCAGGTAGCATACATGTGTTTTTCTTAAATTTGATTGTTTTCCAATAGTAATTTATGTTTTTCACGTAAATAGATATTTGAAAGCACGTATTCTTAATTGCATTTCACAGCTCTACATTGCACCTTTAAACTAAAAAATTATAATTTCCTTTCTGTGCTCTCTTGTTGTTCCTTAGATAATTATGTAGTTTTGTAATCTGCAGATGGCCCCTTTTTTCAATTGAATAATTTGCTTCAAGCAACAAAATATTAAAACATTATAACCAATATGAAAGGCTGTGTAATTGTTCATAATGAATTTGTCTAATGATTGGTATATTGCCAATCTCTTTTGAATGCTTTTAATACAGGTGTGTTTTGAAAGGATTCCATTGATCTGTTTCTGTAGAGTTGCATGAGGGACCTCTGAAGATGTACAGTTTTCTGCATGCTGGCTTAGCTCAGTGGGAGAACATGTCCTGCTTGTGCTGCTCTGTATTTTCTACTCCTCTTAAAAGATAGCTGACAAGAACTGTTTAAAAATAGCAGGCCAAGGGCAGGTGACAAAATGTCACACAAGCAGCACCTGGTCCAGTGACAGCCTGGAGGGAGGAAAAAACCAAACCCAGATGTCACAGATAAGATTCTATTTCTGAGGCTGGTCAAACAGCAAAATTTCAGCTTCAGCAAAGGAAAAGAGAAGGACCCATCCAAGCATTATGCATTCAAATTTTGCTCTTATTTTTTTCATAGTAGTTTTTTTTTCTTCTATTTCAAGTATTAATTTTAAAGTACAAATTGGTACAGACACCTTTTCTCTTTACAAGTAGTCCCTGTGACCTCACACTCATTAGTACACTGTTAGGGAATGAATGTCCATCTGGAGAGGTGTCTGAAGTATTTTAGCAAAGGTTATACTAAATGAAATAATAGCAGCTTTAATGTTTCTGCAGTGCCAGATTAATGTGAAAATGTGTATAGGAGAATTATGTCTGTAATTAGGAAATATAGTTAATGAAGAACATCTCTTTAATAAGCTTTGCTCAAGGAGTTGGAAAATAAAAATGGAAATTCTGTTTATCTTCTTTTCCCCACTTCTTTCTGGAGGTACTCTTTGCTTCATAGCCTTATTATGGTGGCATTTTTTTCTTAAGGAGAAAACTTCAATGTGAAGAAAAGATTTATTTACTTTTCTTAACCTGCTTATGACTTAGTTTCAGAAGTGTATTGAAACTTCATGCTGCATCTGTTCAGAAAGAATATTCATTACAGCACAGCAGTTTCAGTATCAATAGGAACTAAAAATGTTGGAGACAATTGGCTTTAGATCTGCTTTGCCAGAATTTGTTTGTTAAAACTTGAGTTTGCAGAAGTACAGGAACATAACCATTATATTGGTCTTCCAGTGTAATGAGTGGATCCTGAGCACCCATATTTGAGTTTCCATGTAGTGAAGAAATGTAAAGTGACCTCTTCCTTAGCTTCCAAACTTAGCCACACACCTAGAGATAAGAAAAACCTGTGAAATGGATTTACATTATATACATAAAGTTACTTACCTTAATTATAGTAATGTAAAAATTTATTTTAATTATCCTTTGATATAATTTTCTCAGTAAGGACTACTACAAATCACACCTTGCAGATATTCTTGGATGGTTTAATTTTAAAAGTCCTATGATAAAGTGTCTTCAGGGTAAGGTTTCATACTTCAGCTCAGTTGAAAGTGTCCAAAACTAATCTGAACAGCACTCCTGCTGTTGGCTCATTTCTTACTTTAACAGTAAGAGTAGGTTTCTCTGGACTAAGTCTCCTTTAGGTCAAGAATATCTATTTTTCAAAGTACATATGAATGTACTGCTTGAGAGCAATATTCCTTCCAAACCAGTGTCTTATCTCAAATGGTGGGTGATGGGACATTCTTAGGGTAAGAACTCTCTCTCCAGCTGTCTGTTAACTTGAAATCTTCTGATGCTGCATGTAGCATAAAAAATAGTAGTAGAAAAGTAATGATTTATTTTTTTACCAATTAAATGGAGTTTTGTGATTCTGTATTCGTTGTTGGAAGCCACTATAAATGGCATAACTGCAGCAAGGTTGAACTTGAGGCCTTGTTTTGAAAGGGTAAGCATAATGCTTTCTTAGTGCAAAGTAAAGGAGTGTATTAAAATAATTGTTTCCTTGTTTATTTTGTGATTTTCAGTATTTTAAGTACATAATACTGAAGATACTGTGGTGTTAAATATTTTAAATGTGTATTCTTGGGAAGTTGTCTTCAGTAGGTGGAGGATTCAGCTACCCTGATTGTTCATTCCCTTTAGAAATTTTTCATATTAATGAATTTAATTCAGTTTTGAAATAAAAACATTGAAAATAGCTTTTGCTTACATTGCAGGGCGTATGGGAATAAACTTCCATCATCCAGGAACAGACAATATTATGGCTCTTAATAGTAAGTAGTTAATGTCTGGTGATTTATATTGCCATGTTGAATATTATTTCTTACATCTATTGTGTTTGTAGCTGCACAGTCAGACATAAATATGTGTAATGTTTTCATAGATGTTCATGTTGACTCTCTGAAAATGTTTTTCATAAATCAGTCACTTCTGTTTCTTCATATTAGCTTTGTAATGGCTTTGTGTTTCACTGGAAGCTTCATAACGCCTGCTATGGAAAATATTACAGAACACTCTCTCTTGTTCCCTCTTCTGTGGGTGTGTATGTGTGTTAAAGCTGTAACTTTAATTTCTGATACCTCTCCAGACATATTTCTTCTTGTTGGGATGAGCTGTTACAAGTTTTGCATACAATTACATGGACTGATGGTGTTTGCTTTGTTGGTTTCCATTATGTAGACAGGAATTGGGAGAATGTTTAGACATCTAAATAATGAGGGAAAACTGCACTTCAGAGAGATTATTGCTTTTTCTGTGTCAGGAAATAAACGTAAAGTTAGAAGTCCAGTCATGAACATACAGACTCAAAAAACCTGGCAGAATGGATGGGGAGGGTGGGGGACAGGCAGCACCAGCATAATGCTGAACTATGCAAATCAAAGCAGAGTATTTGTCTAATCCTCAGAAAAGTTAACTGTTTCGAAATGTCCATTTTTGTTTACAATGTTGTATTAGACATGTTAGGATTATTTGTTAACGTCTCTAAAATTTTTTGCCTTTGCAATGTCTATGTAAGTTAGACTGTGTACAGCTGGAAATTGCATGGTCTTTTTGTGTAGTACCAAGCACATCTATTGATGTGTAGAACCAAAAATTTGTAATAGACAAGATGCAAGGTGTTTAACATTTGGCTTTAAAGGCCAGATTTTGAAACCTGTAAGAATTTACTTGTGCTCTTCTTAGTTTTACTCTCTTAATGGTGAGGCAATATTTTGAGGAGTTGTTGTTGTCATAGCATATAAACCCCATTTTCTTTTGACACATGAAATTATGGGAAATCAAATAACTTGGAGAAATGTTTTGTTTAATTAAAGACTATTCAAAGAGGAAGCTGTTCATGCCTCTCTGTGTAAATAAGGTCTACACAGTACAGTGGTCAGGTGTTTGACATGAATTCTCATCTCTGTATTTGTTGTTCTAAAGTGGCATTTCAACAAGTTAGTTGCAATTGAAATATATTTGTGAAGTTGAGATACTATGAATTTTGAGTTACCTTTAAAAATTGACAGTTATGATGAAATAGTATTTCTTACAAAGTCTAACAGAGATTTTTGAAAGATGGGAATGAAAAACTGAAACAAAACGTTATACTGTTTTGGGACAATTTACTTTTAAATGAATGATGTGTTTTATTCTGATTTCTTTTGGATTAAAATAATGAAAAAAACCCTTTTTCTGTCTGATTTCTCTGGAATTTTTACAGCAGCTATATACTCTAATAGTTTATAAAAAATAAACTATCATCTTTTGTAGTTATGGTCCCGATACATGGTTAAAAATCTCAGCATAGCTAACTGAGGGACCAAAACTATATATATTTATGCATTTGCACTATTTAAAACATTATGGGTTTTTTTAAATATTACCTGTTTAAAGACTTAAATAAGGCTGGAATCATAAATATGAAATTTATGCAAAATTAAATTAAGCACAAATCCAAAGTCTGAATAAGTTTCCATATATTTTTCATCTTCTGCTGCTCTTCTCCCTTCCTTTCTTTGCTAGGTAAGGCCACATCATTTTGACCATCAATGAGAGCCCTAAGCTAGAATTATTGTACTGTGTACAGCAAACCTGTTGGGTTTTGCTTTTAAATCTTTGAAGAGCTAAGAATAAAAGCAAATATCCAAGTGCGCAAGCATAAATATTACTTTCTATGATTGAAATCTTTTTTTGTACGCAACTAAACTTGAAAAATTTAGAACTAGGCCATTCTCATGTCATTCATTACCTTTTCCCTGTCATGGGGAAATATACCAAGGAAAATTAGTTCAAGAAGAAATACTCTTTCCTGTGATAGAATAGCAGAGATTTGGGTTAAAAAAATAAAATAAGTTGAAGTATCTTCTGGGAATTTTTATTCATCACATTATTTTTTGGAATAATTTTGAGAACTTATGTAATGTGTTTTAATCATAAAACTTGTCATATCTGTGTTTAATTTCTGTGAAACCAAATACTCTCTGCTGAGTCTGCAATCCAACCTTCACATTCTATTTAAAGTCATTGCTTCATAAGCAATTTTTCTCTTTTCCTGTGAAGGCATAGTAATAATCTTTAAGATTTATTACTCAAAGCTCAATTTCACACTGACAATGTAGGCAATCTTTTGAAGTTGGAAGACAACATATGCTCATGCCAACAGCAATGCAAAACTTCACATGCTGTAGGGAGAGGGGAAGTTTTCTGGGGGATGTTTGTCTCTGGTTCCTTCTCATCCTCTGTGGCAGCACTTTCAACTGTACTTCAGCTCTTATTCCTGTTTATTCATTACAGCCTTTTGAAACTGGGGATTTTCCTGCCTGCCTGTCTTGAGCTGCTGTCTGTAAATGTTAGAGGGCATTGTTTGGTTTGAGGGAAGGTGTTGCTTAGTTGGCAGCACAACAGGAGCATGCTACCACCATTCTGTTCATCATTTTGCAAGGCTAAGTCATCACCATCTCAAAACACCTAGTTCTGGAATAATGACATTCATGGGGTAAAAGATACTACTTTTAAATGCATAATTATTATGAATCTCTTTGTCATTAGTGTCATTATGCTTGGGTACATACTGAGTTGCACATGTATAAACATGTTTATATTATAAATGCTCTTGAAGTTCAGAATTAGGCTTCTGTCGTGGAATGCGATGTTCAAATATTCAGAGAGGTCTCAGGATAATCCTAAAGAGCATCTAAACAAAAGAAAGATGCAAATATTAGATGGGAAGCATTTTTGAAGGTGAAATGGTATAGCTTTTGTCTGTACTAAATCTAAATGAAGTTCCTTTAATTGAAATAGAATTTTTAATCAATTAGTGCCATAAAGTAATTTCAGTAGTATGATTCATACTGAACTGAGCAGTACAAGAATTTTTATAAACTTTCAACTACAGCACCTTATTAAAATATTTGATACTGCAATTTGTAGGGGAAATGTGACATAAATTTAACTCAAAGGTGTCCTCCGTCCTTTCTCTTGCTAATATTCAGTGCTATTTGTAGCCATACATTTCTGCAGCCATTGCTTTTCTTGAATATATATATGCTTCATTCTGATTAGCTGAGTAGCTGGGATTGAGTGATCAGCAAGAATACATGGTCACCTACATGGTAGGTAGTGAGCTGTCTTTGGGGCTTCTTGGGAACTCCAGAAAGCCATGATAACTTCAGTGGGAGAGAAGTGTGGCAGGTGGAAAATGGAGATGGGAATAAATGAGGATGTGTGATCTCTATAACTAAGCACTGAAATGTTGTGCTGGGGTCCCAAACAATCTTCTGTAAAATAAATGCAGTCTAAAGGTAGTTAAATCAACAAATGAGAACCCCTTTGTGAAATGCTGGAATTTTGTTTTTTGTAAGGCTCTTCTCTACACAGACTTTGCAGTCCTGTTGGGCTGCAAATGTTCCATCTGCTTCCACTGTTCATTCTTGTCTTATACAAAAATGTGTCATCTGTGAGGTCTGGTACTATTTGCTCTCCATCTGACTGTCTTTTCATTAGTGTAAGTTAGTTCTATTTATTCAGACTAAAATAATTTGAAAAAGACATTAAGGAAAGGATTTTAAGATATCTGTGTTGAGGTTTTGGTTTATTAATCCCACTTAAGTGGGGAAGTTGTCGTACCGTGACAGGAAATGTAATGACAACAAAACTATTTCATTTTTTATTTTCATGTTTCTGCTGTTTTTAAGATTGCCTTGTCTCCTTAAGAGCTACTTGGCTCTTCCCAGTGTTGTTTTCAGACACATGTAGTGTTTAGATAGAAAAGTTGCTGAAGTAGCATTTTATAATTGAAAAGTTTTGCCAATGCTACTGTTTTACCTTGAAATATACCGCTCCAAATAGCGAGCTTGTTGAATTACTTATGTCTTACAAGATCTTGGGCTGGCAGTTTAAGAGCTAATAAAAGCTTACTTTTTGTAGTGATAATATTCTGGGCAAATGTGTGACTAAATTCCAGGAGGCATCAATCTCATCTAATAGTTTATTTCTTGCCTATAGGAAATACTGAGCTCTTTAGCACAGTTGCCAGGTTGGGTTACTAATGTGTCACCATCTTAATAGCATGTATAGAATAGAAAGGAATAAAAAACACTGAGTGAACTTACAAAGTTTGCAAAATTAGACCTGATTTAGTTGGGAAGAGATCGGAGTTAATATAACTGGAGGGGAAAAATGACTGATTTGAAGTGTGAGATAGCAAAGGCAGCAGGGTTCAGAGGAGTCCCAGAGTGTGGGAACTGTCCCTTTGCACGTCACCCTTCAGGTTCTTCAGAACCAGCTGTACAAGCAGTTGGTACTGATGCTGCCTTGGAGGCTGTGGGGTGGGCTTGCTGATAGTTCAGAATCCCTTCTATACCTATTTAAAATTTAAAAATGGTGTAGGGGGAAGCAGGGGAGCAATAGTATGTACATACTTTTTCTTCTTTCTGCCTTTCAGTATTTTATGTTGGCATCTGCACTTCAGAGATCCAATTTGGCTGTTACTGAAGGCAGTATCTCTTATCAGTGGCTGCTGAAGGCTTTTTCTAGCAGAGCAAGATTTCTTAAATTGTCTTCCTCTTAATCCAACTTGGTAGCTCTTTAATGCCTTCTTGTTTGTTTGTTTGTTTCCCCCACTGCTTTTCCTGCCTCTCAACCTCACCAGTGTGCTTTCCTTTCATCTTTGTGATCTGCTCTGTTGTGGGTTAGTGCCATCTGTTTCCTCTGAATTTTAAGATTTGCCAGGCTACTCCAGGAAGCATTATATGTGATACTAGAAAAGATAAAGCAGCCTGGCTGTTAAAAACGTGAGTTTTTAACAGATTTTTAAACTAAAGTGAAAATATGAAAATAGATGAACCTTCCCTCTCGCACGTTGCTTGCTTGATTGTGTTCCTCAGGAAAGGACACCTAAGCTGGTTTTGGGTATTGAATGAAGTTCATGTGTTTGATCAAGTCTTTGAGGCCCAGTGTGTGGGACTTAGCTGCATACAGCTTACATGTAGATTGTGTTTTTCTGGTGATGGAATTCAGTTGTGTATGTATGTGAGCCTGTGTTAGCAGGGAGATTGCTGCCACACTTGCATTGTTACTATTGGAGGAAAAATCAGCCAAAAGGGGCTGCAGAGGTTCATATGACCAAATTATTGTAGTGCCCATCTGCACATCCATTGCATCCATCAGTGGAAGTTGAGAATCACCTTTTGAACCACTTGTAGATGAGTGTCCATCTTTGCAGTTCTCCTGGATGATCCTTCTGTTGTGGAAAAACATGTTGTATAATTATACTTGATTCTATCACCTTCCCTCAGTTCATGAATGCATTTTCCCTGGTATTTTAATTCACCTGTAAACTTCCAGATCCCTAAGAACTTCAGAGACCCTCTGTTCAAAAGCAAATGCTTGACATATTTTCCTTTCTGATCTTAGAAAATCATTGCATAACTCATAATGTCCTAAAGCAAGTATTGTTCTGAACTGCTGACTGCTTCAAGAATACAAATGAGTGTTCCAAGCTAGAAACAAGATTCTGGTACCTTATAAATCAAGGAGGTTCCCAGTGTTGTCAAATAAATTTTCCTTTAGCTAGTATAGCTCTGAAATTTCTAGTCTGGAAATGTTGATCTCTTTTTCATAGAGGTAATGATATTTTATATTGATTTAAGATGTGTCTTTAAGATTTCCTTGAAGTGTGCATCTTTGATCTTGTGGCCACATAATTGCATGAACAAGATAAATACCAGAAGTGAAGAAAGAATGTTCTTAAAAATCTCAAAATACTTTCTATTAAGTCTTCCATAAAAATGTGATACTAATAAATGTTGTTGCCCTTTTCTAAATTTGAAATTACATGGTCAAATTCATTTTGAGTTATGACATGGAGAGCATGTAGATGTAGTCCTTTTGAGTTAATGTTTTATGGATTAATAATTTTATTGTTTCCTAGGACTACTACTTATCTGATACAAATACAAGGTGCAGTTTCAGTCCCATATTACAGTAAAACAGTCCAAAAATCCCAGAAAAGTTATTTTTCATTAGTTTTGTGTTGCCTTGAGATGCAGTTAAAATCTGAGCAGTTAATTTGAATGAGTTTTGATTTATTTCAACAGTGGGCAATCTTAGCTGCTTTGGGGAATTCCATTACAGCATTAACACTGAGTTTCCTTGACTGCATTGCAAGACTTGAGGTTTATTTAAGATTTAAGAGTTTATTCTGCTGGTCTGTTCAAAGCTTAAAGTTCTGTCCTTCATGATACAGTTTCATGTTCATAAAAATACACTTAGCTTCTGGGATGAGGTGAGTTAATAGTTTCAGGAGAGTTACCAGCGGGTGAAAAGGAATCTGTTGTTCCTTTGCGTTTGAGGCCATGCAATTTGGGACACAGCAGTTATGTAACTTTGTACCTGCCAGTTACAGAACGTTGCTAAGGATGGACAAACACCAACGCAGGGATGATCCTGCTGCGAGCTGCACAGTCCATCAGTGCACTTTTTACATGGGAAAATGGGCTCATCCCTTCTTAAAGCACCTGGCTTTGCCTTAATACTGCAATGATCTAGGAAAGAATCATTTGTACAGAATTTAGAAATATTTTGGAGATGGTTTTCTGTGCAAAAAAACATTTACATGTGGCACCAAAAGCAGTACATGGGGAGCAGATGCATTGGTGGGGGTACAGTTTAAGGCGCTCCCAGTTACTTTTTGTCTTCTGTTGGAAATGCCAAAGAGAGAATGTAACTTCATGTACATAACTCTGGTAATTTCATTGTTTGTAATAGTGCAGTAATCTTATTTTCTCCCAAATGTCTTCATTCAAGAAAAATTTCTAAATTATTTACTTTCTAGAGTATTTACTTGGACTAGAGGCATTATGAAATTTACCTGATGAACTAGTCCTGCTACTTAATCTGTTGTGCTGTGAATTTTGACTTGTGTGAAAGATGGGTATTTTTAAATTAATTTGTTTCAAATGACACATTCAAACTTCACATCCTGAGAAAGCAACATCAGAAAGTGTGCATTGACATTCTGAAGGCTTCTTGGAAAAAAGTAACATTTAAATATGAATACTACTCAAAACTGAGATCATTTTCAAATTACGTGTGTATATGTATACAAAATAGAAACAACAATGGTGAAACTTCACCTTCTTTGAGTATTTAAATGTGATGCAGTGTTTTTATATCAGCAAAAACTGACTTGCCTGTCTTCCTGTTTAAGTGAATTGCACTATTTTGCCCCTGGAATTTACGGCAAATATACCTCAAGTGAGTTTCAGTAACTTTTATGGGCATAAAGATTTTGTGTGAATGCAAGTATAGATAAAAGTATTATTCTGCAGTGCAGTATTTGTATATAAGAGTTATAATACATGAGTAGCAATAGGCTATTCTAAAATTTACAGAAGCCTGTAGTAGATTTCTGCCATCATGTACTGATCTTGATTAGAGCCTAAAACTTTACGTTAAGCATATAAACTTCAGAAGAAACGCATACTGAAATAATGCTTCTTTATTTAATTTTTAGATTGGTAACATTCTGAGAAACCTCTTTTGGATAAATTGCTCTCAGAATGTGTCCATAACTGTACCTTGAAACATGCGTTTTTGGGAATATGGGCATTCATCAAGACAACAACTTGCTACGAGAGATCTGTCAATGATTCTTTGCCAATGTAATAACTAATAAAACAGGACAATAACTAGAAAGCAGGATGACTAATTTTATTCTTGCTGCAAAGCCAACTCTAGTATTAATTCTCACTATTGCAAGAAGCAGAGTCTCTCTCAGGGCTTACCAACCACCTCACTGTGGCTGAGTAGCTGTTCACACTAACAGCTCCTGCTGTCTTCGTGTTTACCATAAATTGCAGAACAGTTCATCGTAGCCCTTGAAATTTTTTAATCCCTCCAATGACATAGTCCTGTACTTGCCTTTTTGTGACCTCACTGATAGTGGAAGAAAAAAGGTGTTAGGGGTATGGTGTTTGATCAGGGCTGGAGGAGGAAGCTGCTTGGGTGGAAGAGAGGTGCTGTGCTGAAGGAGGGCGAGCCTTGCTCTGGGTAGCCCTGGGGCCCTCAATCCAAAAAAGAGTAGCCAGGGAATGCTGAGGGGTCTGGTGGGACACCTGCGTGTGTAGGGCAGGACTGGAAGGCACTATGTTAGTTTTGAAAATAGGAGATGGGGTTGGGAAGGAGCAGGAACACTGATAATGTTATAATGAGGAGAAAAAGAAACAAAACAAAGCTCTGTTACCTCTTACATAAGCTCACTTCTGTTGAAAAACCCTGCTTGATCCCCAGCCCTCCACATTTGATTACCTTGGAAGGATAGATGGCTTTTGTGATAGATCAGAGATCCTGTGTAGAAGGCATGTGTTTTCCAGATTATGCTCTGTTTTTCTAAAATTTCAGATCAAAAATGCTGGTTTCTGCATTTGCCACTACATCACGAAATATGGTTCTAAAGTTGTCCAACACTGTGGATTTGCCATTGATGCATGTCTCATTGAAATGCTGAGTTAATTCTGGTAGTTATGAAGGCATTTTGTCAATCTAGTTTTATTCATCTAAACGTACTGACTATTGATTTCATATTGTTTTAGTAGGATTTTAGTATTTACATATGGTTAATTATTTAAATTTAATCTTAATTGGAAAATATATTCTCCACAATTATTTAATAAAATGCAAATGAGTTCTTTTAATTAGGATTACTGTTGATGATGTTTATTGCCCCTTAAAACCATAATCCTAAATTATTATTTTATTATACTGTCCTTATATGCCTGATTTTCTAATACCTTTGCCCTTTGCTATGTAGAAAACTTGCACAGCAGGTATGTTCTTTTTTTTTTTTTTCTTTTTTTCTTCCCTGGCTGTATCATCTTCAACTTTTTTTCTTGTCTTGGGTTGTTTGAATTTCATCTTGCACTTTTAAATGTCTTTTCCTTCTTTATGGTGGGAGGGGAAAAATAGAAGAGGTAGAAGCTACATTTTCATTGCTTTTGGAGCTAAATCTAATGACAGCTGTACCGACAATTTTCTTCTGTGTTTACATGCAGCCAGGAGCTATGGGCGGAGAAGAGGTAAAAGTATTTACTAAATGTTTTGTTTGCTGAATAGTGGGAGAAATAAATATTTAGTTTTCTTGTGATAAGATGATGCTACCAATTTGAACATTATTTAGTTGATCAGTTGCTTCATATAAATCAATCTCATGTTTTTCCCTTGCAAAACAGCTCCCTTTTAACAGCATCTTAAAGCAGTGATGATCCTGAGCTGATAACTTCAAGTGTGTTGCTATTACTAGAGAACTGGAGGATGACTGAATGTAAAGACTCTCATGACACATATTTCTGACTTGAAATGCATAGTGTTCCAAAAAAATATCAGGTTTGGGTTTGTGTTTGGTGTTTGTTTGTTTTGTAGAAGTGCAATGTGAAGTGCTGCATTGAACATTTGAAAATTACTTTTTTTCTTATGTGAAGCAGCTTTTGCTGAATATTAGACTTAATTACTTTGAATTACGTCAGGTAGAACATGTGGATACCAATACTAGTAAGTGAACAGCAAATATTGAGAATCATTTTGAAAAGTTACAGTATTTGAGCACATTTTAATAGTAGATTGTCATAGATAACCCTTACAACAAAAGCAAACTGAAAATATTTTATAAATGTACAGTGCTGCATATGAGTTAGAATATTCTGAGAGATTAATGAGCAGGGACAATAGTTAAGGCCTACAGCTGTATTGAGCAAACCACCAATGCAGCTTGTGCACATTTATGTCTTGTGCTGTAGCTTACACAGACTGTTGAGAAAATAACAGCTTTTAAGAATTACATTTAGGCAATGCCATCTGCACAGGGTACTTTAGCATTAAACTTAATTTTATCTTCCTTTCCATGAAGTTCTTTGCCAACTATGCAGGTGACATTGCCTTCTTTTCCAAATGTAGAATTGGCATCCCGTTTGTGAAGAACCTTAGAGACAGATATTTCCTTGCACAGACCAATAGCGTCTAAGGTCTTGTCATTTGTATGGATTGAGGTGGCAAGCTGTACAGGCCATACTAACACTGTTTGTAATAAAGAATTTGCTCTGAATTTGTACCAAGCTGACTCATTTTAGTATTTATTTGATAGCTAAATCTGAAATGAAAGATTCAAATTTTTCTCAAAACTTAACCTTCCTATTTTTCCCCACCTGCAGAGTTCAGGCTACTGTTAACAGATGTTGAAAGGATTCTAAGACTTTTTCAGTGCTTTCATGGTACTGAAACAAATTGGGAAGTATGTGGAGTATACAGTAAGGTATACTCTCTGTGCACATAAACACTGTTTAATTTTATTTTAAGATTGTGGCAGATGTTTCCAGATTGATCAAATGGCACCAAAGTAGGAAATGAGGTAGGAATCTGTAGGATACTATAAATTACTTGCAACTCATATTTAGTTGTAGAAGCAAAATGCAATAATGCAGAAGTAATTGTGATGAATGTAATTCAGACTGTTTTATACAAATTTTAGTAAAGACAAAACAGGGCAAACAAGTTCTGAATGTGCTGGCTTTTCAGATTTCTTTTCTCGCTACCAAGAAACATGTTTCATTCCACAAGACTTGTTTCCTCTGTGAAATGCAGACTATAAGTAGATTTGTGTGTGTGTGTCTTGTCATTAATGTTAGGGAT
Organism: Catharus ustulatus; assembly: GCF_009819885.2. Lineage (NCBI taxonomy): Eukaryota > Metazoa > Chordata > Aves > Passeriformes > Turdidae > Catharus > Catharus ustulatus. Next base: position 15,576,392 of record NC_046228.1, on the reverse strand, counting down.
TTTTACTTGCCTCATTCGTATTACAGTCTGTGATGTTCATACTTTATCATTACCTTGACTTTTTAACATTGGTTTTGAGCTTTCTTAAGTGTGAAATTCTACAACAGTCTGTTAAAAATGTGTTGGTTATGAAATAGTCTGATATATCCCTCTCTATTATTGCTTTTCCCATTTTTATTGGGATAATATGCAGAGTAACCATAGGAAAGTCTGTGCAAGGACTCATTTTATGTTTGTTATACTTGGATATTTTAATTAGTGTTTGATTCTGTCACTGTGACTGAGCATCTTCATTGAGAAGAGGTTTTGTCAGAGATTTCTTGAGGTTTGCCATAAACTTGCAGTTCTCTACTTGATTCTCTGTTTCCTTTGAGAAAAGAGATGAGCATTTCTTTGTAGGTATCATGTTTAGAGCTGTTGAGTCATATTCTTGGTACCTTGTTTTTTGACTTTTACAACTAGTTTTTCAGGTACAGATGTAACCACTGCTGTGGGAAATCAGCCCAAAGTATTTTGCTACACTGACAACTCAGATGCCCAGAGAGGGGTACAGGAGTATGGTACAAAAAAAGTGCATTTAGTGATGCTTTCCCGTAATGTTCTCCCAGAAATTTGCCCCAGGGGGTCTCTTGAGGTGATTTTTTATATTTATTGCGTTAGATTGCATTTTTCTCCTGTTCTTACTCCTTCGCTTTTCTAAACCTACATAAATACTTCAACATCCCAAAAAGTCTGTAGCAAGGGTTTCCAAAGTTTGCCTTGCTTCCAGCCTTGGCATGTGCTGATTGTGTTCAATGAAGTTTATTTTTCCCTTACTGGAGAAGACCATGAACAGTCATTCCCTATTCCCTTGTCTGTATGCTTTCCATGATTTTAAATGTATTCTTCTTGCATTTAGCTCTGTACCTGACTTAGCTATAAACTTACCATAATTTGCATTTATTTAAGGTGTACACTGCCAAACATCTGGCATGGTGCTTAAAGCTGGTATCTTGCTTTGCTGTGAATTTTTATGATTTCCTTCAGAATTCAGTTTCCTCTGCAGACCTGTACTTTAGTTGAACACCTTGTTATTAATTTGATATGTCATCGTCCACTAATGGCTCATGTTTGTTGATTGGTTACTTTTTTACAAGAAGGTAGGTTGATGAGCAGGAATTAAAATATGATTTTTCTCTTGAGTAATGTCAATCTCTGAGATATTTTCAGATTTCCTGCTTTTCAATGATTGCTCTGATTTGATATTTTTACACAGTTTTAGTGTTCTTAATTATTTTTTTCGCTCATGCAAATGTTCCCTCTTATGTTGAAATGCATGTGTTCTTACACATGCATGACCTGTTTGTCCATTAATGGCATAATCATCAAAAGTCTGTTTTATGCTCTAAAGCCACCATTTCTGACAACAAAATTCTACTTTGAAAGGTAGCATCTGTACATCCTTCTGATTGTGGTATTTACCCTGTATTTTATATTGATGTGTAAATGCATGGTAGGATTTTTGCTTCAGTGGATTTTTGTGTCTGTGATCTGTCAGTATTTAACATTCAATATATTCTTTTTAATCAACACTTTTCTGATGCCTGATGTTTGTAAAAAAAAAAAAAAATCAGGCTGGTCTTGTGTGGCAGTGAGAACATCTTTCCTGAGAACATCTTTCCTGACTTCATTAGCTCATCTTTCATATACAGGATTACTGCTTCTTTTTCTAATCTGTCCTTTGCTACTGGAGACAATTATTTTCAGTATATATGTTTTTCTGACTGCTGCCCCTTTGTCTTGATTTCTGTTCTTGCCTGTTTTTATTTCCTTTGCTTCCCTGTGCTGTTAACACCAGTATGGTATTAGCCCTTAGGTCTTGCTATGTCCGTTTCATGTGATCCATTATTTTGAATTTAATTATGTGCACTTACAAAAGTATAAATGCGTTTCTATCTGTAATTAACCCCCCTGTTAACTGTTTGTGTCAATTAATTATAATTCCATCCCTGGGAGCAATCCTCCATAGTATGAGGGGACAAGTAATCTTTTCAGAGCTGAGGTGTGGTTCTTATTTATATATCTCTCTGTATTGCAGGACTTATTTTTCAGCTCAGGTATAGGGAATTGTTAAATTCCAAAGCTGGCCAGTGTTGATTATGTACAGTCCTTGAATATTTTTTAATCTTCCTTGTTAATAAATCTGTTCTTAAGATAATGTGTGTATACTTTGTTAGTATAGCAACGAGTTAATTGCATCAGATGGTTACAAACAAATTCTTTACTTTTCATTAACAAACTGAATAGCAGTCATTTGTGTTGATTTTCCTCATTCATTACTGAAAGGATTTTTTAACTCTGAGTAGCAAACAGGCTGACAGGCTGTTCTAGCTAGCAAGTGCAAGTTCTTTGTGGTTTATTTAACAAGATTTTTTTTCTTGTTCACTAAGTTTCTTCACTTTGTGTTTAACATCTACAGTCCAAAGCTTTCCATGTTTATTTTGCTGTTTGCCCTCCCACTCAGCATGAGCCTGTGTTCTGTGGAGGTGGAAGTGCTGCAGCCCTTCTTGTCAGCTCTTGTTATACAGCACTCAAAGGACTGTCCTGCTCTGCAGTGCAGTGGCTTGAGGGATCTTGAGATGATTCCTTCAGGATATGTTATGGAAGGTGTAAATCTCTAAGAATTGGTTTGAAATGTAAATCTTGCAAAGGTTATGTTTCTAGCTATGACACATAATCTCATCAGATAACTTGTTTTTAATTTCTGTCCATTTACAAGGGTTTGTTTTGAAGCTAAATTAGGTTTATTGTCTTGCAAGGACAATACACTCTTGGAAAAATAGAAACAATACAAATGAACATGAATTGGACAACTGGACCACCTAGCTGGGTCATTTAATGCAAGTTCTGTTAAAAAGTAAAACAGTAAAAGCTTTTTCCTGAAGTACTTAATTCTCCAGGAAACAGTGTTAACTATAGATCCTACAAAATCTGTTGCAGGTCGGTCTTCACTGTTTCCTTTTGAAGATGGCTTCCTAGACGACAGCCATGGTGATCAGTCGCTGTCCTCGGGTCTCAGCTCTCCCACGCGCTGCCAGAATGGGGAAAGAGTGGAACGCTATTCTAGAAAGGTCTTTGTTGGAGGTCTTCCTCCTGACATTGATGAAGGTACTGTAAATCACTTGCATTGCTGAAATGTGGGAATTGGCTTTCAGATAATTACTATTAAAAAGATCAGATTTTCATAGAAGCAGAAGGATTTACCCAGTTGTGTCTCTTGTAGTGATTGTGATGTTACTTAGAACAAACACACACTACCCCCTGAAACACTTGAGAATTTACTTTGTGTTCTTGTGAACTGCTGATCAGAAGAGATGGAGGCAGAAGTGGCTGCATAGCAGGTCTGATCTGCATGTCTTCCCACAACTGTCAAGTGGGAAAGCTGAAAAAGGGAACTTAGTGGGTACTGGCTCTCCTCCATAGTCTTTCCCTATTCTTGGATGTGGTTGATTTTAAGGACTTTCTTAATGCAGACCTTACCAAAATACCATGGGCTTTAAATAATCAGCTCTTATACCCAGCATGTATGCAGATGATAAATATATGGTAATAATGTGGTTACAAAGGAATAACCTGCTTAGGAAGGATGGTCAGAAGGATGGTCAGAGTTTTTCTCAATCGTTACCTGCTGTACTTGTGTGTGCCCCCACAAACCCTTACTCCTGAACTAAAATCATGACAGTTTTTGGTGTATTTTTCATAGCTGGAATATAGCTGGAATCCACCCCTGTCTAGCTTCAATGGGCATACACAGGGAATTTGAGGATGGCTTATAATTAAAAGAGAGAGATCTGCTAATCTGAAGCCTAAACTGTGTACAGTTTTAATGAAAAAATAGTATGAGTTGCCAGTCCATGTTTTCAGAGACCTCAAATACAGTTCCTATGTCACACCAAGAGTTGCAGGGCTGTACAGGGTCTGGTGGGTAATCTGGATTTGCAGCTGTGAGAAGCAACAGCCCAGCAGGGACAACTGATGTGAACATTGCTGGGTCACTCAGAATCAAAAATACATACCCTGTCCTGTGAGGAAGTAACATGGTGACCTGGAGCTGTCACTCTCTTTGCTGTAAGGTCTCATTCAGTAACCCTTTCTCCTTCAGCTCTTCAGGTACACAGGTGTGTGTTCTGTCTCCAGATGCTTGAAAAATCTGGCATACAATTCATGGGGTCAGAGAAATTGGACACATCTCAGTGTCAGCAATCCAGAACCTGGAAAACCCCACTGCCTTTCTCCTGATGGCTTCTTACTCTGATCTACCTAACATCACATTAGACACAATTTTAAACTAATTCTTTCTTTAAAGTACATGTGAAAATGTATTGAGAAAATAAGATTTTTTCAAAAACAATTTTAAATACTTTTTTTCTGAAGGATTTCCATGTAAAACAAAACTGTCCTGTAGGATAGCTCATGATGTGGTTACATGATGGTTCCAAATTGATGCTTAAAAGTGAATAAAAAATTTGGTAATTCAAAGCAGATTTCCTGAGGGGCCTGAGGAAGGTGAAATGCCCACAGTGGCATGACCTGCTGCAGCCTCTTTCTAGGGCAGGCTGCAAGGAGCAGCCGTGCTGACATGGAGCTCCTCTGTCAGTCCCATGTGGCTGCATCTGACCCTGCTTTGTGGCTATAATTAGAAGTAGACCGCAGCTGAAGCATATTCACTTCTGATAGATCATGTTTGCATTTAATCCTGCTGCAGATTTCCACTGCTGGAATGTAATATCACTTTTTTAAGCAGCCATATAAAGCACAGAGATGAAAGAATATTTAGGCATCCTCTATGGACATTATTGCAGTTTTCACTGTTGTTGTTTTGTTGTTTTTTTAAAATAAGACCTTTTAACTTTGCCACTGTCAGTTTTTACGTTCTTTCTAAGGTGCTTCATTTGTGGTTTTTTTTGTAGATGAGATCACTGCCAGTTTTCGTAGGTTTGGACCTCTTGTGGTGGACTGGCCTCACAAAGCTGAAAGCAAGTCATATTTTCCACCTAAAGGTAATTAGTTTAAAATACACTTAAGAAGGCTGTTCTGGTAAAAGGGAATTACATCTGCCATGTGGTAATCCACTATAAAGCAAAGTTTTGACTCTTTATGATGAATTTTCTGTCTTTCATCAAGCATATTTTCCGCCATTGTCATGATGGGAAAAAAGTTTAAAAAAAAGTTGTTCACAATTTGGTTATTGAAATGTGCTCCTCTGTGTGTGTACTTCTTCAGCACACCTTGAACCCTTGAATTATGCCTTAATTTGTACCAACAGGTAGATGCAAGTTGCAAACATTCCCTAATTGATTCTGTTGTGGTTTGCACATTGCAAAACCCATGGGAGTAAGAGCTGGGGGTCACCTGGATTGGGTCACTGGGCAGGGTGCCCAGGGCTCCAGCGTGTGCTGTGACCCAGGGGCTGTGATCCTGCACAGAGCCACGAGCTCCACAGCAGGGCTGCCTTGCAGTGGGGCACAGAGCGGGCACAGGGCATGGGCCAGAGTGTGGGCAGGTGGGACATCCTCCCACGGTAGCACAATGTTATGCAGACCTGTTTGGGGTGAGAAAGAGCAGTTTATGGGAAATCTACTGGGGAGGGTTACTTGGCTAAATCAGACTGCTCTTACTGTACCCTGCTGTCTCTGATTTTGTACAAAACATTCTACTCTCTCCCACATGTGCCTCTTGCATGTCGCTGCTGAGTTCACTCATGATCTGAAACAGTAGCAGGAACTTGTACACAAAATTTCTGGTTTATATGCAAAGACTTCCATTTCTCGTTGACCCTGGAAACTCTTAATTGCTCATTAAGGCCACTGATTATTTTGGCAGAACAATGGGCTGTTCAGTCAGTGAACTAGCTAATCCTGCGATATTTTGATAGATATATTTTGACTGTGAAAACACACAAAAGCCAACTTAATTTATCTGGAAGCTTAATTGCTGGAGGCGAGATAACACTATGACAAATACTTGACCTGTGAACAGTATTTGTGATGCTTAAAAATCAGAAGAGAAACCCATACATGCTTCCTCTTTCCTGTTCCATTCTCACCACTCAGCCTTGCTGTCAGCAGTTATGCAACATCTGTTCTTGAATTTAAAAACAAATAAAAAAGCCCCCAAAACAGCAAAAAACCACCCCAAACCTCGACTCCCCTGCAATATTTTAAGGACAGTTGGTGAAATACATGCTTTTCCCTTTTTATGTTATTTTTAAAGATCTTTGGGGTTTTCTGGCTAGTGACTTCTAATTGTGCCTTCACGTAAAAGTTTTGTTTAAAAAAAGAGTAGAAGAGCCAGGTTCTCCTTATACTTATTATCTCTTAGTATTCTCTACTTGTTTTTCTTTTTTATGTTTTTTCATCTTATTAATTCAATAAGAAACTATTTGTTGAATTAACACGGGACTTCCAGTTTTGATTTTGTCTCTGTCTGATACTTATGCCTTGACCAACTTGTAAAATGTTTTTGAGTAAGATCTATTTTAGCAGAAGACAAGGGAATGCAGCCTCACTTCTATTTTTGTCATGATTCTAATATAGGAAACAGCTTTCAAAGCCCCTGCCAGTTGCCCTGAACGTCTGTCTGAAAGTGCTAAACAACAGTCAATCCCAACTGTTCCAGATTTATTTATATCTGACTTCTTAGTTATCAGTCAGGGCTGCAGCATCAGACATCCTGCATGCCGGGCCCTGACATTCACTTACAGTCATGGTGAGCTCCATAGGTCAGATGTACCTGATTTACTATGATCCTGTACAGACAGCACCTACACAGAAGACAGAATATTATTTCCAGGAGTCAAAGGGTAAATTTTGAGCATCTTCTAATTTTTTCACAACCTTTTTTTTTTTTTTTTTCAATAACGAGTACTTACTTTTCAAAGTTATTACAGAATCATTTTCAGAAGTACCACAATGAAAATTCTCCAATTCTGGTTTTGATCAGAAGTTCTTTTAGACCTAAAATTTAAGTTGGTGGGCTTTGGTTTTGGGTTTTTATGTTTGTTTATTTTACTTCTTTATTTTAAGCTGTTTTGGTGCATTACTGGACATTTCCTTTAAAAACACAAAAAGAGATATTTGAAATTATGCTTGGTGCAAAATTCAGTGAGACTTATTCAACTGTCAGATACTCATTAATTCAAATGTTTTTTCCCTTCACTTTTCTAGATGTCGTCTGTGTTGCATTGCTAGTCTGTAAATTCTCTGACATTTTGAATATGAGTCTTTCAAATGGAAAACATGTCCAGAAAAACAAAGGACAAATGAAATTATAGAGGAGAGAATGGGCTGGGATTTGTATGCTAGCAATCTTGAAAGAAAACAAGAAAAATGAATAGTTGGAATGGAGTGGGGATGATGCAGAGGCTATTCACACATGGATAAAGCCTGACCTTCAAGGCTTCTCCCACCTCCTTGAATGTGCCCCAGAGGCAGTAAAATTGAGCCCTGCTCTTTCTGAACATATGTCATCACCTCCAGGAGGACTTCAGTGTCCTTTTGATGGATGGCCTTTTCCATTACTGGAGGGTCAGAGCACTGGACAGTGTCTGGTCTTTCAGCAAGGTTCAGGATTTTTGTCTGTTTGCTTTGATGAGTGCTCACTGAGAGGTTTGGGGCAGACAACATCAGTAGGTGATGCCATGGGTCAGCACAGTCAGTGAAGTTTTATGCAGGAGCTGCTTCACATCATGGTTTTCTGTATTCAGTTACATCCAGGTGATGCAACATCCCTTCCAGTCCTGAATGAATCATTACAGATTTCCAGAATCTGCTTGTTGGTATAATTTATTGAATTTTGGAATGTTTGCTATGCTGGTGCAGTACATGAACTCCCTGTAGTCGCCCTGTATTAGGAGCCCTCTGTTGATTTTAGGGCTAGGAAGAGAGGGCTGCAGAAACCATTAGCCATGGCTAATCTGATCAGGCGTGAAATCTGAAAGATTAAAATGTTGCTTACAGTCTAGTGACCTCCAGCAGCCCTCCCGAGGGCTTTATCTGGTTAGTTTAGTGAGCCAGTTGGGCCATAGATGTGCAGATAGTTCCAGCAAGCCTTATTAGCTAATTTATTAGTTGGTGGGGTTGATTAGCTCAGCTGCAGTGGCCATCATTGTAAACTATCATTGGGACCAGTTGGGGTCCAGAAACATTCCTGCAGCACTGAGCTTGAACAAAGAAGGTTTTCCTGGATTTGGCATCTAGAGCAGGATGGTGTCACCACAGGTCTGCTTAGACACATTTGCTCAGATTTAGTGGTGGTCCTGCTGGATATAAATGTGTGTGAAATGATGCTGAGCTGGGATCTCCAGCATGATGAGCAACACCAGGCTTATCCTTGTGTGGGGTCAGCAGTGCCATTTTGGACCTTGGGGGATTGCACAGCAACACAGATGAATCTGCAGCATATTTCTCAAGCACATCATTGCTATCTGTATTATCCAAGTTTTCCTGTTTTCCCAGATATTCTAGGGGTTTGTTACCCTATTGAATCTTGCTTGGCATCACTGAATACACTGATCAGGTGTGAAAAGCAGTCTGGCTTTGTCAGCATTTCAGTTTTGGACATCATAACAACAAACCCAAAATCATTCTGTAGATCAAACACACCTTACCTTACCTTACTTTGGTTGCCAGTGGGTTCCATATTTAGGTTGCCAAGAGAACAGGGACACTCTTGTCACTGAAAATGAATATTGTGCACTTGGGCAAGAGAAACTGCCAACAGCTGACAATGTGTGCAAGAGGCTCCTATTTCTATTCTGAACATCTGCATTGTTGCCTTAACATTTCTTTTTACCCCTCCCGTGCATTGTAAAGCTTAGCACCATGTTTTCATGTTTGTGTCATGCATGAGGTGGTTTTTAATGCTTTGCCTCTGAATAAGGCTAATTCCTTCCTGTTGCCTGAGAAGTCTTTGGATTACATCCTTGGCATCTGTTTGGGTATGTTACTAACCGAACTGGCAAAATTATAAATGCCATGTGTTGGTCTTGGGTAAGCAGATGCCCAGTTCCTAATGTGTTTACTTGGCTTTCACCCCAGAGTTTGGGAATTAAATGTGGTTTGTGGTTAAGTATCTTTTGAGTACCTGTGAGACACTGAGAAATAAAGAAATATGTATTAAAGGATGCTGTCAAAAGTAGTTGCACATTACTGTGTCACAGTCTATTTATCTCTGGCAAAATCCAGATAATTCATGTTTTATTTAAATAGAAGTTTATGGGGTTTTTCACTTATTTGCTGGTGTGCTGAGTTAAGCAATGCTTATGCTAACTACAGTAATTTTTTTTCTTTTTTTTATTAAACAGATGGTGCTAACTGTTTCAAAAACATTTTTTCAGTTGTTTTTTTCTTCAACAGATTGCTAGCTTTAAAGCAACTTTTAAAAAACTCTTTACTGGTTTTTCCTTTTGATAACCATGATTTTTGTAGTAAGAACTGCACCGTGTGTTTTAAAATGCCAAAAATTATGCAAAAATTTTCACCCTTTTTTTCCATTTAGAAACATTGATGTTTGAATATAGATGAGAATTAGAGTTAGAAAATGACGCGTGGCAGAGCTTGAAGATGGGATGGGTTTGGAATGGTAGGAATGCTTTGACTCTGCAGTTGATTTAGATGTGTGATGCAGTAGTCTGATCCTTTTGTGTTTTCCCTGTTCTTCAGTTCGTTATCCTGTTATCTGATAAAATTAAGCACATTTGTCCCTACTGCTCCATATGGGACACCAGGGTGAGGGAGATCTCATGAGAAACAAATTAGTGTAAGTGAAGTTGCACAAAGAAACATGAAATTATTGTCATGCTTTAATTTAAAAACAACTGGTGGTTCAGACAGTGTGAGCCTCTCTGATTATCTCCAAAGTACTGTTTGGGAACACTGTTGTTGTAGTCTTTTGACTGATCTTGATTTCATGGATCAAGACCATTTCCACGGTTAATTCCATTGCCACTGCAGTGGCAGTTGAAGTTTCTGCCAGAGGAACAAGAGTGAACAGTTGCAAGGAGAAAGTATGGAGTCATAATTCTGATTTCACTAGTTCTATTCATGAGAAGATATCTGGTTTGTCCAAGTACAACAGTCTATTCTGGAAAACTGCCTGCTTTGGCTTAACTGATCAAACATGATACCACCACAGTCCAGCATGAAATGCTGAGCCAATTTTTGTGTTTAAAAAACTGAAGTCAGAGATCCATCATATTTGTTAGACTGGAAACTGATATCTCATATCCAGAATTGCATTGTATGGCAAAGAGAGATTCTGGGAGGGTTTTTAGATGTTGTTTATGTATGTTCCAACACACCTGTGCAGTGTCAGTGGTTTAGCCACTGACATCTGAGTCCATGTCTGTAATTTGTAGTCCCTGTGTCTTCCCACAGCAGGGCAGCATAATCCCAAATCAATGCAAGTCACAAAATGTGTGGTGGCAAAATGCAGTACATACTAATGTGCTCCTCTGTGGCTATGTGCCTTTAGCTTGGTTTTGCAGAGAATTTTCTTTGAGGTTTTTGGTGACTTTTGTTTGAGCCTCCCTTTTTTAAGGTCTTAACACTGTTTCCTGACTTGTCCTAAATGTTTAAGGATTCTTGGTGGTGTAGGGACAATGGTGATTTTGAAGTGTCTGTCTTTGAGACTGCTGTGCCAGGTATTTAAAAGCATTCAAGGAGCTTGCTTCATGTAGGAGAATTTCTGTCTCTAAAACGATGCCATTTGCAACTCCTTTTTCTAGGGGAAAACAAGAATCTGGTGAGGCAAAATACTGAAGTATTTTTGAACCATCCAAGCCTAGGCAGAACAAATCTGATTCTGAAGTAGCATTGCAGGATTATTCTCTCCCAGCGTTCATGTTGCTTTCAACAGATCCTACTTTCTTTCAGAATTGCTAGCTTACTGTAGAAGAAACCACAAATTTTAGCAAGCATTTGACCCTTTTTCAATAATTTGAACATGTCTAAGTACATAAAAAGCTTTCCATGTTTATTTGTAGAGGTAGCTAGACCACTTTTGTCAAATGGAAGGAGTTAAATATTTGTCTTAGTCTCATTAACCTCTCCTAAAACCCAAGTAGATTTTACTGTGAATTGTACATCTCATCCCTCCCCAATACTATTTTTATTAAATGTTGTCTTTTGTTTTATAAATGGAAATACATGAGTTGATCTGTAAGTATTATGGGCTTCAGCATAAAAGCTGTCCTTTAAATAGCTCTGTTGAGGACTTAATATTTGCTGTGTAGTAGCTTGTGCTATCTTGTTTTGCTAATAATTTATGAAGCACCAAATTATCCTTTCAAGTCATTGAAATATGCTGAAGGGATTGTTGCAGGTGGTGGTGCAGAGACAGATTCTGAACTAGGGCTGCAGAATATTCATTGTTCTGAGGGTGTTCTAAAAAGTAAGCAGTTCCTTACTCCCACCCCCAATCAGTTGTAATTATTAATGCATTAAAAACTTGTGCTCTCTGCATGAAGTCCTTCAGGCATTATATTTATATATATATATTTATATTTATAAAAGTACATACTCACTTCCTAGGATCACTTCATTATTTTAAGGGTAGAATCACTGATATAGTAATCTAAAATTGGTACAAGATCATTGGAATACCTATATCATAAATTTGTCAAAGGTAATACCCCTAATTATACTTGTGTTCTCTCAAATCAGAGGTTGGGACTGGCAAATGTGAGTATTTCAGGTGCTGAATGTGCTGTGGGTGCCCTTGCCCAAGGCAGTGCATCTGCCTCTCTCTGATCTCAGAAGCTTGGAGCAGCTCAGAGCTGGTGTTTGCCTCAGCTGTCTCAGTGCTGTGCTTGGCAGGTTGTGTCTACTTGGTACCATGCAAATCCTACCTGGTTTTGGGATCTACAGTGTATCTGACTACTGATTATACCAAGAGTAGTCAGCTGTATGCCAGTGGAGGCTGGGCAGTTTCATTAACAAAGGCAAACACAATTTTTTAGAGGATTTGGGAAGTCTGGTTTTTGGTTTTGGGTTTTTTTTTTTTAATATACTATTCTGATCTCCCAGGGACATGCATACTTTCACTCACCAGAAGCAGTTTTGGGTTTTCTTTGGTTTTGAGAGGAATTTATTGTTCAACATAATCCAATTTTGGAAAAAAACTCTTCTGTTATTAAGGAGGGTTTTTCAAGCTGCATCTTTTTCTTATAGTCAACAAAGACAAAAAAATGTGAACAAATCAAAACCTGAAAACAATCCACATGTGAGTGAACATTTAAACCAGTTATTGGCAGCACCACAGCAATGACAAACTGATTACTTGATTAAAAGAAAATAAGTCAAAACTTAGTGCTGAAGCTCTGCATTCTGCCTTTAGAAATGTTTTACAGCTCACAGGAGAGTTACAATCATACAAAAATCAGAAAATATGTTACTAGCTTCATTTGTGCAAATGACATGGGGTGTCTTCTTTTTGATTGAAATACTTTACTTTGAAGCTCTTGACAATAGTCCCACATATTTTGTGTATCGCAGCCCTAATAAGTGCTGCTTACTTTCTTCTCTAAAAAGAAATGTTAAGAAAAACATGTAATTTAAAGTAAAAACTATTTTTATTTTAAAACCCAATATCAAATTTAATTTAAAATAACTGAAATCTAGCTAGCTTGGATTTTTGGACTGGCACTTTCTTCCCCTGAAAATTTATTTTACCTCATGCTGATACTGTGCCTGAAATAGAAGCTGAAATCAAGCAGAGCATTTATATTTCTGTAGAATTTTTCCATATTAATGTTGGTTGGAGTAGGACTGGAAAATGATTTTTTTTTTGCAAAGAAGAGTAACAGGTTTTGTTCAGACTTGGAAATGGATCTGTCTTGAGCCATCTGTTCAGAGTAAAAGCAGCAGCAGCAGACCTGACTCCCTCCAGATGATGACCATGAGCTACTCTGCCCAGAGCAGTCACCCTTGAATATATATTGACCTTGAAAATCAAAATTTTAAAAATTCAGTTCTGGATTTAGTTGGGGTTTTTTAATAGTTATGAATGTGAATGCTTGAGGTTTTTTCATGCTACTGACTCAGCAAACTTCATAAAGACAGCTTCCACCTCACCAAATATTTAGTCTTTGTCATATGAAATGAAATTCATGTGACTACTCAAATAACTACACTAACCAAATTGTATATTAGAGCCTTTCTTTTATGTTTTTATACCCTTTAATTCTGATTTATAGCTGCTATAGATCATGTTACAGTCTGAAGTCTGATGTTGAAAATGGCTGTGACCTTTGAAAGAGGAGACAACACTATAAATTTGCTGTTGCAATGTTTTATACTAGTTTAGAAGTAAATTGCCAGATAAAAAGAAGCTTTAGTATGCCTGTAGAACATTCTTTGGGTTAAAAACCACCAAAAAATCCAAGTAATTTATTTCAGTCTTTTCTTTTTTAATACACGTTGGTGGGAGTATTTTTACTACAGGACAAACTGAGATGGCATATGTATACTGTTCTTTTGGGCTTTTTTACCCATAACTGCTGAAAGTGAAGTAATGGTGGCTAGAAAAATCCTTTCTGCTTTTTGACATGTTTTGGAACTGAAAAGACTTTATAAATCTTTAGCTGTATGTATCTATTACAGCACTACAGAAATGTTGTCCTTTCTGCTGAGCAAACATTGGGGCATCTCTCCCATGTCCCAGGAATAATGCATATCCAGGAAGGAGAGGTTCTGTGGGTGGATTGGGTTTTTTCTTCCACTTAAACTGAAGATGTGGAGAAAAACAGTCTGTAATATATATGACAAAACAGAAGGTTTCTGTTTTCTCTGTTATTTGGGATATGGTAAGATCATTATTAGTAAGGGTTAAGTGTTGGTTTCAGTTCTTTTGGTGATCTCGTGATGGGGACTATTTAGTGCTAAGACTGGAATGATGAAGCCATGCACTTTATTTTACAGAAGCTACTGATACAGAACCTCAGTTTTCATTCAGCTCTTCTCTATGATCCATTTCATTGCTGGCTTTTCTTGTTATGTCTCCTGTCTTCCCTTTGACATCTATGCTTCATTTTATTGCTATTAAAATTCAGGATCCAATTATTTTTCAGTGTAACTGAGGATATGGAGTTAAATCCTTTAATTAAAATCAAACAAACCCTTCCCCAGTACCTGTCTGTAGTGTGGCATATGAGGAATTTCTTAAATATCACACCAGCCAGGCTGAGTCTGGTATTCATGAAAAACATGCAAAAATGTAAATGTACAGAAATAGAAGAGTCACTGTAAGATTCTAGACTATTCCTATTTCTTATACACCTTTGTTTTTTAAAGAAAAGAATCAGCTGACAGGGTCAAACTCTGCCATATAAAATTAGACTGAATAAAAGAAATTAATCTTTGCAGCCCTGACTAATACATAATTTCACTCTTCTGCAGTAGCTAAGTGAGATTACAGCCTTTTCTATTTTGAGGTTTCTTAAGTATTTAAAGCCTTTGAAGTTCTTTGAAATGCAGTCATGTCACTGCAACGTTTAAAGGAAAGTATGCAGTTTTTTAGCACCTCAGATTTTTTATTTTTCAAAAATAAGTTTAATTTTTAATAGTCGTTTCATCTTTGGATTTAGAAATGTGTTTTATTCATGTTCAAAGCATCTTCTAATAAGATTACCAAGGTGACTTTGAGCAATGACCCTTGTCATCACATTAACTGATTTAGAAATTTGGTTCACACTGTTTCTAAATGTTCCTTTCCTGTGGGCTTTTAAAACAACTTTATTCTAAAAGTTCTAGTAAATACAACCATAATTCAGTTCAAAACAATTTTTTAAAATCTAGTAAAAAAAAGTGAAATATATATTTCATGAAAAAGTTGTCTATTTAAATCTACTTCTTTGAGGCAGCCATCTCAACCATCTAAGAATAACCCTAAAGAAATGAGACTAGAACATTAATTTTCTATAGCCATTTTAACTCCATCCTTTTTATTTTACATACTATGAGGTAGATTTATATATTGAAATACTTTTGTAAGAAATCTGAGGTCGATGCTAGATTTTACTGTCTAAATGGGTGAAAGATGTACTTTGAAGGCAGTTCAGCTTGTTTCAAGTATAAGTGGTCCTTCCCTTTTGCAGATTAAATCAGTGCAATGACGACCCAAAGGCTTTCACGCTTTTCTGATTTGCTATGCAGAATGTAAAGAGCAAGTTCTTCTCTTCATTTTCTTAATTCTGCCACACAACCTCAGTGTTATAAAGCTGAAAAAAACGTGACCCTTAGATTGTGATTCCTCTATCTGATTTTGCAAGTGGACTGAATTTTGGGAAGTATGGATTTCAGATCAATTACATATGAAATCCATAGATGATATGCAGACAGACACGACATGGATATTCAAATACTCTTTGACCTTATATATAACTCTTCATTACTGTATTTCACTTTGTTTGAAAAGAGCCCAGATTCCAAGAACCAGAAATAGGTTAATCTTTCCCTGTTGGCTATATAACATTTGCATGCCAAAATGCTGGCTTTGGACCAGAAGATTCAGCTCATGGTTGATGCATTTGAACAACAATTTATCTACTGTTGTTCTCAAATGCAAGAACTTAAATTATTAATTACTTTGTGTATTCACAAGTTGAGCATAAAATGGTATCCTTCAGTTGTTATATAATAAAATTGAACTAATTCACAATTAACTGAAATTCCAAAGAAAAACTCTTGATTAAATTCAATCTACTCTGGACTTCATTGAGAGATCTGTGCTGTTACTCCATTTAGTATCTTTCTGAAATATTCCTGTACCACTAAGTAACTAGAGACTGTCCAGACAACCTTTACTATTATAATGTTTATAATTAATCACTTAAACTGAACAGAGTATAGAAATTCTAATATAACAAACTTTGTTTCACCTTCTCCCACGGGTTACGAAATACAGTCAGTGATTTACTTTTACTCCACTAAACTCTGGCTAACCATGGAGCTGTAAAAGGAAGTTGTTACCAGATTTAGAAGAATAATAGAAAACCTTTTCCTTTTAAAACATGCTTTTTTCACAAATGCTGTGAAATGCAGTCAGGCTTTTTCTGGTGAGCCATGGCAGGCATGAAGCTGGATAAACTTTAACTCTTGAGAAGTATTTTGCTTCAGGTCTTTTCTCATAAACTCTACCAGCTGTGACTTGCTAAGTTGAATGATGTCCACAGGGCCAGTAATTTTATTTTCTCTCACGTGCCTAAAACATATAATGCACATTCTGCCATAATAAAGGTACATGAATAGTTCTTCTCAGTTAATAACATTGAGGAAGGATGGGCAGAATACATGCATAATGCACTACTAGCTAAAACTCCAGTATGACTGCCCATAATTTGTACCAACATGCCAGTTTTTGACATAAAAGTATGAATATCAAGATCTTCTTTTATTAGAAAGGCAGAATTGGCACCTTAATACACTTTCCATCTAGCATGTTGTTTGGAAGAGGTCACTGCAGCCTTGTCGCAAACTGTGCTTTCAGTAGTACAGAAAGGCTCCCATCATTAGAGAAGATATGCCAATGTTGGTATTAATTGAAATAGAAATTTTTTTCCTCACTGTTTAGGCTGGCAAAAATCCTTTTGCCAGACTGTAACAACTTTATTTAGTTCCAATTGTATCTTGCATTTCAAGTGAAAACCTTGTTTCAAGCTTGTGGGACACAGTGTATATGCCAGATTTTCCAGTTTATTCTCAGCAAGGTTAACTGAAATTAGACCAACTGGACTAAATTACCCTTTCATATGGAAATTGTGTCACTGTTAAGATGGCAGAATAGGACATGTTACAAAGGAGCTTAGTTCTTATAAACTGCTATCCATAAAATAATCTTGGAGTTTAGGATCGAGGGTCTCCTAGGTTGGCTTCATAAACTAGGGAAATTATTTTTCTCCTCATTCTCCCTCTGCTGTACCCTTTAAAAAGTTGTAGTGAGTTTTTTTACACCAAAATATATTATTGCCTTTTCCCAGAGAATTGCAATGTTTATTGGCAGCACTGCAGTGATATGTTGCACCAACAGCAGAGGAGGAGCTGGATTGCTTCTGCTCTGCCAAGAATCCAAATATCTGTGGATAGAGAACAGTCAGCTGTAGCCAGGTTGAGGATTTTTGAGGCCTCAGATATCTTTCCTGTTTTACTTTATGGAATGTGAGTCAAGGGCAATCCCTTGAGCTCTCAAACCTTTAGAGTGCGTGGTCAGGTAAGAAAGGAGCACTGCCGAAGTTTGACTGCAACGTGCTACCACCACACTGTGCTACCAAAATTGTGCCATAGGGCATTAAAATTTTGAGGTTTATCTGATCTTTTACTACTTGGAGAAAAATGGGTACTTTTTAAAGTGATACAATATTTGTGAAGCACAGATAGGAGAATATGTAGAAGCACAGGATGCTGGGGAATTTCAGCATCTGCTAAATTGCACCGAGTGTGTGATAATTCTTTATTCAATTCCAGTTTCAGCATGGATATTTTCCAATTTTTTTTTATACTGGGACCTGAATTCAAAGTGCATCTTCTGTTATATAGTTCCAGTCAAATGAAGTGCATCCATGGAAGCACATGTTTCCTGGATGAACAAGTAGATGCAGCTGTAAACAGTGATATTGTGATGAAGAGGGTAAGTCTTCAGTAGTAGCAGTGCCTAGAACTGCTCATGAGGAAAAGCTGCTCCTTTCTGAATTTAAAGTTTTTGCATCCCTATGTGCTTCTAGAAAATAAGTAAAAATACCTTTAACTTTGGCAGGTATCTTTCTTGGCCTTATCAACTTCTAGGATCCTTATATTATCTGACGTTCTGTTCTTTATTTTTCATTTTCTTGTAATCTTTGTTACTCATCAGTACCAGAAGTCGTTGAATAATTGGATTAGATGTGCAGTTACCAGGTTTTGCAGTAGTGCTGGACATCATGTCATGCTAGTCCAGCCTCCTCCTTTTCTGGGTTAGCACAAGGCTGCTCTGTAAACAGCCTCCGTGTCTTTGGTGGATCCTTGTGGACCCAGCGACAGGAGAATTGTTTATTCACAGAGGTCTAGAGAAGGGAGGAAATTTTACCTCACTGAACTTCATGGCAGACTCCCCTGAATGAAAGAGACACAAGTGACAAATTACAAAAGTTCACATTGAGAAAACTGTGCTGCAGTGACTGGAGCAGAGGTGCAGTGCCTGCTCCAGGGGAGTCTCTGCCCCAGGCAGCCCCAGGGATCCAGCAGCCTGTTGTTACCTGGCTTTGCTGAGTGCAGAGAGTGCTGTATTAGTTTCACTTCTCAGGAAGCATGGGCTGCTTGGGTCAACTCTTCATGCAGATTTAACAACATAAAATAGAACTCAAGAAAGTTTTCTTGGCAGCTGCATTCAGCAGAGCACTGAGTTTAAGTTTGGTTTACTGGCTGATTTAAAGTCCTAAAACTCTGAATCACATGAAACAATTTTAGTAGACTTTCTTCTCTCTTTTGAACTGCTTTATTTAAATATAAGTAACAATAGCAGGTCTTTTATTAATAATAAAGCACAAAGCATGTTGTTCTTTTTCATTGGGTTTACTGCTTTTAGTGAACATTTTTTTAATATTTAAGTGTGTATGCATATAATATTTTTCTGTTTACCTGTCCACTTTCTTAGCCCTCTCTTCTAGAATTGATTAATTGTATATAGTTTTTTGTGTCTCCATTGTGAGATGTTAATCACTGATACCAGCAGATAACGCTGATAAACAGCTCCAATACAGTTGTTGGATAATAGAAAACCCTTATTCACCAGCGTGTTCTCACTGCTCAGAATCATTAATTAATCAAATAAACATATTCAGATGCAGCAAATACTCTTGTGTCTATTCTGAAATCAGTACTGTAGGGATCTGTAATGAGGCGATGTGTTCAGTGAATTTAATTTATAAAATCAAACTACCAACCTTAACAGTTATTTGTGATTTGTATATGTTACCCACCTATCCAGCTTGTTTGTTTAAAAAATGCTCTATAAATTAACCTGTTACTTTTCTTTCTTGTGGCCTTTTCCTTTCCAAGGCTATGCCTTTCTGCTGTTCCAGGAAGAAAGCTCTGTACAAGCTCTGATAGATGCCTGTCTGGAAGAAGATGGAAAACTTTACCTATGTGTGTCAAGTCCCACAATCAAGGATAAACCAGTAAGTAGCTTATGCCATGACACTTATGCTGGTTGCTAACCCATTTGCTGTTACTCTTTTCAGTTAATAAATAAATAAAATAAATACTTAGAGGTAATTTACTTGTCATTTCCTGTTTCTGACCTTGCTGTTACATTGAATTGACTTCCTGTATCAGCGTAACATGGCTTAACATTTGCTTTTTTCTGATAAATGCCATGTTCAATTAACTTCTTTATTTTGTACTCTGGTATGCTTCAGGAGTGTGCATCCTTTTACAGTGTTAAATGTAAAACAATGGAATGGTAATTTTTCATCTATTTGATTTGATAGAAAATAAAGCTTTATGTGAAGAAACGAAGAAATTTAACCCTGCCAAATTAAGATCCAGATAGCATCAAATATCCCCTGTATTTAATTGGGTTTTTAAATTATTATTTTTATTGGTTATAAGGCCTCATTTGCTGTATAGAAACTGTGGAGCAAAAAGTACTGCAGACAACTATAGCAGAATAGAAGACACACCAGTAGCCTGTTTTTATTGTTCACATCTCTAACATTCTTTAATGCTTGTCTTTCTTTGTGTCTATGGAGATATACAAATGAGGTGAAAACTGCAGACAAATAAGATATAAAATGTGCTGCTTTTTAAAAGTACTGTTAAAATCTTGCAGGGATGAATGAACAACCCAGGACTGCAGCACAGGGGATGGGCTTGTGTGATTCCTAGGATCAAAAAACCAGATTGACGAACAGCTTTACCTAAATAATTTCTGAGCAGGTTTTTTTCTGTGTAATCTAAAGATTTCTTACCAGCTGTGTTGCTTGCTGTTCAATAGAAATAGGCATTCACATATTATACAAATTCCTTTTGTATCCAAGTACAGAAATTGATTTCATCAGCTCATATCAGTGCTTTTAAATTTGTGGATCACTGTATGTCATTTCAGGAAAGCCAGAAGCCCGAACTACAACTGTAATTGCACATATGTGGTAAAATGTTCTGAAAGTCCTTTCACAGGTTTCTTCCTATGATGGCGATTAGGGGCAGGGAATTAATGAGCGTAGGAGTTTGTGATGAGGAGATTTAACTCAAGCCTGGCCTCTAGAGGTGATAAATGAGTTGTCCCCCTTCTTTCAGATACTTAGATAAGGTATGTTCTCAAATTGTCTTGGTTCTTATAAAACCAATTTACTGCTTTTGAAAAGTTCTTTTTTTTTTTTTAATTATAGGGAGATTTGGCAGGTTTTTATTAATTTTAATTAAGTGGCCAAATTCCTCTGCTAAAAATGATCCTTAATACAGGTGCAAATTCGACCTTGGAACCTAAGTGACAGTGACTTTGTGATGGATGGGTCTCAGCCTTTGGATCCAAGAAAAACAATCTTTGTTGGAGGAGTTCCACGGCCTCTCCGAGCTGGTGAGTACAAGGAAAATGTAGGACACAGAACAGATTAAGTAGAAAAGATGAGGAAAGGTAAATAGTATCTGTAAAAAGATCACAAAATGGACCCTGTGTTTTCCAAAGATCACAGCTTGCTTTCTAAGACAAGGAGTATCTTCCTATTTACAAAATACAAACAGTGAACATTTTTTACATTTTAAATAGGTTACCTATTAGGATTTCCAGTAGAAAGTTTTCCCCAACTTTGCATAATACCCTAGAACTTGGCTGATTTTTTGCAGTGTAGACTGTCTTAATCTAAACCCTGATTTGTTTGCTGAGGTGCAGACAAGTTTCCCTTTCCTTTGACTGGAAGACAAAGACCAAGCCCTTCTCCCAGACCCTTTCCAAACCAATGCCAACCTCAGCCCTGTGGTATCTGTTTCCCTTTTATTCAGCACTTACCTTAATTCTTCCATGGAGCTATGAACACAGCCTCTCAGCTGTTGTCCCGAAGAAACATTTCTCCAAATCCAGGTCTCTTGGTGGCCTCACATCAAAGACTGTTTTCCAGACTTACTCCTAATGTAGCTTCTTTCCCTCCATTTTTTTTCTTCATCCTTAGCTCTTTTCTTCACTTTTATTTGCAGAGCCATAGACAAGACCTCTAGCTTTTGGCCAGAGGAAAGATTTATCCCAGCCCAGTCTTCATTTTGTTTTGAAGGCCCCATTTGAGCACTACTCCCGATTGTAGCTCAATCCTCATTTCTTTCTTCTAATCCTGACATTTTTGGTGAGCCAATGACAAAGTCATGAAGCAATTTAAAACATTTGTCCAAGCCAGATCTTCTGGCAGCACTCACTTCTGTTTATCCTCCTTTTCCATCCTCACTCCAAGGCAGCTTTCTCATTTTCTCAACCCTAATCCTAATCTTAATCCTGGGAAACTGTGGTAGACAAGGCCTTTCAGTCACTGTCTGGAAAAAAGCCCTCAGTTTCCTTCAGCAGCTGCTTTCCAGCCTGCTGGAACTTCAGCTCCTCACTTTCTCTTTTGCCTAATCCTAAATATTTTGGGAAGCTGTACCAATGTCCCCCAGCCACAGCTGACTGTAAAATTTCTCTTATTCCAGGTTTCTTGGCAGCTTTCACTTTCCTCACCATCTTAAAATAAGGCCCAATTGTAAGGTGGTAATTATGTAAATTAGTAACAATTAAACATTAGCTCATTCCTAATGATAGCCTTTATAAAACTGTATGCCATTTGGCCTGTCATAGATCATTTGAAATGCATTACATTTGGAAACTGATGCCTTTAAATAGGTAACTTCTCCAAAGCAGACAAACAGTTCCCGTTTCGTTTTGTTTGGAGCTCTAAAGATCAGATGCAGAAGTTTTTCCTAAGATATTTCAACACTGCCTGGTTTCCTTTCTGGAATCTTATATATTATTTCTCTGGCAAGAATAATTTAGTGGAACTATTGTTGGAATTGTGTTTGTGATATTTATGCTGTACTGTCACTTTCTGAGATCACTAACCAAGCAATCATTCCAAATCATTAGAAAGCAGAAGAATCTATTCATCATGACATTATGCTGGTAGTTTTTCCTTACTCTTTGGAGGAAAAATATTACCTGGTTTGGTAGAATGAATCAGACATTTGTTTGCTTGTTGCAAATGGACAAATTAGCATGCAGTCTTCCCTGCACACAGATTTATACAAACACATATACCTATTCAATTTACTAATGAGAATTTGGTGATAACTGTGAGAATTTAAGTATTTAGTATTTATGGGTTCTGATTTTATTTTGGGTAGTTAAATGGTAACTTGCTACAGAAAGTGTTTTCACATATTAGCACTAGAAAATGGCTGACCTGGCAGGGCCTGTACAGGTCTCAGTTCTTGCTTTGTCCATCTGACAGATTTGTTGGCCTATGAGGTTTTACAGAGAGCTTGGCTCAGTGGCCATACAACATTGTACAATTTACATGGCTCTTCCCTGCTTTCTTCAGCCTCTTTACTGCTTCCTTCAGTTCTTTCCCTTAACTTCCCTTTTGTATGTGTCCTCAGCCATGCACCCATCATGTCTGATTTTATGAATTATAAATATAACTTCTTTAGAGTTATTGCTAATAAAAAGCATAAAACCATAAAAAGCAACAAACCATTTTAAAAGATCCACAAGCAAGATAATATTTTACCAAAATACTAATTTAAATTGCACCTAAAATGTCAGCTTGCTTTAGCCTGCAGGAGCTTCAGATGTTTCACAGATTTTTGTTTCAAATGTGAAACACATCTTGGATATCTTTTGAACCTTAGTACTCGGGGCAATATATCAGATTCTAAAAACAGGAATATTCCTAAATGATCTTGCAAGTAAACTAAACTAGCACTAAAAAGCCCACCAAGTACCAGCGTTTTAATATGCAACATTATAAATTTTTGTTCACCTGATACCTACTTTAACAGCGTAACTCTGCATTTTTTTTCACACTTCAGCCACATCAACTTTTTACAGATTCTGGGTTTTGCCGTTAGATTTTACTACAATTCATGTAAGGTTGATTCAATCTGTGTTTCACTTTGCAAATTTAGACTTTGGAAGACACATCTGAAATGCAAATGGTGCTTTTTAAAGGCAACAATCCAAACGCAACACCATTATTTTTGTTAAAGCTATTATATTTAACAATTAACTTCTTGCAGTTGAATTGGCAATGATTATGGACCGTTTGTATGGAGGTGTCTGCTATGCTGGCATTGATACAGACCCAGAGCTGAAGTACCCAAAAGGTGCTGGCAGAGTGGCTTTCTCCAACCAGCAGAGCTACATTGCTGCTATCAGTGCTCGCTTTGTCCAGCTCCAACACAATGACATTGATAAACGGGTAAGTAAAATAGCACGGAGCCAAATGGTTTTACCAAACTGTACAGGTATTTAAAAAGTCTTTATTAGCATTGTGTTGGAGAACACTGGAAGTTCTGTTCTTCAGATGACATTTGTCAATTTTTAAAAAACTTATTTAAGCATCTAAAGCAGAGTGAAAAAATACTGTAATCATCTTAAATAACTGTTTAGTGGTAAACCCAGAAAATAGTTGGTTGTAAACTCATTTGTCCTCAGCTCTCTTTTGAATTCCAAATTCCATAGTGTTTCCCAGCTTCTTTCTTCTTTAGATGTTTGCTCATTAGTGGCTTTTAGTTTAGTGACTACTTGTGTAACTTCTGATAGTTTTTTATTATTATTATTAGGTCATTTTCTGTAGGTCTAGAGTTGAGGTCCCTAAAGCACAGGTTTACTCTAATAGGTAATACTGACCTCAAAAGTCTCAGAATTTTTTAACTAAAGCCAAATGCCAAGAGATGCTCGATAGGCAGAAGGAGGGAAAATTAGATTGTTTTGTTCAGTCCATATGAAACCCCTGAAGAACTTTTCAAATATGAAGTTACAGTATTCACTGAAATTTGACTTGAACATTATAAAAGAAAGCATTACTTACTTCCCAAAATGATTTATTTTCCTTTAGACCTTCTGACTTCACCTCTTGATTACACATACAAACAACACCCATGTTTTTGAGGGCTCTGCATTTAGAATTATTCAGAAGGACATACAGTATGCACTGCTGCTATGTGTTTTGCTGATAGGGATGGCTTGTTTTTTCCTTAATCCAATGTAAATGATTTCTTCAGAAGTCAGTTTAACAGGTATTGGGTGTGTCTGTTATGTGCAGTATGCATATAAAGCCGCACAGCTGCAAAGGTCAAATTACTTTGACTTTGTCTTCGCAAATCTGAATTGTACTTTTTGTCAGTTTTGAGGAGGTAATGGAATTATAAATCCTAAAACAATTTGTGTATGGTGCTTTACATCATACTACATTAACTAAGACAAGGCAATTCCTAAACATTTCTTGTCCATTAGATTCTGAAAAATCTTACTGAGAGGTTGAGATTTCTTTTGGAGTCTTAATCACACGTTGAAGCCTTTGAGATTTATGTATCAGCCATGCTTGCTAGAGGGTACTTTCTAGGCTTTAGGCTAAAGCCACAGAAGGTCACTAGCTAGTAATTTTTTTCATCATCCTCTTCTTTTTTCACTTGGTGGACTGATAATTTAAGTTTATTTAATTATTGTTTATCTGTTTTTAAAATAGATTTGTGTATGTTTGAAGAAGTATGAAGTCTCTTAATGAATCCTTAAATCTTAATTTTAAAATCTAATTTATTGAAATCCCTGAACTGTACAGCAAACATTCTTAAAATTATTTCACTAGTAACCAGTGTAAGAAAAGATGAGACAGAAAGGGACTCTATTTGAGACCTTCACAATTCATGCTTGGGAAATCTGAGTAGCTGGGGATCTAGAGCTGTGCTGGACATTGGACCTGCTTTCTTCCAATTTCATTTGAGACAGTGCTGTTTTATTTTACATTATGCTTCTAATTTTAGTGATATGGTATCTGATATGCAAAATGGCAGTTACTCAGACTTGTTCCATGCAATACTAGTAGCAGGGTGTAATTAAAAAAATAGATTGGCAGCTCTAGCTGTTCTTTAGATAAGAAATATAACCCACTATATAAACTTCAAAGCAGTAACATTTGTTGAAGTGTGATCTGGATAACCTAAAGTAAATTCAGCATAAAGCTTTTTTGTAGAATGTTTCTTGTCTCTCAGTTTAACATCAGTTTCTTCAAATCTTTATGTATTTAAGTGTTGTTACTAGATATATAACATACAAATTGTGCTGGACTGGCACTTGTACAGTTATAGTAACATTATTTCTAATAAATGTATTCTTCAATTTTTTCTCTTTTCTAGTGCAGTTGACTGTACTTAAACCACTTTACAAATGCATCAGAGCCATAAGAATTAGACATGCATGAGCTCATGATTTCCCTGGAATGAATGAACACTCAATTTAAATGTGTAGGCACAATTCATAGGAACATATTCAATGTCTGTAATAGCATTATTGCAAGTGCCTAATCATGCATCAGTCCTGCTGTGTTTGGCACAAACGCTTTAAAAACAAAAGGCATTCCAGGCCCAAGTTGTTTACAGCTGAGTGTAGAACAAAAGTCAGCAGCTCTCCAGACTATTTGTAATTGATGGCAAGGCTCTCATTGGAACTACAATGAAATTTTACTGCACCTTAAGTACTAAAAATCTTTAGATAGTGATTTTTGCCAACAAAATGGAGAAGTATTTAATACAAGTGCATTTAATTTTGTTTGAATATCTTATTAGTCTGGTCCTACATTTTGCAGATCACAAAAATAAAACAGACAAAATATTCTGTGGGAAAAAACCTCTGAAACTCACCAGATCTCTGAAGTTTAGAAATATAATTGTATTCATTGTAAGTTTTCTTCCCAAATGCTGATCTCATGGCCTGCCCCTGTAACAACTCAGTTCAGATGCCTGGGTTTTCTTAGTGGAAGAATCCTTGGAGATTTTTGCTGTACTTCCATCTTAGTATTTTTCCATACCCAAATTTCCCAAGGAACATTGAATAGTTAGGAAAGCACACCCTTCTTTCTTGAGATTTTCTGACAGGTAAAGTGCATGTATGAAAATTTAACTGCCAACCTCTGTGGTTAATCTTGCAACAGTTGAAACCCTTCAGTAGAGCCAGCAGGAATTAAAACTTTGGGGTTTGTGTTCATGCCTAGCAAAACTATGAAACATTCTTACAGTTGTTTTCTTGTCCCTGGTGCAGGTGGAAGTGAAGCCATATGTGCTGGATGATCAGATGTGTGACGAATGCCAGGGCACTCGCTGTGGTGGAAAATTTGCTCCATTCTTTTGTGCCAATGTTACCTGTTTGCAGTATTACTGTGAATACTGCTGGGCCAGCATACACTCCCGTGCTGGGCGGGAGTTCCACAAACCACTGGTAAAGGAGGGAGGTGACCGGCCCCGCCACGTCCCGTTCCGCTGGAGCTGAACCCCGGCCGCGCCCAGCAAGAAGTACTGGAGTAAATAAAATTGAGTGAAAAGAGAGCGCTGCCTCAGGGCTTAGTGTTCTGGAAATCTGTGCATTCGTCCTCGACTTTAATGAAGAGATGGGTCTTTTTATTACTATTATTATTATTTACAGTCACATTACTGAACTCAGTGTCCAGTATAATACAAACCGGCAGAGTGTAACTGTACTGATTTTGCACTTTGATTCACACAAACATCTGCTTGGTACCTTAATTTCCTACACAAGACTTGTCACTAGTGACATTATGTAGACTGCCATTCTCATCAGTCTTCATGGGCTGATGTGTATGTGATGAAGATTTTTTTATTGTAATTATAATTATTTTTATTTTTAAACTGGAGCATGCACTTATTTTCAGAAATTTAGACTTGCCCCTAGCAGATGACTTACCAAAGGTAATATTCACAAGTAGGTGGCAGATGTAGCAAAAACTTAAACAGATATTCAGCAATCATTAGTTTGGGTCATTTAGAATAGTAATAACCCTTAAAGAAAAATAAGCCTTTAGTTGCTCTCGATTTTGACTTGTAAGGATGATACCTCATAAGCTGGATCAGACTTTTTTCTTTTGTTTTGCTGAGGGTTTTTTTTTTGTTTGTTTGTTTGTTCTGTTTTGTTGGGTTTTTTTGTTTTGTTCTGTTAGGTCTTTTAGTGTTATGTAAATGTATGCTGCAATAGCTTTTGCTGCTATTAAAATGGTATTACTAATACCATAATACTCTATTCAGGCTAGGGTATCAATTAAAAATGAATATGTGATTAAAATAGTGATGGCTGCTGAAAGGAGATCAGTATAGCATACAGAAAAGCTTCCAAGGAAGGTCAATATTTTTTGACTGCATGTTTACTTAATCAGGTTGCTGCATGCAATAAATTTTATATATGTCTAATATAAAACCTGCCCACAATGCACAAATTATGAATCTACGTAGGCTACAAAATGCTCAGTAACAAAAAAATTGATTACTGACTGGAGGAAGGCATGCCTCAGTAAATGTAATGCTTCTGAAATTAGGATCAGCCCATTACAGAATGACCTATATTACAACAAATATAAAAACTAGCTGTAGGATATTCTTAAAAAAAATTTGTGGATGGTAGATGAAGTACTTTGCGGTGCTCTGTTATATATCGTGCAATTTATTTTATATAGTAAAGTGATTATGTCTAGTACTGTGATCAAACTTAACTGTTAAAGCCTCTGTATCTGACATTACACATTTTTGACAGTTCATAACAGGTACATAAACAGAAATGAGCTCTTAGTTACGATCTCTCTCCTAATGCTTGCATCATTTACGTAGCTGCAGACCTTGTCCAGAAAACCAAAGAGCTCATGCTGGCATACATACACTACCGATTAGATAGTCTGTCAAACTAATAACCTAGGCACATTTAAGAAAGTTAGGAAACAAAGTGGTGCTAAAGAAATGTCTGCATATAAAAGTAACATGAGATGTCTGCTCTGTGGATGTGGCGTTATCTCTCTAATCCCTGGATGTATCCTGTGAAGCTTGAATACAATTAAGACCTGCTAACACAGTGGACATTTTTTTAGCATGAACTATGGGGCTGCAGATAGCATATAAATATAAACACACTTGGTATACTAATGATTGTGAGAATGTGTACACTATTTTTTTTTCTTTTTCCTCCTTTGTTTTTGCAGTTCTGGGGACAATCTGACTGGATATGACACCGCATAGTAGACTTAAATGTTCTGGGTTTTGTTTGTTGTGATGTCCTTCTTTGTGTCTAATTTAGTAAGTTGGTTTTCCCAATGTTTAGTTGCAGGTATTGGCTTTGAAAGGATTTTTTCTGTTTTTGGAGAAAAAAAAAAAGAAAAAATAGTTTTTTACTAGTTTAAAATGCTTATTATAATTATCCCTTTTGAAGTTACTTCTGGGCAGTTTTGTGATATTGCTTTTCCCAGCCCAGGTGTCTTTTCTGTTTTTTTTCATCTGTACAAGACATTTTGTTATGCACTACTTTTTGTATCTAGACAGTTTTCAACAGTTGGCTGATGATTTTTTTTAAAGAAAAAGGCATGCTTTCTGACTGACATGATCTTTTGCAATACCTCAATTTTGAAATATAGGAAAGAAAATGATATTTTCTAAGTAAGTTTATTCAGAAAAATATATATTAATTTAATTCTGCAAGAAAAATGATTTAACAGATGGGTAACTTTATTTTTTTCATGCTTATTTGAGTTTTTTTGAAAATGAAGAAGTTAGAGCTTTATAACTGTAATATTAAAGATCATAGCTAACCTACAGAAGTCTACCTAATTATGTGAAAGAAGTAAACCTTTTTGAAGAAATACCCCTCTTTCATGTAGAAAAATACTCCCAGAGAGAAAGAGAGCGAGAGCGAGAGAAGCTGGAAAATGTACAATATACCATAATGTTGGATTAAATCAGAAACAAAATCATCATAAAGAACAGGTGTAAACACAAACTCCATTTGGTGCTGAAAGTTGTGAATAGAAGGTGAAAAAATATTTTCCCTTAATTTGTATATTTATAATCAAGTGTGATTATGCACGACTGACCAGAATTGTGAGAGTTCTTCTGTTTGTATTTTTTTAAAGAGAACTTTTTTTAGTTTATTAAATTATGACATGCTCCCTTTTGTTTTGTAAATGAATGTGCCCCTGAGTTGTTAATATGTTATATTAAAAGAGGGTCCTTCAAAAAAAGTTATTTTTTAAAATATGGAGTTCTGAACTGCAACTTGACTAAGAAGCCCCTGGGTACAACAGGTCCTATTGTGGCCTTTTCTGATGTGAGACTTGAACTAGTCGATTTTTTTGAAGGCTAACCTAACCTCGACTATTTGTTGTTATGTGCAATACTGTTTGTACTGTTTGTATAAAAAAAAAGAAAAATGAAAAGAAAAAAGGCATAAATCTTTATTGCAGATTTATTTTCATTGCAGACTTTAGACATTGTGATTCACTAAAATCATTTTTCTACTGTCAAATATGTACCTTTTCTTCATGCTGGTATTTTTTCAATAGTAATGTAGCCTTTGTACTGAGACAAATTTTCATTGTTATTTTTAGAAAGATTTTTTGCTAAGAAAAAAATTAAACATATTTACATATTTTTCATTTTTATTTCGTATTTTCTTTAAGGAGTGCTTTCTCAACCATTAATATAGTTGTTTCTGGGAGAGACTTTCATATCTGGTCAATGTCATTAATATTATTTTGTATTTTTACTTGGAATAAATTAATTTTATGATGCTGATTCTTTAAAAGTTTATTTTTTTCATTTTCAGTTATTTTTGAAGCTAAAATCTTTGTAATATTGTTACTAAAGTGTCTAGTTTTTTGAAATGCAAAGCTTTATGTATTAACTTGCTGATGTGGTTTACAATAGTGTGGCAATGATGAAAATGGTTGGTTATGTAAAGTGATTGGAAAATTGTAACAAAGAATTGGGCAATAAAATGACAGAATGAAGCAGAAAAAACGTGATATTTTGAAAAGCCTTTTCCTTTATCAAAATGATTTAGGGAGATAATAGGGATGTCACAGTACCAGTTCGCTGTCTAGATTTCTACACCACCAGTGTTGATGAAATACTATTGCCGTTATAAGGAACTAAATCTATTGAACAATGGGTTTTTGACCCTGCCCATTCAGCATAATTCTTCATTACTTTTCTTGTCATGAACTCAATAAACTCTCTTCAACAGCCTTAGATTGAACCTCCTAAAATATATATTCTTCATTGTATTTTGCCACTGTGTTCTTTATTTAAAGAAATTGCCCCTTTCCTGCACAAGTCCCTCTCTGCATGCGTTTCTCAGTGGCAGTGTGGCGCAGCCTGTCGGTGCCCACAGCATTTCCTAACCATTCACCCCACGTGGGTGGGAGCTGCCAAGTTAATGCAAAACACTCTGTCTATCCCCTGGCAGCAATGCAGTAACTCATATTGCCACCACATCTGAACATCCGTTCAGCTTCTTTGTCTTTCTCTGTTCTTCTCTGCCTCTCTTGTGTCTTTGTCCTTTTTTTCTTTTGTATTGGCAATACCAAGGGCCAGTATCAAAGCATTTTTCACCTCCATTTCCATCACCTTTGTTTCCCTATGCAGCCAGAAGAAACCCCTTCCTGAAGCCAGTGACTCTGTTCTGGCACCTGAAACAATCCAGACTAAAACTGGTGTTGCGTAAACAGGGCATACAATGACTTTCTCTAGACAAAACTCTCGCTTCCACAAGTTGCTGATGACCTTTTAGACAACTTCTGCTCGAGTGTTAGAGTGGCTCATCCGTGACTTGTGCGAAGAAACGTGCCCAGAGTTGGTCTATTGTGTATCCTCTGTGTGTTCAGTTCTGTAAGTAATGTATAGACTAGATCAAATAGTGAAGTAAAATTTAGACTCAAATTAGGTACTACTGGTTGGAATGTACACAAATTGCAAACAAAGGAGATTAAGGAATGAAGAGGGAATAAAAAATTCCTGCTAAGTGGTACAAAGTTTATGCTTATATTTCTGCCGACATGCTTGTATTTTATAGCCTGCTAGCAAGGCATGGGCTAAAACAAATTGTATTGCAAATATGCAGTTAGCAAATAACTTTGCTGATTTCACTATCTGTTAGAGTAGTAAAAAAAAAAAAGAAAAAAAAAAAGAAAAAAAAAGAAAAAAAGGCGCTTAACTGGGAAAAGCTCCCATGTTAATATTTCAGTATTGTGACATCTCTACTTGCAAGGTATGAGTGAAAGATTAGTCACAGATTTGTAGAAATGTCTCTTTTGTTTAATCTGGCTTGTATGTAGTTGCTTTTATGCTAGTTTGTATGATGTCAGCTAAACCCTTTTTCTTTTCCTTCCTTCCTTTTTTTTTTTAAACAGACAAACTTCTTAATCTCTGCTGCTATAGTGTTCTATCATACCACAGAGTATTTTATATTCATGTTAGTGACTACTCTATACCCCAAATGGGTAGCTGGTCAGAAATCACATTGGTCACATAATTCTGACACACTCAAATTTGCAAGACAAAAAGTTCATCAGTAAGTAGAAAACCAGGGTGCTAACAAGAGATAATTTTTGCTCTTTTTTCGTTCCTGGATGTAGTTCTGTTGGGGTATAAAGTATTAGAGATTTGTAATTTTACTGTCAAACTAATGGACATAACTTTTAGAGCATTCACAGCTAAGATCTCTGTACTTGTTTTTCAACTAATTTTAAATGTACTGTATCTTTTATTACATGTTCTCTTAGATTGTTTTTGCTAGTAATTCTAACAAGGCTTCTTCCTTTTTGGCTTGGACTAATGCTTGTATGGAACTGCAGTACTGTGACTAAACATGGAGCTCAATGCTGCTATTGCTTACAACTGCTTAAACTTTGTAGTTTGGACTTTATTTTTTTCTGTAATAACTTATTAAATATAGTTGTATGAAGTACTGCTATTTGTCATCCTTTGGGACATGCATTATGGGAATGTAAACTAGATACAAACTCCCAAATCTTTTACTGGAAAACTGTTTCCTAGATAAGGTTAAGCAAAGACACACCTTACATGCACACAAACTGTCTTTTCTGGTTATTTTACAATGCAAGTATATGATCCACTTATGTATTCTCCCTGAAATTAAAAAGACGCCTTAAAGAGGTATTTATTATGCTAAAATGAATATAAATGCAAAAATATATATGATGGAAATAATTCTGGGAATGTAGGATCAAGTGCCTTGAGAAAAGGAACTGTTGAATTATCTTCTTTGAGCTAAGGAAAAGTTTCTGGCTAACATATTGCACTCTTTCATTAGCAATTTAATAATGTTACAGGCAGAAATTAGACTGAGTAGTTAAAAAAAAGAAAAAACACTACAACAGAAGTTTGTAAAACTTTATATTTTAAGAATAGGAGAAACAATTAAAGCTCAGCAATACAGCTGTTTGGAATGCCACAGGACACTTCCTTGAAATAATGTGAATTCTTCTATGTCAGGGCAAGTGAAGGCCTCAGGAATAGTCTGTGGTCTGTCACTGTTTTTGTTCAATGTCTACATAAATGCAGCTCAAGAGCCCTGCTGGGACTACCAGCACTAGAAATGACAGGCTGACTTGTTTTCAGACACATGAATAACTGAACCTTTCAGGAGAATGGTCTGACTGTTCTGCCAGAAGTGCTTTTACAAGGCAGTGATCTGTAATATTCATTGCTGGACAGAATGAATGTATGAGAAGCTGTGAGCTTCTCCATTCTTCAGAGCTAAATTTGAGAAGGGAGTTCTTAAAAACACCTTCCAGACAATCACTTAGTGTAGCCTCTCACTATACAATGTTCCAGGTCCATCTGGACAAAAATCAGTCTGAGTTTAGCCCCTCCTCAATTAAAGACAGCAGTTGTGGGAAGAAGTGCAGCTCCTCTGAAACTTCTAAACCCCTATCCTTCCCTTCTTGATAGCCAGCCATGCTGCTGGCAAGGTACACTGATACTGACAACTCCCTCCTCCAGCTGATAACAGCCTTTACCTGCATTTAAAAAAGGCTATAATAACTTAAATTAAACCAGTGCACTTAAGTACAGAAGGCTGCAGGGCTTCTTTTGCTTCTGCTTTGTATGTGTTATTTTGAAAAACTTAAACTGAACTAAGTCACCTGTGTGACTATGGAAGTGTATTAAGCCTATTTAGACATGCTCCCAAGCTAAAAATTTTTGCACTCAAGGCACCAAAGCAACGTGTCCTCCCTCACAAAGACCTGCAGAAAAGCTGAAGCTTAGCTCTTAAAAGCCATAATCTGCTTTCCTCTCTTTAGCAAAAGATAAACAGCATGAGCACAGGAACAGAATTGCTGTGGCATGAACCAAGAAATGGGTTTTAAAACAAGAAACCTATGGAACCTGTTTTCATAAAAATGCTACAAGCTACTTACAAAACCCTTACAGCACACAGTTCCATTATGAACACAGGACAGAGTTGGGTGCACCAGCTGCACACACAGATGATGCCTGTTCAAATGAGTCTCCTCTCTCCCCTGGGGCAAGCAAGTTTTTGCAGTTTATTTTGGGTGACAAACTGCTCATACAGCAATTAGAGAAGGAAACATGATAAAGGGTCAGAAATCTCCCCCTTTTCCTATTTTTGGAGGAGAAATAAACTATCAGCAAGTATGGAGTCATATGGCAGGCCCTTGGCAACAGCTGGGACAGATTCCTGCTGTGCCACCCAGAGCACAGTAGCTTCCCAGTGTCTGTGCCTACCATTACTTCAGTACCATGGGAGGCACCTGGGGCTAAATCAGTAAAACTGGGTCTCCATTTAGGAGCTTGAGTGATGTTTATTTGCTACCAACTTCCTAAAATCCCCTCTGAGCTGCTGCCCTAGCAGCTTGGGCCTATGATTTTGTGAACAGGAATATATAAAATGGCATGTGTCATAATACTTCTCAATTGTTCAATAACCCAAGATCTACTTAGATTCTTAGGGTGTTCCCCTGTAATTTTTTTTTTCACTTGCAGGCCTAAATACAGAAAGCACTTGCAAATGTATTTATCATGTTTCACATACTGAAGAACAGAGCTGTATTTCTCCTTCTCTATCCAATAGTCTGAGTAGTCAAAACACTTGGGGATATCTTTATTTTTTATTATTTTCTTTTTCAAAATTTCCTGCACTATGGAGCAAGAACTAAACCTATTTACTCATGGTTGTGGCAACTACACTGTTTTGTGATACATATTTTGCTCTCTACCAAGTGAAGAAGAATGGTCTCTGGAAGAGCATAAGCATCACCATTAAGGTAAAAATCAAAGTGGTTGTTCATAAAATTATATATAACAAGATTGTGCCTTCTGATACACCTTCTTGATTCTTTGCCAGCTTCAATGTGTACCCACTGAAATGAAACTCTGAAAGAGAGATAGAGCTGGTACAATTCATATGCAAAATAATTCTGCAAAATACTACCAAAAGTCATAGCAAAGATACGTGTCCTCCAAAATCTTTACCTTTCAGAGTTACAAAAAATCCCACTGTCAGACTACAGAACATGGTCAGAGTCAAATAACAACCATAAAATTCTAGGAGACAGGCAAAATCTTGTTCACAATGTACCAAATTCCTCCAGCTGTGCGTGGTGCATATTGTTGTACTCGGGGCCCACAGAATCACAGCAAAGACGTGCCAGAAATGTCCTGCTGAGCAATTTGTCTCTACCTTCCTTACTTCAGACTGGACCTGCTACCATTTGTAAATGGGAGAATTTCAGTCACTCTGGCAGAAATAAGCAAGAGTATTTGATGATTGCATTGAACTCAGAAATGAGGCAGCACCATAACCAACAGCTCCTCCCTCCCAAGTGGGTGTCCAAGCCTTTCAGTTAGGATGTCATTCCTATGCTCCACCCTCTTAGCCCAGAGAAACTTGATTTGTTTTATACAGAAATGGAAAAACAGAAAGCAAAATCTTTACTTCAGTCACAGGCAGCATAATGCAAGTAAGCACTACTGTTGTGAGTATAAAACACTGTGTGATAAACCACCCTGAAAAGCAACCAGATTCGCCCATCCTAAAGCACCCTGAGCATGTCTACATCACATTTACTTACAGGTGCCTAACTCAAGGACCAGGATTATGCTATTACCACAAGCTAAATTAGACATGGTCATGTTCAAATTCAACAACACTGGCATAAATTGTAGATTCAGCTTTGAAACCTTGACTTGTTTTTCCTTTTCTCAGTTCAGATTTTTTTTTTAAATGTGTGCATTAGGTGCTTAGGTTGTTCTATTCAATGATGCTAAATATTGATGCCAGACAAGAGCAGAAAATACATACTTCAACAAGCACTGAAAAAAGTTACCAGCCACACAGAGGAAAATTACAAAAGTCTTGAAATGCTAAAGAACCTGCACTTTATGAGGCAGAACATAAAACAATTGATAATGCAATCACACCCCCTCACAACCCTCCATGCCCCTCACCCCAATCCTACAAAGGACCAAAAAAAAACAATCCAGAAAGAGAATGTTTCAGCACTTTTCTGCCAAGAGAGTTTAGAGGCAGAAAAGTACCATTACTTTATGGCCATGTAATGAAAGCACTACCCTCAGAGCAGGATAGGATATAAACATGACAAACTGTAACTGTCTCTTGCTAATGTTTTCTTATGAAAAATCCATCAGATACCAGGGACCTTCAGTGCTAAAATTCCTTCAGTAAAACTACTTCAATCACTGCCCTGAAAAAAAGTTTAGTATAGACCACGCAGTCAGAAGGGCAGAAAAAAACCCTGGTCATGAGGAGAAATGACTTACTGAGTCTGGAAATCTTCAGATCATTATATAACCCAGTAACTTCTGTAATTAACTCCCTGCTGTGTAATGGCTGTTGTCATCTAATCCTCAATGAAACTGGGAGACAAAGGAAAACAAATGCTAAGATCTGTGACATCCTCTGCATTTACATCAGACTATTCTTACACAATATATTAGAAGAAACCCTTAAATCTTAAATTTACCTCCATCCTGTGAGTTTTAGCTCCATTGAACAGTGCCTATAGAGTGTAGAGTAAATGCAAAAAGTAAGAGGAAAAGCAGCAAAGTGTGGGGATGAATCTCTTCTGCAGTTTAGACTTTTAACACAGTAACTGTGACATACAAAAGGACTCTTCACACAAAGAACTCACTCTGCCTTTGACAGAGCAACTGCAGACCTGAGCTGAAGATGTCTGCCACTGCCCTTAAGTAAGACAACCACTTTTGTTTGTAAAGGGATCTCAAGAACCATCATTTCTGTCTTGTGTTTGATTTCTTTTTTCTGAATGACATATGAAGGCAGATAGGTGACAATGGCCTTTCCACTACAGAATGACAGAAAATAGGACAACACTACATGACATTCTCCTTTTACTCTTTTAAATATTATCAAGCTTATGCTCTCCTAACCTACTTTGAGTAGAATTTAGAACTATATTTATAGCAGCCTTTCCACTATGGAAACTGCCTTCTCTTGCAGAAAGGATGTTCTCTAGTAATTAAGTTGTGTATTATAAACTGCAGTATTGCCCCTGAGCAAAACAGTTTGGGCTAAGTCTGCCTGCTTTTGATCCCAATTTCCTATTATAGATCACCTTCTTCACTTGTGTTTCTGTCAAGTGTGAAGAGTTCATGGGGATTGGTTGTATCAGTTATTTTCACAGGGGAATTAAGCTGCATTCAAAATGCTGCAGGAGGTAACGCAGAGTCAGCAAGTCGCGATGCCCTTCTCTCAGACAGTCCTCTTAAATCATGCTCTGAGGAGGGATGTAACAGAAATAGCATTAGCCAGAAGTGAACACTTCATATCAAATACTCAAGCTGAATCTTTGCCCAATTTCCACACCAGTTCCAAATGTGTTATCAGATTAGAAATTTGGAGGAGGGGGTTGTCATCCATTTTGTGATTCTTGCAGAAACAGGACTGTGAGAACAACTCGTCGGCCCCAGGAAATGGAGTCAGTGGAGTCACTCAGCTGCAATATGCAAATTCTGAAAACTTGGTTCTTCCTAAAGCTCAGGCTGTACAGCTGAGCCAGAGCCATGTGACTGTGAGTCTGCCCAGCTCTTGCTAAAATGGGTTCTCCCTGGCTGTCTCCAGCACACATACTGTTCCCACAGCCGAGCCTGTCATCACCAGCTGTACCACCTGCTTGGGCTCCTGGGGCCCTTGTGCAGCTCCTCCTATTACCGAGCCATTTACTGCTAATAGCCTCGCCCTGGCAGGGGGACAAGGCAATCAGGGAAGATGCTGGTTCTCTCTAGATCTAAAGAACATGATATTCCTTCTGAGGCTTTAGAGGGTGCTGATATCACCCCTCTGTCAGTTCCAGCTCTCCCCACAAGCACAGTCCCAGACATGCTCTAGACCCTTACACATACCTCTCCTCCATCCCTGCTCTGAAGTATGAACAGAAGCCTCCCATGCTCAGCTGAGGAAGGGACAGAGCAAACCCACACCATGCTGTCTGATGCAGCCCAACAAGCTGCATGCTCCCATTTATTCTACACTAGCCAGGAAAGCGTGTCAAGAACTCCACTTCTTGTTGCTTTATTTGGAGATACTTGGGGTGCACCTGGGAACAGCTGTGGATTTGCTAATTGTAGTTCTGTCAGTACAGCTGACAGAAGCCCCCAGCTACTTGTGGCTTTTCCAGCTGGAAGGAAGAGCTGAAGATGAGGAAGTGAGCTAGGATGTAGTGGGGAGGGTGGTGTCCAAGGTACTCATTTAGCCAGACCAATTCTGATGTAAAGTCACAAATGGCAAAAAAACTTCCCAGGAAAATCTGCTTTTGCCATTCTCCCATATTGACCTGGGCCAGGCTGCACAGGCTCTACTCTTCAAGGGAGAGATGTGGTTAAAAAGAAAGAGAAAGGACTACACTATAGGGCAGTACTGTCTTCCTATTACAGGCTCATTCTTCCACAGGCAAGGGGGAAATGGCTGATGGCCTGCAGACATTTCTTATACAAGTGAATTTTTTTAAAAAGATACAAAAAATCACTGCCCAGAAGAAAGCAGAAACTCCCTCACTTGTACGGGTTATGGTGCAATACAGTGAAGGATCTATTTTTTTTAAAAAATCAGGACAAGGAATAGCACCTTAGATTTAAATATATTTCCCTTATTTACAAATGTCCCAAACAGTTCTGCCTCTCCCTCAAGATTTAAGCTGCTGTATCTTCTCCACACTGCTCTGACCAATATTTATCTCATGTATAGCATGGAGCTGATGTAGCTACATGTACTAGTTCAAAGGAGCTTACACATTTCTCTCCCAATCCTGGTGCAAAAGCAATTCAATTTCCAATACATCTCCTGTCTCTTATTCTGTACTGCTCTACTTCTAAACTTTGTGGAACAAGCACCCAGTTTTGTAAAAGTGTGTGTAAAACTTTTGCCAGTTGCCTGGGTTGCACTTTCATGCAACCTAAATAACAAGTCTCAGCTTCAGCATTCCACATTACGTGGCCTCTCATGTAAACCATCCTATGTTTATTCCCATCAAGGTATCTGTCCAATGCATGAATGACAGAGTCTCACAGGATGGAAGCTAAAGCAGATTTGCTGTCTGTGCTGACAGAGCCAAGCAGGCTACCAGTTTCCTACCACGAGACAGTAAAGCAGAAATGTTACATTTGGAGGAAGACTCCTGGGAGCCAAGATTTGAACAGCTATAGAAGCCAGAAATTCCCCAGTCAGCAATGCACTTTTAAGTACAAGCCTGACTGACTGGGATTACTTATGTGCTTAAAATTACATGGACACTGAAGTAATTGCCAAACTGGGGCCAACAGCTATATCTGATATAGTGAGCCAAAACGTTCCCTACCCCAGTATGTACCAATGTTCCTGCTCTTGAACCTGCACAAAGACCTGTGCCATTAATATGTAACTGAAGCCCTTGACTGAAATGCTATGAAGGACCTATTGCTAAACATTAAACTAGACATTTGTCCATCTGGACAAAGATCATATGCAGCATGTGCAGCTCATCAAAGCCAGATGTAACCTGTAAAGACAAATGAGCTGGCCAGCAATCCTCTCAGATTTTCTGGACAGCTGTGTGCATGCTTTCAAAATGTACTCTGATGGCACCCAGGACAAGCAGACTCCAAATCCAACTTCTGAATGAGGACATGAACCTCAGACTGAAGGA
This sequence comes from Catharus ustulatus, assembly GCF_009819885.2. Taxonomy (NCBI): domain Eukaryota; kingdom Metazoa; phylum Chordata; class Aves; order Passeriformes; family Turdidae; genus Catharus; species Catharus ustulatus. The sequence goes on along the minus strand of NC_046228.1, from coordinate 15,537,175 downwards.
AATTCCTCTGGTTTGTTATCTGTTGAGCCTTTCATCTGCATTTGCTCCCGGCTGATGTAACGACACCTCATCAAAATGGTTTCTAAGAATATCATACGCATTGCTCACAGTGCCTGCCACATAATTCAGAGCTGAGCACCACAGCACAGGGAATTAGCCCTTCATTTCCATTTGTGGCCCTTAGATGAGAGAGTTGTTAATTCAGCAGTTCATTTCAGAGAAAAGCTAATATCTGCCCCTTTTCAAATCAGGGGAAGAGCTGAAAATTCAGGGTTGGCAGATCAAGCAGACAGACTGCAGGCAGAGAGATTGCACACAGAGTCAGGATGTTCTCTGGTATGATCCTATTTATGAACAGTGAACATGAATTCCTCCTTCTGTCAATAGAGGAGAAATACATGAAACAGTGACAATATCTGAGGTCACAGCTGCAAATGCCTTTGAAAGTGAAATTGTTGGTGTGGAAAAACCTTTAGTATTGTCTTAATCAAATTTCACTGTAGGACCAAACTGAAAAAATTAAAAAGGATGTAATTAAAAATTAAAGTCAAAAATTGTTTCTGAAAACTCTTATTCAGTTGCTGCATAACCTTGAAGCTGTCTGAAGACTCTGGCTGACTAAGTTGCCTAAAGGTGCCTCTGCACAGACCCAGAACTACCTGCCCTGGCAAAGCAGAGTAGGTCACTATATAGTAGCTGCCTGAAGAATACCAAAATCCAAAGAGCAAGTGCTTTTGTAGACCTGCATTGCACACTTCATTTCCCAGCACAAAGCCTCCACCTTTTTTTCACAATTCATAAGAAGAGCTTCAGTTGCAATGACATATTAAAGAAGAAAGAAAAAAAATTAGATGACTGCAAGGACACACAGGTGTGAATTCCACGTGACACTCCGACATGCTAAAGAAGATCTCAGGTGTGCTGCTGTCCACACCACTTCCTCTTAGTCCTGCTGAAGTTGCATTGCCAAGTATGAACGGATTAACTGCCCCTGACACTGGGCAGGTTCAGAATTCCCCAACCACCCAACAGACATCCAACAGCCTATAAAAATGCACCTGGTCTATGAGATATTATTAGCTGCCCGTGTATGCACTACAAGTAAGTGAATTATGAGCCTGCCTTGAGGATCAGCAGGTCTAGTGACCTGGTGTTATTTTTCAAAAACTTGCCATTACTAGTAATGCTTGTTAGTGATCTAGAAGGGAAATTGGAATAGTCCACCACGATGATACCAACAGAGTATCTACACCTGGACCACTCCCATGACAGAAATATTTTCTCTGATTACAGAGGACATGCTGGCAGTCACAAATCTTCTGAGGGAAAACACACAGACCACAATTTTTGTGTTGCATCTGTGGGCTAATTAATGACACTTCCCTATGTTTAAAGCACCTTGTACAGGAGAAGTGGAGTGAAGCAAACTGTATATACTCTACCCATATTTGAATGTGCCCTCCTGTGATTACATCAGTGACTCTGTTTATTAAAATATTTTGGGGGGGGACTTCCTTTAGCTTTTAAAACAAAGAAATTAAAGGCCAGAGTAATTGCAACAGTAACTGCCTTTGCAAGTGCTCTTCATCAGAACCTTCTCACTAACTCAGTGAGAAGGAAGTTCTGCCTGCACTTACTTCCCACACCTGTGCCACCAGGGCTGATTAAATCTAATCAGCGCATGTTCATTTGCTGTGTCTTCTGCTGCTGATCATGGTTAAGAAGTTTCCACTCCCTGGACACTTAATCCTATGTTTCTGTCAGAGTTCCAGCTATCTCAGCTCTTATCTATCTATTATTACAGAATGCAAACTCCAAAATCTCAAGTTGGAAAAAAAAATTATAAAGCTGGTAGAACTGACATGACAGGAACTTCTGGAGAAGAAAAGGTCATAAAATGTAGTCACACCAAGCATCTCTTAAACAATTTAATTTGTTCCTCTCACTGTGCTGTAAGACCAGCTGTGCTTCGGAGGAAGAGCAGAATTTTATGGCATGGTTTGTATGTTGCCTTGCTCTTTATGCTGACTGGACTCTCAGGTGTTGTTGTGATAAAAAAAATAGGAAAAAAAAGAATGAATGGAAAATTTATATAATTCTTCAAAGGAAAGCCTATTTTGATTTGATTTGTTTGTTTTACGGCCTAAATATTACCACACTGTCAAGCCTGTGCCCCTCAAGGCAATTGATAGTTAAGTTTTGTAAGCAATCACAGTTGTTTGCTTAGGACAAGGAGTTCTTTAATTATTACTAAACCTCTTCTAGGCTTTAGGTGGTAGTGAGATGTGCAGGTATCAAGCTAATTTGATTTTCAGCAAAACACAATTTAACCACTCACATTCCAGCACCTTCAGACTCAGCCACAATTCTGAAAACATCTTTAACATTTAGAATGTTTACAAGAATTTCCAGTCTCCTCCTTTCCAAGAGAATACTCATCAACAGATAAAATAGAGCAGTAAATGTTCCTTTATAACTTTCCATTCAAAGTCAGTGTAGTTAATTATCTTTGAAAGTTATGTTTCATCAGTGTCTAAAGGCCCCAAAGCAAAGCAGAGCTTTGTTAGGCCTGGCATTACATAAGGCAGAGAGAGCGAGATTCTGTCCTGAAGTGTTTTCAGTCTCAGTGCGAAAAACAAAATGAGCACGTAAAGGACCAGAAAGTAACAGAAGGACCAAAAAGAAATAGCTTATCTGAGATCTTACAGCCAGTCAGGAATGAACTAGTCTCACTTGTAATACTCAACAAAGTCAGTCTTTCTTCCAAAAGAAAAAACTAATTAATGTGATGATCTCTTTCTGCCTCCATCTCCATTGTAGAGAACACATATTGGTATCATTTAATTTCTATACTTAACAACTGCAAGGATATAAGGAGCTTTAATTGCTGGTTCTTTCTCATTGTGTAAAGAACTGAGGTTGAAAGTCTGACCCCTGTTTGAAAGGACTGTGTTGGGTAGAGAGGTTATGAACATTTCACATTTCACTGGCTCTCTATCCCCAGCACTGGATTTTATTAGGTCAATGTTTCAAAGACAGGGATGTGATGTCCAGTAAGGACTATGGCAGCATTCAAACAAAACTTGTACTCAGAAGAGCACAATACAAGAAGCTGCTTCTCAGCAATATCCCATTACATACACATTCATTTCCAACTGAGACTGAATAAGTCAAAACCTATTCAGTGCACTTAGGTTAACTCTACAAACCCCTTTGGATTGCAAATCAGATGGGCAGAAGCTGGAAGAAAAGGTTTGCTCAGACGTTAGGAACAACTCAGACATCCAAGTTCCCAACAGTTCTGACTCAGTCTGGCTCAGTTTCTGTCAGGCAGGTTAAAATGCATTGTTTGTACCAAACAAAGCATGAATAACAGCTCTGCCTTTGTGTGCCTCTTGCACCTCACTGCTGCTGGAGCTGTAGGAGACAATGCCCCCCACCCCCATGACACTCCCAGAAACTTCACCTTCAGCTTCCTGCTTGTACATTTTCTGGTGAGAAAGGGCTGGGCTCAGTGATGCAGGCGACTCTTCAGGCAGCTGAGTCTATCTTATCAAGTCCTAGAGTCAATATGCTGAGATTGTTTCTACTTTTCAGTTGTTCTGATCCAATCACTCTTTTTTAGAAATTATAACAAAGTTGTGGTCTCATTAGCACATCTGATGAATTACTCTAAAGGATTCAATCCTACATTAACCTTTTTGCTCAGCTTTATGCTTGGAAGAAGAGCTTACAAGGCTGATTTCCTCATGCTCTAAGAGTGCATTATCATTCCTTTGGCGCACTGAGCAGCATGCTGTCATCTTTTTGAAACAAGAGGGATATTCTTTACACTGAAAAGAAGATTAATAGAAAATAGTGTGGTGTGATGTAATTTGGGGGAAACAAAATCCCTTCTCTTTATTTTTTTCCTGTATCCCCTAGAGAGTCAAGAGAATGTTTTTCAAGCAGCTGTAGGTAAGTAGCAATTATATTACCAGGACTTTTTTTGCACTTTAGCCAAAGGAAGTTTTGCTTTAACATGCATAAAATGAACAGTCTGTGATGCAGAGACACAACCACAGTCTCTTTTCCATGGGGAAGCACATAAAACTGTGACTGCCATTTCCTCCTTGTGTTCCAGCTGTGCTCTAAAAGAAAAGGACAGCAGCTGGTATTTGTGCTCTTTTATGCCACCAGGATGAGGAACATGATTCCTGAATCCAAGTCCTTTGGTTTAGGCATGACAAAACACCACACTGCTCAGAAAGGAAGTTGCAGGCATACAAGAAAGCTGTAACTAAATGCATAGAAAACACCAAACCTGTCGCAGTGAGGGACCTCTGCTGGCATTTCCTCAGGTCTGAACCTTTGGCCTTATCTTTAGCCAAAGTGCAAGATACAGACCTGGGAGTCTTGAATGTCACTGCTCCTGAGCACGTGTTCTCACTACCACAGTTAATTGAGAAGTATCTTGAATTAGAACTAAGTTAGTAACTTAGTTACCCACTTTTACTCCCAATGAATTAAAGTTTTTTTACTGTGGTTCCTTTCATTTCAAGAAGCTGTGGACTCCAGGTACTGAGGTGTTCCTGCACCAGTGTGTCCCACTGCCTGTGTGACTGTTCCTGGGGCTAGACTAGGTGACTGGACTGCTGCTGCACTGCTGCAGAGCCCTGCCCTCCATCCCCCAGCAGTCCAGCAAGACGGTGTTGGACCATCTAACTGCAAAAATTGCATCAGCTGCACCTCAGCACACTTCCTTCCGGGATGTAAAGCCTCAGACTTCCTAGCTTCCAAAGTTTGCCTTTAACAGTATTCACCTACTTCATCTTTTTCCCTCTGCTTCTGTTTCAGATACTCAGGCGGCAAGAACACACCACATACCAATACAGGATGTCTCCAGCAGTAACAAATGGATTACTTTGGAAAACATAATTGCTGGGTTGGGGTTTTCAACACATCTCTGAAAACATAATCTCTTATAATTTGAGTCCTGACTATGCTACCACCTACTAACACACAGAAAGACTCACTGAAGTAGAACTGCTCTTTAGTCTCACTGTGATTAACACCTGCCACAGGAGATGTAAATTCCCTAGCAGCTGTGAGCTAGGATTAGAACAAGGTTGAGGTTTTTGTGGGTTGTGGTTTTTTCTTTCAATGATGAGGAAAAATAAAGAGCATTACGACACATGGAAGGCAACTTTTTTTCTCCTTTTCTTTTCCCATATCTCAAACACAAGAGATTTTTCTCTCCCTTTCAGAATTTGCTTTGGAAACTTTAAATGCTGATGGGGAAATACGTTGCAATAATTTTTACAGCAACCTCCCTTCCTATGCTTCAAGTCCCCTATCAAATTTCTTCTACCTTAAATACCTGTATCACTAAGTGCTTCCTAAAATACAATTTATAGTTCATGAAACATTTTCTGCACATCTGCAGAGAACTGGCAGATTACATGGTCCCAATATCTTCCTGCAATTCAGCAACTGACCTGGATGAAACACCTTCTCTCTTGACTCATATTTCCAAGCAGCCAATGGTAATTCCACAATTATCAGTCATACATGGGAAGCGAAGAGAGAGGACTCAGTATTGCCAACTCCCAAATATTTAAGGGAATGTTTCTTGCTCCTCTCACACCCCTGTAGAGTAGAATTGACACGTTTACAAGAGCATTGAATTTCCAGCTATAATTCTAATTCTCATAAAACTCAGATAAAGGTTTGAAATAGTGATGCCTAACATTTTTGTTATTTTGTGAACTGCTTTACTTTAAATCTAATGTCTGAATCTGGTGAGGGTATGGGTTGGGTTATGCGGAAATAGCAAAATTTGATGTCTGTGTTGTAAAGAAAACTTGTATCCAGATTACAAAGCAGTATTCTAGTAGAAATCTTAAGGTATTGAGTTGTTGCAGATATAGAGAGATCTTGATGCCTTTTGGTTACTCTGAATTCCTGAGTGCTGATATACAAAAGTTAATGATATACAAAGCAAGAATGCATCTGAAGTCTCTCAGTATGCAAGAGATCTGCTTCTGCCATTGTGTCCTTAGATTCAAAAAATCCTAATTAGAAACTGGTCCAATCTTTTAATGAGCCTGTAACATCCTTTAACTCTGCAGCCACATGCTGTTCAGACTGTCTTTCCTATTTTAATGTGAGTTAAATTAAGGCTTAACTTTTACTCATCTCCTAACTTTCTCAGCTGTGAATAATCCTGACAGCTCAGTGATTTGGCTGCTATTTGTTACCTGGGACATGCTGCTAAATTGCTACTACCTGTCCTAACAAGCCCTCTGACTGAGACAGCTGACAAACGTCTAAAAACAAAATGAAAAGGGAAAACAGCAACAAATTCTCGTCAGCTTAACTGGGTGGTGTGAAAAAGGGGTTACCTCATCAGCCTTTGTAATTTTCAGGGATTAATTAAAGGATAATGCTTGCTGCAGAGGAGTTTATGAGGCAATAAATAGCTTTTGCGGCTGATTAAGTGCCAAAGCAAAGCTGATAAAGGCATCTAATAATTGCAAAAGCCATTTAGTGCCTTGAATGCATCTCTGCCATGGATGCAAGTCTTACTCTGTGACAAATCAGCAGCAAACTAACTAAACGGAGAGGAGCCCTCCTTGCATTTAGAGACCTTGGGTGGGTAACCAGAGAAATCCACAAGGTGTAAAACCCGGCCCCGGGCTGATCCTCACCTGCAGGAATCCAGAGCACCGCAGGTGAATCGGTTCTGCTGCTCTGCAAACGCTGCAAGAGCACAAAGCCACCTCCCCGGGCCGCACCCGGGCCCGCACAACCCCGGCCCGCCCGGCCCCGGGCTCTGGGGCTCACAATGGCAAACCCCGGAGGGGATGAAACGGGAGCACGGGGAGTTTGGGGCCTGCTTGCTCTGGGCAGCCGCCATCAGTGGGATCTCTGAGGGGAGGGCTCTGAGGGATCCCACACCACGCCCGGCCCCACGGGCTCTGAGGGGCCCGTCCCTCCATCCCCTTCCCCCGGAAGGACCATGGCAGGGGCCCGAGGAGCAGGGGAGAGAGACTCGTAATTCTGAGGCCTTTTCTTCTGTTTTGCTATTTGGTGAGGGAGGGATAGCGAGGGCATGAAGGCAGGGAAGGGTTAGGTGGATATGAGGACAAGGTTCTTCACCCAGAGTGTGGTTGGGCACTGGAACATGCTCCCCAGGGGTGGTCACAGCACCAACCCTGACAGCGCTCAAGAGCTATTTAGACAATGTTTTCAAGAGCATGGTGTGACTCTTAGAGCAGTCTTGTGTAGGGCCAGGAGTGGGACTCAAAGAGCCTTGTGTGTCTCTCTCAGTTCAGGATGTTCTGTGGTTTCTATGGAGGCAGTGCTGGCTGCTGCATCCTCACAGCTGGTGCTGGGCCTTAGCTCATGTGGAAGGGTTGAAGTTTCTCTCCAGGGTTTCTGTGCAGGTGCAAGAAGCTGTGGGGTGTTCATAGCCATCTGCCACTTAAACTTACCTGAACTTTGAGTCTGGTTTGTTTTCTCCTTTGGGGTGGCACAGCAGGCTCCTGTGGTGGTGGTCAGAGCTACTTTTCCTGCCTAAGTGGGTTGGGGATGAAGTAGCACACACCAGGCTCCCAGGGGTAAGGCATTTTAATCTCTTCCACAGCAGTACTGCCATGGCTTTGCCAGCTGTGACCGCATCTATATTGGGAGAAGAAAATACTGCACAGTGGGAAACTGGGAGAAATAAACCAAACAGAGCCAGGGAAAATAGCTGATGGCAAGTGCATCCCATGTCCTTTCTCCTCTTTTGTTTTCCCTGCCCCTACACAGCCCATCTAAACTGTCATGGGTTTTGGTGGATTTTCCCTCTCTTTGCTTTGTTTGCTGCCTTGCTCTTCAGCTGATAGGCACAGCCAAAGAGTGATGCAACTTTTAACTGTGAGAACACAGAGTTCTGCATTTTATAAACAATAATTAACTACTGCTGACTGTGCCGGCCGTGAGAAGCCTGAAATGCTGATCACATCTTGCAGCTCTCACCAGGGCAGCAAAGAAAGCAGAAGTACCAACTTTGGATTCTGCCACATTGTCCTTTCCAGCTTGCAAATGAACTGATAATATAACTGATACCATGCCACAGTGGGTGAGCTTTAAATTAGTCGTAAATGAAGACAGACACTGGTGGGCTGGCACTTACTGCTGTTTTTGTTATTCTGCATGATTCCATCCTCTGCCATCTCTTGAAAACACATTCTCTTGAATATGAGCATGGGCTGCATTTTGACTTTATGCCCAGAAGTGAACTTTGCCTGTGTTTATATAGGTATCCAAATGTGTCCAAATGAACATGAAATAGCATCTGAGTACCTAAAGTTTAGTTGATAGGTTTGATTCAGTTTCATTGTTGTGGCTTGTGAGTGATGATACTTGTGAAATAGAGGCCAAGAATTAACAGTTGCAAGCGTCCCAGAACTGTTTTATAATTTGGTCTGTGTGGAGGCAAGGGCAGCATGGAGAAACAGATCAGAATACAGTGCAGCATTTTCCTAAAGGCACACTTGTTTTGGTAATGCAATGTCAAAAGTCAGCTTTGCTGTTAAGTGAGGCAGCTCTGATTCAGAAGAAAGGCAGGAATTGGAATGCGTCATTTTCTGGGAGTTGATGTATTTTTAATGTCTTTCTGGCTACAGCAGAGATCATGACAAACTCAACTGACTTTTTTCAAGCTCTATTCTTGCAAAAGCAGTTTTTAACATCTGTGCTAGCTCTTCTCTTGGCTTACCATTACAGATTTCTACTTGAAGGCTTTATTTCTCAGATGCTGGGCTGTGACTGATAATTAAATCTCTGTAAGTGCAGTATGAGTCACAAGAAACAAGGTCAGAATACATAAATGTGTATCTGGAGAGCACAGTATTTACTCAGAGAGAGCTAACATTGAAACAGCAGCAAAAAGCACACAAGTTAACCACATGATCCGCTTGGGCCGCTACACTGAGCAGTATTCCCATTTTCTCAATGGAGTATTTAAGCACCCAGCCTGCATAAACTGTGAAATGTAATTACCCTGACATATGGGAAATCTCTGGCAGGCACAGCCTTGGCATGGAGAGCACAGCATAGCCCTGCAAAGGCCCCTGGAACTGGAGTGGAGACATGGCCAGCATGTTCTGATAGCTCAGCTATTTCTGAGCCTCTCACTGAACTGCAGAGTAGTTCACTTTGCTGCGTCCCTGGAACAGCCATTTGGCAGGATGCAGTGTATCCTTCCTTTTTCCCTATTCCTGCAGCTTTTGCACCTGAGGCTGAATTTACGGTTTTGAAGTTTCTGCTCTCTGGATCAACTTCCATCCCTCATCTGAAAAGGGAAACTAAGCAGTAAACATTTTCCTTTAGTATGTGGAATTCCTCTTGCAACTTAGCAAATCCTGGTCTGAATTTTACTTTAAAAGAAGATACTGAAGGTCATCATCTGTAAGAGTTTGTGATTGTTGATTACTTCATAAATTGTCAAGACACCCAACTCCAAGTCAGCTATCCACATGGCTGAGCTAAGAAAATAGAATATATGACTTGAATCTATGACTTTTTAAGCCTTGACTTGATAGCCTTAAGGAAGGATAGCCAAACAAATTTCCTAAACCCATGTGTGCTGGTTTGTGCAGATCCAAGACTGGTAGGTACAACCTGAGATGTCAAGTTGCAAGTTTGGATCCCAGTGTCTACAAGAAGTTAATAAAAATATCTTATCCGTGGCAAAGAACAACTTTTTATCTTGTCTTCTTGGCTATCCACTGCAGCACATGTACAGCGTAAGTATAATGTATTCAGCTGTTGCCCAAGAAAAAAAGATACAGAGGAGCTTGGCACAGACCTTCTACTCTATGTTGAATTAAAGGTACCTGTTAGAAGAAAATTAAGGTTTTGTTGTTATTGCATAAGGCTTATGAATGGAGAGAACTTGGTATTATGAGTACCATGCTTGCTCCAACCAACAGAGCTCTGCCTGTGCACACCCACAGCAGATGAAGAGCATCTCCTTTTGAGTGACACCCTAGATCATAGAATTGTCAATGTAAAGCTAGAGCTCCTCCTGATTCCTGAACAGGGCGTTGGCCTTGAAAACAGACAGTGCAACAGAACAGGTACTTCCAAATTGCTGTAGAGGAGAATACTGGAGGAAGGGTTTCTGACACAAATTCAAAGGTCATGTCTTTTAACAGACCACTGGAAGAATTTAGATGGATTATCATCTCTATAAAAATCCTTATATTCCAAGAACTGCCCTTGAAAGTAATTCACTTAAATGTGATTTTAAAAAATAATTTTTTACTCTAAAGCATCTCTCTGCCTGGTTTAAAGAAAGAACTCCCTCTTCCAAGCTTTTGATTACAAAGCACCTTAGCCCAAGTCAGTTACTGCTGTGATCCTTAAAAGCTTTAAAGCTTGCCCTATAACAAAGCTCTATTAACACTGCACACCAAGCTAGATTTAACACTACATTATTTACCATTTGTAAGCAAGTTAATAAAAACTTTGGTGAATACATTTTAATGTTAAAAGTTTTCCAGAGTTTCTAATATGGCTTAAAAGTTACCCTACTTCTGCTTGAATTAAAGCTTAATTAGAAATGTGTGCTCTTTGCCTTACAACCTGCAGAACCATAAGAGTAGGAAAGTTGGGGATACCCCTAATGATAAATGTAAGCATTTGTCTTTAAATCTGGTAATCTTAAAGTAATATAACATTTGTGAAGATAATGGACTAAAGCAAAAGACTCAAACTAATTTGTGTTAAACTAAATCACTACGCGTACCTTGGATATTCAGTGTAATGTTGCTTCCAGCAAGCTTGGGGGAAAAAAAACTTTCTAAAGCATTAGGGAGGATAAAAAACCAACCTAGAAAACTGCAATAGTTATAAGTAAATTTGCAGAAAGTGAGCAGCTTCCTGCCTAAGTGAATTCCAAAGATAACATGCATGGGGAAAGACTTGTTAGATTGAATTCTTTGTTAAACTTAGTACAACAGACACAGCAGGTGTGTTTATGCAGACCTGGTGCATGTTTGCAGAATGCAGTTCTCACTTTGTTTTAAAGTAGAATTTCAAGTAGTCCTTAAGTTTGGCTGAAAAGCAGCATTATGTGTACAGTTGTTTCAAAGTAATTCCTTCCAGCCCAGAACATGGTCACCAGTCAGAGGTACTTAGTTTTCATAGGTTAGAAAGCTCTGAATCAGGAACTACATTAATTTGGAGGTCTGGCTTTGGTGATTATTAGTGGGGTTTTTTATGCTATTAAATGATGGGAGAGACTAGTTTAATTCAGTGTAAATTACAGACAATGCATCAAGCCTTGAGTATGAGGCAGGGGAGCAGGTTGCCCAGAGAAGTCATGGGTACCACATCTCTGGAAGTGTTCAAGGCAGGTTGAACAGATCTTGAAGCAATCTGGGGTAGGGGAAGGTGTTTCTGCCCATGGAAGGGCATTGGAAGTGGATGATCTTTAGGGTCACTTCCAACACAAAGCATTTTGAGCCTATGGATGGTTCTACGCAGTTCATGTTTCTTTGGGCCTCTGGTGATTCCACCTGCAGTCAGTCAAGGCTTAGGTTGTATTCTCATTAGCAACTAACAACCTGTACTAGGGGCAGAACTGGAGAGCAAAATGGTTGGTGCTGAGAATCTGACATACTCATTTCAGCCTGGAAATCAAGAAACTTTCCTACTCCTCCAGCCCAAACCCTGGTCTGGTCCAGCTGAATACCCATTAAAGGGACCAAATGCAGTTAGAGGCATTTTAAGAGCTATTTTTTGCTGTAAGTGCATCCAGTCTGTGCACTGAGGACACTGCTCAAACAAGCCAGATCTTGGCAAATGCTTTGCTAGTTTGAAAAGCATAGAAGAGCTCTTCATTATATATTTATGGTAACGAAACCTCACTTTTTATATAGTTGGGGCAGTGCTCCTGTTTGGTTACATTTTCAAAGCACTAACTCACAGAACACTTAAGATCAGTAAGTACATACAATAATCTTGAAATCATTATTCAAGGTTCTGCCTTCCCCTGTTTTTCAAGTGCAGAAGTCTTCTTGATGTGATATCCAAGAAAGCCATTGCTAAAATTATTATGGTTGCATAGCAACCTCAATATGATAAATAACTAGCTTAAAACAGTCCTATGTTGTCTATTTCTTTTCCAACAGGACCCAAACAGTTTCTTACCACTGCACCTAATAAAACTATTGAAGAAAAACATATGCAACTTTTACCACTAACGAAGTTTCTTTATTCAAATATCTCATTATTTCTAGGCACTATCACCAAATTACTGCACCAAGTTATCTTCAAGTACGCATTATTTCAGCATTGTAACTTCTCTGCAAACACCACCAAGCCCCATCTTGTCTCCCCTGCTTGGATCATCAGCTGAAAGCACAACAGAAATAGTCTGAAGGTAGAAATTAACCCATGATACTTGTAATCCAGCTGCAGTTTCCAAAAGCATTAGGGTTTTTATGCAGCCAGATAAGTCTTCCTTACAGAAACAAAACTAAAGATGGACAAACTCAACATACAACTTATATATTCCCAGTTTGTTTTATTTTCATGGAATGCTAATTAGTTACAATCTGGCAGTTCATAACTACTGAAATGTGACATTAACTTGTCTCCAATGCTGTAGAACTGTCTTGATTTATATAGTTTTAAAACCATCTTATTTTACAATAGTTGAGGTCTCTGGTGGTTTTTAAGCTCTGATGCTTAAGCACACAGCAAGCTACAAACCTTAGGTTTTATATTTATACATATATTCTATGTGTTCAGACAACTGCTGTAAGTTATCTATAATTTAATATTTATAAAAAGTGCATATACTGGTACATATGCACATCTAGAAACACACTTTTACTACTGCCTCCCTTTTTTTATAAAAAGCTGCATAACATACAGCCATATTATTCTCACTCACTGTAATTAAAGTCTTTTACTATCTTTGTTACACAATTTTAACTATTCAATTACCTCAAACTGAATGTAGGCATTTCTATGTATATTTTCTCCTAAAGAAAAAAAGTCCTCCCTATTCCTTTAAGAAGCTTTAACTCATGCATCAGTTTAGTACACAGTCACTTTTAGCATGGATTTTAGAATCCTAGACAGTGTAAAATCTACTTCTGGAAAATGTCTGTATATTTAATTTCTTCTTTTAGTTACAAAAAATATATAGGATTGAAACATATGGAATACATGCATCTCTCAAAGTGGCTATATTCTAGCCTTATAGATAAATTAAAAAAGTACACCCCTGCTAACAGGATGCAAACATGGCCTCAAATAGGCCATTACCTGTATTTAATAGAGCTCATTACATTAAAAAGTTCAAGTCAGCTGTTCTCACAAGATGGTGTCAAAAGACTGAAGAGCATGATATATTCATAGTCCATGTACAAAGGTGGGTGCACAGGCCTAGTGCCATTCCATTATTCAACACTTTCAAAGCTTCTAGGCTTTGCCTCTGGTGATACAAGTCCTGAAATGATCTGAATGAAAGCTTAAGTTGAAAATTGCTTTTTAAATACACCTTAAAAGCAAGTTCTGTTTAAAAGAAAAATGTACACTGAACAACCTGAAGTACTCACTGAAACAACTGTACAAAACTATTATAGATACAGAAAGAAATAATGGTGGACTTAACTGCAAACACAAGCAACACTTGTTAACAAATGTAAAAACCTGCTTTGTTTTAATCTTCTACCAAGTAAGAATTTGCAGCTGTTCAGAACAAGTAAAATTCGAACCACCTCACAATGTTTACATTTAAAGTTTTTATACAGTGCAAACGTTTAAGACAGAATAACTTCCCAGTGAAACAGCTGACACTACTTTGTGCCAGTCTTTTGAAGATTCTTCTTTCAGTAAGTCTATTTACACATTAAGCTAAAGGTTCACTCTATATGCTTTGAAGTTTGCTGAATATCAGCAGAAAAATATGTGAACTAGCAGCAGTTGTATTACAAATATGTGATGGTTACTTTAATGAATGCATAAAGTTTTCAAGACTGTATTCAGTGTCATACTGCTCTTGATCCCATAGTTCTCCAAGGTTTTCGAGTACTGATTTCATTGATGCTTTCCCAGAAGAGGTAGAGGTATCTGCTTTTTCAGTTTTGCCATCCTTCACAAAAGAAAAAAAATTCTGTTAATATACAGAACAATTTTCAAGAATCTAACAAATTCTTCAAGTCTGATAATTCTTCTGGGGAAATATCACATCCTCCTGTTGTTCAGAGAGCTGTCTACTATTCATCAATCCAACTTAAGCGTTCATGTGATTAAATTTTGTATTTCAAAGCAAAGCTTCTCCCTAAGCTGACTCTATTTTTGGTAGGTATTTGTAAAAATGTCTCTTTACCTTGTCAAGAGTGAACAGATCAAGAAGCTGCTCTGTTCCCATGCTCTGTAGGCTTGCATTTTCTTGGCTGATGACTGTATTTGCAATATTCATTTTGAACTTTTGAAGACCCATGATCTTCTCTTCCAGAGTTCCTCTGGTTATCAGGCGATATACATTAACGACACGTTTCTGAAAGAAAAAAGGACACTTAGCTAAAAAGTGTGTAATCTTAAGATATAATGTAAGTGTAATCTTAGCATAAGCTTTTAGTGTTTATCATGGACAGTCTAGAAGCAGCCTGGCTTGGAGTTACCCTTCAGTAACTGTACTCAGTCTGACAGACTTAGATGGAAAGCCAAGAGTATGTCACTCTACAGAAGAGGCACCTTCAGTTGCCTCTCTACTCTGGAAGAATTCACTGGTTTTCACATCTCTACAGGAAGACTACCAGCAGTCATTCTTGCCCTGTCCAAGCATCAGAGAAGGACAGCCCTGTGCGCTGTCCCTTCAGTTCCTTATCTCAGCCCTCAGTCATCTCTTCCTCCACCTAAGGGTGATTCTTCTCTGGCCCCTCCACAAAAGCTCAGGAAGTACAGAAGACCTACCAAGTTGGGGGCAGAATGAGGAAGTACACACTTCAGCAGCTGGCATATTTGCAAGAAATAAGTATGAATGGAAGCTTGGTAGAACCTACAGATGTCACTGTGTTATACACTACAAACTCTCTCAAGTAAGTTCAGCAAGAGAAAAGCCACCCTCATGGGAAATGAAGAGGTTCTCACCTGCCCAATGCGATGTGCCCGATCCATGGCTTGCAGGTCTCTCATGGGGTTCCAGTCATGTTCCACAAATACAACTGTATCAGCCCCTGTCAAGTTAAGTCCCAGTCCACCAACATGAGTGGTGAGCAAAAGAACATCTATAGATGGGTCATTATTAAACCTGCATACAAGAAGAAGTTAAGAATGGTAAGTTCCATTTAAAAAAAGAATCTATGAATTTCATCTGCTTTGAGTCAGACAAAAAACCCAGTTTTGCACCATATAAATAATACAATTCATTAAAGTTGGCCTCATACTGGTTCTGAGGGGATAATGCATACCGGGAAACAATGGAATGTCTCTGCCCAGCAGGGATGCTGCCATCCAGTCTTAAGTACGTAACTGAAGGTAACTGAGGTCTGAGAAGGTCATGCTCCACTATATCCAGCATACTCTTCAGCTGACAGAAGATAAGCACTCTGTGCTGGGCCACAACAGCTTCTGTACCACTTTCTGAAGATCCACCATTCCCCAAACCACAGTCTAGCAGCAGCTTTTAAGAACATTAAAGCATGTCAGTAAAATGACTGTAGATCTCATGTAAACATTGACATTCATTGATTATCAAAAGTAGAAATGAGAGAAACTGCAGAAGGAAGTATCCAAATTACAGTCACTTCACAAGAAGGCAAAGTTTGGCTTCCCTGTTAAACTATGAAAAACTTGAGTCACTAAAAAATGGAAAAACCCCCATTTTCTTCACTTACAGTAATTTCACGACCATAAGGCGCACCAGACTGTAAGGCACACTTTTTTTTTTTGCAGCGGCGATCTGCTTTGTGCCGCCTCCCCAGGGCCGGGCTATGCCCGCCACTGCTCGGCCCTGCCTCCCCAGGGCCAGGGCATGCCCCCCACCGCTCCATGCCGCCTCCCCGGGGCCGGGGCATCCTGCTGCCACTCGGTGCCGCCTCCACAGGTTCGGGGCACCGCGGGCCCCCGGGCCGGTCTGTACCCGGCAGCCACGGGGTCCCGGACCCGCCTGTACCCGGCAGGAGGAACACCACGGGCCCCTGGGCCCCCTGCACCCGGCAGTTGCAGCCCCACGGCCCCGCCTCCACCTGGCAGCTGGGGCCCTGCCGGCTCCCCCCGCGGCTCATGGCTCACACTTTTGGGTTGGCAAATTTCTGAACTTTTGCCCATATATAAGGCGCCGGACTATAAGGCGCACTTCCGGGTTCGGGGGAAAATTTTAGTCAAAAGGGTGCGCCTTATAGTCGTGAAATTACTGTACTTAAATTCGATTGTAAGTAAAGCTATGCAATGCAATCCTAACTTTATCAAAGAAGTAATCTCCTGTGCAGTAACAATAAAAAAAATTCTGCAACAAGAAGGACAAGAATAAAATAGAAATAAGGTTTCTCATGCCGAAAAGTCGTATAAACAACATTGCCATGAAGATGGTCCCCTCCCTCTTGAATTATCAGGGAAAATAGGGCATATCCCTGAAACACTCCTCCATTCTTTTTCATTTGCTACTTAATTTTATTAAGAAGAGTTCCCATATTGATGAAATCTTAAATAAAACATCCTAAACTGTAACATGAATAGAGACATTTGGGGAATTTAAGGCACAGCACACGTCCACTTACTTGTTTTAAAGCAGACAGCTTAGGTGCATGCTGGATATCTCGAAGGGATGAATTCTGAGCTGCAAGTTGCTCTGTAATTCTCTTATATTCTGGATGTTGGGTTGTGAGCACTAATGCTGGATGGTTGCAGAGCTTCCGTAAGTACTGCAATGCCTTGAATTATTTGAGAAATGAAGTTCAAAGAAATAATTAGTAAGAATACAGTTACAGAAAAAGGATTAACAGAATTGATTGTAAGCACAGGGGTCAGTGGGCCACATTCCAGACTTTATGTTGTGTTTTCATCAAAACTGCACATTTAAAACCTGCATTTCAAATTGTATCCAAACGCTTATTGTGATCTTGGTCCCTTCTTTCAGGAAAAACTCAAGGATTACCATTTCCCACACTTTCATCTGAGTCTGCAATAGAGCAAAGTGGTTTGGGAGCAGTTTGAGAATAATTTTTTCCAATTAACTCAGAGTTAATCTGCAATTCTGTAAGATCATGAACCTTCATAAATTCCGATCTACCCTTAAGGAAACATTTTGTCCATGTTTTAGAATCTTAATGTTGAAGTGTAACAGCTGGTGCAATCAGAATTACTTTCCTCATTCTGAGGTTTTGCTCTCTCAGTACTCAGTTTTTACAAGATCCACAAAACAGATGAACACCAACTGAGCAGATCACATTAAAAATACGAGGCAGTGTTATGCTTCATAAGACACAAACCCGTAATTTAAACATAATAGCTATACATCCCATTCCAGCCATAAATACTCAAATCATATGACCACAAGTGTCTAAGTTTACTGTTTTGATTTTCATTTTTTTACTAAACCTATAAATACAGTTACCAAAAATGTATGTAGAAGGTAATAAAAATTACTGAAAAAATCTTTACCTGAAACACATGACCTGTAGATTTAAGCTTTGGTTTTTCAGTTTCTTCATTCATTGAAATTGAAGAAACTGTTTCATCAATATCACATTTGGCACGAGACTTGGCAAAATCTTCATAAAGCTGAACCTGTAGATCAGACAAGAGAACGACTATGTTTTTTCCTGACAGAAGACAGACAGTCCTATTCAGAGTTTAGTTTCAAGTCAGAATTCTGAATTACCATACATTGAGAAAGCCATTTCATATGCAACACAAGAAACATTAACAACAGAATCTCTGGCCATTTACTTGCTTTCAACTTGGAAAGTGTTATTGAAAAACCATCTGCAGATGCCTACATGTTGTTCCTGAACAATGCCCAAAATTAAGTTCAAGAAATACTCTATTACTACAGGACTGGAATTGGTGTTCTAAACACACACGACAAAATTCTTTTAGTACATCCAGAGAACGTCAGAGCTGATATCAGACTGACACAGGAATACAGAATTCATGCTTTTGTGGTGTTAACTGTGCTGAAAAATAAACTTTCAGTCACTTTTTAAGCATACCTGTAGAGGACTGAGAATACAGTAATAATCTTGAATAATTTTGGGTGGAAGATCTTGCAGCACATCCTCTTTCATTCTCCTTAGCAGGAATGGCAGGACCTGGCGGTGCAGAGCTTCCATCGCAAGTACCCCTAGTGAGAGCAACAGCACCAGTGTTTTAGAAGAAAAACACTTTTTTCAAAACATTCAGCTCCCCCTCAATCTCTGATGTTAGAAGTAACCACACTTTTTCTTTTCATTAGCAGTTCTCATTTAAAAACCTAAAACAAAAACCCAAAGATTAAACATTTGATCCTTACCAGCCTCTTGCTCTCGACTGGAGCTCCGGGCATCTCTGCTTGCCAGGATTGGTTTGCCATAACGTGCTGCAAATTGGCGTTCAGTGCCCAAGAATCCTGGCATTAGGAAGTCAAACAACGACCACAACTCTAAGACGTTGTTCTGAACATAAAAGAAACATTTGATAAATTATTTTCAGAAGTAATAAGTTGTTGCAAGGTTAACAAAAAATTTCCATACATATTTAAAACCCTACAAACTTCAGACTACAACCCAGCCCCGAGCTCCTGGAGCTCAGTGGCTCTTCTGTCCATCTGAGTTACAGAAATACCTCTGCGTGCACTTGAATGTATAAATGGACTTCCCACTGTGTCCAGTACCTTAAGCCACACTCAGTTCCTCTGGTTAACAAAACCCAGGACACTCCAGTGGTTATAGTCCTGGGTGTAACCGATACTACACAGGCAAGTCATTAGGACAAAGCTCAAAATCTGGAGAGCTCAGAATTGAGTTTCCTGCTAATTTTACTTGAAGTATAGGGAAATGGTCTCTTCCCTGCCTGACACTTAGAGAAAGTGGTAGAGAAAGTCTTGCTGCCAACTTTTGAACCCCATTAATACCATAAAATCTGCATTCATTCCCCTACACACAGGTATACCAAGAAAGGGAAAAGATGTCGTTTTGAGCATTTAGAAGTGAAAAGCTGTTTTACAATGTATAGTTTGAACAAGATGATTGTTAAAAGGTACAATAAAACTGTGGTCTGTCTTGTTGGTTTTCTACTGTTCGTCCAAAACAGAAAATCAGTTACCTGGATTGGTGTCCCAGAAAGAATTATCCTGTAATTAGCAGTCAGCTGTTTTACTGCTTTTGACAGCTTTGTTTTTCCATTTTTTATTACATGGCCTTCATCAAGAATGCAGTAATTAAACTTAATATTTCTAGAAAAGAAGAACACAGACTCAAGTAGTATTTAAAATTCTAAGCTATTAAAATCCTCAGAAAATAAGCCAATTCTTACCTGAAGAAGTCAATGTCATTTCTTACAACATCATATGAAGCCACTATGAGATTGTGTCTCTTCACCTGGTGCTGCAACCTGAAGAAAAAAATGAGGAGTTAATTGAAGAGTTCCTTACACACTATTGTTTCAGCCTTTAAAGATACCACAAGTCTTCCCATGCCCACAAACTATGCTTCAGTAGTAGTAGTAAAGTAAATTGAGAAATTCCATGTGTGATATTTTACTCTGAATCAGTTATAAATGCAAGATGGGTTACCTTGCTCTCTCAGTAGGAGGTCCTGTATAGTGCAATGGATTAAGATATTCTTTCGAGCAAAATTTGCCCACTTCATCCACCCAGTGTCCCGTGAGTGTAGGAGGACACACCACCAAGGAGGGAAGAGGAACACTGTCCACCAGTTTTGTTCGTGCATATTCCTGAGCCCTTTAAAGGTATAAAATAGAGTTTTAAAAAATTGTTTTTCAATGAAGAGTTGAGGGGGGAAGGGACCTGTGGAAGCCACCTGGTCCAAGCCCCCTTTCCAAGTACACCCACCTACAGTAACAGCTCCCCAGGACTATGTCCATGTTCATTAATGATAGGTCTTATGTGTGGTAAAGTGTAACAGAATATTATTTGTTTAAGCTTACCTGAGGCAATGATCACCTGCAAGAATGCAAATGGACTGTAAAGTTTTTCCTAAGCCCATGTCATCACAAAGAATTCCATGAAGTTTGTATTTATTGAGAAATGCAAGCCAGTTCACTCCATCCTGAAATCAGAAAAGGAGCGTGCCTTGAGTAAAAAATGGTTCTTTGCCACTTGAGCTTCAGTTCAAACATCCATGTGTTCAATGACCCAGTACTGCCACACTAGGAGCTTGTTTCCCACCACAAATGCATCCAACTACAGTCCCATTCACTAAAAGCAGGGGGAATAAAGGGAAAAACAAACACCCAAATGGTACAGTGAGGCCTGGCTTTGCAGTGATGGGTTGCCACAGCCAGTGTTAGCAAGGCACAGACCAATGGCCATTCCCAGAAAAAAGCAAAATCCAGAAAGGGGAAAACATATCATTAGAACAGTACAAGAAGCATGCATGACTTCATTTGTCCTTCCTTATCCAGAGTTGAAGATACACACTGCACAACAGAAATCAAAACACTTTAAAAATCCTCAAAGAAAATGCCAGTACCTGAACAACTCCTACTATTCCATGAAATCATATCAGATTGGAACTTTTAAAATAAAATATAAGCTGTTACCTGCTGGTATTTTCTGAGCTCTGCTTTGATTGGTACTGGAATTTCATAGTTTTCCAGTTTTTTTCCATCCAGTAATTGTTCCAGAAAGTGACGTTCTTTAGCCTTCATTCTGATTAATTCTTCTGACATGTTTGGTGGGTCTGGTATACCAGCCTAGGGTAACATTTTTAAAGCAGTCATGTAAGGGCTACAGGACTTAATTGCCACACAGAGGAGATGATGAAACCTCATACTCACTCAGACACTTTGATCACACTAAACATATGAGGTCTTCTCAAATGTCTGAATCTAAACTCAGATTTTAAATACTATATTTAGCTATACTTGTTTGATTACTAGCAAGTCATCACATGCAGGGTTGTAAGGTGCAAGAGAAATCTTGATCCAAAAGGACACATTGAAAAGATTGATAGAAATTACACAAAAGACGGGAAATTCTGGTCATGCTGCTAAGATTCTACAAAGACTGAGCTATTTTACCTCTAATCAGAGTTTATCTGTCTGGCTAGAGAATCCTAGGACACCCAGTACTCCTCAAGCCACAAGCTACCATCCAAAGTTTGATAGATTTTTCTCCTACTTAGTAGAATTAAATCTAAAGGGATACTGAAATCCATAGGATGAATTCAAGCAGCTGGAAACTGTCGGGAGGGAAAAAAAACTGAACCCCTCTAGGTTTGTAACAGCAGATCTTTACTTCCTAGGTAGTCCCCATACCAGGCCAGAAGCCCAAAGAAGGCATTTGGGGGCCAGATATGGTCATTCTTGTTTGCTAATAACATACAGTACCAGCAGAGGCACTGCTATTTTCCCACCATCACATCTGTCATCCCATTCTTCTGGGCCTCCTCCATCTTTAGTCAGCTTTACTTCAAAACACAAACTTACTTATCACTTACAGAGGCTGGCTAAAAAAAATCCTCTATCAAGTAATTCCACCATGTATGTGGGCAGTAAGGAAGGGAGATGGCAGTAGTACCCCACATGGTATTTAAGTACATACAGAGACAGCAGCCTCCTTGGCCAATGCTCTACCTACACTCCCTTTTAAAAGAACTTATCTGTAGTATGAACACTGCCAGGTAATTTGGTTCAAGTATGTTGTCAACTTGTAGCAGGATTGCTAATCAATACAAGTTTGATTAAATTAAACCATTTATCTTACAATCCTTCTCTCAGTCATACTTTCATTTTTATGGTTGCAGGAATAATCAATTCCAGCATAAAGATGCAGGAAACAGAGCATAGTTAAGTTGCCCCAACTCACTTAAATTTATTTATTGTTAAATAAAATACTGTTCCATGACAAGTATTTTCTCTTATTATTAATCTGCTTCACTCTGTGCTTACATATTAAATATAGTTCAATACCTGATACTGAACTTTATTAACCAGAAAGGGAAGTTTTAAGGCACTTCTTCCATAACTATGGAAAAGAAATATAAAGTGATCATGCATATGGCATGCAATTAATAAAACAAGTACAGTATGTTTTTTAGAGATTCTCACTAAATTTTATTGAAATAGCTTTTAACCCCCTCCCCAAGCCCTAAGCTATGTGTATTCCACAGGACTGTTTAAGATGTTTATGAAGGTGGGTCCTGGTGCAAATGGCACTGCAATGAACATGCTAGAAATTATGTTCTTTGCTCACTTTCAACTTGTTCAACATCTCAGTGTAAGCACACAAAATAATTGTTCCTGTTAAGGTAGATCTCTAGGTATCAGATTCTAAGGTTCCATTATGCTAAATTAAGAAGTGAAATAATAAAAAACCCATTAAACTGCCAATTGTTTTCCATTATTGCTGCGTAAATTCTAAACTGTCTTCTATTACCATCTGGTGGTCACATTAAGTTACTTAGAGGCATTGTAGTCCTTGATGCACAACATCAGAAGTTGTCTGAGGTATGCAAATTGTAGCAGGCATGAAAGACTGAACTAGATCTTTATTGATGAAATACTACTGCATGATAATACACAATATTCTGCCTAAATATGTAGGGTGCTGCTTTTTGATTTTAAGAACTAGTAATAAGTGACCCTACTTAACCCCACACTGTTTCTATTACTGCTATTTTTTATTTTTCTTTTAAACCAGTATTGTGCATTTCTCTTGACAACATACTCAGCAACACACATACCTAAGGAAAGTGCATGTACAATTCCCAAAACTTTTAAAGCCAAACTAAGAAAAGCAGCATTACACTAAAAATTAATAAATCTACCATTTAATTGTGTATACAGCTGAAATGAGCTTATCAAGAGAAATTTTATTTTAACATTAAATTAGAAAATTGCTAACACAAGGTCCAATTTTGTTCAGTTTACTTATAAAGGGTGTACCTTCTCTTATCTGCTATGGACCCAACACCTACAAAACCAGTTATTCATTCAGCATTTACTAAGCCAGAAGTCTGGACTTTGCAGCTGGTGAAAATGTGGAAAGGACAGTTCACATACTCTACATACTTATGGCTCAAACTTACCTCAAGAGGCATCAGTCTAATGAGTGTGGCAAAGCACTGAGTGGCCATAAAACGTACACTGTTTGTCTGATCACTCATTCTTCCCAGAACTGGAACCACTAGAAGAACAATGTATGGAACAATACCAACATCCAGCTGCTCCATTACACCTGGAGTGGTTATTAAGGAAATAGTTTGTAACAGCTCAAGTTTGTCTGATAAATACACACCCAGGAGATTTCACACTCAGTATGTAAGAGTCATTAATTGTTACACTTGGGTGAATGAGATTTCTAAGTAACAAAGCAATGGAAAAGCAGGGAAATCTGATCTACCCAATCACAGTGAGGCAGCAAAGTGCATGGTTTGAGAAACTGAATTACCTCCACCAAAATGTCACTTGGTAGATAAAATAAGGGCAATGGAAATGAAAGTTTCTTCTGTTTCTTTCCACAGGAGAAAAAACAGCTTAGTATTTTATTTCATTCCTCCTCCCATTTTTCAGGCAATTGTTTTTGTTCACCCAGATGAAACAGCAGCAAAGAAGTTTCTGCACTTTTGAATACACAAGCAAGGATACATGCAAGCGCTTCAATTGCACCTTCTTGTTTGGTGTTGTCATCTATTGCTCCCAGCCACGGTAGAACTTTCTCTAGAAAGATATTCATTGTTTCCATGGTTGCTATTTTGCTCATAACACCCACACACCGGGAAGCCATGTGTCTCACAGCAGTGCTGGGATGTTGAAGGCACATGTAAAGATGAGGCAAATGCTGTATCAACTGAATAAAAGAAAAAGGTGTGGGGAGTAAAGATTATTATGAATTATAAACAAATTCATTATTTTTTTTTTTTAACTAGAGTCTCAAAGTAACTTAAGAATGCTTAAAATGGTTCATTTGCAAGATGTAATTGCTTAAAACTATAAAATCATTTCAAAATAAAAAGGCAATTGGAACTGTAAACACATATTAAATACCCCAGTACAGATAAAATTCAGAGTAACAAAATATTTAGCATTTCAGTCAAAATGAAAACTAATGAAGCTCCTAGTTAGCAAGGAAGTGTTTCACACTGAAAATATAGTACTAAATACTCAGAACTTTTTATTTTAAAAAATAATTATTTCTTAAATACAGATACACAGATTTAAGAATTCCTTCCAGCTAGCAAATTCATTCAAGACTCATTCCCCTTGTGTTTAGGCAGCTTAAGTACTCATGCTGGGAATCTCACTAATTCTGTGTGACAAGGAAGATACCCAGAAGGAAATCTGCATCTCCCTAGCAGGGTATACACATCTCTTTGGTGTATGCACGTGTCTATTTTTTCATCAGTGCAGACACGCTTTTGGATGGGACACCTAAACAGACAGTCAGGTTTTTCCTAGTGTCAAAGTCCCTAAATTCCAGTTTTGCTGAACCAAGTTCAACCTCTTTAACATTCTGTAATTTTTTAAAAAACTGCACACAGTATTACCACCACCAAAAACAATAACTAAATACCACATTTATGTGCATAATATGTAAAATGCTTGTATTAAAGTCTTTCCATGGCATATGATAAATGCACTCAAAATCGCTTCAGTATTTTATTAAAATAAGTAAGAAACAATTCCACATGATTGTTCTCCATCTGCTCAGAATTCTATAGCCCTTCATTATATCCATCCTTTCCAGAGTTCTGGCCTACTTATTCCTTGCATGGCAGTTTTGTCATGTATTTTTGTCATCCTGTTGCCCTTCTGTGTCTCTTACAGAGCTACTATACTTCTGAAATAGAGTACTGCAGATACGCTAGTACTGAAAATTGTTAGATGCAGACATAAGGACGAGTTTCTTGTCCCGTTTCTTACTTTTTTTGTAACCAGTACTTTACTGGTACTTTCACAGAACTATCCCAACTCCAGGACTCTCTCCTGAGTAGAAACAGACAGTTCAGAGAAAGAAACAGCTTTTTAAAAGATCAAATCTAGTCTACTTGGGGATAAACTGAGGTCTCCATAATTTTTGCATTCTCTGCACAGGCAGCCTTTCTGACAACCTTTAGCCTGGTACAGAGTAGTATGGCAATAAACTGACTTTATTACTACCATTCTGCCTCTACCCTGGCCACACAAAACAGAAAAACATCTAAAAAAGAATAACAAGGACTTAAACCACTAGCAACAAAGAGACTGAAGTGTTTCACGCAAGAGGTGATTACCAGAGGATGTAGTTGAGTATCCATTGAAGCTGCTGTTGTTTCAAAAACCTGCAAGGAATTCACCAGTTCCTGAGCAGGAGCATCTCCTTTTTCCAGTAATGACTTTCGGTCTGGTAAAAACAGAAAAGGTGTTCAGTTTAAGACTGACATACTGGCTCCAGCCTGCCACCCCTCCCAACTTAAATCAGAAGTGCAATTACCAAAATTATTTATGTGAATGTTGTTCCTTAACGAACCAACCATAGCATCCCAGAGATGTGGCAATCCTGTTGCCATTTCAGCACCAAAATGTTTAGCTATAGTAGATAAGGCAAATTCAGCTCCTCTTCTCTGTACAACATAAGGTTTCTGAGCCTAGAATTAAACAATTCAACAAAGTACATTTAATGGCAATTATTGTAAAGGGTGACCTCTCATTACATAGGCATTCAATTCTGATTATGTTTATACCTACCTACGACATATTCACCAATAGGTTTTTTCCCAAGTTAATTACTTTATTCTTTACTTTTATTCTTTGTAAAAAAACAAAAGTCTTTCGTAGTCAAATTATTTAAAGCCTACAAATTTGAGATTTGGCCTTCGCTGATAGTGTTCTATTTCAACAAGATGTTTACAAATGGTTCCAGTGCCAGAACCTCAGATACTGCCAATACAGTGACACCAAGAACACTACTATACAAGAAAACTTACAATACTTGATTTTTTATTTATCCCCCTTCTCTTGCTCCCACCATCTCTGGCAAGCAGAATTAATAAAAACCTAATAATTAAGAACAAAATCCACAACACTGCTTAGGAGCTCACAGTCCTGCCTAGAATCTAATCAAAACATGCTGAAGTTTGAAATTAATAGGAGAGTTTAGAACATCAAGTATGGAAGCCACACAGACATGCTGTTCCACACAGTCAGATTTCAAATGCTGGTTTGAATGCTTCAGAGGCATTCAGCAGGCATTGAGATGAATCAGAACTAACATGGGCAGGACACAGCTCATGTCCTCTTGTTTGTTCCACACTTAGTGGAAATCCATCTGTATGAGCTTACATTGACATTCATATTCTATAGTAAATATAACATTTCAGGAGTTATTAATGTTCTTAATGACAAACATTTAAAACATCAAACATAAGCTGCTTGCAACACAAAACCTCCTGTTTTGTGATGCAAAACCCTGCCCCAGCCCTACTAAAATGGTATGAACTGCAGTGAATTCCTTTGTAAGGAAAGTAATAGAAAGGAGGGGTGGATGTGAAGTTGTAAATTCAAGCTTTTGAAATGTACCTCATCAAGTTCTGTAGGAATGCTTCCACTGCTGCCTGTGGGGAGATCTGCAATAGGGGCTTTTGGAGCTTTTGGAGTAGGACCTCGCCGACTTGTGATGGCAAAAGCAGCTTTCTGATGCCTGTACAGTGTAATTATTCCCCTGTGCTTAGTGACTGTGTGCTGCATCCCATCTTTATCGGAGTTGGGCCCTAAAAGAAAAGGCAGAACAGCTGACAACAATTTAAGCTGCAGTTTAAACACAAAGGGGGAAGTGAGAGCTACCTACAAGTCATCTGCTGATTGTGCTTTTAAAAAACCCTTAATTTTTTCCACCCTTGAGGACGATGGCACTTCAGTACAGAGAAGAGTTACAGTGCTATAAGCACATTACAGACTTGGAATGAAGAGTTCAGCGTGCAAACTGCCAGAAATTATAATTCAGCAAGAAGCACAGGTAACACAGCAATCAAATATAAAACATTTGTACAATTTTATTTAATGACGTTTTCTAAATATTTCTAAAGTTTCCACCAGTTTATTTTCTGTGTCCTTTAAAACAGTTCAGTACTTCTGTCAAGATACAATAAAGATGCCATTAATAATCTTTGGATTTGTTGATGTTTCTATTTGTACTAAGAGCTTCACTTTCAATCAGATATGAATGTTTTTCTGTTCTGAGATAAAGAGTAAAACATACAACAGTCAAACCTTAAAGCAGGTTAGAATCTTTGAGAGTATTGAGATTTTAATTGGGTTAATCTGGGTTGCTCATTCAATCCATACATTTTCAATAATGGACAGCCATTTAAAGAAACCAGAATTATTGCATGCATAGAATTATTTATTTTGAACACTGTCCTCTTCTTTTTATCTTATGATTAGCCTATGGAATATAACACAAGCCACATTTTTGACAGGCTACTGTAATTTCCATTTTTACTCAATAACATCTGTAAGTGAAACGTGATCATAACTGGATAATAACCAAACAAGAGCCAATACCTGGAAATTGGAATTAAAGTGTTTTATAGATCCATATAGACATATAGATATAAAATAATACACATTGGTGGTACACAGTTTAAAATACCTAAATTAAATAATTAGTAATAAATACTCAGATGCTGGCATTTTAAAAATCAATGAAAACAAGCCTCACTCAAATACTCATTTCAAAATCTCAGAAATAAGCAGATATATTAAGAATCCTGGCAGTCTTAGATGTCATACCTACCTTTGGAGTTTTCCTGGCTACTCTGAGGCTGTGCAGGACATGCTGCCAGTGGGGTAAGGTGTGGATCCACACACAGGGAGTTGCAGAGATTTTTTATAATCTTTGAATTGGGACAAGGAGACCTTGTTGTACACTGCTGAAGTAACTTTGCTATACATGAAGCCACATAGTTTTGTACAAGTGTATTCTCCTCTTTTTTGATAGCTTCCATTAAGGGTTTTATAACAGGATTTAGTTTTTCTGGAAGTTGCTGCAAGTTCACAACTGCACACGCAGCAAAGGTATGGACTCGCAGATGCAACACTTGCCATTCTTGATTTGTTTCTGTAACAGTCATTTGGACTTGCTGCCTTTTACTGTCCAACTGTTGCAAAACTTTAGGATTCAAAGTAAAGGATGATGTCACCTCATTGAAAACAGAGGTAACCTAAGGGAAAGGAAAAAAAGAAAAAAATGTTTAATTTACTATAAAACAGGATATCCTCATGGCACAACATGAGTCACTTGACCACATATCACCAGTAACAGGAAATACTCCAAAATGTAGTTTCTGGGAATCCTGAACTGCAGATCAAAGAGAAAAATCAGGTACATCATAGACATTTAAAGTCTAGATTTCCAAAGCTACAAGAGCAGTTTATGTACTCCTGCAAATTTAGACTGTCCCATATCTGTCAGTTCTACCCAGACATTCTGGAAATATGTAAGCATGTGACAGATCAGCAAAGCAGAATGTGAATAACAAGAATCCAGAAAGGATGTGCAAGGTCCTGTGAATGAGCAAGCTGTTTCTCAGCTGATTCTCTTTTGAGGAAAGAGACTGGGATAAAAATCTAAGAAAAAAGCACAACAAAGTAGTTGCAGAACCTTCTATATCCTTTCCCACTCACAACTGGTTGACTATTGTTGCTTAAATCTTTCACTAGAAAAAGATTAAAACCAGATTAAAAGGTATGGGGCAAGAAGGGAAGAGGTCTAGAATTTATATAATTTATTTACAGGTCTTCTGACAATGGCTTTGAAGCCTGCTTTGTTTTCTTGTGCATAGATTTCAATAGTGAATCCACACCTGGGATCAGAACACTCGGTTTTATTCTCCCATTAAATATGTACCTTGTATTGCACTTGATTTTTGTTAGACTGTAAACACACCTCAGGGAAACAGTAAGAATCTTCACACATTCCTTTTCATGAGATATGCAAAGGTCACCACGTTATTTCTCCAAGTTACTGTCTATGTAATAATTATGCTGAAGGTGTATTTCAAGACAAGTACAGATTTGGAGCAAAGGCAAGCATGCTTCTACTTACCAGCTCATTAGCTTGATCTATTGTGAATACACTGCAGTTTACTCTGTTTCCAATGTCAATGTGTGCATCAGCTAACAATGAGATGAGTTGTTTACATTCATTTTGCATTCGTGTAAAAGGAACAGCAATTTCATCGTAATAGAGATGTTCAGAAAGGACCCCAAGCAAACGAGGTTGAACACAAATAGCCACAGTTGTACACTCCTGCAATAGGAAAATACAATTTGCATTTCTGAATAATCACAATTTCTTTTGCTCAGTCTTGGGCAGTTCAATCTAGCTTCAAAAATCCAGTTTCCAGAGGGACTATTAACATTCACAACCCAGAATATTAAAGATAAAGGACTAGGAACAAAAAGTCTGCCAGTAGAAATGATAGTGAGTAGAGAAAAGACAGTTATCTTAACAAGAATCACTGACCTTACATAAAAGGCATCTTGAGAATAGACTTACTTGTAGAAAAGATGTGAGCATATTTACTGATTCATAGTTGTGACAGCTGGCATTTATCTACTAAGTTCTGTATTCCTCCACTGCCTAACGATCAAGATTTTAGTATTTAGATGTATAAACACCATTTTAGCTTACCTACAGAAATCTTATTTCAAGCTAAGTACCACAGAACAAGCAGTGCATTGAGATAGTAAGTAAAATTTATTTTTGCTACAGACACATCCTACCTTTTGCAAGGCTGCCCACTCACAGATTACTAATGCAACACTAATCCTCTGCAAGGCAGATTTAGAATTCAAGTGGAAGAGCAGTAGCTGAGCTAATGATTCAGCTGGCTTTATTTCTTGAGTAACAGTATTTACACCTGGGTCACAAATGCAGCAACAAAGTGCTCCCAGCAACCTGACAAGATGAAAAAGAACAGTCACTTCAATGTTATAATTACTCTGCAATCAATGATTCAAAATGAATATGCCAAAATAGTAATTAGATTTTGGCAACACCACTATATATTATGAAAAAAAATACATGGCTTTTAAGTATTTTTTTCATATTTCCAGTAAACTGACTTTGCTGCCATCATCCGAGCACGCATGACAACATAATCCCTGGTTGCTGGATCTTCTGCAATGCTGTCTGCCCCAGCAATGTATTCCTGAATCACTTCCTTATTCTGGCTTTGACTTTGACGCAGTTTAGCACCTGCTTTTTCCTGTGGAGTAAAGGAAAGGTTGAAAGTGTGTTTTTAATGAAAAGATTAATTAATAATCCATAACAATACAAATAATCACCACACCATTAAAAAGCTGGACTAAGAACACTTCCTGGGTAACAGATTTCTTAAAGTAGTCAATGTTTGTAAATCACCTGTTCACTAGTAGCATTCTGTAGTGCAGTTAAATGTATGCTACATTCCTTCACTATAATATTAAGGTTAATGCTCAATACACAGCCAATAAAAGGAAAAAGGAAAGTTCTCTCGGCATGTTTCCAGAAATAATGCAATGCTTTTGGATTTAACTCAATCCTGCAAACAGATGGCTTTATATGTCTATATTTACATGGCTCTAAAGTACCCATGTAGAGAACGCTACACAGAAGAATTTAATTCTCATGGATAATCTGACAAGAACCCTTTTGCTCTACAGACTTGAGGCTTGTAAGACAGTTTACATTTGGAACTGTAGAAAAGCACCACCACTTCCCTCTAACACCCTCAGAATGCGTTTCATATACAGCTAAGCAAATTCCTGCTTTTCCTCAGAACAGTCAGTGAGGCCACATTTTACTTACTTTGGATCTGGTTTTTACTTCTAGCAACATGTTTAAGTCAATGGGTAAATGAGATGGCTGCATCATTAAGCAGAGCCAGGCTCCCATCCATGGACAAGCAGCTGCAACAACATACTGTACAGATGCCTTGTTTAATAGTTCCAGCCACACCTTGGGAAAGAACCACGGTAGAAATCATGACAAATTTGTACATGGTCTACATAAGATCATACACATGCTGAAAAACTGCAGGAGCACTAGTCTGCTCTACAGTAAAGCATCACACAGGGCAATTGCAAAGTGTTTAACATGAACACACTATTCTTCATCTGCACAGAAGTACAGAGGATGTGAAAGAGCAGGATACACAAGCACTACATCTGTGTGGTAAGTCATGCAAATACCTTGTGAATAAGATCCAGAATTTCTTGGTTGCTTTCTAAGATACAAAACTGAAATATGTGCCTCAACATGTCTTGCAGAATCGGAGTCAGCCATGTGGAAGAACTCTGAAACAAGGATACCATATGACCAAGCATATTCCAATATGCATCACAGTAAGACATTAATAACTCTAATTCTTACCTGGTCTTGAGTAGACAACAGTGTGAATAATGTTTCCAGTGCTGCTTTTCGCACAGAAGATATCGTGTGATGCAAGAACGGCCACACACGAGGGACCAAGACTGTCAGGGATTGCTGAATACTACAGGAAAGGGAGATGGAGAGGCAGTGCCAGGGATAGAAACACACACACAGAGTTAATTTTCATTATTCTCATTTTATCCAAAAGAAAGCTTTAAGAAAGGAAAGTATTGCATATATTCGGTGATTTTAAGTGAAGGATCAACTTATTACAGCTTATATATTTAAAACAGTTTGAGTTGGTATCTTATTTCAGGAGAATAGTGGTTTGGGATTTTTTAACTGGTATAGAGAACTAGTCAGTTCAAGCATATATTTTCACCATGTTTTTTCCCAGATTATACTTCAGGCTTTGTTCAACTGTTTAGAAAAAACAAGGGGCTGTTTCTGTTCTGTAGTTGCTATTAAGCAGTTAAACTTCACAAATAACTAAAATCAAGCTTGCATCTTTTTTGCATAAGCTGGTATGTCAGCTGATGCAAGTAGTACATGCTGAATTAAACACTGCATTAGTAACAAAACTTCATTCTTTATTTTGGATTTGGGCAGCCACCAGCTTCAGCAGCGCCAATCATATAGAGTAAGAAAAATCAAATGTGTACAGCATCTACCTTAAGTGTACATGTGTATTAAGAAAAATTTAGTGTACTAAGATGTGGTTCCTTTAATTTGTCAGAGTCCCAAAGAGATCGCAACTGTCATCAACCAGTCATGGAGTTACTGGTTGGACTATTAATGTGAATTTATGTTGGTAGCTTATTTCAGAACTGTTCCAATAGTAAAGTTATACAGGTTCATGAATGTGTTTTCATATACACAGTTTGGTCTCATTTGGAGTTTGTCTGTTCCTTGTTAACAAACAAGATGTTTGTGGGCAGGACCACCATGTGAGTGGAGCAAATATCTTTTACTAAAACACCCAAGATGTATGGAGAGAGACAGAAGGGAGAAAAAAAGTCACATATAAACCACATCTAGTACACTTCTTAATTCCTCTGTTGCATTTCACTAACTTAATAGAAATAGAAGCACTGCTGTAACCTCCACTTTATGGACAAACCAGAATAGAAATAAAATACTGAGTTAAATTAATCATCTCCTTGGTACGCAATTTGAAATAAACAGAATTAAAAATTCCAATTTGACAGTAAGTGGACACTCAGACCTGCAATTCTGAAGCAATACTAATTGAAAAGTTACCTGCATTTGCGGACCTGAGGGTAAGTCAGAAGGGATGAAAGAAGGATCATGATACTGTTTGTGGAAGCTGTCAAGTCATCCAACTCCAGAAGTGCATCCCACAAGGTATTAAGAATAAAAGGCACCTATACAAATAAGCAGAGGACGTTTATCATGAAAAAAAAAAAAACCAACAAAATCAGTGCTGCCTCTAAGGATCATTTTCTTCACTTAGACCAAAAGTGAATTTAAAACAGTTCAGTCACCTTCTGAGATTGAAGCTGGACCAGGCTTTCCACTACTGGTACTAAAGATGCTGCAGCAACAGCTCGGACATCATCATCCAGATCTTGCAGACCTTCAATTATTGCAGGTAATACTTTAGGCAATAAAGTGTTGATCATGTCCTGCCAAAAAGATCAAAAGTATTTTTAAACCAAAAAAGCTTATAAAGATACAATCAACTAAGATGTACTCTATGTGTGTGAATGGACCTGATTGTTTCAAAGGGGTGCTACAGGTCCAAGACCGTAGCCTAAATATTTTGTTACCATTCATGAAATTAAACATAGGTTATAAACTTGATCAACTCTAAGTGGTTGGTTTCAGTATAAACAAAGCTCAGTGTCTGCAGAATACCACCACAGATAGCCTAAACTTCTTGTAACACTCTGCTCTTACCTCACATGAGAGTATCACCAAGACCAGGCAGGCATATCCTCTATGATGTCTTCTGAAGCACAGTTAGCACTGCATACTTGCAGCATGGATACAAAAGTGCAGTCACATCTCACATCTCAACAGGACTGCAGTACAGGCAAGCTTGCTTTATCACACCTATCTACTGCTCAGCCATGTCCTCTACTTTGGGCAGAGATTTTTGATCTAAAGTTCTGTACAATTTGTCATGAGAGCTATTACCTGACGTACTGCCAAAGCATACTTTATTCCTAGGAGACCACCATGTCTCACTTCCCACTGTTCCTGTGTAAGCAGCTTCAGGAGAACGTCCACAGTTTTATGAACACCGGTTTCATTCATGTGTTTCAATACTACTCCCAAAGTCTGAGCACAAGTCTCACGTACTGGTGCCACTACCTAGGAAAAAGTAAACAACAAAACAGATACTTCTGCATGAAATTTGACTTAAAGAGTCAGATGACCAAACTGCTATACAAACAATGTGAAGTTTATGTATCAGCAATAGGCACATGCAGTAGCACCACACAAGGCACAGCCAAGCTGCTGCAGTGTTATCTCCTGCAGAAGCCTGCTGATCTACCTGTTCCTGCAAAGGTAACTTAAACTTACTTCATCTGAAACGAAGTCTCCAAATCTGTCTAGTGCAAACACACAAAGAAGTCTAATAACCAAGTCTTCTAGCCATTCCTGATGCTGCTGAATCATCTGTAAGAACAGAAAAGTTGAACACCTTGACTACATTTATTCATAAAGTATTTCTGATATTCTTACTTTAGCTGGTATTTGTAGAAGACATGACAACAAGTGTTCTCATTGACTCAATGTTCTCTTGCAGAGACAGTCCAGGCCAGGTAGTCAGCAATAATTCAACCCACCTGGATCATTACAAACATCATAACCTGGTTGTTCTCTTCTCTAAAAACACACTACTTTTATCAAAAGGCTAGTGTCCTGCTTTCAGCTGGGACAGTCAGCTTTTTTAATTAGTACCTGGTACAGTGCTGTGTTCTAGAGTCAGTATAAGAAAAATAGTGAAACCACACTGATGTTTTGGTTGTTGCTACATTATCAACACTTTATTATATATATACACATTATATATATATTTTTATATATATATTGTATTATGCTCACTTTCCATAAATAGTTAAGAAATGGTTTAAAGCATTTTATTGTTGCAGACTGTGTTACTATTATCCAGCCATCTCCATGAAACAAATACTATTCTACAGGGAAGCAAGAAGAGAGAGAAGGTTTTGCTTTCCCTATTTACAAAGTATGCTGAAATACACTGATTTACATCTCATTCTTCAACTCTCTAATCCACAAGCTCTTCCAGCTGCTTCTACAGCAGGGGAATCAGCAGGAATCTAGATAAAATCCACTATTAGTAAACAAGCTATTACTGTCAAGATATTTTTAAAAAATTGATCTCCTTTTAAATAGGCTATTTTAATTCCTTTTCTCATAATAAAGAGAGCAGGTTGATAGAGTCCTCTTACTATTTAAGCAAGTAGAGTTAGATGGTCTGAGACACTACTGGTTATATAATCAACTTGTAAATATTCAGCACAGCCTTACCAGGACTTGAAAACAATCTATGCTAATATGAAAGCTAATGTTTAATAACTTTATACACAACTAACATATTAATGGTTAATTATCCAGTAGTATTGGGTTCTGCATAGGCCTTTTAAAAACAAATGTTTTGTCAGTGCAAACAGTGATGTCATCCAGATGGCTCTGAGCAGAAAAGTCTTTACATTCCTCCACATCACACACCTGTTGGAGTCTCTTTTCTAAACTTCATTTAAGTAAAATACTAAGTCTACATAACTAGAAACTTACCTCCTCTAAAGAGCTATCTCCCATTTTACCACCACTTTTACCATGAGCTTTAAGTATCTCTCTCAGTCCAGTACCTGCACCATGCCGAACCTAGGAAAGTGAAATAAAAAGACAGTTTTAAAATACTAGGGAACAGAAGCAAAACCCAATGTTGGAAATTTGAAAAAATACCACCATATTCTTAACAGAGATATTTTAAGAGCTGCAGAATCAGCACTACTTAGACTTGTGAGAATTATTAGATCAAATCACTTATTAAAATATTCACCTATCCAAAAATCAATCTCCTTTTGCCCAAGTATTGCCTGCTTATAAACAGAAGCAATTAAGAACTGCTTCTTTTTCCTAATACATTATGATATTTGCAGTAATGCAGCCAGCATTCATTTACTTTTACCTCACTATCCTATATGGAACTAGTTGTCAAAGAAGTTTGAAGACATTACTGTTTTTATTAAGTTCATAAGCTAAAGTAAATCAATATTATTATAGTTTCAAGCACTTCATGTTTAATATTTTTCTATAACTCACTGTATTTCTTAAACAGAGTTTGGATCATCACTGAGTAGTCTGCAGTCTGCAAAACAAATTTCTGGGAATTACTATTCTGCATAACTTACAAACCTGCCTTGCTTGACTAGATTTTAGAAATATGTGAATAAGTAAAATGGGAAAGCAAATTACAGGCACTTGCATGTTCTCATAAACACAAACAGTTGAACAGACTAGGAAGAGTTCTGGAAATAATAAAAGACCAGTAGAAACATGTGCTAAAAACACCAGTTTCTGGTATTTTTGATAGCTAACTGGACTGGTAATCAGCTTCTCAAGGAAAGCTCACTTAAAAGATATGTAGAATGGCAAAAGCAGAGTTTTGAACCAGGTTCTCATTGAGAGGTCTTTACATAAGTTAGAAAAGAATTAACTCTTTTTTTTTTTTTTTTAAGAAGAGCTCATATACATGCTTGTTGCTATCAGATAATTGCTGCATTTCATTTCATGGCAGTAATAACTAGAACTGATGATTTGGTAGCTCCTCCCTTTTTCAGAATATCTTACATGGAATGCAAGTATACATGGCCTCTATGTAAAGCTCAGTGGCTGCTGCTTAAAGCTATAAGCAAGCAAATACAAAACAGCCAGAGAGTCTATTATTAAAATCCTAACTGCTCATACACCAACAGTTTATTTGGTCCAAGATGGCTTATGAGCTAGGTTTTACAAGTCAAAAGGAGAATCTGATAGTTAATGTCTCGGCTCCTGCAAACACAAACCAGCAAGACACAAATGTATAAAGGAAATACTAGCAGGATTCATCCTACCTGACTTCAACTGCCTGTGTGGCAAGCAGCCTGAAGTAGTCACCCAGGTGACCTCTAGACATTGCAAGATGCTTCCAGAGAGTCACATACAATTTGAGGCAGGTCAGCCTGTTTTTCCCCAGAACATACTGTAATAGTGATTCTGTATTGCTCTACTTCCGTTATTAAGATGTATGTGCCTTATTTCAAATGTACTAAGAAAGCTGTGAGAATGTCCACATACCAGAAGACAAGTAGACCTGGCCCTCAACTGCAAACAGTCTGCTTTCAAATAAGGTGAGACTTTTTAGCTCAGATGCAGTGATGTGTCACACAAATATAATTTTTCTTTTTCTGGGACCAAAATAATTGTGCTGGCTGCATATGAGCCATCTCTGTGTTTCCAAGTTTGAGAGCAAGTTGGCTCTGCCCATACTGACATCACCAAGACTGTGCTACAGATACACATAAGGATGTTAGAGTTGCTGTTAATATTTAACCCTTCAAAAGATGAACTTAAAATTAAATTAGTTGACAATCATTATTTCTACCTTCTGCACAAGGAAGTTAGATCATTATCAGCTACTTCATATTTTTACCTGAAATTTCTACCAAAGTTTGTGGAAAATTGTATAAGGACTGAATAAAAAGGTGAGTAGAACCATTCTGAATCTTGGAAAAAAGCAAACACAGAGCTTTTGTAGTTACTAAAGGACTGATTCCCATTCTTTTTCTACTAGCTTACCATTAGACAAACATGCCACTGTTGCCAACAACAGATTCACATAATATTCCTCAAAGTCTTGATGAATCCAAGCTTGTTTTAATTGCTTGATCTTTTTATCCTTAGATTGATGTGATTTTATTTTGCTTGAATTTCAATACTCCCATAATTTTCACTTATATAATGATGGCTTTTCATAGCTTTCCCACTCTGCAGAAGTATACATTACACATCTGGTTTCCATTTCCCTTTAAATGAGTCTTAAAAAACATTCAAGTTTGCTAAAAGCAAATTTGTCTCGGCTATGTAATCTGTATGCATAAATGATTTAACTTTTGATATCTGGCAAAATTCTCTTAAGTTCTCCACATACAGTGTTTGCATTTCTGTTAAAGCCCTTTTTAAAAAACTTATAGTTCCACCTTAAATAGTGCATGTGTCTTACCTCCCAAGAAGGGTTAAAGAGATCATTGCACACCTCTTCACAAAAGCTTTCCAGAGGCCATTCATTTGCCTAAATCCATAAAAAATTATTAAGTATGAGATTAAAATAAAAAGGAATCATGAACACTTCTTACATTGCTGTCTTTGCATACTTAAATGGCATACAGAAACCCCCAAAAGCTTAAGATACTTTTCTTCATTACTAGGCCGAATTGAAAAAAAAACATCTTCCCTAGCTCAGAAACTTCACTGATTAGCACTGGATCTCTTAGGAAGTTTATGAAGTTTCTGTTAACAGTGTAACCTCATCTCTACAGGAATTAATTTTTATGTTCTGGAATTCATCTTTCCTTTAGAAATCATGCTGAGGAAGAAAATTAAGCAAAGTTTCTTATTCTACCTAGTGATCCTTTAAATTTATGAACTTTGCCTTTAAAGAACATAATATACAAGTCTCAGTTTGAAAACACACTACATAATGAAATTGGGCAAATGAATCCAGCAATAAACAGTGCCCTTTTCCTTTTCCAAACACATTTCACTTTTTGAAAACCAAAGCATATTCACTATCCCAAAATTTCCTACAAGGAAACTGACATTGCTGTGGAAAGGAATTTTTATTATCAATACTAAGTTCACATCACATCCACAGAGCAACTGAAAGACGCCAGCAACCAGCAGCTATTCAGCCTGTAGTTATTAATATTTCAGATTAGTTTTCCAAACATTTTTATGCAAATAAAAATTTAATTACTGAACTATAACTGGAAAATTATTTTTGTAGGATACAGACTTATCTAGATAAAAATCTTCTCAAACGAATTTCATGCACCATTTATATTCTATTTACCATTTCTTAATTTTTAGCTTCTCAGTCTTTTGAAACAAATGCAGTTTTTTCCAAGACTAAGGTAATTGTTTTAATCTTCAACTATTAGAGATAAAACTTAATTCTAAATTAAGCCTAATTAAAGTACAGCAAAGATTAAATAAGCATTTGGATCAAATTATTTGTGGCTTGCTGTAATCCTACCATATAAGTGTTAAGCACAGTTTGCCAGTTTAATACCCAGGTCTGACACCTGTAGCCACCTACTCGTGTTAATTTGGGTCACAAACTGCTACCAAAGGATTAAATGTGTTTTCTTCCTCAATGCTGTAACACAGTTAGAAGCTCACTTGCTTCATTATGTATAAAAGTAAGCAGGCCACAACATTATTCCATTTCCCTGAATGCTAATATGACTTAAGAATTTGGGCACATGAAGGAATTTTGCTTCAAATTACTGTGCTAAAAACTGAATGACCATTCCTGCTAACAGCAGAACAACACATCATACCTCTTCCTGAGTATTTTCTACCAATGTTTTTGAGTCTGTGACAGGTTGGTTGATGACAACATTTCCAACTTTTCTTCTCTTTTCTTCCGGTTCCCCATCAGTGCTATCATTGCTGTGAAGGAGTAAGTATATGTTTATGAACTGCAAGTATGCTTTAAGGGAATTACATCTATAACTGAAGTCTTCAGACACCATAAAGTATGGCAAGAATACAAAACAAAGAGGTTTAACACTGAAATCTGCAAGATAGGTAAGTTTCCATGTAAAAACAAAACATGCAGTGAGTAGGCAGCAGAATGCTGTCCCAAATTCACAATCAGTCTCAGATTTTTTCCAAGAAACTCAGCAATTCCTAAATAAGATCAAGAATTTTGTTCACCACTGGATGACCACTAGAACATGGCAGATACAATTTCCAATGTGTGCTGTGTTCCTCACTGTAATTTATAGTAGCATATTATTGTATCCTAAATTTTTAGGTTGTTCATCTTCTTAAGATCCCCCATTTTCATGCATTATTCTCAAGTCATGTTTAATAAGAGGGATAAATCACACATTTCAGCTGTAGCATCCCATTATGTCAAGATGCCTCTGAATCCTCAACAAAGCTCTCCTGGGAACAAGCACTGCACGAAAACTTTCCACCATCAGCACAATTAGCACATAAGAGATTTAAGATACA
The DNA here is from genome assembly GCF_009819885.2 of Catharus ustulatus. Taxonomy (NCBI): domain Eukaryota; kingdom Metazoa; phylum Chordata; class Aves; order Passeriformes; family Turdidae; genus Catharus; species Catharus ustulatus. The sequence goes on along the minus strand of NC_046228.1, from coordinate 15,497,349 downwards.
AAGATTGTAGGAAGTTTCTCAACAGATAAATCAAATCGCAATCTCAGCTTAACTGAAATAAAAGAAAACCAGTTCACTATTATACCTCTTCTCATTAGCTTCCACTGCATCTCTGGATCTTTGCTTTGCAAATAGCTTAGCCATTCTTTTGGCTTTATTCTTTTGTCTACTGCTCATACCAGCTCGGAATTCTGAGTCAATTAACTCAGCAGCCTGAAGAGTCTGAAAGAAAAGTCATTCATTGTCAATTCTTTTTACAATGAAGTCCTGAAAAATTCTCAAACCCACAATGCTCTCAACTTCCCCAACCCTCCATTTCAAACGTTTCAGCAGTCTGACATCAAGTACTAACAAGCAACTATGGGATGTAAGAGCTCAGGAGGCCAAAGCATACCACATTAGATGCCAATCATCTTATTTAAAATACAAATATTATAACCACAGAAGCTCAAATAAAGCAAACCCACTGTATTATTCCTTGCAGTGAAACAGCCCAAGGTTTTACCTACAGGTTGTTTGTTTACTAGTAAAACTGAAGAAGGAGAATAGTCCAAATCTTCATCATTGAACAGATCCTCAGTATTCATTCCAATTGCAGCACCCATATCTAAGCCAAGTTTCTTTTGCAGCAGTTTCCTCTGTCGTGCTATCCTCTCTTTAGGATCAATTTCACCTTAAAAAGGTATTTTAAAAGAAGATGTGTCAGATTTCCAACCAAATATTTTACTGATGACTTACTCAATGTACATAACAAAGCCAAAATTTACTGATTAAATTGTACTTGACTAATATAATCTTCTAAAACAGATCACCCTGATACTCTTTTCTGCTACTATGACTACACAAGTACTTCAACTGTAATCAAGGCAAGGTTCATTTTGGAAATTAACAGATGCCTCAAGAACGTGTGACGTTCCAACACTAACTATAGAACACCTAGACTTTGGGAGCAACTACATTTATATAGAAAAATAAAAGATTTTAGTGCTCAAGTAGAATAAACCCTCCAAACAACCCAAAACTTCAGCTTGTAGGGCTGTCAGATGTCACTCTTTACATGCACAGTACAGAAACCAGTCAGGAGGGGTTGGTTTTTTCTTGTTTTGGTTTGTCAGTGTTGTGGTGGTCTGGTTTGGTTTTTTTGGGTTTTTTTTTCAATTATCAGCACAAACTTTTAAGTAGATGACCAATATGGGCATGATTTTGGGGTGTATTCTAGGTTGAGTAGTAACTAGTAGTTATTATTATCTATACCAGTACTTTTTTCTAAACTGCATTTAACTGACAAGCAAATACAAGCAACTTCTATTCTTTATGAAATATTTTTCCTTTCTAATATCTTAGGAATAATTGTCAAAGACTGCTAATTCTAAATATTAAGTTACATTATGTCCATTCATGTTGTCTACATACCTGAAAAGGGAAGCTGCTATAAAATACAGAAGAGAAAGCAGACTGTACATTTTTGCATGAGTTAAAAAGCAGCAACTAATGATTTTTGTTTCATTTTCTTATTTTTTGATATTTCTTATTTATTTTCATTCTTGAAGTTTTTAATGTGCAATCATGTGACACTGGAATAAATATAAGGCTTCTATGAACTGAAGTGTTGGGTTTCATTAGACGAGGTGAAACATATACATCACTTTATTAATCTAGCTTAAAAAATAGCAAGCAATAAATTAGCAACCAGGTTGGAGAGACAGGACATTGCTCGAGTTTCAGCAGCCACAGGTTCTGCTCCTTGCTGAGCTACTGATCTTCTGTGTACCCTGCACAGAACTCACCACACAGAAACACAGAAATCAGGGAACACAGTCAGATTCTTATCAACAGCATCATTTAATTTGGTGCAGAAACTGATAGATGGTCTGGGATTAAGAACAGGGAAGTACAGTAATAACAGTAATAACAAAAATACCTTAGATTAAAATAATTCAGTACCACTACACTGACAAACCAACTCTCAGCTTAAAAATTACAGAAAAATATTATACAAGTCACTTAAAACAAAAAACATCATACAGGCACTGGTATTTCATCTTCCAACTTTGGCAGTCCTATCACAGTATTTTTCATGCAATCGTTCTATACTTGAAACCTTCAAGCTTTTAAATAAGCCACACACATCCTACTTCTGTACGTGGGAACACTGTTTAGAACGAGAAGTGATAGTGCCTTTTAAAAAAGTCTTCAGAAATCTTGGATGCTTTTTCAGGTTTCCACCCCTTCTTCCCCACTGTACACACAGTAATGTTGTTATGGCAAGAACCCAAACAAACAATACACCCTGCCCCCCCCCACCCCCGAAATTGTGTTACTTGAGGATGAAAATACAAACCACTTCTGCTAGGGAATATTTTCTGTCATTATTTCTGAGAATCCATGGATGACTAGATCCATAATGCTGCCACAACAAACTTTTTGATATCAGTAAGTTTTCTTGTCTGCAAGTAAAATACAGATACCTGATTTATCATCTTGGACTTCAAATTCTGCACCAGCAGATCCAAGAAGAGACGCACCATGTTTCAACAGCCGACATATATCAAATCTGTCAAAACGCAACCGATCTGTTGAAGGTGAATCTTCATTAGGACTTTCTGAGCCTGGTTCTAGGTAGTAAAAAAAAAATAATATTAAGGACAATGTGATGAAATTTTTGTTCAAAATTCTGGCAGAAGATTAAGGAAAAGCAAGAGATAGTATCTCTTCTCCAAAGAATCATCAGACATACAGCATTTTGATTCACAAAGTATAAAGGCTCCATTTTCACAAAGATAGACTGAAATAGGTCACTAAATGTACCTGAATAGAAAAAAAGTTTTTCCCTTGATAAATTTAGCTTTTTTAAATCTTGGACACTGACCTACCAGCAGACTTTCTCTGTACACACAGGGCCAGTTTACAGTTTTGAACTGCACATGGCTCACAAACAGTATCACAAGAGGCCAAAAACACTGCTGCATATCCCTACCAGCCAAGCACCTAAAGTAGGGAAGCTGGAGAGTGGTCTAAACAGTTGTGGGAGAAAGGGCTGCTGACACCTAGCTGTGAGCTCTTCTCAAACAGTTTTCTCAAACACACAATTATTTTTTTAAATTTCATTAACAATCTGATAGGCAGATGTGCAAGAACTGGACAATGCATTTAAAAGGCTGCTGTACGCTTAAGACTAGCAGGTTACCCAATTTCCATGTACAAAAGGCATGCTAGAAGTAATCCTTGAACTAGACAAGTGAAATGAACTTCTGTCCTTGCTAAGACAGAGTATAAAACAGCAGAGTCCCCCACCTGTAGTAGAAGGGGCTGGAACTAGATGATCTTTAAGGTTCTTCCCAATCCAAACTATTCTGTGATTCTGTAACTACATTATTAAGTATATGGATAAATAGGATTTACTGGGAAAGAGAATTGCTCTGGAAAAAAACACCTTTCAATAACCTGGTTATCAATGTCCTTAAAGAGCTGCAACAAGTATATAGAGGGCATTCAGTGAACATAATACATTTAAAAGCTTTTGGCAAGGATTCATATGAAAGAATAAATCAAAAGAACCAGGTTAGCAGAGAGCTGGGAAGAACATCCTTTTACAAAGTGAAAGATAGAAGTTAGTTCTGGAGTCCTTTGAGGATCAGTGTTGGTACCAATTATTTAATCAACGAAAAAGACATTCACTAACGCACTCTTGTCCAAGCACACAGGTAACACTAAGCTCTTTTGGGTAGCCTGTGGCACCAAGGAATCCAAAGAGGATTCTCAGAACAGACCAATGGGCAAATAAGTACATAAGGTATAAAAATGAATAACCTAAACCATGCCTACAAAATACTGCATTCAATAAAAATCTTGGAGGCATTTCTGACAGCCTTCTGTATTCATCTGTTTATTGAGCAGCGAAAGCCAGAGCAGACACCAAAGTACTGGGTCTCACCAGAAAGGACACTTTTGACAGCACAAAGCACATCATTTTGTCACTAGGTGTAAATTTCAGTACTCTAGAGATGTAGGTAGACTGTGTGGAGTTCTGTGCATCTCAAGGATGACACGAGTAAGAGAAGAGAAAGTGCAGAGAAAAACGAAGTTATTTAAAAGACAAAGCAGCTGCCTTGCGAGGAAAGACTGAAGAGACTGCAATCTTCAATATGAAGAGAAGTCGTTGGAGAAGAGCAAATATGGTTTACAAAAATAAAGACAATGGACAAAGAAAATGCAGAATTTGCTTGTCAAATTCAAAGCCAACAGAACTGGGAGGCACCAACTGAAACAAATATGAGATCATCTCAAACAGATGTGAGTTTCATTGTTGCTATTTTAGGGAGTGTGTGCATGTTTTTAAACAAGTCAGTGAATTTCTGCGACCTGTGTCACAAAGTTGTGAACACGGACAGTACCAATGGATTTGGACAAAATCACTTAGTCCATTTCTCAGCAATTAAGGAAACTAACATCCCAAACATGATTATTTCAGATGAAAAGAAACAGAACAGACTTGAGCAAGCTGCCCTTTCACCTCCCCCAGAAAGGTGCTTTTATTAAAGGAAGAGTGAAGAAAAGAGTTTCTGCAAACTATCATGACAAAGTTGATTGGTTAAGCATTCTACCATTTTACTAGCTACTCCTTTTGTTTATAAAAGCTTTATGAGGGGGCAAAGCACAAGCACAGAAATTCTGGAAGAAATAAAGGTCAGAACATCTAAAGCCAAAGAGGTCTACTTACAGTCCTACTTCACAGCCTCACAGAATAGTCTAAGTTGGAAGGGACCCAGAAGGATCATCAAGTGCAGCTCTTAAGTGAGTGGCCCATGCAGGGACTGAACCCATGACCTTGGTGGTATTAGCACTCTGCTCCAAACAACTTACATGCAAATAAAAGTCAATACTCATAATAAAAAACCAAATGACACAAATGGTTTGAAAAGTCTCCTACCACAAATAGTTTGCATAAGATAAACAATGAGTTATACACAACTTATTTAAGGAGCACCTTGTTTTGATCTTGGAGTTGGATTCCATTCAGGTACATTTTTCACTATTGCTTCGACAGCCTGGCCAGCTGCAATGCGAGTATCCCAATTCGTACTTCTTAAATACACTAACACCTTGAAGGAGAGATTAATAGGTAAATAAGTATTTGCCTAAAAGGTAGTTAAAAAAGAAAATCAATCAGTTGTTATGTTCCATTAAAAATACAATTACTTTAATGCAATGAATTAATACAATATTCAGAAAAAAAAACCCAAACAAAACAACAAGAAATGCCAGCAGCTTTCTCTGTATCGCTCACTGATTAGCAGAACACTTGCCAGAGCCAGATCTAAGACTTTGTAAGATATATTTAGTCCAATCAGTCAAACTGAAGCTTGATTTCCTCCAGGTACTGAACAAGGCTTGAGACACATTTTTATTTTTTTAGTTGGTTGGTTTGTTGCTGGCTTTTTTTCTACAAGGAAGCACTCAAAATTGATTAACAGACCTTAAAACCCTGAAGTTATTTAACCCAAGAAGAGATAAAACATGGGTCACTTGAAGCAATATATGCTCTTCTAAACTAATTTATCACTATGTCACACATCCAGAAAAACTATTTCTTTCTCTGAAAGCAGTTTGATATTCATGATTCCTTGGCCACTCTGTTGATAGCATCAGTTGTGAGAGCACCTGGTTCAGTAAGAACAGAACTGAGGTCACTGAGCCATCTCCACCTGTCAGAAGCAGACTATTTTTGGTGGTTTTACTAAACTTGGTCAGATTGAAGTCTCAGAGTAGTGGAATACTCTTCCCAATTTCCAGCCCTTCTAAAGACATGCAGCCTCCCACATTTTTAATGTTTTATAACACAAGTAATAATCTTTAAAGGCATGAGCAGAAATCTTTTAAGGAAGTAGAGTTTCTCTTTATAGAAGAAGGTCTGAACTTACAGCAAATGCTGAATATCAATATAGAATGCTAAGTGAAACCTTACTTATGTAATCATTTCAGAAGCTGACAGAACAGCACCTTTAACAGAAGCAGCCCTTCATTTTCTTCATTCTCTTACTTTTGAAAAACACAAGACCACAATGCATTTTCTCCTTCCCACAGAACCACACCCCTTTAAACTACAGTAATTTCATGAATACAAGCCGCAGCAATTTGACAAAAATTTTGGTGGAAACCCGGAAGTGCGGCTAATAGTCGGGTGCGGCTAATATATTAATAATTTTCTGACATTTACAACCCCAGACGTGCCAGCCAGGGCGCCGAGCCAAGCACCTGCCAGTAAAAGCCGGCACTCCGCAATTGTTACAGTGTTACCGTGTTGCCCTGGCTCCCTGCAGGCAGCACGGGGGGTGGGGAGAGAGGCGGGAGAGCTCTCTTCCCTCCTCTGCCGCAGCCCAGGGGAGGAGGGGGGGGGGCGCCGCCATTGCCGTGGCCTGGGGAGCCGACGGGGGGGGGGGGGGCGCCGCCATTGCCGCGTCTCGGGGAGCCGACGGGAGCCCTGCGCAGCCATTGCCGCGGCCCGGGGAGGGGGGGGGAAGTGCGCGCCGCCATTGCCACGGCTCGGGGAGGAGGCAGGGTGCTTTGTCCGCGCCCGCCGCCGGCGCCACGGGCGCGGGAAAGCTCCGTCCCCGCCCGCCGCCGCTGCCGTAGGAGCGGGGGAAGCTCCGTCCCTGCCTGCCACCGCGGGGCAGCGCCGACCCGGGGTGACCGAGCCCAGGGGCAGCGGCGGCCGGCCCCGAGCGGCAGCACCGGGCTGGGCCACCTGGCCCCGTCAGCGGCCCCTAGCGGGCCAAGCCTGCACAGCCTTAGCTCAGCCAGTAAACCCCGCCCTCCCGCGGTTCTGTTACTAATTGCACGCCGGTCCTCGCTGCGAACGACAGAGCGGCTTATATTCGTGTGCGGCTTATCTATGGACAAAAACCGAAATATTTGCCAACACCCAGAGATGCGGCTTATACTCAGTGCGGTTTGTATTCGTGAATTTACTGTAGTTTTATTCTCACCATTGAAGTACTAGGGAAAAAATATGCTTACTTTAGATAAGAGATTATTCAGTTCATGAGGATGCAGTTTCACTACTTCCCCAAGTTGCTGTGCAGCTGCTTTTCTTGTTACTGGTGTTGTACCGGTGTCCAGTAAAATAAAGAGACGATCAAGCCTAAATGGGATTGACAAAAACCAAGAAGTTATGCTATTCATAGTTCACGAGCCCATTTCTATTAATATTCCTCCACATTTTTCAGTTTATATAACTCAAAGAGAAAAGATGTTTGCCTGAAGACTTTCAGTTGGCAGGGTGAATAATGTACTTATTTTCTAATAGTAAGCTTAGCTGTTCTAAGAGCACATTTAATTTAGTAACAAAAAAAGAGAGTAATTGTAAGAAATGCTAGTTTAAAAAATCTACAGTTACAAGAAAAAAATTAATCATTCCTGTCTTTGTTCTGTGATAGAACACTTTTATTCTTGTAACAAGTATGTTCTAAATGATCATCAAATTCTATTTGATAGAAAAAGCAGAGGGCTCAACTGCTCCTATTGTGCATTATGACTTCTATTGACAAAGCAGCCTGTTATCTATAACACCAAACTCTGCTTCCCCAGGATGACAGATTTTTACTTATCATATCTTTTTCCCCCTAACTACCTAGAATATATAAAAATCAAACCTCTTGATGTATTTACAGCTTGGAAATCATCTGATGCTTTTGCTCTTCTTACAAAATACAGGGATTTAACCAGCAGATCTGTTTCCACAGTAACTGTATTTAGTGAGAGACTCCAATCATCTATATGTAGAACAATTCATTTTTTTCTTGTTTAGTTACTGAATGAGAAATAAAGTCTGTCTTTACATATATATAGTCACATAACTATCTAGATACTGAAACGTATGACTGAAGTTACAGTTCATTATTCCCTCCACTATCAGTGGGTTCATCAGACCTGTCTAATGAGTGCCAAGTTTATGCATTAGTTATTGGGCAGTGTGAGGTTATTACTGATTATGAATCTAGAACCTGTTCACACAGTGCAATCAAAATTGTTCCTTCCAGCCTCATCATAAAAATACTCCTCCAAAAACTGCAACAATACAAAACCAGACTTTACACAGCAGTGATGCTCACCTTGATGAGCCTGGCAGAACAAAGATACCAGTATCCTGAACAGCCTATCTTCATAAACACGCATCCTTGGTTTGAGCACACACAGGAAAGGCCAAATGCCTTGTCTCTGTGAGTCTGTTGCTACTAATTACATTTTACGTAAATTGCCTTTGACATTAGTTCCAATAATTTAAAAATAAAAGGGAAAAAACCCACCAAAACCTCTTTGCAATATCACTGGATTTTGTATTTTTCTTTGGCATGCTTAAACTACACTTAATCCTGAATATACCTTAAGTTGTCACAGTACCATAGGAATTGCAGTGCAGGGTGTGATTCAACAGACAAGGAGATAAAAAGCTTTACAGATCCAATACTTCTGAATCCCTGGTAGTGGAGTAGTCAGGAGAAGCATACTGGGTACCTCATTAGCTGTCAGTATTTTTTCTTCAGCACTTTTGACAGTAACAACCCAACCCAATTTGCAGTCATCATTATTATTCCATATAAAATGCAGTGGCTCTCAGAAGAACCACTGTTTGTTCCAATTTGCTTGTTCTTACCCCTTTTATTCTTCAGCTCTCTGTGAAACTTCAGTGTTCCATACTCAAGTTTGCCATCTAGTACCACATGCTCCTTTAACTATGAAATTATCTTTTTTCATCTCAAAGTCAAGCACAATGTGTAACTTTGACCACTTCCTCAGTTAGAACTCTTCATGAGTCAAAACAGGAGGAAACCACTAAGTCAGCTTACCCTCAAAAGATCAACTTGAATTCCAACCTTAATTACAACACTACATCTTCACTCCTAAAACCCACAACTTTCTGAAGCTGCCTTATCTTCAAAATACTGTTTGTTTGGTGGTTTTTTTAACCTACAGAGTGCTTGGTATGGAATTTGTTATTTTAAATTGTAATCTGCTTAACTTACACACAACTGAAAACCAAACAAAAAAAAAATCTTTCACTTGTCTGACACTACAGAAGGTTTCAGCTTTCAACTCCAGCAAAATACATGGAAACAGGATTAGTAAATACAGCCAACAACATCTGACTAACAGTAGTCCTGGTCACACTAACCATTCTCTTTTCCTCCCGCAGGAGGATGCAAAATTCCCAAACTGGTAATATTCTGGAGCTATTAAGATATTCAAATTAAGTGTTGGTGTTCCTGCAGCAGAGTAAGGCAGAGCCCGAATTCCGCATAGTTTTGAATACCTGCAGTTTAAAAAAAGTGTCCTAAGTTCTGACAAGGTTTTCATTTCCAGAACAAACTAGCAGCCTCTAAACAAGTTAATAAAGCCAAAGAGAATTAAGCTTTCTAGTGGGATGTGGCTCTCTGCTTCTCATGCTAGACAGTGCTGTAAGGCAGAGCACCACAAGGCTCTCATCATTCCCAGAAGTGTGAAGCACTGTGGTAGAGTGAGATTCTCTACAATGCCGATAAAATGTTTAATTATTTTATTAAATACTTCAACTCTGTCAAAAAAATTGTTCTAAGCCTAAGACACAAGCAAATAACAGAAACACAAGGAATACTTCAGGAAAGAAAAATATTAAAACATTTATAAATTATTATGAAAAATAATTGTAAATTACTATGAAAATTTAAATACCAATGCATGCTAAAAATTAAATACATCTCTAAAACTACTTCTCCTGCACTTAACTGCTGCAATCAGAACATAAAAATACAAAGTTCTTCACTTTTAACTCAAACAATGGTTTAGAGCCCTCCATCATCTTCCAATCCTGTGTCAACTACATCTCATCAACAGGCCAGAAACTATATATGACTTTGATATGAACTCATGTTGCATGAGCTCAGCACAAAGCACTACCTTGCTCAAAGAGATAATTTCTTCCTCTCACATTAGAAATACGAAATGTTTCTAGTCCCTGTTGAAGTATATCGGAAAGACACCAATGAGAGCAACAATTCAAAGTTCTTATGATCAGCACTCAATTTTTTCTTCTAAAAAACACCTTTTACACTGACACAACGTCCATTAGAAACGTTTGACACATACATCAGTGCAGGTACTTAAGAACAGGTATCCAGTACCATTTGAGATGCTTCACCTACAGAAGAGCCACCACAACTAAGTGGCGGCACTCTCCAGGTACCAGTGATCCCATCTTCTGTATCACCACTTGTGCACATTCAGCATTAAACCAAGTTAGACATGATCCTCACTCAGGCACAAAAAGCAAATGCTGCAACAAATGACCTGTTCTGTTCTTCATGCTAACCTGCAGTTCTTTGCTGCTGCCCCCAAGCAGAGGGCTGATCTCCATTTGAAGGGACAACTGTCATACTATTTAAAGTGAGCTTTATGGCACTCCTGTGGGAACAGGATGATGAAAACCTTCGGTTCCAAAGGCATTACAAAGCTAGTAGGTGGATAATAATGTCGAGATACAGATGTAATCAGTAACAGTCTCTTCAAAATGTTTGCAAAAGAGCAGATGTGCAGCTGTACTGTATAAAGATCCCAACAGTCCCAGTGTAAGTGTTCCAACTGGACTAGGTCCCCAGAGGACCTGAGATGATGAAACTTCCAATTTGTTGCTTTCAATGAGTGGAGGCTTAAAAGGGACAGTGAAGACAGCAAACTGACCACGGCTCCCATAAAACAACCTGATTGGACTTTACATCCCTGTGCCCCAGCATGTTAAACTGTCCTGAGAGCAATCTCTAATGGTAAAGGCCATCTGGTGTGAACACCTTGTAACTACCTTAGCATATCCTCCAACCCATTAGAATTGTGTGACTGTACAAAAAAAATCCTCAGTGGCACAGTCCTTGGAATAGTAATGTCAAGCTCTGCCTAGAGCTCTTTGACAAGCTGCTAGCTAGCACCCATCAGAAGGCAAGGGAATCCTCTTAGGAGTTGGTATTTTCAACATCCAGATGACTTTCTCCCAGGCACTGTTTCTAAACACAGAAATAGCCCAGACACCTTGAAAACATACCTAAAGACTTGACAATGGTTAAATTCGACCTAAGTTCTAATGGAGTCTGAGCTTTTCTTGTTGACCTGACAATCCTCTGCTGTCACTTCATCGTTTGGTCAAATCCCAGCTTGGTCAGCTCTAAATACTCACTCACATGAACGATTAAGCAATCAAATAAGCAACTTTCAAATATACAATCAGCCAGTAAGATAATAAAAAAAACCACTCAACAGAATTCAGAACAAAACCCAGATACACAAAGAATGGATTGTAATTTTACTTCTTCTAAGTGTGTAAACAGTTATGAAGGTGGGACTGTGGACAAGGAAGTAATTCCTACACAGCAGCTGAAGGAACATCTGGAATGAAACAACAGCTCTGTAACCACACCAGGTCACACTATTATACACTGCATATGGAAGCCAACCAAATGCTAAAATTAGTATAATTAATTCCATATGGATTGTACATTTCATGTATGATCTACAACTTAATGCTGTACAAGTTTTACTTGTCAACTATTACATATGTATCTGCAACTGACAGTGCACTCCAAAATGTGACCAATTACATTATAAAACCTGTGACACAGAACTGCAAGTTGAAGCAGCTGTCAGGACAGACTAATACAAGATGTGTATCAGTAACTTACAAAGTGAGTACCTCAGTGACTATTCAAATTCCATCTGCTGGGGCAGGCTGGCATTCGTATCAGCATGCAATCCTAACTTTCAATTTCCATTTCAGTCCATTAGAAAAGTGTGTCTGAGAGCTCTATCTCTTTTGGGCAGCAGTGCACACACTAGCTCTGCTTCGCCCTTCCCATGACCATATCAGCCCTGCCACTAAGAGCAGCACAGAAGGCACTCCACTGTTCTGGTCTGCAAGTTCATCTCCACCAACAAGGGAAGAGTTACATTATTCTTCCCCCACTTTTGAGTCTGAACTCCCATAAGCACATTGGTTATACAACATCTATTCTAATGCTTTGGGCATAGGCCTCTAAGCAGTAGTGAACATACACTTGCTCAGGTTAACTCCTGCTTTTTATGCAAGAGCAGCCATGAAATAATAGCTTCCACAGAAGCTAAAAGCTGAACTCCTTATAGAGAAAGTTATAATCTCAAAAAAGTATACAGTGCACCTAAGAAATTTTTGATGCAGTATTCAATTTCAAATGTCACACAAGTAGTGATGCCAGCCAGTGCAGTCACTTGTTCTTGGGAAGTCACAGCCCTATACTTCAAAAGCTGACAGTAATACATGAGGCCTGCTTAGTTCACAGGAGCTTTAGTCTCACAGCCTTTTGATATTATTTATTTTAAAATAAAAACTACGTACCTAATATGCATATTACCAGTCATACACAAATTCAATAAACAAAACCACTGAAAACCAGAATATCTTAAACAAATCAAATTAAGAATGTATTGGAAGACCTGCAAATTATGCTCTCTATATTTCTGAAAGGAACTGTTTTGAACCGACCCCAAAGAGGCTCTTTAAGGTACTTCAGGGAGAACTTAAAGGATATACCAAATAAAATGAAATTGTTTACTCTTATTGCACCTTACCAGCTTCCTAATTTTGTCGCATTTTAGAAGTTCATTGGTTCTCCTTCATACTGCAAAGGCATTCAAAAACAGGAGAAGGGCTTAACACCTTGGTGTTAGAGTAACACATGAGGTGCCCCTTTGAACACATTAAAGAAACTGGAAAAAAATTTTCACTAGATCCTGAAGGACTATCATCATTTCATTACCTACTAAAACTCTACCATCCTGAGTAATCTATGAGTTGTCACCCTCTTGGAAGTATAACTTTTCCTTCTGAAGTTATCTCAAAAGATCACTAGCCAGCCACTGCAATTGTGTACTCAGATCATACACTTTGTAGGAATGAAGTTGAACCAAAACTTTTCACTTCCTTTTTTCCTTCTCAGTTCCACTATCAAAAACATCAGGATTTTAAAATTAGCTACGCAAACATTATACTACTTCATTTATACTTCTAAGATTGGTGACAGAAGCTAAGGCCTACCAAATCACAGAAAGAACATCAACCTTCCCACACACCTACCCCTACTTCTGGAGGATGCCATTCATTAGTCTCTTCTGCATAAAACTACCAAAGACATGAACATATACAGTATGCACAAAAGTGCAAATATCTTTTGGTATGAGGTATCTACTGTTTTGCTTTACGTCTCTTTTTTCTAGAGCATCAACACAGAAATGTTTTATAGAAGGTGGTCTTCAATCCATGTAACATAAAATGCATAAAATGCAGAATTAAATATCAGACTTTTTTGTTAATATGTTACAACTACTTGCAATTACTTTTAAGATGACCTTACAGATAGCAAAGCTGCAAATTCTCAATCTAATTTTGAGGTATTTCAAAGCATTCCCTGTGTTTGTTTGGATCTCCCTGAACAGACCAGGGTTTTGAGAAAGGTTTTCAATTGATCAAAGAGCAGAAATTAAACTTTCCTGGGAAAACAACCACCCAATAATTTATTGTTTTGAAAATGTAAAACTACTCCAGCCCTCACTTCCAAAAGAAGTTAGCTCACCCTCAAAAATTCTTTTAAAAGAACTGTTCCAATATAGAACTATCCCTAATGAAATTGTTAATATTAATGCTTGGTATGCGTTCCACAAGGACTGCGGGCTTTGGAGAAAGATTAACTTGACTCAGCTCTTCCTCACTCTCCAAACTTTTATAGGTAAGAGGCATTCAACAAAGAAATACTATGGTAGGCCATAAAAATGTAACTATCTAGAAGAAAAGTGGAATTGGAACTTTACAAAAAATAGTTGTGTGGCTATATATACAAATGCACACACAATTTTTTGTATTATGTCTGAAAGGACCTTTGAAGTTCGATGTAGTGAAGTAAAACGTGAAGAAAGGTATCTTTATTTACAACAGCAGCACTGACACTGTATCACTGCTCTTATGGTCCAGCAGCAGAAAGCAAACTCCATTTATCAGGCATTGTTGTCTAACTTCAAAGGGACACAGACAGGCTTTGCTTTATTAAAACCAAGCACAAAGCCAAATTTACACATTATCACTTCTTACAATTATAGAAACATTGGAACAGTCAAGATGTTACAGTACTCCAAAATGTGTATTCTTTTACCTAAGTTACATGTGAAGCTGAAACAACTCTGTACTAACTCACCAGTATTACAGCACCTTTACTGAAGTTAACATACCAACGTTTAATGCTTCACACTGAATCTTAGAATGAGCCATAGTATCTAGCCTTCCTCTCAGTTCCCAAAAGGCGTTAACTAAATCTCTGTACTCCTGCTTTCCACTAAAGCAACCTTAGTAACTGAAATGGAAACCAGCCTTTGGAGCAGACACAGCCCCAGCATACAGCTGAAAAGCTCTATCTTGACATTCCAGTTAGCCCCCATATCACATGTACATTAGCAAAGTTGGTTGAGCAGACTGACCAGACCTAGTGTAATCAGACAACTCTCATACTCTACATGAGGACTTATTTTTATGTACACAGTAATCTTGTTACAGCAGTCCTTACAACTTCCATGTTCTTCTGGGCAGATTTGGGGGATGAGAAAAAGCCACAACAAACATATAACACACAACAAGTTGATTAAAAAAAACAGAATAAAACAAAGGGATGCTTTGTAGAAACTACAAAATAAAACACCTGCTACTATAAGTCTTAAAAGGCACATTGCTGCCACTAATTTTGATGAAGAATGGATTTCCATTACAAATGTGCACACCTTTATTTTGCTACATAAAGGTGTAAACTTATTCACACACAGCTACTGAAAGAGAATTTACTTTTGAGATAGTACTTTGAAAGTAGAGATACTACCAACACGTGACGTGGAGCTAATCTAGCACAAGCTTAATTTGGATTTATGGTTTCCTTTCAATTATCCTGTTAGGAAGCTTAACCCGCCCATTTCACACACACACAAAAAAAAAAAAAAAGGCAAAAAAAGCAGCAGGAATTTGTGCTCAGCATTTTTTATAAAACAGCTCTGTTAAGACACACCTCTGTATCTGTGAATGCTTTAAACGCTGGCACACCCCAGAGCACATGTGTGCAAGCAGATACTGCCCAACATTTTGAGGCAGAGCCAGAATACACTGATCACTTTTCTCCATGAAAGCCTGTTTTATTTTGGTTACTTTACAACTACGGGCTCTGAAATGCAAAAATGGTTTCTCGACAGTTTTTGGGACTCAGTAACAAGATTTCCTAGTCCCTAGCAGTTTAACCACCCTAGGAAAGCCTAGCCAACAAAACGAAGGTGACGAATTCAGGAGAAAGCCCGAGACGCCCCAGGCAGAGCCCCTGCGGCCCGGGGAAGGGAGGGGGCACGGCAGTCACCCCAGGCCAGGGAGCAAACCCGGGCGCCAATGCATGCAGCGACCCCCGGACCCAGCGGGGCAGCAGCGGCGAGGTCTCCGCAAGCTCCTGAAGCAAAAGGAGCTGGAAAGCGGGCACCCCTCCTCCCCCCCCGCACCCAGGCCACACCGAGAGTCGGGAGCGCTGAGTCGCCGCTGTCGGCCCTACTTTTCCCATTCTTCCCAGCTCCCACCGACCTGGAGACGGCCATGGCCGCCCGGAGCCGGGCCTGGCTGACGGCGGGCGGCGGGACGGGGGGGCCGGGGCGCTGCCCGGGCGGAGGGCGCTGGGCCTCGCTCGGGCCTGGGGCGCCGCACCCGGCCTCGGCCCCGCCGGCGATCCGCGGGCAGCGGCTGAGCGCGGCAGAGGCCGGCGGCGGTCGGAGTGTCGCTCCTCCAGGCGGGGCGGCGGCGGCGTGGGCGGGAGCGGCGAAGGACCCTCGGAGCGCGGGTTAAAGCCTCGATTCCCCCATCACCGGGGCGAAGCCCAATGCCTGGTTTTATATGAGCAGCCATCTTGTATTTATTCCCTTCCTCCATGAGAGCCGCTTCCTGATTGGCAAGAGCGCCCAGCCGCAGCCAATGGCGGGAGCGCTTCTAAGAGCAAGGAGGGCGGGAGCGCGCAGCGCCCGCACTGAGCAGGATCGGCCATGGAGCCCGCCGGGCCGGCTGGGGGGGCGCCGGCCTCTGCCGGGCCGTTCCATCTGCAGGGCGAGGAGGGGGGAGAACTCAAAGGAGAGCACCCCAACCCCACATCCCGAGGGGAGAAGAGGGACACGAGAAAGCGGAGTAAACGCTTTTCCTTCCATGTCCACTGGGTGGTGGCCCTTCTGCCCCGCCAGCACGGCGGGAGAGGGCGGTCGGTATTTGCCGAACCAATGCCGCATCCCCCTCTTGCCGAGGTCCGCCGCCCATCGGCCGTGCCCGGTGCTGCGGCGCGAAGCCTCTGCCTGTGGGACTACAACTCCCGGCATGCTCCGCACTGTCGCCGGGCCCAGTCGGGCCGCTCCGCCGTCCTTGCGGGCGAGCGCAGCAGTGAAGCGCCCGCAGTGAGAGGTGGTTGTAACACTCGGGGTAGTACCGCAAGGGGTCATGGCACACGAGGGTGACAATACGCAAGGGTTTATAATCGCCACCCATGTCAGGCAGGGACGGGGCGGCTGGTCTGGCCCGGTCACGGCGCCTCCGTGAGGGGCCACGTTCTTCCCGCTCTCTGCCGTCGCCCCGGCTGGAACAGCGGCCCGTCCTCACAGCGCGGCGGGCCCCGGGCGATGGTGACAGGTCCCTGGACTCCAGCCCAGCAGTGCCCCTTGTTCCGGGCAGGCACACCAGGCTCCCAAGCGTTCGCTATCAGCTTCCATCAGATCCAGATTAAGATCCAGATGAATCATTTAAATTAATGGTCCCAGACTGGTACACAAAGTTAGCTGACGTACGTAACCTTTCATGTGATAAGTTGGAAACAATATAATAGATTTTTCTTTCCTGTGATGACATAACTTGGCTAAACGCATGAATTTGCATAACACTGTATGATAAAGTTTTCCTCTGAAGCCCATTGTGGTGTGTTTCAATCCCTTCTAGAGAGATTTCTGCTCGCCCCAGTCTTTCTGGTTGGTCTCCCTTTCCCCAGAGAGTTAACTCTTGGTATATAGGCTCACTCATTTCATCCCCATGAACACAAATTCCATACAAACATTCTAATGCTGTCTGCATTATCACGCTCTTTTGACAGTTCTATAAAGACACATAGTGCTTTAATCTATCTATCCATTAAGATCCAGCCTATACTTCAGCATTTCATGAAGTGTGCCTGGGATACCGCTTTCCTGCCTGTCTCTTCTCCTGTCCTTTTGTGGGAGCACTGTGGCAACTGGAAACTGGCATTAGAGTGGCCCCAAACACTGGCAGTGTGAGTCAGCCTGAGGCCTCTGAGCACAGAGTGTGGCCAGAGCCAAATACAGACCTGTTTTTCAGTGGTAGACATGGATTTTTTCACAGTGCTGCACTCAACGACCCAGGTAATGCCTTTTGCCTGTTATGGCTGTGATGCAGTAACTACCCTTAAATACCTCAATATACCTTCTGTAGCTGAATACACACAAAAACTACAGTGGGTTTTGCTGGAAATCAAGAGCTTCTTACCAGAGTACTCCAAAAACTCCCCACGCTTTCCTTTCTGCCATCCCATGCCCTCGTGTTGCCGGTGCACCTGCCTGGGACCCTGGCCATGACCCCAGGCACATGCCCACCCCTGTCCTGTGTGTGCTTGACTTAGCTGTGTATGGGGAGGGTAGGAGCAGCTTGAGGGTGGAGGTATTTTTCTTGTATGTTTGATGTTGTTGACATGGATGTATAGCAAACATCCCTGATGGTATTTCCGTGTTTGTTTAGCCAGGAATCAGCAGCCATCCTGTCCTGCTGTGGGCATTATTGAAATGATCCTCAGGTGATATTTCCAATTCTAACATCCTATTTCCTCTTAGGTTCCTTAAAAACAGTTTTAATAGCAGTCAAGGCAGAGGGTACATTAAATGTGCAATAAAATTTGTTTTGAACAGCTCCTACCTGATAAAAATAAGTGCAGAGAAAATATTGGTGGTGGGTCACATGCAGAGTACTTGCTGAAATTATGATAAACTGCACTTCAAGCAAAACAATCTGCAAAAGACAGAAAGAATGATCTGTTAAGCAGGCATTCTGGACTCAAACACGATTCATTCAAGTATCACACCATATATATTTGTATTTTGATGTGACATTTATGTAAAGCACGTCATTACTTAACTTTTCACTTGTATCTTTTGCTCAATCCTTTCCCTACAGCCTATGAAAACTAATTCTTCTTTGTCCATGCATCTGTTCAACAGCTCTGTAAGTCACACAATTTTGTTTGCATATTTATTTTTGACCTTTGTTTCAAGGAGTACCTATATATTTTCTTGCTCCTTCTTCTTCTGTTAAAAGAATCCCCCTGAAAATCTGTTGTCTGCCAGTATTCTCTCTCCAAAATTAAATAAAACTCAATAATTTCACTTCTTTGTTATGTTTAAATCAGTACTTCCTGCATTCATCTCAACTGTTTTTTATTTTGCTTTCTTCCTCCTGCCAACTGTGTTCACCTGCGAACTCCTATTGCTTGGGCTGCAGATTCACAGCAACAGCTGTGCCCTGTCGGGTAGTGCCCTGTCGGCTGCCAGAGCCCAGGCAAAAAGTGGTGCAGCCTCCAAGTGCTCCAGCTGTGCAAATAGCAGATGACAGAGGCACTGTATTTCAGGTGGAATCCTTCCTGATTAGGTCTGGCATAACATATTCTTTTACATTTTCTGGACTTTTAGAAGACTAACTTCCAGTTAGTTTTTTGTGTCCTGAAGGTTTGTAGATTTGTATTGCTCAGGATCTCACCAGCCTCTCTCTAGTGGTAGGTATAATATTTGCTGCCTTCTAGTCTGATAAAAAAAGATTTTTTTCGTGATAGCTTGCATGTATTTATTTTAGTGCCTATGTTATTTGATTTCCAAATTCTCTTGGAAATCTTGTCTGAAGACAAGCTAATCTTAGAAGCTTGCCCCTGCTTAGCAGTTTGCTTAGACAGCTTCTCTGCTGGTGTCTTAATCACTACCATTATTTTCATACTCTGGGGGAAAATTTCTCTGAGACACATTTATGGAGTATGAACTTATGCAGGTAAACCATGCAGGTTCTTTGCAACATGTATTTCTTAAAAATGCTTTCTGTTCTGAGGTCTGCAAACTAACTAGATATCTTGTAGGCTATTTCTAGCATTTAAACTTTAAATTATTTGTTTTAATATATTTAACTGTTTATTTTTCAAGAATTATTTAATATTCCTTGTTTCTCTGTAGGTTAGGCCCCTCTTTACTAGTGTTGTTAACATCAGAGTTTTGATTGCTGAAGGGTTTTTTTTCCTTGAGTAATTTCTTATTTCTTGTTAATGAATACTGTCTCTTGCTATTCTGCTTGATTTAAAGGTGTATTTATTTTTTCACTAGTTTCCATGCCAACTCTCATGGCTTTTAATTGTCTTATTTTTACTCCATGGAGGTTTTTCAGCAGCTGCACAACCTTCTTGAAAGCCTCTTAATAAAAGTCAACTTGTTCATGGCCTTCCTTTTAAGTTCTTCACAGTAAGTGCTGGTGACTGGAGGCTGGATGCTGACTGACAGCTCTCGTAGTTTAAAACACCTCAGAGATACCAATGAAGTGCTGGATTGTTAGAGATAAATCAGGGCAAAGCATTACCACCCATAACATTCAGCAGCAACATTTCTGAAGAAATGAGCTTCAATTTCTCAACATCAAGCAGGATTGCAATAACCACTAGGTAGTGAAAATCATGAACATCTAAAAGATTCCCAATGTCACCAGAGTTGTGTAATGATCTCATTAGATTTCATTACCTCTGATCATATTTAACGTTGTCAATTTGAGACAATCTTCCTGAATGAGAGGCTCGTGATATGACAAATAGAGAGGGAAAACTTGTGATTTTCTTCTTGTGATTTTTCAGCTCTCAGGGATTTTATCTCATGAGATGGCACAGACTTGTTCAGAAATGTTGCTTCTTGCCCATCTCCATTTTAAACAGATACTCTGTACAACTGATCAGCCTTGTTTTACAAGCTTTTACAACCACCTTGGTTTTGTTAGCCATGGACTCTGATTTCTTCAGCATTTAGTTCCATGATCCCAAACTTCCCATTTTCTAACTCAGCTCTACTTTCCACCCTATCTTATAACACATAAAACATAAATTGCTGATATCCTTCGGAAGCCTTTTATGTACAAAACCTGCAAGTTTCTTAGTTTTGTCTAGCAGTTATCCATGGTATCTTAAGTTAAATAAATATTTTTATAATTTGGGTAGTTTATTGTTCCTGTGGCATGTTCTTTAGGAAACAGTATTATCTATCCATTTCATACAGTTTGTCTTTTTTTCAAACAAACTGTTATATTTACATTTAAAGCCTCCCTCTTTTGACTTCTCTGTACATGGAACTACACCACTTTCTATGTCAAGAAAGTAACTAAAGTAAATTTGCATTCAGTAAATAAAGTTAATACTGAAGTATTAAGTACTAAGGGATTAACAGCAATAACTTCCATGAAGAATTGCATCTTTATACCTGCTTTCTCACTGACATTTAGGATAGCAGAGATCTCAATTTATACACAGAAAAAAAAATATATATGTTTATAATGCACATATACCTACATTTATACAGATATATAAATACATATATAAAAATGAATTTAATATTTCATATCCAGAAAGAAAACTGAAGGGGAGAAAAGCTCATGTCAAGTATGTAATTGGGCTTGTTTGGGTCAAGGTAACAGACACAAAGGAGCCAGTCAGAGACAAAGAGAAAGGGAAATGATGAGGTGCAGGTCTTTCTCCTGTGGAAAAGTAGCCTGTGGAAAAATGCAACATTAAAATAACATGAGAGAAACAACTAGAGACCTTTTATAAGTTTTTCTATAATCTAAAGTTGTGTGGTTTTAAGGGCTTTTTTAAAAATTTAATTTCAGTAGTCTGATTGTTCTTTATTTTTTCATGACCTAATGCAAGAGGGACATTAGTCTGTGCAGTTAAAAAAAAAAGTGCATATAATTCCAGTGTGCACAAACTGAATACAAAGAGCATAAATAGAAAAGCACCTCTGTCATCAGGGACATAAGGATTCAGAAGCACACTATAATGCTGAATAAACAAGGCCAGAGGTTTCACATCTAGTCCAGCTCTTTCCAAAAGCTGTTGCTTTTCAAAGATAAAAAAAGAAAGCTAATCTGTGGCCATCATCACAAGTTCTACAGCAGTTAATGAGTTTAAATTAGATTTAAAAACAAGTCTGGTGCACGTACCTTTGCTCTCTATATATTTTAACTCCTATATTTATGTGATAGAAAACAATAACTGTTTTACTTTAATGTGCAAATATTGTTTCTCAGAATATATTTTAGGCCTATGAAAGATTTCCAGCATTCCAGTAGTGTGAATATCAGAATTTACCATTTACTGTATGCCAGAATTGCTATTGAACATCTACAACATTATGTTGATAGCAGGATGTGGTGGTCCTATTTTTCATCTGAAGTGAACAGACAAGGATCAATCAGCTCTAGCATTTAGATGTACCAGTTTATACTTTT
Organism: Catharus ustulatus; assembly: GCF_009819885.2. Classification (NCBI taxonomy): domain Eukaryota; kingdom Metazoa; phylum Chordata; class Aves; order Passeriformes; family Turdidae; genus Catharus; species Catharus ustulatus. The sequence goes on along the minus strand of NC_046228.1, from coordinate 15,475,724 downwards.
TAAAAAATTTACTTTGTGGATCTCAAAGATGGACTGAGATTAACAGATAGTGCGGGGTTAACGATAGTTTGGGGTTAACGATAGTTTGAATTCTGTTTTCTTCTCCTAAAAGAGTTAATTTTGTTTTTCTTTGGTAGTATAACTCTGAAAGTAGAAACTTCTTTCTGTTTATGTTAGAAGAGGCCCTTTGAAGAATTACATGGGGAACATCCTCATCTGTAACAACTTTATCAGGTTTATCTATGTTGAGAGTTCTTTCATCTTCCTTTGTGGAACATTCAGTCCTGAATGTTCCTTATAAAGAAATAAATGTCTCCTGCTTTGAGTATGCATTGTGTTGACTTGCTTGTTGTACTTCTTAGAGAGTTACTTCAGATTTGTTTGTTACACTTTAACTAATTTATAACTGTAAGTTTTGTGTGATGGGTACAGTAATAGCAAGATTATAGTGTGTTTTCATGCTGTCCTGAAAGTGTCAGATAAGACAGGTATGTACCTGTAATAGACATATTAAATTTTATTCTTGGATTCCTCAAATGATGGGATTCCTAATACCAGTAAAAACTGAGCTTGTTTTCAATGTGGAATAGGTTTGTGGAGTAGTTTTTTACTTGACTGTCTGAAATTCTCATTGGATTCTACAGGGAATACACTCAGGATATTATACTACACATAGACTAGATTTAAAGCTTAGAGAGAAGCCTTAATTAGTTTTAAGATCCCACATGACTTTACTGTAGGATTAGAGGTCTGAGTGCTCCTGTATTTTTTTGATAAGTGTTATTTACATCAGCTCACACAGAGCCACAGGCACAGTTTAAAAGACCCAGATAAGAAGTTGCCAGGAACTCCTCCTCCAGCATGTGCCCTGTTTTTATACCCAGTGATCTTTCACCAGCTTTTTACACATGCACCTTTTGCACATTTCTTCCCTCACACTGGTGACTCTGTCCCCCTAGCCCTTCAATTTTCATTTTCCCTCCCCCTTCATTTTTCTTTTTAAAAATATTTCTTTTCCTGTCCTTCCCCTGCAACCCCTGCATTGTTTTCTCATCTCAGGAGGACAGAATCAAGTTGCTTCCTCACCTGGGTCCTTTTGTCAACTGTTTTTTGGGCTCCGCATGAAAGGAAGAAAGAGAGCTGCTGCTTAGGTAATTGCTATCTACTGGAACCAGTAAGGCACAGTCTGCTGACAACTGGAGCAAGTAAGAGTCAGCCTGGAGAGGAAACAAGCTCCAGTGGTTGATGACAGCATGGAAGCTATTACTTTTTACTTGTATTTTAAATAAGCTGCTCTTCACAGCAGCCAAGGATTCATATCTCCTTGCTAAACCCCAGATGGGGAATACCTTTCTTCTTTTCTCAGCACTGAGCAGGTTCTTAGGCCACAAATGACCTTTGGGTGCCTGCATTTCTGGATGCTTCACATAAGACATTTTAAGAGAGAATAGGTCTTCTTCAAGAAGATGCTGCTCAGGTCATTGAACTGCTGGTCCTGGCACACTGGTTGTAGTAGTGCACCCCAAATTTAAAGGGTAACACATTGCTGATCATTTTTGCACATGCAGAGAAAACCTGCGGCTTACTAGCAGAGGCAAATAAACAGGAAGGATCCAAATTACACTTGTGGCTCCTTGTAGGTCATTTACCTTTCGCCGCAGCTGAGAGAAAAACAGTCACATGCAAATCTTTCTTGCTCTTTTATAGGTAATTTTGTTCTTCACACAGGAAACTAAACACTGTACATTGCAGATTTCTACATATAAATTTAGTTGTGTCCTTGTGTTCTGGTTTTCTATTGGAGCTGACCTCTCCTTTTCCCAAGCTATTCTTGGGGATCAGCCTTCTGCACAGAGCTCACCTGAACACTTCCTAACTGAAGATGATCACACCTCAGGGCAAGCTGGCACAAAGGCTTCTGATAAAAATCCAATGAAAACATGACTTCAGGACAGCAACAAAGATGAGCTCTGAGAGTTGAGTTCAACACATATATATATATTAGATCTGTTATAACTTCATTAAATAATTTTTTGCTCAATCTGGATTTTCTGTATTCTTGTTATTTTCTTCAAAATTTCAGCTCAAGGCAGTGGGAAACTAACACTATCTGGCTTTTTATGCTCTGATACAACAACATTTAGTTCTAGGTTTGCTGAGAACATACACAAAAGAGACCAGCAAAATTTTATGACCTTTTTGTACAGCTGTGAAATAAATAAACGTATTATTTATGAGTGCTGGCTGTAATACAGTATTCCCTTAAAAAACAAGAAACATTTAATTTCATTCTTCACCCTGTGAATTTAATTAGCAATTAAATAGTACAGATGAGACTATAGAGTGATGAATCAACTGTGGAATTTGAAGTAAATGTCAGCTGGAGTTTGTAATGTATTATGTGGGCTCAGTTCTGCCTAATTCCATTAGGAATAATAGGGTGAAAAGCCTTATCCTAAATTATAAACAAACAAACAAAACTATGCCTATTTCCATGTAGTCCTCTCAAAACCACTTGTGGAAACATCATGTCTAACAATATTCCCTGAAGAGAGACATTCAACAAAGGTGAATGACAAATATTTTGTCAGGTAACAGGAACTGCACCACCTGGTTGTTTGCATCTGAACCCTCAAAGGGTCCTGCAGAAACTTCTGCCATGTTTCTTCTTCACTGAGCTTTCCAGCGCACCAGCTTGTCAGCTCTCCAGTCTGACGTAGCAAAGGATTGACTGTAGGGTCACTGCAATCTAAATAACAAACCCCAAAACAAAAATACAAAGGGCAAATGTTTGCTGCTCTTTATTCACTTTATGAATACTGCATACATAGTAGAAAAAAAACCTCAAACAAATGCTTGTAATATCAGTCTGTAATTCTTGGGTCCCTGCTGCACAATGTAAGGGTGTTTTTCTGTTGATTTTTTTTAAAGATCTAGGCACTATAGTAGCCCACATTGCAGATCTTTCTTGCTTCCAAATAAAGAAGTCTAGATAAAGATTCTCATCTTACAGCTCAATTAAAAAAAAAGGCAAGTGAAGGAACAAATGCCCTTTCTTAACATTTAGTGTTCAGTTCCACAACCGGTTTATATAGACAGAGCTTCATTCCTGAGACCACATGAATGAAGCTCACCATCAGATTTGATGGCAAATACAATTTAATGGGAAATACAAAGCTGCTGTGAAAATGAGAAAACTATTTACTTTGCACAATGAACAAAGCCAAAGTTGTTCTACCAGTTGCACAAGCAATGAAGCATTTGCAGTATGAATTTATATCCACGGAGTCCTTTCACTAGGGAACTGTCTGCATGTGTTACAAGATACTCCAATCTACTTCTTTTTTAGTACAGAACCATTAATTCAGAACTCTGGGTTTTATGGTGCCACTAAAAGGCAAAAAACTTTCTGAGTTTTGGCTATGAATGCTTTTTTTTCCAGTTTTCTAGTGTATACCTATACCCTCTTGCTCTCGTGCTTGATGCTTTAAAGCTTTGCTTTTAAGGCAGTGTCTTAACTGTATGACTTAAGTAGTTTGCATTCAATTGTTTATTTTAATATAATGGTTTACCTTTATCCTTATTTATTGTGATGCCTTTTAAAGTATTACTTCATTAAAATGTAATAATAATGAAAAATGTAGGTATTTTAATTTACCTAAGTATTATAGTAATACTGTTTTCCATCCTATGGAATGATTTCTTTATCCATAGTAGGAGCTGTTGGTGCTACTGTGCAGCTGCTGGCATAAATTCAGTTAGTGGCTGTTGCACTACCTTTTTGAGAGCCACAGGCAGTTCAGGATAGTGTTCAATACATGACTTAAAAGGAGCTCACCTGAAGAAGTTAAGTCTTCTGTTCTGATTACTGTGCTGTAAGAAGAAACTAGTAAAAAACAGAACTGTGGAGTAGGACAGATATGACTGACGAGGAGGTGTAAGTACATCAGCACCAGTGCCCTTGGCCAGTCGAGACAGCTCAGGTCACATACATGACCTACCTTCCTTAGGATTTGTTGCTGAGAAACTGGTGAAATTTACCTGAAACATAGGAAACCTAAGGGATCAGGAAAAAAATACACAATCAGGATGAGATAATTCAATTACTGAAAACCAAGTTTGACATTTAGAATATTCAAACTCCACTTGCTTACGTGTTCTTAGCAATCTGGGAAAAATTCTGCTATGAAAAAGAATGCAACTATGTCAGTTCAGTGGATGGTACAGGTAACATGGAAGTAAATTGTGATGCTGCAGTGATTGTTAGCAGTAATTCAAACTTTTGTTTTCAAATTAAAGGATGAACAGGACATAACTTGGCTTCATTAATTTTTAAGTATTTTCCCTATAATTTCAATGCTAATCTACCTGATAGTGCACTGTTTTATTATGCATCTGGAAATCATATATATTTTAAAGAACTGTAAAACAAAAAACAAACACAATCACTCAGAAAGTTGTTTGTTTTAAGAGGTTGTTTGTTTCAGGGTTGCAATTCACTAAAAGGAAGGACTGGTTTAATTCCATGTGTACAGAGACATTGTCTCCAACGACACTTAACAAATACAACCTAATAAATTAAAAGATCAGTAGAAGCTAATCTTACAATACAGACCTGTTCTTTACTACTGAAATTTTCATTTCACTAATTTGCTTTAAAAAAAATTGGTCCACATACAAAATAAAATGGGTAAAAGCAATTCTAAGTGGAGCAAACATTGCCCTTTTTATTCAGTTCCAGCTGTAGAGGTCTCTGGGTGGTAAATCATAATGTGATCTCTCTTCCTCTTCAGGTCCACAATCTAGCGGCAGACCATAATTGTAATCAACTGTTACAACTGGCAACCTTTTATTTTGTTCCATGCTTCTGGTAGTTTCACCCTGAAAAGGCTTTCTTTCATAGTCTATTGAACTATCTTCTTGGTGTATGGATGAAGATGGGTGCATTGTTCGTGAAGAGTATGGTGCAAATCTGTTTTTTCCTCTATTAAACTCCTCCGAGGGATGCACTCTCCTATTGTCTTCAGGACAATGTGGTCGATTACTGCAAGAACAAATATGAACAGTGACATTCTTAGAAATAAACCAGTTGTTTTACTGCTGATGACCACCACTAGAAATTAACTGTGTCTAACACTGAAAGAACAATTCAAACTCTTATTCTTGTTTTCACCCCCAACATTAAAATCCTCTCTATGGAGATTGCAAACTTGTTTGTATTAATTTTCCAATTCCAGTGATTAAAATTACAGCTCTTTACAGTAAGTAATTCTTCCAGAGGAACTTTTGTTTCAAGTGCTGTTTACAATTAAAATTACCTGTTTACTGAGGGTGTCTTTACCTCGGGAATGTTTTACTCCCAAGCCTGAGTTTTCATTTTCGTGTACAATATTTAACTATAATTCTCTAGTACACAGTCTCAACAGGCTATAATATATTTAGGAAAATATTTTAATTATTAATTCTTCTGCAACAGAAGACTCACTCTCCTTAAAAATACATATGGAACAATCTAAAAATGCATAAACTATATATATATAAATATATACATACCAATATATGTATGTATAGGTTTCAATTTTCTTTGCTCTCAAATACCTTCCTTACTTGGTAAAGGAAGTGGTGTATAAAGCCAATGCAAAACAATCTTTAAATATTTAAAATATTCTCCCTTACTGAACCATAGATTTACTTAGACTGGAAAGGATCACTAGAAGTACCTAGGGTCACCTCAAACTAAGTCTCGTTAGATGAGTTTGTCCAGGGGCTATGTCCACTCTTAAAGGATGTGGGATGGCAACCCAGTTCAATGTCTGATCATCCCACACAGTAAAAGCCTTTAGCTTGTTGTACACAGCACTTAAGAGTTAAATACAGCATCTGTGTTTTGCTTTTTTGCTTACTGATACTTGATTTTCATATTTTGTAGTTCAGCAGCTTGAACTGTGCTTGTCATGCCCATGATTATGTCAGTGATTCACGCAATAATCACACCCAAAACTCAGCATCAATGGACCACAAATTAGTCACATTATTTTCTCAGTGCTCAGATCCAATGGGTTAAACTATATTTAAGCAAAAAACTTAACACAGATTTTTACACTATGCAGTTAATTTGTATTTTTTGGCAGGGGAGTAATACTACAAAGGTAGTCAGAAAATGATATCTGATACTTACCTATAATTTCTGTTAAAGTCATCATTATCAGACCCGTAATCCCTGTGAAGTGAAGGAGATGAGGAGAAATGAGGTTCTGGTACATTTTCATGGGAAGAAAAGGCCTGGCTTCTGCAAATAACCAAAAGAATTGCATGTTAAGAAGACTGCCAACAGTTGTAAGACTTGGAAAATATACACATCAAATGAAATAAAATATTTCTTCTTTTAATAAAGATTACTTAAAATTTTAATAAAAACTATAATAACTGTATTAATATAATACCTCAAAATCATATGCTTCACTGTAATAACATCATCTGGTTTAGCTGTATAATGGAACAAATTCAAACTTTACTAGTGCAATAAATCTGAAATACATTCTGCAATATTAAAAGTATTTTGAAATATGTCAGAACGCAATAGGTTTACTAGTAAGTGATATATGTATTTGTGAGAATATAATGCAAGTTCTGAAGCCAATTTCTAACAAATTATTAACTCATGGAATAAACAAAGGCAAATCAAACTTCCTTGTAGCATTCCTGTTTATCTGCATTTTGGTGAGGGCATAAATAAAATTTCATACCCTCTTCTGTCCAGAGCACTTCTTTTTAAGTTTCTGTACAAAACAAAGTGGGACAAGAGTTTTGTTTCAAGATGACTAAAAGGTAAAGGAAACACAAACTGTAAAGAAGCACAACCTTCTAATTAAGGACACCCTGGCTTTTGAAGCTGCAACACACCAGCTTACATCAAACCCTTCCATAAGTCAAAACAAGTTAATGAACTGATCATTTATATATTAAAAGGATGATTGCCTTCAAAATAGTTTATTTTTAAAAATACTTAATTTGATATTTTAAGTTAAAACTGCTGAAGTTTACACTTTTATTCTCTCTAATTCTTACACCTCAAGGATGCTTTACCTGTCTGAACACCATTCACGTGGCAAGTCATTGTGACCTGGATGATCGTGGAAAGGCCTTGGCCTTTTTCCGTGCCCTTTACTACCATAATCAAAATCTTTTGATTGAGTCTGTTCGTGTAAGCCATCGTAAGGCTGAGGGTCATGAAAAGGTCTGCACCTTTGTCCAGGACCTTTATTATCATAATCTTTCAGTTGCATCTCTGTTTTTAAGTCATTGCGAGGCTGGTGATCATTAAAAGGTCTCAACCTCTGTCCACGATCCCTCTTAACAAATTCAAAATCTCCCAATTGCATCTGTGACTGCAAGTCATCATGGGACTCGTAGTCATGGAAGGATCTCAGTCTTTGGCCAGGACCTCTACTGGCAGAATCCAATTCTTTTAACTGCATTTGAGTCTGAAATTCATCATGAGATTGGTGGTCATGGAACATTTTTCGCCTCTGGCCACGGCCCCTGCCACCAAAATCAAAATCTTTTGATTGCCTGTCTTCCTGTAAATCACTAGGAGATGGATGGTCAGGAAAAGATCTCTGCCTTTGTTCCTGACCTCTGTTGAAGTCGAAAGACTGTCTGTCTGCTTGCAAATCATCATGAAACTGATGTCCATGAAAAGGTCTCAAACTCTGTCCACGTCCCTTGTTACTGAAGTCTGGGTCCTTCAGCTGCGTGTCTTCTTGATAATCATCATAAAAGTGGTGGTCAGAAAAGGCTCTTTGTCTTTGTTCTGGTCCCCTATTGTAGTCCCAATTTCTCATCTGCACTGATGCTCTTAATTCATCCTGAGTTTGATGGTCATGAAATGGTCTTCGTCTGTGTCCAGGCCCCTTATTAATGAAGTCAAAATCTCGCAACTGCATCTGTCCTTGCAAATCATTGTAAGAGTGGTCATCATAAATTCTTAATCTTTTCCCAGACCTGTTAAGAAGTATTGAGTATCATACTTAAAAGTGCTACAAGTCATTAATGAAAACAATTCCTTTTTAACCAAGAATTTAGATGAAAGACATTGCAAGTATGAAGGTATCAAAATTACTAATAATCCAAACTGTATGTAAGATTATAAAACCTTCAGTGTTAAAGCAGAAGCTGTGACAAACATTCAATTGTAATGCTACAGTACTTGTTAAGCAGACAAAACCAGTGATTCAAAATACATTAAAAATAACTGCAGATTACTGTAGAATAATGAAGGACAGGCAAAGTAAAACTGAATTTTCCCAAGTGAATTAATTACTTACAGACTTCTAACAGAATACATTGCCTTTCTTACCCTTATCTTGTCGCTGTTTTGTCAAGTTCTGTACATACATTTTACATGAATAGGCTATATTAATAACATCTCTTTTGGGTATCTATGGTATTTTCAATAAGAAATAATTCTTTTCCCTTGTGTTTTACTTTTTTTTTTTTGGTTGGTTGATTTTTTGTTTTGTTTTCAATTCCATTTTTCAGCCTATTACCCCTGAAAATCTTCATTTGGGAGCCGCTCTACAGATCCTTCCATCGCATGTGGTGGTGGGATAATATCTTCATCTGCATCCCATACATCCATTCCAAGGTTACTAAGAGGGAAAAAAAAACCTCATACAAGCTTCCTTTTTAAAACATACTACTGACTGAGAAAAAACCCACTCCCATAAAATTCTTCAGTTTTGAATGACAGAAATTTTATGTCAAGTAAAACTTATATTCAACTTAGAAAATATTAATCTTGTAAATGTATTTTAAAAATCTGACGTGAGTCCAACTTAATCCTGCACAGATTGTGAAACAATGACAGGAGCAAAACAAAGGACCTTAAATTAATCTAAAAAGAAACAAATTACACAGGTATTGATTTCAAAATCAATTTACTGCCACAAGGCATCATTGGCACAAATACCTTAGCATCACATAAAAATTGGCTGTTCTTAGAAGATTATAAGCATAACTTTCTTAAACATCAGAAATATAATTACTGTGAACAGAGGGGATGAGAACAATGTTCCACTTTCCCATTTTTTTTTATTCTTAAAATTGATCTATTTTTTTTTAAATCTTGTTTTACAGTGCCAACAACAGCAGGCAGATCACAGAGCTTATAAAGACATCTTTGCAGTGGCTCCTTTCAGCTTATGAGAGAATAAAGACTCAATACACTTGTCACAGTATGATAAAAGCACAACAATGTTCAGTAGTAGCTGTCAGATTAAAAACAGTCTTTCAAATCATATACATTCAAAAGATGAACAAAGTACACTGCACTGCATGGTATTCATCTGAGAATACACAAACAACTAAACATATATTTTGCATCTGTGTAGTTTCATATCAAAGGTTTAAGAGGGAATTAATTTTGGCTTAGGACTGGAAGTGAACTTTTAAAAATGCCAGGAGACATGCTGGAAACTCTTAAGCATACAACATAAACCTTTTGTTTACCTTCGCATTGGCTGTGTCCTGAGATCTGTGAGATACACGAGGCCATCCATGCGATGACCTCTAGCATCACCAAAAGCTGAAGGAAAAAAATACACCCTAATGAAATGTGGTCATGAGAGCCATGAAAATGTGAAAGGCAAGTTTCTGTTCCCCATGAGATGCTGAATTTGAAACAATTCTAACTTGGTATTAAACATTTCAGCAAGCTGGCATCATTGCAGCATTTTTTTAAAAATCCCCTGAAACTAGTAGTGGTATGGAACTATGACTAAAACTCTTTCAAGTAAAATTAAAAAAAAAATAAGCAGCTAAAACATACTCCCTATGCTGTCTATTTCTATTGCTGAAGTCCTTCCTGGAATAGAATCAAAGTCAGCTATAAAATCTTCTATATAAGCCAACAGATGAAATTATTGAAAAGATACTAAAATAGAATTGTCATATTTGTGAGTTTTTAGTAATTGTGAAGTACAAACTGACACATGCCTTAGTTCAAATTATACACCTACCCTGAATTGCTGCCTCTGGATCCCAGCCTTCAACGTCTATAAGATACCTGAAGAAAAATATTACTATGTTATTGTCCCAAAGGGAATACAGAGTAATATAAGGATGCTACTTTTTGTGAAGAATGATTTCTGCTTTCATGCAGCCTTACCTACATATAAGGTAGCCAGTTCTATTAATTCCGTTAGTACAGTGCACGCCAATGAGCTTCTCTATCAAAAAAGGAAAGACTCTTTAACAGTTCAGAAAGTGAAATTAATAGAAAGTTAGCACAATACAAAAAAAAAAATCTCTGCTTTTCTAACAGAGTAATGATAAATAATGCTTGCTATTTACAAATTCTACTGTCACGCCTGTAAAACAAGAGACACATCCAGACAGGACACATGGCCTCTCCAGACTGGGTCTCTAGCAGCTTTTAGCTCACTAATTCCAAACCTGTGATGGCTGAGATTGACCCTGCAGATAGTAGAAAAAAAACCAAAGAGTGATGGCAGGTAAAGCACCTAGCCTCAGCCACTGCAGTAACAGGAGAAAAAGAATAAAAGATGGGTTTGAAAGCAAATCTCAGCAAGCAAATGTAGAACTGAAGAACATAAAATACACATAATGCAGCTGAGAGTATGAAATGCTTAGGAGTACAAAATACATGGAGGAAAAAAGGAGCAGTAATCTCTACAGATTTTTTTTCTTTTTTTAAAAGATTATACTAATTGGTCAAAGGCTAAAAAGTAGAGTAACTTACTATTGCTAGGGTGTTTCAAATGAGAGACTTCCAACAGAAATAGGGAAATTCTAATACAATCACGCAAGGCCACTAGTAAAACGCCATCCAAACTATTTATATACATATTGAAATGTAATGAAAAAGAAACAAGTTCAATATATATAGAAAGGGCTACTATGATGGCCATAAAATAAGGAAGCTTGTCTCAGTCTGTAAAATCAAATCTGAGATACTGAAGTAATAGTGGGGACATAGAAGAATGATACTTAAAAGGCAAAGCTATATAAGAATAAATGTACAACTGATTAAGAGTTTTAGGCTAGATTTAAGAAGAAAAATTATCATCATCGAAAGAACAAAGTTCTGGTAGAGGCAGTACTGACAGATGGTCTTTGAAACAGGACATTGATAAACTTCTGAATGACGTAAAATATAACTGAGACAAAATACAAGCATTTGCCACAGATCACAGCAGTCAGTTTGACACGTAAGTTCATTACAAGTTGATGTCCTAACAACTCAAACACTAAAAAAGCCCCAGTTTCTCAGGAAGTGTTTGTAGAAAGAATCCTGAGATATTTTAGGGATTACCTAAAACAGAGGCCAAATTTTGAGGAGTAAAGTCCTCCCCAAGTCAGAAGTCACACAAGCGCTGCCAAAATGCCCTTATGAGCTGTAACTGCAGGTCAACATGCAGCAACAAATCAAGAACTGATTCTCTCAAGATCAGATTCAGATACAGACTATTCTTTGTCACACAAAAAAGCACACTAGATCCAAACCAAAAGAAAACTAATAATCACCAGGTAATTTCCTTAAGCCAAAAAAGAGCAAAAGAAGAATGCACAAGCTAACTTCCTGAGCAAGGAAAAAGGCTTTTTTCTTACACTTTTTCATTTTCCCATTAGTTCTAATTCAGGTTCTCATACCTGAAATTTAGGTCAGAACTTTCTCACAAAACATTTGATCATCTACACCTGGTTATGCTTTACAGTAAAAACTGTATGCACTTGGGCAGTTAATATCTCTACTTTCTCAAAGAGAATGCCCAAGGAACTACAGCAAATACCATGAAAGAATGGTTTACCTTTATTGGATAAACAAACAGGAAAAATCTGCCTACAAAGAATCACTACCAAAAGAAGTGAAAAGTTTAAAGCTATACACACACTGTGGCAAAATACACACTCATTTATTTTCACAAAAAGCACCTTATCCAATCTCAGCAAGAACTGTCCTGTTGCATAGACACTGAAACAGCAGCACAGCCACACTGTGGAAACACTGACACGGGGTCTGTAATGAGATTTTCAAGAACTGTTCAGATCTGAGGACAATATGGAGACTCATAAGTAAAAAAAACCCACTACATCAGACAAAATGGACTGAAGCTGCTCTCACAGATCAGTGCCCAGTGCCATCAGAGACCCAGTGCTATTTAAAACATCCATCAAGGGCTGGCAGCTACAACACTCAGCTGATGGTAAACAATTTGGGTCAGAGAGAGGAAGGCCTTGCTTTGACACATAACACAAATGTAACACTATTAAGAAGGACATTTGAGTTAGCAGTCATTATTTAAAAAAACATGTTTTGTTTTTTAAAGATACACAGTGGTTTGCATAACAGATTTTACTATGATGATAAAGCAGAAAGCGCTGTAGAAAGCCTGAGATCCTGGCGTCATAAATTTTACCGAATATTGAAATTAGTAAATGACACAGTTAGTAGTGAAATAAAATTTTGGTGAGGTTTTTGTTACAGCACAGGATGCTGATATTTACCATTTCCTGCATTTTCCCAAAGGAATTTTCTGACCCATTTTTTGAACTGTAGGATAGTAGCATTATCAGGGACTTCAAGTCCAACAGTATAAAGTTTCTTATACTGCACACTTTTAGGTAAATCCTAACAACAAAAGAAAAAAAGCAAATGGTAAAAATTACTGAAGTCTTTTAACAATGAGAAACCTTAAGCAGTATCTAACATAATGACAATGTAAACCAGTTGTCCAAATCCTGAACAGAAACTGAAAGCAATCTTGACACAATTGTATAGAGATACGCTCTCAGAAACTACCAATAACATTTCTACATTAAAGACCATCTTAGACAAGGAACAGTTCCTACATAAGATTTATTTATCCCTGCTAATAAGGCTGCACATTAACTAAGGGAGCAGATTCTTGGCATTCCATTCCAATTTTACAATTATTAGCAGTATTTGTCCCTCCTACCCACAATCACGTACATACTCACAAAATTCACTCCCTTAATGCCTAGAGCCCATGTGCATTCAAAGATTTGCATTCTGTTATAACATTGCTATTTATTCTCCTTTTCAACAGGAGGCTGATTAATCACAATTTCTGGAACCATACAGGTAAAAACTTCTAAATTGATAAAGTAGTTTAAAAACGTACACCTTCTTAGTGGATTCCACTGAGGATCAGTAAAAAGAACCACCTAGGAATAAATGAGAGTATCTTCAGGACACAGGGTTTAACTCTTCTGCCCTTTTTATGTAGTGCCTGGCACTGAAGTCTTCATCCCTTACTGAGTTACCATAACACTAATAAGCCATAAATGCAACTAGCTAGAATAAAACATTTCTTTTCTGTTGGAGACATAAAATTAGTCTAGATGGCTTGTCTATTCCAATTCAAGGTAAACAAATGTGTAAACACTTTAAAATAAAAGTTGCAGCAACTATTTTACATTTTTATTAGGCTTTTGTTACCTTAACTTCATAGTATCGTGTGGTATATGTTAAATCAATAATTAATCCAAGCTCCACATTTAGGGCTTTCATTGCAGCAATTAGATCTTTCGGTGTAAATTTCTGGGTTGGGGTAAGCCTCTGGTTAATTGCCTACAAAGAAAATGGAAAAGAAATATTTTCTTTTTACTTTCTAATAACAAAACATTTGTAATATTCAGCTGTTTAATTAGCACTAGAAAACATCAGTATTTAGAAGAGAGTGTTTAATTATCAGAACCACATCCATGTATTATACAGGTAAAAGGAACCAAAAAGAAAGCAAAAATGTATGTATTCCTATTTAGATGAAAATGCAAGACATATTTCTGCTTGTACAAAAACATTATTAAAATTAGCTCTAATTTGATAGACACAAAAATTCTGAGAAACGTAGCATGTATATATTGATTTTTATGTAACTAAATACACACTAAAAAGCAAAACACTACAATCTACTTCCCCCAAATTGTTCCGCACAGTAATTCAAAACTAAAAACGTATTTCACATAAAACATAAATTGTGATACAAGAGTTCATTTCTAAAGCTTTAACTTTCTTCCCACAAATGTTGTGCAGACATTTTTATCCCTCCATCTCTTGACAGAGTGTACTTGCATGTCATTTAGTACTGGGGAATATTAAATAGGACTAAATATCGTGACTAAGAAAGCTGTGTGTTGGTGGATAATGAATAATTCATTTCATTTGACAAACAGTGAGAAAAATGTTTACTCACCCTACTGTAGCTGTGTTTTTTGAAATGTGTTCTTCACTTTAGGTATGAAAATGCCTCATATACTCAAGACTGGATTTTCTCTGAACAGTGCACTTGTCCATTGTGAGAGCCTTTTGACACAGGCTCAGCCAGAACCAATAAAGACAGTGGCAAAAGATGCAGCAGCCTCAACCACCTGTCAGTTCCTTTGTCAACAAGAAATTCAAGCAGACTGGACTCAGAACTATTGGAAAGGAAGGCAGCCACAGACCACATACTTCTCAGAACCACAAGATGCTATAGGGTAACTAACCATTCCTTGTTTTGACTGTACAGATTCTAATGTAAAATACTAGCAAGCACTTGTCTCGAGTCTGGAAACAGAGACAGGAAAACGAAGTAAACAGCAGGGCAGTCATATCAAAGCTGGTATGTGATTAGGAAGCTTCAGCTGAAAGGAGGAAGATAGAATGGATGTAATAAAGTATTCAGTCCTATGTATTTCAGACACCAGTGCACTGCTGAAAAAAGTGGAGGTTGTAGAAGTTTAAACAAAATTAAATGAGTCAGTTATGTCACTGCTACTCAGCAGTGACTCTTAGTAGAATCTGAAACTGAACTTTGAGGTGACAAAGGCAAATCTGCAAAAGGTCTATGGTAGAACACGAAAGAATTTTTACTATATGATATGACATAAACTGAGGAGGAATGTAATTTACAAAAATAAGGTATATTGATTGAGTAGGCAGTTAAATGTGTTACAAATCACTATATTTTGAAAGACTTGCTGGAATTTTCTGGAAAACTCCTGCTGAATATTCAGTAGCTTAGATGTTTAATAGAGCTTTGAGAATGTGAGACGAACCAATTCTAAAAACCTTCCTAAAGGCACGGGAAAGAACTTGCCCAGTTCTTACTACACTACAATGTTACTGTTAGTATTATAATGGTGATGTGAAAGAAGGACAGAAAATCCCTCCAAGTAAACACATGATCTTTACTAACAGCACATCTTCTAAGAGAACAACCCTATATCTTCAAATACTGAAAATATGTTTTCTTCCTTTGGGCAAAATCACCAATCATCAATTTCTTAATACATAGCAAAGCAGCAAGCTGCTGCATATTTAAGAGGTCTGTTCCACCAATTCAATAAAAAATAGGACTTTTGACAAACTATAACCAATCAGGTCTTCATCAGCATTTTCAGACAAATTTACTGACCACCTTTGCCAAGACATCACAGTCTAGCCAGTAACACATTTTATGTGTATTCTGCCACAAACTCCATGACCTCCAAGCACACAGTCTCTGGCAGACTTGTCATTTCTCTGTCTTGCATAGTTGAGACTGAACAAACTGAAGGGACAGAAATGTTACAGATTTTGCATCTTTGGGTACCAGACTTTATGTCTGGCCAAGACAACTTCCCAGAACAGAGATCTACACCCCAGTGAGATCAGCAGGACAGGAAATGAGTAACATGCTGATGTGGAGTGGTCCTTGTGGCAAGAGCAAAGAAGCCAATTATAACTCTACTGGATTTTATATTCACAGCTTGATTTGTTGACTGGCAGTCCTGGTGGAAAATCACACAACTGCTGTACAATCCATCCACATCCTGGAGAACATGACATATTAAGCATAAGATCCTTGGTGTCCAAGGAACCAAACCATCATCCTGAAGCTGTAAAAGCAGCTGCAGGAAGCAACTCCTGCATTTCACCTCTGTCATTCCTAATAAAACTGAACTGAATAGTGACTTAAGACATAATGAGTAGTAATAAACCAAAGAACCAAAATTTTTGTGTATGAATACTAGAGAGCAGTCTGTAGACAAAAGCTTAGACACAAGATTTCCTTTTAACTGTTACAGTTATGTCAGGCCACTGTACTTTCTTTAAAAGTGCCTAGAAAATTTATTTCCTCTATATCTAAAGCAAGGACTTGTAAAAGTTAATTTATGCAGCACTTGTCCTATTTGCCCTTCTGTATAAATTAAGACTAATTTGTCCTATGCCTCCAAAAAGTCATAGGCTCTAAAGAACTGAACAGTCTCAACAAGACAACCTCCACATATTTTAGAATCAAAGAATTTAAAGATTTGACTCAGTGTATTTCATAGCTTAGGATGGCACTTCATGTTAGTAAGACTCTAAAGGAAATACTAATAAAAGTACTTTTTAAATTAATTAATTAGTAAAATAGAAGAAATCTATGAAGACTTCTTTTTCAGCTATAATACATTCACTAGATCCACTGAAGCTTTTTGCTTATGAAATTGCCAATCTGGATCTATAATTTTCAAAGTTCTGGCGTGGCTGGTATCCTTCAGTGTGTGTTTCATTTCCCCAAAATTATACTTTGGCTTATATTGCCTAGATTGTTACTCATATCATAATCTCTTCCATATGATTTTCTTAAAACAGCTATGAAGATATTAAATAAGATTATGAATTTAGGCCACTTAATATAGTGATCAAATGAACTATGCCGATTGATTTAAAAGCTTGATTGTTTTTAAAAGATAAATAAGAAGAGTAGTATCAGATATAAAGAAAAAAAACACAGACTATTATTTTTAAAAGCCAGATGGCAGAAAGGCCTAAATCTGAATAAATAATTAAAAAAAAAAAAAAAAAACCAAACAAACTTCCTTACAATTTGCATGTATAGTCATGCTATTCTTCATTACTTTTGCAGTTTATCCAATACAGCCCATTAGCAGTTACTTTTATACATACCCCTTTTAAAGGTACTTTGAATGCAATAAATCTTGTTCCTGGTATAGGCTGTCCAACTGGTGTCAAACTCCGCCATCTGTAAGGAAAGAAATATTAATTTCTACATATTTTCAAGTTGCATGATTCAACAGAAGACACTTGCAGCTCAAAGCACATCAAAATTGCTGTTACCATACAGTACAATTAGGTCCTCAAATCTGCAATTATTCCATGAAGCAGTTTCAAATACCACCAGGACATTTGAAAAGACTCTTTTTCTTTCCTTCTTCTTCAACTTCCAAGAAATTCCTCTCCTCAAAATGGCAGGATAACATTTACAAACAAGAAGCACCCATAGAAAGCAAAGTGCATGTGTAAGGTTCAACAGGTAAAAATGCATTGTTGCATTTGGTGGACATTTTTCAACCTGAATCAAACACCTTAAAGTTGCAACAAGCACACTTCAATCATTTAATTGATTTTCTTACGTTGACAAAGAAATGCAAAGTTTACTTTCATTAACAATACAAATCATCTGCATTTTCCAAAAATGTTTCCCTTGTTATATGCTTCTCTTTCAAAGAAACACTCTTGATTGAACTTTCTCTCACCATTTTGAAAAATACAGAAGATATTCCATCACATCAAAACCTATCACAAATCACCAATAAGAAGACTTGTCACAACACTCCAAACACTTGTAATTCCAAAACCACAAAGAACTGGTATGTACAAATTCTACATTGTACTGAAAATGCTCTCAATATATAGTATTTCAGAGATTTCATTTTTTAAAGAAGGATGAAAAGCATTATCTGAAAACAAGTTAATTAGCAGATCAATTTTACCTTCAAAGAGGTAACTTACTAAATTTAGAACTGTTATTTTTTCTTCTTCTGCAAGTGCAAATTTTCTCTATAACCTAACAATGTGCAGCTGGATGACTTAAAATCTACACAGGCATTTTGCATTTTTGGTCAATTCCTCTGACTATTAACATACAAAACATTTCCACTAGATTCTTTAAGACAGGTATCCATTGCCTTGGAATTTTCTGAATTAATACTTAAATTAATCTCTCCCTTTGAAGGGAGCATCCAACAGCTTCTAGATTCCTTTTGGATGTTCATAAAACTACACCATTTAAGGAAATAAAATGAATACTTAATTTTAAAATATTCTAAACACTTAGAACTTTGCTTTGTTCATAGTTCCCGTATTAGACCATAAAATAACTAGAAGTTGCCTGGAAAAATTCTCAATGAAATATCTGTAATTATTTTTCTCAGAGTACATAAATAACAACATCACCATTCAGAGATGTTTGGAAGTAACAAAGGAAACACAAAGCAGGGAGCCCCAAGGGTATCTGATATTAAGCAATCACATAGCCGTCCCCTACAGCCATATCTTCAGCACTAACGTCTCTCTGTAATCTTCATCACGAGGCAAAGAACAGATCAAGGCTCACAGTGCAGACATACAGGTGCTTATTTAATGGACAACAAATGAAGCAACAAAGCAGTAATAACAACACATCATTAGGAAGGCTGTTGCAAACAGCTGGTCTGTAGAAGACAGATACAAAGTGAGAAAGCATAAGGGCAAGCTAGAGATGAAATCACTGAGAGCTGTTTCAAATAAAACCTTTTACTAAATTCTAAATTTTTTTGCAGGATGAGTCTTCCTAAGTGAATTTTCAAGTTTGTAAACTCTGGAGTCGAGTAGCTTTATCCTTGTTAAGTATGAAAACAAAAATCTGAGACTATGTTCCATTTACTCCTGTTGAAGACATGTAAATTGTACATGAATCAATTAACATCGGAAATTCAGTGCTGTTTTAACCTGCTTTCTCTTGGAAATCTGTGAGTGGAAATAAACCATAATTATCATAGATAGGAACATTTAGAAGTCAAAAAGAAAGTATCAAAAAAGGGCTTTAAAATCTTATTTTCTTTAATTAACAACTTAAAAAAGGTTTTGCAAAAATTCTGAAGGTTTTTCATATTAGGGGATTTACAGAACAATACCCCAGGATTACCCAGTTTGTTGTCAGACCTTAATAAACTTGGGGTTTTATTCTCTTGTATTTAAAGCCATTTAAATCCTCCCAGAAAAAAAAAATCTGCACAATCAGCAAGAAACTCAAAAGCTGCTGACAGCTCTATGGTAGAAAATGAGCAGAAGGCACTTTTCATCAGAAATATAAAGGGTATGTGTTCTATGTTATCTTTAAAATGGTATTTTAAAATGAAATTGCAGCATACTGCTGCAGAACTAAAAATAAAACCAGCAGATTGAAATTAACCACAGATTAGCTAAAGAAATAAATTCACATTTATTCTGCTGTCAACAGAAGAACATGGTTGGGAATTAAAAATTAGACTAAAGAAGTCAAACTCTCACAGAACAAGTATACATAAAGGCAGAAATGATCAAAGACGAGCTGCAGGCGGTCACATAAACAGGAATTACAAGAGGAAAGACTTAACTGAGCATTTCAGCAAGTTTGAATGAGACTAGTGACACGTGATTTGTATCCTGCTTGAACGTGAGTGGAAGGCAGAAAGGCAGGAGTCAGAGGTGTTATCACAAGACTTGGCACCATCATCCCTCTACCAGTGACTAACAGCTACCGAGGCTTCAATGAAAACAAGCTGGACATGAAGAAACTGATTACGGATTACATCCAGCTGCATATTTTATCTGCTTTGGTTTTAAAGACCAGATGTGGAACAATTTTTTTTTCATCATTTACTTTAACATTAACATTGTTAAGGTCATATGGAAGCTTTAACTTCAGTAAAATTTTCTGGTTGAGAAGTGATTCATAGTAAGATTTACTTTGACAGCTACTGAAATACTGTCACCTCTAGCAAGACCATTTAGAAAATACTACTCAGAATCTCTTTTCCTTTTCTTTGGCTACTGATACTGCACGATATATAAGCAGCCTGACTTTCCAAGCGACTTCCATACCTCTATAGACACCAGATTCAAAATTGATGATAGGGAACATGTTTACAAATAAAATGTCATTCTTTTCTCACTCACTGTTGAACATGCACAATCCATTATGCCACAATATTTAATATTCCTGTCTAAATAAAAATGCTGATGCTTTGAGTCTGGACAAGAAAAATTCAGTTAAAGAAGCACATTTAGAGCACATAGGCAAAAACAATTCAGCTTTGCCCTTCTAACAGAAAGATCCCACTCAATATTTTTCATATTATTCAAGGGAAACATGCCAGAAGGTGACATTTCTGCAGATGCTCTTCAGAACTGAACTGGGGTTTACGTAATTATACCCACAGCAGGATTTTGGATGAGTATAAATCTGTAAAAACATCACAGTATTTTATTACTTGTTATGCAGCTTGGACTGTCTGGTTCTCCAGTCAAACATCATAGTGTTCAACTACTGAAGGATAAAATAATTTCAGACACTGTGAAGAACCAGAACTTGACTCCACGTGGAAACTGCAGAGCAAGGGGCCACTTGAATCCCTCTTTTCCACTGATACTTCATTTTGCTACAAAACTACTTCACCAGAACTACTCTGTAGGCTTGAGACTGCAACAGACACTACACCATAGCTCCGCTCCAAGACACTACTGGTAAAAAAAAAATACTTGTCTTTATCATAGAATGGCTTGGGTAAGAAAAAGCCTTAAACACCATCTAGTTCCAACTCTCCTGCCACAGGCAGGGACACCTTCCATTAGACCAGATTGCTGAAAGACCCATCCAACCAGCCTTGAAAACACTGGCAGGGAAGGACACCCAGAACTTCCCTGGGCAACCTATTCCTGTGTATCATCATCCTTATACTGAAAAATTCCTTCCTTACATCTGATGTAAACCTCTTCAACTTTAAAGTTATTACCCCTTGTCCTAAAAAAAGGTCCACTGTTTCTTGTTTGCTTGCATTATTCTTACCTACATTAACTGAAACATCCAATTTATTGTATTGCTTGAATTGCAGAATGAAATTTGGATTAAAAGTGTTAAGAACTGAGGCACTAAGAGGAAGACAATCTTAATGTAGTGTCACTTTCCTCATCTCTATCATTAAATCAAAAGAGTTACTGTTAAGAGTATTGCTATTACAACATGGCAATTGAGGTTGTACTTCCACAGTCTGCACGGTCTGGACTTGTCCTTATGCTCCAGGGTACCACATTCTCACTTCTGCCAACACCTATTCTGGGGCCAGTAAATTGCATGTGCAGGGTCACCTAGACTCAAATTAGCTTCCTTAAGTCCCTTCTGGGGTTCACTTCTATGCCTTCCTGGCTTACTGAATTGACACTGAAGAACAACATGCTGTGCCAGCACACATTGTGTGACATCCATACGCTGCTGCATGAGACTGAGGGCCTGAGAAGACCTTCAGCTTCTTTACTGCAAAACCCCTGTCACTATGGATGTCTTAACTGCATTTCTTAGCAGTATAAAAACTATTTGGGAAAGTTGAAAATACTTCAGTATTAGGCACTTTGTCTGAAATTAATACTAACTTTATAACCAAATACTTGACAGTAGCTGTTTCTCCCCCTGAAAGGTATTAGTTTCCAATTGTGTAAGTCAAAAGTACAGTCCACTGATTATTCCATACTTAAGAAATCCACGTAACCTGAAAGCTTCTCTAGTTCAAATGCAAGGGGGAGGATATGAATGGAGAAATGAGCACCTGATTCTCAAACTTTTATTAGCAATTTCCAAGGATGAAGAAAACAAGGCCAATTGTTTTCAGAATTCTGATTCACTTCTTAAAAAACTAACGCACTTTAGCCCACTTTTATCCAATACATAACTGAAACTTCATCGAAATTTTGAGAGAAAGACATGCTTAAACAGCTTTTCTTAAAGTTTATTATACTTTTAGTCCCTGAGTTTGTCAGCCATGAAAAAAATTCAGCTTCTTTATTTTTTTAATTCTGTTCATCTTTTGTTTCTATTTACTGCTTTTAAACCAACGAATTTTACAGGAACGCGTGTTTTTTGTATTTAACTGCTCCTCCTAAGAATGCTCTTAATAAACCAACTTAATCCTCCCCCTGAAACCAGCATAATGTAATTCTTCCCTCAAACTGCAAGTTATTGCCCCATTACAGTGTGCCCTTATATCTCAGCATACTCTCCCTATCCAAAAAGTTTGTGTTGATGTCATCAAGAACACATGGGTTAAAACTCTTAACTTGGACTTCTTTTTGTGCTTTATAAGAGCTGAAGAATAGAACTGTATCTGTTTTAAATGATGTCATTGTGTGGTCCACGTATGCACTCCCAATCAAGTAATCAGAAAGCCTGTACAGTGCAGTTGGGTTAATTTGGGATTATTTTTGCTGATACAACATTTCTGTCATCCTCTTGTTAGAAACAAAATCACGAGATGTTTCTGGAGCGGAATTCATAAAAAATATTCCTTGATCTTATGCATGCAACCACCTGCTCCCATCTTATCAACTCTTCTGCCATTGCTAGCAGCAAACACGTGAATAGTCAGAAGTATAGACTACTCTCTCATTTCCCCAGTAAACACACACTTGGGGGTAAAACGATTAGGAGGAAGGAACTGTGTGTGGCCGATGAAGGAGAAGTGTTCACAGACAGGTTGGAGCATTATACTCACCTGGGGGATGACTGGCTGTGCTGTTCCTGTCTTGGAGAAGATACCTACCTTACCTGACTGTAGGTGGTGAAGATGCTTGAGGCAAGAAAGCGCCTGGGGCAGTCAGTGCCCCTCTCTGTGGGATGCCCGCTCCTGCCTCTTGCTCAGTGTGAGGGATACTTACCCGTCAGGGATAGTATTCTTCTTTACCATGCTGAAAGCAGGAGCAGGCAGAGCAGGAGGCAGCGGTGAAAGTGGGCACTGCAGCAAAGGAGAGAGAACCGCGCGGTTAACACGGTGCTAATCTCTATCTCCATCTGTGGGCCTTTGCACAGGGCTGAGTCTCAAATAAAACAAACCGAGCAGCCAGCTGGGGCTTGAAGCCATCCTGAACAAGTCCTGCACCTTGCAAGCTAGCCTATTCCTCCACTGCTAGAGCATTACAAGTGGGAAAGACAACTCACCTCTCCTCTCCAGGTGATCACAAAAGAGAGAGGAGAGGCAGCAGGTTTCTAACTCTGGCAGCAGCGCTGCGGGCACGAAGATCTTCCTGGCAGTCCCTTCTGTCCCGCTCGTGCGGCTCGGAGCCGTCTATTCCGCCCTTGCGCTCCCAGTTAGAACCCGTCTCAATGAGCAGAACATCCAGGCAGCTGCAAGAGGCCAGGCCGGCACCTCAGCAATGGAAGGAGCATCACCTGCTCCCCCCTAACCCAGACGGGTCCGATCCCGCTGGACGCCGGGCGCCTGCCGACCTCGGGGGGGCCCCGGGCGGGGGGAGCGGCCCCCATGCCCCCGCTGCACGGACAACGCCGATGAGCTGCCCCTCACAGCCGCGTGTCCCCGGGGCAGGACGGGCTGCGGGGCCGGCCCTGGGCTCGACAGCGCTTGAGCTCGGGGCAGGGACAAACACAGACCGGGGCGGGGGAGGTCGCGGCCCGGCTGCGGGGGGCGGGCGGGCTGTGAGGGGAAAGGCGCGGGCTGCAGACGGTGACAGGGAAGAGCCCGTGCGGCGGCGGGGCGGGGCGGGGAGGAGCGGGGCTGCGGGCGGCCCGTACCCGGACAGGATTTCCCTGGCGGAGGAAGGAAAGGCTGGTGCGACACAGAACCTTCCCGAAAGGGCCGCGACTGCGCCTGCGCGGCGGCGGCGGGCGGGGCGGGGCGGGGCGGGGAGCGGAGCGCGGGAGCGCGGCCAATGGGGCGAGGGGCGGCGGCGGCTCCGCGCGTGCGCGGGGCGGGGTCTCGGCAGTGATGGCGGGGTTGGTCTCCGGCTGGATGTGTGGCAATGGAGCAGCTCCGGTAGTCGGGCATGTGCGGGTGATGTGGTTTTAAAACGCAGCTCAGCATCTCTCCCGCTTAAGCCGATTTATTTTTGTTTTAAAAGTTCTGGAAATTTATTATTCCCGTGTACTCCTGGCCAAACTCTTGTTCTGAGTGGATGTCAGTGGGGGCAGCCAGGATGGTTGTCAGTCTAGAAGCACATTGTGAAAAATTATGAACTATGTTTGCAACAGCTGTTGTAGTGGTGCTCCTCATAATTTGTTAATACGTTTTTATTTCTACCTGATAGGGTATCATTTAACACGACTCATGGAGCAAGTACATGAAGTACTCCAAGCATTTTGGTTTTGGCTGTGTTTTTCTTAGCTCTGTGGTATCTTTTTTCTCTCAAAGACTTTCTTCGGTCTTTTCCTTCATTAAGTGCTTTGGGGCAGCAATTTTGAGGTGCCTCATTTATGGAACTTGTAAATCCCATTTCCATGCACTGCTTGTGATGCATTCCGTGTTGGATGAATCCTCTTGGTGCTCAGTACAAACTGATAGATCACACCTCTCTATTTTTGCATATTTCTTTTAGTATTATTTCACTTTTTTTTTCTGCATAATTACTAAACATCAGCACTTTTATTTTTAATTGAATCATTCACTGAAGTTCATTTTAATCTGAGTCTTTGGGATGTCAGTAGAAATTCGAAAGGACAAAACACAACATTTTGTTAATAACAATGCTGGTATGGATCAGTAATAGGTCTTGTTTTTGAATGTGTGGATTTGCATTACCGTAGCTGAGAGTGGAGTCCTTTTTGAAAAGCGAAAACTTGCATCAAAGTGGTTTGTCTTGGCTTTTTACAAATAAATATTTGGGCATTTTTGAGGAATGCTTGTAGGCAGTTTGAGTATATAAATATGTTGAAAGAAGACGAAGTGCTCATGACTGAGCCATACTGTAAAGCAAAGATCTTGAAAAGGTGACCTTGACTTTCAGAAAAAAGTTAAAAGAGCTCTCTGAACAACATCTGTGTTCTGTATTCAGCAGTGCAGTGTGACAGTATGCAATACTGATCCAATAAGTGTTAAATATTGCTCTGAATGTAGTAGATTCTTTACAGCACTTCACAGAAGCCTTCACTTTACTCTGATTTTTGAAAGAACGAAAAAATAGCCAGAAGCAAGGTAGGTTAAAAGAAATAAAGTTGTTATTTTAATTTCCCTTGCGTGAGCGCGAGTCTGAGCGGGGCGCTGCGCGTCCCGCCACCGCCAGGGGGCGCTGCGGGTGCGGCGGGCCGGGCGCGGCCCCGCTGTGGGACCCGGGCTCGGGACCGCGCCCGTGGGGACAGCGTGGGGACGCGGGCACTGAGGGGACACCGCGGGGACACGGGCACTGAGGGGACACGGCGGGGACGCGGGCACTGAGGGGGCACTGAGGGGACGCGGGCACCGTGCGGGCACACTCGGGCAGTGCGCGTTCAGCATCACCGGGCAGGAACGCCGAGCCTTCAGCTCGCTAAAATCTGCCCCCGCCTGTAAAAACGCGACAGCATTTGGTCAAGCAGCGTGTCGGAAAAATTATGTGGGGTTTATGTTCCGCTGGAAGTCCTGATTTGTTTTCCATGGCTTGCTGGAGACACTGAGGATGTTGGTAGACGACAAATAGAATGACTTGTAAAGCAGAACCTGCAGGAAGGTAGTACAATAAAAATACTTATTTACATATTTCCTGCTATTGTGCAGCAAAATTTAACAAGTCAGTGAGGAATGTATTAATTTTATTTTTACATGCTTATATTGAATAGTCCCATTGAACTTGGTGGCGTTTCCCATGGTTTAAGGTAGAGATTTCTGAATTTAATTTTCCCATTCTCTCAGCAGCAGCAGTGCTAACTCTAGATGATGTATGAGGTCTTACTGCTGAGAAGGGATGCTCCCAAACCTCTGTAAATACTTTCCCTTCTGAAGAGTGCCTAGACAGACCTGTAATCTGAGCCATTACTTTTTTTGTTTTCACTTAGCTTCTCTGCTGTGTCATAAAACAAATGCACTGCTATTAACTGGAAAATCTGGTCTAGCATACATGATGTGCATTTAGAGTAACAGTTCTGTACCTTGCTCTGTACTTCATGGTACCACTTTGAATGGAGCATCTGGTAGAACAAGTCTTAGGACATGAAAGTATTTTACTGAAATAAGTAAGGAAACTTGTATATGTATTTAGGTATATTACTATACATATTATGAAAAGGAAAAAATGGTTGCTCACTTGTACTGTGTTAGTAGTTGGAGGAAGTTTGTGGAATTTACTGGGACAACCTGATGTGCTGGTCCTGCTGGAGCTGCCTGTGACCCCATTAAGTTTCTCTAAACAACCTCTGTTCACAATCCCCCAGCTCTTGGAGCAAATCCAGGATGACAGCGCCTGCTATAGCAACTGTGCTTTTTTTACCCAGGTCAGGTTAGGCACATCTACCTGTCAGGTGTCCAACCTGAAAGCTGGGACCAGTACTAAATTCAGTCTTCTGGAATTTCCAGTTGATTTTCTTCCCCTCTAGTCAGACATTCTTCATCTTGTGATTTGTTTCTGTTTCCTGACTAATCTCTTCCTCTTGTTTCTTCTCTAGCTCCTGTGGATTGTAAACCACATGCTGGAACACAAATAAACTGAAAATGCTACAAGTATTTTATAAAAATATTTTAAAATCATAAACATGTCTTCAGCACATCAGTATCTTCTTTAATTTTTAAAGTGCTATCTGATTAATATCAGATATGCATCAGATATTAAACATTTGGGTACCAAATTGATCTTAATCCTAAAATACAGCTATTTAATTTATTCACACTGTGTCCTGATGTAATAAGGCTCAGAGAAATACTACTGCTTTTTGTGGTATTGGCATCAACCCTCAAGAACTGAAAACATAAGTGATTGTATCAATGACTGAGTGACAGAATATGATTATTCAGCTGATACAAATCTTACTTTAAAAATCACTTAAAAACCTAGTTGATAAATGTAATTAAATATCTTTTAGGACTACTAATGTGTCTGTATCAGATAATAGTTCAGGAAGAATTATCATGTATAGTATCAGTAATCATATGCTAAATGTACAAAAGTTTGGATAAAAAATAGACATGAATATAACTGTCACCAGATGGATAAATTGTTATCACACAGAAGCACCTTTTGTGAAATCAGTAGTAAGTCTGAATCACATAATCATAGAGTCATAGAATGGTTTGGGTTTGAAAGGACTTTAAAGATCATGTAGTTCCAAAGCCCCTGCCATGCACAGGGACAGCTGCCACTAGATCAGGTTATTCAGAGCCCCATCCAACCTGGCCTTGAACACTTCCAGGACTGGGGAATCCACAGCTCATTATTTTTAAAAATCTGAAATTGAGTACTTTTCTTCCCACTTATCTGAAAATGATCCAAAATAATTACTGAGAAAAGTCTGGTGCTGGATGGAGGCACTCATACATAATGGTGCAGAGCTCTTCATGACTCAGTTATGAAAATTTGCATTTGTAGTCATTAAAAAGTCATTGCTACTTAAATATGGGATGTATGTCTACAAAATATAACTGTTCTTTCATAGTCACTTTGAAAATAATTTAGGAGTCAAATGACTAATGCCTGAATAAAAGTGGCTAATGCTTTTGTAGGTACATCTTTCTGCTCTTTTGTACTGAAAGGGCTGACTGGCACTTCATTAACTGGTGAAGTGTTACTGGGACAGCCACAGGGAAGGTTGTGAGGTGCTCAGGTGGTTTTAAAATTACACCTGTCAAAGTGGGCCGGTTCACTTTTTTTTTTTGTACAGTTTGTAAAATGATTTGAAGTGAGAGTAGCACGCTTTGTACTAAAAGTGCCCTGACTGTACCCTTTCTGTAGTAAGTTCTGTTACAGCTACAGTAAGTGACTGCTTAAATAAAGATGCATCAAAAAAGATGAACTCTGGGCTGGGTTCTGAACACCATGTCCTAATTTTGAAAGGAGACACCAAGGAATATGGTATTTCCTCACAAAAAAAGAGTCCTTTCTGAACTCTGATCTGACAGGCTGTCAATATTGACCTCTAACTGTTTTGTCAAGTATTTGTGAAGCATGTTTTCTGAAAGTTTTAGAGAATTCATTTTTTCCCCTCCATTAACTCTAAATTTAAGAAAGCATTCTTCTTCAGGAAAATAGAAGCTCATCAGCTATTCAGATGTTAAAATGCAGATGAGTTGCTATAGCTGTGAGGTAGCAAAGTGTAAATTTTGTTTGAAACCCACATAATTTCCATTAAAATAAAGTGGAAGTTTTACTTAATTTGGAGGGGTGGAGGGGGTGACTTTTAAATATATTAAAAAATACATATATACACACAGTCTTATGGAATGCCTTTTTCTATTCTGTCAACAAATTTTGATTTAGATGTGTCTTTCTTTCTAGACAAGGAAGAGAAACTACATGCTTTGATGTCAGGTAAAGTCATGAATGCTTTATCACAGGCACCTGATGAAGGAAGTGCTTTCCTGTAGCACCTGTTTCACAGCTGATAATTTCTGCTCCATGCAGGTGGTAATGAATTGTGTATTTTTAATTTTATCAATGTTTTCATCTCTTAGAATTTCATGTTCAGATCTGTGGGAACTGTTTCTAAGTTGGTTTAGAGTTTCAGTGCTTCCTAGTTGCTTTTTTAAAAATAGCTATAATGTTGAACCAGATAAACTGATTAATCTGTCAGAATTTGAAATGTATTCTAAAAATTGCCTATATTTTAAGAAATTTCTGTTGCAATAAACATTTTTTTTAAATGTTCTTAAATTTAAAATGTTCTTAAGTTTAAATGTTCTGCAATTAATGTTAGATGGCTTTATTTTAATGTGCCAAGAAATATCAATGCAGCTACTGGAATTTGATGGCTCAGACACAGATAAACTTATCAAATGGGCTAAAGCAGTTGAGTTTGATCCCAAATATCCTAAGTATTAATGTATGAGGGTATTCATATATTATGGAATTGATTATGGTAATGTTTAGCAGATTTTGATAGTGCATCTTGACATGTATTTTTAGAAGAAAATGCATATTGTCTGTACTGCATTAGGAGATTTATCTACAGGGTAATTGTAGATACTTTTAATATTTTTCATGCAAGTTCTTTGGCGTCAAGATTACAAATAACAAGGACCAAGTTAAGGCTTGTTATGTTTTTAAAAAGTTTAATAGATAAAAGCAAAGCATGGGAACAAACGGAAGTAGTTATCACAGTTATTTAAAACCCCAGGGCAGAACTGTAGCCTGAGATTAGGTCTCATACCAGAATAGCCAAAGGGAGGAAGCTCTATCTTCTGCTGCAGTTGCACAGAGGTCACTTCTGTGCCTGGGATAAAGGTCCTGTCCTCTCCAGGACACGCAGATGTCCTGTGAACGCTCGGTGGCTCTGGGATGTTCTGAACTCACTGGGTTTATTGCATGAGCTCAGATTAACCCTGGAGAGCTCAGGCTGCAATTCTGAAGTCTGAGGGCTGTGCTGGATTTATGTGTGTCCTGTGCAGCTCACCTGCTTGTGCTCCACGTGTCTGAGGCATCTTGTGACTAACAGGTTATTATCAGTAATATCTGATAATCCAGCAAAAAGAGAAAAAACAAATGAAAGCATTTTGTAAGAAACATCTTTAATTTGCTATACTACTTCTTAGAAAAGGACATCTAAAATTTTTTGTAATGCAGAAAAATATGTATATACTATTCAAAGTACACATATATTTCTACTTTTCAAACGTTCACTTCAGTAAAAAAGTATGAATTTGTTTACAACTAAAAGACATTGCAATTAGACCTGATGAATAATTTTGGCTCAGATAAGCCGTGTACTAGCATGTGCTTATGCTACTGGTGCTAGTCAGAAAGATGTATCAGAAATCTTGAAGAAGTTTCTGTAAAGTCTGTAAAGGATAATTAAGAAAAAAAGTTATTTTGAAATTGAGGCAATTTGTAAAACCTTCCAGCCTTGCCCTTAACATTCTTTCACAGTGTGCAGGATCCAGGGAACAAACCATTCCAAAACACTTTTGAACAGCTGCAAGAAGAATTTAACTTTGTTACTGAAGAAGATATTAAAAAGTGTAAATGCTTCCAGCTGTTGCAGTAGTAAAACTTTTGTTTATAGGGAGATACAACATTCAGTATTTCAGGAATTTGGTGTTTCAGATACAGTCTTTGTTTTAAACTTTGATAAGTTGTGTTACATTTAATCTCTGGCCTTTTTTTATATTTTCTAAATCCATCTTTCCTGTTCTTTTATGTTTATATAGATGAGAATTTTATTCATTATCAACCTAAATGCGAAGTTGGATCAATCTGTACTTTCAACACATTTGGATTAACTGTGATTAAAACCATATTAGATATATTAGTTAACAGTAAAAATTATGTGATAAAAATCCAGTAAGAATTTTATTATAGCTTGCAAAATTTCACTATAGATGTTAGTTACATATCTAGATGCTATGGTCCTTTGAACAAAATTAACAAATTTTCTCTCAAGTGTTCACAAAGTGAAGCTCTGAGTAACAACTTAAAAATGTCTTTAAAAACAAACACTTTGATTAGATACTGCATCTAGCATGCTGATTTTTGTAGACTGCAATACTTCACATTCTTGATCAATGGGATTGTATTTTCTGTGAAACTTTGTGAACCCTCACAATGAGCTGCCACAATTTATCATGAGATGGAGCTTTGAGGCAGAGCAAGAATCAGCAAACACAGTGGCACTACAGCAATATGGATATTATTCCTTTTAAATGTTTCTGGTTTGGGAAAAAAAATCTGGGTTCTCCAAAGTGTGAACTCTTCCGCTACATTTAGAAGTTTCCAAAGGAGCCTGACATCCTGTGAAATACTTTTGCAGTAGAAAACTCTGGAAATTTTTTTTTCAAAAAGCCGACTGGTATGAACTTCTGTCTTTTCCTTCATTAAAAAGTCATAGCTTCTCTTTCAGTTAGTTGTTTCAAAAATTGGATATCATGAGGAAATATCTATCACACCCCTAGAAGAGTTGTCCTAATATTTAGATATCACAATGCTGTATTTCTGTCATATAGATCCAGTTTAAATTAATCAAGAGTCAGCTTCCTGGACTCTTTTGTGCTGTGCCCATATCTGCTAGTTCAGGATCCTGTGCTAGATTTGTTCTTCTTGTGCAGAGGCTGATAGGCTCTTGGTGGCACTCTGTGTTTATGAAGTTAAACTGTCTTTCTTTACTCTGTCTCTGGAATGCAAGGTTTTTTTGTAAATGTTTCTTGCTTTCCTGTTCATTGAATTAATAAATTAGGATTTTTTTTGTAATAAATATTTTCATAGTGCTCGCTTTTTATGGCAAGATTAGTTATGAAATTAATGGGGTTTAAACTCTTTCATGCAAAGGATGGGTGTATTCTGGGAGTTATTAGTTTTTGAGGTCCTTTTTATGGAGATTTTTTATAGTTTCCTGCCTATGTTTATGCTTTTCTTCATAGTTCCAGATACGGCCAGAAAAAATGGTGTGGGTTCCAAATCATACAGAGAATATAAATGGAAATAAAAACTGTGATGATTGATATAAACAACTGACACATAGACTGATAGTTTGAGGTATCTACTATTTCAATTCTCAAACCCTCTGTAGCATGGTGACCTTGAAAAAAAATCCCTGCCTGACTAATTATGCAGTTGTTATCTTTATAGATAATATAAAATTATTTTGTATCTTTCTTGTAAACATATATATCCACATGAGTGCTGCCTGTCAGTGGCAGCCATGCACAGGGCTATTAACCACATGCTTATTTGAAGAGGTTTAGATTTAAAAATTCTGCTCATTCCAAAGAAATTGATAATTGCATGAGCAGATGTCAGAAGCAGCTGAGCCATTTATTCATCTATAGAATATCTTATGAGTAAACTACCAGGTAAAAAGGGAGTTGGAAGGTATCAGTAGGTGGCAGAAAAACACTAGGATTGTAGTTTTACCTGTGTATCCAGAACCTGATATCTCTGCCTTTATACTATTTTAAAGTTTTCATCTTTTTCTGTGCTGAGCTCCAGACCCCTTTACAAGACTTCTGTTTCCATGTTTTCAATTATGACAACCATTTCCTATAGTGCTATGTTGCTGTTCTCCAGATAGTTCAAATCTGTCATCAGAGGGAACTTTCCAGATGCTTTGATGTGAAGCAGACACCTACTCTTTCCATGAGAAGGGAAGTTTGAGGGATGGTGAAATGACAAAGTGTTCACAACACTGAGGGCCCTTCAGCTGATACCTAAGATGCTCTAGGGTAGTGCAACTATAATTTGGAATAGTTATTTTTCTCTTCTGTGGGTTTTTTTTTTGTTTTTGGCTAGGTGTAATTTTTTTTGGCTAGGTGTAATTTTTTAAATCAGTTTGAAAAGGTGAACTCTGAGCTTAGGACTCTTGAGTCTTTGATCTGCACAGCATCATTTTGGATTCAGCAGTGCTTACTTCAAAGTACAATAATATATGAAAATCGTGTCTGACTTCTGTGGGCTTTGGAAATTATATGACTGCATCAACTCTATGCTCCATCTTGAGTTAAGAAAACTGGCTAAATCCAAGCTAGCATGTGAGGAACCATTTCTGGTGTCTATACCAGCAGCACTGGTGTTTCTTGTTCAATCTGCCAACAAATAGTTTTAGCTTTGTGTTCACAGTTATATCATCTTTGCTTTTGATAGGATGTATTTAAGTTTCACATTGGCCATTCATGTGAGAAAGAACTGGCTTGGATCAGCTATCATTCTGTTCTCAGCTCCTCTGGAGCAAATGAGTAATGCAAAATTAAATATATTTCTGTGATATTTGCAAAACTCTGTAGAAGCTTTTGTTGTTGTAAAAGTAAGGCAATAAGGTTTTCAGAGTGATGACATTCTACAGTGTCTCACTGTACATGTTATAACAAACAGCTCCAGTGGGTATTATTGTTTGTGAGAGCTCTTGTGTCTCTCTATGTCTTGGAGCTGATATGAAGACAGCTCCCCACTTTTGTAGCATGATTCCAAGAAAGGGTTTTCCCAAAGCATTTTTAGGAAGCACTTCTTTGTCCGATTTGTGACTACAATGAAAGGTGCTGGTATGTTTCTCTCATGGTGAGGAGAGCACAGTGCCCTCAAGGAGAAACTGAAATGAAGTTTGTCTGAGCAACACAAAGAATTCCAAGAAGAATAGAAAGTTCAGTCACAATATTTGGATTCTATTCTATTCAAGCTCCACACTCCGTGTTCAACCATAGCTGATGACTATCTTGAGCATATGCACAGTAGGAGGTTTGGAAGAAAAAATTGAATTAAGGGGTATTTAGAATATGGCTGTTTGCAATAAAATGTTTAATAGGCTGTTTTAGAGTCCTTTTTTTGAAATAAATTTTAAATAACTTTTAACTTTTTTCAGTTTGAATAGGGACATGGAAATGAATTGCAGAATACTAGATGTCTTAACATGATAGGATAGAACCATAGAATCATGTAGTTGGAAAAGACTGCCAAGTCCATTTAATTTTACAAGTTCCTTAGACTGTCAGTGTTTAAGTGCATTATTCCAAGATATCTATTCTACTTCTCTGAGACTAGAAGACGGTTTCCCAAGATAATTTGTCACAGGACATGTCCTCCTGGGAAAAGTTCACTACTGTTCTTCTTGTCAGGTGTTGGTGTACTTTTACAGAACTTAGCAAGTCAAATCCTTTGAGGAAGATACAAATAATATTTTTTTCATTTATTTAAAGTGATATATTATGACTCAAATGGATTTAATACCTTAACAACATCTCTTATACTGTATTAAAATGATTTTATATAATACAGACCTGTTAGCAAAAATACATTCATTGTAGTGGATTGCCCATGATTATACCACAAGTTTTACTTGGATACACCTTGAATTAGACATTTATTTCCTAATGCCTTGGAGCACACAATATTATTTACCTACCTAATTTTCCTCTGTAGTCAGGCTTTGAAGTTACAAATCAAAGTAATTTGTCTATTCTAGTTTATAGGATACTAAAATAAATAGTTCTTCAAAGAGCATGTATTTCTAAAAGAAATGTAAAGCACAATTTCCAAGTAGAATAAATAATAACTTGTGGTTTAACAATGGAGGAAAAAGACTTCTAGTAATGAACTGTATTAAATGTGCTGAATGTGCCACAAGAGCTACTGAATGTTACTCCAAACTTAAGTTATTTTAGTATCCAGTAAAAAAAACAGAATTTGTGAATTTCACAGGTTCACCAAACATTCTGAGTTGAAAGGGACGCACAAGGATCATCAAGTCCCACTCTTTGACTGACAATTTAATACTGTAATTAGCAACTTGCTAATAGTGGCTGTGGAACCAGTAAAATGTAATTTTTATAGTAATTCCTAAAGATATTTTTTAAAGAATGTGTGCTTTTCGGAATGGCTGATTTAGAAGTAAGTCTTTAATTCAAGAAATGTTTGCACATCTTTACTTCTGTGCCTAGGAAAGCATACAGCATATGCAGTCTCAGCAGAACTGAACATACACATCCATTATACCAAAAAATTGTATTGCAAAGTAACTGTATCAAGTCTAAGAAAGTCCTCTGCTTTCTGCATTTAATCAGATTAACTGAGTGGAAGGTGCAAGAAATCCCATCATAGACACTATTGACTAATTTGCATTAAGAGATATTTCTTCCTTACCTCCATTAGTATTTGGCTTAAATCCTGAATGATTTCATTAGCTATGTAAGGGCTTAATCTCTTGAAAATCCTTCTAAGCTCTTGCCCTCATTGAAACCTGTGATAATTTGTTCTTGTTAATTTTGATTTAAATATATAGCCTTTCAGTTCTACTTACTGTTCCTTGCATTTCCCCCCCCTTTTTTTTAATAATGGTGAGATGAATAAATATGCCATTTTTTTCCTTTACCTTATTATTTTGCATCCCTCTGATGTTTGGTCTGAGAATCTTCTTTTATACAAAACCATTTTTTCCAGGCTCTCAGTGCAGTCACTGCAATTCTAAGTGAGGTAAAATTAAATACTTATGGAAGCTGATGTCTTTTATCCAGTTTTTTCAACATACAGTGGTATTTGAGACAGCTGTGATTTTTCCTGTAATCATTCTTTTGATATATGAAAGACTTAGATTTATTCAGAGCTGTCCTGTACCTTTTTTCCAAAGGAAAGAGAACAACTTGCAAAAGGTTGCAGAAGAAAGTGCTGTTTAAATCTATTTTATATTACTGCAAGTATGTAAGGAAGCTAAATAGCGTTTTTACTTTCTTTTCTAATGGAAGTACACATAATTTCTGTTATCCAATTTTATTGATATAGGAGGGAAAATGGCATTAGTACTACCTCTAGAAAAATTATTTTTGAATCTGGGGCTGTATTGCAAGAGGATTTGTTATAAGCAGTTTGATACTTTTATATCATCTCCAGAACACTGAATGCTTTGTGAATGGGGAGAATTTAAGAATGTGGAGATAGGATGGTTTCCTGTTAAAAAAAAAACAACCCAAAACAAGGCATGTACTAACATCAAGTATAAACAGGAATATATACACAGGGGTGGCTTATGGAAACAAACAAAACAAGCAATTTTTTCCAAGAGAAAGGGGCAATGAAAGTGATTCCAAGCTAGTTTTGTGTTCACAGTCTGGTTGATGGAGGGGGCTGATGGCCTCTTGTAGGTGCAGTGCTGCATGCTTGCTACCTTTTTAGCAACTAGTTCTCTCAAGTCTTAGGATACTTTACAAGAAATTCACAAAAGAGACACAACCACCTCCATGTTGTGGGCGGATCCCTTTAGGGCACATAACCTAAACCCAGGTATTGAAGTCTAAAAGGGACTCTCTTACTAGAGAACCTGTTGCCCAGCAGGGGCCTTATCCAATTTTCACATTTGTGTTTTGGAAGTGTGGCCACATGCCCACTCCTTCATCTGTCAGTGCAGATAGTCTTCAAGGTATTCATAACCTCTGCTAAAAGGGAATAGAATATCCAAGTCCTTGGAGATTGTCCTTATTGCACCACAGCAACCAGGAGCTAAGATAAGATATAAGCACTGAGGTGGGAAGCAAGGTCAGAAGCGTAGAACTGCTCTCCAAAAAACAGGCATTTTCCCTGGAAACCCAGGCTCTGTGGTGTTTCTGAAGAATTTCTCCTCCTCTGGAGATCTGCAGTGGTGCTGGCTGGAGTGTCATCCACCCTCCTGCAAAATCTGTCCATCCAAGCATACAGCAGCACTTAGCAAAGCTTTGCTGCTGTTAATGTTCTTAAACAAAATAGAGAACTCTTCTCTAAGTACCATAGTTGATAGTGGGTGGAGAGGATAAAGCAGAACACCATTTGGCAAAATCTTTCATGACATCGTGTTACCAACAGGCAGATTGACAATTTGTCCTCTTCTGCATGGAGGCTCACTGATAAATCCATAGGTCAAACTGAAGGGAGGGCAAGTGTTAATGTGCTCAATCTGGTGAGCTCAGGTATTGAAACATCCATAGTGTAACTGTGCATACAATAATTTTCAATTACTTCTATTAAACTTTATGTTTTAATTTTCTAAAAGTTTCCAAGTAATGCTTTACATATATTTTTTGTTTTCTTAAATATGATAAAGAGATCTAGATACCTGAAGGTTCATAGAAAAAGGTATTTAAGGAGAAAATTATTCAGTTACACATTGTTTGGGTTTTTTTCCAATGTTCAGTAGCAAATGTTTTCCTCTGTCAGAATGCATGCCTTGTTTATAGAAATTTCTTACATTACATTTAATTCCAGGAAAGAGCAAACAATCTAATGTAAGCTTCACAACTACTTGTGCCCTAACTTCTAAAATACCACTGAGATGGAGACTAAAAATAACAGTGTGTATTTTGTTATTGCTGCTTTACTTGGTGTTTTGAAAAATTGCTGTTGACAGCCTTTTAATACAGGATGACCAACTGGGCACTTGCACTCACTCAGATAAGGCCTTATCTGCTCACAAGACTCCTGTTCCTGTGAACATTCAGAATGTGGAGTTAATGAATTATTGAAAGAAGATGCTGCATTACTTCCTGGCTTATAGATATTTTAACTACAGTAGTACAGTTGCAAGAAAGTTTGTATTTCTGGTAATGTGTCAGTCATTAAAATGTTAACTTAAAATTTTATATTTTAAGCTAAATTTACAATGCTGGAAGACCATAAATATCCTCACATTTAAAGTAAATAATGAACCTGGGTCGTGGGAAGCAGAGATAAGGCTTTTCTTGTTATGTACAAACACAAAAATAGCTTTGGACTTGCAATTTTAAATCTGGAGCTGAGACTTCTACTGAAAAGTATTTGGCAGTCCTTATAGTTGGTAGGAGATGCATAAGAATCATAGGTAGTTCTTATTTTGTAGTTGTGGTGAAAAAAAAATAAAACCTTGAGTTTTTAAGGCCACAGTGTAGACAGACTTGACTTTTGCTGCCGTAAGAGTGAGGACAAAATTTTCCAGATCAAAGCATCCCTGTAGTATGCATGCTCTCGTTACACTAGAGCATTGCCCTTGCTCCTTACAGGGATGGAGTACAGTTTGCTCTCCCTCCGGCCCTAGGTCCTCCATAAAGGTTTTCACTATCAGTGGTCTTTTCCTAAATGGATGGGTGAAAGAGCTAAGAGGCCTCGCAATTTCATTTTCTAACTTCAAAATAAATTTTAAGCAATCTTATTAAATTTTGTGACTCAGGCCATTATCACAGCCTTGCTGCAAGCATAAAATATGTAGTTTTAGGAGGAAACAATTTCTTCTAGTAAGCAGCAGTTATCAGAAGTTCAAAACAATCAAAAATATTTGTGCTTGAATGCACCATGTGATTCTATTCTGCCTGCAGCATGACTGAGCCTTCACAGCTATTGTAACACAAGTGCTTGTAGCTCTTGACAAGGGGCTATTCCCACATCTCCTAAATTATTTCTAGTATTAGAAATCTCAGAGTGCCAGTATTAATGGTTGCTGTTATGTATGAGAACAAAATGAATTCAGCCACTGGCTCTTGAACTACTCAACTTCTTTTGTTCTTTATTTCTTTGTTACAGCTGTGTACTAGATTAATTGTTGAAGTGTACAATATTTAGCATATGCTGTGGCTGCAATTAGTTTTAAAGCCCCTTCCTGTGTGATTTCCTTCCTATTTTTTTTTCAATTGTGAAGTCTGAGTGTTCCTGAAGCTTATGATATATCACAGAAAACAAGGGGGGAGGGAGAAAAAGAAGTCTCTATAGCTTCAGCCCATACACAAGCCAAGACAGTTCACATAAATTAAAAAAACGTAATACAAAGCATAATAGACACCAGAGCCTTCTTACTCAAAACTAGTTTTATTTTAAAAAATAAGTTGAATGCATAGCACTCACAAAGATTCCATTGTTTTGGACATTTTGCATTTAGAAGCACCATTCTTATTTATGCTATAAAAAACACATTTTGGTTCTAATAGTAAGAACAGTGTATTTCTAATGTACACTGATAAAGCCCTTTTAAATAATATAGATTGAAACTGTTCAGTGTACATTTTCTCTGTAGTCATGATGCAGCTGTAGTGTCAGAAAAAAAACTCAGACTAAGTAATAAATTAAAAACAAACAGTATGTAGGGGATCTTTTTACAATTGACCTAATGTCTTAAAATAGTCAAATAAAAAATACCCTATTAAATGTAAATCTGTGGTATTAACTAACTGAATAAGCCCCCCACCCATTATAATTCCAGTGTTAAGTATTAGTTAAATTTTTATATATCAAATGCCTATGGGATAAATTTGCTAATACCCCCAAAAAGAAGAGCCTATACTGCTGTGTCACAAAAAAAGATGACAAGTTAGCCGATTTAAAGATCTTACAGAAAAAAACTGCTACAGGCATCTGCTGTTATTTCAAGTCATGGTCTATTACAAGACTGTACATTCATAGCATCAGAGGTAGTTAGAGCACTGAGGACTTGGATACAGCATTGCAACAAAATGAAACCAGCAGAAAGAAGTCCATTTCCCTCTAACATGGGTAACAGTGCTGAGTAAAAAGCATGGCATCTTATGAGGTGGAAAGTCTCTACTTAACACTACCCTCAGACACAGGGAAATATTAATTAACACATGAAGAAAAGAGAGGGGAAAAAACCAAACCAACTTGCATTTTAATAAGGAATTGACCACACTATGCCTATTTCAAAGTTGATCCTCTAGGATAAAAGGGAGAGGGTCATCTTTTCCATTCACCCTCCTATTCTTCTTGACTTGCACACTATGCTACAAAAGCCCACAACAAAAATTGGGATTTAAAAGACAAAAGAAACAGGATTTCTTCTCCTCAACAATAAATAGGTTTTTGTAGCATGTTCTAATTTAGCCCCAGAAAGAATGAACACAGCTGTCCTCCCTCCATTCTGAACATTACGGTGATAAAGCCTTCATCTTGATATTGATAATGTAATTGCCCCTGCTTTCAAAACAGTTTCTGTAAGAGTCACAATAATTCAGTGTCATTTGTTGGTACGCAATTTTAAGTGCTGCCACTAAGACAGGGGAGAAGATGATAGAAGAACAAATGAAACTGCCAAAAAAGCCTTAAGCCCATATACTATAAAGGTACTTTAAAGTAGTAAGAATACTGTCATTCATACCACTTCTACCACAGGAGAAAGTCTAATATCTTCTTGTAGTTAAAAAACAAAACCAAAAACAAACAAACAACCCCCAAACAAAACAAACAAACCACCCCCCTAAAAAACTCCAACAAACACACAAAGAATCCCAAAAACCATCTCCATTAATATCTCTACCATAATTTTCATCCAAGAGGTGGATGAGTGAAGCTTTCTACCCTCAGACTATCCACTCCACAGGAGATAATGTAATTCCATAAAGTTATGTAATTAGCACCTTGTGATGAAGCAGTTCACCCTGCAAAGTATTTTTGATCCACCCACTTGGGAAGAGCAAATCTCTATATCTTCTTCTGGAACTCCCAAATAGTAGAAGAAAAAGTTGCCCCTTTATTACCTGAGAATTTCCCTCCACTGTAAGCTGACAGAACTGGATTTCTGTCAGTATTTAACTGTACTATTTCTGTAGGGATGATACTGTCAGTACAACTGGAGGATGCTTTCTGTTGGTTAATAATGTTTGTGTGTGTGTATACAGAGGAATCACAGCCACTGTAGTAGTTCTGGTACAGTACAAGTTCAGCTGAAACTTTCTCTTTTCTTCAGTTATCACATTGCTGGGCAGTAGTTCACATCTGCATTCTGTGAACACTAAGATATCCCTTTGGTACTCTGCATAGATACCCTGAAGAAAAGCCACTCCATTTGCTATAGTCTCTTCCCTCTCTGCCTTCCTTCCCCGAGTTATACCCCA
Organism: Catharus ustulatus; assembly: GCF_009819885.2. NCBI lineage: Eukaryota > Metazoa > Chordata > Aves > Passeriformes > Turdidae > Catharus > Catharus ustulatus. The sequence continues at coordinate 15,435,473 of NC_046228.1, read as the reverse complement.
TTAGCGTACAAACCAGCAGCACAGAGTAACGAGTAGAAAAGTCCCTGAGTTAGTATGAAAGAGTTACTTTAAACACAAAAAAGATAAGGAGGATAAAAGAGGCAAAAATATATTGTCTGTCTTGTAAGGTACAAAACTTAAAAAACTAGCCAAAATACCAGTTAATTCACGTGCGTTAGCCTAAAGCAAATAACCAACACAAGTGGTGAAAAAGGGGCAAGAATATGGAGTTAGCCACATGAGATTTGTTTCTTCCTGTGATCTCCATGCACCTGTAGAAGTCTGGCATTCAGTGGATTCTTAAGTTTTAGTAAGTATAAAGTAAGTGTTAATACTGTACGGTGGGATGACAAATATCTTCAAAATAATACTGCATATCTCCTTCATTAAAAGATAAGTCCGTAGTTAGTCCACAGCTGTTCTTCTTTTGAGTAGTATTTCATAGACACACATTAGAAGCAGAATATTCTGAGTGTCAGAGTGCATTATCCCCAAGCATAGAGATTCTTTTTTCAGAGGATGGTCCGTGTGCTAACTTTTTGCAGGCTGTTATTTGAGCTGTGGTACCAGTTGCCAATCCAGTTGGTTTTTTTCCTGGGAAGACACCTTTTTTTATTCAATTTTTTGCCCTCTAACATTTTTGAGGATTAACAAAAAAACGAAACAATTTTCCACACAACTCTCCACCCCAAACAAACAAGCACAAAACCGTTTTGTACTTATCACCTCTCAAAGCAGGGAGTAATACAGGAATATCGTCCATTCACTTGATACGTCCGGTTGTAGGAGACACTTATACATGGCTTCACTTCCAGCGGCACAGCCAGCGACATGGCAGCGCCGCTCTGGACGTGGCCTCGAGCCTGAGCACTGGTCTGTAAGGCAGCAGGGCAAGTCTGGAGAGGGTAAGAGGCCGTGTGAGCGGATGATAATATCTGCTGGCAGCTTTGCTGCTGGGATGCTGGGTGGTGGTACTGTAATGAAGACTGATGAGCCTGCAGATACTGTGGTACGTGCTGCTGAGCATTGGCCTGCTGGGCACTTGGGGCTGGGGGCTGAAACACAGCGTGTTGGGCAGACTGGGTCTGTTGTCCTTTCTGCTTGTTTGCTTCCTTCACATCGTTATCGTGTGCACTAAAAAAAATTGAAAAGACAAAATGCATCAAAATAGATGCACTCCAAAAATAGTGCAAATATCTGACAACTTCCAAAGCTAAAAAAAATTTTTAAAAAATAGTTTTAGCTACCCTTTATAATCACCTAAGGTTTCAAAATCTGGTTAGGGTACAGTCTCTCTTTTCACCATTTCACTTCAATGTATAGCAATAAACACAGATAAAAGCCAAGTACAATACATGTAACAAAGCAGGATCTGGAATTACAGTGCAATAAAGTTTGCTATTGTACTTTATTAGCCCGATAAATTGCCAGATTACCAGAACCTGAACTTGCTGCTTCTACCTCATTTAAATTAAAAAGAGCATAAGGTTTCTAAAGACAAGATACCAAAATGTCATATCTACATTACAGTACTTGAAATCACAAACATATTCATACTGGATCCTGTTCTGGAGAGCAAAAACACTTTTTTCCCCCTTCCTCTCACTTTTTTGCTAGCCTATCCAGCACAGCTCATCTGAATTCAGTTTTGACTTACAACTGTCTGAAATGTATCTAGACACACTCTTTCTCAAGTCTATGCTGAGGTTAAGCAGATGCCACCCACACAATTCATTCTTTTTGATGGTGCCCTCCCTCTGTTCCAAAGCAATACTGAAAATACTTCTGCCACAGAACATGAGTGCTTTAGGTATTACTCCTTTCATTATACACAAGTGAAGCCAAGAGAGGCCATCAAGGGTGATAATGGCACATTTCTAAGGCTAATGTGGTTCTTCCAGATACAGCTATGCTTCTACTGATCACAACTATGTTAGACTTGGGCAAGAGCAAATTTCTGTAGAGGGAAAGCAGATTGTGTAACATGCCTTCCCCAGGAAGGTTAACTTGGCATTCATTGGCATTTTTATCTCTTACCAGCTATAGTGCAAAAACAGATACAGCAAAAATAGACACAAACTCCTGGCCATTTCCTCCCACCAAAGCTGCCATTCAAACGGTCAGCATGTGTGATCCATCATCTCTTTGGAACATGCCTTGAACTTCCAAGGCATACAGTCGTCTCTATAAAAGCTACTATGCCTTTGGTACTCCCCACTATCTCTTTGTTCTCAGACAAGATTAGAGATTGGGAACATGCTATTGAAGATGCTCAAAGCATCCCAGATGTTCAGTGGAAACGCAAGGCAGAAGTTTATTTGTTGAAAAATTAGGAAAGAGATTAGATCTGATAAAGTCTTCTCTTTTGGAAAGAGCAAAATCAGTTATTGCCTAACAACATGTATCTACCAACCTTAGGTGTTCCCTAATACATAAGTACTTTTAGAACAGAGGAACAGAAATTTATAAAGAAACGTAATTCCACTGTCGGCAGCAAATAAACATAACAGATGCAGGAATGGGCTTTTAAAAAGCTACTGGTGTCAACTCACATTAAGAGTCGCTCAATGCAGGGCACCAGGAAGTCCCAGGAGTAGGCAGTCAGGTGATGCAGCCGCGTGGGCCATGTGGGTGAGAGACGCAAGATAATCCTTGAAGAAGCTACACATGCAGTAGCAACTAAAGAAGGGGCATAATTTAAAAATTCATGATCTAGAAAGAAGGAATGAGAAAAAAAATCATTTAAGTTTGACACTGTCTGTCAAGACAACAAAGAAATCATAATCTGAAATCTGTAACTCACCTTGCAATGATACTTCCAGAAAGTAATCAGCATATTTTGCCATATATAGCTTAGTCTTCTCTAAGCAAACCATTGGCCAGCCATCATGAAGATCAGTCTCATGGACAGCAATAGAAAGATAATAGTCGATGAAATGAGCAGCAGTTGGGAGGCACAAATTCCACTGAAATGTTTCTAGCAACAACAACTCCATATGAAGCAAATTCTGTTTTGTTAGTACCAAATTCATGTTGGTCATACAACCCAAGCTGTTCAACTGTTCAAGTTTGGGAACACTGTCTTCCTTTTCTTCAAATTTGCCTTCAGGTGAACAGAAAGAGGAGGGAAAAAAAAAGGTTCAGCACAAATGAACTATAAAATGGATTGTAGCTAATGTCTTGTTGGTCATATTTCAATTCTCCTATGTCAAACAAGCTCGAGACTTTCCTACAGATGCAAAGCTCAAATGGACTATGTCATTAGAGACAAAAACGGGTACGCACTAAAATAAGCTGAATTTCAGCAGATAATGTCAAACACTGTGTAGGATACTGTGCAGTGCCATGTTTCCTGTTGGTTTTCCCATGCTGGCACACAGAAGCCAGCTGCCAAGAGCAGAATATTAGGACATCACCAACATTGCATATGCAGCTTTTGTCACCAAATTATTGTATAAAGTGTCCCCATCATCAATGAAATACCACTTTGATGTGACTTGGCAAACCACAAGAGCATTTGGCTTTAATCACCCTCCCACCCCCACACACCCTTCTTGCATCTAAAACTCATTAGATCATGGCTAGAGCTCCAGCCAACCTGGCTGCTTTTAATGCCTGCTATGGTAGGTACAGTTTTACATTTGAGATCTGGCAAACAAGTGCATCTGAAACCCCCCTCTGCCACATACACTGTTGCAACCTTCCCTGGACTTTTAAAGTGTCAGGCCTGTATGTTTTTAGCCTAAAGCAAAATTGTGTATGTAGAAAAGCCATTAATAAGAGAAACAAGTGTCACATTTCCACACAGTTTGCCATATGGTTGTGCTATTTCAATTTCATTGCAAATTCTTTCCATCTTACACTCTCTATTCAATACTACATGATAGGTTGTAAACGCACATTCTTTGAGTTTTGCATGACTGAACATACGTGAACATTTACTTTTTTCAGCAGTGGAGGTACTTGTATAGGACTTAATCCAATACCAGTGCCAGTCTGCCAGTTTTTGTTCCCCATACGCCAGTAACTACAGAAATAAAACCTTCAGGAGTCATATAATAATTTCTCTTACTACTTCTTTAACCTTATCAGATATATCAGAGTGTCATAACTTATTACACTACTGATTAAACTGCTTGCTTAAGCCACACAGGGCAAAAGTTTAAAACAACATTTTGCTTCTCTCTGAACCAACCCATACACTGGTTCCCCAGAAGAGCAAGTAAACTCCAGACTTTCAAATCTCTACTTGCAGTTTGCCACGAACAATAACAGAAGTTTGTTTAAAACAAAAAAAAAATTCTCTTCAGAACATGAATTTAATTTGAAAATCCGGCATTAGTTCAAAGCCAATCCATTTTCCTAAATGGATTACAGTGGTTTCTGAGGCAACGTTTTCATACTCAGCACGACATCCTTCGCCAAGAGAAGATTACTGGCTGATGGCAACTAGTCAAAGTCTACCCTCAGAAGAATCTGAAATAGCCCTTTTCTGGTTTAACTGCTCTGCTGAATAGCTGCATTGGAGGACATGGGATGCAGTGAAAAGATAAAAACTGTCCAACACCACTGCACTCGTTTTGTAGCCTAGAGCCCTTATTGGAGAAAATGAGAACAGATCCAGAGAAACAGATCAGTAGAAACTGAACCAACAGTTCTGCTGTCAGGACCAGTTTCTCTGAATATTTTTGTTTAAGAAAATGTGCCAGCAGGTTTCCCAGCAAATTGCACCCATATAATTTTCAGGGATATTGAAAAGGGGTTCACAAAGGTTGAAAGAAGGATACATGCCACAAGAATCTAGCTGAGGTCAATATAAACAGTGCTGTTCATGAGTGTTTGTAATTAATTCTGTCTTCAGAGTACTGTGTATTCCCCAATCTATTTTACCTGTACTACATTTTATATGTGACAATACAGGATTTATGTTAGCAGTAGCTTGCTTAAATAACATTGGCATTTACAAAATCTGGAGTAGTCTAGAACTACAAGCACCACCAGCAGAATGCAGTGCATTCATGATTTATTTAGTTTTTTACTTTATTACAGATATGCAAACGTCTCATTTCCAGCACAGGATGTACCTATTTTGAGATACCCCTAGAAAGACGGTCTTTCTGTTCCTACAACACAGGTCTAAAAGTTCACATTAGAATAATTTCTTTACAAATATAAACATCAGTCTTTAATCACAGTTTGTTTTTTCCCACTGTCAGTTTCATCAGGTGCCAACAGAAATCAAAACAAGTCTGAAGAAACGCTCTACCAATTGGGCCAAACTGATATGCACTGCTCGTCCTTTATAACCACTTTGTTTCCACCACTGCTCTATCCCACAAAAACACACCTTGCATTTGGCGGTAGAATCTATTAGTCAAAGTTTGGTGCCACGTACTTACTTGCTAAAAGTAAACAGGAAAGAGCAACCACGTGCAGTTGCTGTGTGGATATGTCATAGCGGTCCATGAAGAGGTCCAGCAGATACACGGCCAGATGTCGCGCAGCCGGACAGAGCCTGAACCTGTTGCTCACAATGGCAATCAGGTCTGCAAAGTATCTTCTCAGGTGTAGCTGGGGAGACTGGCCTTTGTAAGAGGGCAGCTTCAGCTCCTAAATGGACAGCAGCAGGGAATGTTATTAGAACCATAATTTAGTTAAATGGAAGTTTCAAAGAATTTCTCCCTTCTTCCTTCTGTTCCCATCATTTCAGAATTCCTTTTCAGCAAACAAAATCTCTTTGTTGTATTACAGAATAACTAAAAAATACTTTGTTTCTGCACAGCATTAGGAACTTAAAATTTAACAACTTTTATTTAGGCAATCAGACAGAGTGACTTCAGCTTTCACCACATGTGTTGTATTACCTCTGCTGCAAAGGCTGTACAGCAAGGGCATGCAAGTATTCCTCAGCTGCTTCAATGCAAAGTTCAATGGTTTAACTCAACCACTCTCTTGTTACAGCTCAATCTGAGCAACCAGACTTTGTACTTAAGTGTTTGCATGTTCTAGAACTGCCAAATCTCCTGCTGCTAATGCCGCCAGGAGAAGATCCTTAACAGCCAGCTGAACCTTAGGAAAAGGAATGGGGTGTGCACAAACCAATATTCACCTCGTGTATGTTAAAACATTAACCTGATTGATGTTACAATGACAAATGTGCTCAAAGGCAGTTAGCTAAGGTGACATGGTCTCAGATTTGGCGAGAGAACCCCCCCAAAACAAAAGGTCCTAGAAACACCATATTTAGGAAAATCTGTGCCATGATCTATTTTGAATACAAAAATTGGACTGGTAGGGAGAAAAAACCCCTCCAGACTCCTGCTGAGCAGCCAGTACCTCCTCTTGCATGTAGCAGAACAGCAGTGCTGTCCTCTGTCACTATGAGTTAATTTATGAGATAGACTGTGCATCCAACACGCTGTATTCAAGTAGGATTTTGAGTACAATTACGTTTCCAGTGAAAATTAACTTGATTGATTTAACTTAATGACATCAAGTTGGAACGAAGTCACACAAATTTTTCGAAGTTTTAATGTAAATTCAAAGTTTTGAAACGTGCTATTGAAGTAAAATCAAATTCCACAAACAAACTTGCCACCTACTAAGCTTTATAATTCACCTTTCACAGCACTAACTTAGCTTTAGGAAAGGTAACTTTGGTAGCAAATAAATTATCCTGTCCTTTTCTTATTTCCCTCCGTCACTGGAAAAGAGTAAAGCAGACACGACTCCGGGAAAAGTAATCCGCCCATCGAGTATCATTAGGCAACAAAAGCATGTTTTTAGTTGGTTCAATCACTGTAAACTGACTTTCAGCCCTGGTGTCAAGATATGCTTTACGAAAATAGTCCCGAAGTACAAACAACTCGGAGACAGTCGAAGCAACTTCTAAGCAATTGCCTAAACTCTCTATTATTCCTAATGCACCCAGCGTTTCTTTCACTGGGTTTTTTTTTGGTTGGTCGGGTTTTTTGGCTCGAATAACAGAACAGTGCTTTCTGCCGGTTTTAAACCTGGCTCCACGCAAACGTCCCAAGAGCAGCACCGGGCGCACCGTGAGCCCTTCCCTGCCCGGAGAGCAGCGGGAGCACAGCCCGGCCGCTCGGATCAGCTGTCACGGCCGCGGACAGACGGCCCCAGCAGCCACGGAGGGAACACAAGGCAAGTTCCGAGTCCACAAAAGCCAACTCCGCCGAGCCCCGGCGGCCGAGCGGGGCCGCCCCACACGCGCCCTCCGCCCGCTGCCCCCGCAGCGGCTCCGACGGCCGGAGCCTCACAAAGGCGCCGGGGCCGCCCCCAGTCCAGCTGCCCCCAGGGTACCTTGTACCGAAGCGCTTGGTGGATATCGGCCGCCAGCTGTCCTGTCCACCACTGCGCCTCCAGCTCCATCGGCGGCGCGGCGCGGCGCCCGGGCCCGGGCACCGGGGAGGAAGCGGCACTCGCTGAGGGCAGGACGGGCAGCGCCACCCTCGCCCCTTTCTGGCTCGCCCCCGGTTAACCGCGATCAGCTGCCGCGGGGCGTCCCCGGCCCCCCGGCCCAGCTGGCCGCCATGCGGGGCACAAGTGCGGCTCGTTAAGCCGCCCCCTCCCGCCGCGGGGCACGGCCGGGCGAGGGGGTCGCGGAGGTGGCAGTGGCGGCCGCGGAGGTGGCAGTGGCGGCCGCGGGGGAGGCAGCGGGGCGCGGCCCGGGACACCCGAGCGCGGCGCGGCGGCCCCGGGGCTCCGCCGCCATCACGCGGCGCCGCGCGCCGCGCCCATTGTTAAAGGGCCGCGCGTGTACAAAGCCGGGCAGCGCCCGCACGCGCCCGCCCACCCACCAATGGGCGGCCGCCTTACAGCGCGGCTCCCACGGCCGCCAATCGCCGGCCTCTTTACAGCGCTCCTCGGCCGCCAATGAGCGCGCGGCGGTCGCGGGCCGGAGGCGGGGGCCTCTGAGCGCGAGGAAGGTGCGGGCGGCCCGGCCCGGCCCGGCCCGGCCCGGCCGGGCCGGGCCGGGCCGGGCCGGTGTCCCTCCAGCCGGGGCTCGGGAGAGCCGGGCCGTGGGGCTTGGCCGGCCGGAGCATAGCGGTCTTTGGGGCCCGTGAGCTCTGGATAGCGCTTTCTTTTCTTACTTTTTTTTTTTGTTTGTTTTGATGAGTTTTTTTTTTTGGTTTTTTTGTTTGTTTGTTTTGTTTTTTTCCATCTCTTATTGCCTCTTCCGTCGTTTCTCCCGGCTCTGTCCCGCTGGGCTGAGCTGTGGGGGTTCAGCACGCGGCGGTGGCAGCGCCTCGCTCAGCTCTCGCCCTGCCCGCGCATTGTCCCGGTGGCAGTGCGGGGCGCACACGCCTCCGGCAGCTCTGAGGCTCCAGGATTGGATTGATTTGGTTCCCTGCTTGTTAAATCCCGGCAGGTTCGCAGGAATACGCGTCTCACCTGAGCGAAGGGCTGCCTGTCCTGGCAGCTGTGACTGAGAGCTCGCACTCGTGCCCCTGGTTCAGCAGCAGCGCTCTGCACCGGCTCTGCGCTCACAGAGCCTTTTCCTTGCTGCTTTCTGCTCCTCCGTAACCGCCTGCTACAGACACCTTACGAAATAAAACTCAGTGCTTCATAATCCTTTACATATTTGAATTCACAAATGTTGAAACAACTAGTTAATGAGAGTATAAAACCTGGTACAACAGGCGATGCAAAGTGATGGAGAAGAAATGCTTTGGGTGCAATTTTTGTTGAGGGAGTATATTTAATTTTTTGTTTCTAAATTTTTCTTTGCTCGGACATGATTTTTTTCCTTTTAATTAAGAAAGTAGAAACCAACTTTTTGACATAACCAGTTTAATGACTGTAGTGGGAACTGTCAAGCCTGTTCTGTGTGTCTAAAGGGTAATGCTATAGACTACAGTGGTCCCTTTCATCTGAGGAGGTGTGCTCATAGGTGAAAGCTTTTGTTTTTGAGGACACATTTTTGGAGAGTTTCCATTTATGACAGATGTTGTTATAAAATGCTACATAGTTTTCTGAAGAAAAAAACCCAAGAAAAGTATTTTTTTCTGTGCATAATTGGAAAAATATTTTAGCTATTTAGGTTAGCTATCCAAGATCTATGGGCTATTGACAAATCAGTATTTTTCTTGTCTGATGGCTTTTTGTCTCATTTCTGTACATTATTTAATAGGCAAATGCATGCTCAACCTAATCTTTATGTTTGCATATGTATTGTTTTAAAATTGTTTATCTCTGAAGAAAGGTAATACCAAACTGTATATTTCAAGGGTAGGTCTCAAAAACAGATTCCGAATGGAGATACTGTCTTTTATAACATCTTTATTGCCTTCAAAAATGTGTTGTCTGCATGAAGAGAAGGCTAATAAACACCAACATGCTAAAACCTGTTACAATGGGCCCAAACAGGGAAGTGGTGTTCCTCCTCTTATGGCTGTTAGCAGTGCTGCCATCCCCGAGAGCTTTTAAACACTGTATGGATCAGTCTGGTGCTGAGCTGTTAAGCAGGGGAAAAGATACTGATGCTTGCTGGCTTATTTCTAAGATATGTTTGATTGACTTGGATAGGAAACAGCTATCTACTCTGAGAACTATTTAATTTATATATAATCGAGGAAAACAATGATGTCATTGTTACTTGCCCCTTGGAAGTGGAGTGAGCTGTGAACCTCTCTATTTCAGATTCTTTTTCCCATTATAATCTATGTTAATTGAGTTGTTGGTCTTGTGAACAGTTATATCTGTCTGCTTTTCAGGCAGTGAAAACATTGGTTTGGAAAGAGCTTCATCATCCTGCCCAAGGCCAGGATTGCTCCTGGCATGCATTTTTCTAATCTTGGAGGCATTCAGAAAATCATCCTATTGAAAAAGCCAGAGCAGTTAAGTACAGCCTGGTTATCTGCAGGACGCTTACATCCTATCACTGTTAACAATCAGCCATTGGAATAATCTCCTCAGGAAAGTAGTGGGTTCCCCAATGTTGGACACTTTTAAGATTCAGTGGGGTAGGGTGTTGGGACATCTTGCTTTTGCCAAGAAGGTTTGGACAAGATGATGCTGGAGCTCCCCTTCTGACTTGTTATTCTGTGACCTCAGTTTATGCCTTAGTTCCAGCTGGAAGATTTGAGAGCAATCTTGGAGTGCTGAAACTGAGGCTGATTGTGTTCGGAGTTTGCAAGATCACAGTTCTAAGATTTGAGTTGGAATTGGAGTAGCACAACTGTAATGAGAATAGGTAATACAGCTTCTCTGCATGCCTTGTAATCAATCCTTAGTGTACTAACCAGTGGAGTTTTTATAGCCAGTCCAGATTTCATCTACTTTTAATGGTCAAGGCTGCATACAGTTCTTTAAGTATTCCTACATTGGTCCCCTGTATGTAAGTCGGAATAGAACAAAAACCAACTCAGAGAGTCCTTAGAATAAACAGAGGATATTAAACATGACTTTTAGTGGCAGTAGTTACATTTTCTTAGCAAGAAACTGAAAGCATTAAGTATGTGTAGTATATAAAACTTGAGAAAACAGCAGAATTAAACGTTATGGAACCATTTTGAAATTGGTATCTTTCTGTAAATCACCCTGGATCACCTAAGCAAATATGTGTCTCAGGGGGGAATGAAATTGGCTGTGAGAGCTGCTGTCTGTGCTTTGAAAAGGCGCCAAGTAGCAAGAAATACCGTTATTCTTGGAACTCACCAAGGAAAATTATTACCCTGAACTACATCCAAAATAGGCTAGAATGTAACCTGTGAAATCTGGACTAAAAATCCCTGTAAATTTTTTTGTGGGATCTTCTGAAGAGGATGCTGCAGAAGTCTTAACAATTTATGGACCTGTAATTCACAGGTTATAGTCCTAACACAGTTTCAGACATGGTGGGTGAGCTGGCTTCTCTTTGTAGTTACTGGGAGGTTAGATCTCTATCTCAGGAGTTGATGCATGTATTTATGTGTTTAAGCTGCTTTTTTCCTCCTCTAGTTTTCTTCTGTTGGTTCTTCTTGGCCTGTGAAAAAAGAAATGTGACTTTTAAAATACAAATTAAGAACTTGGAAGTAATTGCCAAGTACAGCAAATGCTCTGATCCTGTAAACCACAATAGAACCCATTTACCCCTCCCGTATAAAAGGATCTGTTTCTGGTGTACTGTTCTTAGTTTTAATGGTACATCAGCCACAGAGAACAAGTTTCTAAAGACTTGACGCTGTTCTACTTCTGTGCCCCTTGTCATAAGATACATCTCTGAAGTTTGGATTTATCGTGACTGGCAGAAAGATGAATCAATACACAATCAGCACCCAGGATGGAAGCTAAATTCTTGCGTGACATAACACTGAAGGAAACATTTAAATAATGGCTCAATTGCTATGTTAATTGTCGATTTTGTTTATTGGTTCTTGCTTTTGTTTTGTTACTCCTTGGTCATTCTCGTCTGAATAAAGACATTGTGATTCCTTAAGAGGCATTTTTGAAGGACTTAGTTTTTGGAATAAAAATGTAAGGGAATCTCAGTTTTGTAGAAGTGAAAATTATTTAAAGAAAAAACGTCCAAACCTAGTTCTTGAGTTTCTTACTGCTGAGAAAGTTAGCTCTGCTTTTGTTCTGTCCTTCTTGATCTTATTTTCAAACAAAGGCTGCATCTGATGACATTCATAGCAGTAAAATTTCAAGGGCATTTAATTAAAGGGAATGAATCACCCTGAAGACTGGACTGTAATTGCTCACAGAGCTCTTTTTGCAGCATGGTGGTAGATGAAATGTGCCATGTTGGTAAAAAGTCTTAACACTTCAGAAGGATTACTGAAGGAAGTCTCCTACAGAAAATACTCTGAGGTTGTATTTGTAAATCCTGTATTGAATGCTAAAGGTACTCTGTGGGTAGGATTTTCAAAGTTGTCTGGGGACTGGAATTCCCAGAATAGCTACTGAAATGTGATTAATAGATTTGATCTGAGCTGGTAAATATCCTTTGGAACTGTTGACTTTAGTTGTTAATATGGCTTTTAAGACAGAAAACATCTGAGAATGCTCAGGCCTGAGTGAAACATGCTTTTCATTAAACATTTTAATGAACAATTTGGCTTTAAGTATTTTCCCATCTTCTGGAAAGCTATTATGAAAATGTGCACCCATGAATGTTTTATTTGGCATTAGGATAAATGTATATGTGTTTGATAATGTGTTGGATGAAGGAAACATTCGTTTAAGTGAAAGGGTGTTGGTGGATATAAGTTGTACTGCAGAGTTGTTCTTTTCTGTAAGTCTCACTCATGGTTGTCAGTAGCTAAAAAGATGGGAGGAATTTTGCATCTAAAGCAAATGTACTTCCTGCTTGGAGGGCTTCAGCTCATTTGAGTGGAATTTAGTGAAGGTTATTTGTCCTGCAGTTTTCTCAGGGGCCGAGGGAGAGCAGTTAGGAATATGTAGTTGTTCATGTCAAATGTTTTGATTTACTTATATCCACAGAATTTAAGTAGGGCAACCTTTCCTATTCCTTTTCATTTCAAACTTAAGGTCCAGCACAGAATTTTTTTAAAACTTTTTTTTTAATATAATATCTAGAGCTGCGAAATTAGGAGCCAGCCCAGGCAGAGCACCACAAATTAATGTTTTTGTCAGCTAGGGGTGGCCGAGGAGGAGAACTGCCTGCAGAGTGAGACAGGGGCACTTTTATCTCTTGATGCTTCTTGTTCCAGTACTTAACTAGGGGGGCTCCATCTACATAGCAGCACAAGTGGAACACTTCCAGTTTCTTTCAAATAACAGCCAATTGCTACTAGTGAAAGTAACTAAATTTATTGTCTCTGTTCAGAAACTAGTTGGTAAACTGGATGCAGTAATGTAGATATGGTTCAACAAGTGGTAAGTAAATGGTAAAAATAACTTCTTTTGCTTCTTTTGCTTCTTTTGCTATGGCTTTGTTAACACAGCTCAAATGCTATCAGCCTTCTTCAGTGCCAGAGCACATTGCTGACTCCTGTTCATCTTGCTGCTGTAGGAGCCTTCAGCTTCCCTGCAGTGCTGGCTGGTCTGTGTTGTGCTCCCTCCAGGATGTTTGCCAGGGTCACAGCATGGTTTACTCTGTATCCACAAAGCAAACAAACAAAAAAACCTGGCCAAATATGAAGAATGGTAAATTTCAGCAGATTTAGGGCTGGGGTAAATCCTGCCAGATCCCACAGGGTTTATGTGTGTTCAAAGTGTTGTGCTCCATTATTCAGAAGTACTGCATCTCAATCAGTTGTGTTGTTAGGGGTGAGCCTAACATGGTTTGGGGCTGCAGTAAGTGGGAATAGTGATTCCCAACATGATCATAGATGACAATGAGATTTGCCATCTCGTTCTGCATCAGTGTCCCATGCATGTGGCCACTTCTGCTTCTGACAGCCAGAGCCCAGGGCGTCCTAATGTAATCTTAGCATCTCACAGTGCTGAAATAATTTGAGATTTTTATATGTTTGGGACATGTTTTACTGTCAGGCACATGGTCATGTGTTGAAGGAGCTGATTAACAGCATTATATCTAGATAGAATAGATGTGCCTTTTTTGAGGTTTATGGACAAGCAGACCTTCACTTCTGCTTCCTAGTATCTTCATGCTATTTAGTGTGTAATCACCAAGTCACAACACATCTAGTCAAGACATGTTTTAATAGACATGAGTCAGTACTCTTTATTTTCACTCATTGCATTGTGACTCATTACACCCACTGCATTATTAAAAAGGCAGAAACATACTTCCATTTGGATATTGCTGAAAGCACTGTGATAACTGGTTTGACAAGTATCTTAAATGATCAATCCATTTGAAAGGATCTCTGGATGGAAGGGTAAAATGAACCTAAAATGTTTGGTTTCACAGCTCGTTGCCAGTGGTACTCCCATCTGAAATTGCCCATTTTGAAATAGAGTCTATTTGGGTCATGTGCTTGACGAACACATGCAGAAAAGCAATGCCTTTAACAAGTAGTTAACAACCCGAGGGAAGAAGGGCTCAGAATAAAGTGTTTTTTCTGTTGAAATTAGTCAGCACTGACTGATTCTCTGACAATAGCAGTATTAAAATTGCCCTTCTCCTCTTACAGCAGAACCTATCTCCTAACTGCTGTGTAAGAGAGGGGAGGAACTGGTGAGACATTGCTCATTTTGCACTTTAATCAACCTCAGAGTTGCGGGAAAAGTGCTATCAAGAGTCAGTGTGCATCTGTGGGCTCTATTTAGTTGCTTTGAACATTGCTGTGACCGTGTGCACAATTTCAAAGGCACTTGTATATTCGCTTTCCCGTCCCACTCAGAATTTCTTTGAAGGACAATGTGTAGGACCCATCTCTTTTGTGCTGCTTGCAAAACGGAGTCACGTTTGCTTAGCGTTTTGAATGCAAAACACTGCATATGAAAACATTATATTAATCTCAGACTGAAATTGGAGATATCAGTATGGTAAATAAACAATATCTGTGAAACACTCATACACTACCATATCTTAAATTTGTACAAGATTCTCTTTGGCAAGGAAACAAACTAGCACTTCATGTTTCTCTTCTCACTAATGGTCGCAGTCTTATGAAATGCCAGCTTGTGTTTTTTCTTTAAGTAGTGGTCCAACAATTTCAAAACAGATGGTAAAAGTCAATCTTTGTGTTTGAATCATTATTTTGCCTAGTGTGTGACTGTGATTAGAGTAGCTATTGCTTGTAAAAAATGAGCTAATTGATACTGCTGGGTGTTTGTTTTGTGAATGTTTGTTTTTGAGAGTAATTTGTAAATTACTCTTTGCTTGAAAATGTCTGTAGAATTCTTTGGAGTTTGCCATTTGAAACTACATCTGTAGTTTGTAAGTTACCATGTTACTTAACTGTAAAACCAAGTGCTATTATTGTTGTTTTTTTGTAAATAACCATCAGAATTGAATTGAACTGAGTTCTAATGTTCCTTTAAAGGTTTCATGAACATAAACAGTGCCTTTTAAAGTTATCCTGAGCATGTATTAGTGTGTTTACTGTTCAAAATTGGCTTTTTGTGTCTCCATGATGTTGTAAGGGAGCAAGAGCTCCAAACTGCAGAAGGTGAAGGGAAATGCACCTCAGCGATGTTGGTGTGAATATGTGACTGCAGATGATTGGGATGGGGGCATATGGTGCAATGGAGTTGGAGAAGAGCGGAAACAGATGATTAATAGGATTGACCATGAACTGGTAAATCCTTAGAGATTGATATTCAAAGTAACGCTCAGACACTGATATTGTGCTTGCTTGGGGTCACCATGGAAAAGTTGGTGGTTCAAACAGCTTCAGGTGTTCATTGTTAGGTCAACATGTCTGCTAGATCACAGGAGCTAAATGTAGAGGAAAAGAAGCATGTCAGATTAGACTGGCTTTTCCAACCTTTAGGTTTTACTGCTTAATGATGTTTATTTAAGGTTTCAGATAAGATATCCATGGTGATAGCTAGAAGTGAAATTAAGAAACCCACCCACATTACTTATAAAAATCACAGGTGTAATGCTGCAGACATGGAGTCACAGATGCTAGAACCAGTTTGGGTAAGGGCTTAACAAAATATTAAGTTCAACTTTTGGATTTGTAAAAGCAGTTTAAAAATGTTCTGCTGCAGAAACCCAAAACTTTCATCTGGCATTAAGTTTCTCTCATAGTTCAGCTTTGTTTAAAATACTTACTGGGTTGTTCTTGTGCTGTTTATGTCAGCAGTTGTCTCCTAGTGTGACAGTTACATTATACAAGCGCAGGAATCACCTGTCCTCTGACAGACCCTGAAAGCTCTTGTAAAAATATAAATCCAGTATAAGCTCTGTAATTTATATTCTTACTACTTCTATCACATCTAAATGTGATCTGTGTAGATCCTTCTATTGTTCAAATTTCTGCTGCTGACTGATCCAACAGCCCTAGATCTGTGGTAGTTCCTGTGGAAGCCTGGTCTTAGCTATGGATAAGAACATTTGCATCCAGGGTATTTGAGTTTCACTTCCTTGTTCTGTAGAAACTGTTAGGTAGCTGTGGCCCAAGTAACTGAGAGACACTTGTGCCATACGATCACTGGACGCAAATAATCCCTTAAATCATGCTCACTTAAATGCTAAAGTGAAATCAAATTAATAATATGAGGTGGCAGTGTACATGAGATAGAGCAACTATTAATGTAGTTACTAGAAGCATAAAGACTATGAAGGCTTAGATTTATTTTTTTTTTTACCATCAACAGAGATTGTTGAAAACTGTTAATTATTTTTAAAAGTTAAAATTACATCCTTATTAATCAATTTTGTGGATCTTTTATACAGATTAACTGAATTCAAAGAAAAAACAAAGGAGAAGTAATAAAAGAATCTACTGGGTTTACTTCTGAGTTCAGATTAGGTCATACTGAATATTATTTCATGGCCTTTCTCTAGTGGTTTGTGAGTATTTTTCCAAAGCCAAAATATACATTTTTGACTGATGAATGGTCTGCAGTTTAATGAGGGCAAGCAGTGAAATACTCTTGAGGTTGCAGAACACAAAGTGGATTGACAGAGCTCTTCAGCATAGCATTATTATTTCACTGTCATTACTCCCTTTGGCTGGGATTTTGTGTTTCTCATGAAACTAGTGAGGTAATGATGAAAAATTTAATAATGGTAATGTACATTTCACTTCTTAAGACATATTTTAGGCAGAGAAAATGAGAGAGCAAGCCAGCTACATACGATCAAATAAATCTCCACAGTAGGAAAAGTGGATACGCAGTGCACGCATCTGTTTTCAACCACTTTCAGATTTGGATTATTTGCAACACAAATCTATATAAATGTATCAAGATTAATTTTATAGTGTCATGGAATCAAAACTTTGATTTAGCTGTATCAGGAGGAGCAGCTAAATGAGGTGAGCAGCATTGTAGAGGAGCATAGCATTTTTCTTGCCTTCTTGTTTTCAGCTACATTCTGAAACAGAGGAATAAATGGTGCAATTACAGCCTGGGTTTTCCTATGAACACCTGAGCTACTTAACTAAGAGCCTGGTATGGAGAGAAAAATGTCGATTTGGAAAATGCAGTTTAACACGGGCTATTTTTCACATCATTTAGAAAGTGTTCTCAGGGGTAAGATTCCGGGGTAATTACTGACGTCTGGCAGGAGCCTTCCCTGGAAGCATTGCCTAATTTTGACCTGCTTCCAAGCAGCTGGGAAACAGCCAGGTTGCTCAGTGGAATTGATAAGACATTCAAAGGCTGTATTGGCATAATTTAAACATGTCATAAGCATGTCATCACCAAGGTTTAATTGAGCGCTGCCTATAATCCAGATTTTAAAAACTGATTCTAGTTACTGCAACAGTTTGCTTCCGCTTCCACTGAAGTCAGTTGAAGTTTAGATACTGAGATTTTTTTTTTCTTAAATTGTCAGACCTGTACAGTCTTTACTAAATAATTTATTACTTTCAGTGCCACATGCAGCAGAAAAAAAATCTGGTACCATTCCTATTCCCAGTTGTAGGAATAGCTTTAATCTGGGTGTAGCTCACTCTCTCACAGAGTGTATTTACCTGGGATATTAATGATACGATTGAGGAAAATAGGTCTTTTAGAAACAGAAGATTGGATAATTTTGTATGCATGCCATTTAAAAGGTTTAGAGAGTACATCGGTTACCAGATCACTAAGATCATCCAACACAGAAAGAGCAGTTACTTAGAAACCCTAAGGATGCTATTTGTGTTAGTGTGGCTTGTGGTTTTAGTGCATCTTCCATCCTCAGTATGTTCCCAGACACTGCCACAGTAACTGCCTGCAGGCTTTTTGCAATATGAATCAAATGGATTACAGAGACTATCAGAGCTACTTTGAAGATCGGTATTTAGGAAGAGCATAGACAAGGACATCTGTGAGAACTGTTGTGACTTCTACTCATGAAACTCTGGCTGAGAATGATGAAGGCTCTGGGCTGAAATTTGCTGAACTTGCCATGGCCCTTTTCCGAATAATGTAACGTTTCTGTTCTAGCACTGCCACTTGCTTTCTAATTCTCCAATGATGCTGTTCTTTCAGCAGTATTCACACTATGTCCTTGTTTAAACAGGAGAGGGAAACAATTTATTAAAAGCAACAAACAAAACTCAAGTCCTCTTCCTAATTCTCTTTATCCCCTGCTGTAGGTTTGTTCCTACTAGCAGAGCCTTTTGAGGTGTATATCTAGAAGTAGCCCCATTCACATTTTTTAAAAGAAGGCATTGAATATTGTTAGCAAAAGTAGCTGGGTAAATTAATATGTACATGTATTAGTTTTCAATAAATGAAGGTGTTGCATGCAGAAACCAAAGTCACTCAGTAATGAATGAGTTTTGTAATGAGAATAAGGAGAAAGCAGCAAAAGCTGGCAGCTTTTTCTTCACAGTAGTTTGATGCAGACCCACAATTTTTTGTGTATTTCTTAAGGATTTAAATTCCAAGACTCAATTGAGAGTTACTGAATAGAAAGCTATGACAGGTTGCAAGTCCTTTACAGGCTCTTGATAAGACAGTGTGATTTAAAACTGCTTGCCCCGTTATAAAAGAAAAGCCAGGTGGCTTCTATGTGCTGTGCCCAAAAACTTAACCAGGTGGATACTGTGAGGAAGCCTGTCAGGTTTGTTTGTGTGCAAAGTAATTTAAAGTACTTTACTTGAAACAGGGTTACAAGACACGCAGTGCTATTGTAAAAGAAACAGAAATTACTGTGTTCACAAGTTGAAAGTAATTTCAACTCCGAGAATGCATGAGAGTGTCTTAGTTTCAGGATCATCTTCATATATAAGTGAACTGGTAGATTTTTGAATTTCCTGTCATTTCAGATACAGAACTGTCCTTACATTTGTGGATGTCTTGAATGTGCCATTGGGATTAGTCACTTCAGCTAAAGGGCACTTGAGAATTTTCTGGCTTTTTATGAATTTATCTACTAGGTACCTGTGCACAAATGTTTGAATTTGATAGATAATGAATCATGTATTGGTTTGAAAAAGGCTGGGATGGATGTCTGGCTCCAGAACATGTATCCTGGAAAGTCTCCCACAATGCTTAAGATTGCTTGGGATCTAGTGAAGGGCTGTGGTCAGAAACTAGTGCTGATAGCAAAGACTCACGTTTGGAGCAATGCAGCCTGTGACTAAGTAACTGCACTCCCAGATAGATTGCCACAGCCTAGGTAGGCACAGTGCAGGGCACTGGTCTCGGGCTTGTGTCAGCTGTGGCTTCAGGTTTGTTCATGCACATTTTTTTCTGTACTCTTCTCCAAGGATCCAGCTCAGTTCCCCTGAAATGCAATGGCAAACACCTTTGCAACTCCCTTGGGTGCCTTGCTGATTTGAACTGCACAGTTCATTAGTAACAGTAAGTGACAAGCTGGTGGCTTGGAGCTCCACTGACTGTGTTCGACTGCAGATCAGAGGCAAATGTATTTGTGTGTGTATGTGTGTGTGAAATTGGGCATCCAGACTGTGAAATGCTGTCAATTGGCAGCAGAGCAATCAGAGAGCTTTTGTTGCTATCTCTTATCTTGAGGAGCTTGTTGTGATCAGTATGTAATCACTGTGAGAAGGAAACAAAAGATCTAATATTCCTTATGTATTTATATACATATGTACACACGAGTATATATCTATTTAATTAGAAATACTTGGATATTTTTCCTGACGATAATTAAATAGTTTATATGATATAAAAAAGTCAACAAACACTGTTAATGTCATTTTCTTTATTCACATAATAGTCCTCCTTGAAGTGATTTTATTTTCCCTTTATTTGGGCATGAATGCTTTAGGGGACAGGGATGAACGTAAGGAAAAAGAAATAGCCCATCAAGCATAATCACTTTTACTTAGTACATTGAAATCTTCAGCCTCGGGGTTCCAGGAGCTGGGGGCAAGCAGGACCGGGTGCAGCAGCAGAGCCCGTGCTCAGCTCCTGGGCAGGATTACGGCAGTGCAAACCTGGTGGTTTGTACCGGCTCAGTGAGACCTGCTCCGGTACGTGCCAACTTCTCAGAACTCCCGCTCCCATCACTGTTGCCAGCCTGGCAGGGATGTCTGTGGGTAACAGATTTGGGGACAAGGCTGCTGTTTCACCTCTAGAGGGACGCCCAGGACCAGAGATGAGGTTCTGCCATACGCAAGCAGCAGCTCCTCCTTTTCCTTCTCTTTTTTTTTCTCCTCTTTTTTTTCCTCCTCTTTTTCCCCCCCTCTTCTTTATTCCCTCTTCTTTATTTTCACCTCTTCGTTTTTTTTCTCTTCGTTTTTTTCTCTTCGTTTTTTTCTCTTCGTTTTTTTCTCTTCTTTTTTTCCCCTCTTTTTTTCTCTTCTTTTTTCCACTTCTTTTTTCTCTTCTTTTTTATTCATCTTCTTTTTTCCCCTCTTCTTTTTTTCCCCGCTTCTTTTTTTACTCTTTTTTTTATCTTCTTTTTTTTCTCTTCTTTTTTTCCCCCTCTTCTTTTTTCTCTTCTTTTTTTTCTCTTCTTTTTTTCCTCTTCTTTTTTCTCTTCTTTCTTCTTTTTCTTCACTTCTTTTTTTCCTCTTCTTTTTTCTCTTTTTCCCCCTCTTCTTTATTTTGCTATTCTTTTTTTCCCCTCTTCTTTATTTTTACCTCTTTTTTTTTTCTCTTCTTTTTATTTCTCTCTTCTTTTTTTCTGCTATTCTTCTTTTCTTCTTCTTCTCTTTTTTCCCCCCCTCTTCTTTTTTTTCCCTCTTCTTTTTCCTCTTTTTCCTCTTTTTCCTCTTTCCTGTTCTGGACAAAGTGCCCCAGGCTTCTCCAGAACAGTAACAATGAAATCCTGAAAGCAGAGGAACTGCAGAAAGCAAAATGCTTACAGGAATGGCAGTGGCAATGTGTAATGTTCAGGGTGGTGAGAAATCCCTCCCGACATGGTTCCAGTGTCTCCTGCTCCATCTCCTCTTCTTCCCCGCTGTGAGACAGAGGCCAGCGTAGGCAGACTGCACCCATGCTTCATGTAGGCAGTGTTATTGCTCCTAGCATTTGTATTTGCAGTTCAAACAACTTTAAAACAGTGTTCTTCTCCAGCCTGACCTCTGCCACCACCGTCAGGGCAGGAGGAGCCCTCAGATGATGGTGTGTGATGGTTATGTGATGTCTGGATGTGCCTGCAGCATTTTTGTCTCTGCATTAAGCATTTGTGATGGGAAATTTCTGCTAGGATCAGTGAGGATAGAAAACAGCACTTCCACAAAAAATCAGAAATTGCTCATTGGCCTCTGATTCAGAATAGAACAAGGTGAGCACGATTTCCTTGTTACTGTCTCTCCAAACTAGTCTGAACTTGCTCTTCAGCATGACTCTTTCAAGCAAAATTCTGAACGGTTTCCTCATACTCTTTGCCAAATGTGTCTCTGTGATCTTTGATTTACTTACTTTTGACAACTACTTACAGTGAAATGCTTTGACTACATTTTCAGCTTTTTGATCTTAAACCTCTATAAATGGGAAGCTTTAGGTACACAAATGTAGTTATATAGATGTCTGGGGTTACAATACAGGATGGGATAAACGGTATCTATACTATCACCATCGTTGAGGGTGGGGGCAGTGATCCTTATCTCCATGGGAGATGTTCTGCTAATGGGCCATCCATTGAAACCAGGCGGGGCATTGTTCTTTATTTTTTCACAACCCATCCTTCCTCCAGCCAGACATTTTCTGCTAATGGCCATTGAGTCCCACTGTGGGACTGATAAAATTACTGCATCCCATTGGAAGTTGCTCCAGCCAGGGGGAAGAGCCCAACATTTCTTACCAAGATAAAAACAGAGGTTTTGGGACACTAAGGGAGCCCCTTTCTTCACTGGACTCCAGAGGAAAACCGGATTTCTCCACATCACCACTGGACCTCCAGAGGGAAACTGCACCTTGTACAGGAGCACTGCTCCAACTGAATCACATCTGTCACTACAAAAGGACTACAGCCACCATTTAATGGGACTGCTACCAACACCCTGCCTGACAGGGTGTCAGGTTATACTCTGACTTTGTCAGGGTTTGGAGTTTGTTTCTTTGTACTATTGTATTTCTATTTTAATTTCCCTAGTAAAGAACTGTTATTCCTAATTCCCATATCTTTGCGTGAGAGCTACCTGATTTCAAAATTATAATAATTTGGAGGAGGGGGTTTACATTCTCCATTTCAAATAGAAGCTCCTGCCTTTCTCAGCAGACACCTGTCCTCCAAACTAGGACAATAGATAACATGGAAAACACTGTAGCCAGTTAAAAGAATTAGTAGAATGAAATTTCCAATAGGCAGAGTCCTTCCTCTTCAGCTCAGAGCTCTGGGCTATGCTTGGATGATCACACAATGCATATTTTTTTAAATTATGTTGATCCATTCTGACTATTGACATAGTTGTGTTCTACCTAAGGTGACTTGGTGTTGAATTTACTGATATTTGTGGAGTTTGAAAGTCTGTTTGCTCTTCATATGGAAGGCTTGGACTAAGCATCTCTTTAGGTTTACACTGAAATATGTATCTGTGTTAAGGAAACTTTCCCTTCCGACCACAGGAGCCGCTCTGGCAGTCACAGTGTGAGCTGGGGCCGAGCCCCCTTCCCAGCGGGAAGCTCCAGTGGGCTCTCCCCAGCTCCGCCTGACCCCCGTCACTCACCACACTCCCATCACACCAGGCTTCCCACAGCACAGCCTCAGGCATCCGAATCCTTAAAATAATTTAATCTGGGCTCAACAACAGAGTAACAGCTCAAGATTGAGCCTTCGAGGAGGGACCCTGCACAAAGGAAACCTTGGAGTTTTTATTGCCTTAAAATGTATGCGGGGGAAGTCCGGGGCCCCTGCTCCTGCTGTGTTTGAGTGTCCGGTGCCCCGGCCGGCGCCACAGCTCCCGAGCCCTTTGTGATGCGAAGAGGATGCTCACGGCATGCTGTGCCGGGCTCCCGGCACCCGAGCTCTACCTGCATCACCCAGCCACCTGCACCGCATCCATCCCAGCCCGCAGGATAGTGCGATGCCTGTAGCCTCTCTGCATCGGACTGGAAAAGACTGAGGGACGCTGGAAAAAAGGGGAGAAAACTTCTACACCACAAACTCTTGAAAATACTGAAGAAGAGTGACTTGGTTGTTAAGATGTTAGACTGGTAATTTGATGGTTTGGATTTACAAGTTAGATATCACTTATATGACCATGGTCATTTAATCTCTCTGAAGCTCCAATTGCCATCACTGCAATGAGAATACTATTACTTATTTTCTGCTGTCTACTTAGGCAGGCTTTCAGATTGTCTAATGCTTTGTGGAGCTCTGAGCACTGCTAAACCTTGAGTTGGTGTAACATGCTGAGCATTGCTGCACTCACTGCTCAGCCCTGCTCTGCTGTGTACACTTCAGCTCTGCTTCCAAAGGAGAATCAAACAACTGGAGAGAAGATGACTTTCCAGTGTGTTTTTATTCTCACCGATGCATTACAGGATGTCCGAGTTTGTGAAGCAACAGCCTAATGTAGCAAGTGAGCAGCTGACTGCAAGGACCAAGTTACCACTTGGTGGTTGCAAAATAAATGATCAGCAAGAAACCAACTGCAAAATTCAGGAGACTTCCCAGCCGTAGATTGTGTTGTGCAAGACCACCAGGTGCTCCAACATCTGTGGGCGTAAGCAGTGAAGTTCATATTGTTTCACTGGTTTGAGTCACGCTCTGGGAAAACCCTCTTTCGGGAGGTCTTTTAGGTGAATGAGCTGTGTCTTCCGGGGCTTGATCAGATACTTCTCACCTCTTCTCCAGTGGGAAGACATAAAGAGGGAGTGAGGGGACCATCGCACAAAGTAAAGGGATGGCTGTAGCTGCCGGAGCGAGTTGGCTGACCAAAGCTCTTTTTTGACTTTCCCTTTTTCTGGAGAAATTTTTCCACGTAATATAGGCCACCCTTCTGGTCTGTCTTACTGCTTCCAACAGTGGGTGATGCAACTTGTCTTTTCTGCACGGCTGGGGGGTTGCTCCTGCTTTTCAACAATGTCATCATGCAATGAATTTTATTTTCCATGAAAACTTTGAAATTGGTTAATTCCTTTCATCAAATAATCAACTCTTACTTGATTTTTTTCAGATCATAATGCTCAAGGGACTTCTTTTTGCAAGCATCTACAATTTTCCCTCCGCTAAATTATAAGAACAACCCAACGTTTTCTTTCTTGAAAACAGCCTCACACTTTTTCCATGCTACCTTTTCATCTTCCTACAGCTACCCTTATATTCAGGCTGTTGCAGGTTGTCATTCTCAGAAGAAAGACAGTGGTGATGAAGGTGGCTGGGTTTTGGTTTTTTTTTTTTTTTTTTTTTTTCTTTCTTTCCTGTCATCCTGTTCTTGCATCCTGTAGATAGAAAGTAACCAAAGAGCAGGAAGCAGTTTCATAGCAACCATGCTATTCTGCTGTCTCTTTTCTGAAGATTATGCAAAAGGAAAGTCGCAGAAAAATTCCAGAGACAGCCCTGTGTAATGGCTTTGCTATTCTCTTGGAATGTTCCTTGGGCATTTCTCTGCTTTTAATCTCTTATTCATCCTGCCATATAAACCGGTCTTCTACCTCTCTCACCTTTATCAGACCATTGGAAAACTCCAACAGCATTACTGTCCATTTTCCCTGAACCTCTTTTGGGCCTGGTGGTTTTCAATTGTCTCAGCTATTTTCAAACCAAGGGACAGTATTACCCTCACTTAGGTGGCAGCAATGTGGGTATCACAAGCAGTTTCAGAGAGCTGTTGTAAATCCATTCTTGGCAGCATATCAAAATGAAATGGGTGTTAGGGATGCCAAAATAACCTGTTCTACTGCCCAACAGGTTTGAAGTCTTCATTATCATGCACTGAATTTGTTACTTGCATTGCTGAACATACAACTCATGCAAGCTTTTACTTGCATGAGTCAGCTTCTACACTCTTGGAAGCATCTGCAGAATTATGTTCTATATCAGTTACATGCTCACAAGAGGCGATTTCTCATTGCTGCTGTGAAGGAAAAACATGTAGGCATTTCTGATTGCTTTGAATTTTATTTACTTTCATATTTAATGTTATAGTCTTGTAATTTTTTCAGGCAGGGTGCCCAGACTAATTCTTTTTTTTAAATTTCCTTGTTACAGAACACTGCATAGAGGTTAATTTCCCTCCAGCCATCTCTGAACTTTTAAATGCTGAAGTCACTGCTTACAAGAACTGACTATTTTATATTGATCTTCCATCCTTAATGCTTCTGCTGCTCTCCTCTGGGCACACAGATCTCTTAGAGGGATTAGGATATCCTTAATGAATGTAGGTTTTTGCCGTTTCACTCTTTCTTTCTTTTCTTTTATTATTTTTTTTTAATGGTTCACTTATTTTTCCTTTACATTCAAGTGTTTCAAGTGCTTCTGGTGGCTTTTTTTTTTTTGTCTGTTTGTATGTCTATTATACTATAAAGCAAATTTCTGCCTGACATTAGGTTATGTTATGATTTGCTGGTTTTCCTTTTCACAAAATCCAGAGAATTTAGAGGAGGAACATAATTTCATGTTCATTTTTGTCCAGTATACGAAAGTAGACTGGGAGTTAAAACTAGGCCCAGTGACCATGGTGCTAAAATCTGTATGTAAATGTTTATTTCCAGTAAAATAAATGGGTCACAGTCTAAAACATTCTGAAAATATTTAGTATTCAGGCGTCATGCATAGACACACCTTCTTTCTCTGCTGTTCATCCATGGTTAATGCTTCTTCCCTGGAGGGTTTCACCTCCAGAACTGAAGTGTCAAATTGCATTGACACAAATGATTGCCAGTGGACAGGTTCAGCCACATGGACAGTAACCCCAGAGGAAGCAAGGGATGGATCAAATATTTCAAATCAACTTTTGCAAGAGGAGATCCAACTACATTCCTGAGACAGGTGTTTGCACTGTAAAATCTCACCTTACTTTTTAAATTTAGATTTTGGACACATTCACAAGTTACTTTTCTATTTTGTTATTTGCTCTTTGTAACAGAGAGGTGCCATGGGAAGCTATGCTGGATATTGTATAGACACATGCTTGAGAAGGGGCTTTGAAGAGTTATAGTACCTTTAATTTTCCATTTGTTTGTCATGTATTTAAATTATGTAGTTATGAAATGCCTTAAATCTATATTAGCAGACTTTCAAGGGAAATGAAAAAACTCTGCAGCCTGAAGTTGGCCTTTTCTCTTCAACAAAGCTAATGAAGTCAATGCAAATGTATTTTCCATAGAGGAAGCTACATTGACTTTCCTGCTGACCCTTTTTTTCATATTGTTTCTAGTGATCTGTACTTGTTTTCTATCTGCTGCCTGCATACCCCCAACTTTACTTAGGATCAGCTTTTTTCCTTCTTCTTTTTTCCCTTTTTTAATTCCCCCCCTCCCCTTTTAACAATTATGCTGAAAGCAGTAGTCAAAACTTGACTATATTGGGGATAAAAATGGAAGAAGTAAACTATAGTCTGGTTGAGAAACTCCAGAGCTCGGGTATCTGGATGACAAAGTCACCAGAATAAGAAGATAATGTTAGTTGTAATTAAAAAGTCTGTTTTCCAGTCTGAGGGCCGATTTAATATCAGGGACAACATCCAACATCCGTAAGTCCTAAAAGCAGCTGTGAACACTTCCCCAAGGAATAACACATGCACTTCCTTGCCCAATTACAGTAAGAGGGTGCTAGGTGGGAATGACACCAAACTGGCTTTGATCCCTCCAACACTTACACTTCTGAAGCAAAAAATCCCGGTAAGTCAGTTTTATTGTTTTGTGAAACAGAACATGGCTCCTGTGAAAACGTATGAGAATTTTTACTGTGGTTTATACGGCATGATTGGGTACATTGGGAAGGTAGAGTGGATCAGCTGGGAAGAGACCACAGCAATTCCAGGAGCGTGTCACCAGGAGGGATAATCCATGATTCGATGGTCAACACAGACCTGCCTGTACAACGAGGGATGCAAAGGGTCCAGACCTCGTGTCAGCAGCCAGTGAGAGGAGTTGTTCACCTCACCGAGTGGCATATGTGGTGTGTGCCACAAAGCCAGAGGCTCCCGGCACCGCTGCGGAGCCGCTCGCTGTGTGCGGGATCCGGCACCGCTGCAGAGCCGCTCGCTGTGTGCGGGATCCCAGCACCGCTGTGTGCGGAGCCGCTCGCTGTGTGCGGGATCCGGGACCGCTGCAGAGCCGCTCGCTGTGTGCGGGATCCCCGCACCGCTGCAGAGCCGCTCGCTGTGTGTGGGATCCCAGCACCGCTGCAGAGCCGCTCGCTGTGTGCGGGATCTGGGACCGCTGCGGAGCCGCTCGCTGTGTGCGGGATCTGGGACCGCTGCAGAGCCGCTCGCTGTGTGCGGGATCTGGGACAGCTGCAGAGCCGCTCGCTGTGTGCGGGATCCCGGCACCGCTGCAGAGCCGCTCGCTGTGTGCGGGATCCGGCACCGCTGCAGAGCCGCTCGCTGTGTGCGGGATCCGGCACCGCTGCAGAGCCGCTCGCTGTGTGCGGGATCCTTGTGTGTGGGATCCCCGCACCGCTGCGGAGCCGCTCGCTGTGTGCGGGATCCCGGCACCGCTGCAGAGCCGCTCGCTGTGTGCGGGATCCCGGCATCGTGGCAGAGCCGCTCGCTGTGTGCGGGATCTGGGACAGCTGCAGAGCCGCTCGCTGTGTGCGGGATCCGGCACCGCTGCAGAGCCGCTCGCTGTGTGCGGGGTCCCTGTGTGTGGGATCCCAGCACCGCTGCAGAGCCGCTCGCTGTGTGCGGGATCCCCGCACCGCTGCGGAGCCGCTCGCTGTGTGCGGGATCCCCGCTGCGGAGCCGCTCGCTGTGTGCGGGATCCCAGCACCGCTGAGGAGCCGCTCGCTGTGTGCGGGATCCCGGCATCGTGGCAGAGCCGCTCGCTGTGTGCGGGATCTGGGACAGCTGCGGAGCCGCTCGCTGTGTGCGGGGTCCCAGCACCGCTGCGGAGCCGCTCGCTGTGTGCGGGCTGTGCTGCTGCTCACGGACCGCTCTTGTGCTGGCAGCAGCAGCACGTGGGGCTGGAGCTGTCCCCCTTCTCACTGGAACACGGCTGGGAGTGTGAGAAACTGCTGGCATTGCACAAAGGGGAAAGGAGAAGGGAGCGGGCCAACCCAAGGCTGAAACAGCAACACAGTAACGAGAGGGCCTGGCAGACAAAAGGTGCGAGGAGGGAGTGCCAGGAACTCCCTGTGGGTGTGAATTTTCAAGGAGAGCAGCAGAGATGTGCACGATGAGGCCGAAACTCTCAAGTGAGGATGTAGTCAGCAAAATGGAAATCAGTGGGGAAAGACTAAAACAGGGCTGGTTGCTTGTTTAAGGTGCATGTGGGGAAGGGATATACAATAAATCAGACAGGGCTGTGGCACGGTCCCTGTTGAGCAGCCCCATACCTGATCACTGTGGCCTGGAGCAGGACAGACCACATATCCCAACAGATTTGCTTTGTTTTCCTGCAGGATTCCTGCCTCTATTAACTGCAGTTTAGTAAGACTTTTGAAAATATAAATTTAAACTTTTTCAGGGGTTTCTTAATCAATAGTGATCTTCACTCTCCTTGAGGAAAATGTTGTCGTACTTGTAGAGAAGTGGATCTAGGTCATAAGGAGAATCAAATTGAAATTCATGATTGATGTTGTTGATTTAAGAAAACTGGAAGGTAACCCTTCAGAGAATTCAGCATGATATTTCACTCTGCATATTGACAGTGCTCTCCACTGCCACGGGTGGCAGATTCAACTGCTGTGTACTTCTGCTCACTGGGATTGTAAGTAGCTTTTATTCACAAAATGAGACACTGAAATTCCAGAAGTAACATGATGCTTCAGTGGCTCAGTCAGCATACCAGGGGACTTCTAGAAAAGGCAGATGTAAAACCGTGTTCTCCAGCATGCCATGCAGCTGCATCTACTATGCAAAGCTTTCTTACCATTGCAGTAATCCCGTCCTGTCCACTTCGTGTTTCCTGGGTGACAGACAGCATTCCTTCACTACACAGCCCCATTCAAATCCATAGTGAGTTGTTCTCTGAAACTGCACCGAGAGCTGCACATGCACAGTGAAGCCAAATTCAGGGGTTCAGTGTTAGCTTAGCTGCTGTTTTCACTTCAAGGAATATAAATAAGCTGACAGTAGGACGAAATAACATATTAACCACCACAGGCATAAAATCCTGACCAAGCATTTCTGCCATTCCATCCAAGGAACGAATCTGATCATACCTATGTCAGCAATCCAGCATCCAATTAGCACTTAAAAGCAGAGTTGGTCCAAATGTTGCTATTATCAACTACTGTTTAAACTACCACTTTTTTATTTAAAAAAATCTCTCCTAATAAGCAGATTTTTGTTGAGATGGATGAAATAAAAAGTTTAAAAGTCTTAGTTCTGTTATTCTTATTTTTTTTTACTTAGTTTTAATTTTGACTTAGTAACTTTTATAAACATAATTTCCCAGCTTTATTAAAAATCCCATAGATGAATGATTCTATGGGACTGCAATATACTGACTCAGTTATGTCATCAGCTTGTAGTGTCAGTCTCACACACAAACTCTTGCCTGTGTCTCAGATTTGCCCCCCAGTTTGTTCACAATAACCATTCCAGGTGAGTCTCCTCCCTCAGGCTCCTAATCAGTAAGTTTACCTCTGTTTCACACATTCCTCAATGGAGATTTCTTGTCTCAGTAGCTTTGCCTAAGTAATTTGTCAGCCACAATGCCCCATCACACAAAACTCTTTTGTACTCATGGCTCGTGGTTCCCCTCCTGCATTCCTCAACAATCACCAGTCTTAATCTGTCTCTGCCACCAATAGCTCCTAACAAAATCCAAGGGGCTTTTGACAGTCCATCCTCTGCTTTTGCATCTTTCTCAACTCACCCTTGATCCTGAACTCGCTTCTAGTTTGATACCTACTTCTCAAAAAAATTCACACAATCTTTATTTTCATTTACCCTACATTTTACAAAGTTAAACAAGAGGCCAAATTGTGGTATCGTGTAAGAGGGAAATGTTATAATTCATTATGAACAAAATTAGAGTTGGAATTACAAGGCTTTTTGATATCCATGGAGTGAAATTCTGTAAGATCATTTGAGAAAGAAGTGAAAAGAGCCATGCTCAACTATTTCCATCTGTAGCTGCAAGGAAGTTTAATTCTGCTCAGGAATAACTATCTTTGAAATTTTAGCTATTAGTCTCTAATAAAATCCCCCTGGGCATATGTAAAAGTAGATACTGCATAAACTTACAGATTGCAAGTCTTGCAGGACTATTGGCCAGGAAGGCAACAGGATTATCCTTGAATTATTGTTTTTTTTGCTTTGTTCAAACTCATGAAATCACCGAATTGGTGAGGTTGGAAAGGAGCCCTGGAGATCATCTAGTCCAAAAACTGTGTTAAGTTGAAATTCTTGAGGATCCTGTCTGCCCCTTTTCTCCAGGTGTCTCTGAACGGCAGCACAACCAACTGGTTCTACCACTCTTCCCAAGTATGGCTGGCAAACTTGCCGAGGGTTTGGGGCACACTGCCCCATCATCAAAGCCTTTAATGAGAAGGTTACACAATACTGCACCCCATATTGTGCCCCTGAGGATTATGTGGGACTCTTATAATTTTATTGCCAAAGTAACAAAGCATTTCTTCACCATTCCCCCCCCTCCCTTTTTTTTTTGTTCCTTTCACTTCTTTATTTTTTTCTGAATTTAATAATAGAACAAAGATTAACTGAAGAAAATTTAGGCTCAGATCAGGCAAATAACCAAGTTGCATGAAAGGACTTTGGGATACACCTGGCAAGAGGAATTTCCTTGATGATATGAAGTCACTGGCAGAGGATCATTGGCAGGTGTGTTTGGGGTAAATGTGGCCAAAATGGTACTTCACCTAAGGGATTATGAACTCTTGGACTTGTCTTTTGCAGTTGTGTAGAACTGATCTCATATTAAAGGACTGCACATAGTTCATCATAGATGCTGCTAAGAGTCTGGGCCTATAAATCTAATCTTTCTAATCAGTTAATCTGATAAATGTCCTTTCTGGAAGTGCAGGAGAATGCTGGTTGCAAGGGAAGAATTGGAATTCTTCTAAAGCCTAATTGCCTCATGATCACCATTATCTTAATGTATGATACAGCCAACAATTGGCCAGGATATGCAGTTCATAGGCCACCTCTTAATATTAGTTTATCCCTGCCAGGAAAGGGAAAGAAGGTCATTAATCCTCGGCAGTATTTATGTGCATAATACTCCACAATAACAATGCAAGCCTTCTCACCATTATTCTAACAATGCTAATTGGGAGGAGTTCAGCAGACTGTCTGGTATTCTCCGAGGTCCAGCTGGTATCAAATTTCTAGCAGAGTTTGCTGAGAAACATGAAGGTCAAGTAACTTCCCCAAGGTTACACCATAAATGGCTCAGCTGGGATTAGGACCCGGATTGACCTTGCTCCTAATCTTTTGCCTAATTAATCACTGTAGTCTCTTTCTGCAAATACTGAACAGGTTCATCTCTGTAGTTTCACCAACAAAACATTGTGGACAAACTCACTTAATTTAGGGGAATAGATTTAATGAGGAGGGAAATAATGAAATAGCATTAGCAAAGCTAACTCATAACTGAAACAGAAAACAATTAGGACTGGATTTTGCTTCTGGGAGATATTATTGTAATGGCTGTGTTGTACTTCTCTTCTTGATCTCTTATGTTTCAAAACTGTGCACATCCACCATTCTCCCTTATCAATTGTCAGTACATATGCTATTGAGAGCATGATGTTTGCTCAGAGTTTTGGACTCTGCATTTATTTATCTTTATTGTAACTCAAGGAAATTGGCTGACTGGAAATGCAGAAACAGTAGCAAGGTGGTTATCACATGGTTTATTTGTCCTTTTGTAAAACTCTGTGATGCAAACACTGCAACATTTTGAATACAAAACTGTTAAATGTAGTTGTTTTACTCATCTTTTGTGTGGGATGGAGTACTCCAAGAGAAAAATCAGCCACCAGAGTTTTTAGGTAGGATGAAGAAACCCTCTGATATTCTCAATCTCTAACTGAAACCCATTGTCAGTATTATGGAGCACAAAACAGTTTATCGTGCCAGCTGGTTTTAATTAAAGGCTTAGTTTCTCCAACACAAAGACACTTCATTACAAACCAATGAACATGTTCACACCAGCAGTCTGCCTGTTTCTGTAAATAGGAACGGGTACAATGTACAAGTCTGGAGAACTGCTTGGAAAGCCTTGTGGGGAACAAGAACTAAAATAATAGCCAACACATGGATTAAGGAGCTAGAAAAACAAAATGGCTTTTTTTAGCCTGTTGCAAAACTACCTCATCACAGTGTAACTGATCTCCTGCCATTAGGAAGTGAAATCCAAAGCCACGGAGCACAATTAAAAGGCAACCTGACACCTGCAGTCTCCAATACACCTTTTGAAATAGTCAGAAAGAGAATATGCAGCTCCCCAAGGGGTTGAGGATGGTATATGAAGGATTATCCATGGCAGGTTCCTGCTTCATATTTAGCCCACTATTATACAGCCTGCACTCTTACATAATGGTAGTTCAATCTCTATCTCCACTCTTCAGAAGTTACTACTTGATATTAGTAATCTCAGCCAAAGATGAATGAATATGGAAGTGGGACTTATTTGCAGTGCAATTACAGATGATTAAATGAAATTACATAGTTGCGGGGTTAAACTCTCTCGTGCTGCTGCCTTTGTCAGACCTGGAGTGCAGCAGAGGATCTGCTAAAATTCAAGATGCAAGATGACACAAAATTTAAGAATTGAAAACCATATTGAACCAACAGATTGCTAGATTTTAGTCAAGGAATAATAATTAAAAATAAACTTGAAACCTTGTAGGGAGCCAATGAAACAGATCAAAATTGGGAAAGATTTCTGCCAATATCTAACTTGATACTATGATGAGTTTTCAAATCAGTTTCCAGAAGATCCAGATAAAATTCAATATGTGATATAACAAAGGTACAAAAAAGTACAAAGGTATGTGAGGAAAATAAAGGAACCTAGTTTCCCATTATATTAAAAGTTGGTATGTATTTTATTAGGAGAGGTTTATCAGCAGCAACTGGAATGGAAATTATTGCTCTGGGAGCAAAGGATAAAGAAGTCCTGTCCTATTATGCATGGAGATACTTCTGCAATTTCCACAGAATTCAACAGGAAGCAAACATTCATGCCTGAATGTTGTTTACTTCTCCCATTTTAATTTAGTATGAAGTGTACGTGTGTATCTCCGGTTAAAATGCAGAAAGTCTTGTCAATGCTCATGAGAAAAATATGTTGTATGAGAAATGTCACCTAGTTCTTGAAAAACAAACTCACTAATTTCCTAATGTTTCCTAACTGATATGAAAGTATGTAAAAAGCCATCGGTCTGTTGGGAAAAACAAATTAATCTATAACAACTAATTCTTTAGGAGTGCACACCTTCACTCCAGCTGATGGATACACTGAAGCAGAGAGGGTAAACAGCCTGACCTGAAGTGTGCAGGTGTGGACATGTGCATCTAGATGGTCAAAACTCATGAGAGGACTCTACTGACAGATAGTCACAACTATTAGAAGTGCAAAAATGGACAGAAATTATAGTGTTATAAAATATATAATGCCATGTCTTATGTTATGGCATAGAACAACTTGTTAGTTTAGATATTTCCGTTTATCTGCACCTTCCAAAAGGGAAATGAGTACCCGCCTTGCTAAAGAACACCAGCGCAGTATCCAGGATGTATTTTGCAATGTTGCATCAGGACAGTATGTGCAATGGTGTGTGGTTTCTAGTTTGTTTGCTACCAAGAGTAAAATCTTCCCCATTTTGAGAAAGGCTTGAGGTTAATCTTGTTTTCTTAGCATTTATGTGCATTAATGTTATTGCAGTTTGCTTTGATTCACATTTTCCTTGGTTTGCCAGTCTCTCTCATCTCATCATGGTCCAGCTCACTGCTCACACGTTACTTGACTGCCAATAAAAAGTGCTGGGGTCATGACTATCTGATGGTCAGGAAGATGCCCATGTCACTCAAGACATCCTGCTTGCTCAGCTGTCACTGAAAATTGTGAAGTCAAGATATCTCCCACACTCAGCTCAGGCACCTCTTTATTACTCATCTGGTCATAACCAGTTTTCCAAAGGGAATTGGTCTCACCTCTGAGAGGCTGGTATAGCCTGTCTTGGTGTACGTGAAATAGGGCCAGATACTCTGGGAAGCTTAATACCTTTTAGTTGTAATTGTGCTCTAGAATCTTACTCTAGAGTGTTTCTTCCTGTCTAAAATTCTGATCCAATTTCCTGCTTTCTAGATCTTGTCCTAGTTCCTCCTCCTGAGTGCTAGATCCTAATCTGCCTTTCATCTGTTCAGCCTTGGTTCTTAGATCTTGCCTCTTTCTTTTCCAGCTCCAGTTTCTGCTTTAAATTAGCTTGCTTGAACTTGTTTCAGCGTGGACTGCTCATGATGCTGAAGACACTTGCAAACACTGAGACTAAAATTATGAGTCAAATGGGATCTTCACTTAACCATGCAAACTTTAGTTTTCATGAGATTAAAACATTTTCCAAGGACAGTGACCGTGATTAAGCAGTGATAGTCTAATCAAGAAATAAGATCTGTAGAAATTCTAGTTCAAGCTACTCATGAAGGTGAATCATTCATCTTTCAGCAGATTATTCATCTTTCAGTAATTAATTTACATGTGGCAGAACCATAAATACAGTGATAAACTTTAAAAAACTTAATAAACTTAAAAAAAATTTTTGTTTACACATTTTTAATTGCTTCTTCCTTTTACTGTTCGGCAACGCTTCCCCATTTGCAAATTATCACAATAAAAAAGTCTCTTATTCATTTCACATACTGTGAAGGGAGAGAGATGTTTTCTCCACAAGTTTCCAAACCAGATTCAATAAGTTCTTAAGAATGTTTTCTCACTTGAACAACAGACCCTTTGTACGCAAGTGATCAGAAATTGTACTTGAAAAAGCTATGCTGAGACTAAGAGTATGAATAAGGATATTCATTATAACTGAGCCTCTTAACTGGATGTGTCCATCTGGTGGCTGTATTAAAATAATTAACAGAGGGAGCTGATGTACGGGTCTATTTAGCAGAGCATCATTTGCCCAAAAGCAAGATTCCAACAGAGCTGTAGAAGATAATGGCAAATGCTGCTATTTCCCAAGCTGGCTTGAGAAACTTACTGTTACCAAATTTTGGCATGGTTCTATTTCACCCTTCTTCCTGTAGAAATATAAATTAATTTAAATTCTTGTTAGATTGAATGCTGTAGTTGTTTTCATTCAAACTTTTATTCCTAAAGTTTTAACAATTATGATTCAGATAGCTCCAAGACTGATTTGTGCCATGAAATTCACAAAGAAAACAAAATTATTGACTTCCTTCATTGTTGCAATATTGCTTTAGATGTGCAGGTGAAGACATGAAAAAGAGTTCCTAGATGTTCTGATATTAATAATGACACCTTTAGCTGTCATCATTAAGGCTGTTATGTTTATAAGATAATGTATCTAGAAAAGGAAGCCTTAACAGTATGTTTTCCTGCTGTTCTGCTCTAAACAAAAGTAGGCTATTTATAATAAGAAATACAGAGTCAAAATTTCAGTGACATATGTCACTGAGAGTGACATATAGGCAACCACACATTGCTAAATAGTTCATCATCAAAACCAATAATGTAGTATATTAGGAACTGCTTGAAAAGGCAGTTTTCTTATTTTCACTGTGTACTGATGTTTCATCTTAGAAATATGGAGCTTCTCTTACAGCCCTACAGCTTATTTACATGAGCATTGTTTGAAGTACACTGTACTTTGTGAAAGAAATGAGCTATGCCTAGCCAATGTATTATTTATTTAAGTGACAAGCACAGTTTGGAGATTTTTGTAAGCAGATCAGTATGAAATACTAGACTTGAAGAATGAACTCAAAGGCCCCACCAAAAGGCTTTTATGTAAGAATTCACCAGTAAAATGTTTAACACAGAAAATCAAGTTAGCACTTTTCAAGAGTGAAATGGCACAGAACAGAAAAGAATGGATGTATTTTCTTTGAAGCCTCCATTTGAACTGTGCTGTTTACCTGTAAGATTACACTTTCTATTATAGTCATTACAAGAATTTGAAGCAACCACCTAGCAGTAAGATGACTCAGACTTATTGTTATTATCACAACAGATATCTTCTAACTCCTGTGAACCTGATA
This sequence comes from Catharus ustulatus, assembly GCF_009819885.2. Classification (NCBI taxonomy): domain Eukaryota; kingdom Metazoa; phylum Chordata; class Aves; order Passeriformes; family Turdidae; genus Catharus; species Catharus ustulatus. Next base: position 15,399,213 of record NC_046228.1, on the reverse strand, counting down.
TTTTCAAAAAGAAATAGAATGTTAATTCTTTCTTTCTTATCATTCAAAGACTGTCCTGCTGGGTAGTCTGCCTACAAGGCTAAGTAAGACTGTCAATTCCTAAACATAATTTTCCTACATTTGAGTATGTTTAGTCCCAGGTTCCTTCCTCCATGAATTTCCAGCCTCTGCTACCTGTAATATTGCCCACCCAGTTCTACCATGATGACAGGCATATTTTTTTATACACTTTTCATGGACATATTCAGAACTTGCTGTCTTCTAGAGAAACAGGATCACTGCAGCTGTTCTGGCAACAGTGAGTAGCAGCTCTAGCTGCCAAGCAGTACATAAGAATATGGTTTACAATCTCATTACATACAAGCCAGGAAAGAAAGATCAATTCATTATATTTTATAAAGTATATATTTAATACATTTATAGATAACAACATAGAAAAATGTATGACAATAAGTTGTATTTACTGTCACTAAAAGCCTCAAAGTGATTCAGAATTTTATCTGCTATAATTACGCAATGATTTAGTCAACATTGTAAGAATACTATCAGAAACATAAACTCTTCCAGAAAACCTTTCCAGCCAATAGATGAGCACTCAGAATTTCAAACCACTGGAGAAAAACCAAAATGAATTTGCATCTGTAAGAACAGACTTGTGGAGTTTTCTGCGTTTCAACTCTTCTTTATGAAATATGTGTGAAAGACTGTCAAATTGTCTCAAAAATATCAGAAGAAAAGATTTTTGAACACAATTAACAGCAGCAAAGCCAGTAGAATCACAGCTAGGAGTTTCAGTGCAATAAAGAATGATTATGTCTGAGATGTAAGTTTTTACTTAAAAGTGATGTTTTAAGTCAAAGAACAGAAGACATATGGGACACCAATTTTTTACAAGATTTATAAGTTGAATGAAACTACCGATCTACAACAGACTAATGCTAATGAGACGTAGTGGCAAGCCCTGCCATTGTTTCCAATTCAGATGCACAGAGTAATGTGATGTAATGCACACTGGGACAGTACAAATACCCTTAAAGCTTCCAAAATACTACACAGCTTACATATTTTTTTTGGATACAATAGCCAGTGCTCAGCAAAAAACCCCACAAAACAAATACCAGCAAACCCAAAACCCACCAAACACAAAACTTGACTGCAGATGTCAGAGATATTTTTTTTGTTTGTGAAAAGTGAAAACTGTTGTGGGATATTGTGTTTTACAGAACACAAACTGTCTTGCAGTTGAACATCATTTTCACAGGATGTCCCAAAGAAAAGTGGACCAAATTCAATTTAGCTTTTGAAAAAGAGTGAAGGACTAGAATATTATGTGGATCTCATGTCACAATTCACACCACATGAGGTTCAACTGCCAGCATCAGAACAATTTCTGGATGCCTTTGGAAGACTTTGGTCTTCCTTGGATTTCCTTGATGGCTTTCAGTTTAGTTTCTGCCCTGAGTAAAAAGGCATTTTTTTGTCTTCTTTGGTCCTCTCTTCAGTAGTAAGGCAGCCTCTTATGTCATAGTTTATAAGGGGATCCTGGTATTCCTGCACATGGGAAGGTTTTAGACTGTTGTTATTACTGAGAAATTTTTGGGAGCATTTTTGCAGATGATTACTTCCATGACAAATGGGCTCCTTCACAATTTTTGGGAGAAGCTACCATACAATGTCAACATTTTTGGTGGGGTTGCCCATTGCTGTGCTTTTTCATTGGACTGCCACCTTTCCCCCCCATATATTTCTACGCAGATCCTAATCCCAGTAGAATTTTATTAAATGATGTGTTTTGATGTAATCTTTTTTGATTCCTTGATCAATGAAGAATCTCAACGGATATGGTAAATTAGGCATTGGCCTTTCTTCTTCCTTTCTTGTCTCCTGTTGGTGTTATTTCACACAGGTTTTTATCTCTCGTGTTTGGCACTCATATGTGCTCTGAATTAGGAAGTAATAAAATACAGATGAAATATTTGTTCCCATCTTACATGCAAATTCATTGGGATTAATAGTTGACAACATGATGTATATTTAAATTTCACATTAGGAATACTGGCATTCTAACACCAATTTGATACTCTAGCTGCTCTTTAGACTAATGATTTTCATGCATCATTCTTTTCTGTTATTTTTTCTGAATTTAGGGTTTCAGTCAGAACTATGCTGTTTTTCTTTCTTTTTCTTCAGTCGTAGTTAAATTCTCAGATCCTCTACGGACATGTACAATCTCCCCTATCTAGTTAGAAAAATGTAATGAATTAGAAAACAGAAGAATACTTTTCTCTGCTTACTTTTGGCACAGATTCATTGATTTGGGTGTAGTAGAACCATCAATTATATAATTATTTCCTTGAAGATATTTTTTAGGGCCAAGGAATCCACCCCAAAACGGTTTCTATTAATGTTCTTCTACATTAGGACAAAAGGGAAATAAGTGACGTCAATTGGAACAAGAAATTAAAAATACGTTCATGTTTAACATGCCCTCGGTATATGCGCGTGCACTCAAAGACATCAATGCTCCTTCTTATTCTCTTATTTAGTTATGAGTAAATACTGCACTTATTAAACTTCATTGCAATTAGTAAGATGTCACAAGATTTGTGGAGAAAAGTTTAGCTGAATTGCTTGGCTAAATTGTTCACTAGTTAGGCTTCCCAAAGTAAAAAGCTCAAGCTTTCTCCTCTTTGCTTTGATTTTTGATCAGTTTCCTAAGTGGAGAAAGGATTTCCTTTTCAATGACCTCTTCATTCACAATTCATCTTCACAGTCTATTTCTGTCATGGGCATTTGCCCATTTCTGGCCATGGGGCAGCTCAGTTTCCTCCTTCTCACATGCCTTCATACTCTTTGGTGACCTTGCTCTGCGTGTTCTTCCATGTGCATTAAAACTCGGCACAACACGAATTCAGAGCATGCTCTATCAGCAAGCACTGCTGGTGCTGCTCCTAAGCAGAAATGGTACTGTGTCCCTCACAAGACAAGCACTTTGTAAGGACTATCAGCTTTGATTTTGTGTTATTTTGAGCATGTTAAAACAAATTATCTGATCTAATGCGCGTATATTGTCCTGGATGCTTTGGCTGCTGACATCTACAGCCAGCCCTTTATATACTGCGCTACGGCGGTGTCTGTGCAGGTGAGCGAACCCATGTCTGGAGCGCAGCACTAACATGGCGGGCCAGGCCTTCCTTGGCTTATGAGTGTGTTGTGAGGGGCAGCAGCTCGGCCTGCCCCAGCCATTGGCGGCCATTGGCCCAAACACCCCCTCGGGCACAGGAAAGCACACAGCCACTCAAGGTAAGGACGGGCGGAGCGGCGGGGCGCTCCCACGGCCGCGCCACGTGCCCAAGGCGCACACCCAAGGAGCAGAAAGGCGAACGGGACAAGGATGAGCAGGAGCCAGGCAGCCGGACCTGCCGGCCCCGCCCCGCCCCCTGCCCCCATTGGGCCTCGTCGGCCGCCGTCCGCCCATCCCTCAGGTGAACGCGTATCCCTCCGCCGCGGCCGCCCCTCGGCCGGGCTCGCACTCGGCAGTCCCCGGATGGAAACTGTGATGGCGGCCGGCAGCGCCTCGCCGGGCGGTGGCGGTACCCGAGGTAACTCCGCGAGGGGCGTCGGGCGGGGAGGCCCCGCGCGGTGCGGGAGGGACGGCCCGGGGCGGCTCGCAGCGGAGCGGAGCGGGCAGGGGGCGCGAGCGGCCGCGGCGGGACGGGACGGTGCCCTGTGGTGAGGCTGAGACATGAAGTAGTCCGCAGCCGCCGGCTGCGGGAGGCTCGCGGGGCAGCGGGGCTGGGGGCGGGCGGGACCGCGGGGCGCGCCCGGGGCGGCGGAACCGGGCAGAAGCGGCCTCGTGTGCTGCCGCTGCCGAGCCAGCCGCGGTACCGTATCCCTCCGCCGGGCTACGCGCCGAGAGTCGCGGCCGCCCCGGGGCCGTGCGGGCGCCCCAGGCGGGCGGGGGCGGCGCTGCCGCGGGGCTCCCGAGGAGGAGCCGGGGACGGGCGCGCCTCGCTCGATGGTGGCAGCGCCCGCTGCTGTGCCCGCGGTCACACGGAGCTTCCGCGCTGCCACCGCCTCGTCGGCCGCCCCGCGCTTTGTCCCGGCGCTTACCGGCCGCGGCGGCCCCGCTGCTCCCCCGGCAGCCCCGGGCGGGCGGAGGCAGTGTCAGCCCGCAGGTGGGCCGGCGCTGGCCGCGTGCCGCCGCCGCGTTCAGCTGCTGAGTTTGTAAATGGCAGGTTCGCCCTGTGGTGTGAGCTCTGAGAGGGCTTCGGTGTTGGTTTGATTGTTTTGTTTTTTTCCATTTTATTTTTACTAAAGCACTGTTGTACTGGTTAGGTTGTATCTGACTGCTCCATCCCTCTGGGTTTCTTAAGGTCTAGTTTTTAACGTTCCTGTATGTCCAGGTCTTGGGAGGGATTAAGGCACCACTCTAAATTTGCAGGCACTTAGAATGGGATTGGACATGGTATATGCTTCAGTATAATTTTATTTACTTATTTAATAAAATTTAAATAAGTCTACATTTTTTTTTTTGCGAAATCTTGAAGATACTACCTGCTAGGATACCTATTTTGAATGTAATTCAAAATGGAAAAACTGTGAAGGTTATCTAATTTAGCAGCGTCTAACTCATATGTGTAATTTCTCACTAGGTCAAAGTATATAGCTAAAACTTTCTATGCTTTCTTTAAACAAAATGTGGACATACTGCAGCATTTTTAGGGGAAGAAAGTTGTAGCTGAGAGCCTCAAGTGATTACTTAGGCTTGTTCTTAGTGGTTCGGGGATTTTTTGAGTGAGAGTTAACTGTGGCACATGGTTATGTATTTTCAATGTTTGTACTCATTATAGCTGCATTTAAATCTTACTGTGAATGTAATATCGTGCCTCCTTCCCAGGCTTTTGCACAACTTCATAGAAACTTATAATTAACTCTTTGCCATTAAAATTTTTGATTGAGAAAAGATAAGTGCCTTTTGAGTTCAAGTTAAAATTTGATGGACAGAGATACCAGTCACGTGTTTCTATGCTGTTTTTAAGCTATTATGTGTTTATACTTCCCAGCTGTGAATGCCTCAGATGTAGTGGCAAAGCTAAGATGTGATAGACATCGTTGTATTGTGTATATATACAGTATTGGTGTTGCATTTAATGGTGTTCTATGGGAGAAAAGTTGGTTTATTTTTTTGTCTTCAATGTATTAAAAAATCGACATAATGTAAATCTGTGAGGGATTTGTGCTTTTCAGTTTATTCTTTCACTTACACGGTTTAAAATATCTTTCCTTTTGTTTCCAGAACTTTTTTTAGTATTTCTCCTGACTGTGGCCTTTTCTGAGTCTCGCATACTTACCTCTTCTTCTGTGTGTATGGAGAACAGTTGTTGAAGAATTGAAGTATTTTCTTAACATGTAAGTCAGACTTCTTTGAAAGTGGATGTTTAAAGATCCCTGGGATTAAAGAAAACACTTTTTAAAAAATTATTGTTTCAAGTAAATATTTTTATTTTTCATACTGCAGGAGCTTGTTGATAGTCGCATGCTACTCAAAAATGACAAACTTAAGTTTCAAGTTATTAGGTTAATTAATTAAATGAGATCTTGGATCGGGACACTTTGCCAAATGTAAATGCTGCCCAGTTGAGGACCACATTGGCTTGGTATTGAAAGCCTGGGCCTTGTTCTCTGCAGTAGTTTTTCCTCTTCTGATTTCTGTAGCTTTAATTGTAAACATATTTCAGGTTTCAGCGTCTGGCAGTACAACCTTTTAATCAGAAGAATGGGCAGCTACCATCAGGATGATGTATTGCATCATGCAACCTGTAATCTTTGTGTTGCACCTGTGTATTAAAGAAGTTGTTAAAGCAAACAAATCCACATAATTTTTAGTTACTTATTCTTTATGTGGAAGTTCAGCTTGCTTCTATTCAAATAAGGGATATACCATTGGCAAGAGAATGCATTTTAATGCAGTACATTTTTGGTGGAAATGGAATGTAAATGCACATGAGTTGTTATCTTCTCAAAGCTCAAAGTAGGGTAATGTCCCACGTGTTAATCTTTTGTGTGGAAGATGGGGGATTTGAGTTACAAGAAAAATAAGAATCCTGTACCCAAAGTGTTTCCATTTGGAGAGATCCTGAGGAGAGAGTGCATGTCTCTGTGGGGTTTTTTTTGGGGGTAGGATTTTTTTTTGCTTTTGGATTTCAGTTATATGGTTGAAGTCTTGCAGGTCTCATATCTCAAGAGCACAGTAAGTGAATTAACTTGATATTAGAGTCTGTGTATAGTGTTGAAGTCTGCTGTGTTTATTATTTTCAAGAATTGTGCAGAAGTGCGAGTATCTTCTCCAAAGGAATGCATTAAAGCATGTGGTTAAAATAAAATGTTTTGCTTTTCTTGCTACGTTACAAGAGCATGGACTTGAAAATTTTTCAGTCTCCAATTTTTTTGCCAGGTATTTGCATGTCTAATGCTAGATACTTCCTTCTCCCAGACTGTGGGAAAATATTTGAAAGACCTTAGGACCAATGCGTATGATGGCTTGGAGATCTAGAAGCAGCCCTTACACTTAGCCACAGTGAGGGAGAGGATGTGATCATTCTTTCAGTTTGAATGTGAGTAGATAAGATGATCTAAAGAGTTCCGAGTCTGTGTTGCTTCAGGGTGAGCATGAGAGTAGGGGAGAGAGAATCTCTAATCAGATTTCAGCTTACAATTTACTCACTTTTGATAGGAAAGAACAAAGTAACTTTGTGACTTGTACTATGGAAGAAGTTTTTTAGTAATAAGTGTTATACTAGTGAAGAAACAGTTCTTCCGTACTAGTGTTGCTTTTTCAGAATTGAAGTTAATTTTGCTGCTGTTCCAATTCTACTGATTCTGTGTCAACATTCTGTGCAGGATTCTATTCTTGTTCAAGCATAGGCTTGAGCTGCTATAAATTGTTGATGCAGCCTGTTATGGAAACACTGACATGGAATCTGTAGCGAGACAGTGATGCTGACCATAACTGTTTGAGCCTTTTAATCCATAGAGGGGTACTGTAGTCAGTCATGCACTGAAAATATTAACATGTACCCAGGAACATGCAATGAGAAACCTGAGAACATTTATCTGTTGACTGCTTCAGACTTGTGTGATACTAAAGGTAGGCATGTGAAAAATTCGTTGTAGGTCAGTATGATTGGTTTTTTGGTGTTGGTAAAGGTCATGTCACCATTAGTGAAGTAGGTCTTTTATCAGATTCTGATTTTTCTTTTATTCCTTTCTAAGCACAATAGTTACTAATAGAGTAGCACACTTGAGTAATAAAAATATCACATTCTGTAGATTGTGACTTGTTTTTAGTATTTCGGTTAGGTTCAGTTAGTGACCTATGTCACAAAGGAGTTTTTTTATTTGTGTGACATCCCAAATGAGTAATAAACATAGACTTCACTGAAAGTAGGTCTTCGGATTTCTTTATGCTTAGAGGGTGAGGGAGACTCAAAATTTGATGATGTGTATGTTTCAGTAGATATTCTTTAAAATATACTTTTCAAGTTTTATATATATTTTTTGAAAGAACCCCAAACAGTAAACCATCAAAAAGCCCCAACACAAAAAAAGGTTACAGTATAATTTTTTTGCCTCATCTTTTTTTTTTTTTTCAACCCTCAAGTAATATTATAAAAATTAACAACTTCAAATATTGGTGTATATTTTTTAGTGAATTGTAATAGGTGTTCTAATTGCATTAGTTTTAAAAGTAATTATTTGCTTTTCTTGTTTTTTAATTTCAGGAGAATGAAATGGGGAAGCTGTAGAGCTTTGAGAATAACTCAGCGCAGTTGTCTCATTTGCTGCCGGAAGTAAAACTAAATCTCAAGAATTCACATTAAGAAAAGTAAAACCTAAAATCATGTCATCTGAACAGGAACACTTTTTTTGTGACACAAATCAAATCAGTTTCTTAAAACACAATGCTATGAAGAATTTTGCTACAGACATTACTTTGAAAAAAGAACTGGTGAGTGATCCTTTAAGTATGACGATTCAACCAGCAATTTTAGATATCAATCTCACTTATGGACTAAAAAATGTGAAAATTGAGTTGCCCAAGGTGAACATTCCAAATGAAGTATTAATGAAACATGAAGTTGATAGGTTTAGAAAACTCTTTCAGTGTAAGCAGCAAACTGCAAGGAAGTCCTTAAGTTTAGAGAAAATAAGCGGAATCAATCTCAGTTGTTCAGAAGAAGGCCACTTGCAAATTAAACCAGAAGTGCAATTTGAAAAAGGATTGAAAGCTGCAGCAAAGATACTGAATTTCACTTGTACAAAGTGCAAGGATAACATTAGATACAGCCCGAATGACCTGCAGAAACATTTTCAGCTGTTACACTATGGTGAGTTGCCTTTGTATCCCTGTGAGATGTGCAACTTCTCAGCTAATGACTTTCAGTCATTTAAACAGCACAGACGCATCCATCGTAGCACTTTAGTAAAATGTGAGCTCTGTAATGATGAACAGATATACACTTTGTTGGCTTTGACAAAACACTTCATATCAAAGCATTGTATAAATGGACACTTCCAGTGTGAAAAATGTGGGTTTTCTACCTATGATGTGGGTACGTTTGTTCAGCACATTCACAAACATAAAGAGATTCCCTATAAATGTGGAAAATGCCATCAAGAAAACTTTACAGAAGAGGAGCTCCGAAATCATCTTCTTGTTCATACCAGTATGTTTTCCTTTGGTTGTCCTTGTTGCAGTTACAGCACATCACGAAAAGATTATCTTTTAAAACACATCATAGCTTTACACAGAGACCACTTCATTGCAAAAGAAAAACTGGAAAAGGATAAATATGAAAAAAGAGTGGTAAAGACTCCAGCAGGACTGAAACTTGTGTTAAGAAGGTATAAAATGGGAGCATCAAAAAAAATATTCTGGAGACGGAAGAAAATAAGTAGTGGAAGTGACAGTGCCGGGGAAGAAAATACACAAGTGCTAAGAAGTGTGAATAAAATTCAGACAAATGCTGAGGAGCTGAACCAGTGTATGAGAGATGTGGAAACAAATGAAGAGAAAGATCAAACTAAATTCACAGAAAAGCATCATTTTATGGGTGGAATGCTCTCTGCTACTGCTGCACAATACAATAAGGCAGATGATGGAACAAGTTATGGCCTGGGATTATTGAAGAACGCTGTTCATGGGCCAACAGTATTGATGGTTAAAAACAATAAAGTATTTGTTCCAGCGAATTACAGTGCTAAATTTATGGGCTTTAAAATGGTAGATGGAAAACAACATATTGTTATAAAATTACTACCTACAAGTAAGCAAAATGAGTATTTGTTGAGTCAGAAAGTTGATCCTGTTAAAGATGGTTCTGCAACTCCTTTGCTACAGACTGCTGATCCCTGTGGCTTGTCTTCAGGTGCTATACCACATGGAACTGATCAGTCAACCTTCAAGGACAATTGTGTTCATCTGTTAACCTCCCCTCCGTTTTGTCCTGCGCCTCATTCAGGAAATGCAAAAGTTGAAAGACAAAATAACTCCATATTTTATGGTAGGAGTGTTTCTGAAACTGTAGCACCTTCTAATATAGCTGTAGGAAAAAGTCCAAATTATTTACCAATGAAGCTGGACTCAACTGTGCCTCCACATGAAGAGGTAACAAAAGTTGGCACTCAAACTAGTATCTCATGGGAAAACTTTCGTCCTTCGAGTCATCCTCAGGTATTACCACCCACTATTACCAATACCCTTGATTATGACCCTATGGAAATGCCCTTCTTTCCTGAACTGAAAATGCAAAATGGTGGCCTGAATAATAGTAATGGAACTAATAATCTCTATTGTTCAACCTCAGTGGATTCATGTAATGAAGGGTTGTTGTCTTTTCACAACTATTCCAAAACGGACTCTTTGGAAAATCCATGTAGCATTTGGATGTCACCAGATGGCAGATACAAAGAATTTTGCAAAGGAGGTTCTTTTCAAAACAGTAGAAATGAACCTGCATCTTCGCATTCAGAATCGATGAAAGGTTTAAAAGCAGAGAAAGTTGTGTCAGCCGACTCAAATATTAATAAAACTTACAAACACATAAACACTAAGAATAACTGTGTGTCTTTCAAAAGCCAGTCTAAAGGTGGTGTTGACAGCGAGTGTTTTACAGAGGACAAGCATAATGGCCAACAGTATTTGGACACTAACATAGAGCAAGGCTTTCAGAACGTAGCTGAGAAATTCCAGGAAAATGCTTCTGATTGTGTTAACTCTTTTTTAATGCCTAAAATCACATCTGTTTTCTCATTGCAAAGTGAACAGGCGGGTAATTATTTATCGCCTGAGATAAACCAGTTGCTGCAAGATGTGTTAAAAGTAAAATCAACTTCTCAGCAAGAGTTCCACGGAAAGATGAATAACTGTGTCAAACTCCATTCTGATAAGCTGCTTTCTGGTCCTGAGACCAGGAATGCAACCTGCATGCGTTTAAAAAGCTCTGCAACTGCGTGTGGTTTTCAGAGGCCTCCTAACGTACACTTCCCTATATGTAAGAGAGAGTTGAACACAAGATGTAGCACAAATGAAGGTACTTGTTATGGGAGAGAAAGACAAACACCCAAAACATCACTTGATGCACAGGACGTGGACAGATTATCCAGAACTCTGGGTGCTGGTACATTGCTAAAAACTCCTACAGATGAGTTTACACAGCAGTTAGTAAAAGATAAAGTACTGTCTGCAGCTCAAAATCCTAGCAGCTTTTCACCAGTTTTGCCTGTTCTTCAGGAACAGAAGAAAGCCCTTTTTGTTCGGTCCCTTCCGTCACGATTTTTTGTTCCTTTCCACCTTTCTAACCAGTCTAGGCAACAAGTGGTTTCAGGAAAGTCTCTTCCGCCAACCAGTTCATCAGATGGGCATGTTACTAAAGGTGTACCTGCATCTTTTGTTTCAAATAAAGGACCTGGAATGATTCTGACTTTTAGTGGGACAGTTGGAACAGTTGCAAATGCCGCTAATGATAGTTCTCAGGTTTTAGGGGGAATTGCATCCAGAGAATTTGGGAAAATAACCATATCAGCTTCAGAAGTGAAGGGAAAAAATGGCAGTTTTAGAAATGTAAGAAGTTCTTGTAATGGTGAAGTATGTGGTACAGTAAATGACTCATTGAATAGTATGCCATTCAAAGCACCTCTTGTAATTACAAACTCATCAGAGTTGCCTGTGAAAGCAGCTTCTTCTGTGAAGGTGTTATCAGAGCACCAGGATGCTGTCTTTGGTTCTTTGGAGTCAGTAAAACAACAGGAAATTAAACAGGAACAACGTGTTTATGCACTTTCATCTGATGGACAGCAGGGAGCTTTTCTGAATTGTATGACACCAAACAAGCCTGTAGTTCATAAACAAATTCTTTTTCAGGATAATGCTCATCAAAATTGTCAACCAAAGAAAACTGGAGCCATGCAACAACAGCTTTTGCTGAAACTTAAGACTCCTACTTCAGATACACTGTCTGATAACACTCACTCAGTAAGCAACTCGGTGCCCTCACTACAGGTGGATAACTTGCAGTTCCTTACTCCTGCACTAGCACAGAAACAAACTAATCTTAGTTTTAATGATGCCTTAAACTTACCAGGTGGGTCAATGCCAGCAAATGCCTCTTTGGCAAGCTCTAATCCAGCATGTTGTGTTCCTCATGTAGAACCTGTTTATTCTGCTAAATCTGCAGGGACACAGTTGCAAAAATGTTCTGTTGAGAGTACGCAAGTAATAACTGCTACCAAGAGGAATAGCTCTCGTTGTCAGAAGTCCACATGGAGCACCCAAAACAGATCTGCAAAAGTAAAACCTAGTTTAAAACAAGCTGGGTCTAAAAGTTCAGGTGGGCAAAGAAAAAAGAATTTCAAACGTAAAAGGAAGGCTAGTTGCCCAGAACCTCCTAGAAAGAAAGCAATGTTGCACAGAAAGTGTAAGGAAAAGAATCAGGCTGAAATTGTTAACGAATCAGGTAGCCCTTACAAACCAAGGGCATCCAAAAAAACTGTGAGGACTTTGAAATTAATCCCTTTTAATTCTAACCAGCTTGTAAAATGCCCCCGGAGAAATCAACCAGTTGTTGTGCTTAATCATCCTGATGCAGATGTTCCAGAAGTTGTAAATGTAATGAAAACTATTGCTAAATTTAAGGGACATGTTCTTAAGGTTTTATTGTCAGAAAGAACTGTTGAAGCTCTTCTGCAGCCAAACTTCTGCAATCCTTCGGATGTAACTACTGATGATTTTTCTCAAAAAAGATACAGGACAATAAAACCCATTAACCCTGTAAAAGAAAGATTTGTCTTAAAATTGACACTGAAAAAGACTAGCAAAAATAATTACCAGATTGTGAAAACTACCTCTAATAATACCTTGAAAGCTAAGTTTAGCTGCTGGTTTTGTGGTAGAATATTTGACAATCAGGATAAGTGGGTAGGACATGGACAGAGGCATCTGATGGAGGCTACTCGAGGTTGGAATTCATTAAAGGAATGATTACCAGCAAAGAGAATCAATATCATTCATGAAAGTTAAAAAATCAGTTGCATTGGATACACAAGTCATTCTGTTTTGTATGTCAGTATTCTAACTGAGGTTGAAAAAGGATGCAAAGTGCTTGTGTTTTAAAAGGAAGAGTGTATTCCATATTGCCATCAGATTTGAGCACGATCAAAGAGCTTTGTGGTTTAAATAACTTGTAACTAACTGCAAATACAGTTCCATAAAAATATATATTATTTTTATTACTGCTATCATGCTATATTTTTGTTCTGTAGAATGAGTCTTCAGGGCTTTTGTTCTGTACATACTTAAAATCCTTAAACGTGTAAATATTTTTATACTTTCCAGTTACTTGGTATAATTCTTGCACAGAAATTGCACCCCTCCCCCCAGTTTTTCAGTTCTGTGCATGCACTACTAAAACCAATTTTTAAAATCTTTTCAAATACACACAGCTGATATCCTGAGATTTTTGTTATTTTCACTTATTAGCTCTTGATTTTGTTTTTCAGGGATTGAACACTATTATTAGCAAGTGCCTCAAAGATGTGAAGCAGTTTACATTATGTTGACTGTGTACCCATGGGTCCGTATAGGGCCATTTCCCCCAACAGTTTCATTTAAACAAAGCCATATGTGAATGCTTTAAGCTATATTGCTATGCACATGACACTTGTACTATTTCTGTGCAGTTTGTCTACTTTCTTAGTGAAGTATTTTTCATATAAATTAATAAAATGTATTATGATTGTGTTAATATGGTGAGTCAGAATAAAATCGATTGAAAATATACAGTATATATATTCATAATGTATATGGTGTTTAAGAATGGTGAACATTCCTAATCTGTATTGATTTTGTCATTATTAAATTTGCTATAACTTGTGTTTACAGCTTATGACTTTGAGCATTTATAGAAAATATTTATGTATTGCCACAAACCCTATAGGAAGGTCAGGATATGGGGAGGTGCAGAGCACCATTTTAGGCTTGTAATTGCATCGTATCTTTATTTCAGGTGGATGTAATTTGTCCCTATAATGACAATGTTTTCTGCTATTGCTTATTCAGTTATACTGCCTTTTGGGGCACCAGGGGTTTGGCAAAACCAAGGCTCGAGTTACTCTCCACTTATTTTACCAGCCAGTAGGGTAATGTTCTTAGGAGCCTGCTTACTTTCTACTTCCAGTTTTAGGGATAATGAAGAGACACTATGCTTTAAAGTTTTTAGTCTTTATATGAGGACATGTGAACAAAAGACCTTTTAACCATAGTGACTGAGGGTATACAGATGAAGGTCCTTATTTTCCACAGTAATTATGTCTTGAGGCTTTGTCCTCTGGATACTTAATTATCCTCTGTAGGCTGGAAGTTTCAGTCTTAGGTGGGATTGCTCTTACCATATGGCTGGCACCTTTTGCCCAAGTATGAAGGTATAAGCCAGCTTCCCAAAGTATTGATGGAAAAACTGTCAAAATAGAACAGTAGGCATGGAGAGGACTGGGGCATTTAAATCTTGGGGGGTTTAAATTGTATGCAAGCCCAGGTAGTTTTCTGTTACTGGTTCCTTAAGGTGAAAATGAAGATTGCTACCAATGAAACAGCAAGAGGTCATGGATGTCACAGGCATGTCACCACTAACCTGAATTCAACTTATGTTTTAAAAAGTGTTAAAATTACTTAAAAACCACTGTTTCTGTGATTAGATAAATTTTCTTGATATGTGTGTTGGCAGGAAGATCCACACTAGTCTTGCAGCTGGTGAGTTATGTATGGGAGTCAACTGAAAAAGTAAAGGCAGTGTAGTTTGGTGAATAAATATACAGTTGGTATGTGTTGTGTATCTAAACTGGATCATTTTGTGCTGCACAGTGGGCTTGAGCTCTGATCTTAATTTGGCTAGCAACTTTGAAGAAGACCAGTGTAGTGCTGAGGAAGCAGGTTGGAAAGAAACAGCATTAGGAAAGGACAAAAAACGTATTAAGGTTTTTTGACTAGAAGGATCTGTTGTCTGCCTCAGCTTGCTCTTCTGTAATCTGAAATTGAACCTGTGAATTTTGGACGTTGCCTTTGCCTGTGGAAGAAATGTATGTGAAGTTTGTTTCTAAACCTACTTGGTGCAATTTCAGCAAGAATGACCAGTTTTTATTAAAATTTTTTTATTAAAATTGAGATGGAAGTTCTTCTGTAGCATTAGGTGGTTTTCTCTGTATTGATGAATCATGAGAGTCACAACTGTCACTGAAATTTTTTTCTAACTAATTTGTTTTTGTATTAATTTGTACCTTAAATGGTGCTGTGAAAACATTGTAAAGCTAGGAAATGTTGAAATAAGGTTGCTTTATACGATCTTAATTGGCATGCGTCACTTTTTCCATGGACATCCATCTCATCCATCTCATTACCTCTCCCTCCTGGGTAGTGGTTCAATATTTTATTTCCCCACCCTTAATTAGGTGCTCGTATTTAGTGCAGGTTGCTCAATTACTGTTCTAAATATATAATTTTATTCTTACTGCCTTTTCTGTAGTATGTTGTTTGAGGTCCTTAAGAGTTCGGTATTTCTGCAGATCAGGTTTCAGAAAATCTCAAGAGGGACTTCACTGAAATGAAGATCACAATTAATTACCATCAGGAGCAAATTTGGTTGAAGTTACCTGACCTGTGTCATAGTAGATGGTGCAGTAGAAGATGCAGGGACAGTATGTTCAGTTCTTCAGTGAAACATTCAACTACTTTAAGTGTATGAAGCCACCTTTTTACTGGCCAACTCCTGCAATGCTGGTGCATTTCTCAGCATTTGCAGTAAATGGGATAAGGTATCTTACAAATTTCCTACAAACCACAGTTTTTCATTACACAGCTACAGTTTATCTCTGAAGTATTGCATGAACCAAGTGAAACAACTAAGTCCATATAGAAAAATATTCAATGATTGTATACTTAATGCTTGTATTGTAAGGGATATAGCTGATGTGACAAGGTTGCACGAGTAACTTGGAGTATCTTGATTTTGAGTGCTTGATTTGGTAACCATAACATTTAAAAATAGCTTGTAACATTGAACATGGCAAGATAAACCTTAAATTGATTATATTGTTTTGGGACATAAAAAGAGAAGTGCAAGCACAAGGTCATCAACTGTACAGTATCTGTGTTCGACCTTGAAGAGGCCTAAAATTTATCCCATTGTGTATTCTTGGCAAGATGTGTGTATTCATCAGTAATTCATGGTGCCCTTACTCAGTGATTCCAGTGCTTTAGCAGAAATTTGTTACAGAGCAGTTGTTATGGGAGACTTTTATTATTTTTTTTTTAATTGACAGCACTTCCTAATGTTTGCTGCTGATGCTGTTGATTGAACGAAGAATGTCGTTTTATAACTTGTGTGTCTGAACACCTGGATTTTTAAGAATGCAAGTTCTTACTCCTTTCATGGAGCAATATTGTCAGGAATGATCTGTAGTGCTGTCAGGTAGGCAGACAACACTTCTCCTTTGTACATTATTAAATATGACACTTTGCCCTAAGTTCTCAGACAAAAGAATTAGTTCATTTTTAGTTCTAGGTTAAGGGTGTTTTTTTTGTGTGTGTTTCTTTGGTGTGTGGGGTTTTTTGTTGTTTTGTTTTAGCTATTCAGTGAATGACAATTTTATGGAAGGGAAATTAGCTAACAATATCACAATATCAAAGATGAGGGGAGAGGTGAGTTGCTGTGTCTGTCAGGTCAGACTTGATATACCTGTTACCTGATGCATACACATGGTGGCATTAAGATGACTGCTGCCACTGCAACGGCCACACCAAGTCACCATTTCCTACATTCTGTAATGGCTTTTCAGTCCACAGCACTGAGGTTTTTAACACAGCAGGCTTCATCCTGAGTGCCAATTTACATCCAGAATGTAGGAAATGGTAACTTGGTACAGTCCTATACCTGAAACGTGTTTAAACCTTCTCCAGCTAAAACTGTGTTTCAAAATATGTCTGCACCCTAGTCCAAGCTATAACAGATCTGGTTTGGTTATGGAAAGCAGAGTAACCAGCCTGCTTCCTTTGTTCCTGTACAAAACACCAAGTCTAGTAAGTAGGTGATAACATACTGGTGTGTTTCTGCCTGTGTTTTTGGGAGGAAGGGGGTTTGTTCCCCCATGGAGCCTTACTGTGTGCCTAAGAAGTTCTCATTTCAGCCTGATTGGATTATTTTGTGGAATATTGTGTTGCCTGTTAGCTCCCTGCCTTGTTTTGTTGTCAAAACAATAAGGTAGTCCTATAATCATGTAGAACATGGATAAAAAGTAAGGTAAGCTTTGAGGGTGAAGGTAACTGGCCTGTTAATCTAGAGCATATTTGTTATTTGTAGGTCAGCCACAATATTACATGTAGTGCTGAGCACTTAGAGCTCAGGAGCAGCAGTGCTTTAAAGTGCTCAGTGCTAATTACCTTAAAAAAGTGGTACCTAGTCTCTTGTATGAAATACACTTGAATTTCCCTTGTTCATACTGTTTTTTTCCCCCCAGTTCTAGAATGATGGAGATACTGCACACTTAGCTTGGAAAGAATGAAGAACCTAGAGATTTTGAGGAGGAACACAGAAAGGTTAGCAGACAGACAGTTAGTACCAAGTTTAAATACTATGCAGTACATGAGTGAAAGGCAAGGACTACATGAAGCAAAGGAAGTTAAATACTCAGTGGCTACTTTTTCACAGAGTTCTTCCATTGTGAGTATTGCTTGAAATAACTTCTAAAGTGATGCTTAAAGTAGCTAAATAATATAAAAGTACACATATAGAAGGAGTAAATTGAGCTTGAAGACACTGCTAACTTTTTGTTAATTTTGACACCTTGACTTGGCAATTTTAATGTTCAAAATATTTCAGTAGTATTAATCATAGTATTAATATAAAACCAATACTATCTGAGCAATATACTAGACATAGCCCTTATGTAGTACTGTAAATGGTCTGTCATAGATAGGCTTTTGTGCAGTCTGTACACATTGTTTCTTACTAGCCAGTGTCTTCCAACATTACATTTGGGTAAGTATTGCCTGTGTCGCAGAGGGAAGAAGCTGAGATGCCTCAAGGTATGTAGGTAGCCATGTGCTGAGCACTGTATTGGCATACAGTTCTTTCTAGAAGACAGGTGCATGACTTCAGAAGCAACTGATCAAAAGCACAAGAAGGTAATTGCAGAATACAGCTACACTATGGCCCAGAGTGAGTTGCTTGACTCTGTCTTGTCTTCAATGCCTTGAATATAGTCCTAGAGAACACTGCCTAGTTTGGAACAAAAAAGAACAAACTAGGTGTGTATAAAGTGCCAATTTTGTAAAATACCTCTAAGATGGATGAGTCGTCAGGTCCAGTGAAATCACACACTGCTAGAACTAGTTAACAATTGCTCCTAAAAGATTTTAATTGATGCAATTTATACATTCATCAAATTAATTTTCACCACTTGAACGTTTGTGGAAGTTAACTTTGTTCACAATAATACAGTAAGTAAACCACTGTGATAGAACAGGCTATCACATAAAAAAGTGGGGTTTTTTGTGTGTGTGTCTCCATAAACAGTAATTCAGCAAGAACTGAGTGGGTAATTAGTTTAGCAATGATGCAGCGCACCTGGGTCACCAGTAGGCAATTTGAAGACAAAAGATTTGAGAGTCATTAAGCCAAATTATGTGAGTGTGTGTATATATATATGAAGGAGCACATACAAATATATACATTAAAACATCAACGCTAGTGACGATGCTTTCTTGCTGGAAGGGTGCTAAGAAATGCAGTCCAGCAAAGTCTACATACACTATTGAGCTTACAGGATTTTTAAATTTTATTTGTACATTTGAAAATACAAACAAAAATATCTGGGTGAAGCTGAGGGGAAGTACAACACATGTCCATAAATCTAAAACATTCAGGTGGATTTATTGCCACTAATCACAAAGTACAGTTCTATTTTCAACTTGTGCACAGTGGAATATTAAGTCAAGTTGCTCTAATTTCTGGGGCTGTGCACTTTACAAAGAAATTGCTGAAAACAGTGATAATGTGGTAAACATAAATTGATAGAGTAGATCACTGTGGGTATTCTCATTTGTAAAACAAAAATGTCCTTTAAGAAATCTATTTTCAAATAGAAGTCAGAGGACCAGGCTGTGGTATGCAGTTGTTCTTCCTGTGACTTTGGATACCTGTGTTGTCACAGATGACGGTGTATCTGCTTTGGCTTCATGTGTTAAATGTGAACACGTTCCTGATAAAAGTGACATGGGGCTGAACTCTACGAAATGCATTTCTTACTACTCTGTTGGTGCTCTTGAAGAGTGTCTCCCATCATTTTGGATTTTCTTCTTTTAATACCCTGTCCATGTCTTGGTATGTTGAAAGAAATGATTAAAGAGGTCTTCATTTTAGCAGTTCAGTTTGATTAAGAAACTCTTACAATATGTTTCAGTTTTGTTGAGTCTTTTGTGTTGTTTTGGCTGTCAATTAGAACCAGGGAGGTGCGTTGATGATTCTCAACTATTTCAGCAACACTGTCAAAGCGCTGGATAAAGAAAACAAAATAATTAGTGCTGACTTCCTTTAATGCTATAATATTGATAGTAATCACTGCATCTTTTAATCTTTGCTTCTCATGTAATTGAAGAGAGTTAAGCTACTTGTTACCGATGGGTTGCCTTTCAGTGAGAGCACTTCTGATTTTAGTCATAAACAGATTTGATTTAGAGAACAGAAGACCTTACAGGCACCAGCTGTCTCCTCCTTTCCATTTGTGATTGCCACCTCCACAAACTGAACCACTGATTTTGCTGTGGGCCATAGTGAACTGACATTTTGTTTTACCTTACTGTAGTAGGCTGCTCAGAAGCTGTGGCAGATGTGGTTCAGCCACCACAGAGGGAAGGCTACGTCCAGGAGTAACAGGCAGCCATCTATGAGAACTGTTCTGGTTATGCGGTTTTAATATTTGTCACTGTAAATTAGTATCTAGAATCTGCTAGGTCTATTGCTTTTCCTTTTGGACTTTAGTCAAATAAAGACTTTGGACTATCTATTTATCCTGAGGTCATTTTTCACCCTTTGTTGAAGACCAGGTGAGCTCCAGGCTATTACACTTTCTCTGATCTCAAAACTCATGCCTGGGAGGCAGATAATTAGTCTATGTCAAGCCTAATTTCACACTGCTGAAAAACCTACTCTATGCAGTGATAAACTGTTTTTATTGGAATTTGTGTTCCAAGTTTCTGTTTTGCTATCAGAGTAGTTATCTCTGTGGTAGAGCAGATAACCAGTAATAATTTCACTTTTTCCAGAGCTAAAGTTTAATATTTTCTTTATGTGAAAACAGTATTAACAGTAATAGCAATCTCATTTTTGATAGTGTTGGGGGGTTTTGTTTGTTTTTTGAGCATGGCTGTTCTTCCTTTGCAATTTTCCAAGAAACATAATTAGAGTCTTAGATAGAAGGTAAGTGGAGGACCATGAACAGTCAGAAAATTTATCTAGCAGCTGCAGCTCTTATCCTTTTAACTTTTTTTAAACAGCTCCATGAGTATGTTTTCAATTTGATCTGTGTTTTTAGTTACAGTGTACAGGAGCTGTTACAACACTGTTTTCTCTAGCTTGACAGATCAGTCATTATAAAAGGTATATTTTTATCTTCATACATGAAGAATCTTTTTGGTTATAGGGCAATATATCTTATTCCTTGCTTATTAAATGTATATAATTGAAAACTGTTAGGAAAAATACCCCCACATCATCTCACCTCTTCACCACTTTTTTCTCTGCCCAGAGCATATTGTCTTGTTGATTCAATAAATCGTATAGGAACGTTGTACACTCTCCTGTTGTAAAACACAACCAGTGTATATGGTTGCCGTGAGTCCTGTCCAGAACTCTTCCTTATTAGAAAAGATCCATCCTAAAGAGAGAAAAGTAGTCAGTGCATTTGGCTCATTTCTTTCCAACAACTTAGTTTGGTTTTGGCTTAATATTTTAATTTATATTAGCATGAAACCCTTTTTTCCCATCAGAAAAACAATACCAGCAGATGAAAAGTAGCATGTATTCCTGCTAACAGCATCTTGCAAAGGTATCATTTAATAATCACCTTTGCTGTTGCCTGTTCTCTCTCAACCAGAGAGAAAATGACGAAATAAATACCCAGTGGCAGCCATCTGTTGGGGTCCACAGATTGTTAGGGAATAGTTCCTATCAGTGACAGTACGTAGGCAAGAAAGCAGGGAGAGGTGGAGGTACCATTTCTGCAGAGCTGTAGAAAGGAGCTCACCACAGTCAAGCACCTGCACTCCTGACCATGAAGCCCTGTGCTCACTAACCCACAGTAGCCTTCACCTGGTGGTAGCCCCCATGCTCTGCCCTTTTTCCTGCTCTGTGGACTTAGGCAAGAGTGGAAATGTACTTCATGCTGAGGATGCAACTCTATACATGCTCCTCTTCCCTCCTGTGACACTAGATTTTGTACAGAGAGAATATTAAATTTTCCAAATGCCTAAATGTACAGTGTTGCCATACTTAGCAACACCAGGCTTTCCAAATAGCTGTTTTCACATGAGCCACTGGACAGTGGTGGAGACCACTTTAAAGCCACTGGGATTTGCACTTCTTTTAAGCAGGTGTGCATGAGGTAGATGATCTTCGTCAGCTCTCTGGTCTGTAATAGCCTTCTCTGCAGTGCTTTGGTCTTTGAGTTACACTAACGCAACTTTGTGTTGTAGTGAAAGCCAGTGTTAGCTAATGTCACCACAGTAATTGCAGGTTTGACAGTACTTGCATGACACAGTAGTTCTGACCTGTTCACAAAGCCACTGATGATCTTTGAATTCTTCTGGTTGTCTTTTAAATTTATTTATTTTTCTAAGTTTTGGGGTTTTTTCCCCCATAATATAGACATTTTTTAAAATTACCTACCTTGTTTGATCGGTACAATGCATCTTCTGCCATTTTCCTATCACAGGTAGCAGCATACCATACTTTATTGTGAACACCAGCATCCTAAAAAGAGAAGAACACTATTTCATCTGTAAAATAACAATGATAATAATAAAGAATATGGCCTGTAGGGGAGTTACTGCTAAATAATGACAGCTATGAAGAACTAAAGTGCAGAAAACACAGAGTTTAAAAAAGTTTTTGCTGGGAGTTCACAGTTTTAGTTGGATAGAGGTAGGGCAAAGGCAAACTGGAGTGTCAAAACAGTGGTAACAAATTTGTGATAGAAAGCTGATAAATGACAAAAGAGTGATGCCTTGAGGAAAGCAGTCAGGTTCAACTTTTAAAGATGGATATTTTTAAACACAAAAGCTATTTGAATTAAAGAGGAATAAATGTTGAGGAATAAATAGACAATTTAAATGCTGCTCAGTTGTGGGCATGAAGTGCTTGGATTTGGCTGGTGTCTAAGCTTTGAAAATGAAGTTTCCCATATACTTAACACTATTTATGAACACAATCATGATAGTCTCCACCTGGACAGCATGAAGGTTGGGTAAGTTTTTGCTCCAGCTTTACAGTAACAAGCTTAATGATAAAATGAATTTTCACACAGGCTTGTAACCTCTGTACAAAACAGATAAAAGGTTGCACATTATAACTGAGTTGATCTAGCTGACTTACTGCTGCCAGAAAGGGAATGTCTTGGCTTCTCCTTTGTGCTCATTTTGTTGCTCATCTGATCCCATGGTGAGATAATTCACTTTATTAATCTTGCAGGGAAAAAAAATCAAAACAACTTTCCTTTTTTGTTTTGTCTTTTTTCCTGTTTGACTGCCAAGCTGATTTTCTGTCAGTTTAATGACTTGGCTCAACCTGATCAGGAAGGAACAGCAGAGAAGCTGGGAGGGGTGCTGACAGTGAGGAGAGAGCAGACCCTCAATTTTGAGGGCATTGCACTAAATTCTGGCTGGCTGAAGCAATAACATATAATTTTACGTTCAAAAATTTCCCATGTATTTCTCCAGCCACACTATTCATTGGAAAAAGAAAGGGTGAGAGGAATTGCAAATATGGAAGGTACTTGGCCACATAGAGAATGAATCCAGTGAACAAACCTTTTTTCAACAAAAGAAGGAATCAAGGGGTCCCAGACCTTCTACCAGTATTCTGTGGCCTATAATGCAGAAGCAGACAGCTGCTGCAAACATTTGGATGGGAACCAAGCAGAGTGAATGTCATGGGAATGAATGACATCTGTGAGCACCTGTATTGTGCAGGATGCTGCAGCAAATGACACCACTGTATATATGCCGGGAAAATAACACTAGCACCTAAATTTTTTAACAAAATGGATCTTTTGTTAAGCTCTGTTTCTGCCCATGGCTGTTACATAAAGCTGATTACGTAGTCTTCTGGATTGCTTATTTGAAAGTAATTTTTATAATAAATATCTAGTCTGACATACAGTTAAAATTTTTCCAGAACTTCAAATCCTTTGGGTTCTTCACTGTTATATTATCTTTGTCATGTCAGACTTTAGAACACTTTCTGTTACTGGCTCTGCATGATGGAGCCTTTGTTTTACACTCAACAAAACTATTTTTATCTTGTTTGTGACTACTAGGCTTATAAGAATGGTTTTTTGCATTTTGTAGTCTCCCTTCATTCAAAATGAGAGTAAGGGGAATAGCACTGAAATGAAAATAACCTTGCATTTGCTTAGATCGTTCAAAGCCTAATGCTGCAACAAAACATATAAAAAAAAGAATTGGCCATAAACCTGACAGCATTAACTGTAATGAGAAGAATCTGTTTAAAGGAACAGGAAGGAGTTGGACTTGGGAGAGACTAAAACACGTAGGGGAGGCATTGCAGCATCACTGTATTTGCTTACTGTACTATTTTTTTCCTGTACACAATTTGTACAGCTATAAGTTAGAAAAAAGGAGGCAATTAAAAACTCTTCATAGCCATCTATATCAAAGACTAGACTTAAGTACATCACCATGGATTTCTTTGTTTCAATGATGTTGAAAATATGAACTGAAGAGTCAGGAAGACATGAAAATAAAGTTTTTTGTGATTGGTAGAGTGCCAAGATACAATATAATACTACAATTTGTTAAACCTCTCCTATACTATACGTTCTAAGCATATTTTAATGAAAGCTAACATTCAGATTATTTGTGCTACAGAAAAGCCTCATTGCAAAAGGGGGCATAGAAGCCCCCTTTCGGAGGAGGAGTGTCATTTTCTTTTGAAAGGGGATAGGAGTGGAAATACTATTTTAAAGTAAAGGATAAGGAGATTTCTGTTATAGGAATTTAGCTAATATTGTACCTGGTCTGCAGAACTTGAAAGAGGTGAAGTGCTCCTGGGAGGGGAAGCACCCAAAGAATGGTTTGCAGCTTCTGGCACTTCTAGAAAAGAAAAAGAACAAAGTGTAAGTTTTCAAAATATTTTTGCTGACATATGTAATGTCAAGATGTAAGAAATTGATTTGTTACAAGGACTTTGGAAGATCTGGAAACACTTGACCTTTGATATCACTCAGGAAAGCTTTTTTTTCCTAATGGAAATGGATGGGGCCTATGTAAGTGCTGGGACAGTTGCCTGCCCAAAAGGTAGCCTTGCTTATGAAGAGAAAAACAGTCTGGATAACACTTCTGTTATTAGCTAAAAGTAGAATACAGGAAAAAAACCTCTTCTACCACCAAAGTGAATGAATGTAGCAATAGATAAGAAAATGTAGGAACACGATGCAAACAATGCTCAGTCCAGTGTGATAAGCAGGGAGTCAGGAAAATGAATGTATTTCAGAGACAATTATTTATCAATTTAGACTACCTGAATTGTTTGTATGCACATGCAAGAAGTTCAGGCAGCTAAATGGAGAAGCAAAATTAATAAAAAACATTACGATGCTTAATTATAATTAGAATAACAAAGCATAGTTGAAAATAGTTACTAGGGCTGAAATACAGATTTAAGAGTTTAAGAAATCAGAAGCAAAATGTTGAGTAGTGTTGCATAGTAATGATATGATAGAAATAAGTATGGATAATTGCTTTCTGGTAGAACAGAATTTGGTCCAAGAGTACAGGCGTCTGCTATAGATACTTGTGAACATAGCTGGATGCAAAGTAATATACTGGAGCAGATCATTGTAGGAAGTTGAGTGATACTTATTTTGTTATTATGGGAGGCTTTTTTCTTGTGTTTTAGTTATTGAGGAAACAAATGCTACTGTTTCTGGATATGGTGCTCTGCAGACAGCATTGTGAAATCTTCACTAATAAAATTCTGATTTAGATATTGGTTTAGAAAACAATAAGAATGTTATAGACAAGACCACACAGTGATCAGAATTTAAAAATTCAGTTGGACTGGAGAGCTCAAAGACAATTGTGTGAAGTACATTTAGAACTTCTTTTGTAGTAGGGATGCAACTGTCTGGAAGTTGCATCCCAAATGGAGGGGAGACATTGTAGGGAGAAATTCCAGCTCTCAATGAATTAATAATCATCTGAAGAAGGCTATTCAATATTATGGATTTTGGTTTTTCTGTAAAATTTTGACTGACTGGCTGTTGAAGCTACAGCTGAAAGTAGATCGTATGAATAAAGCAAGAACTGCCAGAAATCAGATTAATGAATTAGACTTGACAAAAGGATATTAAAATAAGTAATGAAAGATGTCTTGGCTGTATATAAAAAAGTAAAAAGAGATGGGGCTTTATGCAATAAGAATTTTATTGATTTAAAAAATACTCTAGATGCTAAACAAACAGTTCTGGCACAGAAATGGAAATTTCCACGTTCAAATTGGAAGCAGAGCTTAAATAACTTTAGAACAATTGAACTGATGGACCTAGATAATCTTTACCTGGGAAATTTTAAAAACTGGCATGTGAAATTCAGGGGTGGTAACAGTTATTTTATGTAATTTTCAAGTCAGGATGGTACCAAATGATTAAAGAATACATATATAGTTGCTATACCTAAAGTGGAAAAAGTGACTTGAGCATCTACAGGGCTTTTTGTCTGATTCCACAGAACACAAGGCCCTAGGAGAGAATATGAAGGAAATAACATCAAGATTTGAAAGTAAAGGTACAACTAGCAAGAGAAAATCTTAATCTTAGCCAAGCAGATAAAATGTTACAGCTCTTTCATAAAATAACAGAGTTCTACAAAGAGGGAATGTGGCACTGTACTTAATCTGGACTTCAGAGGAGCATTTGACACTGTGCCACAGGGGAAATAAATACTTTCAATGACAAAGATGGAAATTAGCTCTAAGCCTGTATGGGGACAAAGAAGAGATGGCAAGTTATGCTGAAGGGACATTAGTGATTATGGGACTAGTGGTATGTTTTACAAAGTTGTTACTGGACCTGGCACAGAATAGGATTATGTTAAAGAAAGTTTACTAATTGGAGCATCATTTAGCACCACATGGTGTTGAAGAATAGGTACAGTTCCAGAAGTAGTAAGAATTTATGCTTCAAGTTGAAGCACATCAGTTGTGTGACAGGAGCAGACAAACCTGAGTGCATCAGTCAGGAGCATTAATGTGAACCATATTCTACTTCCTCAGCACAGGAGATATAATTGCTACACGCATCAAGCAAATGTTTCCAGGAAAGAGATACACTAAGAACAGCATGTAAATTTAAGCTACACAAAATGCAGATTTCTATGTGCCATTCTCACCATCTGTTTACAGTGGAAAAGATTTGTTCAGACTGAATAGGTACAGTAAAGGGCTTACAGGAAGGTCAGACAAGTGTCTGCTAACAAGCAACTAGAAAAATGTTAAATCTAATTTACACTTCTGTACAAAGAGGGTTTATACATATATTACCTAATTTGTTTTTAGCTGTGGACTGAAACAAAGTCCATCTTGGAAAGCACTACTTAGAGAAGAGCTTTAGCATTTGCTATTATAAAAATACCTTATTTTTTCCTTCTGTAGAATAAGAACAAATTGAATGCAATAATAATCTGTCTTCCAGGCAACAGAAGCCTGGAGCAGCCCAGAAATGTAATATTTAAAATTCTTCTGTGACAAGGAAGATCAATGGAATCTTTATTATAATGGGAAATGACCCAAACTGCCTTTGCTAGAAATTTTCAGTATTCATAAATGTAAATTAAGCACCCATTTTCCATCAATAATCCTGAGATACTCTCTTAATTTTACTAGCTGAGCTAAGATCCTGGATGCTTGACCTCCTCTTTGTATGCATTATGGGTACATTAACTCCAAATTAATTAATATGCAAGGTATTTTGAAATAATTTTAATTCAAAGATTAATTTGAAACTACAAGTTAATCACATTTTAATTCAAAAACTGAATTATACTTACTTGGCAGAATTGAGGACTTTTGGAGCATAGGCCTGAAATAAATGTCGAGAGATTACAGAAAGGTCTGAGAAGATGTACCCAGTCCTGGTAATACGAAAATTCAGTGTTTGAAGCATGCAGTGGTAGAATGTGTTCCATCTCACTCATTTGTTCATTGAGAAACATGGGTCTGATACAGATATTTAATAAAAATGATATCCCATCCCACTGGTAGGAATTTGAACAAGTTTTAAATCTCCATCACCTTATTACAGATTATATCCCCTCATGCTTTTTGATGATCGTTATAGTATTTGTATGAATTCATTTGCCATGCTTTATTTTTTCGTTACTGTGAGCTCTGAAAAAGCAACAAGAAGGCTCCAGTAAAGAGTGCTCCGCTCTGAGCCTCTCACAGCTGGTGCAGTGAAATATTCCAAAGAGGATGGAAAGGGATCTTACTTTTGGGCACCACTTGGAAGGGGGGGAAGTGGAAGTCCCTGGTTGGAACTGCGCCGTCGTTCTGGTACCATAGGCTTTTCTGCAGTTTGGGAAAATAAACGGTAGAGTCAAGGTTTCTTCAGAAATATTATCCCAGATTAGGGAGTCCCAGTTGGTGAAGGAGGGTTTCTTTTGCTATAAATTTGTTTTTTTCCTTACATGGCAGCCTGCCATCGTGCTGCTTTTTTGGTTAACTAATTCTAGGCAAATATCTGTGCTATGGATGCCTGCAGGGCTCCGTGACATGGAGGGAGGGCGCTGGGACCGGCTGCCTGCAGGAGCTGGGCTGGGCTGGGCTGGCTGGAGCATCCCAGCCTGGAGCTGGGCAGCAGCTCCTGCTGAGCTCTGCCTGGAGGAACCGCCGCCTCACACAGACACAGACACACAGACACAGAGCCACACACAGATACACACACACAGACAGACACACAGACACACACACACAGACACGAGATGGATTTCCCGCCTGTGCCAGAGACAGGCTCTTGCCAGGAGCCGGCTCCACGAGAGATGGTTCTGGCTGAGTTCAGAACCTGTCCCTCCCTTCCCCGTTCTCCACTTCCAGGGCTACATGGGCAGTCTGCTGGTCCATTACTGTCCTACATTACCCCGTCAGTAACCTCAGCAGTTTTACTGAGACTGCTGTCAGAGAACAATGGCATTCAGTGCAACTGAGGCTGCCCAGATCCAGTTTGAAACTGCTAAAACCAAACACCCCTCAAAAACCTACAGTAAGATGAATGTGGTGTTGTTTGTTTCATGCTTTTAGTTTTCAAAAAAAAAATCAGATAATTTTTTTAACTTTTTCACAGCAGTAGCTATAATTTACCTTCATTTGCAGTTAAGGTCTCTCTGGAAGGTAAACACGGTTTCTGCAGTAAAAGAAGGACAACCAACTATTAACTGGCACGTCACTTTTAGAGCAAATGTTCATCGTGTATACATTTTGTGACATAGCTTAGAATTGACAACATCCTAGAAGAATTAGAAGGCAGGGACTTAGCTTATAGCCACTCTGTGAAGAGCCTCTAGTTGTATGACCTTAAAGTTTGGGATTTTGCAAAGAAGATTTGCAAAGAAGCCCAGTTTGTGGGTATAAATAGATGGAGAAAAAGTAAAATCTAGATAGTTCATTCTTATCTCAAGCCCAAAAATGAAAAGTCTATCCCAAATACTTGCAAATCAAAATTTAATTTTCACCCTTACTGAGCTATGCACAGAAATATCTGAACACATTTCTGTTTACTGGATGTTAAACTGTCAGTTTAGCTCACAGTAAAACTGGAACCAATCTTCCAGTTTTAATTTTGTTTTCATTTTGAAACAATGATAATAAACTGCCAGTTTTGAAACATTTTTCAAATTAATTTCTTTCAAAAATTCAACCAGTCCTCTTACTTTCTGCCACAGAAGTTTTGGGATATTTTTTGAATGATGAAATGCTTACTGAAAAATCTGCATATTTCTTGAGCTATCACTTGCATTGAATTCCCGTTCCCCATAGGCAACCCTGTACATTCTGGGAATACTTCTGAATTGCATGTTTTCCCATTTATTTCTCATGTATTCAGTTCATGCACTGTGTTTACTGTTATATCCTAGAGCATTGAATTCAAACATTGCTTTGATCAAAATATTTTTCTGCTTGAGCAGAAAGATCACTGATCTTCATTCATATAACAGCACCCAAATATTTCCTTAAAATTAAGTTTTACAATAAATTAAAAATCTAATAAAAATTTTGGTTGATTATGCAATTACAAGTTAACTTACTGGTGAAATTACTGCATTAGAAGTTTTCTTGCTGAAGTATGGAAGAAAAAGAAAAACAAAGAATTTGGTTATTTAGCAAATACGTGGATTCATTTAACAACTAAGCATCAGTTTAATTGGTTCTCAGGGTATTTCTGTCTAAGATGGGATTCACTGGATACTTGTAGCAGTCAGAAACAAACATGCAAAAATAAGTAAAAAGGGTATCAGATGCAATATGACCACCTAGTAAAGGTACTTACACAAGGAAACAACTCTGTCCACTACTTAACATGACTTGGATGGGGCAGGAGAACTTAATGAAAGCTTTCTGCACTTCTGGGCTGGCATGTGCCAGTGCCGCAGTGTGGGACTGAATCAGACAAGGCAACCAGCATCTGCCACCAGTGGCAGGCACTGAAGGGAAGGCCACTTGGCATACAACAGTATTCCTCCAGAAATAACAAAATAACAGCTTGTCTTTACCTAGTCAGGAGATCTTTCACAAACAGGGATAAATATTGTTCCCGAATTCTAATTGCTATAGGCAAGGATAGTAGTTAGCTCCTAATACACCTATTAAACCCATCCCCATCAAAGAAATATTTTAATCATTTTTTACTCACAGGCCCCTTGGTAATGGAGATGGAGCTGCTCCAGTGGGAAATCTGGATTCTTGTGTATTACTGAACCTCTGACCTAGAGATGCAAGCAACATATTTAGTATGCAACATGAGCTGTATCTGACCAGTGGATTTTCTCATTGCCATTTTAGTGTTAATGTAGTAAAGGTTAAAAAATATCCACTGGTTTATTTTTTTTCTTAACATGTTTTCAGTCTGATTTTACAAGAGAAGAGTTCAGTAATACTTCCTGCTTATTGCTGACTGCACAGATAAAATTTACATTAACACACCACACTGCATGCTGTATTATGGTAACTGGTGGCATACTAGTCCCTCTCATATTGCTGTGTTTTCATCTAATACTTACTTTCATCATTATTGTTTGCTTCATGGTCCTGTAATAGAAAAACAGGTTAAATTTGATAAGAAGGAATTAAAAAAGGAATTACTGTGTTCAGTTTTAAGTCCTTCACTACCAGAAGGACATAGAGGTAATGGAGCAGAGAAGGGCAACAAGGTTAGCAAAAGGACTGAAGCAAAAGTCTTATGTGGAGTGGCTGAGGGAGCTGGGGGTGTTCAGCCTGGAGAAAAGGAGGCTCAGGGGGGCCTTACTGCTTTCTAAAAGTACCTGAAAAGAGGGTAACAAGTCTCCCTTTTCCCCCAGATAACAAGTGACAGAACAAGAGGAAATGGCCTTATGCTTCACCGGAGAGGTTTAAATTAGCTATTAAGAAAAAAATTTTTCACTGAATGGGTGGTCAGGCATGGAATGGGCTGCCCAGGGCAGTGGTGGAACCACCATCCTTGGAAATGTTCAAAAGCCAGTGGATGTGGCACTTTACCGACAAGGTTTAATGGTGAACACTGTGGTGCTGGATTAACAGCTGGAACTTGATCTTAGAGACCCTTAGAGAGATTCTTTCTCAGCCTGAATCATTCTATGATTATTAAATGAGAACTGCATGAGTAATCAATATGGTTGTGGTCTTTGTAGTAATTTTTAAAGAAGCATTTGTACAGAAGGCATACAGTGTCCAGAATAATTTAATGATGTAATTTGAAAAATTTTTAGCAACCATTGAATTTTGAACTTTCATTGATGTTTCAATGAATCTTGAGATTGCTTGTAGTAAGTATTCAGAAAATTTTGTGTTAATTTTGCAGTGAGACCTTTTGGTTCGTGTTTAATTTCTGACCTGGAAGACAGAAAGTTTGCAGGAGATTTGACTATACTAAAAACACATCTTCCAGTGAATGGAGGAAACTGAGTAGACTCTCTTATCACCATGCTAGAATTGAAGAAACCCACCTAATTTCCTGGCTTCTTTTGGAGATGCTTAATTTTGGCTCCCATTTCTTGACTTTTAGGGAATCAAGACTCCCATCTGATAAGTATCTTTCAAAGAAGCACCAGTCATTAATTTGCCTGTCTTCATCTACCCAGCTAATGGCTTTTCACTAATGTTAGTGACAAATGCATCCATTCTCTGGCTGGAGAGATGTAATCCATCACCCAGCAGCTGAGGAAATGAGACATGGCAAAATTTTCCTCCCAGTCAGCTCAGGCCTTTGAGAAGAACAAGGGTTACAGTTCTGTGCACATGATCAGTGTTGGTTAGTGCTGACAACAGATTGAATGGGAGCAGTTGACAGATGTTTCAGTTATTGTTTGGGCTTTGTCAATGTGCTGTAGCCAGAGATGGAAAGGAACAACAGAGCACTAGATAAGCATCATGTATTACCATGTGTTTGTTTAAAATTGTTAAGGAACTTACAAGACAAGCAAAGACCCCAAAATTTGAACTGCTCTGGGTAACCCTTTTCTAGGCTGATTCTTGTGACAAACTGGTGAACTGCAAGCATGCAGGAGCTGAGCACACCCATAGTACAGATGAGTGTCTGGGAGCTTCACCCTGCAGCTGCAACTCACTCAGTGTGTGGCTCCAGCTAAAGGATAGTCTCTTTTTATTCTCTGCAAAGCTAGGATGATACCCATCTCACATGTAAGCTCTGAAAATGCATTAACGGAGAGGTTTCAGCTGCAATATGGCACTTGAGTCTGTTCTGAAGCAGGAGTATTCTTAGTGCTGATCAGATAGTGGAATTTCTGTCCAACATTCTCCCTTCAGACTCAAGATTTTTTTTCTTATCTTGTAGTGGTAAGAAAAGCTGAGAAATCAAACTATTTCATAAAAGAGAAATCCCAAATTTGGCACTGCTTAGGAATTGTTCAGAATCCCACAGGATAAAGATCTAAATGGGAAGAACTTTGTGATGAGGTGGAAGGGAAACTAAAATGCTGATGCTGTTGTACATCTAGAAATTTAAAGACTGAAGAAGTACTCATATACCACCTGCACTGTGTTACCATAACATCTAATCCTATTATATGACCCCAAATTCCTAGTTTTAAGTGTCTAATATAGTTACTGGTAGACTGATTATTTCTTAGGGACAATTCTGAGCATAGGGTTGGGACAAGGTCTGAGCATGGAGCTTTTGGCACAGATGCTGACATAGTTATGTTGCTCTGTTCTTGATAGTTGGCTTCTCATGCAGACCCTCTCAAGCTGGCACAGCTGTGAGTAGAGTTATGATGCAGACCAGTTTATGGAGCTAATTTGTTTGAAAAATAATCTTTTATGATTTGCTTTTGCTCATTTCTGCAGTTGGACAAGTTTCCAAATAGTTTGCTTCAAAAAAACCAGCACAGTGGAAGGGACAGACTAGAGATAAGAGCAGAGGGAGAAGAGGACTGGCTGAAACACAGCCTTAGGACCCAAGGCTGCTAATTAGTCCTTAAAGCACTGCATTTTCTAGTGATACAGGTTACTCAGACTACCCAGTCTGACATTTTAGAAGGTTTCCATTTTCAGAAAGCATTAATCATTCACCATCTGAGAGGAATGAGGCTCAAGGAAAAGTGCTCCAGATTGGGCAAAATCATTCTTTGCTACTTGAAGTAAGGTTCCTGAAGTACAACTTGTATTTTTCAAGAAATTATTTTTGTGGACTTAGACATACATCCCTTAAAACATTTGAACTTTTTCTTGGATCAATACAGATGTCCAGTGCTCTTTTGTCCAAAAGATTAATAGCAACAATCACAACATTAGACGAATCTGACATTTGGTCATCTGTTACTTCATCCAGATAATAAATAGATAATCCATCTATTTATATTTAAAACAGGACTAAATTTAACACATTCTTTTAGAGTGGCCCATTAATACTCACTGTTTTTGGATGAAGACGACTTCTGGGGAGAGGCAAAATATTTCTGAAAAATACACACAGTAAGTTATGATGAATAAGATTTATTTATTTAATTGGCTCAGATAGGCTTAAGATCAAGAGGGAAGGAGGTCTGCAGTAAATGGATTTGATTTCAGCTCTGCACAGTCAGCAGTTGTGGTGATGTTGTGCTATTGGTGTGGAACTAGAAGAGCTTCTGTCCTAGACCTTGGGTCCCCTGTGACTGCACAGGACCTCACCAAACACCCTCACACACAGAATATTGTGGATGCCTCCTTCTGGGGGCACATAACATATTTTGTAAAATAATAGCCTAGAGGTGAGGTAGGGTTATGAAGCAGCTTTCTATGCTTCTGGGGACACAGTAGTGAAGTATGCTGCACACTCAAGTATTCTTTTTCCCTTTTCCTCCAGAGACTTGGGATATAAACCATGGATTTACTGCATCCAGTTTCTTTACAAGCAATCTTGTACAACTGCAAAAATACCTAATTTGCAAGGGTGCAGAGATGGCTAATAGGACCTTAAACTGGCTTGCAGAGATATTTTATCCCAGTACCATATCCCTCAAGGGATATTTCAGAAAATCCTATCCATTTGGCAAACTGGCTTGAATACAGAAGTTCACAAAGCAACGAGAGCTTTGGATCCTCACCTCGTCCTAACATTCCTAGCTGTTTGAGTGTCCTGACAATTGTTTATTGTCTGAAGTCTATACATTAGAGAGAATTTTTTTCTCTGCTAATATTTCCCATTGATCTAAGCTGCTGTCAACTTACCTGGAGGTATCCTGCTTAGGTGACTCTCTGGTCATGCTGTGCATATGAGAGTGCTCTGTATTCTGAGCAGGCATAAACATGAGTGGCTTGGTGAACCTAGTAATGAAACATAAATTAAGAAAGGAAAATTATATTTAACA
This sequence comes from Catharus ustulatus, assembly GCF_009819885.2. Taxonomy (NCBI): domain Eukaryota; kingdom Metazoa; phylum Chordata; class Aves; order Passeriformes; family Turdidae; genus Catharus; species Catharus ustulatus. The sequence goes on along the minus strand of NC_046228.1, from coordinate 15,365,291 downwards.
ACAGTGACTATAAAGAAAACATCTCTTTCTTTTCCCCTTTCCCCTCAAAATTCTAAAAAATAACCTTAAGAATATTACTTCTTGGGTTATTGAAATGAACACAGAAATGGTTGGTAATATTTGTGTAGATAATCTGAAGAGATTTACTGTATGTACTTCTTGTGTTACTGTATTTCTTCTAGAGAAAGAATTACTAGACATGTAATATCTAGCTGAGAAAATACATTTTCTGACAGTTTTAAATAATGCACAAACATTCACAGCAGTGGATTACCTGGTTACTGGTGGTGGTGATGGTTTTTCCTGTAAGAGAAAATGGGCTTAATTTTTTTTGGTCACCTTTTGATTCCGTAAAATAAATTTGTATTTATGTTACCACATCAAGATATTGTTTTTGCATTGTGATACAGATTTGTACTAGAGTTCTGTCTGGTAATCTACGTTAGGATGGGAGAGGCAAGAACTCAACATCAGTAAATCTGCTTTGGCCATATGTTATGTCAGTACCAGCAAATGGGAAAAAAATTACTGTGTCAGAACTGTCACTGCTCCTCTGCTGCAGTTCTGCTTCTGTAAAACATTCCCTTAGGCTGCTGCTTCACAGAGTGGATCACTATCACAAAGAACTGGGAAACTTTTCCCTTCCCATTTACTCTTTTGAAATGGTTTGTCAGCTTCTCTGAAAAGGGAGTGTCAGAAAGCTTTAAGTGCAGGAAGAGATTTATTCCCAGTTTTCCCTTCTGAAAGACTGATAATCTTTTCTCACAATCACATTTGTACCCTGCCTGAGGGCAATGGGAGTCATATTGTTGAAAGGCCTCACCTCTTCTTCAGGAACCTCGTAGACTTCTACAGGACAGGGAAGAAATAAAAAGCATCCTTTAGTGTAGCAAAAACATACTGCATGTTACCATAAAAGCTGATCTGAATTTGTCTGATTTGACTTCTGACACTGGAAAATAACTTGGTGAAACTGCTTAGAACTTGAATCAGGCACCAAAACCCTGGAGTAGCAATATCCCCTGTCTTCTAGTTGGAACTTCAGGTGAAGTCACAGGAATTCTGATATACAGTCACTGTATTAATTAAGTTTCCTCCTACTGCAAAATCCTTTTATTGGTTTTTCTTCTCCTTCCCTCCCCCCTGCAAGCACCTGGGTCAGTTTGGAAAAAATGCATTATCACACCTGTACTAGTATTTAGCCTTTCCTTGACTCAGGGAGGAAGAAATCAGGCAAGTCATAAATGCAAGCTGGCTCATTTGCATGAGCATCCCTCCCTGAGTTCTGACTCGCAAGTATATTTTAATTCAGAGATCTTAAAAGAAAAAAACACCAGCATCTTTATCTATGCCCAGTTTCTTCAGTGAAAATAGAATTCTATTTCAGTGAATTTCATGTCAGGTTACATCACTTTACTGCTCCCAAGTGTCTCAGCTCCCACCAGGGGGAGATGTTTTATTTTTCAGTAGCATCTGTCAGGAGCTGGTTGTTGCTCTGATTTACAGAAAGGCTGAAATTGAAAATGGCATTTTAAAATGTCTGGAAAATGACTCACGAAATCTTAAGTAATTCATAAAAAATGTTAGTTTACAGGTGTAGTTTTGTGACTTTAAAGCTAAACACATTGCTAATGAATATGCAAAGCTTTTTAAAGAACCTGGATCATGTCTGAAAGGTTATATCCAAGCAATTAATGAGATAGTGAGGATGCAAAACAACTCTAAATTGGCAGAGAGAGATTAAACAAGAATATCTGAACTTACAAAAGCAAATAGGATTCCTCTTATTTGTTTCTTTTTCCAAATAAAATGCTCTTTACAGAGCCTCAATCGGAACACTCTTATTAAAAGCCACACAAGACATCAGTCTGTAAAGAATTTCTATATGGCTAAGTCTAATGGTCTAAAAGTATTGGGTCTTGATTCTTATGGTGAAATGGGATTACTGACATACTGAGTCCTATAATTCTTTTTGCTATATTGATCCATTTGTGTTCCTCCACTAGAGCAAAAGACTAAAAATATATTAATTGGGGGCAATTGCCTTGTTCTAGTTTTATTCATACTTAAAATGGATTTACTTTTCAAGCTAGACAAAGCAACTGCTACAACATAGAAAAGCTAAAGTGGAACATATTTTTGTTTTACTTTAGTATGTCACAGGGTTAGTGGTGTGAATACATCAGGCATAATTTAATATTCCATAGTCTTACATTATTTTATTCTAACAGCATTGCAAGCTCCACATACCTTGCATATTAGAAGTAAGAGAAGGCTTTGGAGAAATAGGGGGGGCTGGCTTTGTTGTCTTCATAAATCTGTTCACAGGTGCTAAAAACATATTTTATTCATGTACATATATATATATTTATGCACATGTGCATATATACACACATATTTATATATATACACACATCTGTTAAAAAACTAACAATGTAACATTTATACAATAAGAATGAATATTAAATAGGTCCAAATGACAACCTTTTGTGTGACCTTGAATAAATCAACTGAGCCAGAAAGCAGCTCTCATTTTAAAAAACAAATATTATTCAGTATTCCAGGCTTTCTGAAAAGGTTTGATACTGTCAGCAATGTCAGAGAGCAGAACTACATACTCTTCTCTGTTTACTTTTCACCTTTGGGCTGTAGTAGTTTCATTCTCTAGCTAAATATACTTATATAAAAATGGGATTTTAAAAATAAAAATAAAAGCAAAGTCTGTTTTTATCTACTAAAGATCACAAAATGCTTGTTCTTTTCCTGAAATACTTCAGCAAACAGAGAATTTTAATGCTACTGCTCCCTTGGATGAGAAGCCAGGTCATATGTCATAAAAAGCCTCCTGGTTATACAAGGGCTGGACTTTGAAATAGCTGAGTGAGAGGGGCAGAAATTAAACATGTCTTCCAATAAAGTTAAAAATATTTTTGGCCTTGTTATAAGCAAAGGAGCCAATTGCCTTTTTGCAGGCTGTGATCACTTTAATAGCTGCATCTCCACTCTCTGAACCCTAGAAACAGACTTTAATTTGACGCAATTTTTTTCACTATTATTCCTAATAAAGCAATAATTATAAGCTTAAATAACTAAAACTCACATTTTGTAGGTAGTGACATGCTGCTTTCTGTGGGTTCAATATAGTTATCATCATCATTATCCACTGGTACAATGTAGTTATCCTATGAGAAATGCAGAACAAAAATCTATCAGTTAAACCTCCATCATGTCAACACACTCTTGGCACTGAAGCAGTTTACAATAATTGCCATTTCACAGTGACTCCTATTTCAGACATTTATCATTCTATGTGGAAGGGAATCCCAAAGACTGAAAATCCTTTATGAAATGATTCCACTGGTGTGTGGAAGCCCTCTGTTCCCTCTGGTCCTGCAGTAGCCTTTAAGGTGAGTCTCTCCCCATTGCCTGCAGCTTGTTATGGATGATCAGAAGCTACTCCATAGCCTAAACAGCCTCCTTGATACTCAGAGCAGGCATATATCCCCTAGGAATCAGTATGGTACCTGCAGATCACTGTTAGTGATCTACAAAATGATTTGTACTGCAGAGGCCAAGAAAGAGACCAGACCATGGCATTGCTATGACATTTACACAGTTAAAACAAATACATCTGCAAACTTTACCTCATCATCACTGCACTCCTTAGGCTTTGGTGGCACTTTTGGTTTTGCAGCAGGAGATGGCAATGGCATGGATGGCACACATGGTTTCTTTGGTCTGGACATGGCTGGACTGGGTGTACTTGGGAGAGGTTTGTTGATGGGAGGAAGCTGCGGGTTACTGGTGCGATTGTCTTTTAATTTGGTAGAAAACAACAATTTTAGTAAAAATTACACATTAGTCTCTGCACTTTCTCCTATGCTTGTGCAAAAGCCTTTGATGTGGCTGCAGCACAGGTCAAATGGACCTGAGCACAGCTGGACTTGATATTGAGACTTGTGTGCAAGCAGGTCCTAGTTCATTGCTCAGGACAGCAGCCTAACCTTCTGTATCAGGCTGCAAAGGGTGCCCAGCCACTGATTGTTGTATGAACAACTGTTTAACTCCTTGGGGAAAAGGTGGTGGCTGGGTGCTGTAGTGCATATGAGACATGAGAAAAACACACTGGGTGGGACTGGAACATGAATTATGCCAGGTTCTCAGGTGACAAGCAGATAAACTTCTATGAGTACATATGTGGTATTTTAATTTTGATAAATATTCTACAACCAGTAACAGTCTGGTATGATACAAAAATGAAAGCAGGCATGTCAATGTTTCTTTTCTCTGTGTCTCAAATCGTCATCTAACTGAAGCCAACTTTCACTTCAATGCAGCCTATCCATGGTTGAAAAGAATTAAATCAGAAAGAAAAAAAATCTCTTTATACTGGACTGATGTAAGTAAAATCTCAATCCTGTCCCGTTTTTCAGGATACTTATCATCCTTAGTACCAATTCTGAAGGACAATAATGAGTGAATATTTGGGCTACTGTTTTACTGCTTTGGGAATAATGATTGGAGAAACAGAAAATATTAAGAAGGGACCTGTCTAGTCTTATGTGTCTCATCTTTAAGAGGAATTCCTGCATCAATATATATGGATTAATTTGGAGGCCCAAGTTAATAGTATCTCCCATACCTTTGCTTGAATTTTGTCATTAGCAGATGTTTATCAAAGTCTGTAGGATACATTATATGAAAATTATAAACATCACTACTGGTAGCACTAATCTGTTTTGTGTTGTAATAAAAAAAATCATACCCCTGAATGCTTAAAAACTGAATATCAAAATTAAGAGCAAACTCTTGAGGAAAGGACAGATTAGTGCATTTGAGGCCTCTTCTCTTCTGGTACTGATGAAAAAGCAATTATCAAGGTGACATGGTTAACTAGTCCATTCCATAACTACCTGCATATTCACCCCTAGAAATAGGGAATGCAGAGGGAATCTTCTTTTTCTCCTTCTCACTTGGAGGTGGCTCATAGCTGTCATCAGGATTCTCTTCACTGGGGACCACATACATCTCAGAGTCAGAGTGATCATCTGGATTTTCATAATCACTGTCCTAGAAAGACAGAACTTCCCATTTCTCATCTCATAGCAATCTATAACACAAATATCCTCGCAAGAGTGTCATAACAAAATTACAACCATTTACCCTTGGATGGACACATCACATTCCCTTTTAGTGCCTCCTCTTGCAAAGAGGCACTCCTGCCTCCTCCCCTTCTGCTCCTCCCAGGAGCTCCCTGTCTTCTTGCAATCTCCAAGGAGTCCTTTCACCTCAAGAGCTCAGTCTTCAAATTATAGCCCAGTAGCTTGTTTCCCTTCCCAGGACAGTTCCTTTCTAGATCCAGCTGTGACTCTTGATGTGTGTTGTCCCTTCCCCTCCCTTTCCTGTGAAAAGGGTACTCAAGATCTGACTCCAGAAGGAAACTGGTCGCTTCAGGCTGGCAGTTGCACCATTACTTTACATGGCTGACAGCCATGAATTGCTTCATTCTAATGTTTTCTAAAATCTTAGCAGAAGTTTTCATTTTTAGTAAGAAGTAGCTTTCTTCTCCTCACCCCTCCCACCCTTCCTGCCCCAAATAAAACCTCTTACTGATTTCTGAAAACATAGTTCAATTTAGGAAGTCCCTCAAATTGATGCCATGTGCTTACTTATCCAAAAATCTTAGCATTCACGGCTACCACTGACTGTGCTTCTGAAAGTACTTCTAAGTTGAATGTAAAAAAATTGAGGCAGCTAAAAATCAGTGGCTACTTGTGTATTAAACTGATGTAAGAAAATAACATTTCAATAGTATTTAGTTCAACCACAAGTAGATGACTTATAAAGAAACTTCTATTATTATTTCTTGTGCTAACTTGTTGCCACAGTAACCTCCTACTAGCCCAAAATATGTACTTACAAAATCATCTGACCATTGATCCTCTTCATTGTCTGCATGTTCTAAACCAAACATTAGAGTTATTTAAGGAGATGTAATAGTGAAAGCAAATGCTTATCTTAGATTGGTTTTTCAATCTATACGTATCATATTCAGTTAAAAAAGAGTGAGAAAAATTTCCAAAGAGTTCTGAGCAACACATCTGGTTTGGACAGAATAGTAAAATAAATGCCTTCTTGCTCATTTTTGACAAATTATTTCAGACCTGTTGGAAAAGCATTAGAAAATGACAAACTGTGCATGGTCTGAACAGCAGACCGTTCACTTCAACCACAGTGTCTTGCTAATGCATCTCATTTTTAAGTAGGAGTCACAATTTCTAGATAAGGGAACTCTTGCTGACCTCTGGGCCAATCTTCTTATTGTTAAAGTGACAAGACAGCACACTAATTACAAGTGTTTATGTTAAACAGGGGACAGTTACCTGGTAACTTCCAAACTTCTTTTTTCTTCTATTCTTACCTTAACAAGATGGCTGCTAACTTGTAAAAATAGCATGGGCTAGTTTGTGGGCAGTGCTGTATGATAAGCAAGTAGAGATCTACCTTTAAGATAATTCTTGATGTCATCATAGTATTAAGATTTTTAAATTGGAAGTGATGCATTTGTTCAATTTCTTCCATATTTACTTTCGTAGCTTCTGTAAGGAGGGACTGGATGCAAATCCTCCTCCAGTTTTACAGCAGCCTAGATACAGAACTCTGATTAAGACTGATTTTGAAAGAGTGGTTACTTGCTACTCTTCATGCTGGCACAATTAATCTTTTTTTTCTTGCCTTTCATTTCAGAGGTGTGAACTACCTTCAGAGTTCTTGATAATGGTATCCTGTTCTCTCATTAAAAACAAATTATGAGGCAATGTACAACTGAAATACTGTTAGGCATATAGATAGCAAATTAACACAGACATGCAGTTTAAATTTACATTAATACAGCCTTACCTGAAGCATAATCCCTTTGTGGTAGACTTGGCGGTGGCTTTTTTTTAAGCCTGTAAATTATAATTATTACATTTATGATCTCATAAGTAACATTCACTAGAAGGGAGCATTAGCCAGACACATTAAAAAGCTGATAACAAAAGATACCTGCAGCTAAAGAAATACAGATTACCATCACAGATGCTTAGCAAATAGCTGTAGAAGAATGCTTTGAAAATGCTTTGAATGCTAGAAACTGATAAAACAATAAAACAGAATCTGAGATTTTAATTTTTTTTCACTAAGAACATATGTTGAAAGGACAGCTTCCTTGCTCATACCCCTCTTCTTCATTTCCAGAAAGAGATAAAATAGGGGGCAGAGATAAATTATGATCTATTGGAAGATGAAAATCTGTTCAGGTTCTTTATTAAGACGATGGCATAAGAAAGTAGTGTAGCACTCTCCATTTGTATTTTTAGAACGTAATTTTGCATGCACTTTATTTGATGATTAATATTTAAATGTATACCAGGTGTCTCAGTAAAAGATTCTACATTTTTATGATTATTTTATGATGTTATGTCCCTTTTTTGGTGAAAACTGTTACAATCACATCACATACCGAGTGAATCAAAAGATAATTTGTAGAAATACTGAAAGGATCTTTTTGGCAATACAGGCAGGTTCAGATGTATGTTCACATATATATATATCTAGCAAGCAGAAGTACACATGTGCAAACACACACACATATATATATGTATATATGTATATGTATGTATTCATGTATACTCCTCCTTACTAACTTGCAGCTGTCCAAAGAAGACATTGAATTGCAGTTAGTTGAATTATTTCACTACTCTGTAATGAAAGAGATGAATTTGGGTTTAAAGTCAAGCTGAACACTGTATGTGTGATATCACAGGCCAGACTGATGCCTCTGCACAGGGAAAAACTCTTCCTTTTTAGTAGCCAGATAAAACATTAAGATAATTAATGACTTAAAATTATTCTTTAAAGTGACTTTTGAACATTGTCTGACAGCTTCCTTGTAGCACCGATGAGATCTCACCATGGACATGAAGCTTTGTCCACTAAACTGACGACTTCACTCATTATTCAGTCAGGTTGTAACAAATTCATTTGCAAAAATAAGCAAATATTAAAAAGAACCCAAATCCCCAAAGAATTTAAAATGGTTTTTCAGGATCTCTGAGCAATAGAGTTTACAAATGTTGCTTTACTACAGGAATTTGACACTCAGTATTTAGGTCCTGAGCTTGCTGCCTAGGTATCATTGTTCAGGTGTTTGACTCAGGGTGGTGGCATGCTGGCACTACCACATCAACTTACAAATTTTCCTGTCTGCTTTGAGAAATGCTTTGGCTACTTCTGAGTTGAATTAATGGAATTCTGTTGTTCAGATAGTCACCAAAAACACCCCATGCACATGCATGAATCAATGAATAAAATGGTGCAGGCATTGCTAAAACTCAAAAAGCCCAACCCCCTCCAACCAAACAAAAACCAAACCAGGAAGATTACTTTTACAATGTTAACCTTCTTTGTTCATGGCTAAAAACACTAATGATGGATAGCTGTCTCCTCAGAGGTTATAACTTCCTGCACAATATAACTGAGTGCACAAACAGTAAATTAAAAAGCATTCTCAACAGCTCTGCTCTGGTCTTCTGTCCAGGTTAGCACAGCCATGTTAGAAAGAAAATCCCAGGGCCACTGCCAGGGCTCATCTCACATCTTAGGAAGGGGAGACCAAGATCTCTTGATCTACCATGAGTTGTTCGGAAATGGTGGAGACTTGGAAAATAGTGGAACTGAGGCAACAGTAAGAGGCTGACTGGATCATGGTATAAAGTACATGGCTTAAGCAATATCACACATTTCTAAGCTGCATAGCAGAAATCTTCCACACTTGGTACCAGGCCCTGTAAATCCTGGCAGTGGCCCTGGCAGAAAATGTAAATATGTTATAACAAAAGCACATGAGGTACAGAACAGAGGTCTGTGTCTAAGCAGCCTATCATGCTATGGTGCAGCTATGGAATAGCATACCGATCCCAAGTATCTTTCCCAGTTTTGCAAATTAAGGCCACTTGTTCATTTTGGAACCTGAATATCAATAGAAGAAAAGAAATAATGTTTCTGTCACAGAGCTGAAACAGTTCATGGCCACATCTATATATGTTAGAATCTTTTGAAATATGTTATTTATTCTAAAATTCAAATCCACTTAAAAAGCAGTTTTCACAGTACTGGTATGATTTTCTGAGTGCCTGAACTGGAATCCAAGCTCTTTTGAAGTCAGCTGGAGCTTCACTTTACAGGAGCCAGAACTCTACCCAATATGCAAACCATAATACAAGCTCAAAAGACACAACCCTACAGCAAGGTGTGGTTACCCAGCAGACTCTGACCTCACTGTCCACACAGATCCCTGCAGAATGGCAATTGTCTCTGTCCTGTTCCCTGAAGTTAATGAGAAGGGACGGGAAGAATCAAATGCCATCCAACTGAGTGCGCATATTTGAATGTATTTGATCCTAGTACACAAACTGAAGCTTCAACAAATAACCAGGTAGCACTTGAGACATTTCATATAATGGGTTATAGATGCTTCTCACACAAGAATAGAATGCAGGGTACAGAAATTCAGAACAACTTTTAAGAGAATAAATTATTCAATTTTTAAGCAATGTATTCCAAGATTTCCCCCTATAACATGCTGAGATTGATCCAACAAAACATTTAGGCACGTACTTAACTTCTCTAACATATATGGTCCTGTAGGAACTGCAAATATTAATTATTTCAAATTTGTAGCACATTTTTGTTTTCCTGCATAAAGCGAAGTATTTAAAAGAAACTGCAGCAGAGGTCTGGGTGTTTTGCTCTAGCAACACTTGTTTTTACAGGCTACAAAAAGAAAAATAACCAAATATACATATTAGTAGACCTTTACATGTAGCACTTAAATTTTCCCACAGGTGCATTTCCCTACTACTGTTTCTGCTCACTCCCCCAGCATTTAAGATATGCCTGAAAACTCTTTGTTTTCAAAAGCCCTTTGCTTTTTGTATTACTAAATCTGTAGAAAGTCCACTCCCTTCTTAGGAATCATTTTAACCTAACAGTTTTTACAAAAATTATAGTGATATCTTTTCTGAGTTGAGTACTTATAGTATTTATTAGCTTTACATGCTCTAGATCATCACACTTGTGATTACACAATAAATTAATTGAACTTTGCCAGAAACATTTTCAGAGGTCCAAAAGGTCTGATGTGAACAGATAAACTTTTCCTGAACTGTGTTCTCATGACCTAGTGCAATAATTTGTTACAGATTTTGAATTATGCAGCAATTGTACAAGAAAAAATTAAACTGCACGGGATTTTTTTGGGAAAGTATTATTATTACTCTTTCATACATGTTCTTACAATGTGCTATGGCATTTTTAGTAATAAATATCCTGGCACTCAAAACATTCTATTCAGGTGCACAGTAATTTTCATGTTTCTTCAGCATAATAGTTAAAATTAGGAATTACACTTTTTCCTGTTTTCTTTTTCTGAGTGTGGTACAGCTTGATTTTGGTATTTTCTCTTACTGTTTGGTCCATAAAATACCAATTTTCCCTTTGCCAAGGGTTTGATCATGAATGTGTTTTAATTGGAGCTATGCAGGTTGAAGAGACATTTAGTGACACAACAACTATTTTACTGCCTAAATTATAAATGGCACAGAAAAATGGACCACACAAATCTGAAGCAAAGACTTATCCAACTAAAAAGCTGGGTAAAGCATCTTTGTTCCATTTTTCAGGTCACATGGCAAATGTTCAAGAAATGGACATATTTGGATAGTGTGCAGTCAGAAACATGAGTACAAGTACATGGTTTCTGATGACTTTGTGAAGGATGTGATATTACAACAAGGTGAATAAATTGAACTTCTTGTTTCTTATTCAACACAGTAGGTCAACATATACCAAAACTTAGGTGAAGTCCTGACTTTGCTGTACATGCCAACTTCAGTGTAGCCAGGGTTCCACTGAACAAAGCCTAGAGGCTTAAAGCTTATGATGTACAGATGAGTGCTTGTCTTCACAGTGTTTCAAGCATAGGCAACCACCCTACATCATAAAACCCATGATTTCTCTGCTTCCCTGTTCTGTATTACCAAGGATGTGAATATGAAAAAAATGCCCCCAGCTCTCACTATTTATACAATTCTGGCTACAATCACTGCTTCTACACCTGAGTACATAATCCTCCTTGACACTGATCTGCACAGCAGCTGGGACTCAGAGCTGTAAACAGTTTTGCAGGTGATTAAGGGCAAGCAGGTGACAGCTATCCTGTGGTGGCCGATATTTTTATTGCCAGAAAACCTTGAGTCAGAATGGGGAAAAACAGGAACTTTTAAGCAATGAAAAAACAACCTATCTTGGCTGTTACCAGGACTGTTCAGCCTGCCTTCCACAGAGCTTTAAAGACACACATGGATAGTAGATGAATTCCTCCCCACCTGCATCCCACAGAAGAACTACACTGGAGAGCAAGTCTTGATACAAGACCTCTTACATTTCTGCACAATCGAGAGCCAATCCAAATACTGCTAATAAGTCTAATGTTTTTAATGAATATTTGACAATTCTTTCAATTTGTGTAGCAGAGGCTTACAGCATGTATCTGGGTGAAAACTTTAGACTTCAGATAAGCAAGAACACTATTTGAAATTATTTCTACTTGTAATAGGTTTGGTTTTTATTTTCTTTACCAGCATATGGATGAATCTGTGCTACACAAAGCCCATTTTAAATAAAATTTTTCCTGCTTCAGTCATGTTTAGAACCATGACATTTAATAATACTTTAACTGAAATGGAAGTAGTGATAAACTAAATAAACGTGTTCTAGAGAAAGCATCTACAATCAAACAAAAAGCCCCCAAAGGTTGCATTGTGAGGATCACAGCCAGCTCTAGTTCTGTAAAGCTTAGCACCACTTACAGTGGTGTCAATTCATGCTCTTATTGGAAGTCTCATTATGTGCTGGGTTCAAGACTTAAACTCTGAAGTCATATGCAAACATTAGAAATTCTTCAATTAAAAAAAAATAATTCTGATCTTCATAACTTGAAAAAAGATTATTATGACTCAGATGAACCACAGTAACATCAGAAAGTTATGTTTTTATACCTTGGTGTGTATTCTTATAACTGCGAGAGTTGACATGTGAGCTTCGTGCTGCAGCCATACTTTGAGTTTTTATGAGTCTGCTCTTTCATACAGATTTTTTTTTTATCTTGAGTGAATCAAAGAATTGCAGTGCTATAGCAACAATCTTTGACACTTAAGGATGACCTTCCCAGCTTCTGCTACATTCGGTTCATATTACTTCTCCCTTTTCTGTTCTTCCCCTCTTACTCTCTAGGAAGGACCCACAATGACCACAACTGATTAAGAACAGAATTCACATTCAGGTGGCTATTGGAAACACTTTGTCAGCCTCAAATGATAAATCTTAGATGCTACTATTGTTTTTGTCATCTTTCCTCTCTGAGGCTTTTGAACTGAGTCCATTGGAACACTACTAATTACAGTTAAACAAGTATTGTGAAGTAGGGAGCCGCCCTTTATTAAAAAGCAACAACTGTAAGAAATCCTCTTTAACCCCCTCCTCTCCAGAACTCCACCAAAAGCCTTGGACAGCTAGCATCTTTTCCCTATGAGCAGGACCCAGGTGAAAATGAGATTTTTGTAGATGGGTGGTGAACACAGTGGTCACTGTGTTAAAAACAGAAACACAAATTAAATTAAACCCCTTAGTAGTTGAAAGCGGGCCATTTTATGGGAAAAGCTCCTTTTATGCTTGCATGAAAATAACTGTGATTAACTGTGAACTGCAGCAATCTTAGAGTGAAAGAGGATGAGTAAAGGAAAAAATTATCTCAAAAATCTGATGTATCAGGTGTTTTACCATCAGAGCCTGCTCAAGGTCTGTGGGAACAAACACAGCTGTGGAAATGAGAGCACAAAGGAGGGCCAAGATTACTGCTCCTGCCTGGGGAACAGGGGAGCTGGTCAGTCCTGCTGCTCCTAGGAGTGTGTCCCCTCCTCTGGCAGGTCCAGCAGCTGCCCCACAAACACCAGCCCTGCCTGGGCTGAGCCAGCCTGGCTCTCCTGAGCTCTTGCTCAGCCAAACCAGGCAGAGCCCTACTGCTCCTGCCAGCAGCTGACTGATTGCTTCGTATACACCAGAATTAGCTGTTTCCCTTGAACTCAGCCATCATGGTCTCTCTTCAAAAACAATTTCAAACAATGCTTCCACATGTCTTTTATGTATAAGAGCTGTATTTCTGGAATTTAATATGGTTGTCCTGGAAACATTTCAGATAGGGTGTTGTAATTAACTCCTAAAAGTACTTAATACTTTTGTTGCCAATGACCCATGTAAAGAAACACATCTGAATGAGAAAATCACATCCAAATGGAATTTCAATGCAAATGAGCTGTGGCATTAAGAAAAGTGTGCTAAATAGCTAATTGCTTTAAATAGATGTTTGACTGGAAACAGTGAATAGTGTATTCATTTGACAAGGATGCAAAATTACTGGGATTTCTTTCTGTGTATAAATACATATGAATATTTTATGATACTTTCATGCACGTGACACAATCTGCAAGTTGTTTAGCACATCTTACTTGAATAAGGGTGTTAGGTAATGCTGGATTTTGTTTTATGAGACTGAAACACAGGAGGACTTAGCATTTTTATGGGAATTTTAAGTATGATGTCTGACCAGTTGGTTCAAGGTGGAGCTCAAATTCAACTTAATTGCAGCAGGAAGCCTAAACAGTTGCCTAAGGAGAAAGGCATACATGCAAACAATAAACAATGACCAATCCCAGCAAATGTTCAACAAAAAGGCTCTTCACTCAAATACTGTTTTTTTCAAGGCTTCAAACACAACCTATCATTGGACTCCAGTTCTGCAACTCGTTTATGATAGTCTTAATACTGATGACAATTCTGCAGGTTGCAGTCTGAACCAAAGCTCTTTGCAAGCACTGAAGTACATCCCTCTGGAATGACATGGTCCCACCACTGAAGTACTACACACCACCATGCTCCTAATCCCCACTTCCCCACACTGATAAAACTAGGGATTGGCATTGCAAACTTACTTTTTGAACTTGTTTATTATCCCACTTTCATTTTTCTTGATGTCATGCACCATCTTTTGAAGCTTCCTGTAAGATATTAAACAAAGCCAGCATTAAATTACCAAGTGGTTACGCAGCCATTAATATAAATCAAGATAAATATGCCCAATGTATCTTCAATAAGTAGTTAATTGAAGTAGTTAAATCATTTGTGCATGAAGCGTTTCTTCCTTTTTAAGAGCTCTTTAGCATTATTTGTGTTATTCTTCTTCTAAATACAGTTATGTACAGTATAAACAATTTAAGAGTAAGTGCATCAGGAAAAAAATAAGTCCTTGCCTAAATTTATAGTTTAGAATATTTAAATGTTAACATTTTATCTAGAAGTGGTTTTATAACACTGCAAAGCTATAATGGTTATGCCCTCTGATTTCTGACCATACATGGGACACTTAAATAACATGAGAACAATGCACAAATAATTCACAAGCAAGCACATCTTTAACTCCTGCTGAAAACTCAAGCTATTAATTTACAGCAAAATGATATAGTGTTACCTGCTAATATAGAGAAATGAATTACTTATAGTTGTGAGAATCAGGTGTACAGCAAAATGCTCCAAAATTTCCAACAACAGTGTACTACACCTATAAGAGTAGATTGGATTATTATCTAAACTAACCAGATACATTAAATCTGGGGTGAAAAGCTCACAAGAACTTCTGCTTTTCTGTTGTATTTGTTGGGGATTTTTTCCTTAACAGATTCAGGTTCTGGTTCTGCTTGAAACATCAGAAATAGCCATCATCTGCAGTTTGCTGTTTCTGTATTGTGCCCCAGCTGGCACCTGGCAGTGTCTATAAATGAAAAGTAATGAGGAATGAAAAGAATGAGAGAAGATCTAAATGGTTTAGTTCTAGTTTGGGGAGAATGGCTGTAAGTGTTTGTGTTTCTTTCAAAAAGGCTTGCCAGAATTGAATTAGTTAAATTTCTTTCGTTGTTCATCAGAGATAGGACTCACCAACAAAAATCTAATTGTAGATTTATATCTGAATATTCCTTATTGCTCATCACTGACACTAGTATCTTTACATTAGCAAAAATGTTATTCTATTTTGAAAAAAGGTGGGCTTTTTTCACACTGCTGGTTTTATTCTATATTGCCATTTATTTGCTAAAAATCTTCACACATGCATGCAAATAACATCCAACACAAAACTGACAAGTACCTGAACTTGCTTTTCATTTGATCATATTTAGGTGAATTGATTAGAGCATCATGGATGTTCCATGCATATTGAATAAGGCTATAGCTTAAAAGATAATTTTATTACATGTTTCTATTAAAAAGGGGTGCATTTAAATTAGGAAATCACACACACTGGTGCTGTTATGATATTTTTTCCATGCAGATGGACTGCAATGAAAACATTCCCATTTTTTGCATAGTCACATTTCTTAAAAATCTGTGAGTCTTATTCCTTATTCCTTTTCTGGAGGCATTTAGATTTCTAATTACGACTTTGATAAATTAGAGAGTACCTAATATGCATTAGTGTGAATTCTTTCAGTTTTTAAAGTTAGATAGCTCTTATAGGAGTTGTCAAAATACTTGTTTGTTGCCCCTAGAGAATTTAACTTTTTCTGAAGCCTGTGAGATAAGCAGATAACTAGTGCACTAAATGAGAAGTGTAGGAAGTCATCAAGCACAGCTGATCTCCAGTTCAAGTGGAATCCCCTTCGACCCACAGAGTTGGATAAGCTGCAAAAACCAGGCTGTCCAGTTAGAGGCTGAAATTTCTTGAAGTGCCAGGCCATATAAAGGCAACAAGTGAAGAGCTTTAGAAACAGCTGTCTGTCTGATTTGTGATCTTAGAAAGACAGAAGAAAAGATGAGAGCCAGATAGAAAAGTCTATGGCAAGAGGATTCTCCATATCTTAAGGCACTCAATCCCAAACCCAAAGGCCATTCCAGAGCGATGAGAAAAGTGAAGCACAGAAGGGCATTTGTACATCTAAAGTTGTGACTGAATCTACATATCTGACTAGCACTAAAATACTTGCTATATGGCTCTCAAATACTCGAGATTATACTCCAAGCAAAGGGAGTTGTGAAAGGACTTTACCAGAGCACAGCCCCAGAGGAGCCAGGAAATGGGGCTCGCATGGCCCAGTGCAGGCAGCCCTTGTGTCAGGTACATAACTACAATGGCTGAGTCAGGAGCTCATCACCAACTAATGTTTATTCTCTAGTGTTCTCTTGGGATGAGCAGATCCTAGAAATACTCAAGGACCTGCATCAGCTAGTACTGTAAATAAAAATAATGAGTCATGCTTGTCTTACTTTGTGTTGCATATAATTAAAGATAATCAAGAGGTAAACCTTAAAGTTGCTTCTTTAACTACAAGCTCCAGCACTTCATTAAACCTGCTTGGGATCTTTTTATGCATAATCATTTTTGCAGATAGCAGTGCAATCTGTATTGCTGCTGATTTTTGAAAACACATTCCAGCAATAGATATTGTGAGATCCATTTAAACTGTAAATTGTATGGGACCCTTTGATCAGGATCTCATGGCATACAATAGATTTTCAAAGTTCTGCAGAAAATAAGTTTGGAAGTATTTGCTGTAGGTGCTTCTAAAAAATTTTGGGTTTCTTACAAATACATCAGAAATTCTTCATGTTGGAAGGAATAACAAAAAAAGACAGAAACCTAAACCAAAACACTTTTCAGCCTGTGTTGCTATTTTTGTAGCTAAAAACTCCAGTAATTCAGAATTATCACATCTATTGACAAAGGGGCCACTAGCTGTGATACATATGTGAAGGAAGAGGAAAGTTATATCATTGTAAATACCATAGATGCTGAAAGAAGGACTTGATGTGTGACAAAATACCTTGCTGCACTCAAGGACTGGCAGAGCTGCCTCGAGATAAAACAAAATGAAACAAACCCACCCTCTCTTTGATCTGGTCACAGTCAGCTTGTGAGGAATATGTGATGATGAAGTGAGGATGATGGGTAAACCTGGCCTGTGACACATCCCCACCTTCAAACATCACCTGGGAGCCTTTGGCTCTTTTGTGTACACACTATCCTACAAAAGCTTTCCAAAGGTAAAGTAGTTTTTAAAGAGAAAAATGAAGACGAATAAAGTGTGTAATAAGTTTTCAACTCAGATGTGAGATGAGGTACAGAGACTTGTGAAAGAGAAGTCTGTCTTAATTTCAGACAGATTTGTGCAATATGGAATTCTCCCACCATTAAGACTAGTTTTTGAGAAACTGTATTTATGGCTATTTACCAATATGTATTCTGTAGATATGTGTGTTAAGGCTCAGAGCTGTCAGCATGAGTGGCTCCCCAGTGGTCATGGCCTATCCCTGCTCCTGGAAACAGGGAGGGATCTCCTGTTCACCCACTTGTGCACACTGAACCCAGTGCTTTGCACCCTCACTGCACACCTGGCTGTCAGGCTGTTATCTGTGTGTCACCCAGGGAGTGACAGCCCATGGCAAGAGAATTTTCCAGGGTCTCTAGAGGGACAATTGCTTCAGGGTGTCTGCTGTGAGCACTTGGAGCTGAGAGGAGTCCTGCTAGAGTTTTTGGAAGCAGGGCTGACTGCAGCTTCAGTAATGAGTGGTAGCAAAACAAAAACAAATTTTAAATTAGTTACAGGAAATTTTCTATATTACAAGAATACCTATTTCTGTTTATCTGGGATGAAAATTATACCTTCTTACATTTCAGACAGGACTGTCTGAATTACCTGTTTTGCCTCTTGAAAAATCCCCATCAGTACTCACAAACCAGTTTCTTTAGTTATAGAAGAGCAAAATTTTGAACACGATATATTGACAGGCTTGCTAGGGCAGCTTTACAAGCCATATTAACACACTCAGCATGAAGAGACCTGTATGTTCCTTCTCCTCTTCCTCTTATCAGTTAGGTCTTTAACTGATGAAGTTGAATGGTTTTAAAATAGTAAAAATAATTTAAAAAATAAACACACTGTAAATCATAGACAATTTGCATGCCAATTGCAGTTCTTAAAGCTTTTCGGGTACATGTGTTTCTCACTGGCAAGACAATCTGTAGTTCTGTACCTAGAAAGGCATGTTTTGTGAAGATTACTATGTCTATTCACTTAAAGTAAAGGGTAGTGGGTAGGTGTAGGACTCACTTTTGGCTTAAGAAAGATCACATTACAACAAAAAATTGTTGTTTTTCAGAACTTTTGTTGGTTTGTTTGGGCTCTTTTTCAGGCAAATTTAAATAATTGGCATTAGAAACCTAGAATAGGATTTAGTAAGTGAAAATTTAGACTTAAAATATCTCCAAAAATACCCACTTGCCTCAGCTACAAAATTTACAAGAATCACAAAACAGAAAGCAAGGAAGAGTATAATAAAATTTGGAGAATAAAATCTAAATTATTAGAAGATAAAAACCAAAACTCAAAGAGCAGAAAACTAAAAATTATTACAGCTACCTCTATTAATGAAAAGAACCACCCCCCCCACATTAAAATATGAAATAAAGAAAGAACAGCATGTCCAGACCCCTCCTTTATTGGTTCTCACAGCACAATTATTCCACCACCTTCTCCCCAGCTGGTCTTTGTTTTGTGTTTCTATTACCTTTCAGTTTTATAAACAGTTATGCAGGTGACCAAATTATGAAAGAAAGTTTCTGGACAAAGGGAAGACTCCTGCTTCCTTTTGAGGACAGAACTGGCTTAGAAGGGGATTTGTAGAAGTACCACCTGAGACTGTGAAAAGCATGAAGCGTTTATGTTGAAATATCTCCTCAAACTGAATTAACAAACTTGAAAAGGACCACCTGTCCTATGCCAGGCTTCCATGAAAGCAATGCTTCTGCTGTGGTCTCTGTGGAAGAACAGGGATTTTGGTGACTGGGTGTCTTCCTAAGATGTAGGAAGAATATTACCTGTCAGTTCTGTGCCTCAAAGACAAAGCAATTAAATGTTACAAAATAACTCTATCCCCTTCCACTTCACTTCTAATTCCTCGGTAGAAAGCAAAAAGAAATACCAAATATAGAAAGCATCTAATTCCTCATTAGACCTCTTTCAGGTGCTGCAGACACCACATGCACACACCCTTATATCCTATGCTGCCTGGATCAGCAAGAGTGGCAGTCCTTTGCAAGGAAATGCCAGGTGGAAGCAGCCACCTGGTCAGAGTCAGTGTTTTCTATGGTTGTGATATGTGTAAAATGCATAAAAAGGTGTGAGACAGCTGAATCCTTGAGGTGCAGTCAGATAAACCACTTCATTCACTCTGGGGTTTTATCCACCCCTGCAATGGGTTTCTTGGTGGGAGAAGAGGAAGTTTGGAGCTGGAGGTGGTAACCTGTGGCACCAAACCATCCATTCAAGGCACTGAGCCTTTGATCTTTATCTGTAGAGCTATCTCAAAGCTGTGAAGAAAAGTTCAAAGAGGTTTGCTTATCTGGAGAAGTCAATTACAGCTACCTATCTGAGAGGAAGAAAGAACAAGGAATTGCTTTCACCAGTGTTTGGGAGATGCACAAGGGAAATGACAATAGTTTATATTCATTTTGACAAGGGTGTTGATTTTTTAAAATCAGAAACATCCTATCCTGCTCACTTTTGAATCATCCACTATTTTGCCTAAAGGCAAACCCCACAATTAGAGCAGGTGTGTGTTTACATGGTACACACAGAAGCACAGAAAGGCTAAATATTGATTATATTTTTCATCTTCATTTGTCCTCTATGTAATCTTTACAAAAAAGCTGTCAGTCCTCCTTGTACTGGTAAGTACCAATATTAACTGAGTAAATAAAAAATGCAGCATGTAAAGGGATAATACATCCTTGACAGAAATCATACCTAATGTGAAAGTAAACAGTGTAAGTACTTTGAGGTGATTGGGAGTTCTGTATATTGAAAGAGCCCATTCTAGGTTTCCAATGCTAAGCATGTGAATTTGCCTGGAAACAAACAAACAAAGACTCCAAGCTTTGGACTCCTCTTCCCTCTTATGCAGATTGCTCTCCCCTTTATCCCAATTGAATAAAGTGACACTGTAAGGAATACATAAAATAATCAGGTACTATGATTTGTGACTATTACAGTCACTTATTGACATAAAAAGGCAAGTATGTTTTCTGTTCTGTAACTGACCTTCTCTGTTTTAAGCCTTTTTTTTTTTTTTGTTTACTGATCTCTTTTTTGCACCAGCTCTCTGGATATAAGTTAATGCATTATAAAACAAGAAAAAAAACTACACACAGAAGCCACATTCACAAGACTTACTCCACTTTTCTGCAAGGTTTTCAAGCACCAGGAGGAAGCTCAACACATTAGGCTACTGTAAAATAGAGTTCCAGTTAAAACTAAGTGAGTGCTGTACCTCCCTGAAGGATTAGTACCCTACAGCCTGGTCAATGAAGGAGAACAAGGGCAGAAATTTAGAAGAATTAAGTGACTTTTATATTTCAACAAGAAGAGGTAGCAGAAAGGCATTGTAGGGAAATGAATAAAGACAGCATCTGGTATGGACCCAGAATATTATCACTGACAAACACTGCTGTACTCGGGCTGAAAGTGTTCTTGCTCAAGCTACAGAAACATTATCCCCATCACAGGTGTGGGGTGGCACTGACAGGACCCAGTGGAGGCTACACATGAGTCAGTTTTGTTTGTTTTGTTCTGAAGCCAATCAAATGTTGTTAAAACTCTGGAGAAATTCCCTCGCTGGTCCCTATGTCACTTTAATGGAGCCACATGGGCTGCCATTGCAAGGGGAAATTCCACTCTTCTCCGCCCTTGGTGCTTCCCCAGCTATGATGAATCATGGAACTTCCAGCTGGGAAACTAACTTCTTTTTTCTTTTGCCAATTTAGATATGAGCAGGATCAGAGGCAGCTCTGTCCTGTGGTCATTGGAACCCCAGTGCCAGTGAGAGGGCAGAGAGGGGCAAGGTGAGCAGGGGCTTGGGAGGGTGAAAGAAAGGGACCTGCTCTTTTGGCAGCAGCTCAGACTTACGCCAGATTCAACTGGCCATGTAGCTACAGCTTCAGCAGCACTTTGTTGCCTCTGTGCTTCTTGCAGAGATGCCTACAGTATCCATATTCATATTTTAAGATAGGAAAGAAACATTTAGCCACATGGTATAGCCTTTTGTACTAATAGCTTACTTCACCCACTTTCCCCTTGAATTAAGCTTGAAAAACATATACTCATGTTCTTAATACCATTGCCTCAGGATGTATTTTTTCAATTCTTTCTAAAGTATTTACTGTGTAGTAATTTATGTTGAGGTCATAAACTTGTAGCATTGCCCATTGGGCTTTGCTTATGTCTGGAAAATAAACTTGTTCAAAATGTATATACTAACCAATTAGGATAAAGAC